>NC_062566.1:121679666-123057166 GCF_022837055.1 Prionailurus viverrinus | reverse complement strand
ACATTGAAAAACAAAACTGAGCTGGATAATATCTGAGTGTTAGATTAAGAAAGGGGAGCTATGCTAATGAAAAATTAGCTCATTAGTAATGAATAATAACAAAATTTAAAAACATTTATACATGACCCAAGAAAAACAAATGTGGAACTTTGGCTTTCTATACTGGTAAGAGTCTGGCAAAACTTTATTTAGACTGGGCCAAAACTTGATCTCTTTTCAGGCTTTGAAGCTGAATCAACATAGACAGAATGAAGTGTAGATTTTTTTGGACAATTATCTGCAATTTGGATCATTACACATTCTTTTCCAAAGTCCACTGTATAATCTGGGTTTAATTTTTTTAACTCCCTCTGTATCATTAGCAGATACTAATTATGGTGTTAAAGGTACTAGAGGGACCATGGGAGTAACTCAAAAGTCAATCACATTGGTTTGAATACAAAACATTCCAAAGAAACTTTGTTGGGAGATGAAGAAGCTGCCACTTAGGTGTAGAATTTATTTCCCAACAAGTAATATCTATTTTAAGGTTAAATGGTGAAATTGCTTTTTAACAAAAAATGGGACATAGGGTTGGACAATTTCTTTCATGTGGAATAATTATAAAAAGAGGTTTGTAATGTTATAAAATTAAACCATTGTTAATTACACAATTAGCAAATCACCTTTATTAAAAGCTTTTATTCTCCCAACCAAAATATAAGCTTATCAAGTGCAGGGACAACAGGACATTCAACTTGGTCTAGGGCCTAACAGGTAGCTCTCAGTCCACTTAATCTTTAGAATTGTTGAATACAATCTTGCAGGAAATTAGAAATTTCCTGGAATTCCCTTAGTGTTTAGTCATTTCACATTTAGGCCATCAACTCTGACTTTAAAAAATATATTTTCTTTGTTGCTAAAGTGTTTCTTCAGGAGTTTTCCTCCTGAGTTGTGTGAAGAACTGCCGCCATTACCCATTTCACACAGTTCATGTCTAAATGCAGCAGCAAGATAATGAACTGAGACACAGGTAACTTGCACCATATACAATGTTGCAGTGGTTGGCACCTGGCATTGCTTGTTTAACAGAGCTACAACAATCCATATTGTTTTAAAACAGAGATGTCAGGGCCCCTAGGGGGCTCAGTAGGTTTAGCATAAGACTTTTGCTTTCAGTTCAGGTCATGGTCTTGTGGTTCCTGAGAATGAGTCTTGCATGGGGCTCTGTGCTCACAGGGCAGAGCCTGCTTGGAATTCTCTCCTTCTCTCTCTACCCCTCCCCTGCTCATGCTGCCCTCTTATCTGTCTCTTTCTTTCTCTCTCTCTTTCTCTCTCAAAATAAATAAAGTTAAAACAAAACAAAACAAAACAAAACAAAACAAAACAAAACAAAACAAAACAAGAGATCTCCTGGAACTTAGGTCTACTGATCTATAAGGATTCCAGGACCACCCACCATCCCCGGAGTTCCCTCTGCTCCTCTTCTGACTGCACAGACCAGTGACTCTGGTCTTAAGAACTGGGTGAAACTCTTTAGCAGGAAAACTATCCTCAAGGATAGTAGCTTCAGTAATGACTTTAATTACCTGTATTTTGATATTCCTTACTTTGATGTAAAACTATGATTTTTTTTTTTGATAAAACCAGCTCTTTCATTCTGCATTCTGTTCCTCTTTTGGTTTTTAGTGCCTAAAAAATAATTCAAACTGAATGACTCTTTTCTAGGCAAAAGGCAGTCTACCACCCAATTTTCTGGGTTTTGGGGGTTTTACAGAAACTTGACCTTCCCGTTCCTCTACAACAATGTCCGAAGGTAAACAGAGATCTCTACCACTGGCATGTGCTTAGATGTGAACTTTGGAACTGTTTACATTATTGCAGTGAGCCAGTTCAGAACAGAGTCTGTGTCTAATCCCAACCTTCCTCTGCCTCTCAGGTTCTCACCTTCTCCCCCTCTATCTCCTATCTTCTCACTCATGATTCATGGTCCTACAGAATTTTTATACCCTTGTTGCCATGAGGCACTTACTTCTGGGTGAAAAGGATGCGTGTGACGAGGCTTCAACTTATTTCTGAAGGCATTCTTCTCCCAGTCTTTCATACAGCTTTCTGCATACAGGCAGTCTGTAACAAATTCCCACAGAACATACTTCTAAGTATATTATTTCCTATTAAGAAAAAAAAAGCTCTAAATGGAATCAACAAATGTTCTCTGTGTTAAAATATCTGTGCTTTAAACAACTACAAAAAAATTAGTACAAACATCTATGCTTCTCATATGCTAAGCTGTATAAATATGAATACAGTAAATGAAGAACAGAGAAAACAGTAAAAGACAAACTGTACTAATGCTTCTGTAGGAATTAAATTGGCACATAAATAAAATAAGGGCATTCAAAGGTTTTTGGTGATGGAATTGAATGCCTGCCCTAGGTTTTTCATTAAGGTTAATCATCACTATCATGATATTTACTGATCTGCTACCTCACTTAGCATACATTTTTGTATGAATTTGGAAAACGTAGAGGAGTTAAGTTACTGAAATGACCAACTTCTAATGAGAAAATGCATATAGGCTCATATGTCTCAGTTCATGGGCATATTTTGACTGTTAACAATGAATTGAGATAATACATTGGCTTACAGGATTAATGTTGACCTTTTACCAAAGGATTCCTGTCACAACAAATCCTGTCACTCATTCACAGCAGTGTCGTAGTTAGAAGAGCCAACAGGGGCTACCCATGGAAAATGAACAAGCTTTATACATCAGTACTTGTGAAATCCATGAAGCATAGCTAAAATCAGCTTAAGTATCAAGTTCATAGCAGATCATGACAGGCTAAATAATCCTTCCCCTCTGTACCCCCCTGCAAAACGAACACATCCTAAGCCCCAGGACCCGTGAATATGTTGCCTTATATGGCAAAGGGGCTTGGCAATAATTTAAGGATCTTGAGATAGGGAGATTATCCTGATGGAACCAATGTGTAGTCTCAATGCAACTGCAAAGTCTCTTGTAAGAGAGAGGCAGGGAGACAGAGTAGTTGTAGGAGATGCAATGCAAGGAAAGGAAAAGAATCAAAAAGTAGGAGTCATGTGGGGGAGGGGGCAAAGCTAAGAAATGTGGGCAGCTAGAAAGGCTAAGGAGTGGATTCTCCCAGGACTCTCCAGACAGAACTAGAACTGCCAATACCCAATACTAGAACTTAAGATTGATTTTAGACTTCTGGCCTCCAGAGCTATAAAAGAATATTTTTTATTGTTTCATACCACTATATTTGTGGTAAGTTGTTATAGCAGCAAGAGTATTAACAATAATAGGTAGATGTAAATCTTTTTTTGTGGGGTGGGAAAGAGAACCCAAAAGAACCCCACTGATATTCTCTTCTTCGGAAAAATTTAAAATTTCTTCGGAAAAATTTAAAATTTCTTTGGAAATATTTAAAATTTCTTCGGAAAAATTTAAATAAAGGATGATATATATTACGTATTTCCACAAAATCTGACATTTACACTGCGCTGGAAAAGAAAATGTAATGCTATTTGACATTCTTCCAACATCTTCTCCCCATTTCTATTTAATTCTAAAGAATCTATTTAATCTATTTATAGGCCAGAAATCCTAAAAATTTTGTTGTAGTTATATCTTCTGTTTAAGATAAAAGGTCATCATAAAATTAGTGCCATTTAATATATAGGATACAAATGTGAAAATTCGTAAGATAATTTTGAGCTCAGATTATCAAGTTCAGAAAGAAAGACTTTGGAAACAGAATTGATTGCTACCTGGAAGTCAGAAAATGTGGATTCTAACTTCAAACGACAAGTCTTGTTATTTCCCAGCATCTTAATTTTTTTAAATAAAATAATGAGAGTAGATGTCAACCAAAATGTCTCTCATCTCTAAAGTATATTACGACATAAAGGGAAAGTGAACATTTTTGTTTTTTTTTAATTCCAGGAGCAGTCATAAAATGGGGTTTAAAAGACAAAGTAAGGAGGCTCTCTGAGAATCCCAAAATAATCTGTGCCACAGAACTGATCTCCCAGGATAAGCCTTCACTAGGGTTCCTTGTACAGTTGCTATGTTCCAACAGTCACACAATATCTGCTGTGGAAAAGAGATTGCCTTCATAAGGCTATGGGAGGTAGAGTGGTGGACAGTGGAAGAAGGTATAGGAGGATGTCTATTATTATTAAATTAAGCATTTAACAGAGCAAGTATAGTTCAAGTCCAGCTCACCGGTGTAACATATAAAATATTTTTCGAAGAGCAAAATCAATTATTATGGAAATATGACTTAGGTAGGCTTATCATATTCTTCCTGCTAGGTTAGTCTTTTTAGGCTGAAGTTCTAGGATTTCCCTTTTTAGATAAAGTACCTTGTTGTACCTTGTAGCTATCTTGTAGTAACTTTTTCAAAACTTCCAACATTTCTGGTATGTTTTTAAAAAGTAAAAAAGAACAAAAACATTGAAAACTTGAAAATACATGATATTTTGACTCAAAATGTGAAAAAAAAAACCCACAATCAATTTGAAACCCATGGATTATGTCTTTTTGAGACAACTGGAATGTTTTAACTAAATTTTATATTGTCTTTGTGAGTAGATAGAAGGACAAGGCAGTCTAGTGATCAAAGCTCTCCTCCCTCTCACTCCAGGGACATCTTGAGTTTTCCTATTCTATTGCATAATGAAATAGAAGGCTACAAGGAGCTTTATATTAGTGGGCTATGTATCTCATTTTATAATACAGTAAGCAGTTAAAAATAGGTTTTGAGTCAGCCTAGGTTTGTGTCTCAGTATGCCTTTTTCTTACCTTTCAACAGGGACACATTGTCTGTAGGGATTGATAAAGCCAACGTTCCAGATAGGCTGTTGTGGGACTTAAATATGGTAATTTAAATGAGGCACTCCCCATCACAATCAGTCTCCTCGAATCCTCCAATGATAGCTATTGTCATTTTATCCACATTATCATAGGCAAACCTTTACTAACTCAAGTTCATTGTTTTTAGTAAAGGAAATAGAACAGGCAAAGATATAACTCTAAAAAAGAATCATTTGGTATCTGTCTTTCTCTGCCTGATTTATTTCATAAGAGACTCTTAAAAACTGAGAATAAACTGAGGGTTGATGGGGGGGTGGGAAGGAAGGGAAAGTGAGTGATGGGCATTGAGGAGGGCACCTGTTGGGATGAGCACTGGGTGTTGTATGGAAATCAATTTGACAATAAATTTCATATCAAAATAATAAAATAATAAATAAATAATAAATAATAAAATAATAAAAATTTAAAATAATAAATAATATAAAATAATAAAAAAATTTAAAAAAATAAAAAAATCATTTGGATTTAGGGCCAAATACAAAAACCTGATGTTAAAAGATTAATAATAGAAATAATCATTTTATTTTGGATTTTACAATGTGAAATTTATAAATAGGTTTTTCTAATTCAAACATGCAAACATTTGCCTTTTGGGAATAAAAACTGAGACAATGTTAGTAAATTTCAGATACATTACTGACAAAAAGCTTGCATCTTCAGATTATTAATGTCAAAATAAGAAATTGAGTTCATTTATCATCAAGATGTTTAGTGGCATAACTGCCTTTTTCTGTTGTCTATTACACTAAAGCTAAATCATTCAGTCCCCTGCTAGTCTCCACCTGTGGATGAACTTCCACTTGTTCAATTCTGTAACAAATCAACTGAAGACATATGTGCACAGTTGGGCATCAAGTCGATTTCTCTAACTCTCTGCTCTGATTTTAGGAACTGGCCTCTTTAATTATTTCTTATTGATCTCTTCAAATAATTTCTACTTATAAGAAATTTCCTCTGCAGAGTAAGGCTTTAATAATGAAGCAGTCCTTGACTTGGTTTCCTGCTCAGACCTGTCTTGTTTTGCTAATCCTCTTGGGTGCTGGAATAATGTTCTGGAATCTTAATATTAATCCCAGCCAATCTTTTGGTGTATCCCCATAGACATCCGTGATGATTTCCCTTCATCAAATTTTGAAAATTTCCAGAAGTTCTCCCTCATGATGCTCATTTTACCTTCTCCTCTGACTTCTTCCCTCTTGCCTACTGAAAATCATATTCCTGATAACACGACATTCTCTCAAGACTCTTCTCAGTCTGAAACTCCTGCTCTCTGAGGTCTGTTCATTCTCAACACCAGCTAAGACCTAGTCCTATTTTGATGTTTTACTAGATACAGTTGAAACAAACACTACACTGCATCTCAGCATTGAATAAGCAGCTGTTTTGTTCAGAGTAGTGCAAGGGAAAGAAATCCCAGAGAGTCTGACTGACCAATGGCTGTGCTAGGTCTGTCGGTGACTCTGACCGTGTAGTAACCCTGTATACTCCAGGGGATGCACTAGGGAAAGACACTGGGGAGTCGATGAGCCGGAAAATGATTCAGAAAGGCAAACTGCCTCCGTGAGCATGGCAGATGCAGCCAGGAGAGAGGGTGGTACACCACCTGCCTTGTCTTTAGTACAGTCGTGCCCTGGATTTACATAAAGTCATTGGTATGCACCTGTTACATGCGGTTAGTCAGTGATCTGAGTGTCACTGCTCTGAGTGACAAATTCCTCATCTATAGAAAGGAGGACAGAAATCTCACTGGGAGTGAGGTTTAAAAATGAAAAACTTTACGTAAAGGACCTGCTATAATGTAAGTACACAAAATATCAGTGATAATGATAACACAAATGCCACTACTACAGGCATAATCCTTGTATTGTATCAGCCTAAAATCCCTTTCTCACCAGACACTCTTCTTCCTTCCACATTTCCCCCCTCAGGACACAGATTGCCAATATGTGAATTTTTAATTCTCTAATGCTGTCGCCTTTGAACTTCAGTTCAATCAAATTCCTTCCACTCGTAAATGTTGAGGGGCACTATTTTCCCCAGGACCCTTATCTTCTGATAACTTCCTTCCCATTTCTCAACTTCCAGCAATTCATCCAAGCAGAGCAAGTGACCAGTTGCTACAAAAGCTTCAAGCTTCAAATTGTTCGCTGGAAAAATGAAGGTTGGTGCTTAAAACAAAGAAAACAGGGGTAAATATGGGGTATTTACCCTCTATGGGGTAAATGCCAAAACGTGAATGTGTTCTGGATATAAAAAGTTTAAAACAAACAGTGTTGCTAAAGTTGTAACAATGGCCCTTAGAAGAAATATGTATAAACATGCATTATTTAGTTTGACATTTAGTCCTTTGCAAATTGATTTGATGTTTCAGAGCCTAAAAATATTGTGTAATTTATTTAATATTTATATAGCCATTTACATTTGTTAAAATCTTCTAGGACATTTATTACCTCGTGATTCATACTTGCCCAGTATACAACTTCCTTCTTACATATTAAGGGAGAACTTTGAAATTGATCACTTTTTCAGCCTCAGTATGTTGTCATGTAATAAATTACAGTCATATTAAATACTCAATAGTTCTGTAACTTGTTAAACTCCAATATAAGCTAGCTGCAGCCTGAAGGAAACAGACCAGCATTCATAGGAATGACACCCATCTTTATGCTTTATTTGGCCAATGCCCCTTCCAATGATAACACTTGATTCTATAACTAAGACATGCAATCTGGATGCATAAGGGTTTAAGAAAATTTAAGAGCTTAAGTATTAAATAAATTCAACTTTCAGGTAAATCTG
Source organism: Prionailurus viverrinus (assembly GCF_022837055.1). NCBI lineage: Eukaryota > Metazoa > Chordata > Mammalia > Carnivora > Felidae > Prionailurus > Prionailurus viverrinus. The sequence continues at coordinate 123,049,488 of NC_062566.1, read as the reverse complement.
CCATGTTCCAAGTAGAACAAAAGATTCTGAATTCCCAAACATCCATCTAAGCTTTAAGCATATGTCTTGGTTTTAATAGTTTAATTTAAGGTTATTCAACTATCATATTTAATACCTGGCCCAGAGCAGTACAGTCAATAATTAGAGGGAAACTGTGTATAAAGGTAAACTTTCTATACCTATTTTATCTATCTACAGAACACTCTAGATACCAGATGAATCTAGGCTTTGAAGAAAGAAGGCAGATATGAACTATCCAAGAACACCATGGATCTGACATTCACCTGCATGTGTCACCAGAACTAAGCTGTGAATCACAACCCTCCATACTGCTTCAGCCTCGGATAAGAAATTACAAAGCAAGGCAAGACACAGGGTTAGATAAATGTAGTATAGTGTATTCTTCGGTTGCTTACCTTAACTCGAAGTTTTATGTTAAAGAACACCTTTACTAACTGCCAATATTTAAAAATCTGTTAATTAATAGAAGCAGATGTTTATGGGTTCTCACAGGAATAACTTGTATTTATGAGAATTTGTGCTTTATATGGATGCTAACTTCATTAAAAACAAAATACTGCGGCACCTGGGTGGCTCAGTGGGTTAAGCCTCCAACTTCGACTCAGGTCATGATCTCGCAGTTCAGGAGTTCGAGCCTGGCGTCAGTCTCTGTGCTGACAGCTCAGAGCCTGTAGAATGCTTTGGATTCTGTGTCTCTCTCTCTGTTCCTCCCATGCTCATGCTCTCTCTCTCTTTCTCAGAAATAAACATTAAAAACATTTTTTGAGGGGCGCCTGGGTGGCGCAGTCGGTTAAGCGTCCGACTTCAGCCAGGTCACAATCTCGCGGTCCGTGAGTTCGAGCCCCGTGTCAGGCTCTGGGCTGATGGCTCGGAGCCTGGAGCCTGTTAAAAAAAAAACAAAAACAAAAACAAAAAAAACAAAAAACAAAAACATTTTTTGAATAAAAAATTTAAAAAATACTAAACAGTTTTTTTTTTACGTTTATTTGTTTATTTTGAGAGAGAGTGTGTGTGGGAGGGGCAGAGGGAGAGAAAGAGAGAGAATCCCAAGCAGACTCCACACTGTCAGCACAGAGTTTGAAGCAGGGCTTGAACTCACAAACCGTAAGATCGTGACCTGAGCCAAAATCAAGAGTTGGATGCTTAACTGACTGAGCCATCCACGTGCCGCCTAGAGTTTCATACAGGCTTCATCATCGAGTAATTTACAAAATGTTCTCTCTTCCTCAGAAATTACAGGAGAAAACAAAGCAGTTTTGGTACGACTCAACAAAACTTGCCTTGTAATACTGACTCTACCCCTTGCTAGTTGCAATGATGCTGAGCTTTACTTTTGTCTTCTATAAAATGGGGTTAATATTACACACCTCACAGAGTTACTGTGATAATTCATTTAAGTAAGTGAAGCAACTGACATGGAAAGTGATTATGTCACTCGCCTCAGGTCTCCCAAGTAGGAAAGATACTGCACATTTTTAAACTTCTGCCTCTGACAGTAAGATAAGTGCCTTTTGAACTACATCTTACTGGTGCTTGAAATAGTACACAATAAGGTGCTATGTACTCAACCTTATTTCTGTACAGAATCTTGTGCACTGCTTCTATTAGTTTCATACATTTAGAAGTCATGAATTTAAATTTTCTGTGATGGTGCGTAAATGTTCTATTTGGAATACTAAGCCAGAGAGGGAAGGATCTCTTTCAGGCTACGAGAATGTTACATGAGCCAGTTTTTTTTTTTTTTTTGGGGGGGGGGCAGCTCTTTCTATCATTTAGTTGTTTTAAAATAGACCCAGAAATTATTTGATACTTTTCCCTTCTAAAGGTGGATTCTGATTCCCTCCGCCTTGGACCAAAACTATGCTTAATAACTTGTTTCTAATGAATGGAAAATGGTGGAGTTACTTGTATGAGGCTTCTGAGATTAGACCATAAAAGACACTGCCTTTTCCTGTTCTCTCTCTTAGCTCGTTCGCTCTGGGGGAACTCAGCTGCCATGCCTTGAGGGCTTCTCAAGCAGCCTTAAGGAGAGGTCCACCTGGCAAAGAACTCAGCTCCCTGCCAACACACATGTGAGAGGGCCATTTTGGAACTGAATAATCCAGTCTCAGTCAAGCTTTGAGATGCTCGGCAGGCCAGCCTGACAACTTGATGGCAACATTACAACAGAACCTGAACCAGAATCACCCAACAAATCTACCCTGGAATTTCTGGCCCAGAAAACGTAAGACAATAAATATTTATTATTTTAAGCAACTGTTAGGTTTTGTAGCAATACATAACTCTAAAAGATGCACACAGAAAGAGGAGGTCACCTAAGTCCTTAGCCTCTTTAAAAAGAAATCATCTTAAAATCCTTTTCAGAAACATATCACAAAGCAAAACAATTTACATGAATGCAGTAGGGGTTTTCAAATAGAATTAAAGGACATGATTTATCCAAGAAAAGACCTGGGGGAAAAGTACCACGTGATACTCCTTTGAGTATCAGATGGTAGTTTTGAGGAGAATCTGGACAATGATAAATTTTAATTTAGTCATCTCATATCCCAAGGGAATTATGTCCCCCCAGACAACAGTAGAACCAAAGTAAGACTCCTAATCCTAACTTGAAAATTGATGCAGATCATAAAATCACAAGAAGGAAACTTCCATTAGAACTGAGTCAAAAATAGTGCGATGCTTAAGTCAATGCCAAGGGCTTGGGAGCAAAATTCAGCTTCGTAGTTGTACCGATGGTCCCTACACGCAAACACAGTCAAAATCTTTCCACAGAGGGAAAACTGCCATGCACTGCGAGAGGCATCCTTCCTCCATTCTCTTTAGACAACCTCAAGTTACCCACAGCAGCTTTGTTCCTTTCCTAAACTGGAATCTAGTCTTTTAGATTAAGACTTCTAGCCCCATTAATGGAAGAAGTAGAATAGTTCCCTCTATAATTTGCTTAACCATTTTTACATTTTTCCTTAGTCTATGATATATTTTCAAGATGAAGAAACTATGCAATAAAATAGCTGTTTAATGATAGTCATTAGTATTATTAGTAATACAAAGAATTTTTATGATAATGATAGAACTTTAACACCTTTTGTTCTCAGCACATTTGTGCCTTTCTCATGCCTATTCACTTGTCACTGGAAACACGCCCACTTAGTCCTATCACATATTCTGGGCACGCTGTAGGCACTGATAGGACTTATTGAAGGAAAAAATATATATATACCTCCTCCTAGATGAAATGCTAATTGGTATACTGTACTTCTTTGGTGAAAGGCATTGTCCTCTTTGATCTACAGTATAATGGGATTTATTTGGAACATCAAAGCATTCCATAAAAACTGAATAAGTGATTTGAACATCAACAGAAGCATCATATTTTTGTGCCTTCTGAGGGAAGGGGGGCGGTCTGGGGAAATGAAGCAGCATGACATTTTTTGAATAAGGAGATGATCTTTCTAAATAAAAGGTCAGTACTTTGAGGATAACATATCTATAAGTGGGTAATTCCAATTATTGATTTCTGATGGATTATAAAGATAATAACTCTTGACCCTTATCAAGAGTTTTGTTTGTTTGTTTGTTTGTTTGTTTGAATCTAAGATCCCATTAGCTTGCTCATTGCTTTTTCTAACACTGATATTAATGGAATAATATAACCACAATAATTCCTATTATTTCTTTTCTTCTAAAAGTAAAAAAGAGACACCCAGAATGTCTCTAGTGGTTCCTGTTTTAATTATGGTATCAGTTACAGCAGTACAGGAGAAGTAGGACTGATTTCTTCAGTGTGGACAAGCAACTAGAGTTAAAGGTCCAAGATCAGAGTATGGGCTTAAGAGGGAAATATCAAGACTGCTTTCCATATTGTAGATAGATCTACTGATAGCCATAGAAGAGGCTCCTTCATATACCAAATAATCAATTTAGTTCAACAGAAGATTAAACTCAATTTTGTACAAAGCACACTAACCTAATGAAGAATATATGTATTTTCTGGATCTTGCTTCTTGGATTTCTTCCTTGGGACCTGGCATAATGGGCAGTAGTTATAGGGGACTAAGGCCACTAGATAAGAAAACTCAACATAACTAAACAAGCTCATTTTAATGGATTTCCCTTGCACTCACAGCTCCATCCTCTGTAACTATTTATCTCCAAATGATGCAATGAAGTGCAGATAAGAATTACAGCTGAACAAGTTCACATGACATATATACATATATTTCTTTATGTTATACATACATGTGCATATACACACACCCAAACAGTGTTAAGTATATTTTTTCCGGAGGGAGCCTAATAGAAGTTCCAAATTCTTACCTTTCTAAATGAATAATATTTTTTTTCAAATATTTTTTTGAATTGTGGACAGATTACAGAAGAGGTACTGAGTGGCACTGCTCCATCACCTTGGGCAAGTTGAATTATAATCAATAGGTTTTGATCAGGTGTTCACAGTACCAGAAGAGGACTTAGGCAGGTTCTAATGTTGTTTTACACCATACAGTAGAACAATTTTCTTTATTTTTGCCTGGAGGCAGTAGAGGATTCTTAAAAACACAAATGCCTTGTGTTTTTATTATTATTTTTAAAATAAGTGGGGAATATGAAGAATATTAACAGACACTCTCTACAAAAATGTTGAAGTTTTTGGTTTCCTTTGGATTGTTTTTCTTTGCCCTTTCTTTCTTTTTTTTTTAATTAAAAAGGAAAATTTCTTACTGATTGGTGAAATATCTTTGAGTTCTTGGGAGTAACTGGGCTGACTTCTATTACTTTAGCATTGTCTCTTTCTTTCACGCATCAATTCTAGTTTATCATGGAGTCCATCTGAATTTATCTGCAAAGTATAACCCTGATCCATACACTTCTTATCTCTCCATATCCTAGTTCAAGTCACCATTCTCTCTAACATGAATTCTGTGATGGCTCCAAGCTTGGGCCCCTGTTCTGTTTTGTTTTGTTTTTTCTTACCTGCAAATACCCACTATTCACACACTAGCCAGAGTGAGCTTTATAGAATGCAAATTAAGATCATGTCCCTTCCCTGCTTCAGTCCTGTTAATGACTTTTACATGACTGACAATGCCCTCCATGTTCTATGTTAAGATATAGAACAAAAAGTGAATTTTACCCAATTTCACTCCCACCGGCCTTTCTATTCCTTGATTGAGGGAAATCTGTTTCTGTTGAAAGACCTGGTTCTTGCTCTTCTCTCTCTCTCTGGGACCTTCTGTCTCCTTCCCATTATTCACATCTCACTCAGGAAGGCTTTCCATGGCTTCCCCAACTAAATTTCCTAGTCTTGCCCTCTTTGAAACACACTTTATTCCACTGGTCTAACTGCCTTCACAGGCTTTTTTGGTTATCTAGAATAATGATAAGCACATTCTATAGTTTATGGTGTATCTCCAACACTAGAGTAGAAACATCATCAGAGCAAGAAACTCATCTAAGGAGCTGGTTATATCCCCAGCTCCTTGCACAGTGGCCAGAACACTTAGTGTGCTCAATTAATGACAGATTTTGGCTGATATTTCCAGTAGTTTTTAATTTTGGCATATAACTTTCTGGGAAAAAATAAATGACAAGCCCAAAAGGTGATATTTATACTAATGAACCTCAGGGGAAAAGTGTAATAGAAGAAAAAAAAATGTTTTTTGTATATTTACTATGCCAGTGCCTAAACCAGTAAAAAAAGAATGCTATGTTAAACATCTAAAAATGAGGGAATGTCTTTCTTTCACAATTATTTTTTTCATTGATACAGATTATTGTATCATATATATAATCATATGCAATACTATGTAATAAAATAACATGTGGCAACAAACATTATTATGAAACTACATGAAGGCTATTATATTAAATTCTTAGCACATAAAATCGTATTTTCAGTAACATTATGACTGCATAAAATATCTTTGCACATTGACAGGATATAAGAGAAATGTGAATTAATACAAATAACCTTATTGGATGATAATACTATAGACGATTTCATTTTCTATTTCTAAAATCCTTTTTACTATAGTTAGTATACCATCTTCCTAAGATGTCTACTAAATAAGAAAAAATATACTGACAAGGAGGGGAAACCTCGATGGGCTGCTAGTTTCGAAGATCAACTTATAATAAGCCAGCTTTCCACAGAATATGGCTCTTGGCTTGGTCCCATGTGCTTGCTTCCATGCTTGGATCTCTGCCACACTAAGACTCCACAGAAGCTACTGGTTTTGAACCTGCCAATTGCTTGGCTTCTCCTTAACCTTGCTCACCGAAAGAGAAACCACATCCTAGAAGGCATATATTTTTGTTGTATTCTTCACTTAGGAAACTTGGTCGATTTGCAGGGACAACTTTGGAGTTTTATTTTGAAGGACTTCATCTTGTTTAAAGACTTCAAATAGGTTCCTACAAATTATTTCAGTTTAACATCAGAATTTCTGCATTTCTTTAATTTCGGAAAGATTGACTGAATTCAAGTCCAGTCTTTAGGGTTAACGAATTCACTTACTCCGTGTGTTCTGGAACTTTTGTTTTCTCTATGTATTTTTACTCTGAGAAAAAGTTCAATATAATGCTAGCATAGTTTACAAGGGTTCAGTCCATCGCTCAGACCTCAGGGGATCTTTGAAGAAGTAAATTAGTCCCAGCTGCAAACCCATCATAAATGCTGTTCTTATACAGGTACTCAGATTTATAATTGAATATTTTAAAAATAAAGAATGGTTTATTAACCCAATACCTTTGATATTTTCTAATTGCCAATATGAAGGAGAGAAACCTCAGGTTTTGTCAAATCTTCAAAATAGTAATAAGATTAAGTAATAAGATTACTTATTACAATCTTATTACTATCATGGATGGCAAAATCACAAAACAACACTGTATTTGCTTGTGGAAGTGAAGAGATGAATAAATTCAATTTATTAAAAATAAACACAAAAAGTGAGAGCTAGCATTCATTTAGTACTGTTATGTATGTGACATAGTACCGGGAGCTTTTACAGAAGAAGTTACCTCATTTAACTCATACCCCATCCTATGGGGTGGTATTATTATGCATGTTTCATAGACTTGGAACTTAAAGTAACAAAAGATCAAACCATTCCGAAACTCTCAAAACTAGCCTCTGGATGCAGTTATGAATCCAGAATTTCCCTTTCCCATCTTATTTTTTTGTGCAATAGCGCCCTCCTAAGAGAATGCACTTTGTCCTAAGTGAACAGTCAGAATATTAAGATGGAGATAATGGTTAGATAAGAGCACACATGAAAATGATTTATGACTCCAAAGACTCATAAATAAAAAGTGAGTCAATAATGAGAACTGTATCATCAAAAATTAAAGTTATCTCAGATGACTATTACCTAGCACTAAAGTCCAATCAGGGCCACGGCCAGCACCTTAGCAATGTGAGCAATTTGTGAGAATTCAAATAAAAAAGTGCCGTTTCAGGAAAGCAGATTTGCAAAAAGTGCCCCTTGCAGCAGACCAATTAGAAAAAGATACCCTTCCTCTGCGCTGAGATTCAAGACCAAGGCTTGGGTACATGGCCACTTACTCCATTTCCATCCTCCACATGTAATGCTAAATTGTTTTCACAATATTTGTACCAACTGAATTCGGAATTTGGTGTGAATTGGCATCTAATTTAAATTTTTCTGTAGGTTGAATTTTTTTTGCTAGTAACATTCATTAACTAGTTTGTCCTTTCCTCAAAGTTCCAAAATATGGAGATCCGGTGATAGTAATTTATGACTCAAACTGACAATTTTGAGAGTACTAAAATTACTAAGGTAAGTGAGACATCAAGACAACTGGTGTAAACTGAGCCATCCCAAAAAAACTGGGATAAACGGTAACCCAATTTCTGGGTCATATACTATGTATACCACTACTTTAGTATATTTGCCTAGGCTTGCAGCAATTCCACACTGTCTGAATTAGTAAGGGTGTTGGATAAATCTTGATGTCTTATTGGATAAATTTTTGCTCCTGATTCTTCCTCTTGAAGAGTGTTTAATTCAAGTGTTAATGTCAATTAATTATCTGGTTTCAAGTAATTTGTTTTTCATACTGTAAGTTTATTTTTTTTAATATTTGCTCATTTTTATACTGTATTATTTTGCTAGGGCTGTTATTAAAAAAAATACCACAAACTGGATGGATTAAAACCAGAAAATTGATTTTCTCATGGTCTGAATGATGGAAGTCTAAGATCAAGGTGTTGGCAGATATGGTTGCTTCTGAAGCCTCTTTTCTTGGTTGGCAAACAGTTGCTTTCTTCCTTGCTGTGTCCTCACGAGGTATTCTCTGTGTGTGTGCACCTGCGGTCCCTCTGTGTGTCCAAATTTCTTCTTCTAATAAGGACACATTTAGATTAAATCATGGTAAGGACCCCACTTTAACTTAATTACCTCTTTACAAGCTGTATCTCCAAGTAGAGTCACATTCTGAGGCACTGAGGGTTAGGGTTTCAAAACATAAATTTTTGAAGGGCACAATTTAGCTCATAACAAATTGGTATTCAGTGTACATTTAGTATTATTTTTGAAGTCTTCTTTAAGTATATTGAATTCATTTAGTATTCTGTATTTGGCTATTCAAATACCTGCAGTTTATGCAGGTCTCATTCTCATGCTTGTTTCTGCTTACTCTGGCTTCATGTGGCTTGTTTCTTTGCATGTTTTCTGATTTTTCTTTGTGAGTTCCTATTTCTTAGAAATTTACAGGGAGTTTTAAATATCTTTGTTTACACCACGGGCTACAAAGAGTATCTGTGATTTTTCTGCTAAGTATCTTCTGGGACTAACACACAGGATCACCTTAAAGAAGACATTTTGCTTGCATATTTTAGCCTTAAAAGTGTTATGAATGTAGGTTCCAAAGCCCCATGATAACAGGCTCGTTGGTAGTGATTCTCAGTTGATACAATTTTCAGAGCATGTTTTTTCCTACAGTACCCACTGCAATAACAAGTTTCTGGAGTTCTCTCTTATTTTCATTGTTAACTCATTAAAAACAAAACTATTCTGCCAGAGATTGGTGGATAGCATGAGAAAGCCTGGTCTTGTGTTCTACGGACAGTTCATCTGTCTTTGTTCTTTATGACCTCTAATATTTCTTTGTTTGCTTCTCATGAGGTCAAACATGATTTTGTGAAGTTTTTCTTTGCTGTTGTTTTCTTTTGCTGTAATTTAATCTATATCTTTGGTTTTCTATATCGGCAGTGTTTTTTTCTGGATAGCGAGTATGCTATATTACGAAACGAGAAGTCAAAGTTTACTTTTCATTATTTCATCCTTCCCTAATTATTTCATAAACAGTTGCATGGCTGCTGTAACTATACTTCCTATCTTTCACTCCCATCCCTCTCATCCTGATGGATAACAGAATATTCAAGCTTTATAAATGAAAGCATTAAAGACTTATGAAATCACAGCCCGTTTCCCTTATTTTTCTTCATGGAGTAAAGCCATTTTTCATCTAAGCAATTTTTTCATGCTATTTTGAACAATAACATCTCTTTATTGAGCATCCACTGAAGGTGAGACATCGTACTCACTGTTACCTGTATATTATTTCACTTATTCCTTAAGGAACTGCAGGGTCAATGTTACTATATCTATTTACAGATATGGAGTTGAGGCTTACTGAGATTTCATAACTTGCCAGGGATCAGTTAGTAGATATCTCACATCCTCTTTTAAAATCTGTCATCTTTAATAACTGCCTAAATAATAATAAACACTTAAAAATTTGTGTTTATATTTATAAAACTCTGCTGAAGTTTGTTTTCTACCACTGAAGGAGCAGTGGTGGTGGTGACGTATGCTTATAATTATATAAATAAATAATATTTATACTTATGAAGCACTATTTCTTGCAAAATCTCCTACTATATTAAAGTTTATGAATCCAATTTATTGGTAACACAATAACTACAAGTGAAAGATAATTTAAACATATTTCAATTCAGCTGGTTAAAGTCATTTACATATGAAATTCACTTATCTCCTACCTCGACCCTTTTTATTGTTAAATGGAGCAGTTCTTATTTTAATAAAACTCATTTTAATAAATCAGTTGAGATATTACAATTACTGTTCTAGTTCAAGGTTAAAAATGCATGCAAAAAAGGGATGGCAAATTATTCTTTATTCGCAATAGCCCCAACAAGTCTAAATGAAGAATGTTCAGTGACTTAAGCCACCACAATCCACAACCACTGAAGCCAGTTCTCAACCCTGTATATTCATAACAGAACTATGAGCTGGAAAACAGCCAGGGGTTCATGGTATCTGTTGGCTTTTCTCCACTTATTCATTTGTATTGAATAATAGACACACTTTAACTTTAAAAACAAATTCTATTATAGAGATTCACTTTAAGTTGTGTTTACACAGGTTCAAATTGGAACACAGTTTCTGTTTTCCCTTTTTTTTTAAATGATGATGTATGTCATTAAAATGTATTTTTTCTTTTTTTTTTTTACATTTTAAAATACATTTTCTAGCTAAGCAGCTAGGTGTGTCTTTGAGTATCAAGGACTAAATATGACCACAGTTATGAAAAATGAATAATTTCTTCATTGACTGAACTTTCTGATGATAGCACAGAACATGTATTATTGATATGTCGTTTATTGCATAAATTAAAATAAGTCAATATTCACTTGAATGCCTACAGAGATTATAGTTGCGTTGGAGAAAGTAAAAGCATCTGAAACAATAAAAAACAAACAAATAAAAAGTGACAAACTGGAATTGGTTCAATGTGCACTCAAGTTCCACCTACTTCAACCTAAAGCCAGTAGCCAATAGCTGTTATCCTGTCTACCATTTTGTTGCAGTTTCCTTCTGAAGTAGCTAAGCATCACAGAATTTATTATGTTACTTTTAATTCATCCAGAAAGTCCACTGAAATAAAAAAATATCACTGCACAACATGTTCTCCATCCCATGTTTACATAGCATAGATAATATTTTTTCTTTGCCTATGGAAGCCAGCTCACTTATTTTAAGCAAAGCTCTAATTTTTAAGGAGATTAGTAATGGTTACTCTGCTTTGTTCAGTAGGCTATACTGTCTTCTTTGGCCATGACAAGAAATGTGTTATTATTTACAATAGAATTTATAAAGTGGAATTCCTCTTTTATCATTTTTATAATAGTTGTTTGTAAATTAGTTATTTTTGGTGTTTGTCTCATTTACAGTAGAAATGGAAGGTACAGGCCATACGTGCTCTATCCATTATCATATGCCCAGAAACAAACATGGTGTGTTTTGCATGGCAGGTAACAAACACATACTTGTTAGGAAAAGAAAAAAAAAAAAAAAAAAGGTAAACTGGGGCAAGAATTTAAACGAATCAGTATAAAACCAATCTACAACACTAGCTAGCAATTCAAATGCAGACCCTAATAATCAGGAAATGTGTCAGTCTATGAGGGTGCAGGTATTTAAAATTTCCCATAACAACTTCCACTGAAATACGTCACATATAACAGTCACAGACAAAATGATGAGTATAGAGTTAACAGCCAGCAGAAAATGTCTAAAAGGGATTTAAAATCCACTTCTAGGGAATCCCTTTCATCCAAAGCAGAACATTTTATATCAGACATTCACAAAAGTTTCCCCTTTGGCAGCAGTCAGTGTAGTTCTATAATATCAAAGACTTCCAAGGCTAGCTAGGAAAAAGAAATTAGTGTAATCAGCCAGGGAACGCTGCCTGGTTGTGCAAAGTAAACTGCATTAAACAAGGAAAGGAACAGTCCCTTGATGAGCTTTCACAAATAAAAGACACATCAGCTTGCTCGGAAATGAATTACCCATTAAATGAAAATGAAAATGTCTTATATCTGAATACATTCATAATTGCATATTACATTTAGAATAAATATTTTATTTTTAAAAACCTGGAAACATTTAAAATTAAATACAGGCATATAGTTTATCTGCTACTACTGATAAAAGACAGATGTTATAAAAGACATATACTCTTGTAGAGCACTCTATGGTTTCAGCCTACTGTACCCCCCTAAGGTCCTTGGTAACATCTAGATGCTAGGATTTCTGTGTGTTGTATCACTTGGCAGACAGTGATTCCATTAGTAGCAAACTCTATTTCTACAAGATAGTTGTATATTTTAGAAATGCAGGCTTTTTTAACAGAGCATCAAGACAATTATGCCTACTTTACCTCATAATATATTTAATTAAAGTAAAGGATAGACTTGATTTTGTTTTGAATCCTCTAGGAAAAATGAAACCCATGTGAAAAAAATAAGAAAAAAACTTCAGATTTACTCAGTAAAATCGCTGTAGCCACAATATGGTTTCTGGCACGTCAAAACTATCTTGATGAGCTAATTTACTTAAAGTTTAAAGCCTTTATGAATACAATGAGCTTAATAATTGGTTAGAAACAAAATGAGTGGTGGTACATATGGCCTCACATGCACATATAAGCTTTGAAATATGCTTGTCTTTTTTGCATTTTATTATATGAAGTCAGAAGAGCAAGTCGCATTATAACTTTTTCAGGGGCTTTACATGATAAGAGCTCTGACCCTATGGTCTGGCAGCAAATGAAAGAAATATGAAGTCCAGAGTTTCAAACAGTGTTATTTATAAAGACTCAATAGTGTTAACTTTTACAGAAAGAATGAAATCTGCAGATATTCTTCTTAGGAAGTTACAGTAAAAGAAACCTGATTACTATTGGATATTTAAGTAAGATTGTACAAGAAATCTTTGTGTTTGTTTCTGCTTCCTAGAATTTTAAAACAAGAGAGTTCATTTAATTTGCCTTATTCCTCATTCTTGTGGGTAATAATGTCTAGAAAGTATCTTGTTAATCTCTCTAATGTCAATTTCACAGACAGTGCTAACCAAATATTATCGTATTTCTCCAAGTAAATTCTATTTATGAGAGACTTAACATCCACTAGATATTTAATTTTCAATAATTCTTCCTAGGTAATATTGAAGGTTCCTATACTAGTAAAATGATGAGCATATTCTATAGCAGTTCATTTCCACCAGAGGCATAAAAGTTATCGAACACTGGCTGGATATGGAAACTGTTTTTGTTTTGTTTTTTTCCCAGATACTTTTTATTTACCACTTTTTAGTTGACACTTAGAAAATACTCCTCAGCGCTCTGGAAAAAAATTGTTTGTTTGTTTGTTTGTTTGTTTTGTAAATCTCAAAAACCTCAAGTTCTAACAGCTCACCTTATCTCATTAAAGTTTTTCCTTACAAAATGACCATCCTTTCTTGGGGCACTACATTTTCTAGAAATACTTCTTGCTAAAGTGGACAATATTCAAATAGTCATTTTAAACACACAGTCGCCAGATTGTTGTTTCTACAGCAGTAGAAGCACTATCTCAATACAAGCTACATAAATATTAAAGGCACTATAAATGGTTGTGCCCATCTTCCTTTTAAGTTGCCTGGCTCTCAACGTATAAGATCAGACTCATCAAGTCCGGGCTTCAAAAGATGAGACGCACAGAGGAAACTAGTTTGAGAAAAGATTTAACAGAGATAGGCATCATTCATTCATTCATTCATTCACTCATTCATTCAATCAGTCTGTCACTGAGTTATTCTTCTAAGAGTATGTGGTACAGTCTTTTTCCTTCTTGGACTTTACATTTTAGGAAGGCAGAGGATAAAAAATATTTTTAAAAAGCAAATATATGATTAAGATAATGTCAAGCAGTGATAAGTAGTATGCTTATGTGAAGACAGAATAAATGAGAGTGACTATTTTGGACCAGGTGGATAAGTGAAAAAGTCGCTATTTGAGCAGAGACATGCCTGAGGTAAAGGGTGAGGTTTGCATTTTTCTAGAGAAAGAGACTTTTGGGGAGATGTTTGAGGAACAGAAAAGAGGCCAAGTGGTTAAAACATAGTGGGGAAAAGGGAAAACAAAACCCAGGGATGGAGTTTTAGTGGAGCCAAAACTGGATCATATAGAGAACAGTGGTTCATTGAAAGGAGCCAGAATAATCTAAGACATGTAGAAACAAAACTTTTATATTAAAGCAGTCACTCTGACTGCAATGTATGAATGAACAGTCTATGGGAAGAAACAAAATGGCAGAAATGAGACAAATCAGGAGATGACTGAATAATCAAAGCAAGAGATGGTTGGCAGCTTGGCTGGGGTAGTGGCAGAGAACGTGATAAGAAATATATTTGGAGTATATTTCAATGCTGTGTTATTTTCTAAAACTGAAAATACTTGGAACTGAACAGTTATGAGTGCAAATATCAAATGTTAGCCTAAAGCTATATTGAGATTGAGAGGCCCTCTAGATCTAAATAGGAGTGTCAAGCCAGTAGATCAGTAAATACAGAAGTCCAAGCAGGAATTCAAAATTTAGAAGTCTTTGATGTTGTTAAAGTTACACATCCCAAGGAAAATGAGTATAAAAAGATAAAAGGGGGTGCCTGCATGGCTCAGTCAGGTGCCCGACTTGGGCTCAGGTAATGATCTCACAGTTCATGAGCTTGAGCCCTAGGTCTGGCTCCGTGCTGACAGCTCAGAGCCTGGACCCTGCTTCGGATTCTCTGTCTCCCTCTCTCTCTGCCCCTCTCCTGCTCCCACTCTCTCCCTCCCTCTGTCAAAAATAAATAAACATGAAAAAAATTTTAAAGAGACAACAGGATGGCCAAGTTCTAAGCCCTGAAGCACTACGATATTTAAAGACTATAAAAAGAAGGAAGATTCCTGCAAAGAAGACTAATATAGAGTGGTCACTGAAATAAGAAGAAAGTTACAAGAATGTGGTGACCTAAAATCCAAATTACAAAAAAAAAAGTATTTAAAGAAAGATAGCTGACTGTTTTGAGAACTGGTCACTCGGCCACTGGGCTTGGCAACACGTAGGCGCCAAAAATATTACTAAAGGAGACTTTTTGGAGTTTATTGGGAGGAAAATCACACGATTGCAGACATTGAAAAAAACGAAAGGATGAAACACTTGTAGACTCTTCAAGGTATAACTGAAGAACAATTGCAAATAGCATGGTCTCATTAAAAATGCTGGCCTTAGTACTGGACAAAATAGGTTGTATTTTTTAAGTTTTCATCGTTCAACCAGAAAATTAGTCATGAAAGTAAATAGATTATAATGTCTTTTGATCAAGAAAACTAAAGTTATATAAAATGTAATTGTTTTGAGGAATGTCAAATTCAATTTATCAGTCACACAAAAAGAAAACACAAAGATGAAGGTTCAATTTAAGAATGTTTTGAAAACTGTATTATACATCACGAGTGACTGGACCCTTTTAAGGATGAACTATATGAAAAGTCACATTCCTGTTTCAGTAATGTCTTCACTGTTTCCAAAGGTTCAGCATTTAATAGAATGTTTCTTAGGGCTAGAATACAAAGACTAACTTTTATTAAAGAGTAACTTTTAAAATTACTTAGGTTTATTAACTGGCTTCTTTCACGCAAATCCAAGAGAAGTTCTACAATATCCTCCTCAAAATTCATCTTCTCCCTGAGGTGTCTTTCCTACCACAGTTTTCATGAGAAACATATTTTTTCCAGTTTTACTGAGGTATGATTGATAGAGGTGTAATATGTTTAAAGTGTATTACATAATGACCTGATATGTGTGTGTGTGTATATAAAAGATTCCCACAGTTGAATTAATGAACAAATCCATCACTTCACATATTTACTTTTTTAGTGAGAATACTTAAGTTCTACTCTCTTAGCAAATTTCAGTTACACAGTATTAGCAACTACAGTCACCATGTTATACACTAGATCCTCAAATCTTATTCATCTTCTAACAGTTTGTATCTTTAACCAGCATCTTCCTCTTTACCCCACCTTCCCAGCCCCTGGTAACCAGCATTCTACTCTGTCTCTATGAGTTTGATTTTTTTTTATTCCACATGTAAGTGATACCATGCTGTAATTCTGTAACTGTCTTTCTCTTTCTGATTTACTTCACTTACCATAATGCCCTCCAGATTCATCCATGTTGTTGCAAATGGCAGATTTTCTTCTTTTTTAAGGATAAATAACATATTAAATACATATAAAATATATATTTAAGTCTCTTCACTTTCAAAATATGTGTATTGGGGCCCCTGAGTGACTCACTGGGTTAAGCATCCAACTTCTTGATTTTGGCTCAGGTCACGACCTCATGGTTCGAGCCCCACATCAGGCATCATGCTGTCAGCACAGATCCTGCTTGGGATTCTCTCTCTCTCTGCCTCTCCCCTGCTCACATGCGCTCTCTTGCTCTCAAAAGAAATAAATTTAAGAATAAATAAAAATATGTGTACTTTTTTCACTAGATTTTTCCTTACTCAGTTTCATTTTTTCATGATAGGTAATGTAATTGTTTATTAAGACTGCAATAAGGGAGAGGGACAGGAGAATCTATGTGATGTAATTATATTAAGCTGAATATTCTAATGTTCTTTTCTAACTGAGTTGTGTAATATTATATACTGAATGTGAAGTATATTCTAGTGAATATAGAATATATCATATTTCCTTTATCCACTGATGAACGCTTCGGTTTTTTCCTATCACAGCTATTGTGAACAATGCTGCAATGAACATAAGGGTACTGATATCTCTTCAGGATTCTGATTTCATTTCCTTTGGATATATCCAGAAATTGATTGCTGGATTTTATATAGTAGTTTTATTTTTAGAATCTTGAGGAACTTCACTTTTTAAAGTTTATTTATTTTGAGAAAGAGAGAAAGAGAGAGAACGAGAACACCAGGGGGGAGGGCCAGAGAGACAGTGGGACAGAGGATCTTAAGCGGGCTCTGTGCCAACAGCAGAGAACTGATGCGGGGCTCAAACTCACAAACTGTTAAATCATGACCTAAGCCCAAGTCAAACACATAACTGCCTGAGCCACACAGGTGCCCCCTCATGACTGTTTTTGATACTGGCTTGTACCAGTTTACATTCCTATCAGTGGTGGTCAAGGATTCCCTTTTTTCCACATCTTCACCAGTATTTATCTCTTGTCTTTTTGATGACAGACATCCTAACATGTGTGAGGTGATATCTCATTGTGGTTTTGGTCTGCATTTCCCTGATGATTAGTGATGTCGAACACTTTTTCATGTACCTATTTGCCATTTGTACGTCTTCTTTAGAAAAAAGTGTATTAGGACCCTTTCTCCATTGTTTAAATTAGGGTATTTGTTTGGTTTTTGCTTTTCTATTCAGTTATGCGAGCTCCTTGTATATTTTGAATATTAACCCCTTATTGGATATTTTCTCATATTTCATAGGTTGTCTTTTCATTCTATTGATATGCAAAAGGTTTTGTTTGATGTCGTATCATGTGTTTATTTTTGCTTTTGTTTTTGGTGTCAGATCCAAAAAATCATTGCCAAGACCAGTGTCAAGGGGCTTACCTGATATGGTTTTAAGTAGGAATTTTATCATTTAAGGTTTTATATTCAAGTCTTTAATCCATTTTGAAGTTGATTTTTGTGTGATGTAACACAGGGGTCTGGTATCATTCTTATGCATGTGGCTAGCCATTTTTCCCTGTGCCATTTACTGAAGAGATTATCATTTCTCCAGTGTATATTCTTGGTGCCTCTGTCAAGAATTAATAATGGGGGCACCTGGGTGACTCAGTCGGTTAAGCTCAGGCCATGATCTCACAGTTCGTGGGTTTGAGCCCTGCGTCAGGCTCTGTGCTGACAGCTTGCAGCCTGGAGTCTGCTTTGGATTTTGTGTCTCCCTCTGCCTTTGCCCCTCCCCTGCTCATGCTCTCTTTCTCTCTAAAATAAATAAACATTAAAAAAAATTAACAATGTTTGAGTTTGAGTGTGAGTTTATTTCTGGACTCTATTCTGTTCTATATTCCTGTTTTTATGTCAATACTATACTGTTTTTGATTGCTATAGCTTTGCAATATAGTTTGGAATCAGGAATGTTATGCTTTGCTCTTTTTTCTCAAGATTGCTTTGATATTTGGGGACTTTTGTGGTTCCCTATGAATTTTAATTTTTTTAATGTTTATTTATTTTTGAGAGAGAGAGAGAGAGAGAGAGAACAAGCAGTGGAGGAGCAAAGAAGAGAGGGAGACATCCGAAGCAGGCTCCAGGCTCTGAGCTGTCAGCACAGAGCCCAACATGGGGCTCGAACTCACAGACTGTGAGAGCATGACCTGAGCTGAAGTTGGATGCTTAACCGACTGAGCTTCCCATACACCCCATGTGGTTCGCTATGAATTTTAAGACTTTTTCTTCTACACCTGTGAAAAAATGCCCTTAGAATGTTGGTATGGATTTCATTGAAGCTATAGATTGTTTGGGGTTGTATGGACACTTTAATAATATTAAATCTTCCAGGAAGTGAAATTAAGAAAGCTGTCCCATTTACAACTGCAGTCTTACAGCCTCTGCAGTATACTAAGCTCCTGGCAAATGAGAGTCAGATGGTCACTAGGTGACTCTGTGCCTTGCTGAGGAAATCAAAGAAAAGAAAGAAAAAGTTGGTTGTATGTTTCTGGGAATTTATTAATTTCTTCTGGGTCATCAAATTTGTTTGCATATAATTGTTCATAATAGTCACTTATGATCCTTATGACTTCTTTTTTATCTGTTGTAAATGTCTCCTCTTTCATTTCTGATTTTATTTGAGTCATCTGTCTTATTTCCTTAGTCTAACTAAAGATTTGTGAATTTTGTTTATCTTTTCAAAAAAAAGCTCTTAGCTTCATTGTTCTTTTCTATGGTCTTCAAGTCTCTATTTCACGTATTTCTGCTCTGATCTTTGTTATTTCCTTCCTTCTACTAACTTTGTGCTTAATCTGTTCTTTTTCCTGTTTACTTTAAGTATAATGTGAATTTCTTTATCACTATAAACTTACTGCATCTCATAAGTTTTGAAATGTTATGTTTCCATTTTCACTGATCTCAAGATATCTTTTTTTATTTTGATTTTGATTTCTTCTTTGACCCACTGGCTGTTCTGAAGAATGTAGTTTAACTTGCAAGTATTTATGAATTTTCCAGTTTTCTTATTGTAATTGATTTCTAGTTCCATGCCATTGTGGTCATAAAAGATGTTTGATAAGATTTCAATTAAGTTTATTAAAATTTTAGTGGCCTAACATATTCTCTATCCTGGAGAATGTTCCATGTGCATGTGAGCAGAATTTCTACTCTGCTACTCTTGAGTGGAATTTCTGTGTATCCCTGTTGGGTCCATCAGGTCTAATGACTAGTTTAAGTTCAACATTTCCATACTGATTTTCTGTCTGGATAATCTATCTGTTGTTGAAAATGAGATATTAATGTCCCTTGCTATTATTGTACTGCTGGCTATTCCTCCTTTCAGATCTGTTAGTATTTGTTTTATACATTTAGGTGATTTGATATTGGGTGCAAGAGGAACTTGATTTGCCTTCAAAGTGTAACCTCACATTTTATAACTGAGTAGTATTACAGTGTGTGTGTGTGTGTGTGTGTGTGTCTCAAATTTTCTTTATCCATTCATCTACTAATGGACCCTTATATTGTTTCCATTCCTTGGCTATTGTCAAAAAATGCAATCAACATGAAGATGCATATTATCTTTTTGAAATTAGTGTTTTCATTTTCTTTTGCATAAATACCCAATAGTAGAATTACTGGATCATATGGTAGTCCTGCCTTTAATTTTTTGAGGATCCTCCATACTGGCTTCCACAATGGCTGTACTAATATATAATCCCACCAACAGTTCACAAGGGTTCTTTTTTCTCCACATTCTCACCTATGCTTGTTATTTCTTATCTTTTGATAATAGCCATTCTAACAAGTGTGAAGTGATATCTCATTGTGCTTTTGATTTGCATTTCCCTGATGACTGGTAATGTTAAGAACTTTTTCATGTACCTATCATACACTGTTTTTAAGTATGAGCCCAGAGAGGTGAAATCTAGACAAACATGCCTCATGCTTGCTTCCATAACCTGTGTCACCTCTCCTTCCCACAGAACACTGGGACTAAAGGGCAGGGTTTACACAATTTCTTCCATCTGAAAAGAAACTTCCATACATTGTATTAATTCACCTCTTCTTAGTAGGCTTTCATTTTGTTCTCTCTGTAGGAATAATGTTGGTAGGATGCTAGGAGAAACACAAGCTCATCAATAAAAAGAAACAAAAAATAGTTAACTTATAACAAACCTATGATTAGAGAATGAATTGAAGTATGTGAGTATGACTATCTCCTATCTTGAATGCAGGGCTTCAAATGGAACTTAATTTTTTAAAAGTATTATTTTATTTATTTAATTTATTTACCATAGATTATCATTTATTTATTTACAACTGCTACTTCTGATGTGTGAACCTAATTGTTGTGTTGTATTGTTGTTTTGTTTTTGTCATCAATGCCTGGGATATTTTTCTGAAAAAAATTGAGACAAACTAGAAGAATTTTAGGTTCCTTTTTTACCTATTAGTCTAAGGATATAATGTATATAATGTAAAGTCCTTTACTTTATTCTCATCTTCTTCCAAGGTTTTTGTCTATGGCCCCATCCATTATAAAGTATTTAAATTGAAATTGATTATGATAATCTGTGATAAGATCATAATGCTTAAGTTTTACACTAAGAACTGACCAAGATAATTATTCAGTTTGATATACATAAAGTAAAAAATATTGGCATTTTTGCCTATTTCACAAATTAGTCTACTTATAGAGTAGAAGAAACAAAATTTTAAAATGGAATGTTGACAAATTAATGTTTGTATTTTGTTATTAACTACACATTCTATGTATTATTAAAAAATTCTGAGTAGAAACTGATGAACTATGTATCATCCAGAAAAGGGAAATCTGTTTTTTTTCCTCTAAATTCAACATAATTACATTTTTACTGATCATTCAGCTAAAAGGCTAAATGTCAACTTTCCAAAAGTGAAAAATAGCTAATTCATTTTGCACTTGAAGTTTTGGATTACTCTGAGGTATGGGGGGGAAAATAGCCTATTAATTATTATAATTACTACTAAAGGTGAGAGATTTGGATCCTCTCCAGTTTTATGATTTTATGAGACCATAAAATCACTTGATTGATTATAGTTTCTTTAAAAATTCATAATACTCAGAGTGATCCACATTCATTGAGCATTTTCTGATTAGGGAGGCATTATTTTTCATATCATTATTACTATCCATAGAACTAAACTATCACTTTTTAGCACTGTGTTAGGCAATGTATTAAGTTTTTTTTTCTTTTTTAAGTTTATATATTTACTAGGAAAGACAGAGAGAGCACACAAGTAAGGGAGAGGCAGAGAAAGAGGGAAAGAGAGAATCCCAAGTAGTCTTCATATTGTCACCATAGAACCTGACCAGGGCTCGATCTCATAAACCATGAGATTATGACCTGAACGCAAACCAAGAGTCAGATGCTTAACCAACTGAGCCACCCAGGTGCCCCAATTTATCAAGTTTTTTATATAGAGTCATAACAACTGCCTCACATTTTAAACTTTTTATCCAAATTTTATAATAGACGAGAGGTTGAATCTCAGAGAAATTAATTAATTTATGTTAAATTCTCCAGTTATTAGACAACATTTAGCTAAGACTTCAATGCACCATATATGCCTGAGTCCAAAGCCCATGTTCTTCTAGCTACACCTTGCCACATTAATAGAATAATCCATGAGAACGTTTTTCAAAAAGATACTATAATATTTTAGAATTTCTATATTAGGCTAATAAGTGTAGTAAGACATTCTCTTAGGGATGAACGTTTCCGTTGAAAAGTTTGGGTAAGCTGCATGATGCAGGGACATCATACCCAGGGGAATCAAGCTAGGCTAGAAGTCACAGGATCAGTAGACATCAATGGGCATTTACTCTTGCTCGAGGAAAACTTCTTTGAGCACTATCTTCCTCCTATGCCCACATGAATGAACTTTTCTCATGTGCTATTCTTGTACTGACCACTTTGCTTTTTAGCTCTTACTTCACCTGATTGCACTTCATTGTGTTGGGAACGTAGGATAATAATAATTAGCTAATTGCCACTTACTTCACCTGTTACTTACTTTTACTTCATGGCCCTGTCCCTTAACCTTTATCCCCAATTATCAACTACCCTCTCTGTGGTTTTTAAGTATCATAAACTAAATCCTGAGTGCACCCAAGAGGGACATATCATGAACAAAGAAAGCTGCTTTATCAAGTGGGCCCGTGAGAACAGCAAAAGGGGACAATTTAACAAAAACTGTGTGGAAAACTCTGATACTGGAATAGAACAGATGTTTCCCCTATTGCCTGGGGGAAGGATGAAATATGTAATAACTGATGGACCTGCTCCCTCCTCAACATCTTGACAGCATGTAAGTTACAAAAGAAAGATAGAAGCCCAGATAAAAACTAGGGTGAGACTGTTTCTGAGGTAAGGCAAATGAGCACAATGAACTCACCACCTCCACAAGAGAACAAACCTTTGAAATAAAAATTAAATTAAGTTTGACTTAAAATCAGAAAGATACATTTCATCATGTGTGAGTGATTGGCCATACAATGTCACGGCTGCATTTATTTACATTTCTCTTTCCCCACAGTTGAGATCCACTAGAAAACAGCCACGCAGCCAATGCTAGCATAGTATGGGGCCTAGATCAGAGTAAGGGCTCACTAAATCTTGGTCCATTAAATACCAAATAGTCAAACTTCTGTTTTATCCCTGAATTTACTATAGAAACATACTTAACCCTGTTTTTTAGACAAGAAATAATTTTCCAACCAAGTCTCACTCAGAGTAATAAAGGGTAATGAAGAGCAGGCTATTCATCTTGGAGATAATATATTAAGCACACAATTTGTTTCAAATCTCATTTAATCTATAAATATCAAAAGAATTTACCTTTTTTTTTCAAAGTCACATGCATCTTTCTCTTAATAAAATAGTTTTAAAACTTATTTAGTAGATGACTTTTTTCATAATGAAAATTTAAAAATAATTCTCAGTTATATAAAAGTGATAAAACTATTTCAGAAACTCCCCTGGAGAATTTAATTCAGATGAAAATACATTATTTACAGAAGGCTTAGAATAAATCTTTAATAAGAGTACAAGTTCAGGGAGCATAGTTTGAAAATTGTTGTTTTCATATAAGAATTTTATCTTATAACAGTATTGATAGAAAATGCCTTAGGAAAATAACATTTTTCTGTCATGGCTTCAGTCCTTCCTTTGGCCCACTTTTCCACATGGTAACAGGAGCTGGATGATATTTTACCAATATCTTGGTTTGAAGAGCAGAAAATGGCTCTGGTCTGTTTAATGTAAATCATCAATAGCAAGGGTAAAGCATAAGTCTATGTGTTTGCTTTTCCATAATTGTATCTGTTTGGGATATTAGTAAACCAGTTATAATAATAATAAACATATTCATCTATTTTTCATTATAAAAACTATCATATTTTCCAATAATGAGTCTCCCATTAGACGCGTATTAGAAGTTCCTCTCAAGACTTATTTTTTGCCAAGGATATCAATAAACATATAAACAAGCTACTGTCTGCTTTTTTATAACTAGGGAGAAAAAATACAGCAACTCTACATGAGACCCAAGAGAAAGTGCCTGCCTTCTGCAACTATTGTGTAGTTCTGTCTAAATTAAACACTCAACCTTCTCCCGTTAAATCTCTTCAAAGCTACTTGCTATCCTGTTTCCTCAGGTTAAGTGTGATGAGAAACAGACCCAGGGGTTGTGAACTTTTCTGGGATGAAAGATGCCACGTGACTGAAATATCTGTGATTAATGTACATTCATTTTACCTTTGATAGCATTCGGTGTTGATTCAAGTTTTTGAGGTAATTAAAATCCTGACTTGCTGAGTTATTGCTATGTGTAGTTTGAACTGCTATGATCTCTAGAATATTTTGTGCCCACACGATTTAAGGAGCTGGCTTGAAGTACATGACTTTAGCTCTTTTGCTGTCTCTTATTCCAAAGTTCAGCTAATAAAGAACACCCAGCTTGAGCTTAAGCATTAGACTTTTCTACTCACCGAGTCTGGAATTCCATTAAGTAGAATAAATGGGGACTGACAGCTGCCCAGGAGAGGAGGCAGCTCTAAGAGTTATCACATGGGTGCAAAGTCTTGAGCTTTTATTGTCCATACACATCAGAGCTCATCTCTGTGTGCAAGTAAGTTCCGTCACATCTGTGAAACCTCCCCTGTCCTCATTCCCCATCACTGGATTCACTTCAGAATTCATGGGTCCTATATCTGTATTGCTTTAGCACATTTTCAAAATGAAAACGTACATCTATTAGTAGGTATTTCATTCTGCATTGTGTTATGGTTAGTTTATATGTCTTTCTTGCTACTACTGTGTAAATCCTATGAAGAAGTTAGGAACTATCACTTATCATTTATAGTTTCTTATATGCACAGATGACAACCCCTAACCCCAGAAAACAGAGAATGATACTTATTTGGCCCACAGTGAAAGTTATTAAATACATATTGAATGACCTGTGATCATAAGGAGTTCATAAAACCTGAAGGAGACAAGGTCAAGCATTTAATTTTCTCCCACATATTATTGACTTTAAGTGCAAAAGGAGATAAGGCAATTATAACATTTCTTCTAAAACATCATTTAAAAATTATTAATACCAGAAGTATTGATTTTGTCTATGTACAGTCTAGATTCCTCTTTACTAGTTCTGTTTAAATATCATAATTTTAAAAAATCTTATTACTCCAGTATAATTCTAGAATTATAACTGTTTGGAATCTCTTTATTCAAAAACTCAGGTTAATACTACCATATTTATTATGGCTTTACTGACATATTATTGGCAAACAATAAACTATATATACTTATTTTATTTTTTAATGATTATTTATTTTGAGAGAAAAAGAGAGTAAGAGCACATGCACAAGGATGGGAGGGGCAGAGGGAAAAGGGAAAGAGAGAATACCAAGCAGGCTCCACACAGCACAGAGCTCAACAGGGGCTCAAGCTCATGCCTGTGAGATCATGATCTGAGCCAAAATCAAGAGTCAGACTCAACCAACTGAGCCACCCAGGTGCCCCACACTGCACATATTTAAAGCATATTTAAAATGGTAAGTTTTGATGTATGTATGTACCCTTGCAAAATTCACCACTATCAAGTTAATGAACAGGTCTATAATAAGCAAAGTCCCTCATATGCTTTTGTAATACCTGCTTCTCACACTCCTTATACCCCTCAAACCAGGCAAATGATGACCTGTGTTCCATTACTCTAAATTAATTTGCATTTTGAAGAAGTGTCACATTTCTGAAAACCAATGTTTCAGTTTTGTCTTTTTAAAAACTGATCCAGGCAGGGAGCCAAAGCAGTATGCTGTCAGTCCATCTTCATTGTATGTGTAAGTATAATTTAGTTTTTAAGATTAGAAATATATTTTCAAGGAATAATTCAATAATAAATACGTAACAAAGTTTTATTCTTCATCAATTTATTGCAATACTAGGTATTTAGTCCACTGTAATACTAGATGTTCATTCCAAAGAACACAATATAAATTTTTTAAATCCTTACTTTCCATCTAGCACTAGGTAGAGTGTCATGGAAACAATGAACACCTGTAAAACATGATTACTACCCCCAATCACCTTGCAGTGTCTGTATGGGTACATAAGAAATTATTAGTTACCATGAAGTCTTCACAAACGGGTCACTAATTTACAAATCCTAATCTATGTATGGGTAAATAGTACAACTTGACATTTTTTTCTGTTTCCAAACTATGCATCTATGTTTCTAGGTTAATGCTAGAAACTATAAATATTAAAAGCCATAATTGTAATGTACAGTCTTGCTTTCAGGAGTAGAACCCAGTGATTCACCTCTTACATATGACACCCAGTGCTCATCCTGAAAAATGCTTAATACCTTAATACCTATCACCCATTTAACCCATCCTCCTACCAACCTCCCCTCCAGCAACTCTCAGTTTGTTCTCTGTGTTTAAGAGTCTTTTATGGTTTGCCTCTCTCTGTGTTATCTTATTTTTCCTTTTCTTCCCCTATGTTCATCTGCTGCGTTTCTTAAATCCCACATATGAGTGAAATCATACGATATTTGTCTTTCTCTGACTGGCTTATTCTGCTTAGCATAACGCTCTCTAGTTCCATCCACATTGTTGCAATTATAAAGTCTATTGTTGACTTCCCAATGGGGACTAATAGCTTATGATTAGAACACTATATCAATCCAATCAATCAATCCATAAAATGTCTTTGTAAAACTGAAGTTTGGATTTTAATTAAACCTACCTTTTCCCCCAAAATTTGATATACCTATTCTGGTATATCTGCATGAGTTACACAGCACTCCCTTTCTCCTTTGTTGTAAACTTCAAGAAATTGCTCACTTATGAACCTCAACATTCTATAGAATTTAGTGTTATCAGAATGTTGTGGAAAAAAACCCCAAAACTGTATATATAGTCTTCCGCATGCCATGGTCTTTACAGTTTGTATCCTCTCTGGAGTTCCCTATTTCCTAAGGCTCAATGATTCCCGAACCTCTCCTCCCGAACCTTCAACCTTCTACCTCCTTTGATCTAACCTGCTTATTCAACCCCTTCCTTTCTCATCATTCATGCCCAGTGAAGAGTCACCATCCATAATTACTAGTTCTCTTGCACAGAATATCAAAATGTAGTGATGTCAGTAAAGACTCAGTCTAAGATAATGATTTTTTATGATGATTTTATATATATATATGATTTTATATGTATATATGATATATATATGATGATATATATGATATATATATGATGATATATATGATATATATATGATTATATATATATATAAAGAAATATGACAATGATGGTATATACATGTATATGTATGCATATGGGAGAGATATACATATACACAAACACATATATCATCGTGATATTTCTTAATTTAAGCTAACATACAAAATGAATTCTCTTTCTTTACACCACTGTCTATATTATGCATATGGTACAAATCATTTACAAAAGGGATCCTTTGCAAAGGGACTGATCGAGCCTTTTTTTTTTTTTTTCTCACAGACTCTGGCAAGTCTGAGTTACAGGTTATATAAAATACAAGAATAGGATGTAGAAATAAAAGAATTAGGATGCCGGATTATTACCTGCCATGTGGAGAAGAATGTGCTTCACTGGACAGAGGGAAACTACCTAGTGCATATGCCTGGTGTGAAGCAGTATTATTTACAAGTGCAGAACAATCTGAAAATATCATTATGGAAGGAATGCACCCCATGCTTGCTGTAAGGGAGGCAGGGCCTTGATTTTCTTCTTTGCCTTGAAGTCAATCAGTCCAACATCTGCTATTCCCCATCTACAGGGATGGGGATTACAAATGTGATTAAAAAATGATTTTTTTTGGATGTCTGACAGAATAGTTCCTACTGAGAAGGCAGGCATGGTAGAAAGAAATGTAGTTTAAGACACATTATATTACTGGGAAAGAAGCATACAAAGAAGACTCTTGAATTATTTTCGAATCATGAACAAACTTGAAACCTGAGTTACTGTGAACTGAAAAACTTTGTGGTGATGACAATTTGGGCTAACAGCTAAGAAGGCCACAAGGTAATCAGATTCTCATGATTTTTCTCACCACTACTGAGTTAGTAAATGCTCATAATCTCCCAAGAGACACTGTTCTTGGGACATTTCCAAAATAAAGAAGTTCGAATAAGTATCTAAGATCATGCATGCTTATTTATGCTAAGCGTCAGAACCATTTGTGGTTCATCCATTCTAAGTTATTATTACTAAATATTACTCATGCTGTGAAGCTCCCTAGCACTAAGGGTCTCACACTTTATTTTAAACCCCAGAGTCTTAAATCAAATCCAGGATTTAGTGTATGTCTGGCCCCTCCATAAAAGAGGCTCTGCTATCCAAGCCCTAGCCTACTCCTGGGAAAGGTGTAAGTTAAAAAAAATGCCAGAATTTTTTTTTACATAAATGAATGGCAAACAAAGCTTCCAAAAGCTCTTAAAGTATTTTTAATATACAACATACAAACACATAAAAATAGGCCCACAGCATCACATCGTATCAGCTGTAATATCCTAACACCACGGTTAAACTTTTGTATTCAGGAGCAATCTCTATTTCATGCTGTATACCTTCTATTTGAATCACATCATAGTAAAGAAATTAATCCAAATATTTCCTAAGTCCACCTAACCATTTAATCTGGACATCCACAAAATTTTAACTATTCCTAAAAGATTTCAACATTTTCCTTCCTAAGACATTTAGGTCTCAGTACTAGCAAATTAGTAAAATAACTAGTTTTACACAGATTCAGACCAGCATCATGTGTCAAGGAGAAACATTGAGTCGTGTTCTTCAATTACTTTTTTGTTTTTTTTATCTTTTTTTTATTTGTTCATATTTTCCTTGAAATATGTGAACATGGTAGGAACAGCTATTTTTAACATCTTGTCTATTTATTCTATCACCCTTTCATTTCTGGAACAGGTTTTACCGGTTATTACCGGTTATTACCAAGGGGTTATTTTCCCCTTGGTTTTGATGCTGGACATTGTGAATTTTACGCTGTTAGATGTTGAAGTTTCTTGTCTTTCTTTGGAAAAAAAAAACAAAAAACTTTGGTAGTATGTTAAGTTACTTTTTGTCTTAGCTTGAGTTGTTATAATAAAATCCATAAACTGGTGATTTATCAACAAAAGAAATTTATTTCTTATAGTTCTGGAAGCTGGGAAGCCCAGAAGCAAGGCACCAGCTGATTTGGTGCCTGGTGAGAGCTCTTTTCTGGTTGTAGACAGCCATCTTCTTGCTGTGTCCTGGCACGTGGAAGGAGTGCCAATAGATCTGTATCTCTTCTAATAAGAGCACTAATCCCATTCATGAAGGCTCCACCCTAAAGACCTAATCATTTCCCCAAAGCCCCACTCTACCTACCATCACAACATGATGGTATTAGATGCGGATTAGATTTCAACACACAAATTCTAATGGAACACAAACATTCAGTTCATAACCCTTGTGTTCAGTGTGTTGTATTCAACCCTATTTTTAAGCTTTATTAGCCAAGCCTAGTATATCTCTATCCTAGGGATAGCTGAGCCCCACTACTAGGGTGTGGCCATTCTAAAATCTCCACTAAGTATTCTGAGTGATCAATGAAGACTCTCCACTGGGACTGGTCATAATTTAATGCTTCATTAGCCTGTGTGAACTGGGAAGCATTTAGCTCCCACATGTCTGGTCATTCTCGCACAGCATCAAATCTGCTCCTATTATTCCATTACAGTTGGAAAAACAATGTCTTTAATTTGTAAAATACAATTTGGAATTTTCCTGAACCTTGTGTTTAACCTTAAATGAAATTTTTCTTCCTATTTACAAATATATTTTTAATTTCCCAGAACATGCCTTTGTCTTATGTCTTTCATAGCAGCATGCTACTGATTTAGCAAGGATAAAACATCCTCTGAATCTCTTTGAGGATATTCATTAGGGTTTTTTAAAAGTATCTTCTAGTGGTTTGATCACGTTTCGTCTCTGTAGCTGGTTACTGTGTGTGTTTATCATGCTGTTTTTCCCTTGTTCTGCTGGCATTCCTAAATATTTTTCTTTTTTTTTTTTTTTAAATTTTTTTTTCAACGTTTTTATTTATTTTTGGGACAGAGAGAGACAGAGCATGAACGGGGGAGGGGCAGAGAGAGAGGGAGACACAGAATCAGAAACAGGCTCCAAGCCATCAGCCCAGAGCCCGACGCGGGGCTCGAACTCACGGTCCGCGAGATCGTGACCTGGCTGAAGTCGGACGCTTAA
The DNA here is from genome assembly GCF_022837055.1 of Prionailurus viverrinus. Classification (NCBI taxonomy): domain Eukaryota; kingdom Metazoa; phylum Chordata; class Mammalia; order Carnivora; family Felidae; genus Prionailurus; species Prionailurus viverrinus. The sequence continues at coordinate 123,019,590 of NC_062566.1, read as the reverse complement.
CCGACTGCGCCACCCAGGCGCCCCGTAAATATTTTTCCATTATAATTAAGAAGAATTTGGTTGATTTATTGTGGTGATGTGGTTTCAATGCCCTCAGTCCTCACTTTCAGATTCAGGGATATAAAGAAAATCATGCCTCCTCAGAAAAAGCCAAAAGAAATTTCCAGCTCTAACCAATATGGTTAGAATATGGTTCTACATCTTTAGCCCAGGAGCAAACAAGACTGTAGCAGTGGAAAAGACTTAAAAGTATAGCAGGGAGAGGGTTTGGCTAGAGTCAGCTGACCCAGCTATATATATCTACATATATATGAATGATATGTAATTTTTTTATAATATGTATAATCTTTATAATAATATACATACATATAAATATATATAGATATATACTATATAGCTATTCTTCACACCTGGACACACAGGAAAATAGGTTTGGAGCTTAGCAAGACTCTTTTTGAACAGTGAAGGTATTTTCTAAGAATTTTCTAGGCTGTGATTATCTCTATTTAAGTTGTCACTTACTGAAGCTTTATCTCTTCTCTGCTAGTGGTCCCCACCTTTCTTTCTCTGCATTACACTAGATGCATTCTCTTTAATACATACTTGCTGTCATTTCAGTTGGGAGCAAGGAAAGTTAGTTGTTTAGGATCAGTCTACCATCTTTAATCTGGTGCCCCATCTTTCCATTTTTAGTTAGAGTTTGTTTTAATTTTTTTTACATTACACCAGTTATTATTTTTTTAAGGTTTTTGTATGGAACTTTTTTTTGTTTTCTTTTTTTAAGTTTTTATTTTAATTCCAGTTAGTTAACATAAAATGTTATTGTAGTTTCAGGTGTAGAATATAGTAATTCAACAATTCCATACATCAGCTGGTGCTCACTTAATCCTCAGCACCTAACCCAAATCCTTATCCCCTCCCACTCTGGTAACCCTCAGTTCATCCTCTATAATTTAGAGTCTGTTTCTTGATTTCTCTATTTTTTTTTTACCCCTTTGCTTGTTTCTTAAACTACACATGAGTGAAATCATATGGTATCTTTCTCTGACTGACTTATTTTGCTTAGCATTATACTGTCAAGTTCCATCCATGTCATTCTTTTTTATGGCTGAATAATAGTCCATTATATGTGTTTATATGTATCTTTATCATATATATATATATATTTATCATATGTCACATACATATGTATTATATGTGTTTATATACATCTTTATCCATTCATCATTGATGAACACTTCCATATCTTGGCTGCTTCTATATTTTGGCTATTTAAATAGCCATAGGGGTGCATGTGCCCCCTTCAAATTAGTGTTTTTGTATTCTTTGGGTAAATACCCAGTAGTATGATTGCTGGATGGTAATGTAGTTCTATTTTTAACTTTTTAAGGAACCTCTATATGGTTTTTCACAGTGGCTGCATCAGTTAGCACTCCCATCAGCAATGAATGAGTGTTTCATTGTCTCCACATCATCACCAACACCTATAGTTTCTTGTGTTGTTAATTTTAGCCATTCTGACATGTGTGAGGTGATATCTCATTATAGTTTTGATCTGCATGTCCCTCATGGTCATAATTAGATTTTTAAAAACATAAAGAAAGGAGATTGTTCTCCCAGTGTTTTCTGGTATATGCCTGCCACTAATTTCTTATTATGCCATAAGAGGCTTCTATTTGGATAACATTTATATTCCATGCTGTATGTGTGAGTTTTTCTTTGTGTTTGATTAAATACCATAATAATTCCCATAGTGGGTGTGAACTAAAAATAATTTCCTATTCGATCAACATGGATATCTTTCTGCAAACTTTATTAAATGTTCCCTTTGGCTGTAGATTTTGAACTCTAAGGTTTAAACATTCTGTGTCATTTTTAGTGCAGGCTGTATTTAATGCTTTTACATCACTTAAAGTGATTTTCCTACTGATTGGTGTGGTTTATATTTTCCAGAATGTGAAAAGTTAAAAAAAAATATTTAAAAGGTGAACAGTGGTTAAGAAGCTAAGCATTTCAATTTATGAAACCAAGAGATTATACGGTAGCCTCCTTAAAGCGCCTTACAACACAAATTATTTTGGCCAGGTAAAGTTTTTAACTTTTATGCTGAAAAATATTCACTTTTTTCCTTCAAGTTAAGTAATTTCAGATTAAACAAATTATAAGATAAAAGCATGACATCTTTTTTTTTTATAGTACCTATTAATTTAATCTGCTATTTATGTCACCTATAAGAACTTTTTCTTTGGAATCACAAAGGAAGAAATCCTATATTTGGTAAGTGGAACATATGGTCAAATGATAGTGTATTAAAGGTTCTCTCCTATCCCAGAACAGCCAAAATAAATTATTTATTGTTAATAACATGTATACAGAAAACATATATGATCATAAAACATAAAAACAATAAAGGATCAAATTTGTCTTAATCCAAACATGCAACCACAGATTATATTAAATAAAACTCTTTAGAATTGACTATTACTGAAAGGAATTACTATCATTGAAATCTCTGACATAAAGTTTCTTATATCTAAGAAATAACATAAAATTTACTTTGTCAGTTACATAAAATACACTTGGACAAAAATCTTAAACAATAACCACTATGAATAACCAAGTTTAAGGAAATACACTAAGTCTAACTTAACATGTTTCTTTCAGCCGGAACCTTTATTTCCTTTAAGTCTAGTGGGCAAATGACTGAAAGCAATAACTACAGGAATCGGTTATCCCCTTGACAAATGTTTACGCAGTTAGTAACAATTATTGTCCATTTACAATTCTCATGAATAGCTCACCTACTTCTAGGGTAAAACTCATGGACATGGCTGCAGACTGCACTGCTAATACACTGTATTATTCTTTGACACAGTGCCAACTTTCACTGCAAGATGAATGTAATAATTCCAAATATTCCATCATGTTCTATCCTTTATAAGATTTCACAAATAGGGTAAACATTTCCTAATGCAACCATTCATGAATTTTAATTTCACACTTATTTGATCAGGGGTCATTTAAAATTCAGTTGATTACTTAATGTTTGATAAATGAACAATAAATGATTATTAAATGATCCATTCATTTATTAATATTGTTTTGAAAAGCAATACAGTTGTCTCTATTCCAAAACAAATGGCTATTAAAAAAACTTCAATAAGAAATATTCTCTTTGTTCTTTATAAAATTAAATTTAATAAAAATAAAACAATTGAACAGCTACATAAATTGCTATTGGTAATACCATTGGCTTCATACATTTTATTAAAATTATTGTTCTGTAACAGTGACTCAAGAGTTACTTTTCAATGTGTCCTATTAATTTTCCCAATTACAGCATTATTGATTGTATCTTAGATCAGTTTCTCCTAAATAAATTATGTTGCCAAGGGGTGCCTGGGTGGCTCAGTTGGTTAAGTGTCTGATTCTTGGTTTTGGCTCAGGTCATGATCTCATGACTTGTGAGTTCGAGCCCTGCATTGGGCTCTGTGCTGACAACATGGAGCCTGCTTGACATTCTCTCTCTCCCTCTCTCTATGCCCCTCGCCCCCCTCAAAAATAAATAAAGTTAAAAAAATTAAAAATAAATAAAATAAATTACGTTGACTTGTCTCTTACCATTAATTAGACTCAGGTCTAATGTTTAATGTTTAAAGTTTTAACTGAGAACAAACTGAGGGTTGATGGGGGTGGGAGGGAGGGGAGGGTGGGTGATGGGTATTGAGGAGGGCACCTTTTGGGATGAGCACTGGGTGTTGTATGGAAACCAATTTGTCAATAAATTTCATATATATAAAAAAATAAAAAATAAAAATAAAAAAATTAAAAAAAATAAAAAATAAATAAAATAAAAAAAATAAAAAGTATTGCTGGTTCTGGGGAAAAAAATAAAGTTTTAATGCTTAATGTTTAAAATAAGTTTTATTTCAGTATGCGTACTATTTAATCTTCTCATTAAAATATAAATGCTTTAATGTCCATTAATATTATTAAAATTAAGCTCTTTTGTGGTTCTTGATAGAAACAATGGTTTATATTTGCAAGTGGATAATTCTGAGCTTTCACTTTGAGTATAGTCCAAACACATTATTACGTTAATCATGATTTCCTAAAATGTATACAAATTCTTATATTATGAAATAACTGGGGCTTAGGCTCAGTACCTTAATACAATTGCACTTTGAAATATTCCTAATACGGGTACATTTATATCAGACACATGCCTTCAGATGCAACTTCTTTCTTGGTGTTTTAAAGGAAACCATCCCCTTGGGGCTCAGTTGGTTAAGCATCTGACTCTTGATTTCATGGTTCGTAAGTTCAAACTCTCCACCAGGCTCTGTGCTGGCAGTGCAAAGCCTGCTTGGGGTTCTCTCTCTCTCTCCCTCTCTCCCTCTCTGTGCCCCTCCCTCACTCATGTGGTCTCTCTCTCTCTCTCTCTCTCAAAATAAATAAACTTGATAAAAAGTAATAAAATAAATAAAATAAATAAAAGATACCACCCCCCACCTTCCATGATTATTCCTACAGATTTTTCTGCCCATACCCAGGTATCGAATAGGCATTGCTCGACTTTGGCAATAGGCTCTCATTTCTTCTTGTTAAGAATAATTCACCAAATTTATTCAGTAGCTAAGATTTCTGACTGAATCTGGGCTTTGGTGTTATCCTTTATTTCATTAAAACATGTTTTTCAGAATCCATTAGCAGAGGCTCTGAGACACACATCAAAGTCATAAGCACACATCTATAGTTCATATTTTCAGAGTGAGTACTCAACACTCATATATACTCTATAATATCCCCTAGGCAAGGCAAATAGCTTTATGGCAGCTACAATGTGAATATTTTCTCTGATTACATAATCGTTTAATTTTGAATCTAAGAAAGCACATCTAAATTACCCAAGCATAAAGGTTATTTAAAGTTATGAGCCTATTATATGCTAAAACCTCTGAAGTCTGGGAAAAAAGTACTTCAGAAACCAGAAGTTTCAGCAGTGGTGCAAAGAAATGGTCAGCGTTGGAGGGGAGGATGAAGGTTTTGGCAGCAACAGATTACTCTGAGCATCCACCAGTAGGTGAACTCAGTTGAGATTATCTGCTGACCACAAATTTAAATGTACAGTTTTTCAGTTAACACTTTTTATTCATTTATGGATATATCCTAGTCTTCTCAAGCTGCCATGACAAAATACCATCGACCGGATGGCTTAAAAAAACAGAAATTTATTTTATCATATTTCTAGAATTTGAACATTTGAGATCAGGTGCCAGCAAAGTTGGGTTCTGGTGAGAGAGCACTCTTCCTCAGATGGCCACCTTTTCCCTCTGCTCACATGGTCTCTCCTCTGTGCATACTCATGGAGAGGAGACATGCTCTGCTCTCTGGTTTCTCTTCTTATAAGGGCACCAGTTCTTTCTTGAGATTTCCACCCTCCTAACCTTATGTAATCCTAATGACCTCCTAGTGACCTCACCTCCAAATACCATATTGGAAGACAGGGTTTCAACAAATGAATTTTGGGGCATACAAACATGGTCTACAATGCAACATTAATGTGCTTGGAAAATGAATCATCAGATAAAAATATAACTATATTTATAATACAATTATAGGTATATATATTTGCTAAACAATTATAATGTTTACACCAAAACATTATTTTTATTTAGTTTTTAGTTATATAGTTTTGCCATTTTATTGTCCTTTATCATTATTTTATTGAGTCGATTTATGTACCCAGATATTAGTTCAAGATCAGAACATTATCATAGGATACATTTCATAAGGTTAACTTATTACACAAATTATCTCTAACAGAAAACATGTCTCCACATAGTGGCAGCCAATAAAATCGATATAATTAAAACAAAAACTGAGTCACTCTCCCAAGTAAGCAGTAAAAGTTAATGCTTACAAATCACAAGAAGAGCAATGGTTTCTATTTTTCCCAGATCAAATAAAGTACTCCCTTCACAACATTTACAAGACTCCAGGGCCTAAAGTTTAGGCACAGATAAAGTACTCCAAAGAAAATGGGCCACAGAAGATTAAAAAGCATAATCAATAGTAAATCCCCAGGCTGTAGAGTCATACATTTCCGGTATTCCTGTATAATCCCAGAAGATTACAGTTATTAAAGATAATAATTTTGTACTTGACACATTTGTTTTCCACTTAAAAACATTCTGGGCTAGTGTTATTATTATTACTAATACTGTGACCACTCTGACTGCTACTACTGTTATAAAGAATACATCATATGTGTTTTCTGGTATAAAGAACTGTACACTGCTCAGTCTTTTCAAAGAGATGAGCTGCCTTCAGCATGACTGAGTTACAATGACTGACATCTGCAATCCACTTAGGAGAAGTTATTAGTAGCTCAAACTCTTGATCTGATTTTTGCAATCACAAAACAAAATCGTCTTCTTTCTCCAAGTTCCCATAAATGAAATATCTGGACATGGCTATAATGTTTCCTACTAGATAAGTTTGTTCTTTGGGTATTCTCAGTAGTTTATGTGCAAAATATTAATCTAAATATAGCTGCTAAGGCCTTCTGTCCTGCTTTCTGTAAGTTTTCTGCCTTCTCAACACAGACTCTACATGACAGAATCTGAAAAACACAGCTTACGTTACACGTTAAGCAGTTGGTGCTTTTTTAAATTTTTTAAATGGTTATTTGTTTGTTTGTTTGTTTTTGAGAGGAGGAGAGAGGGGCAGAGAGAGAATCCCAAGCAGGCTCTCCACTGACAGCGCAAAGCCCAACACAGGGCTTGAGATCATGAACTGTGAGATCACGACCATAGCTGAAATCAGGAGTCAGATGCTTCACTGACTGAACCACCCAGGCACCCCAATATGTTAAACAGTTGTATGAAGAAATCAAGCCCTAAGAAAATCTCGCAATAGTCTTACAGGAATGCTAAGCACATTTGCCATCAGATTTCTTTTGGTGATACATGACTATGCCTGCATTATCAAATTATAGAAATTAGAAAGAAAGAATCACTTAATAGACCACCAATTCATATCCATAGAGACACTGAGAGAGAAAAATTCAGTCTCTACGTTTTATTTACTGTTTTTAATTGTCTAAGAGAATTGGCCCTTAACTATGTCCACTGAGAAACTGTCTTCATAGCTGGTGTTCCTTAATATTGGGATATTATCATTTTCTTATCAGGAATTCAGTCAGCACTGTATTACTTTTGGCCAATGATTACACAGTAAGGGTTACTTATAAAACAACATCAAAATCAATTGTTAAGGAGAAAGTATAGGCAGGTGAGAAATTTTCCATTAAAGATAATATACTAATTTCATTTTCCTTACAATTATCACACAATGTCAACATAACTTTCTAGCAGTGTCTCTAACTTTACCTCTGATTGCTGCAATGGCCAGTGAAAATAGTTTTTAGAAGTTAATTTTTTAATGGTTTCTTTTTTAGAGAAACAGAGAGACAGTGTGTGTGTGCACAAGCCGGAAAGGGGCAGAGAGAGAGAGCGAATCCTAAGCAGGCTCTGCAATGTCAGCACAGAGCCAAACATGGGGCTCTAACCCACGAACCATGAGATCCTGACCTGAGCCAACCAAGCGCCGGCCATTCAACAGACTGAGCCACCCAGGCACCCCCATAAATTAATTATTTATTACGGACTTTGGATAGTTATCCTTTATAGATATTGCTTCAGAGCATTAAAAAGGAGTGTAGAATAGCATCAAATTTTGGCTTAGCCTCAGAAAGACATGAATTCAAATCCCACTTCTGAGTCTTACTAGCTGTGCCATCTTGAGAATGTGCTCGTATCTTTTTTGCCTTCTTTGTGAACTGGAACAATTGCATATTTCTTGTAAGTTTATAAGAATTCAGTAAGATAATGTAGGCAATGCACTTAGCATAGCATTTGATAAATTATAGCTACTAACATGTTACCATCATCACCACTTAATTTGTGAAATAATTCTAGTATATGAGACAGTTATGAAATAATGTGGATTCTCTTCCAGGCCAATGGCTTTTTAGGACCAATAGATTTTCATTATTATCTGCTTATGAATACTTTGAGAATAGATATTCCTAAAGATTCAACTGAGCTTAGGAAAGTAAGGAATTATGATCAAATAATTTGATCAAAATCCTACCAAAATATCAAATTTTATCAAAATAGTTCAAACAAAAGTCTACTTTTAGTAATTATAATACAATCAACCACATGATCTTGCTTAGTATCTGTATATGTATTATGTTCAAATTCTAGTCATGAAAAAGTGTCAACATATGTGACATTTACAGAGGTTCTTTCAGCTTTTGCTTAAACTGAATTTTACCTAGTGTGTTTACCTTTTAGGATAGAAGATACAAGGACAAAGATGGTCATGGTCACATGAGTGGACCAGTAACAGTGACCAGAAATGTGATAAAGATAACAGATCCTGCTGTCTGTGACTGTGTCTACTCATTGTCTTACAAAAAATTAAGGGGTGCCTGGTGGCTCATTAGGTTAAGTATCCGATTCTTGGGTTCAGCTCAGGTCATGATCTCATGGTTCGTGGGTTTGAGCCCTGTTTCAGGTTACGTGCTGACAGTGTGGAGCTGGCTTAGAATTCTCTCTCTGTCCCTCTCTGCTTCTCCCATGTTCTCTCTCTCCCTCCCTTCCTCTTTGTCTCCCTCTGTCTCCCTCTCTCTCTCTCTCTCTCTCAAAAAAAATAAACTGTAAAAAAAATTGAAAAAATTAAAACACTCTCTACCCTTTAATTCTAACGTTCAAGATTATATTAGAAAAAAGAACAGTCCTGACCCTGTGTGTATTTTGTCGTTTTGTTTTTCTTTGCTTTTCACTCATTTTCTCAGGTAGTTTTTGCTGCCAAATGTGTTTTGTGAATACCTCTGTCTTGAGAGATTACAATAGCTGAATTTTCAGAAAACTCTGTAATCACTTGTGCGCCACCTCCCCCATATCCTATCTCCCCTCTGCATGTTTGATCTACATCTTTACGTTACCGGAAACAGCCAATCCTTGACATGCCAGTTCTTCATGGAGAATACATTGTCTGCTCATATTCTGTGTTTTATAAGGTATATATATCTATAATATCTATTATATATTATACATATGTATATAGATATATATATCTGCCATTATATGTGTATATATTTTGTTATATATTATACAGTATATGATATATATGTAACAGACTATAATGAATACATATAATAGAATGACATAAAGAAAAAACATACACAACTCATGCACCCAACTACCTAGTTTTAATAGATCTTAACATTATTTCATTTTTTCCTTCTTTCTTTGCTTTTCTTTTTTCCCCTGTCTTTCTTCAACTCCCTCCTTTCTTCTTTCCTTCCTTCGATTTTTAGAAATGAAACATATCAGATACAATGAACTCTCTTGTTCTACACCCTTCTCTCATATCTCCTTCTTCCTTCCTGTAAGAAATATCCTGAGATTGATATTACCACATTTATGTCTATTTTTACCCTGTTACTATGCATAAATTTCTTTTGTATCCTTTAAACCTCTATACAAATGGTATAGGGACACGTGGGTGGCTCAGTTGGTTAAGCGTAAAGCTCTTGGTTTCAGCTAAGGTCATGATCTCCTGGTTCATGAGATCAAGCCCCACATTGGGCTCTGAGCTGACAGTATGGACCCTGCTTGGGATTTTCTTCTCCCTCTCCCTCTCTCTGCCCCTCCCCTTCTCCTGTTCTGTCTCTCTTTCTCTCTCAAAACAAATAAACATTTTAAGGAAAAAAAAATAAATGATATAATCCCACAATTTACCATTTTTACTAAATAGCATATTTTAGATGTATTTTTGTTGATATTTTATACTAATAATTCTTCGATAAATATGTTTGTATATGTTTCCCTGTGTACTTGCTTAAAAGACTTCTAGCGTTCATATTCTAAAGCGGAATACTCGGATTTGAAATGTGTGCATAGCTTGAATGACATTAGAGAGTCTAGAATTTTTACACCAATTTATACTCGTAACATCAGATTAAAGGAACTCTAGTGTCTCTACAACCACATCAATGTTTGGTTTTGTCTCACTTTTGTACTTTTATCAATCTGATGATGTATAATGATATCTCACAATTGCTCAAAACATGTTTTATTCCAACATTGTTCCTACCTCCAATACCACTATTTAGTTTTTGTAGGGATCACAGTAAGTTCCTAAACTGTCATATCTAAAGGATACTTTTCAATCCTCGGCTTTCTCAGTCGAATTTGAGACAGCTAACCACTTCTTTCCTCAATATTGAGTCATTTATGTTTATTAAATGAATAACTTAATAAATTAATACACACTGCTTAGTATTTGATTAAAGAAGCAATTTCTCAATCAAAAAAGCAAAATAACTTTTTTTTTTACTTTCTTGCAAACTCAAGTAAAAAATTTATTTTGTAAGGTATTAGTTGGATGCCTACTAAGTTCCAGTACATACACCAGACATAAAATATTCAAAAAGACTATCTTAGCCTTTCAGTATGGAATAGAGCTTACAGTAATGTGTACTTTAATAGATATGTGCTTAATAAATAATAAACTTGATTGATTTCTCTTATAGTACCTGTTATATTGCAAAAGTTGCATATGTTTGAAAACTTCTTTACTGTCTGACTCCTCCTGTAGAAAGTGTGTACCAAAGGGCATGGACCTTATCTTCATTACTTTATATTCCAATAGCATAGAGTACTGCCTAACACCTGATCTATATTACAAAGTCAATGAATAATTCTTGCACATATGAATAAATCTGAAAGTAAGAAAATAACTTCGATAAAACTTTTGTTCTAATGAAGGTTCAAATGAAATTTACTATTTGTTATTCTTTATCAAATACCCTTCATTAATGACTAAAATGATGGTCTGAAGCATAAAACCATGTGGAGGAGAATGAGTAATGATCAATATCATCAAAACACAGGCATTTTTCTGAGGATGAGTGGGAAAAAAAAGAATGTGGGTAAAACTCTATACCTTTTCATTTGTTGGACAAATACAGAGATATGTATAGGAGTGTTGAGCCTTCCCTGGGCTGACCTCACAGGAGTGGATCCTAATGCTGTCCTTTGCAGACTGGTTTCCAACCTCCTCTACCCCACATATGGTAAAATTTATGAGTTATCAGCAAAAAGTGTCCTTGTCACACAAACATTCTTCTAAATGGTACATTGATGCCTAAAATGTAGCAATTCAAACATCGCTGCTTTGACTTAAACCAAATTACTTCCTTGCTTCTATTAAAGTGAGAAGTGTTATTGAAAATATAACTTTTTAAATTTTTCTCTTTCAAATACAAGCCATACCCCCTCCTTATAGGCACACAACTCTCATAGGTGCTCAATAAATGTCTTTGGCATTAATGATGTATGATATCTCAGGATGCTGTTCAAAGGGATTTTTGGATAAGAAGAGGAGTATAAAATCTTTAGGCTTCCAAAATTTGCAAAGATATGAACCGATGGGGGTGACAATAAAAGGAAATTCTACTTGCCAGATACTTTGATAATTGGCCTTGCCTACTTTGGAATGATCCAGAAATTTTTATAGTAATAATCCTTGAGTTACTGGTATTGATATCTAATATATCAGTTTCACCAGGTGGAAAATGCTTTAAAAGAAAAACTGGGGGCGCCTGGGTGGCGCAGTTGGTTAAGCGTCCGACTTCAGCCAGGTCACGATCTCGCGGTCCGGGAGTTCGAGCCCCGCGTCAGGCTCTGGGCTGATGGCTCAGAGCCTGGAGCCTGTTTCCGATTCTGTGTCTCCCTCTCTCTCTGCCCCTCCCCCGTTCATGCTCTGTCTCTCTCTGTCCCAAAAATAAATAAACGTTGAAAAAAAAAATTAATAAAAAAAAAACTGTAACACTAGAAACCACACTGAAACTATGATTTTGTTTGTTTATTTTGCTAAAAATCATAAAAACCTGTAAATCAAAGCTACTTCCCACCCCTGAGCCCTAGTCACTTTGTCACCACAAACTCCTCCTTGCATTTACAAGCCCCAGAGACATCCACTTCTGAGCTCTCAGAACATTCAAAAGGAATCCAGGTAATCTGGTCTTAATAAGAACAGACCACCTAAAGTCTGCAGACGTGACAGTAATTCATTTTCAGGACAAACCACCCTTATTCCTGACATGGAGAGCCATTCTCCACCAAGTCTCAGGGGCAAGATTATAACCTTGTGCGCACTAAGTGGCCATTTATTACTGGACTGTCTATGCCAACAGATGAGTTATTATTATGCTGCCAAGTCCACTTCCAGTCTTGAGGCACCAAAAAACAAAACAAGACAAAACAAAACAAAAATAAAAACAGAACAACAAAAAAAAACCCACAAAATGAAAAGCCTTAAAACAAACTTAACACAACAGAACAGAGATCCAAAGGGAAAAATGTTTTTGAAAAGTTTATGGGAAAAAGTCTACAGGAAACAAGTTAGCTAAATCTCTGCAATTGTCACACATTCTCTACACACATCTACTCACCTAAAAGTGTATAATCATGTAAAGACTTACTGAATGAGTATCTTTCTTGAAAATTTGAAATTCTGTAAGAGAGGCACTGATCTTTAATACCTGTATCCTGCCTGGCTCCTAGAGATATTTGGTTTGTTAAGATGGAAACCTGTACATTGCTACAAGCGCATCAAAAGAAAGGTGTTAGACAAGTGTGAGGCATGAAAGACACTATCTTTAAGTGAGATGCTGTCCCCTGCACTGCACTGTGTGATGACTGCAAACACCATTTTCTGAAAACTTTCATTAACATCTCCCAGGGCACTCATGAGTACGAAGGATGGATGCACAGGGTCTATCTCCTAGCTAAAAATGTGACATGCAGACAGTCATAGAATAAGAACCCGAACACCAACAACAAAAAGGAAACATTTGATGGATCAGAAAGTTTTTGTTTGTTTCTGATTGCTTATTTGTTTCTGTTTTTAGCGGATACAGAGAAGGGGTAATTTCTCCCCCTGTGAGTGAGATACCAGAAAGAGGAGGCCAGCAAATTTCACATCCAGAAAAGGCAAGGATAATGAAAGTTGTTGACTACTCCACCGTCACTACAAACTAGCCTGAGGGAAATGTTCAGATTTCCAGACCAATTAATAATAGCAGATGCATTCCTCATGTTTGAGGAAAAGACATTTGTATTTTAAGATATGGATATGTTTTTGGAGAAATTTCAGGTATAGCAATGGAAATGATAGGTTCCCATTTTGATTTAAAACTGGTAAAAACATCTTGTCTCTGAGAACAGTTGTTAATATAGCCAAAAAAGGAGAAACTGGAAAGGGACTGGATATGTTGGCGAAATGGAATAGAATGTTTGGGGGATGGGCAGAACTAGGGACAGAGGGGTGTAGAAGAGGGTAACTAGTCCCAGTGACATGGGACACAAGATGAAATTAGAAGTCATCTACTTCCCCAATTCACAAGAGGATTTTTTTTTCCTTGAAAACAAAGGGAAATAAAACATTTAACATGCATCTAATATAGTAACTTCAGTTCTGTAATAAAATGAGAGATTTTATATTTATTTATTAAATAGGAAAATGACAATTTGGAAAAATACTTTGATAAGGGAGGCCCTTGGGGGAAGTGTGTGGATGAAACAACAAATGGCTCTAGACTTAGTTTCCCTATTAAGGAAAAAAAAATATGGGCACTAAATTAAATTTGAATTTCAAATAAATATGTATTATTAACATGATTATGCCCCATTCAATACTTTGGACATACTTTAACCAAAAAATTACTTGTTGTTTATTTGAAATTCAAATTTGACTCGGCATCCTGTACTTATCCAGCAACCTACCTGAATTAGAGTTTGGGTAGAAGGCAGACATGAGTGTTGGTGAAGAAAAGAAAAGAGAGAACAGACAAAATGGCAGAATGCAATATCCACCCAGTGGATACAGAACACTGTACAGTTTTAAACTAAATGTTATATGGCACTATAATACACCCCTCCTCCATTAGAGTCCCATACCCCACTGAACATCCATTAAAGAAAGCTTGAGTAGGACGTGGATGGGGTGAAGGGTTTAACACACAGGAAATCATGGGGGGGAAAGAAAAGTAAAGACTAGGTTAAGGTAATAATTTACAAAATCATGTTCGCTCCTCATCTCAGCACGGCTAAAATTAGGGGTGCAACCATCACCAGGACCTTATTTCTCCATTACTTCAGAACTTGCTGCTTTCTCAAGGTGGCAAAATGGCTGGGGCATCTCCCATGTTCCATTTTTCATGTTTCAACAGAGTAGGAAGGCTTATCTATTCTTCTGCAACAGCTCTGGAGAAGTTTCAATGAATTGCTTTGGTGTTATTTGAATTATATTCTTATTATCCCTAAATTCAGTAAAATGACCAGGGACAAAATGTTCTGACTGGCCAGACCTGAGCTGTATACCCATAAGATGAAGTCATCTCACACTGAAATAACTGAGAAAAGATAATGAATTTTGAGAAGAAATTGGGCAAATGTTTCCAAAAGAAGAGTTACCAATGCCAAAAACAAACAAGCAAGCAAGCAAACAGCAATTATCCACTATAAGGCTTAAGCAGTCCATTTGATTTAGATTCTAAAAGCAGGGTAGTAGTGACTAACATGTAGGTTATGCAAATTTTTCTCCACTTTCTTCATAATAAGAGTCTGAACTTAAGCAGCTTATCTTATAATCCCTTTTATCTTGCTATAAAACCTGTCCCATGCAAGTGCTTAATAAAAGAGGAATGAATAAATGAATGAACAAATAAATGAATAAAAGCAAATGCCATGTTTTAGACATGCAGATTTAAAAAGTTTCTATACAAAGTATTAAAAGAACTGAACCAACAGAACCAACTTTAGGCTTTAAACAGATTTTATGTTTAAGTTAATCATGTATGTGAGATGGCAAATAAATCAGGGAAAAATGTGAACCTTAAAACTTGTATCTCTAGAAAAATTTCAGTTGGGAGACCACTACCACTTAATTGTTGAAGTGACTTTAAACTAGTTACTCATCCATGGAACAGGAAGAAAACTACTTGGCAAGATTGTCATGATGAGACCATTAAACTACGTACATGCAAATGCGGACCAGTTTATAAACTCCAAGTGCATTGGGAACACCATGGAATATCTGGGAACTAGCCCAATACCAAACACATTGGAGACACTTGGTAAGTGTCTCCTTAATAGAAATATGAGTGCATAACATTAAAGAAAGTTATTCTGTAGAGTGTGAGTGTGTGTGTGTGTGTCTATGTGTGTGTAAGAGGGGCAGTGGAGTAAGGAGAGAGAATTATACAGGGGCATAATATACAGTAGTAAAAATTTACTGTCTTTTCATATTCAAACATTTTTCAAACTTCATTCTGATTCTATAAATAAGCATATGTCAGATATGTCAGGAATACATCAAATTTCAGTATGTATTTAAAATTTCTATTTTTTTCACCATTAGCTGTTTCTCATTAGATCCAGCAATTGAAATACATTTTGCTTGTGCGGCAGTTTTCTATTACAGATATGTAATAAGACTGACAAAGAAATGGGAAACTAAAATCATAGCTTTCTCTTCCCACCCCCATTCCTTTCTCTCCTCCTTTAAGGAAGATCTCTGTGTCCCTGTTATTCAATTCCTCAGAGAGAAAAAAACTTACTTATCTTTACAATATTTGGTAACATAAAAGGGAATATTTTTAATGGCCAGAAAATTGTGTTAAGTCTAATTTAATATGACAGTATTTCTCCAGGTTTTTCTAAACTTTCTGTGTCAACTGTAATACTCATATCATCTATGAGTTCCAAATGATTACGTAAAACCATGGTATAAAGCCCACTGAAATTCCAAGTATATCAACATATTTAAGTTTGTAAAAAGTTCTCAGATCCTGTGGGTTGAGCTTATTGATGATCAATATGTAATTATGATAATAAATAATGAGGCCAGAAGTTTAAAATCACAGGCATGTTGTTGTAGTTAAGATTGTAGAACAAATTTTCTAATATTAGAATGACTGGCATTTGGATGGTTTATCATTTAGCCTATTAGTTTTTAGTATACTCATATCATTGAACTAAGGATATTAAAATCATATCATATATCTAATTATTGCTGAATCGTAAATGTTGATCATCTCTTTGAGGCATCTGGCATATGTTGGGTTTCTGTTAGATACTTTAACATAAAATCTGCATTGAATTGATTAGAAAAAGCAATTTATGCTTATAAAACAGATCAGGCTTGTCCAGACAACTAAAAATTGCCAGCAAATCCAGGACACAGACAATCCTTAATATTTCCAAATATATTCTTCGACACCGTTTTCTACATACAAATTCATGTCCCAAAACATTACTGTGTATTGTGTGTGGGGAGGGAGGCTATAGGGCAGGGGTGTGGAAGATAGAAAGGGCTGTTCAGCAGAGTTGGTATTTGAGGGGCTGAGACCCCGTAGAGACCCCGAGAGCGAGACATGCGTGGCCATTGCACACAGAACGATGCATTACGCCGAGGGGGATGAGGCTGCAGAATCTAAGAATATGAATTCTGTCAAGAACAAGAAAGAGCTTGGAAGTTCATTGTGTCACAGAATCTCCAGATAAGATCCCAGCTTGATTTTGGCCTTGTGAGAGACACTGAAGAGAGAACCCAGGTGAGTCTCCAAAATTGTGAAATAACAAAATAAATAAATGTCTATCACTAAGCATCTAGTAATTACTGACACAGCAATAAAAAAAAATAAAAAAAATGGGACGTTATCAGGCAAAGAAGTGTCGTAATTAGTCTGCATGTTACAATTTTCCCTCTTTGAGAAAAAGAAGAGAAGAGGTGAGGGAAAAGGAGGAGAAGGGAGAAAGAGGGAAAAGAGGGAGAAAAAGAAAGAAATCCTGAATATAGGCAGAAAAAAACCAGAAAGACTAATTAATTGAGAAGCCTTTGCGATAACCTAGGACAAAAAAGAGAGAAGATTAAACAAAGGATAAAGCATGTAGCAATGGAAATTAAAATAAAAATGTCCATGAGGAATGTGCTACTTCGAACAAAGAAATTTCAGGAAGAGTACTAGCAAGCAGGGATACACGGGTTTGTGCTGAAAATCTTCCATTCTTTCCAGATCCAAATCCTATGCTTTCTCCCCATTGGCCTGTGTTTTTGGAGGCTCATCTGTATGGACTCCAGGAAGGGATTTTCTGGCCTCAGGTACTGAACTGGACTTAACCAAAGGGGAGCACTGGTAAGAGGAGAAGGAGGTGAAGTCAGAGTACTATTTTTGTTTCCTCCCTTAAACATTGTGAACATAATTCAATTAGAAGTCATAACTCCTATTGGGGGGCCACCCCCTGCCCTCCTTCTAGATTTGGTATATGCTCCTTCCATTTCCCCCTTCAGACCTAGGGGTGCGTACTAGGTCTAGGAAACCACACTATCCCAGTTTATGACCACTTCATTTTGAACAGTGCTATTGTAAAAATTAAATCCATGGACATGAGCTTTTACAAGAAGCATGTAAACAGACAAATACCTATTCTTGGAAAATGTCAACATTTTTTTATATTAAAAATAATATAGCTTGTATTTATTGAGACAGGCACCGTATACACGGTTACACATTTTACAAATGGAGAAACTGAGGCTACAGAGGGGAAAGAGTGTTTTCCCCAATGTCATACTTCTGGAGAGTAATAGAGCAGATAGTCTGGCTCCAGAGGCCTCTCAACTGGATAGATAATCCTGAAAGTGAGACAGAAACAGTAGCCAAAGTGGAAGGTGGAATACCACACAATTAGAATAAGAATTTCAAGGATATAAATGGCAACATTGTAGATCACTTCTGAATAATGAAATATTATGAGCACATGTGATGATATTCTTTTGTTTCCTTTTTTTCTTTTTTTGCCATTAGAAACAATGCTACAACGAATTTCCTACACATACACATTTCATTCTTGTCTTTTTCTAGAAATGAAAGAGCAGGACCAATGAGTATGTCTATTTTAAACTGATAAATAATTCCAGTTTGCTCTCCATAAAAGATAGACATTTATACTCCTACCAACACTATATGAGAGTTCTATGTTCCATCAAATCTTTTTCAATAAGGCTATCAGCTGAGATTTGCCAGCCTAAGAAAACAAATATTATTCTAATTCTGTCTATATGCATTTGACTACTAGGCATATATAACTATTGAACAATTATGAGTGTGAATCAGGCAAAAAAAATTTCACAAGAGAAACTCCATAAGAGATGCCTTTTTAATGTCTGACAAAGCCTAAGTCCATGATGTCCATTATCTTATTTTCTTTTTGGGTAATATTACCTAAAATTAACTCACGAAAAACATGCTTATATACTTCATTTACCTTGCTGCATTTCTATTGGCATACAGCAATTTTAAACATCTGACATTTGGGGCGCCTGGGTGGCTCAGTCGGTTGAGCATACGACTTCAGCTCAGGTCATGATCTCACGGTCAGTCCGTGAGTTCCAGCCCCGCGTCGGGCTCTGTGCTGACAGCTCAGAGCCTGGAGCCTGTTTCAGATTCTGTGTCTCCCTCTCTCTCTGACCCTCCCCCGTTCATGCTCTGTCTCTCTCTGTCTCAAAAATAAATAAACGTTAAAAAAATTAAAATAAATAAAATAAATAAAATAAACATCTGACATTTGTCATGTAGCCAAGTATATATATTTATCGAGGAGGGTGACAGATGCTGCTGCTCCTGCTGCTGGCGATAATGATGATTACAGTGCGGACAACAATGGCAATGGCACTCTTACACCTTGATGAACTCTTTTTTTATGCTTGTTTGCTTTATTATTTAAAAAAATTTGGGGTTTGGTTGAGCTTCCAACTTCGGCTCAGTTCATGATCTCATGCCTCATGCTCTGTGCCGACAGCTCGGAGCCTGGAGCCTGTTTCGGATTCTGTGTCTCCCTCTCTCTCTGCTCGTGCTCTGTCTCTCTCGCAAAATAAATAAACATTAAATTAATTTTTTTTTAATTTTTGCATGTAACTGCAGTTAGGAACTGGATTATCCTCTATATTTCTAATAGATTATCATCTATTTTTCTATGATAAGACTGCAAAAACAAACAGGAATGAACACAGAGTTTAAAACAGGAAAAGCCCAATGCGGGGCTCAAACTCACAAGCCATGAGATCATGACCTGAGCCAAAACAAGCAAAACAAGAGTCAGACGCTTAACCAACTGAACTACCCAAGCGCCCCCAAAATAATAACTTTAACTGAAAAACTCTCATCACTTAATCATGTTGTTATATTATTCAATCAAAAAAGTTCATTTTCCTCCTATGGTATCTAGGACAGTAATATTCATGCAAAAGAGGGAGGCTTAGAGATATACAATGGCACTTGGGGTAACAAAACTTAAGCATTATCTAGTGGCACAGAAATGCTGATAGGTAACCCAGGATAAGATATGTGACATTAGCTCTCTTATAAGGTGTTTTTACATGTAAGAGTTGCTAAGTTTCCTGTTTTATAAATTTGACCTCAATGTTTTGTTGCTTTGCATTTCATGAGGTGGCTCTATCATAAATTGTGTACATTAGAATCTGTATAGCCAGACACTTTTATTGGCGAGTGACAAAAAAATTCACTTAAACTAGTTGAAGCCAAATGGAAACTTATGGGATCAGTCCAAGCAACAGTTCTTATGAGGTACGGCTTCATACAGAGGTTCAAACAGTTTCCTGACAAGGCAGTCTCTTCACGTTTCACTATGTCCTCCACCCAAGCCTGGCTGCACATTGACCAAGCTCTGTCACGGAACAGATTCAAGCAACGAGTCTGTTCCTTTTATCTATCAATTGAGCAACTCCAGCAAAATGGAACATTCATCTTGAAAGAGTTCCCAGAAAAGCTCCCGAGCTGGCTTTCATTAGTTTGGTTTCCATCACATGTAACACCCCGAAATGCTATGGTGTGTTTGGGAGAGTCTCGTGCTCTGATTTGGCAGGCTGGGTTCTCTGCCCACGTGGCTGACCCCATCCTAATCAAATGCACTTGGACTAGAAGGGAGCTACTAAAAAACTGGCATCCTGAAATATTTTAAGAACAAGCACCTTTGAGCTATTTCTATCTGATCCATAAGAAAGGAATACTCAAAGCGCTGAACACTCTTTCGCAAAACCAGCAGTATTTTCATTTTCTTCTCTTGAGGCACAGGTGGCTCATTAGCTTCAGAAAAGCACATTAGTATTTAGTTGTAATTCAATATGAACCTTTCATGGTCAGCCATTATTAAAGGCAAAGCGATTATGGTGAAACACTAATTGTCCCCAAATGGCCTCCATCTCAGGGGTGGACACAAGTAAGAGAGGGAGGTGTGCGCAATTAGCTAAAGAAAGAGAGCGTGTGTGGCAGGTAAGGTGGCACCTGCACTGAGTTAGGATGTTTACTGGGAAAATAAGTGAAGAAGACTGGATATTTTTATAAAACACAGAGCCAATGGAGACAACTTAATGAATGTGTGGTGAGATAAAACCATAATAAGCACAGGCTGGCAAAAAGCTAATAAAAAGGTAACCCACAGATCACAAAAATGACCAGAGACCAGAGCATATACTAATCAACGTGAATGGGCACACGAGAATGCGTGTCCCTAACTGCATCCCTCAGAACCACAGTTCCACAGGGTGTGGATAGTCCCTTGAGGAAAAACGCAAAAAAAGATTCAATGGAGAAATGAGGTTTGAAAAAACCGAGTGAAATGAAGTGAAAAGCGTTTCTTTGTTCCATAGCATCTCTAACTAGGTCCGAAGCATTTGTGCCTAACTTCTTGGCTGCTGGCCCAAAGACCCACAGAACAGCTGCTGTTGTCACTGGTTGGGCTGAGGTAGGAAGAAGTAGGTATTGGGATTATCTGAGGTCAACCCCTACTAAAACTAAAACTAAAACTAAGTTGGATATTGCATATTGGGTGCATTTTACTTTTAACAGATCAGGCCATGTGCAGTCAGAACAGTGGATTAGACACGGACATAAACCAGGCTTTGACTTAATAAGCCACGGAGAGGTTTGGGCAAGGCACGGATAGATTCTGAATACTCTCTGAAGACATTCTTCCACGTCATTCTAAGTGATTTTTCCGGATTCTGTCTTTTCTCCAGTCCTTTCTCATGGCCTGATTCATTTTAAGAAGATGTAATCCTTTTTACCAAGGTGATAATAGAGTTAATAACTTATACTTATGGAGTATTGACTACAAGTGCCATTCTAAATTTTCAATGTATTAACTTATTTAATTGTCTAATCATTCTATAAAAGAGGTAGTTTTCTTAGTGTAATGGAGGAAACTAAACTGCAGAGAAATTAAGTAAATTGCATGAGAGGCAGAACTAGACATTAAAAGCTGGCAGGATGGCTCCAAAGTGTATACCCAGCCATGTTGCTTTCTTGTCTCAGTAACATCAGATTTTCCAATATCTGTTTTTCATTAAGAAACAACAATAATGACTTCTGACTAGTCTTAGGAATCCACTATCTTCATATTGCTCAAAGAGCTAAGAAGCTTGTCTTAAAATCCACTGCCTGGAAGGCAGGAAGAGGCTTGTGTCCAAGGACAGAGATTAAGACATTATCCAAATATATGAAACTCACAATTTCCTCGGGACAACATATGGCCTCTTCAGCCACAGATTTCTGCTCCTGCCCCAAATTTGACAAGTTATACACATTTTGTTCTATTTCTTCCCTTCGCATTCTAAAGCATTAAAAATGACCCTTATAATATTTTGCTTCCAAAACTTTAGCACTTTGCAAGCAGAAAACACTTTCAACTACCCTTATTCCTTATTTCTAAATGTATACCTATTGCCAAGACTAGGCAACCAAACTGTTCAGGAGGAAGGAGGCAGGGAGGTCATATCTCAAAGATCCTAGAGGAGGAGAATGAGACATGGTCACACATGAGTGGGTGGGCAATTTACTCAACTGCTACTCCCTTTACTGTTCTGTGGCACATGGCTCAGAGGGGAACAGCTGTGGAGCAGAACTAGGGAGAATTAAGCCAGGTTTGGGGCTCTCAGCTTCAGCATAGCTTGTTTGATTCCCAGCATGGCCCCAAAGCAGAGTCACCAAACTTTAACGGAGCTCAGACAAATATTTTCGTCAGAAACCATCCAAGACTGTAGATATTTTACCAGACATTTTACTCATATAAGTTTTGGGGACCTTTCAATAACCCTACAGGAGTTAGAAAGGAGATCAAATAGTGATAGAAAACTGGTATTTCTACCAGCCTAGCACATTAATTCTCAACTGAAAGTGATTTTCCTTCCCAAGGCACATTTGGCAATGTCTACAGACATTTTTGATCATGACAAATGGGGGTGGGGTGTTGCTACTGGTTATCTATGGGTAGAGACTGTCAACCTTAAAAAAAAAATAGCTGTCTTACTAGCAAAATGAGTTCATTTGGGAATAGCAGAGAAACTGCAATTTGAGACAAGCCAACTATGGCAAACCTTAGGCAAGTCAGATGAGACAATGGCAAGGTCAGCTTCTATTAGGCTCTAGGAGGAAATTGAGGATGGTTGTTTTGAATAAAAGTTCACTGGAGAAGAACAAGTTTGGAGTTGTAACAGCTTCTCATTGGCTGCAAGCTGTGGTGAGAGTGTGGTTGCTGAGTGAGACAGGAAGAGATCATCTTCCTTTCTCTTAAAGACAGGAGATAAAATTCCTAGTTAAAAAAAAATGACCTCCTTTGTCAAGATAATTCTTATCTTCTTGCTCTCTATGCAGGCTGCATGGAGAGGAGAGCCCCCCTTTAGGGCCTCCCAACTTGATTTCAAGTGAGGTTTTCTTTACTCACTTTGACAAGACCAAGGATGCCATGAAATATCCTACAGTGCAGAGGACAGCCACCATAACAAAAAAATTTACTGGCTCAAAATGCCAATAGGATTGAGGTTGAGAAATCCTGATGCTCTAGCAGCAAAGAGTTCTAAGGTTGACTTAGTTTAATTTCAAGGGAGGGGAGAAAGTAAGAAACATCTCATTTTGTTCCACACTCAAGCTTGTGGATGTAAAGAGAGAGTTCCAGAGCACCTTACAGACACTTTTTATTTGCTCATAAAATGAATCGATGAAACACAAGTGTTAGGAGCAAAAAGGAAAACTATACGGTCAGTTAAACATTTGGTTTTATTCACTTTGTAACAAAGAAATAGACCAACCTTAACCTGGTTAGGTTGTCAGCAATATAGAACTGACTGGGTATCATAGCCTTGACTTAGGCAGCCTAATGCATAATCCCCAGGGGCCCCACACCATCTGTGCAGCCAACTACCTCCAGGCAGCTCAAGTGCTTACCTGGGGACAAGCCCAGATACTGCCAGCCAATCAGCAACACCCAGAGTCTTCCTTCTCCTAATATGGAACAGGGACAGTTCAAAGTCTTTCCTCCTTTACACCTCATTCTCCAGAGCCTTTTAACTCTCTTTTACTTTAGGTGGCACAGCACAGTGGTAAAATTTCCCATTCATCATTCAGTGGTGAGCCTCTCAGGTTTTTTTCTATCACAAAAGCATACCAGTATTTTCTGTAAATCCAGAAATGTTTGATAGAATTAATAGAGGTGTCAAGGAGAGAAAGACTTGACAGGAAAGATTTTAAGATAAAATATCAAATTCGTTTTGAAGGACGTTTATGTTCTACGTTTTATCCTGTTAAAAAGGTAGAACAAGGGAAGAGATTCTACGAAACACAGAACTAAGCTAAGCAACAGGAATGTGAGATAGCATTGAGCTAAAGTATTAGGCTGATGATAATTATATGAACAAATATTAAATATGATTTATTGACCTGCAAAGACACTTGGGTAAAAAATTAAGTAAGACTTGATAGCAATGCTTAAAATTAACATCCCGAGATGATTTTTGACGATTTGATGTAATTACTTTTTAAAACACTACATCTATGGGAATTTATACTGTTAAAGTACATCTTAAAAATAATGTGTTATAGTTGATATAGGAATGGAGGCACTGTGGATAAGGGCTGATATTGTGGGTCCTCAGCGCCATAATTTGCTCTTCCAATATAAAATATAATATTGTCAAAATGCTTATGACTCAGGGAAATATTAAGCTATATCTACAACAAATGGCCACCATGGAAGGGAAAGGGGAGCTTAATCTATGCAATTTAAACATGTAGCCATTTTGACACACTCAGATGAACTAAACTCATTTTATATTCAGATATTTGCAATCATGCAATGCAATTTTCATGACTGCAAAACATTAGTTATAGATCAACAACTCAGTTTGGAAATCCTGACCCTATGTCTTAAAACTAAAAAGATGACCCAATGTTAAAGTATATGGAAGACAAGTATTTGGGCAATTATCAATCGATCAATCAATCATTCTGCAGAGAATAGCTAATTGTCCCCTGCCATCTATGAAAACTATTTAAATCCCAAGGAATTAGGTATGATTCCATCAACCATGTCATGTTTCAGCCCTGCTCCTCTCTTCATAACATGACAATCAGCAGTATGTTAACTATCCTTCTCTCTCAATGTCTTTTGGATTTAGGCTCCCAAACTACCTAGGCAGTATAAAATCTTTAACCATTTCTCACCACTTTATCTATATAAAAACAAACAATGAACAAACACACAAAATGAAACCAAACACACCCACCGATTTCTGGGCACCATTGTGGTTGGTCGCTCAGAATCTGGCATGGGAAGTGAGCACTTCTTTTATAGTACAGTTATTATAATTATTTTTTATGTCTCTTCTGTCTGAAATGTACAGTTGCCTAGGGTACACTGCTGCCTTAATTCAGTCCTATATTCCTATGGCCTGGCACCTAGCAGGGGCTCAAAAAGTGTTGCTGAATGAAAGAATGATGTTTCTTATTTTTATGTAGGTTTAGCTTATATGCAAAAGGCCATCCTCAGTCCATCTAGAAGGCCACAACATAAAAGAATGATGAAGCCATCTGCCTCATCCTTGCCGTTGGAAATTTCCCTGACAAAACCACCATTTCTGGGAAATAATACAATGATGATAGAAGAGAAACAGGCAATCTGAACTATATACCAAAAGGAAGGGTAAGGTCTTTAATAAATTACCTCTCATGTGAAAGATGGTTAGGGGTGGAATTAAGTGTGTTTCCTATAGCCTGGCAGCGGATGTTTAAGCCAACTCAGAGTTATATATTTTATATACTGAGAGCCAGTCGTGGCCCCTGGGAACCATCAACTACTGAATTAAATTTAATCACCTATGTTCATTTATTATGGATCCCCAAAAGGCTTTTCTCCATGGTTCTGGGCAGCTGTGTTGGTTTCCCTTCAGCTTTTTCCTAACTTTTTAACCTTGTGGCTATTTTTCTTTTCTCCAGTTTTATTCATTTCTGCTTAAATGTAACATTTTTTTCCTAAGAAAGTAATCACAAGCATTTCAAAACGGAAAAATACAGGTACTAGGGAGACAGATTCTAATTCAATGTCTTACTTTTTAAAGTGAATTCATATTAAAAAAATACCTGGTATCTATCACCACAAAATCTCTGGGCTCAAATAAACACCATTCATTGTTTAAAATGCAATTTGCTAAAAAAAAAATGAGTAATAATGGCTGGAGAATTTGGGAGTGTTTAGATACCTTCAGACAGTAGCTGAACTACAGCCATTTAACTGTAGGTCATGATTTTTCATTAACCTCTTAATATCCAGCACATTCACCATTGCCTTGATCCTTCCCCTTACACAAGAAAGTCACTATTTATTGTTCTCTTAAAGATTTCAATAAGTGAACTAAATTGTTTTCAAGTTGTTCAAATCATTGTCCTTTATTTTCTTTGAGCTTAGTCTAGTTTGATGTTTTTCATCAATTTACCCCTCCAAAGCAATTCTCCTGCCACATGCAGAGGTAAAAGGCTTTTGTTCTGGGTCTTAAATATAAATATTGATCACAATAATTTACTCTTTCATTCAATAAAAGCCAGAAGTCTTACTGCAATGCTTGATACATAGTAAGCAAGGCTCAGTTCTTGACCTTCAAAAGCGTAAATTAGGTTGTGGCAAAACGTGTCGTGATTAATGTCATATAATAACCACATGACCAAAAATGGGAGTTACTCCAATTGCCAGGGGCATTTGGGCAAGATAGCCAACTCCGAGAAAGCTGTATAGTTTGGCTATAAACAATAGTTGATTGCATTCCACTAAAGAGAAAAATGAGTTTGTATATCAGTGTTGCGTTGTCAGTATGTGGGAAGGGTAAAGTTTGGGGAGAGCACAGGGTCATGGTTTGTTTTGTTCTGGTTTTTTTTTTTTTATGTGTATGATGAAACAGTCTGAATTTGATAAATATATGGCAATGTGAAAATATATTGTATGTTTAAGAAATCTTCAGTAGTCTCATACTATTGGAAGTGAAGGGCCATTTTTCTTTTTCTTCAAGAAATACCCAAGAGGTACCACACATATAGCTTTAATTGCTATTGCTTTGTAATATAACTTGAAATCTGGAATTGTGATACCTCCAGTTTTGTTTTCTGTTTTCAAGACTACTTTGGCTATCTGAGGTCTTTCATGGTTCCACACAAATTGTAGGACAGTTTGTCCTAATTCTGTGAAAAATGTTGTTGATATTTTGATAGGGATTGTATTTAATCTATGGACTGTTTTGGGGAGTATAGAAATAGGTGATGGGGACTAAAGAGTACACTTATCATAATTAAAAATAAAATAAAATAATAAAAATAATAACCAAGATGCAAGAAAGGGATGCCATAAAAATTTAAATTATGAAGAATGCATGCTCCAATTTTAAAGTAACTTGAGGCACCTAGAAAGTGCTATATCAGGTCTGTTTCAGAAAATATATCTGGTTAAGAAGATGGAGAGAGAAAGCACTTAGAAGTTTGCCTCAATGAATACAGTAACAGTAGGAGAAATATATATATTCCACCTGAATCGCTACAAAATTTATTTTTAATTTAACAGCAGCTCAAGATGATCAATATTACAAGTGAGTTAAATCTACACTTACGGAACAATGTGCAGCCTTAAATGTATATACATTTAGAAAAAGTAGCATGCTTTTATGCTTAGGCTCAAAACAAGGCAAAATACTTGAAGCATCACTTGGGACATCAGTAAACCATGATTCCAAATTTTGGAACTGATAAAGTAATGCACCTCCTAGAAATTATCTATAAGTATATAATCCAAAATGCATATTTGGTAAAAGAAACACCAAAAATTTGTATATATAATGATTCAACTATCACATATTTCTATACTCAACAAGCTTTTAATACATACAGGAAATTTGGGGAGTCACTACATAAAAATATTACTTTTATTGCCTTTGGAAGGTGAGGTGTATGTGTACTTATTAAATTCTTCTAGGTTTTTCAATAGTTATGCAATTACAAACATCATGGAAGGGAAGGAAGGAAGAAGGAAGGAAAGAGGGGAGGGCAGCAGGTAGTGAGGGAGTAAGAGAAGGAAAGAAAGATTAGCTTTAATTAGCTTTATTTATTTATTTTTTAAAGAAGAAGGCAATTAAAAGGTGAATAATCTCATGATTTCCCTAACTGGAGATTTGGGTAGGAAAAATAAACTGCATGAGAAAGCCACACAAGTGGTAGGAGGTCAGTAACACTTGTTGAATGTAGAAACTTAACCTTTGGTGAATATTTGGAGCAGTTTACAAGACCTTGGACTGTGAGTATGAATTATTGGTCTGCTCTTTTTGTGTGATGCAATTTATCTTTGTGTCACTCTTGCCAATTAACTGCTTCTATTTCTATGTAAAGGAGCTTTAATGATAAAAAAAATGAATTCTTTTAGCAGGTCTCCCCTAAGATCCACGTACTTGCATGCATGTAGATCATACATTCTGCCCTACAGATCCTGGTACTGTCATCTGCCATGTTTGACCTTTCCTGTTTGTGATGCTGTGAAACAGAAAGATCCCAGGAAATGCAAACTGGAAACAAGGAAATTTAAACATGTATCCAAGGAAAGACATAATTCTGTTTAACAGTTCTGCTCACTAATTCTCAATGTTAAATCTTAGTAGAGAGAACTGGGGTTCACGTGATACTACTGAATTCACCAACAACAGAAAAGGAAAGGGTATATTCATCCCACCATTCCAATTAATTCAATGTATTATTTTTTATTGTTATCAATGCATTTTTTATTGTTTGTTATCCCCCAAAGGATGAAATTCAATATGTAAAATATGTGTTTTCTTAAGAGATGACTCAGCTTCTAATGCCAAATTCAATGAACTCAGCCGATGAATTCACATCCCATTATTATAAAAGGGAAAAAATAAACGATGCCCCAAATTTCAACTATTTTTCTCAGAAGCTTCAAGCTGGAAATTAAGGGTAAGTTATTGGAGTGCTTAGGAACCAAATTGATATTTGGAAAATAGAACTCAAATAATGATTTTTCCATCCAGTTTATTTATTCTGAATCTAATAGCCATTAATACACTTTAAACTCCAGGGAACTGAAGGAACCAATGTGGAGTTACTTTATTATCTCATCTGTAGGGACTATATGACTTTGGAAAAAACTGTGATTACAAAAGAAAAGTGGCTTTACCCCTTCATTGCCCACTACATAATGTATTTATTTTGGAGAACATTTCTACCTCCTCTAATACAAAAATACTGCAAACAACACAGATCTCTGGAAATTACATGAAATATTCACTTTCAATGTCTTTGAGTTTTCTCCAGAAAGAAAAATCATCATCCAAGCCATTACTAACAAAACCTTTGGATAACTAGAGGCTTTGATAAGAGGAGATGATGGAGTTATTTAAGTGATTAACAACACTAATATTTATATGTTGTAGGCTAATTCATGGTCTAATGCAAGAGTGGACTACAGTGAGTTTGGCCTGCAAGTTTGTGTAGAGATCACAGCTTGCTTTAAAAACAGAACTCTGTAAGTAAGTCTATTTCAAAGAAAAGAACCTATTGATGAATCCCTTCTATTTGACACTTGGAACATTTGTCTCATTGTTGCCTTCTCAGAAAGGGTATACAAGATGCATTATGTTTCTACTCAGGAGCTATTGTCTTGCTTTGCTCTCAAAGAGGGCACTAATATAATCAAAAGGTACACTAAAATAGGGTCAGGCTTGTAGAGTATACATTTGAATTGGTCACCATGACATTAAAAATGTTCCAAATAGGTAATATTACTACAATTGGTGGGTTATTCTAAACAATTGTTTGATACTAGTCCAAGGATGCTTACATTGTTAAAGGAATTAATACAAAAATACAGCTGTTTTCTTGATAAGAAATGTATGTGTATGTATTTGTATAAAGAAATGTTTATAAGTGGGGCACCTGGGTGGCTCAGTCGGTTAAGCGTCCAACTTCCGCTCAGGTCATGATCTCACGGCTTGTGGATTTGATCCCCGCTTCGGGCTCTATGCTGACAGCTCAGAGCCTGGAGCCTGCTTCAGATTATGTCTCCATCTCTCTCTCTCTGCCCCTCCCTTGCTCATGCACTGTCTCTCTTTCTCTCTCTCAAATATAAACATTAAAAAAAAATTAAAGAAAAAGAAATATTTATAAGATATTTTGTTTCATTATACTTACATTTTGCAGAAGACAAAATAGTTTTCTAATTGTTTCTCCAAAGACATTTAAATGGAAATGTGTAATAAATAGAGGGAAAGCCAAGAAAATAGTACCATTTTTTAAAATTAAAAATATTGGGGCAGCTGGGTGGCTCAGTCGGTTAAGCATCTATCTGACTCTTGATTTTGGCTCAGGTCATGATGTCACGGTTCCTTAGTTTGAAACCTGCATCAGGCTCTACACTGACAAAGTGAAGCCTGCTTGAGATTTTCTCTCTTCAACTCTTTCTGCCCCTCCCCATCTCACATTCACACACACACTCTCTCTCTGAAAATAAATAAATAAACATGAAAAATATAGACCTCTAAAATATACATTGGGCAAAATCAGCTGGGGTGTATAATAACAACGTTAATAAACATAATGGTAATAATGATAGTAACGATATCTAACACACGTGAGTGCTACCTGCCAGGCACCAGGATAAACACTTCCACTGAAATATTTTATTAAATCTCCCAAATAATTCTATAAAATAGATATCACTACACAATTTTACATGTCAGGAAAATTGGTAACAGCCAATAAGTAAGTAAATGGCAGAATGAGCCAGAATGAGTGTACTGTTTTTCTCACAATGGTATCTACAAGCTATAACTAGAAGAGTTTCTTTGGCCATATTTAATCTGGCTCTGTCCACGGGGCAAATACAAAACTCAGGAAAGTGTTCTTCCTTTGGGTACTTTCATATACTCTTTGTTAGATATGATCATTGTGTATCGAGTTTGGGGTATTTTATCACTTTATTGTATTAAGATATAATGCATAAAGTACACAACCATCTCCTGTACAACTTGATTCATTTGTACAAAATGTACCCATGCAAACAAACTCAAATAACTTCCACCCAGGTTAAGATGTAGAACATTATCAGCAGCCCAGCAACCCGCCTCACTCCCCTTCAGAGTCATTACCCACCCACAGGAAAATAACCACTATTGTGACTTTTATCACTGTAGATTATTTTTCCTCTTTTATAGCAATATATATTGACATCAGTATGTACTCTTTTGTGAGTGATTTCCGTCACTTATAATCCTATGTGTGTGATTCATCTAGGTTTTTGCCAATACCAGTAGTTTGTTGTTTTCATTAATGCGTAGGGTTTTACTGCCTACAAGTACCATGGTTTATTCATCCCATCTGTTGATGAGGAACATTCGAACATTTTAGCCCAATTTAAGCTACTGTGAACAAAGCTACTGTATGCATTCCTTTCCATTTCTTCTGATGCACAAATATGGACAGATCTATTGACACATACACACACACACACACACACACACACACACACACACACTATAAGACAGCATCACTATTCATATGTGTGTACAGAATGTTAGGATACATGTGTTGTTTTAGGAGACTCTGCACTGGGCAGGGTGTTTGTAATGATATTTCCATTAGTATAATTTGCATTTGCTCAACATCTACTCAGCATGTGGTACTGTCTTTTCTTTCTTTCTTTTTTTATGTTCAACCATTATGGTGAGTAAAGGTAATATCTCATTGTGATTTTAATTTAATGAAGAATGATTTTTTCAAACTCTACACATGTTTATTATGATCATTTAGATATATTCTTTTGTGAATTGCTCCTTTTTTGTTATTTTTTTTCCACGAAACTGTTTGTCCTTTACTTATTGCTTTGCTAGGACTTATTTATGTATTCCAGATATAAGTCCTTTGTCAGATATATGTATTGCAAACATCCTTTCCTGCTTTGCATTTTCTTTCTCTTCATGGTGTCTTTTGATCAAATGGAATTCTGAATTCTAATGACATCCATTTTTTAACTAGTGTTCTGTTTAAGGAAAATGTACCTACGCCAAGTTATGAGAATATTCTCCTAACCTACCGTCTGAAAGCTTTATGGTTTTCACTATTAAATGTTAAGTGAATACCTATTCCTAACATACCTAAATATCTGCATAAAAGATCATTTTGTCCTATTTTGGGTCATATGTCCCTTAAGACTTTGATGAAAACTATAAAACCTTACCCTAATCTTTAGGAAAAGTATGGGAGGAGGTTTTACCAGTCACCTTTACTATGATGACAAATTTATCTCCTGGACTTAGTCCCCTGACTCTGTTATATGTCTGTAAATGTAGGAAGCCTAGAATCCAAAAATGTGTTAAAATAGCAAACTAAGAAATAAGTGATTGGATCATTCAATGGGGAGAGGAAATAAGTTTTCGAAAAGAAAGGTGGTGGCCTTAAATCTAAAAAAAAGCAAGTTCTGTCAAGCCATCCCACAGAATCAGCAATGGTTTCTTGCAGTAGACAAAAGCTTCGATAAAAGAATAACAAAGTGGGGCACCTGGGTGGCTCAGCTGGTTAAGTGGCTGACTCTTGGTTTCAACTCAGGTCATGATCTCACAGCTCATAAGTTCAAGCCCCGAGACAGACTCTGTACTGACAGAAGGGAGCCTGCTTGGGATTCTCTCTCTTTCCCTCTCTCTCTGCCCCTATCCCACTTGTTCTCTCTCTCTCTCTCTCTCTCTCTCTCTCTCTCTCTCTCTCTCTCAAAAATAAATAAACATTAAAAAAAAGAGAAAGAGGAGGCGCCTGGGTGACCCAGTCATTTAAGACCCTGACTTCGGCTCAGGTCATGACCTCGCAGTTCATGAGTTCGAGCCCTGTGCTGTCAGCGCAGAGCCTGGAGACTTTTTTGGATTCTGTGTCTCCCTCTCTCTCTCTGCTGTTCTTCCCTTGCTCGCACTCTGTCTCTCTCTCTCTCTCTCTCTCTCAAAAATAAATAAACATTAAAAAAGTTTTTTGAAGAGAGAAAGAAAGCATTTGTTTACGACCTTGGCAAGATACACAAGAACTTTAGTAGGTTACAGCAGTACACGAAACCCCAGATACACTGGAACCATTGTTGGGAAACGTGGAACATGCCGCTGGATATGGCATGAATGTAAGTAATGAAAACTTTTAAGAACCATTTAAGGGGCTTACAAATTGAAGTGCTATATAAAGAATCAAAACCAATGAAAAGTAACAGAGAAGACTAGAATATTTGAATGAATATTGCAGCATAAATGGGGAATTTTTAAGCAACTTCAAGGGAACACTGTTAATTTTAAAAAAAAGATACAGTGTTTTAAGGGATGTTTGAATGAAATATTAAGTACAATATTTACCTAAATTAAAACTTCTTAATATAAATATTCTAAAAATAATTGTTATAATTATTTCTCAATATATCATGACTTTAGGGGACTGCTTACTTATATCTGTCCATGCTCTCCTTGGGGGAAGAAAACCAAAGTGTAGAAAAAAGTAAAAGGGAAATGTAGAAGAGAGTTAAAGTATTTGAGATGGTGAATGTTTACCTTACTCCTACCACTCCACACCATGCACGCACTGTCATACGTAGCAGATGAGGTACAATCACTGTGGCATTCATGTATTCCCTCCACATTAATTCCACTAGAATTAAGTTACCAGGTGGAATCCTTCAAAACCAGATAATTAGAGGACACAGAATACAAAAGCAACAATATCTTCCTGACAACACAGGAGATACTTCTGAGTGACTAAACTTATACAGACTCCAGAAGATATTAAAGTAATTATGCCAGAAAATTGTGGGGATTTCAGGGTATATATTCACAGGAATGAGATCTGTAATGATGTGGAAAAGATGAACTCACAGGTTAGTCAATTAACTCACCAGTAGGATAGTGTAGCACAAGGAATATGAGCTCAAGAGACAAACGGGTCTGTTTGGATAATAGCTTACTCGATGATTAGTCTCTCAGGTCTAGTTTTCTCATATGTAAAATCACTCTAAAAAATGCCTACACTGCAGAGCTATTTTGTGAACTATGAATATGTAAAATGCCTTAAGAGTAGACAATGGATAAAAGCTTATCATTAAGACTGATCCCATCCTTCTCTTTTCATGGGAGTCTTTTGCAGTTAGTTATTAAATGGGGAGAACCTTGAAATCCCTTTCTAAATTGAGAACTCTGGGAAAAACAAATAGGGGATGCCTGAGTGCCTCAATTGGTTGAGCTGAGCGTATGACTCCTGGTTTCAGCTCAGGTCATGATCTCACAGTTCTCAAGTTTGAGCCCCACATCAGGCTCTGTGCTGACAGCACGGAGCCTGCTTGGGATTCTCTATCTCTGCTCCTCCCCCACTCCCAAATACATAAATACTTTAAAAAAGAAATAAAATAGGACAGTATGCTATCGAATTCTAGAAAAGAAAAGCTGGCAGCTTTCAAGTCAGGCTTGTGCCTTCTACCTCCCTGCCATGTGGGCTATGGGTGCTACAAGAACTTTTTATCCAAGTGCTGGTTTTCTGACAAGTAGCAGGAGCTTTATTTTTGTTGCTTAGTTGACTGTGAAGAATCACCATCTGTAAAAATTGTAATTCTGATACTCCAGAGCCACACTGGAATTGTTCAACTAATTTCCATAAATTTACTCCGGTGGTCACAATTGTTCATCCTTATCAGTCAGATCCAGACCTCAATGAGACTATTGTGCAGCTGCAGGTGAAATCCTTTCTCGGCCTTCTACACCAATTCCCAGTGACCCTCAATCTCAAACCTCCATAGAGAATGTTCTGTTTGAGGTACTTATAGGCACATGGGCCTCATGAATAATCACCAACAAGAAAGACATTTATTTCAGTGTGAATTCCATCATTAACAATGCTATAAATAATGACAAGCCAGAGGAAACATTTTTAATTGGAAGCACATGGGCAAGGACTTTAGGTTTCCTTCTATTTCATTAGGGTGATTTTTGTTTCCACAGACATTTATTATTGTACCTGACATCTGATGGCTTTATGGGTGACTTTATTGGAGGTTTTACAGAAGACTTAAACGGGCACAGATTAGCAAAGAAACAAGTGACAATGCCAAGCAGGGAAGAGATCATCGCTGCTTAAGCAAGGAACGGAGAGGAAAGGGAAGCTGTCTGACTTTCACTTGGTCTTTCCACACGGAGACAATGTGAGGGATGGGGGGGATGAGGGAAATAGCACAGGGCAGAGTGCATGAAAACAGCCCATAGAAGTTATACCTTGGCACCTGGAAGGTACATGTGAACATCACACAGCAATGTAGTGACGAATAGGCCACATTTGCCGAGCACTGAACGGTGTGATGCTAAAGCAGAAAAACAAAAGGTACCACAGCCAAAATACTCGCATGACTCCACGGAAGGGCTGCCAGTTAGCACGGAGTCAGGACTGATTTTCTAGCAACCCTGCTGTCAATAATTTGGATTTAGATTCTTCAGTGCACAGACTTTTGAACCGTAAGTAAATATATGTGTAAGAAGTTCTCGTTGTATAAATATAGAGTTAGCCAGTAAACATTTCAGTGTAATTTCAATGAGATAAATGACACAATAGTCCTGCATATACCCCAATTTGTCTTTCATATGCATGCAATGTTTTATTTCCCTCTTTCAAGACTAAGAGATGCCCTGAGGTCCACCCCATTCATAAATCATATATAAACTTATTTGGCAGTAGGCTCATGGTATATACAAAGCAATGAAATTGTTTCAAAAATCAAAAATCAGAAAAGATAGTAATAAAAGCTAGCTTTTACTGAGTATAGACTCCCATGCATATTATTCATAGTAATATGTTTTTGTGTATATATGCATACACATATATATGTGTGTATATATATTATATATATATAATATAGATATATTTCAGGATATATATTCAGTATAATATTCAGTATAAACATATGCAGGAATTGTTACCATCCACATTTTACTAATGAGTGAATAGGCTAAAAGCCATAAATGTCACTGATTTCTATGACCAGAAATAGAAACTGGGAGAGAAACCGAACCCCAAATTATTTGACCTCAAAACCCATGATCTTTTCAACTACTTCAAACTCGGTAAATGTCTGTAACCATGCTAGATATTCAGGGGATTGTGGAAGCAAAACAAAACATGTCTCACCATAATGATACCTATTTTCTAATAGATGATTTTGCATCCTGTTTGATTAAGAAAGCTCTCAGTTGCCAGAAAAATCTGTCTATAAAGACGCTAACAAAAATCATAAGAGAAAACAATTTGTAGACCTAATAATGCCTTTCAGGTGCATTATGTAGTTGCTTCATATTTTATTTCAAATAAAGAACTAAAATCACTATCCAACTACCACAAACCATGTGCAATCTGCATTTTACTTCAAAACAAAGATTTATACAAAGCTAAGTAATAAGTGACATCTTGGGGGCGTACCTTCAGAGTTTATAAAACTATCAATTTTATTTTTTTGAAGAACAGAGGGTAAGGCTTCATAATTATGCAAAAGATAAATCATCTTGCTATGCAATTAATTCAAAATTACAATGGCAATAAAGGTACAGTTAAATTCGTATTGATATATGAAATTGTAAAGAAGGTTAATACACTTAATTGGCATTTAATAAGAGAGCTGCAGCAAGTTAATTGGATATCAATTTACATAGTTCATAAATGTCACTTCTTTTAATAATTGAGCTCATTTCCTCAAGATAATGCTCATATAGTTTATTATGGATTATTAACATATATACATTTTTCTGTATAAAATGTGTTGGAGTCTTCCACATACACCTTATCAAACAAACATCGCTTTCTTATTTACTCATGCTTCTGTCATGGGCAGAAATGTAATGCATCAGCAGTCACCATCACAACTGAAATCCTCCTAGTTGGCCATTTACTATTGTTTTCTAAAGTCTGCAGAATGCATCTAGGTAAAATGCAAACTCCGCTCTTCATACCAAGTTCTTTAAAAAGAACTTGAATTTATTTCTTTCTCGTAAGCATCATTAACTTACCTCCATATATAAGATTTTTCTTCTTGCGCTCTCTTGGAGTCTTCTATTGGAAAATTTTGTCCCCACAATAACTGCTCTTTAGTTCCATGGCCTTGGAGATGCTGGGTAAAGATTTAAAAAAAAATAAAGCTGACTCACAAATGGGATCTCCTTCAGTTCATAAGTAAGCAGAGAAGGAAAAAGTTAAAATATTCTAAAAATCCATGATTTCATCAGTAACAATCTAATAAAGAAAGGAAAATGATATTATGTCACAAACTTGGAAAACCAGGACCATATCTATTGGTCCAGCCAGACTAGCTAGATGAGGAGTCAAAAACAATTGCTAAAACTTTGTCAGAACACGTAGTTAATCTGAACTCAGCAACTCACATTAAGAACAAGATGAAAAATAAATGAGCTGGCAACTCTTCAAACCTTGCCTGGAACAAACACAACCAAAGGAACAGAAACAAATTCTGCAAAGGAGCTCCCTGCAATACCAGAATTGGATTAGACATTGGTGACAATTTGCATTCAATGAAATATATACAAAAAGAAAAATTATGCATGAAAAAGTATAATGATAAAAAAAGAAAGTAGAGCTAAGGGAATGTATTGAGCAAAAACATAAATCTAATAAACACACTGGGAAAAAAAAACAAAGAACAAAACAGACATGGAGAGAAATCAAATTAATGGCATGAAAGAAAAGCTTGAGACAATCGCTGTAAAGGGATAAAGAAAAAAAGAATAAAGTAATTAGGAAGAAGATGATAAATATAAATACCATATAAAACAATGTAACCTATACTTCACTTGTACCCTGAAATTGAGGGCTCAATATACTTGTTATGGACTGAATGTTCGTGTCCCCCTAAAATTCATATTTAAGCCCTAAACCTCAATGTGATGGTATCTGGAGATGGGGTCTTTGGGAGCTGATTAAGTTTAGATGAAGCCATAAGGTTGGAGCCTCTGTGATGGGACTAGTGCCCTTATGAAAAGCTTGCTTGCCCTTTCATTCTACCATGTGAGGCACAGCGAGAAGGCATCTGTCTGCAAGCCAAGAAGAAAACCCCTATTAGAAACTGCAGCCTGCTGGTCCTTGGTCTTGGGTTTTCTAGTCACCAGACCTATGAGAAAATAAGTTTCTAACAGGTTTAAGCCACCCAGCCTGTGGTATTTTATTATGGCAAATCTAGCCAACCAATACAATATTAAGAGATAAGTTATTCAGAAATAGAATACAGAAATAGTGTTACGACATTAATTAATTGAGTCTATATGGTGAAAGCATAGGTTATACATATGATAACAAAAAATAATTCAAAACAGTCAATATCAAAACATCCCATAGCTGTTTAACTTCAGAAGTAAATATAAAAAAAAAAAAAAGAGCAGGTAGGAACCAAGGAAGAGAAAACAGACTTTGTATCTAAAAAGGAGTGCCATACTCTAGGACATTACTTTGACATTGAGGTAAACCCTGGTTAACGTTGAAATTCACAAAGGAAGCATGTATTGTGCAGGCCTCCTGTTGGAAAATCAAGTCACCCATAAGGAAAAAAATTAGACTACCTTCAAACATCTGTTCTGTGGTCAGAACACAGTGGTTCAATGCCTCCAAAGACTGGTGAGGGGGAAATGGTATTATCCACAAATATACCCAGCCAGGTTCCCTTTAAAAGAGAAAAGCAATAGGGGTGCCTTGGTGGCTCAGTTGGTTAAGCATAAGACTTTGGCTCTGGTCATGATCTCAGGGTTCATGAGTTTAAGCCCCACATCAGGTTGTCAGCACAGAACCTGCTTCAGATCCTCTGTCCCCTTCTCTCTCTGCTCCCCCACCCTGCTCTCTCTCTCTTAAAAATAAACATTACAAAAAACTCAAAAGAGAAAGGCAATAACCAGACATTTCAGATAATAAAAGTGAGGATTTACTCCATTGGGGTCATATGAACAGGGAAGGGAAGGGAAGGGAAGGGAAGGGAAGGGAAGGGAAGGGAAGGAAAGGAAAGGAAAGGAAAGGAAAGGAAAGGAAAGGAAAGGAAAGGAAAGGAAAAGAAAGCCAAATGAAGATGAAATCAAGTTAAAAAGAGATGAACTGAAATAAATAATTGAAAAATTATGCACAATGGTAAACCTCAAATTAATTAAATACAAAAATTAAGATTAAACAGCTAAGAAAATGTGGTTAAAGAATAAATATAAATATTAAAATCTCTGACAAAAAAAATAGTATCTGTATTAAAAATGGGTAGGTAGAAAGGAAATGAGGTGGGAGTAAGTATAAAAAAAGCAAATTAAAAGATCTTTATGTCAGGGCATTTATTAATACTGTATAATGAATATTCAATTAAAATGAAAATACTCCTAAGTTTTTAATAATCTTTCAAATCTTTTAATCTTTTTTTTTTTTCTGGAAGGATCTTTCAACAACTATATTGTGTCATGAAACCCTAATCTTGCAGTTTGGTAACTTTTTCCATTTTGATTTAGCTTCTTTTTTCTTTGGTTAAATTCAAATTAACTTAGTAAAGTATATGGTACTGTAACAATAATAGGTAAAATCTGATCCAATTCTTACAATTATTTTTGTGTCCACATATCCTTCCTGCTACCCATCCTTCTTTTTGTATTGTGGCATCAATGAATGTCGAAAATTACGAAATTTAAATTTTAATACTGGTTATTTTAGAGTAGTAGAATTCTAAATAATCTCTTGATTCTTTCCTTGTACCTTTTTGCATTTATCAGAGTGTGGTAATAAACATATATTGCTTATATACATTATTATAAAATAAATATATAAATCAAGTAATACATTTATTCTGATGCTACCACTAACTTCAGTGACATTTTAATAGGTGTCATTTAACTATATGCAGATAGTATAACATACATGTGAGAAATTTAAATAGAAAATTCTGAGTTTTAGGAACTTTACCTGCATCCGTTTTATTTCTCAGAATCTACTCATTACAAATCTCATCTGCTGGCCTACTAATCGTTTTTTGATGTGCATCTAGAAGCACTTTTTTTGTTTGGCCTAACACTGATTTTAGTAGCTAAGTGCCACAATAGTGAGGAAGGAGGGACACTAATACAATCTTCATGGTATATAAATGTGTGTACATCTGATTAATGTACAGACTGATCAAGGAACTTTTCACTCTATCTATTGGGGTCCAGTTTTGTGGTCCTGAGCTTCTGGTATAGATAGGACTTTCTTAATGATTCTGATGAGATGATTCCCTAGGATTTTTGTGCACCTGAAAATAACAAGTTCTTTTTTTTTTTTTCAGTTAGATTTTAGTGACTATATGCTATTCAAAATCTTATGATAGTCCCATACCCAGGATTTCCCTTAAAGCATAATCTTAGTTCATATTCATGAAGCTTCTCTGTTAATATCTGTGATGTACATTTAGTTATGCCAGCATCTTTGGAAATATACATAAATACATAAAGGCCTAAATTAAATCTGGCAGGTGTCAGGGATGACAGCATAATTTTACGCTAAAAATTTTGAATTTATTTTATAACAGAGGGCCACTTGAAACAACATTAACATCTCAGTGTTTCTTCTGTGACCGACTGAACCTTCCCTTCTTCACCAAACACATTATCTCTCTAGGACACAAACTTCATCTAGATTTTCCAAACTCTATACCATTGTTTATGGTTACAACCCATCTCATCTATTAGAACCCCCTCCATTTTTACTGAGGCTCAAATGCTACCTCGTCCTAAGAAAGCCTCCTCTCATCTCTCTTTGGGATTAGTTCTTCCACCTTCAGGGTCCCCAAAGCAATTTTTTCCCTCAGCTTCTGTCCTAATACTGCACATAACTGTCTCTTCTGTAAAATGTAAGTTCCTTGAGAGAAAGCACCAAATCAGATTACTGCATTATCTATAAATCTCATCCAGTTATTTTTCACTTTAAATGCTCAATCAACATTTTTTAGGTACCATATGGTATATATTAATTTAGGGTTAACTGTATCTAACAGAAAAGTACATATTTAAAGCATAACCAAATACAGTATATTTTCAAAATTCTAAGAATCATCTATTGTAATTACACACGTTACAGTGCATGACCTTCTATAATTCATGTTTTCCTGTCCACAACAGCTAATGAGCTAAGAATCTCACTTAGGCACTGCTTTGCTTTACTTTTTGCAATTCTTTTATGTGACTGAAAATTTCACTTCTTTAAAAGCAGCCTGCAATTTGGCTTTTTTTATTAATCCTCTTATTAGCTCTATGGCCAGAAAAATACAGTTAGTAGGCCACACTATAGCACTATTGCTTAACTGATTATAAGATGGACATCAAGGGATTTAAAGGCCACCATTCATTCTGGAAATGTCTCCTTAGTCTGCAGTATACCTACTATTTGACCAACGCAGCT
Source organism: Prionailurus viverrinus (assembly GCF_022837055.1). Taxonomy (NCBI): domain Eukaryota; kingdom Metazoa; phylum Chordata; class Mammalia; order Carnivora; family Felidae; genus Prionailurus; species Prionailurus viverrinus. Next base: position 122,978,657 of record NC_062566.1, on the reverse strand, counting down.
GCAACATATCTTTTTTAATGGTATAATTTGTAACTCCTGTGACAGAGGAAGAGCATTTCCTGTACTTAGGAAAAGAGTTCACTGCTACTAAATTAGATTTTTTTGAGCAACCCAAAAAGAAATGATCCTAGACAGCATCCCTGGATCATTGATTCAACGGTGATCAACTTATAGGGAATTGGCCTGCATAAGACACAACAGATACGTGATACACTGATTTACTGAGTTTTCATTTGTTGAGAGAACCAAAGAAAATGAAATATGCCACAGCCATTTGTTAATTTTTGCCATTTTACCAACCAGTGAATCTTCTATAATCAAAGGTAGAAGTTATCTGCTTTGGGTCCAAATCTAGCTCCAAAATAATGTTTAAAATTTTTTTTAATGAATTTATTTCCAACATTTTAAACTCAGGGGATTATACACAGAAACCCATTTTTTCTTCCTTTTCCTGAGAAATAAGACTATTTTGAGACATGGGTCTCAGTTTCCTGTATGTCAAAAATTTCAGAGTTGGATAACAAGAACCCTACCTTCAGAATGCCTTATACTCACCATGCCTTCTTGCTGAGGCCAAAATTCACTTACATTGAAGCTGCTACTTTTCATTTAAAGTAAATAGACTGTTTTTCTACAGTTTGAAAATTTACAGCAAAACTGAGCATATAGTACAGATAATACAGTTCCCAAATACCTCCCGTATGTACATAATTTCTATTATTAACATCTTGCATTGATGTGGCGCATTTGTAACAACTGATGAATCAATATTAAGACATTATTATTAACTAAAGCCTATAGCTTAAGTTCAGGTTCATTGTTTGTGTTGTGCAGTTCTACCTTTGGGTTTTGACAAATGCATAGTGTCCTATATCCATCATTATAGTAACACACAGAAAAATTTCACTACTATAAGAATCCCTTCTGCTTCACCTATTCATCTTTTCCCCACTCCTCTAAATCTGTAGCAACCACTGATTTATTTTATTTATTTATTTATTTTTTTACTCTCACTGGACTGTGGCCTTTTCCAAAATCTCATATATTTGGAATCATAAACAGTATGTAGCCTTTTCAGATTGGCTTCTTGCATTTTCAAATATGCTCTTAAGATGTTTTCATATCTTTTCCTGGCTTGATAGCTAGTTTATTCTTATTGTGGAAAAATAGTCCATCATATGGATGTACCACTTTTTAGCAATTATGAATAAATATAATATGAATATTTGCATACAAATTTTTGTGTGGACATAACATTTCAAATTAACTGGGTAAATACCAAGGAGTGCAATTGGTGGATTGTATGTTAAGACTATGTTCAGCTTTTTAAGACACTGCTAAACTTTCTTCCAAAATGGTGGCACTATTTTGAAGCTTAGCAAAAACACTCATTGATTATCTCATAGATTCTGTAAGTCAGGAGTCTGGCGTGTATTAACTGGCTTCTTGCTCAGGGCTTTACAGGGTTGAAATCAATATACTGGCCTGGCTAGCATCTCCTAGGAGGCTCAATGTTCTCATGAAGCTCACTCTGGTTGTTGTCAGTATTTAATTCCTTGCAGTTGTAGGACCAAGGTTCCATTTTTCTTGTTTGCTGTTGGTTGGGGATCACTCTCAGCTTCCAGACACGGCCTACAGCTCCTTACCACATGACCTCCTCTATAGATCTTCTCACCATGCCACCAGGAGAATTTCTCTCATGCTTCAAATCTCTGACTTTGAGAAGAGCCCAGCCTTTTTGAAAGGCTCATTTGTTTAGTTCTGGCCCACCTAGAATAGCTCAGTTTTGACTGACCCACAATCAATTGAATTGGGACCATAATTATATAAGCAAAATCCCTTCATTTCATATGTAACATAGGCTAATTATGGGTGTGAAATTCATCATATTCACAGTCCTATCCTCACTCAAGGGGAAAGGATTACATAGAAGCAGGGGAGGAATTCTGTGAACCAGCTCAGAATTCTGCCTAACCCAAAGAACAGTGAGTAGTATGAAACTGAATAACATTCATACAGATATTTTCATATGTGAATAAAGGCTTCACATATTTGGCCTGTTATATACTAGTTAATGTCACCTTAATGAACCTGCAGACATTTAAAGCAAGCTAATTCCTGACCTCCTAATTCTGTCATATTGGCCTAATCACTATGTGTACTTTTCACAGAGAAAGAAAACAAATTGCTTTTACCTGAAACATCAGTTACATTTTTCTTACAAGCCTTTATCATTTATTGCATCAACAGTAACACAAATTGCTCGCCATGACCTGACCCCTCCATCTACTCTTCTCATTTAAAGATAATAGCATTACATATTTTGATGATTGACAGAATAATTTCTCTCTGTATATGTCCTTCTACCAGTATGTGTTAGAACTTTATTAAACCAAGCAGAGTTTTCATATAATCCTAGATTTTTTAATGCCCTGTTGGATGTACACAAAGAATGAAAAATGCCCTTTTGCCTGATGGACCAAATATCCTCCCTGAAACAGGTAGGTTCTCTCTTCCCTTCTGACCCATTTCCTATCCTCTGGATATCCTCATGTACCATTCATCTTGCATACTGAACCACAAAAATTTAATTGCATCTGTCTAAATTAATTAGACTCTATTGACAATTTAACACAAATAATTTCAGTACCAAATTCTATGAAAGTATATTTATTTTTCACATGACGCTCCTCCATCCTTTTCCCAAAGAAAAAAAATTACTTCTCTCAGTATCCCTTACTCTACTTCTGGTTGTGATATTTTGCATTTTTTGAGCCTGCACCTGCCTCCTTCATAGGGATATTAAGGGGGGGCTTACATACAGTCAGCCTTTTAATCAGCCAGGAAAGGGATGCTGTCCCCATAGCTCCTCCAACTCTTGGTTGGAAGGGAGGTAAGGTGAACTCATTCATTAGAGAAGGTTCCCCATGACTTCCTGTTGTTTATAATCAACTTGTTTAAAAGTAACATTTTTAGTGATTTGCAATGATTATCAATTTTGAAGTGATTACCAATCCCTAGAGAAAAACTAACTCTAATGGAGTTTTGATTTTTAGTTTTTTTTTTTTTCTTCAGCATCTCTGCTATCTTAATCTTTCATAGCAAGATGAAATCAAAGAAGCGAATCTGTTCATAAATGACACGGTGATATTTGAAGTAGAAAAACTATAGGCAAGAGCCAAGACAGAAGAAAGAAGAAAAGGGATGGGAGTTAAAAATGAAAGCCAAGGGGCGCCTGGGTGGCTCAGCTGGAAAGCTTCCAACTTCTGCACAGGTCATTATCTCCTGGTTTGTGGATTCGAGCCCAGCATCAGGCTCTGTGAGACAGCTCAGAGCCCTGAGCCTACTTTGGATTATGTGGCTCCTTCTCTCTCTGTCCCTCCCCCACTCACACTCTCTCTTTCTCTCTCTCAAAAATAAACGTTAAAGAAAAGAAAAGAGGGGCGCCTGGGTGGCGCACTCGGTTAAGCGTCCGACTTCAGCCAGGTCACAATCTCGCGGTCCGTGAGTTCGAGCCCCGCGTCAGGCTCTGGGAGCCTGGAGCCTGTTTCCGATTCTGTGTCTCCCTCTCTCTCTGCCCCTCCCCCGTTCATGCTCTGTCTCTCTCTGTCCCAAAAATAAATAAACGTTGAAAAAAAAAATTACAAAAAAAAGAAAAGAAAAAAGTGAAAGCCAAGACTGACTGGATTCAGACTATTATTAAAATGTTCCCAGAAAAAGCAAAAGAAAGAAAACTGTCTAGGCAATGAGAGAGAAAGTCATGCTCAACCAAAATACCAGTCTTAACATAAGAAACTCATGTGACAAACATTAAAGAGTATACATGTCCAACACTTTTAAAGCTTTTTAATGTTTTTTATTTCAAATAAGAAAAAAAACTTTTTTTCTAGTTTATTTTTTTTTATTTTTTTATGAAATTTATTGACAAATTTGTTTCCTTACAACACCCAGTGCTCATCCCAAAAGGTGCCCTCCTCAATACCCATCATCCACCCTCTCCTCCCTCCCACCCCCCATCAACCCTCAGTTTGTTCTCAGTTTTTAACAGTCTCTTATGCTTTGGCTCTCTCCCATTCTAACCTCTTTATTTTTTTTCCTTCCCCTCCCCCATGGGTTCCTGTGAAGTTTCTCAGGATCCACATAAGAGTGAAACCATATGGTATCTGTCTTTCTCTGTATGGCTTACTTCACTTAGCATCACACTCTCCAGTTCCATCCACGTTGCTACAAAAGGCCATATTTCATTTTTTCTCATTGCCACGTAGTACTCCATTGTGTATATAAACCACAATTTCTTTATCCATTCATCAGTTGATGGACATTTAGGCTCTTTCCATAATTTGGCTATTGTTGAGAGTGCTGCTATGAACATTGGGGTACAAGTGGCCCTATGCATCAGTGCTCCTGTATCCCTTGGATAAATTCCTAGCAGTGCTATTGCTGGGTCATAGGGTAGGTCTATTTTTAATTTTCTGAGGAACCTCCACACTGCTTTCCAGAGCGGCTGCACCACTTTGCATTCCCACCAACAGTGCAAGAGGGTTCCCGTTTCTCCACATCCTCTCCAGCATCTATAGTCTCCTGATTTGTTCATTTTGGCCACTCTGACTGGCGTGAGGTGATACCTGAGTGTGGTTTTGATTTGTATTTCCCTGATAAGGAGCGACGCTGAACATCTTTTCATGTGCCTGTTGGCCATCCGGATGTCTTCTTTAGAGAAGTGTCTATTCATGTTTTCTGCCCATTTCTTCACTGGGTTATTTGTTTTTCAGGTGTGGAGTTTGGTGAGCTCTTTATAGATTTTGGATACTAGCCCTTTGTCCGATATGTCATTTGCAAATATCTTTTCCCATTCCGTTGGTTGCCTTTTAGTTTTGTGGGTTGTTTCCTTTGCTGTGCAGAAGCTTTTTATCTTCATAAGGTCCCAGTAATTCACTTTTGCTTTTAATTCCCTTGCCTTTGGGGATGTGTCGAGTAAGAGATTGCTACGGCTGAGGTCAGAGAGGTCTTTTCCTGCTTTCTCCTCTAAGGTTTTGATGGTTTCCTGTCTCACATTTAGGTCCTTTATCCATTTTGAGTTTATTTTTGTGAATGGTGTGAGAAAGTGGTCTAGTTTCAACCTTCTACATGTTGCTGTCCAGTTCTCCCAGCACCATTTGTTAAAGAGGCTGTCTTTTTTCCATTGGATGTTCTTTCCTGCTTTGTCAAAGATGAGTTGGCCATACGTTTGTGGGTCTAGTTCTGGGGTTTCTATTCTATTCCATTGGTCTATGTGTCTGTTTTGGTGCCAATACCATGCTGTCTTGATGATGACAGCTTTGTAGTAGAGGCTAAAGTCTGGGATTGTGATGCCTCCTGCTTTGGTCTTCTTCTTCAAAATTCCTTTGGCTATTCGGGGCCTTTTGTGGTTCCATATGAATTTTAGGATTGCTTGTTCTAGTTTCGAGAAGAATGCTGTTGCAATTTTGATTGGGATTGCATTGAATGTGTAGATACCTTTGGGTAGTATTGACATTTTGACAATATTTATTTTTCCAATCCATGAGCAGGGAATGTCTTTCCATTTCTTTAAATCTTCTTCAATTTCCTTCATAAGCTTTCTATAGTTTTCAGCATACAGATCCTTTACATCTTTGGTTAGATTTATTCCTAGGTATTTTATGCTTCTTGGTGCAATTGTGAATGGGATCAGTTTCTTTATTTGTCTTTCTGTTGCTTCATTGTTAGTGTATAAGAATGCAACTGATTTCTGTACATTGATTTTGTATCCTGCAACTTTGCTGAATTCATGTATCAGTTCTAGCAGACTTTTGGTGGAGTCTATCGGATTTTCCATGTATAATATCATGTCATCTGCAAAAAGCGAAAGCTTGACTTCATCTTTGCCAATTTTGATGCCTTTGATTTCCTTTTGTTGTCTGATTGCTGATGCTAGAACTTCCAGCACTATGTTAAACAGCAGCGGTGAGAGTGGGCATCCTTGTCGTGTTCCTGATCTCAGGGAAAAAGCTCTCAGTTTTTCCCCGTTGAGGATGATGTTAGCTGTGGGCTTTTCATAAATGGCTTTTATGATCTTTAAGTATGTTTCTTCTATCCCGACTTTCTCAAGGGTTTTTATTAAGAAAGGGTGCTGGATTTTGTCGAAGGCCTTTTCTGCATCGATTGACAGGATCATATGGTTCTTCTCTTTTTTTTTGTTAATGTGATGTATCACGTTGATTGATTTGCAAATGTTGAACCAGCCCTGCATCCCAGGAATGAATCCCACTTGATCATGGTGAATCATTCTTTTTATATGCCGTTGAATTCGATTTGCTAGTATCTTATTGAGAATTTTTGCATCCATATTCATCAGGGATATTGGCCTGTAGTTCTCTTTTTTTACTGGGTCTCTGTCTGGTTTAGGAATCAAAGTAATACTGGCTTCATAGAATGAGTCTGGAAGTTTTCCTTCCCTTTCTATTTCTTGGAATAGCTTGAGAAGGATAGGTATTATCTCTGCTTTAAACGTCTGGTAGAACTCCCCTGGGAAGCCATCTGGTCCTGGACTCTTATTTGTTGGGAGATTTTTGATAACCGATTCAATTTCTTCGCTGGTTATGGGTCTGTTCAAGCTTTCTATTTCCTCCTGATTGAGTTTTGGAAGAGTGTGGGTGTTCAGGAATTTGTCCATTTCTTCCAGGTTGTCCAATTTGTTGGCATATAAGTTTTCATAGTATTCCCTGATAATTGTTTGTATCTCTGAGGGATTGGTTGTAATAATTCCATTTTCATTCATGATTTTATCTATTTGGGTCATCTCCCTTTTCTTTTTGAGAAACCTGGCTAGAGGTTTGTCAATTTTGTTTATTTTTTCAAAAAACCAACTCTTGGTTTCGTTGATCTGCTCTACAGTTTTTTTAGATTCTATATTGTTTATTTCTGCTCTGATCTTTATTATTTCTCTTCTTCTGCTGGGCTTAGGCTGCTTTTGCTGTTCTGCTTCTAGTTCCTTTAGGTGTGCTGTTAGATTTTGTATTTGGGATTTTTCTTGTTTCTTGAGATAGGCCTGGATTGCAATGTATTTTCCTCTCAGGACTGCCTTTGCTGCGTCCCAAAGCGTTTGGATTGTTGTATTTTCATTTTCGTTTGTTTCCATATATTTTTTAATTTCCTCTCTAATTGCCTGGTTGACCCACTCATTCGTTAGTAGGGTGTTCTTTAACCTCCATGCTTTTGGAGGTTTTCCAGACTTTTTTCTGTGGTTGATTTCAAGCTTCATAGCATTGTGGTCTGAAAGTAAGCATGGTATAATTTCAATTCTAGTAAACTTATGAAGGGCTGTTTTGTGACCCAGTATATGATCTATCTTGGAGAATGTTCCATGTGCACTCGAGAAGAAAGTATATTCTGTTGCTTTGGGATGCAGAGTTCTAAATATATCTGTCAAGTCCATCTGATCCAATGTCTCATTCAGGGCCCTTGTTTCTTTATTGACCGTGTGTCTAGATGATCTATCCATTTCTGTAAGTGGGGTGTTAAAGTCCCCTGCAATTACCACATTCTTATCAATAAGGTTGCTTATGTTTATGAGTAATTGTTTTATATATTTGGGGGCTCCGGTATTCGGCGCATAGACATTTATAATTGTTAGCTCTTCCTGATGGATAGACCCTGTAACTATTATATAATGTCCTTCTTCATCTCTTGTTACAGCCTTTAATTTAAAGTCTAGTTTGTCTGATGTAAGTATGGCTACTCCAGCTTTCTTTTGGCTTCCAGTAGCATGATAAATAGTTCTCCATCCCCTCACTCTCAATCTAAAGGTGTCCTCAGGTCTAAAATGAGTCTCTTGTAGACAGCAAATAGATGGGTCTTGTTTTTTTATCCATTCTGATACCCTATGTCTTTTGGTTGGCGCATTTAATCCATTTACATTCAGTGTTATTATAGAAAGATACGGGTTTAGAGTCATTGTGATGTCTGTACGTTTTATGCTTGTAGTGATGTCTCTGGGACTTTGTCTCACAGGGTCCCCCTTAGGATCTCTTGTAGGGCTGGTTTAGTGGTGACAAATTCCTTCAGTTTTTGTTTGTTTGGGAAGACCTTTATCTCTCCTATTCTAAATGACAGACTGCTGGATAAAGGATTCTTGGCTGCATATTTTTTCTGTCTAGCACCCTGAAAATCTCGTGCCAATTCTTTCTGGCCTGCCAAGTTTCAAAAGAGAGATTGGTCACGAGTCTTATAGGTCTCCCTTTATATGTGAGGGCACGTTTACCCCTTGCTGCTTTCAGAATTTTCTCTTTATCCTTGTATTTTGCCAGTTTCACTATGATATGTCGTGCAGAAGATCGATTCAAGTTACGTCTGAAGGGAGTTCTCTGTGCCTCTTGGATTTCAATGCCTTTTTCCTTCCCCAGTTCAGGGAAGTTCTCAGCTATGATTTCTTCAAGTACCCCTTCAGCACCTTTCCCTCTCTCTTCCTCCTCTGGGATACCAATTATGTGTATATTATTTCTTTTTAGTGTATCACTTAGTTCTCTAATTTTCCCCTCATACTCCTGGATTTTTTTTATCTCTCTTTTTCTCAGCTTCCTCTTTTTCCATAACTTTATCTTCTAGTTCACCTATTCTCTCCTCTGCCTCTTCAAGCCGAGCTGTGGTGGTTTCCATTTTGTTATGCATTTCGTTTAAAGCGTTTTTCAGCTCCTCGTGACTGTTCCTTAGGCCCTTGATCTCTGCAGCAAGAGATTCTCTGCTGTCCTGTATACTGTTTTCAAGCCCAGCGATTAATTTTATGACTATTATTCTAAATTCACTTTCTGTTATGTTATTTAAGTCCTTTTTGATCAGCTCATTAGCTGTTGTTATTTCCTGGAGATTCTTCTGAGGGGAATTCTTCCGCTTGGTCATTTTGGATAGTCCCTGGCGTGGTGAGCAGCTGCAGGGCACTTCCCCTGTGCTGTGGAGTATAACTGGAGTTGGTGGGCGGGGCCGCAGTCAGACCTGATGTCTGCCCCCAGCCCACTGCTGGAGCCACAGTCAGACTGGTGTGTGCCTTCTCTTCCCCTCTCCTAGGGGCGGGATTCACTGTGGGGTGGTGTGGCTCGTCTGGGCTACTTGCACCCTGCCAGGCTTGTGATGCTGGGGATCTGGCGTATTAGCTGGGGTGGGTAGGCAAGGTGCACGGGGGCAGGAGGGGCAGGCTTAGATCGCTTCTCCTTAGGTGATCCACTTCAGGAGGGGCCCTGTGGCAGCGGGAGGGAGTCAGATCCGCTGCCGGAGGTTTGGCTCCGCAGAAGCCCAGAGTTGGGTGTTTGCGCGGAGCGAGCAAGTTCCCCGGCAGGAACTGGTTCTCTTTGGGATTTTGGCTGGGGGATGGGCGGGGGAGATGGCGCTGGTGAGCGCCTTTGTTCCCCACCAAACTGAGCTCTGTTGTCAGGGGGCTCAGCAGCTCTCCCTCCCTTTGTCCTCCAGCCTTCCCGCTTTCTGAGCAGAGCTGTTAACTTATGACCTCCCAGACGCTAAGTCGCGCTTGCTGTCGGAACACAGTCCGCCCGGCCCCTCCGCTTTTGCAAGCCAGACTCGGGGGCTCTGCTTGGCCGGCGAGCCGCCCCTCCGCCCCGGCTCCCTCCCGCCAGTCCGTGGAGCGCGCACCGCCTCGCCGCCCTTCCTACCCTCTTCCGTGGGCCTCTCGTCTGCGTTTGGCTCCGGCGACTCCGTTCTGCTAATCCTCTGGCGGTTTTCTGGGTTATTTAGGCAGGTGTAGATGGAATCTAAGTGATCAGCAGGACGTGCGGTGAGCCCAGCGTCCTCCTAAGCCGCCATCTTGCCGCCTCCTCCTTTTTTCTAGTTTTTTAATGGCTTAGATTAGACTAATCTATTTTTAGAACAAAAATAATTTCTTTAAACTTGGCTTATTTAATGTCCCTTCCAACATTTCCAGATCTAAGTCAGATTCCTCATGCCTTTTTGACAAACGAAATTCCTCTGCATTTGATAGGCATTCAACCTCTTCAAAGAATGCTTATTTATAAAACAATGAGTTAGTTGTTTGGGGAATTAAAAAATGAGTATGAGATAAAATGAATAAAGTTCATTTTCAAACTTGGAAAGACCACAACCAAACAAATATTAAACAATCACAATTAAATAAAAGTACATGTGAGAATAATTTATTGATAATTATATCCTTTTTCATCTCACTAAAAAATTCATTTATTAAGACTATGGTATAAAAGAGAAATTTCCAATCATTAATACATGTATTCTAAAAGTGATTTTTTTTTGAGATATTTTGTGTAAGAACATTGAAGATGTTCTCTAGCTCTTTAGTCAGTGTGGTTCATGAACCAGCAGATTTGGCATCACCTGGGAGCTTGCCAGAAATGCTGAATTTCAGACCCTACCCCAGATCTACTAAATTAGAATTTCATTTTAACAAACCCCAAGATAATTAGTATGCACATTAAAGTCAATGTATAGAAAGCACAAACTAAATGATCTCAACTTTAAACTATATATAGCTTAAGCCTTGTATTATTTACTTCTTATCAATGGTACGTAGCAAATTGCCCAATAATAAATGTGTAAACAATCAAAGGAATGAATAACTGCAGATTGTTTACTGAAACAGCTTGCTAAAATGACTTATTCTATCCATTGATTTACAGTGATCCTGTGTGTATCTCATGCTTACATTGCATCATTACATCTTAGCTTAGTGACATGGTTCCTTTTTATTGTGGAAAGTAGTGCTTAGAGAATTTATGGAGAATATAAATACACATAAGTATTATTTATTTTTCATTATGGCCACTTTTGGAGTCTGATTAGGAAACCTTAATTTTTTTTCCTGTCCTGGGCATCTAGAACAAATTATGCTCATGTATTACATCATGTATAGTCCAGAGACCAATGCTAGGGCCAATTCTGTATCAAGTGCCAGTATTTAAGAGTGACTATAAATACCAAAGACAATCTTTTGCAGTTTTCTCAAATGAATAATTGAATTTAATTTCCTTTATAATAAATCATTCAATTTGAATAGTTTTATACTTCTTAAAATAGAGCAAGCATTTGACCTTTTAGCCATCACATGATTTTATATTTAGTCACTTTAATTAAGGAAATTAAATTCATTTAGGGAAAAATTTGAAGGAAAATTGTTCAACTTAATGATGTTTGAGTTTCACAATATCCAGCCTGGGGAGCATGGAGTTTCAATATCCAAAAGACACATTAGCCTATCTCTTGCCAGTTCAATGTCACCATATCTAACATATAATCCCAGTGCTTTTTCACACATTTTCTCATATAATCCAAGTGCTTTTTCACACACTTTCTTACCCCTCTTATAATAATCTTGAATAAAAAGACTGCTGGCAAGTACAATCTTTTTCGTGATTGACATCTAAAATTAGTTATGCATAACCAACACTATCTCAAATTAATCACTGATTTAAATATTAACATTCACATATAACAATAGGAATTCAGCCCCATTTTCTGCCTATAAGTTGGGGACAGCTTACACAACAACCATGTTTATTTTACTCTTCCCCATATTTGTCGTGAAAACTGATATCCTAGCTATTTTCTATTGGGGCCATAGAATTTCAGAGACCAAAAATAAGTGCTTTAAAAAAAAAGCTTTTAAAAAATGTAGGCAAATAACTCTATTTTCTTTAAAGAAGTATTTATATTTATCTTATAAAAGGAAATTGAGATTTGAAGATAAAAAGTGAATTGCCTATGAAACTGAAAAAACAAAACAGATCAATATGCTGCCTCTCAAACTGTATACATAAAGACTTTATTACAAATAATTCAATGGTTGGACTTCTCCTAACGAAGGGCTTCTCAGGTTTTCTCATCATTATTTTATTATAATGCTGTCTAAAAATGACAGTGTGAGAGGTTCAGTGTGACCATTTCAGCCAAATAGTCTGGAACTAAAGAAGAGTGACTCTGACAAAAAGAACTACAGAATGGCACAGAGAGAAACACACAAAAAAGTCTTCACAAATCAGTGATAACACTGGATGAGATTTTCAAGAACAGGAATGGAAACTAAGGCAAATAACAAACTGAGAGGCATTTATTCAAACAAATCACTGAAATGCAGTTTTAGCTCATGGCTGCTCCACGCTATCCCTTTATCCTCCTCACCAACCTCCACATGGGCACAGTAATGCTGGGACAACCAATTAACACCGAAAGGGGCACAAAACCTCCATGCCCCTGGGTGTTGGAAACCATAGCAATGCCAATGGAAAATGAATGGAAAAGACCAATAATGCACCAATCCTGACGAGGAAAAACAAGAAACTGACAGACTAGCCTGAAATTGATCAGGAAACTCTGGGGAATGAGACAGACATAGTGTGCTTTGATACATTCACATATAACTGCAGAGCTCTAGAAGGCTGTGGACATGAGCAAAGATGCATACATTCTTGTGACAGACTGGAGTGTTATGTATACATCCCTGCTTGAATGTAAGACCATATGCAAGATCAGAGAAGATAAGAAAGAGCTCAAAAGAAAGATAAAACTGGGGAGCATTTGTATACTACTAGAACACAGAATGCATTCCCCAACCCTCAAACGGGTCCATCAGCAATACTCCGCTCCATAAACTCTAGCCATCTCAATTGCTCTAGACTCTCAGTAGGATATCCTTAACCCTAGGAATCTTGCAAGCTCTGCAGGTTACCATTACCTCAAAGATGGCCTGGAAACCATCTTAAGTTGTAAGCTGAAGCAATCATAGTACATACCTCATTTGTTCCCTCTCAGGGTCACTGTTTTAATCTCCTCATGTCCTGTGTCTTGAAACCATTATCTCATATATTCTCTGTTTTGTTGTTATTACTGTTTTAGGTAGGACATTAAATCCAGTTGCTTGTTACTTCAATTTGGCAAGGGAAAAAAAAGCATTTCCTACATCCTTTTGACACTTTCCGGTCACTTTTTGAGCATTTATTTATGGGTCCACAGGATCTTTCCAGACTCATCTCATATTGTCCTTTCCTAAGAAGGAGTCAGCCATTTCTCCAGGAGCCCTGGTTTCTTTTATTGGAAAATGGATATTAAGAAGACAAGATCTTGGTGTTAGCTGTGCTCACTGGTTATGAGATGACATTTCCAGTCTCATAGCTGTGTCTTAATAAGTTATTGGATATTTGGTCTGGAGGCCTTAAAGATTTTTCCTTTCTTATTGGAGTTGAATAATTTTATTAATATATATGACTTGGGGTTAATCATTTTTGGTTAATTTTTCACAATTATTCAGATGTTCTTTCAATACATTCACTCAAGCCTTCTGTTACCTGGGGAATGATCTTGGTTTATGGATTTAAATATTTAAATGTATTGTTTATTCTTCTTCAGGGCTTTCAATTGTATACATTATTTCAATCAATTAATTATTCACCACTATATTTCTGATTTGTTTCACTTCTCACTTTAATTTTCATGGTTGTATATTTAACTTTCTTCAATGTCTCTTACTATATTTTCTATTGTAATCTATTCCACTTAGTCTATTATTGTTTTATAATTTACCTTTCATATGGAGGTGATTATGTTTTTTTCCCAGCCAACCCTGTTTCAATCAATCTGTTTTTTAATTTTTTTTAATTTTGAATTTGTAATTAAAAATGGTTTCTAATTTCCCTAAATACATTCTGAGTATATAAAATCAGTTTTAATATATTTAATTCAGTTTGGATGAGTGAATTTTATCAAAGGTGTATCATTCCTTATTTTATGTTTTCTTAAGCTTTTGTATTCTTACTTAGTCTCTATCTATTCATTTTGTGGATTTGAGGTTCTTTACAAGATTCCTAATTCACTAAGATTCCCTTCTATAAGTACAGGAAGTTTCCATTTGTTTAGTTTACATTATTTTGTTTGATCCTAGAAAGATAATTAAATTTACTCCATTTCTTTGTTCTGTTTCTTTTTTTTTTTTTTTCGGTGCCCTCAAATTGCCACATTTATTTCTTTTGCTTTTAACCATTTAATTTCCAAGTGACACCTATTCGTAACTTTTTACCACTTAAGTTATAAATCTGAAAGACGACCACCTCAAATTGCATGTGTTTTAAGCTCTGTAAGCAAAACTCTGACCTAGCTGGGAATCTTTCTTTTTCTTTCTTTCTTTTGTTCTTTCTTTCTTTCTTTCTTCCTTCCTTCCTTCCTTCCTTCCTTCCTTCTTCCTTTCTTTTTTTCCTTTTTTTTGGTATTCTCATATATAAGGTAAAAGTGATCTTTATGGAGAAGTTAAAGAGCAATTTGAGATATGCTGATAGGTCCCCTCTTCTCTTTTCCCTTGCAATTTTTCTTAAATTGCCCTTGTTCATGACAAAGATTGCAACAAGAGTATGAGGTATGAGAGATTGCTGGCTGGGATTTGGTACTTGTTTATTTTCACCTGCATGAAAAGTTTGGGCATTTTTTGTCTTCCAGTGTTTTGTTTTCTGTTTTGTTTTGTTTTTGTTTGTTTGTTTGTTTGTTTGTCTTCCAGTTATTTTCAAACCACATTTTTTTGGTAGTTTTATGTGTTCTCCTTGATGTTCTGGGTTTTTTTATTTGCTGTTCGAAGGATATTAGAGGACAGATTTAGGTTGCTGTCACTGTGTTAGATTCCCTGGTTTTTACTTATTTATAATATTAAATACCCAAAATTCAGATTTAATTTCTAAATATTAATTACTGGTACTTTTTTTATGGCTTCCTTCAGGGTTACAATACTTTTGTACACATCCTTAGTATTATCAAAAGTATTTTAAATACACTTTCTTATATAAGTTCTAAATACTTAAAATAACTACTCAAGAGCTCATGATCCATAACATGTAACTAAATCTTGCTAAAACTTACCCATCTTTTAGCTGCTGTCACCTATGTTAAATGCTTGTTTATTTATCATAATAAAATTTGTTTTATATTATCCTATAGGTAAATATTCTAACTTTGATATTTGGCCTTCTTTACTAAAATTATAATACACACTAAAACTTGTCACACTGTATTTCTCATATTAATGTTTTTCTTTAAAAAAATAGTTCATGTTTTTTCCTTCTACACTTATCTTTAGAAAGTGAGAAGTTCTAATTTCTCTTATGTTTGTATTCAAATGAAGTTAAAAATAATTCATTTTAGTGTTGGTATCTTTTTTATACTACAAAATTTGAAAACCTTTTGAGATTTTTTAGACATTCTTTTAAAAACAGCACATACCACACTATTCAATGAGAATCCTAGGAATTAATTAATAAGTGAGAATCCATCACTCAGTACAATTTAACTTTGATACAATACCTCATTTTCGAACGCACTGTGGTTACTTGTCTTAAATATAAGACAAACAAAGTCTTATGTATATGACTACTATTTACCCTATCTTCAAGGGTAAATAGTAGTCATATAAATAATATCCTAGGTCAATAAAACAGAAACAAATCACATGCTCAATGAAGAGATATAAAAAAGTCTGAGGAAGCCCAAATGCCTAATTTTGACCAAGCAGATATCTTTGAGCTTTCAATGATAATAGACCTTGAAGATAAAAAGTGTTAGCAGACTAGAGAGTAGAACAAATACCAAGGTAAAGGAATAATAGGAGCAAAGAACAAGGACACCAAAGGTATATATTAATTCAGACAAACAAAACAACCCCGAATGGTTTTCGTATCTTGTAGTTATAGTCTAATTGTGGAGGACATCGGATGTCATGCAAGAAAATTTAAATTTTACATTTTTTGTCAGCGAATGATTGTTCATAAAGAGGTTTAAGATTGTTTTTATATCTAAAAAAATGTTTAACGTTTATTTATTTTTGAGAGAGACAGAGACAGGATGTGAGTGGGTTAGGGACACAGAGAGAGGGAGACACAGAATCTGAAGCAGGCTCCGACCTGTCAGCACAGAGACCGACACAGGGCTTGAACCCACAAGCTGTGAGATCATGACCTGAGCCGAAGTCGGACACTCAACTGACTGAGCCACCCAGGCGCCCCAGACTGTTTTTACATTTTAAGAAAATTAGTTTGTCATCAGTGTAGATAGAAAGTTAGAAGTAGAGGCAAGGGAGTCAGGAAGTATTATAATAACACAGAGAAGAGGACATAAGCATTGTCTTATGAACATAGGTTACATTCTTGCTCCTAAAATGGATTATTCTGCTCTTACCATTTAAGTTGAAAGATAAATTATAATTCATTTTTTTAATATCATAAAATATTTATACTTCAGAAATACAATTGTATATGTTAAATGAAGAGCATACTGTGTACATATTTTCACACTTCAGTAATAGTAATTATAAGCCATCCTCTCAAATTTTAATCAGAGCTATGGCTTATTTTTTCAATCCACCATGTCTTGTAATATAAACATAAAGACAATTAGAATCATAACATCAGGGAGAGTAACCTTGGAAATGAGGACAGGGTGACAAAAATAATCTTGCTATGTTTATTCTAGTCATTTTTATTACACAATTTATCCTTGTTTTTAAAAATAAGCATTTTATAGTCATACTATAATCAAGAGTTTTAATTATATATATATATATATATATTATGTATTATTTGCATCTTAAACCACTCAAACTTGACATAAAAGTTTGAAAACAAAATGTTAAATGGTATTAATACATGTAGATATTCAGAATTTTCAAACAAATGATGCTCATACATTTTACATAAAACTCTCATACAAGAAATTCGAATGCACAATTGATAACAGTGAGAGCTATTAAATTGTGTTGAAATTTATAATATAAGAAAAATCAATCACCTATTACCCTTCTGGTTAATGTTTCAAACGCGGTCACAATCAATGTGCCCATATACCACTTTAAGATAAACCAGAACTTCATATATTTCAAGAAGGAAGTACAGCATAGAGGCTTAAAGTCTCATATCTGCTGTGACATCACCTAGATTTTATTCCTTGCCATGCAAATTACAAACTTTGTACCTAATGACATGTAAACTTAATCTCTCTGTGACTTAGTTTTCTTGACCATAAAATGAAGCGGGGGGCGGGGGGGGGGGGAGGGAGCCTTAAAGGTTTGTTTTAACAGTAGAATAAAATGATATGTACAAGACCCTTAGATTCATGCCTGGTGCACAGTGTAGTGATTACTAAAGTTAATATTAAAGAGGAAAAATACTCAGGTACTTATGGAATCCTGTAATTGCAGAACTCAGAACTAAATAATCCATTCTTAAAACCAGAATCTACAGTTACTTACAGGTTTTACAGTTTCCTTATCATCGTTCTTTCTCTTTCCTTCTCTTTCCTCTGCATTGCCTTTTAGAATGTGATCACCTATGATCATTAGAATTTTTACTGCACAAACTGTTTGGTTACAATGCTACCTGAGATCATATTAGGTTGAAGAGGTCACAGGATTAGAGAGAAAACCCCATTTAGAAGGTACTGACTACTGACTCACCCCAAAAGCTAAGTTTATTAGGTTTACTGTAGTAACCGAGAACACCAATTTAGCAGAGTCTTACTGGTATCCCAAAAGTGAAAAAAATAGGGAAGGATGTGTATAGGGTTTTTGAGCCTAAGCTGAATTAATTTAACATGCACTTGGAAAGTAGGAGAAGAGATGGAATTGAGTAAAATTTACTGGTGGACAAAGCAGGATGAGAGTCTTGAAAAGCACCTTGATTTTGGCTCAGGTCATGAACTCACGGTTGTGAGATCAAGCTCCGCATTGGGCTCCATCCACACTGAGAGTGGAGTCTGCTTGGGATTCTGTCTCTCTCTCTCTCACTGTGCCCTTCCCCCACTTATTCTCTCTCTCTCTCTCTCTCTCTCTCTCTCTCTCTCTCTCACACACACACACACACACACACACACACACACACAATAAATAAACATACATACATAAAAAAAAGAAAAGCAATGTTTCATGAAAAAGTTGTTAGTCACAGTCTTGAATGGTAAACTCATTAGTAGATTCAGCCTAATCTTTGAGAAGCAGATACTTCCAGAATCAAGCAGCTAAGTTAATTTTACTTGGTCTCAGTATGGTTTAAGACATGGCCATAAAATATTCCTGATCCCAGAACTGTTTAACCCAGGGACAGTGAATTAATTACATTTTCAAAAGGGAAGCATATAATCTAGAGTAAGAAGCAGAAAAAACATCCACCTGAGATAAATCCACAATGCTCATGTAGAATGGTTACTGTGCAAAGCACAACCAGCCTATCACTGGTAGTCCCAATTCTGGGGAGCTAGAGAAGGTCCAAAATGTCACATGGGAGTAGGCAGAGAAGACTAGGAGAGACAATAGGAGATTAGAAGAGTTCAAGTGAAGCAGGTTTGTAATGGAAATAGCATCTGAGATTACCAGCAACCTCTAGAAAGAAGTGGCCATGGCCAAGGCCAAGGGCAAAAAAACTCAGATCTTCTCTGTAAAACCCCTTGCCAAAAATGATCTCTCCTTTTCTGAACACCTATTGAAGTTATTGTTGACACAATGCATTAGGAAATTAATCATACTAAATGCTATGGCTTATGTTTAAAAATCATGATATTTATTAAGTCTTTATGTATTTTATTATTCATTTTTAGCATCTTTAGTGTAAGTATATACTCCAAGAACTATGCTATAAATTTGTATCTCCAATAATACTTTAGTAGTGTTTGATATAGAGCATGTACTAATAAATGGTTATTGATTAATTGATTGGAAAGTAGCTGTTTAAAGAGAACTTCACACACACACACACACACACACACACACACACACACATATCATGAATTTATGTATTTTTACTGTGGCTCTTTGCCAGGGTAGATGATCTAGGCACCCAGCTCTCTCCAAAATAGAGTCTAATCATTCAGACAGTTCTCAACAAGAAAGAACAGCATCAAGCAAGTGATAGAACGCAAATCTGAAACTGAGGTGGTTAGGTCAAAGGCTCTGCTTACTCTATTTTCATTGCAACAGCTTTATACAGTCAGCTTCAATGTAGAAAGAAAACTACAACATAAGAAATTAATCAATCTCACTGTAAGTCAGAATGACTAGACTTGAACAGGTATTGGTTGAGGCAAGGGTTTTCTTCCATTTCCAGAAGTTTCAGTTACATATAGTTATAAGTCAATTACTGGAAAAGTGAGGAAATTATAAATGGGGAGAAACATTTTATTTAAAAAACTCATTTATTAGAAAGTCTTGTAATAAAGTAATATCCTTTATGATTATGTTTGGATATTTCCTCATCTAAATTGGAATTGTTTCCTCATTCATTTAGTCTAGACACCGAAAACTAAAAGATGTACTAAATGTAACCTCTAACCTGAATTACAGTGTAGCAAAATATAGCCTATGCTGTATTACTTTGCTATTTATTTAGCTGCTGTAATAATGCACCCCTGTGTTAGTTCTGTCCTAGGTGAAATGGCAATGTAAATATTTTATGACCCATTTTCTTTCTTTAGGGAAATCAGTGAAGTGTCTGGAGGAGAAGAATAAACATGTAGAAAACTCCAGAGAACAGTATCATAAAGTAGTTTTAAATGATTTGTAATAATGGCTGCACAGAAAGCAATTAAGTCTTTAAACTGAGAGATGCAGGACAGAAGAGTAGCAAGGTCATGAGGAAAACAACAGAAATGACAGCACTGAGACTTGAAGGTCAGAAAGCTCTGGGTTCAATTCAAGGACCTACCACTTCTGTAAACTTGGGCATATCATGTAAATTCTCTGGGCCTTGGGTTCCCTATCTTTAAAATAAAAGATTAATTAGTTTTTTTAGCAAGCCAAAGATGTAAAAGTTAAATGACACAAGTCATTTAATATATTAGATACTATACCTACTACACAGGAAAAACTCAATAAACAGTAACAATTATTTAATTACTTACCTCCTACCGTATACCAAGCACTGAACTAAAAGCACTTTAAATGTTTTATTTATCTTTTTCACTTAATCATAGGAAGATGGTTCCTTATGAGGTAGGCATCCTCAATTTGCAGATAGGAAAACTGAAACAAATATAGGAAGTCATGTTCATCTAATGTAATAAAGGGAGGAAACAACTTTAAATACAGCTTTTTTCCCCTCATTCAAGAGCTTGCATTCTTAACCATTTGTCAGCAGCACCTCTTATTATCATTGCTAAAGGAATGGTTGAATCGACTTATAGATGAATATCTACTTCTTGCATCCTAATATAACAAAGATGATGGTAGCTTTCCCCATCCAATCTTCAAAGCAAAAAATAGGTAACTATAAAATATATCACATTTTTCATCTTTCATTTTGAGGAACTCATTTCTCAGATTCTGTCTTGCCACATACCAGCTATCACATGTTGATCCTACTCTTTTTCTGTTATCTGTCCATAACAGATTTGTGACTTATCTTTTTAATTTCTTTGAAGTCTGAGGTCTCATTTCACTCTGCTTGGGTCTTTGGGTTATAACAATTGTGAAGATCTGAGAACCTCTGTGGTGTTGAATAATTCAAATCATTATATTTTCTAAATCCAACTTTAGTACAAAAGCAAAACAGGAGTTTGCAGACTCATGTCTGCTTTACAAGCAAATTACAAATTATTTCCACAGAAAAAATTGTATCTGACAGGCCAAAAAAATATGCAAACACGGTTCTCTTTAAAGACTGACAAGTTAATAATATACTTATCGAGTTCCATGAACATTTTTTATTTTGACTTTCATCCATCTATATATCTTCATAAGACTAGAATGCTCCTTAATTCAGTAAGTGGCTAGGGTTGGGGGTTTTCTAAAATTTGAAAGGCCATCCTCAGTAAAAGATTTAAAATTTTAAGACTATTACCAAGAGGACCTATTTTAATATGGCTGAATATTTGTAGTAGATTATTTATTTCCTTTTTTTAAAACTGTGAGACTGTGTGGGGAAAATATCTGCAAGCACATCAATGAGCCAGAAGGAATTTTAGGCATTTTACAAATGTTTCACTTATCCTGCAGAGTAGACCGGATTCTCCACTTTACAGATGAGAAAATGGAGGCTCAAAGGAATTAAGAAACAATTATTAACTTGTAGAGTTGTGACCTATGAGGCTTTATGCAGGGTTTTTATTTTGCCTGCCCTCCAGTTATCATTTCAGGAGCACTAAATTGTCCTCTTAATTAGCAAGTTGTTCTTCAATTACAGAGAGGCACACAATTCACCTTGAAAGCTTTCAAAACTGGATGAGGTTGGTTCTACAGCCCAATGTCGAGCACAATAGTTTGTTTCTGTTTAGAATGAAACTTGGCCCCTGATGATTCTGATCTCTACTACAGACACCTCTACATACCAGAGCTCCAAGCAACACTTAAAGGGCTGACTTCAAGAACTGCCATCTAGAATCCTCAAATGCGCATGTAACATAAGTAAAAATTAACATCATTTCTATAGGTTGGCGTCTGGTTGGCCTTTTTTCTATTCTGTCATCTTTTTAACTTCCTGTTAACACACTTGACAGTAATTACATGTTAGAAGGTGGAGAAAAAGACACCTTCAGGAGAAGTCAACAGGACCATATCATCTAGACCATTTGTCCCACATAAGACATCAGCCAATGTTTTGGGAGAAAACTTGCCCAGCTATTTCCTCACACCTTTAGTTGGTAGGCTTTTCAAAATATTTGCATAACTGAATTTTAATACAGAATCAAAACCCAATGACCTAGGGCAATGCTAAGAAAAGCAAGAGTGGGGGATCTACTGCAAACTGCTCCTTAAGGACAGGAAGTTCCTGTCTCACTACGGGGGTCTCTTGCTCCTTAAGGACAGGAAGTTCCTGTCTCATCACGGGGTCTCTTACTTATGGGCACATAGAGGGGTCCTAACTAAAGGGAAGCACACAGATAGGTCTCTTGGGGACCAGAAGCACTTAACCTCAAGCCAGGCTAGTAATTTAAAACCAGGTGCTATTAAACCAATTAGATTTTTTTTTTTTTTGCAATTTTTGAAGCAGAGAAAATTCATTGGACCTCATTTTGAAAATGAGGTAACAATGACTTCTAAAGTATCACCAGGTTGCAGAAAATAAAGTATCAAATTAACAAGTATCAAGTAACAAATTAATGGGATTCTGACTTCACTCAAAATAGAATGCCTATGATTGGCCCTTACTGAATAATAATGCTGGAAATAGCAGATGAAGATATGGCAAAATATATATATATATATATATATTAAAACCACTAATGAAGCCCACCTCCAGTCAAATGTCTAAGATTATTATCAGGACCCAAAAATGACAACAGAAACAAATAACACTTGCTTGGAAGGTTTTCAATACAATATTTCTGAGCAATTAGTTGTCTTGACAAAAAATACATATTTCTTAACAAAAATAATTATGGTAATATTCTTCAAGAGTATTCATTCAATAAAATAGAACCAGAGCAAATCCTATAACAGAATTAGAGACCTTGAGTTCAGAGCAGTTTCCTGTAGAGGAGATGTCTAAATCAGATATGATTTACTTGTAAATCACCTCTTTTAAACTTCAAGCTAAGTTTCCATCAGTTTGAATACACATTTTGTTGTTCAGTGATATAGCATGGGATGCTTCTAGCTGTGTAAACCAGAGATAATATTTAATACTGCATTGTAAAGAAACCGATTCTGGCTAAATTAATCTAAATGGAATTTTATCTGAAAGATATAGGAAGTTCACAGAATAAAAAGGAAGGAAGACAAATGAGTTTAGAAGAGGTGGGAAAAAGAAAGTTACACATCTCAGCACTACAAACAGAGCCACAGCTCCTGTCTAGGGATCAATTCTAGAAAGGATGATTCCAACCATCCCAGGCCTCTGGTCCACTCCCCCTGGCCCTGGTTCTATGTGGCATTTTTGGCAAGTTGAAAAATCTGTTTGCCTTTATTTCTGTATATAGTGAAAGAAAGTGGTCCAGTTCATTCTTTCACATATAACTGTCCAGTCTTCCCAAAACCATTTGTTGAAGAGACTGTCTTTTTTCCATTGGATATTCATTCCTCCTTTGTCAAAGATTAATTGACCATATAACTGTGGGTTTATTTCTGGGTTTTCTGTTCGATTCCATTGATCTATCTATGTGTCCACTTTTATGCCAGTATCTTACTGTTTTAATTACTACTGCTTTTTAATATAACTTGAAGCTGGAATTATGATACCTCCAAATTTTGTTTTCTTTTTCAAGACTGCCTTTGGCTATTCCAGGTCTTTTGTGGTTCCACACAAATTTTAGGATGGTTTGTTCTAGCTCTGTGAAAAATGCTGGTGGTATATTGATAGGGATTGCGTTAAATATGTAGATTGTTTTGGGTGGTATAGACATTTTAACAATATTTGTTATTCCAATCCATGAGCATGGGATTCTTTCCATTTCTTTGTGTCATCTTCAGTTTCTTTCATCAATATTTTAGAATGTTCAGAGTACAGATATTTCACCTCTTTGATTAAGTTTATTCCTGGATATTTTATCATTTTTGGTGGAATTATAAATGAGACTGTTTTCTTAATTTCACTTTCTGCTGCTTCATTATTAGTGTACAAGAATGCAACAGATTTCTGTACACTGATTTTGTATCCTACAACTTTACTGAATTCATTTATCAATTCTAGCAGTTTTTTGGTGGAGTCTTTAGGGTTTTCTATATATAGTATCATGTCATCTGCAAATAGTAAAAGTTTTACTTCTTTCTTACCAATTTGGATGCCTTTTATTTATGTTGTCTAATTGCTGGGGCTAGAACTTCCAATACTATATTGAATAAAAGTGATGAGATTGGGCATCTTATCTTGTTCCTAACCTTAGGAGAAAAGCTCTGTTTTTCACCACGGAGTATGATGGTGGGTATGGGTTTTTCATATAAGACCTTTATTATGTTGAGGTATGTTCCCTCGAAGCCCACTCCGCAGAGGGTTTTTATCATGAATGGATGTTTATTCCTTTATATTTATATGAAAACACTTGTTATTACACTTTAATATGAAAAACCTAAAGAAATCATTGATACATGTAATTGTATAAATAATAACATGAAAATTCTACTTGACATAAAAATACTATAAACAAAATCAAAAGTAAAAGTTAAATTGTGAAAAGTATTTGAAACTCATTTCACAGTAGGAATATATCACTGATACATAAAGTGATCCTAAAAGTATGTAAGAAAAAGAGAAACAACTCAAAAGAAAAATGACAACCTATTGAATAGATAGTTCACAGAAGGTAAAATATAAATGCCTCTTTATGAAAGGATGCTCAACTGCTCTCACTATGAGAAAAATGCAAATTAAGACTACATAAATATATCTGTTTAACCTAGGAGATTGCCAAAGATCCAAGTTTGGAAATGTACTTTGTTTAACCATTTGTGCTAGGGGAAACCAGCACTCCATGCATTTCAGATAGTAGTTCAAATGCGTGCAACATGTATGGAAGGCAGTTTGGCAAGGTATCACCTTGGCACATTAACCCTATAAATATTCCTCCATGTGCAAGAAAGCACACATGTACAAAATTATATATTATTCTGTATATAGCAAATATGC
Organism: Prionailurus viverrinus; assembly: GCF_022837055.1. Classification (NCBI taxonomy): domain Eukaryota; kingdom Metazoa; phylum Chordata; class Mammalia; order Carnivora; family Felidae; genus Prionailurus; species Prionailurus viverrinus. Next base: position 122,954,109 of record NC_062566.1, on the reverse strand, counting down.
ATAAGTTTGTAATAGAAAAGTTTGAAAACAACCAGCATGGCCACCATTAGGAGTATTTGAATGCTTTATTTTATATATACATACTATATATGTATATATGCAACTGAATAACATTCACACTAAAAGGTGAATGGGTCAGGTGCTGGGGTGGCTCAGTGAGTTGAGCATGCAACCCTTGCTTTTAGCTCAGGTCATGATCTCATGGTTCATGAGCTGGAGCTCCACATCAGACTCTGCACTGACAGTGTAGAGCCTGCTTGGGCTTCTCTCTCTCTCTCTCTCTCTCTCTCTCTCTCTCACTACCCCACCCCACTCTCTCTTTCTCAAAATAAATAAATAAACTTTAAAAAAAAGTGAATGGGGAATTCGTCCATGCACCAGTATAAATAGATCTTATTTGAATCTAAAAAACAAAATGAATGAACAAACAACAACAAAGAGAGGAATAGGAATAGACACATAAATATAGAGAACTGGTGGTTGCCAAAGGGGAGGCTAGAAGGATAGACAAAATAAAGGGAATTAGGAGGTGCAACCTTTCAGTTATAAAATAAATCACAGGGATAAAAAGTACAGCATAAATAATATAGTCAACAATACTGTAATACATTTATCATTGTGTTTCATAATGTATATAATTATTGAATTATATATGCTGTTTTATGCCTGTAACCAACTTAATACTACATGTCAAATACACTTCAATAAAAATTATTTTTAATAAGGAAGACACTGTAGTTAAAAAAATGAAATAAAACTAAATGATCTCAAAAGTGTATTATCTGATGAAAAAAGCAGAGGAACAAAGTCAGTGTACTTCTTTTATATAAAATAAGTACGTGCATGCTATTTGTTTACACTGCCATAAATAATCTTTGAATCAGTATACTAAAACTAATGAACGGGTACATTAGGTGTGTGTGTGTGTGTGTGTGTGTGTGTGTGTGTGTGTAAACGGGGTTGGGACTAGCATTTGGAGTATGGTTGTAGGATCAGGAGCAAGACCTACCCATTCTATGCCTTTCTCTTTTTTTCTACTTTTGAACCAAATATTAATCAATAATTTTAAAGAGTAAGAAAATGTATTAGCATATCGAATAACTATATTTGTATTACTCTTCTATTCTTCCATGCCAATGAAATTAAGTGTGAGTTACTTTAATGCAAGTCTTATAACATTAGAGTTTGCCACATTAACAATTGTAAGTAAATGCTAGAGGACATGAATTTTACCCTAAGGAGCTAGGTAACTCAAACGATGTTCAGGTGTTAACTGCCTTCCTAATAAAGACAAAATCTTACTTTTCATAATGGCAAGATAATTTAAATTTTACTAAATTATGCTCCTCTCTTGAACATTAGCATCACAAATGCTCAACCAAGAGATCGTGGCAGGAAGCACATATTACTCAATTTTTATTACCAAAGCCTAGCACTGTATATGAAATGATTAAACATTTCAAATAAAATAAAACTACCATTTATTCCTTATTTTAAATGTGCTGAATAATCTGACTTGTGGAAGTGGTTTTCATTAGGTATATCAAAATTGTATATAGAGAATCTAGAAATATGAAAAATCATGCAAGGTTTTTTTTTCTTTCTGGGATCTATTTAATAAAGTCTTAAATATGCTTTTAATATCCTAAGACCCCCATATTGCAGCTTCATTAGTTAACTCAATAGGCCCAACATTAGGTTACAAACTCTATGTTATCTTATACACACAGCTAATTATGATTGCTCACATGAGGATTTCCATTTTTAATCTAAACTTATTTCCCTTGCTTCCATAATAATAATCTAAAATCAAGTATGAGCAGTTTTTACATTATTCTGTTTGGGATTATCTATCCCATGCACTACTATAATTATAATAACGAATAATAATGATAATGATGAGTTGTAAACTTGATGTTTAAACACAGCAGGGAATAACAAGTGCAAATTCATATATAAGATCTTGTTTACATTTTTATTACAAGCGCTCTTCTTTAAGATGATGTATGCATTAAAGCCTTAGTGTCATTATGTGTATGAACTCCTAACAATTCAGAGGGTGGAAAAGAGCTAATATTCAGAGTAATTTCAATATATTTCACATTCTTTAGCATAACCCATTTGATATAAAACTAAGCTGAGGCATGTAAGGTGACATATTTTGATATTTAATAGTTAAGCTCACTGACACTGAAGCAAATGTCTCTGGGTTGGAAACACTATTATAAGGCCCCTGTAATTTAATTTACTAGATCTCAAATGCCAGTCTGTTAAAATAACTTAATAAATAAAGGGAACATAAAATAAGAAACTTTTAGTGGAGCCTGGGTGGCTCACTCGGTTAAGTGTCCCATTCTTGATTTCAGCTCACATCATGATCCCAAGGTCCCAGGATTGAGCCATGCATTGAGCTCTGTGCTGACAGTGTGAAGTCTGCTTGGGATTCTCTCTCTCTCCCTCTTTCCCTGCCCCTCCCCTACTCGCTCGCTCTCCCATAAATAAATAAATAAATAAATAAATAAATAAATAAATAAATACTTTTGGTGACAATTTCCTAAAGTAAATTTAATTAATTCATTCTATCTTTGGTTCTATGATATTTTCTATCCTTAGTTTTAACAGCTTTGTTCAGGGATAACTGACATAAAATAAATAACATATTTTATGTGTAAAATGTAGTAAGTCATCACATATCTACACTCATAGCCAAAATCACCAAAAGCAAAACAGTTAACATTTCCATAACCCCAAAAAGTTTCCTCATGACTTTCATAATCCTTCATTACTAATTTTTACGATCAATACTGCTCTTTTATAAAAGGGGTAGATTATGGCACTTTAAGGACACTCTATTTTTTTTTTTAACTTGGCAAACCAGAAAATACACTGCTTTGCTTAACATACTTACTATGAAGGCACTGTTCCAAGCTCAGGGAACACAGAAGGAAGATAAACAAAAATGACAGTTGCCCTCATTTAGCTTATGGTTTCATAGTAAGAAGACCTAACCATTAAACATGAGGTGGTGCTAAGTACAGTACAGAAAAAACAGCAGTAAAAAGAGACACAGAACAACCATAGAAGACAGAAGGTTTATTTACACATTATTTAGGTAGAGGCCCTTCTGACAAAATGACATTAAATAATGACATAAAGGCAATTTGATACCCGCTCCTTTACTGCCTCCCCCGATTTTTCTTCTTGTTGACTTGATATCCCACGGAAACTAATGACAATCTCCCTAAGCTTTTCTAATCTTTAAAACCAGTCTAAGAGTAGTAACCAATGTACATGATTGTAGTCAGTATTAAATAAGATAACATAATTACAATAATTAGAACAGTGACTAGGACGTAGTAAATGTTTAATATAAAAATTAGCTTCTTTATCATGACCCAAGACCCAAGAGCAGAGGAATGGCAGAGGCGGGGTTCCAAGGCAGCTCACTTGTTCATGCTGCGGCTAAGTGACACAACTGCTAATCAAAAGTAAATTTTTTATTGAGCCAAGAGAAGCATAAATAAAAACTGACTGACTCATACATGCTTAAGCCCTGAATTATGAGATGATTAAGTCATAACATGCTATGTTTTTTCTATTTTTTCATTGAATAAAGTTTCTTCTTGGTGGCTCAACTTGGTAGTAAGTGTTACTATTTGCTCATTGTTAGAGGACAGGGATTTAAAAATCATCAGGGAACAGCAAAGATGTTCACTCTCTAAAACTGATGGTACATCACATGCCTTTTTCCTACAATTAATAGATCTCATTCAACAAAGCCTAACTCCCTTTATAATATTGGGAGTAATTTGCAAAGTTTTCTCAAAGAGATGGCTCTTTTCACACCCCCCAAAGCTAGGGTCTACAAACCTCACTGGAGGCATGACTGCTGATGGAACATTATAATGCCATTTCAACCAACCAGCTACAGTTTAAAAATAATGCAGCATTTTTTTATAGTCAAGAGAAAATACTCAACCAATTCATTCCTTTTCATTCTTCCTTATGGATTTACTTCCACTTCTCTCCTTCCTTATTTTGAGTTTTTATTTAGAGTCTATTGACTGAAACTATCTTGTGCTATTTTTTGATGTTGTAACAATGGTTTACCTGGGGTGCCTACTCTACTTCACTTGGCTTTGGCTGAGTTTTCCATTAAATATAATGTTCAATTGTGTTTATCTCAGTAGCTCAGAGTTTTTCATTCTCAGAAAACAATTGTACACTCATTTCTATGCCATAAGTACCAGGAATTTTATTTTCTCAAGAACTCAACAGTGAAGTTTCATTTGATTGGGCCATTTAAACAATGCAAAGTGTTTCTGGAGAGACCTATGTAAACAAATCCAAGTATTACAAACTAAAAACCAATTACAAAAAAAAAAATTAAGTATTCTGTAGCTTGGAGAATAAGGTGGTATCATTAATTTAATTTTCCGGTTGAGGCTTAACGTAACTTAATCTTTTTATGACAGAGAAATTTCAATAACTTTATTCAGTCCTTTTTAAAATTTTCCACTGTAAGGCAGAAGAAAAAGAGCTCATACTCTCAATGATCACAAGTGTGTGTAGAGGGTGGGGCATACAAATATGTGTAAATCGGCTTATGATATTGTTCTTAACCTTGATCAACACTTTACATTGTTGGATTCACATGTAAATGCCATGAAAGCTTAACAATTGCCTCCAATTAAGGCTGGAGTACACTAAAAGAAAAGAAACAAATAAGAACCAACTACACCATTGTCTAGGAATACTTAGAGCAGAAAGTATTTCTACTAAATTGCAATATGACATTTATCAATAGGACATGAATGAAAAAGGGGCCTGATATTTTATATATATTTGCCATATACACACATAAAATACATTCTCTATTGCTTATAGCTGGATGATAATTTGGAGATAACTTCTCTCATGTTATAGGTGAGGACAAAAACATATGAACATCAGTAATGTGTCTATAAAGCTACAACTAGAGAATGACAGAGTTGGAACAGTATCTGAAATTTTTAAATGAGAAAGAAAAAGAAAGCTCAGGGTATAAAACTCAGGGAGGATTTTACAAGGTCTCTAGGACAATAAAGGTTAATATGATGTGGATATTCTGTAGCTTACTTTCATTTTTCTGGTGATTACAACCTGAAAATGCTGCGCAGGATAATTAAAATCTAGAAAAGGATCTAACACGAGGTTTGGTCTCTACTGGGGTAGTTATTCTATCCAGAAAGACAAGATTACACCAAACTTAATATTAATGAGTTTAGAAGCTGTGGTGATGGTTAGATATGAGTTATTTCCAGCCTATTTCCCGGTGCTAAATAAGTGAGTTTTAAATCTATAATCTTGTTTACTTTCCCTTGGGTATAGGTGCACATCCCTCTCCTTACAAACTGCTTATGAGAAGCCCACTAGCAGCTTCTGAAAAAAGTGTACTATGTAGTTAAATAGAGTAGTAGTTATACATCAGCTACTTTAATCAATAAACCCCACCTTCTTGGGGTAAATTCCAAACTTACTGTGTTGATACATCAGGATGTATTCATTACTCACCCACATGTAACAGTACATTGCTTCTATTTCTGGGTGGCAGCTGGTCTTCTGCATGGAGAGTCAGGGATCCAGGCTCTTTCTATCTGTGCCTCAACTATTCCCTAGTGCTTCTGCTGTATCCTATGTATATGAACATGTGAACAGGGAATGGGAATATGGTGATATGCGGCAGAACACCTGCTTACACTTCAGCCTGGAAGGAACACAAGGGAGCTAGTCACAAGGGAAGTCAGGTAGGGGGAGGGGAAAGTAGTGAAAGCAGGGAGGAGAATGCAGACCTTAGCTGAGCAGCCATTTCCTAACAAAAATTCGAATGAATGTAATAGGAGCATGTCTTTGGAGAGCATCTACCTATCTCTGACATGACATATATGTGAGACATACTCCCCCTCTTCTTGGGTTAGAACTTCCCCTGTCACCCTATGTGATAGTTGGAATAATAAGCATGAGGACTGGGGCTCCTGCGTGGCTCAATCAGTTACATGTCCAGTTACGTGATTTCAGCTCAGGTCATGATCTCACAGTTGTGAGATGGAGCCCCACATCAGACTCTGCACTGAGCATGGAGACTGCTTGGGATTCTCTCTCTGCCCCACTCGTGCTCTATCCCTCTCTCAAAATGAATAAATAAACATTTAAAAAAATCAGCATGAGGACAAAAATAATCTGCTTCTTATATATTTCTATTTGCAGCAGAAAGAAACCTGTTACAACTGCAGTAGAGATTTTACCTAAAGGTTAAAAAGAGCTAACACGTGCAGTGATAATACTAAAGATTTTTCAAAAACAGGTAGGAAAATGGCAATATCCAATATGAATGGATGCTCACCATCATCAGCCCCTGAGCATATATTAAAAATGCTTTTTTAAAATGTAAAATTCTATTCTTAGTAATAATTTGTTATAATTTGGCAAATATGTGGTATTTTATTAAATAAAGGACCAGGTATGTTCCTAGATTTGGTTTTCTCTACATTAATAGTACCAAATGACTCCTCTTGGATTCATGTACCCATACCTTTTTTATTTATGACCCCCCAACCTGAAGTCTGCCTGTCAGTGGGATTTTTTCTCCTTTGGATTCTCAGCTTCTATAGCACTCTCACCCACCGTGCTCTGGTATCCTTTATTTTGTGTGAGTAGGACCCTCAGCAACAGTGCTTTTTAAATTGTGTGAACAGACTTGCAATGATTGCATAAAGGGTAACTTATTAATGTGAAAAGTAGTGACCTCTATTTTAGCTGTTCAGAGTCCATTTTTGCTTTCATCCAAGTGCTTAGTTATTTTGTATGTGGGTAATATTTGCCCTCTGTATAAGTGAAGTGTAACTGAAAACTATAAAACCCTTAAAACACTTGTTTTTTCACAGTATAAATATGATTTATAAAATTGCATCTACTCCCATTTATAAACCATCACATTGGTTCCTTATAACTAATGCCAAAATAAAGATCAGAATAGCTCACAAATAATTATTTTAAAGATCTGAGTATGTGAAATCATAGCTAATGATATTTACTATAATTAGGGAAGCAAATTAGAAGAATATTAAAGCCTTCGCATTTCAGCACTCATAGATTTCTAGGTAATTACAACATAACATTGTTACTAATGAGATTTTTTTTTATAAAGCTAAGACAATTAGCAGTAGTTTCCCTGTAAGAAATAATTTGGCAAATTTGAGAAAAAAAAATATAGCTTTTTGTCTATGGCTATTTTGTCTCAGTGAAATAGACTGAAGTTTTGGAAAGAAACTTTTTAATTTTAATTTTTTTTTACATTTTATTTATTTTTGATAGACAGACACAGAGCACAAGCGGGGGAGGGACAGAGAGAGACAGAGACACAGAATCTGAAGCAGGCTCCAGGCCCTAAGCTGTCAGTCAGCACAGAGCCCGATGTGGGGCTCGAAGTCACAAACTGTGAGATCATGACCTGAGTGGAAGTCCGGACGCTTAACCGACTGAGCCACCCAGGGCCCCCCCTTTTTTTTTTAAAGAAACTTAAGACAAATGTTCATGCCAAAGCCACTTTATCTTTGTTAACAACAAAGATAGAAGATTCTTATTCAAAAAGTATAGATAACGTGGATGATATTTATATATTTTTTAAATGTTGGGTTTTTTTTATTTTGAGAGAAGGTGTGTTCAGCATGCATGCACATGCACACAAGCAGGGGGAGGGGCTGAGAGGAAAAGGAGAAGGCCATCAGTTTCCGCACTGATGCGGGGCTCAATCTCACAAACCTTGAGACCATGACCTGAGCTGAAATCAAGAGTCAGACACTTAACCTTAGCCAACTGAGCCACCCAGGCACCCTGGACAATATTTACATTTATGGGGAAAAAAATGAAAGATATTCCATAACATCTGGCCAATTACCAAATACATATCCTGCTATGGATTTAAGATGGTACCACTCACGTGAGGGAAGAAAGTGGAGTATTAATTCCTGACCTTGGTTATAAAAAACTTACAATCTATTTTGAAAAACAAGGCACAGGGGCGCCTGGGTGGCGCAGTCGGTTGAGCGTCCGACTTCAGCCAGGTCACGATCTCGCGGTCCGTGAGTTTGAGCCCCGCGTCGGGCTCTGGGCTGATGGCTCAGAGCCTGGAGCCTGTTTCCGAGTCTGTGTCTCCCTCTCTCTCTGCCCCTCCCCCGTTCATGCTCTGTCTCTCTCTGTCCCAAAAATAAATAAACGTTGAAAAACAAGGCACATCAAACAAACAATAGTTTATAACTAAGAGTTCAATGACATAGTTGACAATACAAGATTAGAAAATCATGCCAATATTTTAAAGTTAACAACTAATATTCAGGAAGTTGAGCGAGATAAAATAGAGTACATAATATCATCGTTTTAGATATTTAGAGCCCTCTAATAATACTACTCAGTAATCGCCATCTGCACAATCAATAGAATTCATAGATCTACAGGAAATCTATAATAACACGCAAATGGAACTCTCACAGTCTATCTCAACAGAGTGCATGTTTAGTGCAAAGCTCTAGTAGGTGCTAAAAACTGATGTGTAAAAGACATCATACGCTAATGGAAGAGACATGATAAACAAGTGTATAACACATTCACAGTGATGCTTTGGAGTGTACGTTTGGAGAGTATAGGGAAAGGGCATCAAGCCCATCTTAGAAGGGGTCACAACAGGACAGGGTTTTAAAGGACAGACAGGCATTAACCTAGCAAAGAGGAAGCTGAAATATGGGGGGTGTTCCATACAGAAAGAACAGAATGTGCAAAGCTACAGAGAAAATATAGCTTCTTGCAAGTAGTACCTTTTATTGGAATGCTATGTGTGTGGGAGAAGATTATGATTGTATGCCCTAAATGCTAAAGGCATTAAGATTTCCCATCACTGCTCTGTAACATCCCAAAATAGTCTATTCCCTCCTTTTTTAGCTACTTTTTCTCATGATATCTGCTAAGAAAATATTTGGGCATTGAAAAATAACTAGTAAATGACTCTTAAGTTTTATACCCAAATTCCAATACAGGTCTCTTCTCATGTAGGTTGACCAATTTAGAAAAGTCTTTTTGACTGAGAGATGGGTCTTTTGTAGAACCAAAGGCAGTCTATTGTCTGCCTTTTCTCCTATGCCTTTGTGGCATTTTTGGTTCCCCAGGAAACAGATTCTGAGGAAGAGACTGGACAGAGTACTAAATCTGGGATGGTCTTACATAGTCATCTTAATCAGTATGAAGATGCTAGGCCTTTATCCCTATATCAACCAGTGACTTAATGGTGCCTGACTCCAGGAAGGGGCATGACCTTGGGTAAATAGCTCCCTCAAACTGAGACACATCTCCAGGAGACCCTCCAGATCCAGGTGCAAGCTTGTGGTCACAACTCTGCCAGCAGCTATGGAAATAAGTGTTTTCATCCCAAAAGGAGATTCTGAGTGTTGTACCAAAATGGCTCTTAACTTTCCAGTATGAGTTAAGTCAGGCATAGATCTTGCTAGTTTCTGGGAAGAGACAAACACACTCTCCAGCAACAGAAGTTTTAGGGGCGCCTGGGTGGCTCAGTTGGTTAAGCGGCCGACTTCAGCTCAGGTCATGATCTTGCGATCTGTGAGTTCGAGGCCCGCGTCAGGCTCTGTGCTGACAGCTCAGAGCCTGGAGCCTGTTTCAGATTCTGTGTCTCCCTCTCTCTGACCCTCCCCCGTTCATGCTCTGTCTCTCTCTGTCTCAAAAATAAATAAACGTTAAAAAAAAATTTTAATAAAAAAAAAAGAAGAAGTTTTACCTAGTTGCTTAGAGGGGCTGGTATGAGTCACTCAGCTGAAGCCTTCCCATGAGGGGAGGTGGATGCAGTCTCCCCCAATGACTAGGCCATTTACAAAATAATGAAGCCCTCTAGAGAGGGGTCCGGAGGCCTTACCAGGCCTTTTTAGCCTAGTAGACATATTAAAGATAAATCACAGAGATCTAGGAACTGACACTGAACTTTGTTACATTCACTCCACCAGCTTTGATATAGTATGTGGAAACCAAATGAAGGCAACTTGTACAAATAATTTATTTTAATATGATCATTCAACATAAACTTCATTCAACACAAAATTATCTAATAAATCATGACTAACCTTTCTATTAATACTTACCCACACACACAGACACACTTCTGGGATAAACATAAGAACGAAAAGCCACAGAATTTTTATCTCAAGGTACATGCTTGAATGGCCCACGGGCTGCCTTGGCTAGGTCCACTGGTCACTTTGTGTATACAGATAATTTTTCTTTACCAAGAAACCTCCAAGGCCAATACTGCTGATTAGATCAGTGACAAAGGCCTCTGTCAGAGACAAATCCAGAGGATCCACTGGCGTGAACCTTATAACATTAAGAGAGTGCAGGGGCAACTTAAGGCCCTGCAGTGGGGACAACAACACAAGACAGTGAAAGTTCATGGTTCTTACACTGTATAGTGGGAAACTTCCTATCTGTGACAAGTTTCTCTAGAGATGTTAGTGTTCATCTTCTAGCCTATATGCAAATAAGCAAACCCACATTTGTTGATTCGAGATATGATTCATGCACTTGCTATTTCTTCTAATCCCAGTCACTTGCCTGTAGGTTTTATGGTTATGTAAATTTGGCAACCCTAATTTGTTCATGTTAAATGAAAAAATGTAGAGACCCTCACTGGGATTCTAAGCAGACCTCATGTGTGGCCAAATCTTAAATTATATACTCTTATGCTCTAATGAAAGAAATTTCTAAGATATGTAGGGAGAAAGAAAAAATTGCAACAAAGACAAAGAAAGATGGCATTTCATGTATGTTAAATCTCCAGCCTTGCAGAAGCAAGAACGTATCTCCCACGGGATGGAAATCCAGTAACAGGCATAATGGTGCCATTATAGCGCATCATGAACAGGAGGGTGCTGGGGGACCAGAAGGTTAGATGCAGAAAGAAGAAAGACAATGTTCTATTATGCACGGTAGTACAGGAAATGCATTCAGTGTTCTCTAAGACAAAAATTTATCTACCTTCATTTAATTAGTTGTTTATGTAAATTATTTACATATAGAAATTGCATATTGTGAGCAGTATCAATTTAGAGCTTTTGAGGCACTCTGAATACGGTCTGGGAATAGGTATGCTAACACAACTACAAACTACCAGTGATTTAGAATATGGACTCTGAAACAGATAACTGTATACTGCGTCATGAGTCTTAACTTAGGGTCTCTATAAACTTGAATAAGTTACTTAACTTGCTTGATTATGTTTCTTCCTCATCTATAAAATGAATTATAATACATCGTTGACTTTTTTTAAATACAATAATATATTTAAAACAGTATGGTGTCTGAAAAATAGGAAGTCTCAATACATGTGATTTTACTATTGAAACATTGTCATGTTTTATTACCTCATGTTTTATTACCTCAGAAAACTTAACTTAATCCATGTTTTTCTCACTTAATCAATAGTGAGCATTGAACCCTTGCAGTGTGCAACATACCATGAAGTATGCTTCTGATATTATGTTGAGCTTAAAAACAAAAAACGAACAATAAAAAAAAATACCTTCACCTCACCCACTAGAAGCTTATATTCTAGTGAAGGAGATGGCAAATAATCAATTACTATATGTAAGTAGAAGTAAATCGATGAACAAATTAATAGTGAAATTATTCCTGGAGCATCCTACTGAAACTTAATGTCATTAATCTCTGCTTTACTTGCTATAAGATGCAAATTTAAAATTTATAAGAATTTCAGTATCAGAGAAAGGAAGAATGCTTAGTATGGTTTATCGTATTATGGAGAACTCTGGAAATATCTAAAAGTACAATATAGAATTGTTTGAATATGTGTGTGTATACTAAAAGCAACCATTAAAAGTCATGTGATCAACTGATACTCATTAACTTGGTCTTTTTCAATAAATAAGAGAAACAATACAAAACACCATATTATCTATATAAATACAGATATATATGTAGATGGTATATACAGATAGTATGTTGTTTTGTATTCTGTTTGTATTCTGATATATATATATGTATATCATGTATATACATGTATATCATGTACATATATATCATGTATACATGTATATCATGTATATACATGTATACATATATATGTATATGTATACATATGTATATGTATATATATGATATACATATGTATATTTATATTTATGTATCAGTTCAGTTTTATATATATACATATAGATACATATGTGGGGGGTATGCACATATATATGTGTGTGTATATATATATATATATATATACACACACACACACACACACATATATATGTGTATACACACACACACACACACACACACACACACACACACCAGTTTAGTTATCTTACATTCAAGCCATTACACAATGAAGCTCATCTACATGGAAGTACAACAGGAGAAAAGCTACAGACGAACTAGGAAATGTTATAAATACTTCCCTCTAGGTGATGAGATTATGAACATATTGTTTCTTCATTTAGATCTTTTCAGTGTTTTCAAGGCTCATTTATTATTTTAGAAATTAGAAAAGTGCACATAAGAAATAAGCCACATTTTATAGAAATGGCAAAAATGTATTTCAAGTCATCAGTATTTTCATTTCTAGGAGCATTAATTTATTTTGGATCTGTGAATACTTTAATAATTATACTTAAAGATTTTAAAGAGTTTTCCACATTCTCCAAATTCAGAAAATTTCTATCATATGACTACCTCTGGTGGATCACAGCACTTGGTTGCTTCATCCTAAAGAAGTGTGCAATGCACTACTTTCCCTTTGTTTTCCTTTACTGTGTATTAAGGAGAGATTTGGGAATTACTGACACTGCTGAAGCATCAAATATTTTCCCAGAGTCACAGAAAAATGAAAGGAATTTAAGAAGGAATCTTACTAATAGGTAACCTAAAAGGGCAGCCCAGAGGCAATGCCAAATTGTCCATCTACTAGAGTTTTCCAAGGGGCAAGTGGGGATTTCTCTCTCCTTTTTAGGAGAATTACCTTAAGACTCCTATTTCTTTTTGATCTACACTGATTGTCTATGGACATTCTACCTGAAGGGTATGGGTGTTGTACTTATTTTTCCTTTATAATCCCATCATATTCCAATTTCTAGCAAAGAAGAAAGTTAAAATATTTCCTCAAATATTCCAGAAATCACTGACGATACCTTCAATAAATTGATTACATGTCGATAAAACTGAAAAATAAAATATTTAAAAAATTTTAATTTGTCTCTTCCAAGCCAGACCACCAGAAACTGAAGAACAACATTAAATTATCCCACGATGACAAGCACTTATCCAAAGGATTCAACCATTAGAATACCATTTTGGATGAGGAAAAACCATCAGGAATAATGAAATTTGCTTTGACGGATGAGCACACATTTATCCAACCTATAAATAACTTTGGTTTCCTTATTTTATGAGTTAAGACAATTTATTTCTAACCAGAACATACACAGGTATATTAACACACACACACACTCTTGATGGCTTAGGAAAAAAGAAATTATTTACATTTTATATAAAATTATAAATTCAAATAAATAAAAAATCAAAAGATCCTAATAAGAGCTTCAAGAAAGCTATAACGACTTAGGTTCTCTCATGAATCTGCCTATCTCTGTGTTGGCTTCATTCTTAAGCTTAATTTGGTGGTCTCCCAGTGCCATAGACTACTGCATCCTAGTGACAATATGTCTATAGTAACCCTAGCCTCATATCCTCTCATGTTTAATATCGCCAGCAAAAGTTATTCCTATTTTCAAGTGTAGCCCGCAAAATTCCTAGTCATTCTGATAAAATCAGAGTGTGTCACTGCCATGCCTGAGCCACCCACTATGGCCAGGAAAATACAGTGCACTACCCAGCTTGGCCTAGGTCATGTACAGATAAAGCTCCACTTAGACCACATAAATTAAGAGTTGAAGAGACTAGAATTCTCAAGTGAACGTTGAGACTCTTGCTAGAAGTGGCAATGGATGTTGGGAATGCTAACCACAAATATTTACTATAACTTCTCTAATAGCCCCTCTCCTTACTAACTGATAAGTATCTAAAAGGAAACAAAACAGAACAAAATCAATTATGATGAACCTTCATTTTACCTCTTATCAAGGACTTTTATTGACCCTATCAAAACACTAGGAGATCATCAAGTTAATGCCCTGATTCTCAATTAAACAAACCTTGCAATATTCTCCAGGGAAACATCAACCTTGCATTTATGACTTTACTAACTCACAAAAAAAAAAAAGTAAACAAACAATGTTTGAATAAGAAGACTAACTTTTCTGTGTATAGAAAGAATTAGAAGACCATGCCACAATTCTGTGAGTTATAAAGAGGAGTGATCCAAGTCAGGAAGCTTTTGGGAGTTTGATTACACAAATGTTACTACTAATAAAGACTACTTAATGAAATTTTTAATAGGATACATAAAGGACTTCCCTAAATATATTTCTTTTCTCTGGTAAGAGACAGGTTGACAGGAAGACAGAAAAGGCAATGAAGAGACCTTGAAAATACTGCCAACTCTGCCTCTTGCTGGCTGTGTGACCTTGCACCAAATGTTTCATATTTCAGACTCAGCTTCTGGTATTATATATTAATTAAAAAACTGGGGCACTTGGGTGGCTCAGACGGTTAAACATCTGACCTCAGCTCAGACCATGATCTCGTGGTTCATGAGTTCGAGCCCCATGTCAGGCTCTGTACTTATACCTCGGAGCCTGGAGCCTGCTTTGGATTTCACCCCTCTCTGTCTCTCTCTCTCCCCATCTCCCGCTTGTGTGCTTGCTCTCCCTCTTTCTCTCAAAAATAAATAAATAAACATTTAAAAAAGTATTTCTGGCCCTGGCTCAGCATCATATAATTATTATATCTTTTTAAATATGTGGAATTCCTATATTTGTGGGAAGTGAATGATCTGGCTTCAGCAGTTCCCTAGAGATTCAATCTCAAAGGAGTTAGCAGTGAACCAGGTCCTGAAAATAAGAGGTGCCATGTTGAACCAGAGAATGGTCCCACCACATTGGTCATGAAGTATGGTGGAAAACAGGAGTGATTGACAGAGTCACAGGTTTTTTTTTTTTTTCAATGTTTATTTATTTTTGGGACAGAGAGAGACAGAGCATGAACGGGGGAGGGGCAGAGAGAGAGGGAGACACAGAATCGGAAACAGGCTCCAGGCTCTGAGCCATCAGCCCAGAGCCTGATGCGGGACTCGAACTCACGGACCGCGAGATCGTGACCTGGCTGAAGTCGGACACTTAACCGACTGCGCCACCCAGGCGCCCTGACAGAGTCACAGGTTTGACCTAAACTGCACACATAATTCCTCACCTCTCTCCATATAAACTGATTGTTTGAAAACTTACAAATGTTTTACTCACCTAGATGATAATCATCATCGCTATCCGTTTCAGGGAGAATTAAGGGCTTTATTTATGCATAAGAAGGGAACAGAACTGAACTGAGAGAATCCTAGAATTTGAGGTATAGTATCCTTGTCTTTCAATCAGATAAAGCTCTTGAGAAAGATCCAGTATGTGCAGTGAAAACATCTGGGATCTGCAATTAGAGAACTGGATTTCAGACCCAGCCCTACCATCTGCTGGCTGAATGAGAATGGGCAATTTATTGATCTCTCAGATATAATCCATTTGTATTGACATATGAATGATGTTGCCTTCATTATAGGACTGCAAAGATTGAAAAAATCAGGTTTTTACCAGATTATTTGTGGAAAACTAGTGTCCATCATCCTCAGGAATCTGTGGATAAGAATGAGGTCTTTATTGTCAAATACCACAAGCTTTCAAATATCCATAAAGTTGAAGCCTCATCAGGTATTTTTCAGAAGCCCCAGCTTATCTTACACATGCTGTAGCCAACTACACTGGCCCATGTCCTTTCTCCTGCTGGCACAACACATTGCTGCTGCTGCTCTGCATGGGAACACTATCCGTCTTCCCGTCTAGAGGGCCAATTCCCAGTGCCACCAAGGCTGCAATACTAAAGTCGCTAAGTGCTACAGGGTTATTTCCCATTTTCACTGTGATGGTGAATCTCATGCATAAATGAGCAGAATCACCCTCTCCAGCAGTAATGTGCGGCATCAGTCACCTCTGTCTCAAAGCAATATTGCTTATTCTCTCAGTCTTAAGTGGATTCTAGAGAATGGAGACCCCTTAAATTTATCCCAGGAGCTTCTTTCTCTCCATAAGGAATAAGATCCATTTCTTGTAGTTGGGCAAGAGAACAACATCCATACTGCACTCCACTTCTGTACGTCTCCACAGCTGTCTCCCCAGGCTGCCACGGAAACCTTCCACACCACAGACCGCATGCAAATCTCTAATGCAGGAAAGTACACTGAGATTCAAAACCCCAGAGAAACCCACATTGGCTCTTTCTACATTCCCTGCTCTACCAATAATCTATAAAATGCAACAAAAATGCATGTTATCATTTGATTGAGACATTGTAGTTTTTGGACCCAGCTAGCCTACAGGATAACATTTTTTACCACTCTGATAATTAATTCAGAATTCTTGCCTATGGGACATTGTTTATAAATACATGCCATTTGTAATTTTAGTTAATGAATTTGTTAAAACATTTTGGGAGACTGGCTACAATAACCTAAATCCCTTATTATGCAGTATGGTTTTCTTAGTAGGAAATTAGTTCATTTCTAAGTCTCAGATACTGAAAGCTTCAGAGACAAAATTCATTATGATTTAAAAATTACAAACAGGTGGATTTCCAAAATGAAAGCTAAAAGATAAGAAAGAGGCAGAGACTTGCCTACATACATTTGGGAAGTGAGGCTGGGCTTAGAGAACCATGTAGCCTGTCAATGGGTCTTTGATTATACCTTGGACAGGCAGGTTTGCATTGATCATATTTGGCAGCCAAGTTTAATTTTGCTACTTGACCAAGATAAGTGAAACATGTAACTCCCCAACTATAGTTGTCAATTACTTATTGAGGAAGAGACAGAATTTATTAGATTCTGGAGCTGGATTTCAAAATGAGAAGAAGCCTCCTCCACCGTGGGTATAATTAATGGATAGTTCGAATGTCCTTGTATTAGGATTATTATAGAAAAGGTTAAATTAGGCAAGCTGATTGCAAAATATTGTGTACCCCAGTAAAGGAAATTCATTTAGAAATAATAATGAGATATGTAGAAATCAAGAAAACCTCTAATCATGAAAGAAAAGATATCAAATCCTATAGAAAAACAGCTTATTAGCTGAAGCAATGGTTTCAAGGTGCCTGAAAAGAAACTCCTTCTTCTCTCAAATTAGGCATGGACTAAGGGAATGAGGACTTTTAGTCCTCTGTGCTTGTCCTAAAGATAGCTGAGGAGCAGACAGCAGGAAGGAACTGGCAGAAAGGTGAATATTTCAGTGCATGACTTCCTAAGAACTTATCATCAGGAAAATTCCTCCTTCTGGAGAGCACCAGCAAATAGACTGCTTTTAGGATGTCTCTTTAATCATATTGTTCACTCTTCAATTTAATAATAATATATCGACCTTCTGGAATTTTTGGAAAATATTTTCAAGTACAAAGAAGATAAGAGAAATCAGACAAAATCTCACTACCTAGTGAAAACCATGTTAATAATTGAAACTTGTTTCCATCCAGGTTTTTCTTCACACATGTATTTGACATCATAACACATTTATAATTCAATATCCTGCTTTATTACTCTGAATCATAGCCTATGTATTTTCCTATCATTAAAAAAAGTGAGACATCATT
Source organism: Prionailurus viverrinus (assembly GCF_022837055.1). Taxonomy (NCBI): domain Eukaryota; kingdom Metazoa; phylum Chordata; class Mammalia; order Carnivora; family Felidae; genus Prionailurus; species Prionailurus viverrinus. The sequence goes on along the minus strand of NC_062566.1, from coordinate 122,936,265 downwards.
TGAAAGGATAAAATTATATCTGCCCAAATTAACCATTCAGTGGTGGTTGCACATTTACTTTGTGTATGTGTGCTGTTAGGAATAATGCTGTTATATATATATATATATATATATATATATATATATATATGCTTCATTTTGAAAGTTTTTTTTTCTAAAATGTTTTTGAATTTGTAGTAGAAAAGTGAAGTGATGAAGGAAAGAAATCCAATTTTCTTGAGCCTGTACTATATGCCATCAACTATTCTAGATTTTTTATGAATGTCATGAAGCTTCTAATTTACACCCAATTTGTGTCCATCACTGAGATTCAGAAGTATGTGCCTATCCGTGTTCCAGCAGCCAAGCTTATTTCCAAATAGGACTAAGGAAGTTAGAATGGAGAAATAACTCTTAGGATCTACTGGAAAGCAGGGATGATTCCGAATAAGACTCAATATTTATTGCTTCAATGTGTATCTGACCCCAGTCCCACAACCAACTGAAAGGGGAAGAGGGTAAATAAAAGCAAAGTACTCTAAAATTATGCAAGTAGCTGGAAACAGTTTTAATAGTGTTAACAAAAAGGGGAGAGAGAAAGTTATGCCAGCTTCTGAGCAAACTCTCAGCATTGGCACTTAAGATTCAGTGTAAAAATGTCAAGTAAGAGGTAGCAGATCCCAGCAAGGGCAGAGAACCCAGTGGAAGCCAACGTGTTGTCTGCTTGAACAGGGCAACATTGCTGCTCAACATTTGCTGGGTTGCAATTTCCAGAGCAGAGATGGCAGCCACGTGCAGCAACTAGGTGGATATCTAGCAGAAATCGCAATAGTGCCCCTGAGTCCAAATGACACTTAGAATTTAGGGGCCTGAGGTTCTAAGTACAACTGAGAGACAACCTGAAGACCCACAGAAATTCTTGGATAAGAAAGACAGAACTTTCAAGAGGCTGGGGTTTTGCATTAGAAGGGGGAAGACAGACCTAGGTCATGTATTAACTTATCTAAGCCTACTGGATACAACCACCAGCTGAGAAAGTTAAAGAACTATGTAAGCTAACAAAAGGCGAACGCATGTGGGAGTTCACAGGCAAAGTGAGCTGTACTTTGAGAAATCTATATTGAATAGTTCCATTAAATGGCATGGATGAAATGAAAACGGGAGGAGCTGCCGATGGGTTTAATACGTGGGCGGATTCCTCTGGCACACACTAAGACATACAGAAACATCCACTGTCAAACTGTAGTTTTTGACATGATGCCACAGGTAGTGAAGGTCACTCACCCTAAATGATGGGCTCTGACAGCTTCTCCAAGTGACCAGAGCCCCAGTGGGTTGGCTTACCAAACATGAAGGCAGAAAAAGACCAAGGAATCCTGAATCAATATCACATAAGCCTAATCCTAAATTCAGGAATTCCTAATTCAGGCAAATGAATTCTGATGTTTTCTTCCTGCAGATGGAACCAACTTTAGAAGAGAGAGACTATGTTGATTGATAAGCATTTCATTAATTTTTACTGCCCCTGTCCATGTAGATCAGCAATACCCTAGATGTTCTCCAGCCAGCGCAAAGCTCAAAAAATCTTCTTGGTCTTTTAACATAAATCCACCTCATTTAGATTTATTTGTACATTTTATTAACACCTCAAAATTCCATCTCAATCAGTCCCCTAAGGTAGCATGAGCTATACCAGGGATCTTCAAACATTTTTTGTAAAACTATGTATTCCTTAGTACATATTTAGATTGGTATTTTAACAATTCTCATAAGATTAATATTATTAATAAAATATGCAATTTCTGATGAATTGCATATGTATATATAATTTAAATATATCCTGAACATTTGAATGAGCTGATTTCTTTAATTCAGTTATGGAGAATGTCTGCTGCCAATAGTTATATAACATACAGGACATATAAAAATACATATAAGACACATATAATTCTGACAATAAGTCAGACCTCATTGTCAAGCCATCAGTCAGATTAGACTTCTGTAGAAAATATAATCTATGAGGTTTCTTTTCCCAATTCAAGTAAATTAATGTAACAGCACTCGATCAGTCCTTCTTTTTAAATGTTTACTTATTTATTTTTGAGAGAGAGAGAGAAAGTAGGAAAGGGACAGAGGGAGATAGAAAGAAAGAGAGGGAGAGAAGCCCAAGCAGGCTCCACGTCACCAGTGCAGAGCCTGAGCCCTCAACCAGTCTTAAGGGTTAACTTGCTTCCAACTAATGTACTCCTTACTTGCTGAACTAAGCCCATTAGTCTGTAGCAAACTAACCTACTTTCCTTGAGATCTGCAAAAAACACTGGCCTTGGGGAGTGAAGGACCAAACTTTGCCAAAAGATAAGGTCTGACCACATTCGAAAACAGCTGCTGATGATGCCAGCAAGTCTGTTCAGGCTCATGATGACTTCCAATTAACTGCTTGGGCACCTGCTTCTCCTGCACATACCCCCCTCCCTTTTCCCATGCTTTCCCCTTTCAAGCCCTCCAGCTTCACCCAGGCAGAAGAGAATATGGTCTCTGAGGCATTAGTCCATCATCTTCCAAGGTTGCCAGCTTTCTGAAGAAAGCAATCTTTTCTTTCCCACCATCACTTGTCTCTCCAGTTATCTAATTTCGAGCGGCAAGCAGCCAAACCTGAGTTCAGAATGGGGCCAAATATATATGACAATTATATATGACAATTATCCTCACTTCTAAGATATAAATCTATGGGATAGACACACTAGATAGATAGATAGATAGATAGATAGATAGATAGATAGACAGACAGGAAAGAATTGGACATGATATTTCCATGAGTGTGTTTCTTGTATAAAACCATTCACTATTTCTTAAAAAAATTTCTCCTAGCCTTCTTTACAGAGAGACTCACTCATGATCATTGCACAGCACTTTTTTTTTTTTGACACTCAGGATTTTACACACCAGGCCAATGCACTATGAAAGCAAGATTCTGTATGTGTGAGAGGCTGACTGTCTTTTGAAAAAGGAGAGAAGAGGTGAGAAAGGAGAAGCAGCAGAATGCCAATGCCATTCTCCAGAAGACACATTTTAAGGAAGAGTGCACGTGGAAGCTGAGGATTTGGGAAATTACTTTCTGAAGACTGTCTGCTTAGAAAGTCTCCATGTACTCTCAGACGTATGTGTGTTCCAGTTTGAAGACCACAGAGCTGGATATATTGATCTTCATGTAGTTTTTATGGATTGTTGTAGTTTTATATTGAGGTTTATTTATGAGTCGTATTTGGATAAGACAGAAAGGGTTCTCCCAACTCAGGCATCTGAGCCCCAACTCTGTTCTTGACTTGCCTCATGATTATGGCTGCAAAAAGATCCCTTGTCTTTTTCTCCTAGTATCTTCCTGGATTCACTGAGTTGATATATTTATGAAATGTTACAGATATCTTATAATCATGCTTCCCCCCAACCCCCAATGATTACCAACCCTGTCTTCGCATTAGAAGCCTCTGGAAAACTAAAAAAAATACTAATAGCTGGCCCCGTCTCGAGAATTTATTTCACTGGTATGATGTGAAGACTATGCATCATCATTGTATAAAAAATAATAATAAAGCAATTCAATGCGCAGTTAGTATTGCTTTAGTTATGAGAAATTCAAGAAAAGAAAAAAAAAAAGAAAAAGAAAAAGACCTAGCACAACAAGCTATATTACTCATAAGAGGTCTCTGAGTTACCAATATGCCTCAAACTTCTATTTCTCAGTTTGCCAAAGCAGTTTGAAAATACAGATTAAGCAATCATTTTGAGAATCACTTGGAAATGGGATTAACCCCATATATGCATTTTGAGATAACTGGAGATTACTCCTTCAAGCTTCCAAGCTTATTTAAAAATCCATTCTAAACCAGATTTATTAAAGTTCCAAGGAAAGACCTAAGAAATAAAGTAATTTTACAAGATTTTTAAGAAACTTTGATGTACTCATTTGTCATGTAGTGTTGAGTTTAGTGGAAGCAAAATTTTCAAATAAGTAAAGGTAGATAAGAAGATGAGGAGTCTAGATCTCTAAATATCCACAATTTTAAAATGTACTGTAGGCAGCCTTATAGATGTCCCTCTTTAAAATCTTTCTGGTAAAGAGTCTAAAGCAAAACTCATGGTACAACCTATATCCTTCTAGTAAATTAATTTTTACTCAAGTGGTTTCTTCTAGATGCAAATTAGTACGAATGAACTCCTAATGCATATTCTTCAGTGGAAATGCTAATTATTCTCAGTAGGCAAAGTTTAAGAAGGCCAAAATGGAGATGCTACAAAAAAAATAAGTAACCCCCCTTCGGAAAGGAAATCAGTTTGAAGGTAAAGCTCTGAAGGATAAGGAAGGTTAATTGCCAATTATGCAGAAAAATTATGCAAAAGCATGAATAAAAACACTTTCCTGCACTATTGCCCTTTCTTTTATTTGTGTTACAGGGCTATTGTTATTTTAACATTGTTCCAAATTAGTTTGGTTTATGTCACTAGTATTAAGATTTAGAATGTTCCTCAAAATATAAAATAATAATAGTGACCCTGAACTTTGAATCAGATCAAAAGAAGTATCTTAGGGAGAATGGGGGCAAACTGAAAGGGGAGTTAGCATTTTCCTGACCTCTCCTGAAGCTGCTAACAACTGGGAAGTTAAAATATTCTGTTCTCCTTATGTGTAAATGCTATGCTGTTTTGAAATGAAAATCTTTAAACAGCTCTTTTGAATTTAAGAAACAATTAAAACAGACAAGTTTGATTCCAGTCACTGCCCTGTATACCTGATACAGGATGTACTGGAAGTTCAAAATCATACTTATGGTCCAGCTGGTCCTTCCCTGTATTGAATTACCAAACAAGTTGCATTCAGTAGTGCTCCATTTGGACATTTCTTAGGAAATAGGTCAGATAAATAAATATTCATTTCTGCAGGCCAACCTATCAAAATCCATTGATGTATTAATCCTCATACTCTGATGGGAAAACAATTAGACACCAGCCAACATGTTAGAGCATCCTGGAACCCTACCCAGTCACAAGGGTTTTAATCCAGATTGATATGGGTTTTCTGATAGCAATAACAGTTTCAGGATGGGCTTGAAAGATTACCCTAATTTTAGTACATCTTTATTTAGAGAAGCCATAAAATTCTGACTAGTTTTGATTTATGGAGAAAAACAGGACCCTAAAAAGCTGCTCAAAATCAACAAGAAGGCAAGAAAGAACTCAAAATGATTGCTTTTACCAGTACTTCTAAGTCCAAAATCTCTGAAAAATTAGTCGTGTCAATGTATGTTGGCAGCACATAACTTAGGTCCTTGCTCCTTGTATATTCAGCATTGCCAAGTTACATAATAATAATATTAACTCATTCAATCATTTTTTTTTTTCCTTTGTTCAACAAATACTCACCGAACACTGGACTGCATGATGGGAATACAGGAGATACGGTATGTGACTCCTCCATTTCATGAGTTCACACAGTAATGACTACGGTAAATGGAATTTTAAGATCTCCAAGATTATATACATACTGCATAATCCTGTCCCTTTGAATACAGACCGGACTATGAACATAAGGGTATATCACTCCCATTACTGTTATTTAGCAAAATATTTACAGATGTGATATCTGCAGATGTAATTAAGGCCCTTAATCAGTTGGTTTTAAATTAATACAAACACAGATAATGTGGGCTTGGCCTGAACTCATTAGTTAAAGGAGACAAAATATAGCAAGGAGCACTTTCCTGATAATCTTAAATGAGTAATCTGCCATGCTGTAAGAGGAGGGGACCTGTGACTATTGTAAATAATGCTACAATGAACAAAGAGTTGTGTATATCTTACCAAATACAAAAATTTTCATTTTCTTTAGATAAATACCTAGAAGTGGAGTTGCTGAGTCATACGGCAGTTCTATTTTTAATTTTTGAGAAACTTCCATACTGTTTCCCATAATGGCTGCACTAATTTACATTCCTACCAAAAGCACACCAGGCTTCCATTTTCTCCACATCATTACCAACACTTATTATTGTCAGTTTTTTTGGAAGTAGCCATTCTAACAGGTGTGAGGTGATATCATTTTGGTTTTGATTTGCATTTCCAATTAGTGATATAGAGCATATTTTCAAGTACTTGTTTGCTATCTTTATGTTTTCTTTGGAAAAATGTCTATTCAAATCTTTTGCCCATTTTTTAATCAGATTGTTATTTTACTATTGAACTGTGAGTTCTTTATGTTTTAAATATTAGCACCTTATCAGACACATGACTTGCAAATATTTTCTCCCATTCTGAAGATTCCTTTTCATTTGTTGATGGTTTCTTTTACTGCACAAAAGCCTTTTTGTTTTGATGTAGTCCCACAGGTTTACTTTTGCTTTTGGTGTCTTTGCTTTTGATACCAGATTCAAAAAATCATTGCCAAGACCCATGACAAGGAGCTTGCCACCTATGTTTTCTTCTAGGATTTTTGTAGTTTCAGGTCTTCTATTCAAATCTTTAATTCACTCTGAGTTAATTTTTGTGCATGTGTAAGACAGTGGTCCAGTTTCATTCTTTTGCATGTGGCTGTTCAATTTTCCAAACACTTTTTATTGAGGAGACTGTGCTTTCCCTTTGTTGGCTCTATTGTTATAAATCCTTGGCTCTGTTGCTGTAAACTGATTGATTAGGTATGTGTGGGTTTATTTATGGGCTCTCTATTCTCTTCAATTGATCTCTGTGTCCATTTTTATGCCAATACCATAGTGTTTTAATTCCTATAGCTTTGTAATATAGGATTGTATTGTATTGTATTGTAATATAGGATTCAAATATAGTTTGAAATCAATGAGTGTGATGTCTCTAGCTCTGTTCTTTCTCAAGATTACTTTGGCTATTCAGGGTCTTTTATGGTTCCAAACAAATTTTAGGATTTTTTCTTCTATTTCTGTGAAAAATGCCATTGGAATTTTAATAGGGATTACACTGAATTTGTATATCGCTTTGGGTAGTATGGACATTTTAATAATATCAATTCTTCCAATCCATAAATTAAGCATGGGATAGCTTTCCATTTGTTTGTGTCTTCTTCAATTTCTTTCACTGATGTTTTATAGTTTTCTATACAGTGTCCTTTCCCCTTCTGGGTTAAATTTATTCCGATGTATTCCACTGTGTTTGATGCAATTATTTTCTTAATTTCTCTGATAACTCATTATTAGTGTATAGAATAATGATAACTCATTATTAGTGTATAGAAATGCAACAGATTTTTGCATGTTCATTTTGTATCCTACAACTTTACCGAATTTGTCTATTAGTTCTAACAGTTTCTTGACTGAGTCTTTATGTTTTCTTTATAAAATATGTCATGGGCAAATAGTGACAGTTTTACTTCTTCCTTTCTTATTTATATCACTTTCTTTCTTTTTCTTGCCTGATTACTTTGACTAGGACTCCCAATACTATGTTGAATTAAAGTAGTGAGAATGGGTATCCCTGTCTTGTTTCTGATCTTTGAGGAAAAGATATCAGCTTTTCATCCTTTTGAATGTTGTTCATTGTAGGTTTGTCATATATGCCCTTCATTATGTTGAGATACGTTATACCCACTTCATTCAAAGTTTTTATCATAAATGGATGTTGAATTTTGTCAAATGATTTTTTGCATCCATTAAGATGACATGATTTTTATGCTTCATTTTGTTAATGTGGTGTACAACCTGACTGATTTGCAAATGCTGAACCATCTTCCCATCCCTCAAATAAATCCCACTTGATCACAGCGCATGATCCTTTTGTGTGTGTATTGTTGAATTCAGAGTTTGCTAACATTTCACTGAGAATTTTTACATATATGTTCATCCAATGTATTGGCCTGGAATTTTCCTCTGTTTGTGGCATCCTTGTCTGGTTTTGGTATCACGGTAATGCTCATAAAATGAGTTTGGAAGCGTTCCAACCTGTTCTGTTTTCTGGAAGAGTTTGATTGATTCTTCTTTGAATGGCAGAATTCATCAGTGAAGCCATCTGGTCCTAGACTTCTGTTTGTTGGGAGATTTTAAACTGCTGATACAGTCTCCTTAGTGGCAACTGTCCTGTTTAGATTTTCTATTTCATCATGATTCTGTCTTGGCAGGTTATATGTTTCTATCAAGGTCAGGCAGACCATATAAAATGCTGGACAATATTCTTTTTTGTTGTTGTTGCTACATTTTATTTTATTATTTTTTGTTAATTAATTTGTTTAAATTTAAGTTAGTTAACATACAGGGTAGTATTGGTTTCAGGAGTAGAACCCAGTGGTTCATCACTTACATATGACACCCAGTGCTCATCCAACAAATAATGCTAGACAGTATTCTCTCTGGAAAATTTTGAAAAAGAGTTTATCTCTTCCTTCAATGACTAATTGAATTACTGAACTGAGGCTTTACCTGTGGAAATGATTTTATTTCTGACACAATATTTTTACTAGATATATCCAGAAATTATATTTATTTTTATTTTACTACAGATTAGTTGTGTTTTGCTAAGAGTATGTTTATTTCCTCTAAATTTTTTAACTGACAAAATATGCTTTTATCTACTACCTTATAAATTTTTATTGTTAAATATAACATTTGTAGAAAGTCACACTAAACAAATGTAGAGATTAATGAATTTACTGTACACTCACCTCACATTTCAATTTTACTTTCCTTTAAATCTTTATTCTTATTTTCTGAGATTAGGATTCTGAGAGCCACTGGAAGAATCCATTAAGCAACAAAGCTATCATACATCTATTCTCTAATTTCTAGTCTGTAACCACATGGAGAACCTGACAGTATCTCTTCGACCTAGTTCCAAATTCCCAGAGAATAGATATGACTGACCCTGCCTGAGTCAGCTGTTCATACCTCAGGCCAACAAGGCATGCATGGGTCAGTGTCACAAAGAGAAAACACAGTTGCCATCGGTCCATCTCTTTGGTTCTCAGAAGGGAATCAAGGCAGGATGAGTTCCAAAAAAAGTGGGATATCTAAGTTGTGAACACAGCCCAAAATATCTCTACTCCATGTTACCAAGTTTATACACTTAAAATAAAAACAGCATTATTTTATCTTCTGGTATTTTCCAGAATTTTTTTTTCTGAAGTCTTCTAACTGCATTCTAGTAAGTACAATAATTTTATAATTGGTTTATGAAACCAACTTAAGACCAAATTTATAAAAATAATCCACTTTTCTTAGTGCTATCGGAAGGAGAATAAAGAGAGCTGAATAATAGATTTACGAACTTTTTACCACTTTAGAATCTCCAGAATACTTTAATATTATACCATTCCCTCAGAACTCTGTTACATAAAGCTATTTTAAATCATTAAAAAATTCTCAAATGGAAATTTTATGAACCATAAATAAAATGTGCAGTTGGTTGAGAAAAAGATTAGGGCATATTAGCAAGGCAAAGATGATTATCACAATCTCCCTAGTGATAACTCTTGAAGGCTAAATTTCAGAGAAAATCCTATGAAATGTTTTTAATGACAGAAAATGCAGAGAAGTGTTCCAAGTCCTATAGAAATCCTATCTGGTAAGTAAAATGATTAGGAAAAAGGCAAGAAAGCCTTTTATGGCTCTGCTTCCATTGGAAATTGAGCCTCTATCATTCTTACTATCTTCATGGTACTTGAATTATTGGTGGGACATTTGATTATGTTTTCTTAATCATCTTCAATAGAAAATAGCATTCATTATATCACTAAAAAAAAGGCTTTCACTTGCAAATACTCCAAGGACATAGTAAGTACTGTATTCAACAAACATTTTTTTTTTTTAAGTACCTACTTTGTCTAGGGTGCTCTGGACAATAAAGGAAAATCTGATGGCAAACCTTTTAATTCATCTATAGAACACAACTGTTAGAAATATAAGGCATATGAAAACTATAATTCAACATATAAAATGATAAATTTCACAAAAATGTTAAAAATGGTACAATTCTAAAAAAATAAAAACTAAACTAAAATAATTTAAAACGGTGCAATTTTAATAAAGAGCAAAATGACTTCGGGGAGGATATCAAGTTGCAATCTTGCAATTTAAGCAGCCTACATAAATAATGAATGTATCAAAATATAAATATAGATTTGTCAAATAAACTTATATAAATATTAACAGTCTATAAACATAGAGCTACTCATATGTACATCTCACAACATAACAAATTTTACTGTCTAGCGACTTTTGGAACTTTAGATATGTATATTTTATGCACTACTGTTCCAAACTGATTGATCCAGTCTTCTAAGTCAATCATCATTCATAAAAAACAGTTTCTTTGTCCACTGATTTCTGTCAATGTTTTATTATCATCCACAGTATTGAAAAGAACATTCTTATACATGTTTCCTGATGTATATGTGTGGAACTTCTGAGTCTTATGGAGCAAAAAGGGTATTACTTTGCTATTTAATTTGCATTGTTCTGAGTATTATGATACTGAAATGTGTCTATGTGTGTTTGTTTTCATTTGAATTTCCTTTCATACATAATATCTGTTTTGTTATTCTGTATTTTTGTAGTTGTCTTTTCTTTGTGATTTGCAGGAGTCATTAATTTGTCATTGTAAAAATAATGCATTTTTGTTTACAGAAGTTGACAATTTCTTTTCTCACTCAAGATCTTTCTTTCCTTTGTTCATGGTAACATTTTTTATACTGATATTTTAAATGCTAATACAGTAATATTTAATAACTTGCATTAATTTTTTTCTTTGTTCTTCTTGTGTAAGAATTCCCTATCTACCATATGGCCATGAAGATAATTTCTTGTTTTTCACTAAAAGTATAACCTTTTCTTTCAGATTTATGCCTTTAATTCATTTGGAAATGATTTTTGTTTATGATAATGCAAGAATCTTTTCTGGCTGTTTCTTTGTTTATTTGTCATCTAGATAAACAGCTGGCTCAACACCATGTTCAAAACGCTTTTCTTTCCTTAGTGATTTAAAATGTCCTATTTGTCATATTTCAAGTTTTCATATATGTACAGTCTATTTCTGGGCTTTCTGTTGTGTTTCATTTGTTCTTTACTCCAAAACAGGAATGCATGAAATGACAGAACTTTAAAATATATCTTAATATCTTCAAGGTAGAATGATCTTTAAATATCTATATATGCAGGTTTTTCTTTGTTAATTTTCCATTAACTTTATTACTAATTTCATATGGAGCTGAATTAGGTGCAGAGAATAAATACTTACCACTTTGTTGGTATTTGTTGGGAATTCCTATATGAAATGGTACTTGGGCAATTTTTGCACTTTCCAAAAGGTAGCTCATCAAAATATATATCTTGTGGCATGCCTGGATGGCTCAGTCATCTGACTTCAACTCAGGTCACGATCTCAGGTTCATGAGTTCAAGCCCCTCATTGGGCTCTGTGCTGACGGCTCAGAGCCTGGAGCTTGCTTCAGATTCTGTGTCTCCCTCGCTCTCTGCCCCTCCCCCACTCCCAGTCTGTCTGTCTCTCTCTGTCTCTCAAAAATAAACATTAAAAAAATTAAATATATATATATATATATGTGTGTGTGTGTGTATATATATATATATATATATATATATATATATAGTAATTGTTTGATAATGAAGTCTACATATGTTTAAGGTTGAGCTTCATTTTCTTGTTCAAATATTCTCTAACTTTACTGATTTGTTTTCTTTCTTTTTTTTTACTGATTACTAGAAGGTGATAAAATCTCCCACTATCTATGTTCTAGTTAATTTTGAGAACTGTCTTGCCTTTTTATTTGATATTACTTAAATAGGTAATATAAGTTTAGGATTTCATATCTGCCTGATGGATTGAACTTTTCATCATAACATAGAAATCATCGTTTGGCAAAAAAATAATTTTGTATTAAAGCTGATTTCTTCCTGATATGACTATCAATTATCCAGGTTCTACAGTTTAATGTACAGTCTATCTTTATAATCATTTTATATCTTACCTTTCTGTTCCTTGATTTTAGCTGTGACAGTTATATATAAAGATTATGCATTAATGACCTTTTGTAATCTGCAACTTTTTATTGGTTGTGATAATTAGATATGAATATTTGTTTCTTCCATCTTTGTTTTCTATTTATAGTATCTACATAAACATTTTTTATGCTGCCCTCTCTTGCAAATATTAAATATATTACTCCTTTTATGTTCTACATGACTTGCAGTGTGTATATTATCTGCTTGGACTATTTTATTAACACCAAAAATAATAATGTGGTAGAACTGACACTATGTGACTTCTGAGGTTAGATGATAAAAGTATATAGCTCCCAGCTCTCTTCTTTCTATTGGATGATGTGTCCTGGGATAAGTCACTCTTCATGTCATGAGAATTCACAGGTATTCTTGGGAGAGGTCTTGTGGAGCAGAACTAGACAGCCATGTGAATAAGCCATCTTGGAAGTGGATCCAGCCCCACATAAGCCTTCAGATGTCTGTGGCTTTGACTGACATTCTGGCTGCAACCTTCTGAAAGACCTTAAGCCAAAACCAGCCCAATAGTCCTAGACCCACACATAAACTGTGAAAATAAATGTTATCTCACCCCACTAAGTTTTGAGATCAACTGAAATAGCCAATCACACAGCAAAAGATAACTAATACACTAAGTATACATTAAGCATATATTTATCTTGCTGGAAATTCATTATTGTCTTGAAAATTGAGGATTATATTCTCCATCAAGTCTAGAAATGTCTCATAAATTGTCATTTCAATTTTACCTCTCCTGCATTCTTTCTGACCTTTCCATTTGTAATTCATAAATGAATTCTTAATCTTCAAGAGATATGATCATCCAGTTATCTTAATCATATATATATATATATACACATATATACATAAATATAAGATAAAGAAATGAAAACTATATATATATTTCATATATATATGAAACTATATATATAGTTTCATTCTGTAAATTTCTTCAATTTCCTCAGTATGCTCTTCAAGCACACTAATCTATTCTTCAGTTTAATTATTTTAAAAACATTTAAAATTACTTAAACATATTAAGACATTCAAAAATTTTAAAATTTTTTTTATAGAAATTCTACTCAAATATTTTAAAATTCCACCAGTTTGGGAAAATGGCAGAGAAGAAAGACCCTGAGCTCACCTCATCCTACAGATACACTGAGGCAACAACCACATCTGTTGCAAATGACTCTGAAAATGAACTGAAAACTGGCAGAGCAGATATTCCACAGCTAGTTGTAGAGAGAAAATCATTTTGACAGAGTAGGAGGGGTGGACATGCACCGGGGAACTAAACCCCCAGTGCAATTAACCACAAACAAGAGAGACATGCCAGGTACAAACAGCAAGGTGATCAAGACCCCACACTGGGCACCCCCAGCCCTAGGGACCTGGACTGGGAAGACGAGTTCCCATAATATCTGGCTTTGAAAACAAGTGAGGCTTAACTCAGGGAGTATTAAAAATCAACAGGGCTTAATTCCAGGACAGGTGAAGGGTAACAGGAAACCAAGTCTCCATGCCCTTAAAAGCCAACACAGAAGCAGCAGTTTGACAAGCACCTAAAGTATACATGAAAGGTTTATTAACTAATTTTAGGACTTGCGCTGGAGGGGCAGGTATCTGCAGGAGATTTTTCAAAGAAAAAAAGTGCTAGCAGGTGCCATTTTTCTCCCTCAGTCTAGATAGCTAAACGTGTGCAGGAGGCAGATCTCACACTCTCCATCTACCATGTCAGCACCAAATTCCCCACCTGGCTTTTCCCTGCATGCCTGCCCCACCCAAACTGCCTGCCTCTGCAAGCACTCTGCTAAAGTGGCTCCTGCCCCACTATACCCGGCAGGCAGCCCTGGTTAGTGATGGTGCCCCTCCAAAGTGACTCTTGCCCTGGGAAATAAGGGAGACAACCCCACACACCAGCACAACCACAGTTCCTGCAGCTTGGCCTTTTAGCTGGCTGTGCAAGGGGCAAGAGCTGCCTTTCAGCATGCCGGTAACTGCTGCAGAGGCTAAATGCAGACAGTTACACGGAGTGCTGGCCCTACCCACCAGTCAACCCATAATGGCTGCAGCCCGGACTGTCAACAGTGAAGAGAGAAAACCACCTAGTGTACCAGCAGTAGGCAAAGCAGGTCACTGCAGCCAGCTGGGCTGAAGGCCAACCCCAGCCACCAATGTGCCCTCAGTAATTGCAGCTACAAGAGTAGGGCACATGCAGCCCACACAGTGGATACTCCTAAAGCACCTGATTCTGGTGACCAAGAGGATTGTGCTAGTGGGCAACACAGGACCTCTGACAGAAGGCCACTACTCTCAAGACCCGGAGACATAGCTGACCTACCTAATACATAGAAACAGACACAGAGATTTACACAAAATGAGGAGACAAAGGAATATGAATATATTCTTAACTAAAGAATGAAACAGAACATCAGAGAAATAACTAAACAAAATGGAAGAAAGGAATCCACCAAATAAAGCGTTCAAAGTAATGATCATGAAGATGCTTACTGAACTTGAGAAAGAAGTGAAGTCAGTGAAAACTTCACCAAGAAGAAAAAAGACAAAAAGAACCTGTCAGCACTGAAGAATACAATAAGTAAAATGAAAACCACACTAGAGGAAATCAATTGCAGATCAGAGGAGAGAGAAGAACACCAGTGATCTGGAAGACAGGGTCATGGAAAGCAACTAAGATGAATAGCAAAAAAGGAAAGCAATAATGAAAAATGATAGCAGCTTAGGGGACCTCCATGACATCATCAAACATAATAACACTCACATTACAGGGATCCCAGAAGGAGAAGAGAGAGAAGGGGACAGAAAACTTATTTGAAGAAATAATAGCTGAAAACTTCCTTAGAAAGGAAAGAGACATTCAGGTACATGAATCACAGAGAGCCCCAAACAAGATGAACCCAAAGAGGTCTACACCAAGACACCATAATTAAGATAGCATAAATTAACAATAAAGAGAGAATCTCAAAAGCAGCAAGAGAAAAAGAAACAGTTACATACAAGGGACACTGCTAAAAGCAACCAGCTGACTTTTCAGTAGAAACTGCAGCTCAGAAAGCAGTGGCATAATATATTCAAAGTGCTGCAAGGAAAAACATCTACAGTAAAGAATATTCTATCAACAAAAGTATCAACCAAAATTGAAGAAGATAAAGAGTTTCCCAAACAAAAATTAAAGGACTTCATCACCACTAAACCAGCTTTGCTTCAAGAAATGTTAAAAGAAATTCTTTAAGTGGAAAGAAAAGGCCATAACTAGAAATAAGAAAATTATGAAAAGAAAAAAATTTGGGTAAATATAAATATAGTAAAGGTAGTAAGGAGATTAATCACTTATAGTCAGTATGCAGATTAAAACACAAAAGTAGTAAAATCAATGATATCTACAGACACTACTCAAGGCATACACTCAAAAAAAGGTGTAAAATCATACACATGTAAATTTATATACATAAAACATCATATACATAAGCATCATATACATCACATACATAAAATGTGGAGGGAGGGGTAAAAAACTTAGTGCTTTTAGAATGTGTAAAAACCTAAGCAATCATTAACTTAATATAGACTGCTATACACATGGGATGTTATATATAAACCCCATGGTAATGACAAATAGAAAACCTATAACAGATACACAAAAAATGAAGAGAAACAGATCCAAACATAACATTAAATGATGCCATCAAACCACAAGGGAAGAGAGTAAGGGAACAAAAAAGGAACAGAGAAGAACTATAAAACAATCAGAAAACAATTTTAAATGGACTGTATTGTGCAATCAAAAGATACAGGGTGACTGAACGGATAAAAAAATAAAACAAGACTTATCTATATGCTGCCTACAAGAGACTCACCTCAGACCTAAACACACATAGAGAATGAAAGTGAAGAGATGAAAAAGATATTCTATGCAAATGAGAAAAAAAAAGCCAGAGTAACAATACTTATATCAGATAAAATAGACACTAAAACAAAGACTGTAGCAAGAGACAAAGAAGGAAATTATATAATGATCAATCTAACAAAAGGATATAACAATCGTAAATATCTAGCACCTAAATACATAAAGCAAACATTAACATACATAAGGGGAGAAATTGACAGCAATACAATAATAGTAGGGGACTTTAATACCCACTTACATCCATGCAGAGATGACCCAAACAGAAAATCAACAAGGAAACTGGCTGTGAATGACACATGAGACCAAATAAACATAACAGATATACACAGAACATTTCACCCCAAAACAGCAGAATACACATTCTTTACAAATGCACCTGGAAGATTCTCAAGGAAAGATCACATGTTAGGCCACCAAACAAGATGCAACAAATTTTAGAAGGCTGAAATTATATCAAGTATCTTTTCCCACCACAACAGTAAGAAATTAGAAATCAATTACAAGAAAAAACACTGGAAAAAATACAAACACATGGAGGCTAAACATTACACTACTAAGCAACCAATGTGTCAACAAATAAATCAAAAAGGAAATTAAAAAAAGAGAGACAGGGGCGCCTGGGTGGCGCAGTCGGTTGAGCGTCCGACTTCAGCCAGGTCATGATCTCGCGGTCCGTGAGTTCGAGCCCTGCGTCAGGCTCTGGGCTGATGGCTCGGAGCCTGGAGCCTGTTTCCGATTCTGTGTCTCCCTCTCTCTCTGCCCCTTGCCTGTTCATGCTCTGTCTCTCTCTGTCCCAAAAATAAATAAAAAACGTTGAAAAAAAAATTAAAAAAAAAAAAAGAGAGACAAAGAAAAACGGAAACAAAACCGTCCAAAATCTTTGGGACACAGAAAAAGCAATTCTAAGTGGGAGGTTTACAGTGATGTAGATCTACATCAAGAAATGAGAAAAATCTCAAGTAAACAATCTAACTTTATACCTACAGGACCTAGAAATATTACAAGAAAAGCTCAAATTTAGTTGAAGAAAATAAACAAGATTAGAGAAGAAATAAATTAAATAGGGACTTAAAAAAACAATAAAAAAGATCAATGAAACCAGAGAGCTGGCTCTTTGAAAAGATCAACAAAATTATGCCAGACTTATGAAGAAAAAAAGAGATAGGACTCGAATAAATAAAATGAGAAATGGGGCGCCTGGGTGGCTCAGTCGGTTAAGCGTCCGACTTCAGCCAGGTCACGATCTCGCGGTCCGTGAGTTCGAGCCCCGCGTGGAGCCCCGCGTCGGGCTCTGGGCTGATGGCTCAGAGCCTGGAGCCTGTTTCCGATTCTGTGTCTCCCTCTCTCTCTGCCCCTCCCCCGTTCATGCTCTGTCTCTCTCTGTCCCAAAAATAAATAAACGTTGAAAAAAAAAAATGTTTTTAAAAAAAAATAAAATGAGAAATGAAAGAGGAGAAATAACAATCAATACCACACAAATACAAAAGATATAACAGAATACCCTTAAAAATTATATGTTAAGAATTTAAGAGCCTGGAACAAATAAATAAATTCCCAGAAATACACAAACTTCCAAAAATAAATTAGAAAGAAAATGAAAATTTGAGGAGACTGATTACCAGTACAATGTTGAATTGATAATCAGAAAACCAACACACCAAATTTCCCAGGTGAACTCCATCAACATTGAAATAAGAGTTAATAGCTATTCTTTTCAGACTATTCTGAAAAATAGAAAATGAAGAAAAACTTCCAAATTCATTTCATGAGGCCATAATTACCATGATACAAAAACCAGCCAAAGACACTACAAAAAAAAGAAAACTGTAGGCCAATATCCCTGATGAACATAGATGCAATAATCCTCAACAAAAAAATTAGCAGCATGAATTCTGAACAATACAGTAAAAAATCATTCACCATGATCAAGTGGAATTTATCCTAGGGATGCAAGGATAGTTTAATATTCACAGATCAATCAATGTGGCACACCACATTAATAAGAATCAGGATAAAAATCATGTCATTTCAATCAATGCAGAAAAAGCATTTGACAAAATACAATAACCAATCAGGATGAAAACTCAAAAAAGTGGGTTTAGAGGGAACATACCTCAACATAATAAAGGTCATATATGAAAAACTCACAACTAACATTATACTCAATGATGAAAACTTTTCACATTCTCTAAGATTTGGAACAAGACAAAGATGTCTACACTCATCATTTTTATTCAACATAGTACTGGAAGTCCTAC
Source organism: Prionailurus viverrinus (assembly GCF_022837055.1). Lineage (NCBI taxonomy): Eukaryota > Metazoa > Chordata > Mammalia > Carnivora > Felidae > Prionailurus > Prionailurus viverrinus. The sequence continues at coordinate 122,918,075 of NC_062566.1, read as the reverse complement.
CCACAGCAATCAAAGAGAAAAAGAAATAAAAGGTACTCAATTTAGTAAGGAAGAAGCAAAACTGTCATTATTTGCAGATGACATGACACTTTCATAGAAAACCCTAAAGACCTCACCAAAAAAACTGTTAGACCTAATAAATGAAGGCAATAAAGCTGCAGGACACAAAATTAATACACAGAAATCTGTTGCATTTCTAGACACTAATAACTAAATAACAGAAACAGAAATTAAGAAAACAATCCCATTTACAACTGTACCAAAAAAAAAATGAATTTAATCAAGGTAAAAGACCTATAGTCTGAAAATTGTAAGAGACTGATGAAAAATACTGAAGATGACACAGATAAAATGGAAAGATATATGATGCTCACGGAGTAGAATTAATATAGTTACAATGTTCATACTACTTAAGGCAACCTACAGATTTAATGCAATCCCTATCCAAATACCAATAGTATTTTTCACAAAATTAGAAGAATCCTAAAATCTGTATGGAACCACAAAACACCCAGAATAGCCAAACAATCTTGAGAAAGAACAAACTTAGAAGTATCACAATCCCAGATTTCAATGCATACTACAAAGCTGTAGCAATCAAAACAATACAGTACTAACACAAAAACAGACATGTAGACCAAGGAAACAGAATAGAGAGCCCAGAAATAAACCCATGCTTATGTGGTCAATTAATCTATAACAAAGGAGGCACGAATATATTTTGGGGAAGACAGTCCATTCAATAAATGGTGCTGGGAAAAGGGGACCGATACATGTAGAATAATAAAACTGGACCATTATTTCACACCATATACAAAAATTAACTCAAAATGGATAAAGACCTAAATGTATGAACAGAAACCATAAAACTTCCAAAAGAAAACATAAGTAGTAATCTCTTTGACGTCAACCTTAGCAACATAATTGTGGATATGTCTCCTCAGGCAAGGAAACAAAAGCAAAAATGAACTATTGGGACTACACCAAAATAAAAATCATGCATGCACAGTGAAGGAAACCATCAACAAAACAAAAAGGCAACCTACTGAATGGGAGAAGATATTTGTGAAAAAGACATATCTGATAATGGATTAACAGCCAAAATATGTAAAGAATTTTCAAAATTCAACACACAAGAAAAAAAATCATAAATAATCTGTTTAAAAGCCACCCATGTGCCCCAGTTGGTTGAGCATCCAACTTCAGCTCAGACCATGATCTCATGGCTCGTGAGTTTGAGCCCCACATCAGGCTCTGGACTGACAGCTCAGAGCCTGAACCCTGCCTCAGATTCTGTCTCCCTGCCCCTCCCCCACTCACACTCTGTCACTCTCTCTAATATATATAAAAAACAAAACAAAACAAAAAACACTAACTTGAAAAGATATATGCATCCTTATGTTTATTCCAGCATTTTTTTACAATGACCAAGATATGAAGCAACTGAAGTGTCTATCAACAGATGAATGGATAAAGAAAATGTGGTTTATATACATATATATGTGTGTGTATGGGTATGCATATTTATACAACAGAATATTACTCAACTATAAAAAGGAATGAGATCTTGCTATGTGTGACAACTTAGGCTGACCCAGAGGACATTATGCTAAATGAAAAAAGTCAGACAGAGAAAGACAAATACCATATAATTTCACTTATATGTGCAATGCACAAAAACAACATAAATGAAGTAACAGAAAATGAGAAACAGACTCAAATTATGGTTGCTAGAAGGGAGGTGGGTGGGGAGATGGGTGAAATAGGTGAAGGGAATTAAGAGGTACAAATAAGTCACCAAGATGAAAACCACAGCACAGAGAATATAATCAGTAATATCTTAATAATATTGTATGGTGACAGATGGTGACTACACTTACCACAGTGAACACTGAGTAATGCAGAATTATAAGTCATACAGAGAAAGACAGATATCATATGTTTTCACTTTTATGTGGATCCTGAGAAACTTAACAGAAGACCATGGGGGAGGGGAAGGAAAAAAAAAAAAAAGTTAGAGAGGGAGGGAGCCAAACCATGAGAGACTCTTAAAAACTGAGAACAGGGACACCTGGGTGGCACAGTCGGTTAAGCGTCCGGCTTCAGTCAGGTCACGATCTCACGGTCCGTGGGTTCGAGCCCCGCGTCGGGCTCTGGGCTGATGGCTCAGAGCCTGGAGCCTGTTTCTGATTCTGTGTCTCCCTCTCTCTCTGCCCCTCCCCCGTTCATGCTCTGTCTCTCTCTGTCCCAAAAATAAATAAACGTTGAAAAAAAAATTAAAAAAAAAAATGAGAACAATCTGAGGGTTGATGGGGGTTGGGAGGGAGGGGAAAGTGGATGATGGGCATTGAGGACGGCACCAGTTGGGATGAGCACTGGGTGTTGTATCGAAACCAATTTGACAATAAATTTCATATTAAAAATAAATAAATAAATAAATAAATAAATACTAAAAAAAAAAAAAAAGAATTATCTGACCACTATGTTGTACTTCTGAAACTAATATAACACTGTATGTCAACTATACTTGAATGATAAAAATAAAAAATACAATTAAAAATAATTCCACTGGTTTTATTTTCCTGTTTTGTTGTTCGCTCAAGTTTTAAATTATCTCCTTTCATAACTTCAATCACTATAACATACTTACAGTCTCCCTATTATATATATCCTTTGAGGTTCTTTCCACTGAATACTGTAGCTCTTCACTCCCACTCATGTTACATCACACCCTCACTTGTCAAGTTAGCTTCCACTCATCTTCTGCAGGGCTTCATCTATGTGTCAGTGACTGAGCGTATAAACCTCCATATTGATCTTATTGCTGATTCTAAAGAGCACTTCAGGCTCATCCTTGGTCAGAGACCATTTAAATTTATTTTAAGATTTATGGTTTGGGGGTCCCCATGGATGGCGTAAATTCATACTTCAATCCCAGGAGAAGTATAATTATAAATTCTCAGGAATTGTTTTATTTTCTACCCAGACTCTAGCCTGAATAAGATAAATATTCTGTACTAGAAGGCATTTTGAGTGTTCTGGTTTGGGGAGCCTGGGTGGCTCGGTCAGTTAAGCCTCCAACTTCAGTTCGGGTTGTGATCTTGTGGTTCAGGAGTTCAAGCCCCACCTTGAGCCCTGTGCTGACAGCTCAGAGCCTGGAGCCTGCTTCAGATTCTGTGTCTCCCTCTCTCTGTCTACCCCTTCCCCACTCATACTCTGTCTCTCTCTCGAAAATAAATAAAGCATTACAAAATTAGGGGTACCTGGGTTGCTCACTCAGTTGGGCATCTGACTTCAGCTCAGGTCATGATCTCATGGCACTGTGAGTTTGAGCCCCGCATCAGGCTCTGTGCTGACAGTTCATAGCCTGGAGCCTGCTTTGGGCTCTGTGTCTCCCTGTCTCTCTAACCCTCCCCTGCTTGCACTCTGTCTCTCTCTCTCTCTCTTTCAAAAATAAACATTAAAAAAATTAATAAATAAATAATAAATAAATTTTAAAAAAATAAAAAATAAATTATTGAGTCTCCTGGTTTAATACATGTTCAGTTTAATACTCTATTCTAACTCAATTAGATGTGTGTTCTCTCGTTTTCTCTATACAAATATGAAAATGCAAATCCTTACTTAGACAGTATCTATTATCCCTTTTTTCTCCAAAAGATCTCAAGGTAATACCAGCATATTTCAAAGGTACTACCTAGTTTATTATTATTTTCATGGAAGACTGTCCTACCAGCACAGATGAGTAGAGATGGGAACTGATCAAGGAATATGGGGTTATTTAACCTGATGATAGAGCCAGAGGAGAATCTGGAAAATGTAAATATTTCTTCAATATTTAGATATTAGGTACAAGAATTCTGTAGACCAAAGGAAAAGTCAAATTTAGAGATTTTATCTTAATAAACATAGAAATTTTCTAAAAGTCATTACTCTTCTACAATAAACTGAAACACTCCATCAGCTACTTGTCTGGATATTACTGAGTTAACAATAGAACAAATTCAAGAATCAGAGGTAAAGTTAATGGATAACTTTTAATTCTATGATACACCTCACTGCCCTTATCTCCTCATTTCCATTTTTCCTGCTAAGATGTGTCCTGAAGGTTTCAAATTCATTTGAATTAGTAACGGCTATCACAAAGAGAACTCTAAAAAGCTCACTGCTGAGGCAATCACATCTACAGAGTTATCTATTGAAAGAAGTAAATCACCATTGTTTTTAATTTGTATAATATTTTTAGAGATCAGAGCAGAACAATTTGGTTATTAAATTTATAATATTTGTATTTATTTATTCAACAAATATTTATTGATCAAGGCCCTGTCTATATGCAGAAGCAATAGACTAGCTCCTTGCCTCATAGAGTTTACAGTCTAGTTAATCTTTAAGAATAATTTTATGTATTAGGGCACCTGGGTGGCTCAGTCGGTTGAGCATCCAACTTTGGTTCAGGTCATGATGTCATAGCTCGAGACTTCAAGCCCAGCATCAGGCCGTGTGCTGACAGCTCAGAGTCTGGAGCCTGCTTAGGCTTCTGTGTCTCCCTCTCTTTGCCCCTCATCCAAAATAAATAAACATTAAAAACATTTAAAAAATAAATAAAAATAAACATTAAAAGTTTTAAAATAAATAAATAAAAATAAAAAGAGTAATTTTATGTATTTACTAACACAAAAAGGACTATGTAGGAAAATTTATTGCAAAACGCAAACACAATATGATTATTACTCTTATCAACATTTTTATTTTAAGTAATTGAAGATATGCCCAATTTATCCCTTGAATAAATTCCAATATAAAATCAAAATTGTGATGTGAACTTCAGAGAGCATTAATGAATTCAACACTATGAAACATGCATTTAAAAATATCAGGTGACACTTTGTTAATGGGATTTTAAATTGATGCAACCTCTTTGGAGGGCATTTTGGCAATGACTTTTAAGATGCAAAATGCATTTGTCTATTGACCCAGGAATTCCATTTCTAGGGATTTAACTAGAATGATATATTTACATATGTGGAAAAAAGATGAATGTATCAGGCTTTTTTTATACCATTATTTGATATTAGCAAAAAAAAATGGAAATAACTAAATTTCTTCCAATAGAAAAAGTATTAAAAAAAATGTACACACAAATAATACCATCAGCTACCTTAAAATAGTATACCTTAAAAAAGCTTTCCAACATACAGTTGTGAATACACATTCTTTTGTTAATTTACCCATGCAACACCTCTCTCCCCACCCCAAATTTCCTATTTCCCCTACCATCTTGAGATTTAGGTTTTAAGGCATCCTGCTTTCATGGTTCCAGGGAAGAGAGAACACAAGAAACCAAGAAATCAATGAAATGCCAAGATCTAGGGCCTCCTTCCCAAGAGCAATGAGAATAACAAGAGATGCAAATTATTTGCAGTTAGATTCTTATTCCACTAATCTAACCATCCATTATGAAACAAAAGAACCCCAAGATAACTGGAGTTAACAAAGAAGAAACAAGATCTGAGTTCCCAAATGTAGCTAAACACCCCCCCCACAAAAATCAAAATCATGACCTTTCCATCCCACCACCACACATGCTCACCTGGAGTGACCAAGAAGCAGCAGAAAGAATGGCTGCATTAGGGGCGCCTGGGTGGCTCAGTCAGTTGAGCATCCAACTTCGGCTCAGGTCATGATCTCGTGGTCTGTGCGTTCGCGCCCCATGTCAGGCTCTGTGCTGACAGCCCAGAGCCTGGAGCCTGTTTCAGATTCTATGTCTCCCTCTCTCTCTGACCCTCCCTCGTTCATGTTCTGTGTCTCTCTGTCTCAAAAATAAATAAACGTTAAGAAAAAAAAAAAAAGTAAAAAGAATGACTGCATGATAATCTGGGCAGATTTGCAGAGACAAACCTCTGCAAGCCCCAGCATGAACAAGGGAATCAAGTGGGAAAATTTCTGGTGAATTTAAGTGTAGCACAGAAGAGAAAAAGTGCCTAAGATAGAATTGGTGATCCCTAACACATCAGAGTAGCATGATGAATCAGAAAAAAAAAAGTTTCCTGTGCCCTCAGGAAATATACAAAGCAAGCCTCAAAGAGGCCTGGTAAACAGCAATGAGATGGCTCACCAGCAACCTGTGGAGATATATATCTCTTATGTTAGATAGCACTGTAATGCACAGAAGGAAGAAAGTCCAGCTCCTATGCCCTTCCCACATTTTATGCTGAACACTTCCTACATTCCTGAGATGCTACTTCAGGGGAAACAACAGGTGATTGCTAAGTTTACCAAGATTTTGTTTCTGCAGAAGGTAGAATGGATGTTCAAAATAAAATGTAAGTGAAAAGGTTAACAAATAAAGCTATATTTCCTGAAAATATGAATTTGTGGGCTGAGAATTACAGGAACTATGTTTTGATAAGAGGGAAAAACAAAAGTAAAAATGAGTGTGTGCTCCCATATATGCATCTATATATTCAGAGATCATTTCCAGAAAGAAACATAAGAAAATGTTAATAGTGATTGACACAAATTATTTAAAAATATGAAATTTTAAGAACAGTGAGTAGGCATTTAAAGCATTAAGAATATGGGTCATTGAAGAGGCGCCTGGGTGGCTCAGTCGGTTAGCCGTCCAACTTTGGCTCAGGTCATGATCTCATGGTTCGTGAGTTGGCGTTGGGCTCTGTGCTGACAGCTCAGAGGCTGGAGCCTGCTTCAGATTCTCTGTCTCCCTCTCTCTCTCTGCCTGCTCGTTCTCATTCTCTCTCTCTCTCTCTCTCTCTCTCTCTCTCTCTCTCTCTCTCAAAAATAAATAAACATTTAAAAAAATGAAAATAAATTTAAAAAGTATATGGGTCATTGTTGGGGTGCCTGGATGGCTCACTCATCCAATGACTAGATGGCTCAGTCATTGTTGGGGTGCCTGGATGGCATCTGACTCTTGATTTCTGCTCAGATCATGGTCTCATGGTTCAAGAGATTGAGTACTGCACCTGGTTTGTGCTGACAACATGGAGCCTGCTTAGGATTCTCTCTCCCACTCACTCTGCCCCTCCCCACACTCATGTGCACACACTCTCTCTCTCTCTCAAAATAAATAAACAAAACAAAATAAAACAAATCAAAAAAAGAATATAGGTCATTGTAATACTATATCCAACAGCAAGTCTGTCCTTTCCAACTAGCCACAGCCAACTTCTAGCAATAAAATGAGTGAAAAAACACAACTCATTCTCTCATTTGAAATGTGACATTTCTCTTGATTTCCTCTCTGCAGGGTAGCTGTCATTGTTTCTATCTTCAGGAAATATGCTGAATTTAGGTCAACAGATCTTGACCTGCTAGAGCTATGTTCAAACAACTCCAGAAATCAGAAATGGATTGCTTTTTATTTTTTTTCCTAAGAGCATCCCCTATAATTGGCAATTAACCTTAGAACGTTCTCTAGTATTTAACTTTCCTTCCAAACACAGTCTTTTAAAAAATGTGGGGTTAATTGTAATGGAAGAGACATACTGAGCCTTTAAAATGTTGCTAGGGTGAACAATTAAGAAATGTTAGTTGAAGATAATAAGACAGTGTGTCAAAGAGAAATCCCCAGGACTCTATTTCTTTTCTATACACTGGCCCTTTCCTCATAAAGGGTTAATATAAAGTTAAAAATACTTAGAGAAAAGAAATCAAAGTTCCTGATGTGGTGTCTATGTATTTCCACTCTACCTCTCTTCTCCCCAGTCCGCATCCACCCTTCCACCCACCCCCACCCATTCTTGACCATCTCAATTCTCTCTTTGCTTTTCATTGTCCATATTTGTTTTGTACTTAGGCCCATTTGTTGCATTCATGGACAATTACTAAAAAATGCCTTATCCTTAGATAATGCTTGATAGCTCATTAAAAAAAATTAAAGATCCAACATTTATTTCAACATTTATAACAAAGTCTGAGACAATCAAGGCAAGACTTTGCCTATTTACAGATGAGGAAATGTGTACATTTTTCCAAGATTAAATAAACTCTCAGCATCAGGTTGAGAAATCTAGTTCCTAATTTAGTTTTACATCTTTCCATAGCATTAAACTACCTCATTTATGGCACCCAAAGTGAATCACAGGGACCAATGTATTCACAGTGAGCTATGCACAGGGATTAATTGGTTCACAGTGAGTTAGGCATGGTAGGCACCATTAGATGGGCTTGGAGAAATATGTCCTAAAGATCCTCATTTCCTGAGTCTTAACTCTGAAAGCATTCCAAGGACACTAACCTTATCATCAGTATACTTTAAAATTCCATGTACCTCTGAGAATGGTAGCAAGAGTCATGTAACCAGGGTGAACTTTTATTCTCCCCAGCTCTCCTGTCCAGCTCTCCTCAAGAAAGCATGTTGCACATTTATTCTAAAAATCAATACGTGGGGCTCCAGAGTGGCTCAGTCGGTTGAGTGTCTGACTCTTGATTTCAGCTCAGGTCATGGTCTCGCAGCTCATGTCATCTAGCCCCATGTGGGGCTCTGTGCTAACAGAATGGACACTGCTCGGGATTCTCTCTTTCCTGTCTCTCTCTGCCCCTTCCCTGCATGTGCACACTCTCTATCTCTTAAAATAAATAAATAAACTTTAAATAAAAATATAAAAATAGAAATAAAAATCAATGCAAATCACCCAGGTCCTGTATGTCACTAAATATTTTTCCCAGGTTTAATGCCAGAAAAGTCACCAATTTTTTGTTCAAGATTTTGGGTGATTGTGATTATATATCAAATGGTAATAACATTAACCCATTAAGTCTAGTGAACTTATAATTAAAACTGTTAACAATAAATGTGAAAGACATAAATAACTTATAAAATGTATTTTGAAAATATACCATGTCTGCAGCACTATAATATGTGCAGAAATACAACAAAAGGTAAAAATAAACATGGCACCTGCTTTTATTTTTTAATGGATGTAAAATGTTTATCCCAGTGTCTGACACATAGTATACACATACAAATGCCAGTGTGTTGAACATTATGTCAATGCAATCATATCCACAAATTAAGGAGTGTGAACTAAATAAATGAAAATAAAATATTTGTTTATTTAAATATTTGTTTAGTTATAAAATCTCTCTGAACAAATGCAGAATTTAACTATATTTTTATTTTTCTCCTTTCCTCCACAATCATTCATTCTGTCATTATGGCAATATTGCCCTAATCTGGAAAGTAATTATTCATGATATACCACAAAGAATCTCATGGCTGGTTCATATAATACATAAAATCTGGCATAGCATATCCAAAATATGTGTCATTACATAGCACCACCCACATATTTGGACACCAAATTAAGTGGTGGAAATCATACAGTATGTAGCCTTTTCAGATTGGTTTCTTTCACTTAGTAATATGCATTTAGTTACTCCACGACTTTTTATGGCTTGATTGCTCATTTATTTTTAGCACTGAATAATATTCCATCATCTAGATGTACCACAATTTTTTTTTGTTTTCTTACTGAAGGACATATAGTTAGTTACAATTTTGGCAGTTACAAATAAAGCTACTGTAAACATCTATGTGCAGGTTTTGGGGGGAATATGAGTTTACTCCTTTGAGTAAATATCAAGGAGTGCAATTACTGTATCATACGGTAACAGAATGTTTAATTTTGTAAGAAACTGCCAAACTGTCTTCTGAAGTGGCTGTACCATTTTGGATTCCTACCAGCAATACATGAGACTTCTTATTTGCTCCACATCCTTGCCAGCATTTGTTATTGTCAGTGTTCCAGATTTGGGCCATTCTATAGGTGTGTGGTGGTATTGCATGTTTTTTTGTTTTTTTCTTAAGTTTGCATTTCTCCTAATGCCATATGGAGAATCTTCTTAAATGCTTATTTACCATCGTCATATCTTCTTTGGTAAGCTGTCTGTTAAAGTCTTTGATGTATTTTTTAATTGGGTTGTTTTCTTATAGTTGAGTCTTAAGAGTTCTTTGTAAAATTTGGGTAACAGTCCTTTATCAGATGTGTCATCTGCAAACATTTTCTCCCAATCTGTGGCTTATCTTTTCATTCCCTTGACATTGTCTTTCACAGACCAGAAAAGTTTCTAATTTTAATAAAGTCAAGCTTATCAACTATGTTTGGCATGGATTGTCTTTGGTGTTGTATCTAAAAAGTCACTGCCATTGTCAAGGCCATCTAGGTTTTCTCTTAAGTTATCTTCTAGAAGTTTTTAGTCTTGTGTTTTACAATTTATGTCTATGATCCATTTGGAGTTAATTTTTGTGAAGGATATAATGTCTGTGTTTAGATTCTTTTTTTTTTTTTCACATGTAGGTGTCCAATTGTTCCAGCATGATTTAAAGAGACTATCTTTGATCTACTATATTGCCTCTGCTTCTTTGTCAAAAATCACTTGACTGAGGCACCTGGGTGGCTCAGTCAGTTAAATGTCCAACTCTTGATTTTGGCTCAGGCCATGATCTCATGGTTGTGAGATCAAGCCCTACCTCAGGTTCCATGCTGACAGTGTGGAGTCTGATTAAGATTTTCTTTCCCCTTCTCCCTCTGCAACACTGCCCCCCACCATGTGCATGCACTCACTCTCTCTCTCTCTCTCTCTCTCTCTCTCAAAAAAAATTTTTTTGACTATATTTGGCAGGTCTATTTTTGAGGTTTCTATTCTTTTCCACTGAGTATTCTTTTACCAAAAAACACACTAGCATGATTTTTGTAGCTTTATAAGAAGCTTTGAAGTCAGAGAGTGCCGATCTTTCAACTTTGTTCTCCTTCAATATTGTGTTGGGTATTCAATATTCTCCTTTGCCTCTCCATATATACTTTAGAATCAGTTCACCAACATACACAAAATTACTTGCTGGGATTTTGATGAGATTAAAATGAATATATATCAAAGTCTTTTTTTCATATTTTTGTATTTTTTAAACAAACTTTACCCCCAATGTGGAGCTTAAACTCATGACCCTGAGATCAAGAGTTGCATGCTCTATCCACCAAGCCAACCAGGTGTCCCTCAATGTCTTTTTAATAGATAATTACCAAATAAAAATTACTATTAGCTGTTTCCTTCCTTGTTAAAGTTTAAACAAAGTTAGTCCCAAGTGTAGAACAGCAAGTTTTCATGGGACACAGTGAAACACTGTATGGCCTTCCTTAATACAGTAATCCAGAGTTCTGAAATTATTCAACTCTTTGAGATTCCTATTACTGTCAAGCAAAAGAACAATAATCCAATACCTTAATAAATTCTCTCCATTTCTTTGATCCAGTTTTCTAATAAGCCTCTAATAATGAACTGCCAGCTCTTGACTACATAACCGTCATGTACTTACTTACATTATCTTCAACCCTCATAAAGACTCTGCAAGGAAGACACTATTACCCCTATATTTGGTACCTGCTGCTGATATATACCAGTAATTTGCCCAATGGCTAAATGCCCAACTGTCAAATGGTACAGGCAGGATACCATCTGTGGCTTTACAGTCTATCATGTTATATCCCTGCCAAATAAAGCAGAGTGGTATACACACACACACACACACACACACACACACACACACACACACATGCATCATTCAGGTTTGTTATTTTTGAAGTAGAACGTCTCACACCTTGATAGTAACTTGATGTAGGGAGGTGAAAAATAGATCTGATAACCTTTGTATTTTTCTGATAACCTGTTATATTTCTCATTTAGTAAGTTACTTTCCATTAAGATATTATTTGCAGAAGGTTTTGGTAAGTTTTAGCCTACCATTTCCACCTTCCTTAAGTCAAAGATGTCTTTGCTTGAAATATTAAGAATTCCATCAACTAATCTCTTGCAAATATTTACTGAGGTAGGCCAGTACTCCTTAATAAGCACCGGCCTCATCTGTGTTCAGAGGTATCAGGATGATATAACATCAGGATTGTAGTTTCTATAGACATAAATGATTTATACTTATGAAAAACTATAATTATAGTGAGTCACTGCAAATTTGAAAACTCATGGAGGCTGCTCTGAGGTTTGCTCGAGAAGCAACCGTGCACTACCACTGTTTGCTAATTGGGCTGGTGGAAAGTTCAGAGCAGTGATTAGGCATGCCAGGATTCATCTGCCAAGTAACAATTATGAATCCCAGCAGGGAGCAGAAGGGCATTCATCGCCCAAAATAGCAAACAGATCCTAAGATAGGAGAGAATTACTATGAGAAGTTAGAAAAAGAAACTAATTTTTAAAAAAGGAAATAATAGACCACAAATTATGTTAAAGATGAAATAATTAAAGAAAATATCATAGTTACAGTAACAAAGTTAAATTCACAGAGAGAAATGGTAACACAAAATGGTTTAGTTACAATGTCAGTTGTTACCCTAGGACTTGTTCAAAAGAGAATGGTAGCAAAGAGTATGGAACAGCTGTTTAATGGCATACCAAATGAAAGACTAATTTAAGACTTCATAGTACTTTGACTACCACAGAGTTAAAGAAATTGAACAACAACAACAAAAGGCAAAGAAGAGGGAGAGAGAAAGGAGAGAAAAAGAGGGACAGACAGAAAGAGACCTACCACTTCCATGCACATTGTAAACCTGTCAGAGAAGTTTTAACTTATTGGTGTTAGCAGTAAATGGAACCAGGATATTAAGAACAGCCATGATTTGAAGCAAGGTCTTTGGTATTGGTATTTGTATCAACAGAGAACTTGAGGAGTTGATTTCTCTTTTACCCATTACAGTTTCCTGGTGTGTGTGTGTGTGTGTGTGTGTGTGTGTGTGTGTGTGTGTGTGTGTCCTACCTCCAGAACACATGATTCATTTACCTGGGACCTTGTCTGCTTTATTAACTACTTCACCTTCAATGCCTACAAGAGTCCCTGGCACAACTCAAAAACATATTTATTAAATCCCAGACTCTGGCTTTCCATATCCCCAAACATTTGCTTTGTCCTCATACTTGATTGCTTTTCTAGCTTAACACAGAATCTAGATTCAAAATTGTATACTCTTAGAACTTTGAGGGTATTTCCCTCATTTTTATCCATCATCCACTCTTGCAGATAAGCAAACAAGCAAAAACAAACAAACACACACTAAAACTTCTGACTTTTATTCTTTTGCATGAAACTATTTTTCTCTCCGGAAACTTGGGATCTTTCCTTAATTCTTTCCTTTTATTCTGGAGTTCCTTGAAGTATTTTTCCCTTCCTCTTATTTGGGATTTTGGTGTGATTTCAATATACAATTTATGTCATCATTATCTATGGGAAATGTGCTACAGTCATCACTTTGATTATTGTTTTATTTCCATTTCTTTGTTGTCTCTGTAAAACTCCTATAGTCAAATACCCTTGATTAATCATCTGTGTCTCACATTTTCTCTCATTTTCCTTACCCTCTCTTTATTTTTTCATTTATTTAGACTAGGGACCCCAGCACATTACTCTGGGATACCAATTCCCATCCTTGCAAACCTAGACCTCTCCAAAATGTTTGGTCGACTTTTTGAAAGGGAAACCTTTGGTTTTTCCTTGTAGTATAAACTGACGGTCCCTCAGCAAGCGTGTCTGGGATAATAAAAATGAAGTAAATCGTTCCATTTGGCCCACATACGAACTTTCAATTACTTCCCGTTTTCAACCTATTCCAAATTCCCTTTGGCTGTCTTGAACCCTCAAATCTCATCCTAGGATTTCATGACATACCACAAGGCAACTCTACACATGTATCTGCTTTAGTCTCCTTCAAGTTTTCTAGACCCCAGCTTTTATCTTTATTTCTTGACCCCTTCAACAAAATGTACTGAGTATCTCCTTTGCTCAACTGTTTTAGATTCTGAGGGACTGCCACTAACAAATCAGACTTTACTAAATATTCTCTCATCCAAGCTACATCTTCCAGGAATGTGTTGCATTCTTGTGTCTGATCATGATTCCCTCTCCTGTTCTCTTAGCTGTTTATAAACATTCAGGATTGTTTAAGTGGTGTCTTTCTTAAGAAGCAAAAAAAAAAGCCTTATATTCCCAGTCTCCTACTTTGAACTACAATCTATACCTAATATGTCAGTTCTGAATTTTATTTTACTTATTGAAGAGATGTAATAATAACTTCTGATTTAACTGTATATGTGAGAATTGCCTTATTTTCAGTTTGTTTTATTTAATGATGGTTCTTTGGACAGTGTTCCATTGTTCAGCAACCAATATAGAATATCTGTCATTAAATCCATATTAGTTTTTATCCGTGTAAAAAGAAAGTTTTTTTTTTTCATTTTTTTTTAACGTTTATTTATTTTTGGGACAGAGAGAGACAGAGCATGAACGGGGGAGGGGCAAAGAGAGAGGGAGACACAGAATCGGAAACAGGCTCCAGGCTCCGAGCCATCAGCCCAGAGCCCGACGCGGGGCTCGAACTCACGGACCGCGAGATCGTGACCTGGCTGAAGTCGGACGCTTAACCGACTGCGCCACCAAGGCGCCCCAAAAGAAACAGTTTTGAGAGACAGTGTAGTCCAATATAAGGACTATACACTTTGTAGTAAAAAAAGGCTTGAGTTAGATTTCTTGCTCTGCCACCAGTAGCGAAAGAGATAAGAGTATTTCATTTCAGAAACTCATTTCCTTACATAAAAACTTAAGATTAAATTATGTTCAGTGAAGAAATGCAACAGAGTTTAATAAGAATGCATGTAGATCATATTTCTTAGTACCTAAGAAAGAGTATATATGCCCCATAACTACAGTGGGTACAATAGGTACAGATGCTGTGAAAAGAGGTGGCATTTTAAGTAAGTATAAAAGACAATTGATTTTACTGGCCTAAACTACAGTCAAAGCCATTCTTTTAATCTGGACCTCATTGTCATGACCTTTATGAGTTAATATTTAGATTAAATGGTTTAAATGTACTATGACTATGTGAAGAAAAGAATTGTGTGTGTGTGTGTGTGTGTGTATATATATATATATATATATACACACACCACATACATATATACACATACATATACACATATGTATACACATACATAATCTGAAAGAGATAAACAGCTGGGAAAAATTGAATTTTGATAATAGTCTTCCATGATTTTTTTAAAATTTTGTTTAATGTTTATTTATTTTTGAGAAAACAAGAGAGAGAGACAGATCGTGAGTGGGGAGGGGCAGAGAGAGAGGGAGACACAGAATCCAAAGCAGACTCCAGGCTCCGAGCTGTTAGCACAGAGCCCCATGCGAGGCTCAAACCCAGGAACTGTGAGATCATGACCTGAGCCAAAGTCGAATGCTTAAAGGACTGAGCCACCCAGGTGCCCCAAGTCTTCCATGATTTTCTTAAACAAAGTCATGTAATTACTTTGTAAGGTATTGTCTGGTTTAAATAACTAGTAGTAATTGTATTTCACATGTACAAGAAAAAAAAGTACAATAAAAGATTTACTAAAGCCTTTTTGTAAATTACCACTGGTAATTTCTGATAAATTTCTGATACCACTGGAAATTCTGATAAAATTATTTTTATCAGAATTTATAAATAAACCACACAACTGAATTCTTCCTCCTCATTACAATAGATCCTCTGGGTGAGGAAGAATTTGCAGTCATATATATGGGACACACAAAGGGAATAATTTCCCAGCAGATTTTTTATAGATATTTTATTTTATATCTATATAAGCAAAATTCCATCTTATTTATTTTGAAATGCTGCCCTCAATTCTGTCAAGATTTTGCAAATCTTCAGGATAAAACATTCAGAGTATTGCACTGTGCTTTGCATTTTGCTTTGTATAATGACAGTTCTTTATGTTATGAAATGTAGATTTGTCAAGAATGCATTTTATTTAAGCCATCACCTTAATGTTCAAATGCATACGGTTTAATTATTCCACTGAGAAGAGTTGGAAAACATCTAGCTGTGGTTGACTTACAGCATGTGTTTCCACAATCCCTCAAATATCATTCTTAGAAATTTTCTTTTTTCATGGAGATTTGGGTAACTCATCTCAGTTCTCTCATCTTAGCAATCAAAACATCTAATACACAACCTTAGTTTTCTTTTCTTTGCTTCTACCCTCTTTAAATTGCCATGGCAATGAGAATGCTGCTCCTTCTATTTAGGAAAGATGACATTTAGCAACGCTTTGCTGTATTACTTCATAAATATGTGCCCTACAGTCACTTGAACTGTTGGTCATAGCTTCGTGAATTCTCCAATATATGGATTCCACCCTCTGTTTATTACATCTTTAATCAAAATGTCTAATCAGAATCTTTTTTGACTAAGGGCATGTTTGTATTTGTTCTCTGCCCCTTTCTTCACAGTTTCCTTTTTTTTTCCTTCTCTCTGAACATTTGCAGAAAAAATGAATAAAATGAAACACAGTCGCTTTTCAGATAATTAAGACAATATATCTATGGATATTATTAGAGGTCTCCTGCCTATGGTAAGACACGTCCCATGGTAAAGCTGACCTCTGTCTTCTGCTCATCTTTTTATAAAGATGTATGTATGTCATATTAACAGTATCATAGTGCTGCTGACTTCAATGAGGCAATTCCTGGGCTTCTGCCTTCAAAAACGGTGTCAACAGTGACACCCATCTGTACAGGGAAAACTTGTAACTCCCTCCTTCCACTGTTAATGTTTTAACAAATCATAAAGGACTATATCTGCTCCGAAATGTTCCTTAATGCCTGCGGTTACTTCTAAAACCGCAGTCAATGGTCAATGGGTCTATTTTTACCTGATACAAATGATCAACAAAAGGGCAGTTTATCATGTCTGACTAGATCTTTATTGTGAAACAATTATGGCCCATGAAGATATAAGAAATTGAAATAAGTTGCTTTTTAAAGAAATCTGAAAATTATTTGCTGGAATTATTTCTGGGGAGAGAAAAAAAATGGTATGCCGTCATACCAATGGTATTCACCTTTTGCTACTATTACAAAGAAAAATCAGATTGGTCCTGAGAAAATAGAAAGAAGAGAATAAGGGCAAATGGGAAGCAGAGAAAGGAATAAAGATATAATTAAAAATATTGCTGGGGTGCCTGGGTGGCTCAGTCAGTTGAGCATCTGACTCTTGATTTAGGCTCAGGTCATGATCTCAGGGTTGTGGGATCTAGCCCTGCATCAGGCTACACTTTCAGCATGAAGTCTGCTTGAGATTCTTTCTCTCCCTCTCTCTCTGTCCGCCACCCCCCCATATATATAGTCACAACTCAAAAATCACTGTCAGTACTTCCTATTCCTCTTACCTTTCTTAAACAATGATCATTATCACCACACCTACCCCTACACATGTGCACACATAAACACAAACTCACACTCATACAAACATACACACAGAATTGAACCAGAACAAAGAGAAAGAAGAGGAAAGACAAGGAAGAAAAGATTAAAATGAAAGTATCAACATGCCATGTGAATTAAGGGGCAAAAGCTGTCAGAATACCTCCTGCTCATTCCATTTCCCATCACTGATCCCTGTATTTAATACATTCTGATATCAGTGTCCTCATCCTCTGTCTTGTTCTTTCCTCCATGGGCAGCTCGGTAGCTTAGTGTTTCATTATCTGCCTTTTCTGACATTTTCAACCTCTAATCCTTACCATAGAGCTCTATGGTTAAAAAAGGAAATCTCTTAATTTCCTCTGCCAGAATCATTCATTTGATATCATTGTTCACTCTAAGCACCTCAGGGTAGACTCTGTGTCCAGATATGATAAAAATACATGTATTTCAAGTCAGAAATGCTTCACAATCATTACTACAAATGATAGAGTATGGCTGATGATACACTTGATTTTTAATTATTAAAAACTCTAACATATCTGTATTTTGATATTGAAAATGCAGTTATGTTTATTTCCTTTAAAAAATATATTCAATACATTCCTGTCAGTAGAATTTGATAACTTAGCATCCTTCATGCAAACTGGCTTGCAGTTTTAGGGACCATTCTCCAGGGATATATAACTACCTGGCATATGGTTTCTACCTTCATGTAGGATGCAAGCATTAGCTTTTAATATATAAGAAAATTAAGTGCACTCAGCCGTGGAGCAATGCATTTTTTATCAGAATTCTGAAAAGTCAGCTCCATGTTTCTATTTCTCTCAAGAGATACCAATGCAATTGTGGACAGCAACTTCAATTATAGGAGAGATAGGTTGCTTCAGTAAGGACCAAAAATTAATGTAGCAAATACAAGTGATAATGGTCTGACCATGGATCCATGTGTGCATAATCCTGTGCTAGGCACTAAGCCCTTTGACAGCAATCTACAAACTGAACTAAAAAAAAAAAAAAAAAAAAAAAAAAAACAACTGGCCACGCTATTTCTATTGGTTCATTTCAATTCAACAAAATGGCCCCACCATCTCTATTGGGCATTTCATTTCAACAAAATGGCCCCTCTGTCTCTATTGGTTCATTTCAATTCAACAAATATTTAGTGATGACTTTCTCTTGAAGCTTGGAATTCATTAGTGAACAAACCTTAGATCCATAATGGAAGTTATATTCCAGTGGGATTAGACACTCAATAAAACAAATATTTTCAAATAAATAAGTTGTATAACATAAGTTGATAAGTATGATGGACAAAGATGCAGCACAGAGTTAAGGGGATCAGGAATGCAGGGAGATGTAACGTTAAATAGAGTGGTCAAGATGGTCTTCATTCAAGTAGTGACATTTGAGCAAGTATTAAGGGAGGTAAGGGAATTAACCATGCTGTTATCTGAAGGAAGAGAGTCCCTGGTAGTGGGAGCAGCCCTTACAAAGGGCCCAAAGCAAGAGTCTACATTGACACCGTCAGAGAATAGCACGAGGCAGATATAACTGAAATGGAAAGAGCAAGAGACAGACCTGTAGTTCATGAGACCAGAAAGATAATGAAATAACAGATTGTGGGGGAACAGATAACTGAAAGCACTGCATTACCAGTCTCTTTCTTTCTCTAAGTGAAATGCAGACTCTTTCAAGGGTTTGAACAGATGTATGATGCAACACGCACAATGCAGATGTAAGGCTCAACCCCACTGCAGAGATGAGGAGAGCCTGTGCAAGGCGAGATGGAAGCAGTCACCCAGGTGAAAGATGGCAGTGACTTGGACAGCATGGAGCAACTGGGGTATGTAAGAGGGGGCCAAACTCTCAGTATATTCTGAAGAGAGAGCTAATAACCTTTCCTAATAGATACATTCATAGACAAGTAGAAAATTGGATCAAATAAGTCTCAAAACCTGACATAAACTAACACTTTAAAATTTCATTAAAGCATATTCATGGTCTAATTTGACCTCACAAATAAATCCATGAGACTGACAGCCAGGGCATTGTGCATATTCACTTTATAGATGAAACATAAAAGGAGGCTTATTGAAAGATGAAGGAAACTATGATTTGAATGCTGCAAACACAGCTTCCTACCAGATATATAGTTTCAAATTTGTTACATCATTTAATCTCCATACAAGCCATGACAGGAAGGACAAGCCCTCAGTTTTGTAAATAGTGAAAATGCAGTTCAGAATGGTCTGTAATATACCCAGGTTTCCACAGTGAGTCATGATTTAACACAGTTCTCATCCCAAGCATTTTTCCTTTCATAAGCCTCAGCTTACTCTACTATCTGAAAGTATCCAAATGAACTTTATGAAATATCTTTAGTCATTTCATCCTCCTTATGTCCATCCTTATGGACAATCAATGTTGCTGGTTATCTATTTTCTAGAGAATGAGACAGAAAGAGACTGGGATGTTTTATCAGAGTTCTTCAAAGAAGCACAATCAATAGGATATGAAAACAGATTATGAGGAACTGACTCAAGTGATTACGGAGGGTGAGAAGTCCCATGATCTGCCATGTGCATGCTGGAGACCCAGGAAAGCCAGCGGTATAATCCAGTCCAAGTCCTAAAGCCTAAGAACCAGGGTAGGTAATGATGTAAATCCCAGTCAAGGGCAGGAGGCGAGGAGATGAGGTGTCCCAACTCAAGCAATGAGTCAGAAAAAGCCAAGAACTTCTCTTTCTTCCATCTTTTTTATTTAATCAGGCCTTCAAAGGATGGGATAATGCCCATCTACATAGGGGAGAGTCATTTACTGAGTTCACTGATTCGATTGCTAATCTCATCTGGAAACATCTTCACAGATACACCCAGAAATAATGTTTAACCAGATAGCTGGGCATCCTCTGATCCAGGCAGGTCGACACATGAAAATTTAATTATCGTAGATGTATAGTATCATGTGCAAAGATACATGTTAGTAACTGGCAAAGATAAACTTTAAATCTATGATCATTTGACTCTAAAATCTACAACCTTGCAACTAAACAGCACGCAATGAAAATATAAAACTATATGCCCTACCAGCCTCCTAAAGGAGTCGTGAAAATTAAATGAAGCCATGTATGTGAATTTTCTTTGCTAACTCCAAGTTTCCCTATATTCACTGTTTGTTATTTTCATCATCACCTGTTGGCCACCTAATTTAAATTTCAAGGTTCAAAAACAAGTTAATGTAAGCAGTCTCCAAGTAACCGACATAATTTGGGACGGTCATAATTTGGATGTTGCCCATTACACTTATTTATATCTCTTTCAGTGAGCATTAAGTGAGTGGAGAAGAAAACCATCAGAGAAGCCAGGTCCCAAAGCAAGTTGCAGCCCAGCAGGCTGAATTCTACACCTGCCATCCCATCTCAGGTGCTGGAGGAAATGGCTCTAGGGCAGGGAGCACACCTGGAGGTCCTCTTGCCTGCTGCTCCTGCCACTAAGAAAGGCCCTTTGGCTCCTTTTATTTACTTCTCTTTGGCTCTGTCATCCAGGTGTGACCCAGAAAGTGTGCTTCAAGGCTTGGCTGCTGACAGGCTGTTCTGTGGGAAGAGGTCCACTGTGTCTCTATCATTGTACCCTAAAGTGTATACTGATTAAAGTTCCAGCAGAATTCGACTAATTCCAACATGTATACATGGGGTGTCTGCAAAATGCCTGATACTCTTTGAGGTGCTGAAGAGAAAAGCAAGGATGAATCAGCTCTAAGATTCTGGCTCTCACAATCTGGTAAGAAAGATAGGCAAGAAAAATCAAGGTTTGAAGAAATGAATGGGATAAATTCTCAAAAGAACAAAAGTATGTTGAGGTTGGTCTCTAGCTAAAAAGAGAGATTAACTGTTACTAGCAAGTTTAAGAATTATTTATGTAGAAAACTGTTTTTAAATTGACTTGGAAATATGTGTTTGTCACTCAAAACAAAGGAAGGAAATGTGTATTTTAGACTAGATGGCACAAATTTATAAGGAAAGGAATGGTAAATATTGGGAGAATGGTAAATAATTGGTCATTGAAAACAACACGATGCAAATGAGTGAGTATATAGGGGTAGGGAAGATTACCCTTAATATAAGAAGACATTAAATTCCAGGCAGGGGACACAGGATTGTGTTTTACATTCATGTAAAGGTTTAGAAAACTTTGAATCTGGACGTTCCATGACCAAAAGTGAGCTTTGAGAGGGGCTAGTACAGCAATGTGTAGGAAGGGATGATCAGAAGCACGGAAATGAGTTAGGACCAAAGAAAATGAAATGCACTAAACAGCAATATACAAAAAAAATAAAAACAGACACAAGATGCATTGGAAAGGTAAAATGAAGAATATTAGGTAGAGTTGAAGTAGAAACAACATCAAAAGTGAATAACTGATAGGATGTTGGTGTCATTAACCAATACAGCATGCCCAGGAGGAGTTAGGAAAGCTTGGTGGATATGTTAAAACTTAAGGGCATGTGAGATACGCTTATAAAGATATCTAATGGAAACTATCAATGATGGTGAAGAATTCAGAAGGGAAATGAGGCCTAGACATATAAATTTTGGATGCATTGAGGAGTGATGCCATAGGATTGTGTAAGATAAATAGAGGAATAAGCAAGAACTCTATCCAAAGTAGTTCTGCCCTTTACCATTTACTTTTCCAGCTGTGCCTGAGAATATACATTGCTCCACATCTATGTCAACACTTGCTATTTTTAGCCTTTTAAAATATTTGCTAAGCTGATAGGTTCAATATGATCTCCACAGTCCTCAAGTCAGACAACAAGGCCACACAATTCTACATCTCTCACCAAAATCTGCCTATGTTACAAGAGAGAGCCAATCGAAAACTATGAGGTCTTCTAATCAGATATATAAGCATATTTGTTGCTTGTTCTTAATATCTCAGATCTTCCTTGGTACTTACTAAGGTCAGAGCTTTGATTGATGTGTGGGTTCTGTGTATATACGTATGTATGTGTTTGTGGGCTTATCTGCTATTTATATACACATATTCTGTGTGCTTTTGTGCACGTGTGTGTCTCCTATATTACATATATATTCCTTACTGCATTCCCCTAAGACTAAATATGATATAACTGTGATATTATCTATTCATCCTAAACTACATTTAGTGAAATTATTTAGCAAAGTAACACCAAAACAAGAAAAGTATGTATAACTGTTTAAAATCCTAGCAAATACCTAATGCGGATGGAAGTGTAAACTAGTGACAATCATAGGAAAGCAAATTAACTTAAATGTATCAAAATCCTGAAATGATCAGAGGTGTCCACACAGATTCCACACTCTCTTCTGGTTTTCATCACAATATTGCTTCTAAGAATAAAGAAAACATTAAAAAGCACATTTAAAAAAAACGGGCATTATTTACTAAATTGTGGAATGTTGATAGAATGGCACATCATGTCATTAGTTACAATAATCATTTAAAACAGTTTAGTTGTGGGGTGCCTGGGTGGTGCAGTCGGTTAAGCGTCCGACTTCAGCCAGGTCACGATCTCGCGGTCCGTGAGTTCAAGCCCCGCGTCAGGCTCTGGGCTGATGGCTCAGAGCCTGGAGTCTGTTTCCGATTCTGTGTCTCCCTCTCTCTCTGACCCTCCCCCGTTCATGCTCTGTCTCTCTCTGTCCCAAAAATAAATAAAAACGTTGAAAAAAAAAATAAAAATAAAACAGTTTAGTTGTGGGAAATATTTGTGATATAGTGTTATGTGAAATAACATCATCTTATTCTTCTGAAATGTGTGCCTCTATAGGTGAGAATGTGTGTGTCCATCCGAAATACATCAGACTCTGTATTCATAGGTGTAAGGAAGTTTCATTTTTTCCTCACATTTTTATACTGTACAGATCATCGTTATTGAACATGAGTTACTTCAAAATTTTTATTTTATTTATTTATTTTTAACATTTATTTATTTTTGAGAGAGACAGAGAGACAAAGCATGAGTGGGGCGGCGGTGGGGGGGGGGGGGTATACAGAGAGGGAGACACAGAATCCGAAGCAGGCTCCAAGCTCTGAGCTGTCAGCACAGAGTCCAATGCAAGACTCAAACCCACAAGCCTCAAGATCATGACCCCAGGCCAAAATCGGACACCCAACCAACTGGGCCACCCAAGCACCCTATCAAAAATTTTAAAAAGTAATGTGTTATTTAGAAAAAAATGGAAGAAGAGTTAGTATTATCAAAACAAAGTAACTAAGTAAGGACTTTTAGAGATTTTAACTATTCCTTATTATTGCCAATTAATTTGGCCTTTATAAAAATACCCTTTAATTTTTTACTATAGTATATCCATAAAACTTCATTGGTAAAAAATACAGATAAATCATCTCCAGATAAATAAATTGAGACATGAATTGATGAAATGAGTTCTCATAAATAAGCTGTAGATATCCCACAGAGTGACAGAACTGGAATCAGAACCCGGGTTAAAAAATACGATTTCTACCACCACCCTACCATTCTGTTGCACAAAAATGCCACGTAGGATGACTTTGTGGGGGTGATTTAGGAGAACAGGAACAATGAATGTGATATTGAGACTAACGTACTAGACAAACCATATCACTGCACATGCCTCCAAGATGAGGTACTAGGCACAGTCTCTCAAGGTGGAAAAGTCTGAATCCTTTCCATCTTTAAATAATACATGTTCGTCAGATATTGGCGACTAGTTATAAGTTTTTCTGACACAAATAGAATATCCAGTTAAACAAACAGTCCCAACTATTTCGTCTGTGGATATTTTCACTCAAGATACCCAGAGATTTACTACAATTTCCAATTTCATATGAGATTAATCATCCCCACACTTTGGCAAATACATGTTCTAAAACTATAACTATGCAGGTAAAATGAAGACTGAATATTTATTTAGATGAGTCAACGATCAGGTATGATTACAATGATTACTGATTTTATTAATACCCGCTCTCCTTTACCAAAACAAAATTGTTTTCTTTAGGTTTCTTTTGTTTGAGTCACCCAAAAACTTAACTGGCTTGTATTTCACTTTATATATATATATATATATATATATATATATATATATACACATTTGTAAATAAATAAATTTATATATATTAATAAGTATATATATATATTTCACTTTACATATATATATATATATATATATATATATATATATATATACAGGCTAACTCAAGTGAATCACAATTTTATAAGGTTTTATTTAAATTTTTTTATTTTGAAAGAGAGAGAGAGAAGCATGCTCCATGCTGTTAGCGCAGAGACCAATGCGGTGTTCAAACTCACAAACCATGAGATCATGACCTGACCCAAAATCAAAAGTCAGATGCTTAACTGACTAAGCCACCCAGGCACCCCACAAGGTGTTTTATTATCGTATTTTTAAAAAGCTGTTCACCAAATGAAGCAAAGGGCAATAAGATTTCCTCTCCAAGCCTGTGTGTGACAGACTCTGTCCTCTAAACTTAAATGTTTGGGATTTTTTTGTTTTTGTTTATTATTTGGTGGTGTTTTGTTTTTGCCACTATCATTATTTTTAAGATCTCTTTCGGCCTGAATTTATTTATCCCGGGATTTAGTTATTAACTATGTAATAGTTATTATAATTATAGTTGTTGAGGAAATTCTTGGCAATTATCTTTTCAATGTATCTGCAACAGGGTATTTGGTGGTGCCAGCCAAGGCAGATGACTGGAATGCCATGTCTTGGAGAGAAGACTGACAGAACCCATGCAGGCATTTCTATCTCTCTGTATGCTGTATTTGATCACCTACTTCTTTCTCCACCTTCAGTCTCCTGGTATATTTCACTTTTTGTTACTGGCATTTGCACAGCCAATAACTGCCTTGGACCATGGCCTTGGTATTGTCATACGGATAATATATTTTCACAAGGATGAGTTCTTCTTGGAACAATTTATCCAGTGGATTAGACTCTCCTGCATCAGAGCTCAGCAGGTCTTCCTGTTTCAACTGTCTGTAGTCTAAGATTTATGAGGCTCTGCTCAAGGCACTTTTCACCAGGTATATTTCATTTCGCAGGCTTCCTTACGTTCTTCAGAGAGAGTATAGGGAGTTGTAAATGTTATGTCACACTTGTTGATTCCTTTTAAATGGACATGCTTTAGAAGAAACTAAAATGAATTTCTAACATTCATTATTTCATTAACTTCCCCTCAAAAATGTACAATATATGTATCATTAAAAAAAAAGATAATGCAACAAAAATCTACACAGAAGAAAACATTCACCTGAAGAAGTGCTGCCCCTATTATTTTTCCCCACGATGTGCTGTTTATTCTCCATTTGCTTCACAGCAACAAATGGGTTTGCCAAATGTGAGACACTGGGAAGTTTTCAGAGGATGAAGACTGAGAGAAGGTTGAGTATGCTTTCCCCTGAACCCTTCCTGACTTAGTGTCAGTTGATGGCAGTAGCTAGTTCCTCCAGGATTGAACTTCTGAAGGTAGGGGAGTCCCCGAGCCCCCAACTTCAATACTTCCATTTCCTCTTCTTGGCCATAGGTCCAGAGTGTGGTAATGGCTTTCTGCTCTCGTTAGTCTCTAAGAGCCCTGCCTCAACATTTCTTGTTGGGTCTCTCAGAAAAAAAAAAGGCGTTTATACCATCTGAGTTTGAATCCTTTTCCTCAGGGGACCAAGACTGATACACATGCTATGGGTCTACAGGTCTTAAGAAACTGGAAGGTAATTAGTATTTCAAGATGAGTGGTTAGCTTGTAATTGTTTTGTTTTCACTCCTTTTTAACGAAAGGAGTAGCTGTTAATCTATTTGTCCAAAGTGTAGGGTGCTTAGTACTGTGTATTTCAGGTGTGCACGCCTAAGCCATGGGACAGTAAATAAACTCTTAAGAGTCTGTGCTCTAAAAAAAAAAAAAATTGTTGGGGCACTTACAATTGCTGGCTCAGTCAGTGGAGCATGTGACTCTTGATTTCAGGGTTGTGAATTCGAGAGATTGGGTGTAGAGATTACTTCAACATAAAATCTTTGTAAAAATTGTTTTCCTTTGTATTTATTGGTTTCATGAAATTAGCAAGATTTTAGAGCTTCACACATTGTTTGTTCACACAGCTCACAGGATAGCAGCTTTTTGTATAGCTCTATTCTCAAGCTACGTGTTTTCTACTTCTTAATACCCGCTCTCCTTAACTCACCTAGTATGGACAATGACTGACTACAAATAGGCGATGAGTCATATGGATTTAAAAGATATCCTTTATTTACCAACAGTATATAAATACTCTTGAGAAAGCCACAGATTATGCATTAGCTTTTATGACTTGGCTTTGCGATCTTCTTCTAGAGAACAAAAATGCTCTGGTGAACCACTTTGCAAGTGGTCAGATTACGTTTAGGAGAAGTAACTATCCACTGGATCTTTTCTCTGCCAAAGCATTTATTTTGCCATTCTGTAGATGTAGATCAAAGGAAACACCACAGTCTGGAATTTCTATGTCATGAAAGTCATTTTAATGCAGGCTCATTCTGGAAGTCCAGGGAAAAAGCCGAGACAGAAGTTTCTCACACATTACAAACCCAGAGGACGGTATTTCATTGAAGTTTCTGAGTAGTAATAAAGAAGTTTACATTCAGAAATCTTCCAGAAACCCAAGTTTACCTTTCAAATGTTGAGGTTTCTACATTGAATTAAGTGAGAAACTCTTCAGGAACAAAGGACAATCAGAGCCACCACTTCACAAGAAACCAAGGAGCATGAACTATATCATATTTCTACATGTGCCTCCTATGTAAATGGCACAATAGAGTTCAATGCACAACCTAACTGGCAATACACCCATGAAGGTTCTGATGGCAATGATGATGTCCATGAAATCAGCCCAACTAACAGAGAACAAGCTCAAAGTAGGTGATCAACGCATATTTTTATTCCACTGCATTCAAGTGAATTCAATCAAGTAGTAAAACAAACTATCCAGCTTCAGATTCTCATTTCTAGTCATGAATTATTCAATCTAATCCATTAAATTATTTTCTTTACCATGTAAATGTACCAGTACCTGTATGGAAACAAGTACAGTAATTGTATGGAAACAATTTTCTAGGGAAGAGATCAGCAACCTTCTTTAAAAGGGACAAATAACAAATATTTTGGGCGTGTGGGCCATATAGTCTCTGTCTCAACCACTTAAATCTGCTGTGTAGGATGAGAGCAACCATAGACAAATCACAGACATATATGGGTAGGTTCCAAAAAAAATTTGTTTTTATAGCATTTGGCCTATAAGTAGTAGTCTGCCCATCACTGATTTAGAGAATACCTCTATTTTCAGGTATGCAAAATAAAACATCATTAATATTATTTTTATTCTCTTATCAACCTACATGTTTTATTTTATTTAGATACATACACTTATGAATTCTACTTCAGGCTTTTGGAGTCTGATTCTCTAGAAACAAAGTTGTGAATCTATATTTTTGTACAGCCCTCCAGTGACTCAGTTGTCCAGCCACATTTGGCAATAACCACTGTAATTAATTCCAACCCCACTCATTAATTTTTGACTTGAATTATTTGAATTATCTTATATCTAGATTAAGTTTTCTTTTAGATAAATAACTCTATCCTTCTAACTGCTCAGTTAAAAACCTTTATTCCTTTATGACTTTCACATACTATTTCCAATTCTCCAATTCATCAGCAAATACAGCCAACACACTCTTCAAAATGCATCAATCACCTGATTTCTTCTCACTCTTCCCATTGCTATCACTGGAGTCTAAGCCACTACCTTCTGGATTTTCACAACAGCCTCCAGATTGATTTTCCAGTTTTTATACTCTGCTTCCCTATAGTCTATACTTCATGCAACATCCAAACATCATTTTAAAAAAAGAAAGTCACATTATCTCAGTTCTCAGGTCAAAACCCTCCAACCTCACCAAGAGTAAAAGCCAAATTTCTTTCAAACGTACAGTGCCTTATATGATGTGTCCCTCTCCATACCCCATTTGTTCTCTGACGCTGGGCCCCACTGGTCTCCAAGCTGTAAATATAATAGTATGTATATTTCTACCTCCAAGTCTTTTCACCTGCTCCTCCAAATGTTCATCCCCCAGATACCTACAAGGCTCACCTACTAGGATCCAGATGGTTTCTAAAATATCTTGGTGAGGCTTCTCTGGACCATTTATACCAAAGTTGAACTCCTTTCAGACTTTCTTTGCAACTAGATTCATTTTTACAGCATGTATCCCTACATAACACATATTGTTTTCCCTAGTGTTTCTGTTTATGCACTATCTCTTCCATTGGAATGTAAGTTCCATTAATGGGCAGGCATTTTGTGTGTACAATGAATGAAGAAATGACTGAATGTGACTTTATGCTTTTTTTAATCTTTACTGCCATGAGATGTTTTAACAATATGCTCAGATATAAAACTATTCCTCCTGACCCATTACATTGCAAGGCTATTTTCATTGTTTTTCATTATAATTCTTATATTTATAAATTATTATTTTTTTCAACGTTTTATTTATTTCTGGGACAGAGAGAGACAGAGCAGGAACGGGGGAGGGGCAGAGAGAGAGGGAGACACAGAATCGGAAACAGGCTCCAGGCTCCGAGCCATCAGCCCAGAGCCTGACGCGGGGCTCGAACTCACGGACCGCGAGATCGTGACCTGGCTGAAGTCGGACGCTTAACCGACTGCGCCACCCAGGCGCCCCATAATTCTTATATTTAAAACCACATCTAGGGTGCCTGGGTGACCCAGCCAGTTAAATTTTCAACTTCGGCTCAGGTCATTATCTCATATTTCATGAGTTCAAGCCCCACATAGAGCTCTCTGATGTCAGCACAGAGCTCACTTAGGATTATTTGTCTCCCTCTCTTTCTGCCCCTTCCCTGCTGGTTCTCTCTCTCTCTCTCAAAATAAACAAACTTTTTAAAAAAATAATAAAATAAAAATATAAAACAAAATCTAAAAGTTGAAGTAAAATCTAAAATCCTCTTCTCAGAATGGGAAAGCAATTTTATTGACATCTCTTTTAAATACCAACTGCAATGTGTAAATAAAATGAACTGAATGTGCAAATAAAATAATTGAATGTGTAAATAAAATGGTGAAATATTATCACTGCATGGTCTTAAGCAGCATTCTAAGTTATTATTTTCAGCCTTTGCTATTCTAGATTTCCCACTGAATTTGGCCTATGGCATTATAATAATAAAAATGAGAGTCAAACTTAAAACTAGGTAGCAATTACTTGGTAAAACCCTACAGTATTTCTTTAATTTATAGATTTCTTTACTTCTGCTTTGAACTTTCTTAATACTAGCACTGAAAATTGCAGGGAAATAAAGAGGCAAATATATAACTAAATAATAGTAAACCAGATGATACAAATCCTCTCAGTAGAAAATTTAACTAATTCCTAAGCAGGAGATCTTGGAATTCTGTTGCTCACCTGCTGTCAGCTGTTATGTGAATAGAAAAGGGCTATAAGTCTATCTATTGATGTGTTTATTTTATTGTTGTAAGTTCTTTCAGGAAGTAAATTTACATTTTTTAACAGTACAAAGACTCTTAGGGGGAAAAAATAGAACAGAGAAAAAATAATTGCCTCTTTTTAATTATTTTTTTTCACTAGGTGAAAAGAAGAGATGTTTGGAGCAACAAAACATAGAGGAAAAAGTTAATTGCCTGGAAGCAATTAATACAGTAGAAGGATATAAAAATTCTAAAGCTACTGACTAAATGCAGCTTTCTACACAGCAAAAATTATACAGAGGACAAATAAATACATCAAATAATTATAGTGAAGGTTATCATACTACTCAATCTGAAACTGATAGAATAAACAACCCAAATCTTTACAGGTTCAATTATTTCAATAGTAATGTATATGACTGATATATACAGAACCTTGCAAACAATAATTAAGTAAAATATATTACTTCACCCCTATTTTGGATGCTATTTCAAAAGAACTCAGAACAAAGAACAATAAGAAAGAAATATACTTACAATGCAATAACAAAGTTACCTTTCACATACACAAATACACTGTTGGAAAATAAATATCCCACTTCTAAATAATTCCACATTAAAAGTAACCATACTGAGGGGCTGAGGGGTGCCCAGGTGGCTCAGTGGATTGAGTGCTCTGACTCTTGATTTCGGCCCAGGTCATGATCCTAGGGTCATAGGATCTAGCCCCGCCTCGGGCTCCATGCTCAGTGTGGAGACTGCTTAAGATTCTCCCTCTCTCTCTCTGTCTCTCTGTCTCTCTCTCTCTCACACATGCGTGCTATCTCTCACTCTCTCTCTCCTCTCTCTCTTCTTCTAAAATGAAAAAAAAAATTAAAAATTAAACAAAAAATAAAAAAATAACCATACTGAAAATTACATGACATTAAAGATTAAACCACAATAATACTCAAGACTTATCAAAACACTAAGTGGTGTGTAATACTACTTCCAATCAAAAAGGAGTAACTGGAGGGGAACTTTCCTTTCCTCTGCAAACAACTAAAAAAGTAGACAAAGTATAAGAAAAAAGATGTTTCCAGACATCGGGACAATAGGCAGAACAGGAAGGACTATGACTCTCAAGAGAACAGAAACAAAGCAGGCTCTACGTTACTCTGGCTTTCTGCCTGGAAGAAATTTCTGGACCTAGGCCCAGGAATGAGGAAGGCAACCAGAGAACAATGGGATTACTGATTTGAAGAAGCATATTTCTCAGAGTTTGGGGAAGTTGAGGCAGAGGGAATTAGCAGGGAAAATGAACTCCTGACATTTTTATTAGATCCCCTTGAATCTCTGACTTCATACTAATCTGTGAATATAAAGCTGAAACTCTATTAAGCTAGACAAATCACAAAGGCAGGGAGTTACACATGAACAAATTCTAAACATCTCAAAAGGATTAAGAGACATCCAAATTCCAAGCAACCAGACTATAGAAATCTCATTCAACATTCAGGGCACTCATTAGAAACTATTTAACAGTCACACTTAAGAAGAAGCAAGATTAGGCTAGCACTTTTGTCTCGTCCTAAAAGAATTTAAAACCAAACCTTGAAAGAATCAAGCCAGTCAAAACAAACATCAACACTTCTTAAAGAAAGATAAATCTCATACACTCTCACATGTATCATTAATTATGTCATAAATTCACTAAAAAATTACTAGGCATATGAAGCAGCAGCAAATGTGACTCAAACCCAGTGGAAATATTAGCTAATAGAAACATACCCAGAAATAATAACTTTTAAAAAGTTATGAACCGGGAGTTCTTGGCTGGCTAAGTTGATTAAGCATCTGACTCTTGATTTCGGCTCAGGTCATCATCCCAGAGTCCTGAGCCAGCCCCATCCCACTCCTCACTGAGCATGGAGCCTGCTTGGGATTCTCTCTCTGCCTCTCCCTGTCCCCCTCTCTCTCTCTTTCTCAAAATAAAGAAAGAAACAAACATATTTTTTTAAAAATAATATAAACAAGTGAAAAATAAACTGTAGAAAAGAGTTATGAACTGTTTTAATACTGTGACAGATATATTTAATATTTAAAGAAATCATTATGAAAACAAAACTAAAAGATACATAAAAGAGACACAAATTTAGAAGGTTTATTGAAAAAAATGAAGACAAAAAAAAAACCACCTAAGGAAAGAAAAATGCACAGAGACAGATCAGGAGAGATTATTTTTTAATTATAATAATTTTATAATATAGATACCATAATTGAAATGAAAATTTCTCTAGAAAATATTACTAACAAAAATTGATTCAAAAAGAAATAGAAAGCCCCACACAAACCAATGACAATTAAAGAAACTGAACTGTTGGGGACACCTGGGTGGCTCAGCTGGTTAAGTGTCCGACTTCAGCTCAGGTCATGATCTCATCGTTCATGAGTTCGAGCCCTGCATTTGGCTCTGTACTGACAGCCCAGAGCCTGGAGCCTGCTTCAGATTCTTTGTCTCCCTCTCTCTCTGACCCTCCCCCATTCACACTCAGTCTCTCTCTCAAAAATAAATAAATATTAGTTTAAAGAAAAATAATAATAATAACGAAGCTGAACTTTTAAATAAAAATTCTTGGCTTCCTCCACCATCACCTTCTAAGGGAAACAAAACACACACACACACACACAAAAAAAAAAAACCCCACAAACTACCCAATTGTTCATTCAAATTTTACAAAACCCACAAGAAACAGATTAACACATGTACTCAAATTATTTCATGAGGTAACAAAGAAAGCTTCCTGATTCATTACATGAAGATCATAAATAAAACAAAAAAAAAATTATAGGCTCTTCTAACTTCTATTAATGTATCAACTCTGTCATTAAACACCTATATAATCTCGGTTAAGTTACTTGACCTCTATGAGAGTCTATTTTCCCATCAGTAACAATGCTTCTATTAGACCCGCTAAGGATAGACCAATCCTAATTTAAAATT
This sequence comes from Prionailurus viverrinus, assembly GCF_022837055.1. Taxonomy (NCBI): domain Eukaryota; kingdom Metazoa; phylum Chordata; class Mammalia; order Carnivora; family Felidae; genus Prionailurus; species Prionailurus viverrinus. The sequence continues at coordinate 122,885,286 of NC_062566.1, read as the reverse complement.
CATCTCCTCTCCACTTCCACCAGTAGAAATGTCAGGTCTGAATTCACACAAAGAACCAGCCCCTCAGCTTCAAACACCTTCTTTTCTATCAGGACCGTATCCTTGATTAAGGAACTTCCACTATTTCAGAATTACATCAAAGTCTCTTGGCTGCATTCCTCAAAACACTGACTGTGGTCCCTCTCTACTGGAATCCTTGCCATGGCAAGTGCAGTCTCGCTTTGCCAAGTATAAGCGTATCTCTCTGGAGTATACTGAAAGCTGGAATGTCTTGTATATTCTACTACCTCTCTGCTTATCAGTTTATTATCTCCCACCTCCTCCCCAAGAAACACTATTTTCTATTTGAGTGTTTGACAATAGTCTAATGTGAGTTTATTGCCCCTTGCATAATACCTATTTTTATTATGCTCATTGTGACAATAAAGAAGATATTAATTGAATTCATTATTCAATTCCATTAGCTATTATTAGTTTTATCTTACTGAGATAGACACCTATGTTCTGGATTCACCACACCAAATAATGATTTTAAATTCCTTTTTAAAATAATAATTCTTCTTGCCTTTTACATCCTTTCCCTTGACCTTTTCTTTGTATTTACTCTTATATAATTTCAATTTTGGATTCAGATTTTCAGAACACTATATGCTGATATGTAGCTTAAAACTGAATTGGATACAGAAGACTGAATATTACCCAACTTGAGCAAGAAGAAATTTCCGTATGTTATTACTTTGTCCTTCACTGACAGTGCAGGGTCTGAGATAGATGTTTGCACTATGTTTTCTGTCTGCCTTGGATTGCTATAATGAGTTGAGCTGTCAGTGGTGAGTATGTACCAAAAGGACTATGAATATGTAGAACTCAGCAACATGCGATGAACCAGAGTATATAATGTTGACTCCAAGGACACTGCATTCCTGGGTTACACCAGATTACTAATATTATTAACCAAAACTCATTTTTCAAAGTTTTTTTCTACTCATTTTCATGAATTCTTCCTAATGCAAGTATACAAAAGTTGTTGATCATGCTTGTTTCTGACTTCAATCAAAATTATAAAGTAGGGCGAAAGGAGAGACACATGCATGGAATGCCTATTAGTCATTCTCTGCATCTTTTTCCATTGTCCTAGCTTTCCTTTCAGAGCTTTGTTCCCCCACATCTTTCCACCAGTTATTGGCAGATGCTCCCTTTAGCAGCCACAGAAGTAGCTCATTTTAATGGAATCATCATTTTAGTATAGCCCCTGCATCAAAATTTCTTTGCATTACATTCACTGTGAAGCTTACACAGTGAAAGGACTACTAGTAAAAAATTTTAGAGCCTAACAATCTACAGAGAATTGTCACATATTGCACTTTAATTGATTTTACTGTGTCAATTTGATAAACTCACTACAAAATATTAAGGCTGATCATGAGAGGAAACATTTTATATTTTTAACTGGAGCTTTTTTTTTAAAGTAAAGTGGTCACATACTGAAAGAAACATTTAGGGGAATAGTTACATATGTGTTGGGAGGGTACTTCTATTAGGCTTACCTCCATATGAACTATATATTGTCAGGACAGTGGGGAATGACAAAATTCCCCACTATTCCCTATTTCTTCACTCTGAAAAGAAGAGCAAAACTGTTCCGACAACCGATGTTTCTTAGACCTTAAGAATTGTTCTTTTCAGATTTCACATTACAACTCTATGTGATCGATGAGCCTTCAAAGTATACAAAGAAGATATGTCTACACTGATTCCACTAAATGCTCTGTAGGGTTTCAATACTTCTGATTTCCTAATCATTTGAAGACATTCAGAGACTCCCTTGTGATAAGTGGAAGATGCAACCATAAGGATTTTACTCCTATTTTCCAATGTCAAGCGAAAATGAGTAATCTCTAAAGTCCATGTTACCTGACAATATTTTTCACTGCTAGCAAATCAGTGTTTCCCAGCTTACAATTCTAAGAAATGTTAAGCCCTTGGCATTTTTGTCATTCTAAGCTAAACTACTCATAACAATCTAAATATAAACTTTAAGAAGTTATTAAACTATGTCTCTCAAAACTGGTATCCTTTGTAGACTTTACTACCCTTTGGAGAAAACTTTCCAATTTGATTGTACACCAAATAAAAATTTTACCCAGTTTCTGAAATACTAATAGGCATTTAAAATCTGGAGGAAAAAAAAAAAAGACATGGCTCCTACTTCAAAGAAGCCATCTTCAGCGGCTCTAAGATTAAAAGCTAGCTCCCTTACCCTACCACTCAGACATGTTCTACTTGCACAAATATCAGTAAAAACAGGATTATTAATATATATTAGCAATGTATCAGCAAGATCAGCCCATCACATGGAGTCTCTCACATCGTTATGGTTAGATGGCTTAGTCACATGGCTGGTGGTAGACAATGGCTGTTAGTTGGGAGTTCAGCTAGGAATACAGACCAGAGCACCTGCACATGACCTCTCCATGTGCTTGGGCTGCTCACAAGCAAGGAGGCTGATTTCAAAGGGAAATAACTCCAAGAAGAAAAACTCAAAAGAATTTAGTTGAAAACTTCAAGCCTTCTTTGGACTTGGCTTTGGAAATCCACAAACACCACAACCATCTATTTTCTTGGTTCGGAATTCAAGGGGCAACCCAGATTCAAAAAGAAAAAAGCACAGCAAGGCAGGAATACTGGAAAGAATGATCTATTTGGTGACCAAATTTAGAAACCAGATACTATACGTAGTATTCTAGCTATCCATTAAAAATGCTAGAAGATTCTGTGCAAAATTCATAGATAGTAACTACTTGTGAAAGCAGCAATAAGTGTTGGCTTGTTTACCATGCAGGCGTCTGCATGTGGTAACAAAGCATGTCACTAGTTGAAATGATAACATAGACGTCTGGTGATAGGGAGCTTTGAGAGAATAGAACTGAAAGAGTTCAACAGTATACAGTCCTCTTGATCTATCAATTTTATTTCATTTTATTTTTTTATATTTTGGATCTATCAATTTTCTACTGAGCTATTAGGAAGTAAGGCTTATGCCATGTTTAAAAATAAAGAAAAGCCAAAATAAAAAGAATATTCTATATAAGTTTGTTTAGATTGTTGTATTTTCATTTTCATTTGTTTCCATATATTTCTTAATTTCTTCCCTAATTGCCTGGTTGACCCATTCATTCTTTAGTAGGGTGTTCTTTAACCTCCATGCTTTTGGAGGTTTTCCAGACTTTTTCCTGTGGTTGATTTCAAGCTTCATAGCATTGTGGTCTGAAAGTATGCATGGTATGATTTCAATTCTTGTATACTTATGAAGGGCTGTTTTGTGACCCAGTATGTGATCTATCTTGGAGAATGTTCCATGTGCACTCAAGAAGAAAGTATATTCTGTTGCTTTGGGATGCAGAGTTCTAAATATATCTGTCAAGTCCATCTGATCCAATGTATCATTCAGGGCCCTTGTTTCCTTATTGACCATGTGTCTAGATGATCTATCCATTTCTGTAAGTGGAGTGTTAAAGTCCCCTAAAATTACCACATTCTTATCATAGGTTGCTTATGTTTGTGAGTGTTTTATATATTTAGGGGCTCCTGTATTCGGCACATAGACATTTATAATTATTAGCTCTTCCTGATGGATAGACCCTGTGATTATTATATAATGCCCTTCTTCATCTCTTGTTACAGCCTTTAATTGAAAGTCTAGTTTGTCTGATATAAGTATGGCTGCTCCAGCTTCCTTTTGACTTCCAGTCGCATGATAAATAGTTCTCCATCCCCTCACTCTCAATCTGAAGGTGTCCTCAGGTCTAAAATGAGTCTCTTGTAGACAGCAAATAGATTGGGTCTTGTTTTTTTATCCATTCTGATACCCTGTGTCTTTTGGTTGGCGCATTTAGTCCATTTACATTCGGTGGTATTACAGAAAGATAAGGGTTTAGAGTCATTGTGATGTCTGTAGGTTTCGTGCTTGTAGCGATGTCTCTGGTACTTTGTCTCACAGGATCCCCCTTAGGATCTCTTGTAGGGCTGGTTTAGTGGTGAGGAATTCCTTCAGTTTTTGTTTGTTTGGGAAGACCTTTATCTCTCCTTCTATTCTAAATGACAGACTTGCTGGATAAAGGATTCTCGGCTGCATATTTTTTCTGTTCATCACATAGAAGATCTCCTGCCATTCCTTTCTGGCCTGCCAAGTTTCAGTAGAGAGATTGGTCACGAGTCTTATAGGTCTCCCTTTATATGTTAGAGCATGTTTATCTAGCTGCTTTCAGAATTTTCTCTTTATCCTTGTATTTTGCCAGTTTCACTATGATATGTCATGCAGAAGATCGATTCAAGTTACATCTGAAGGGAATTCTCTGTGCCTCTTGGATTTCAATGCCTTTTTCCTTCCCCAGATCTGGGAAGTCCTCAGCTATTATTTCTTCAAGTACACCTTCAGCACCTTTCCCTCTCTCTCCCTCCTCTGGAATACCAATTATGCGTAGATTATTTCTCTTTAGTGCATCACTTAGTTCTCTAATTTTCCCCTCATACTCCTGGATTTTTTTAATCTTTTTCTCAGCTTCTTCTTTTTCCATAATTTTATTTTCTAGTTCACCTATTCTCTCCTCTGCCTCTTCGATCCGAGCCATAGTTGTCTCCATTTTATTTTGCAACTCGTTGATAGCATTTTTTAGCTCCTCCTGGCTGTTCCTTAGTCCCTTAATCTCTGTAGCAAGAGATTCTCTGCTGTCCTTTATACTGTTTTCAAGCCCAGCGATTAATTTTATGACTATTATTCTAAATTCACTTTCTGTTATATTGTTTAAATCATTTTTGATCAGTTCATTAGCTGTTGTTATTTCCTGGACGTTTTTCTGAGGGGAATTCTTCTGTTTCATCATTTTGGATAGTCCCTGGAGTGGTGGGGGACTGCGGGGCACTTCCCCTGTGCTGTCTTGAATAACTTGCGTTGGTGGGCGGGGCCGCAGTCAGACCTGATGTCTGTCCCCAGCCCACCGCTGGGGCCACAGTCAGACTGGTGTGTGCCTTCTCTTCCCCTCTCCTAGGGGCGGGATTCACTGTGGGGTGGCGTGGCCTGTCTGGGCTACTTGCACACTGCCAGGCTTGTGGTGCTGGGGATCTGGCGTATTAGCTGGGGTGGATCGGCAAGGTGCACAGGGGTGGGAGGGGCAGGCTCAGCTCGCTTTTCCTTTGGAGATTCCCTTCGGGAGGGGCCCTGCGGCACCAGGAGGGAGTCAGACCCGCCGGAGGGATGGATCTGCAGAAGCACAGCGTTGGGTGTTTGTGCAGTGCAAGCAAGTTCCCTGGCAGGAACTGTTCCCTTTGGGATTTTGGCTAGGGGATGGACGAGGGAGATGGCGCTTATATAAGTATGTTTAAATTGAAGGAAATAACTTCAGAAAATAAATTGTAGATTACTATTAAGATTAAGAACAGACAGTACATATTATGACTTGTTGGTTCAAAGATATCAATACCTAAATATAAATTTGGCCTTAGATTCAAAATTTCAATTTCAGAAATTGGCAAACAATGGGTGTTCAAATGGCAATCTTCTTTCAAATTTTTCCAATGCTTAGGGCGCCTGAGTGGCTCCATCGGTTAAGCGCCTGTCTCTTGATTTCAACCCAGGTCATGATTTCACGGTTCATGAGATCAAGCCCCGCTGTGGGCTCTCCACTGACAGTGCCGAACCTGCTTGGGATTCTCTCTCTCCCTCTCTCTCTGTCCCTCCCCCACTCTCTCTCATGTTCTCTCCCTGTCAAATAAATAAACTTAAAAAAAATACTTCAAATCTTTCCGTTGCTTTAGACTATCAGATTAATGTGTGGTCTAATTTATCTTTTTTTAATTTTTTTTTAATTTTACTTATTTTAAGAGAGAGAGAAAGAAAGTGAGCATGAGAGTGGGAGGCACAGAGAGACAGGGAGAGAGAAAATCCCAAGCAGACTCCATGCTGTCAGCACAGAGCCTGATGCGGGGCTCAAACCCAACCGTTAGATCATGACCTGAGCCAAAGTCAAGAGTCAAATACTCAACCAAATGAGCCATCCAGGCGCCCCTATCTTAAAAACAAAATATAGTTCATATTACAACCCAAGATATAGAGATCTATTTGTGAGTGGATGTATGTGTCTTAACACACATATAATCCTGAATTCACAGTTTATACTTTATGTAAAGGATATTTTTTCCTTCTTAATTACTGTCACATAAATCTCATCTCAGTTATTACAAGGTAATCATATCTTCAGATCTAGAATTCCCCAATTCTAATGTCAAAAAATATTGCTGTGTTTAAGCCAGAAAACTGTTGTAAAAGTGAAGTAAAGGAACCTCTGCAGAAGCTATATTTTAACTACTGCATATAAATACTTCAGTGACTTTTGACATTCTTTATTACTCATTGGATTTCTGGCTTTTTAGTCTTGTGTAGTAATATATTTATTTGGTTTTGTCCAATAGCAATATTAGCAAATATTGCTCTCCTCCAAAATAAGTCTGCTTGAATTATGGTGCCTCTGAAATCTTCAGCAATGCCTTTCTTTTCCTTTCTGCATTCCTAGCAAAGTCACGTCTGTTGTGGAAAATTATGCTGATTATATTCCATTGCACCTGTGTTGACATGTTTCTGAGAGATGATTTTACCAAAGTTGTGTGCCAGTGGAGGGAATAACTTCTGGGTGGGTTTTCTGTTTAAATGCTACAGTCCCCATCTGGAAATTCAGGTAACTCATAACACATATGAAATTGAATCTGTTAATTTAAATTAACTTTAGAGAAAATGTTCCCCTGTCATCTAGGCTCCCAATTTTCCCAGAATTATCTGTGAACCAAGAAGATGGCAATTTGAGTTACTTTGTATCTTTAACCACTGAAATTGAAGCTGAATTAACTTGCAGATAACAGCTCACCATTGCTAAACTGATGATTTCAAAGTTGAATACGAACCTAACAGTGGAGAATTATTTCTTAAATTACTCTAAAATAAACCAGACAGCAGGAACACATTTGGGCTAAATTTACTCTCATTACCTTAAAAGAAGAAAGAAAAACTGAGGCTCATTTTACATACCATTATTGACTTTTCTAAGCTAATGTTTTCTTTTATATCCCATCAGCAAGACTTGCCGAAAGGATTTGTTGTGTGCTTCAGTAGAGGAATGCAAACTGCTCTGTTTACCTGTCTCCTGGACTGTCCTCAGGAGAAAGGAGGGTGGGGAGGTGTGTGTGGAGACAGTTCTCAGAGGGAAGTATATTTGTCTAAGAACTCACAGGAAAAAAGCCATAAGGATATTCTTCCTTTTTCCTCACCAAATGGTAAATATTCATTAATGAACCAACACATCAAACAATATGTTAAGGCCAACCAAGGAGCAGATACTAGGAACTTTGAGGGTACACATTAATCAACACAGTAGGACAAGAATAGATTTCACTCTATTTAAACAAACAGGAATAAAAATAACAATATGCCAGTGATTGGGACAAAGCAAGAAATCTGGGCATCCAAAGGACATGCAAATAATTAAAACTCAAGATAACTAAGAATTAGAAAGACAGGTAAACTAGAAAAAGCCTCCTGAGTGAGACAGTGAAATATGGGGAACAAGTCTATTACAATAACAAAAAGAAAATCGCCCCTTTATTGCCCATATTCCATAGCTCCAGTCAATGTTTTTGGCACATAGCAAGTATTTAATGAACATGTGTTGCTTTGAATTAAACCCTGATGAACTAAAGACTGAAAAGTTTGTTGTCCCAGAGCAGCATCATTGCTGAGAGTCAAAGATCAAATTCAGATTTGGGTTCCCCTTAGGATTTGAGAAGAGTGAAGGAAAGATTTTGATGAAGCTATTAACTTCAGATGCATCTGCGAAATTTAATGAATGAGAGCCACTGGGTCTCACAGGAGACACAATCTCATGTCAAATGAGACACTCATACAAGATATCTCATAGGAGAGATGTCTTTGGGCCCTTAGAGGCATATGACTTTCTAGAAGTTCTATGTCTGGCTTCCTCGAAGATAGTCTTAGTGCCATATGCACTTGAACTGCCATCGGCGCATCCACCCACTGTAGCCAGGCAGCAAAAGTCACCAAGAGAAAAAAAAAATGCCGCTTCTATACCTCTAAACTTACTAGATTTTCCCTTTGAACACATTTGCCCTCTCTCCTCCACTAGATTTTCTCTTTGAATACATGTGTCTTTTTCTCCTTCACTAACAAATGAGAAAAGAGACAGAACACATATGATAGCATCCTAAGAACACCTCCTAAGTTTTACACAGATCTTTGGAGGACTTCTCTGAGACAGCTTTGGGGCCATACTCAGTACTTTGTCCTGTGCCAAAAAATAACACTTTCATTTTCTCAATACACAACCAAGAAAAATAGATTTTATTGAGAATGTCACAGAGAGATAGGTTAGAGAAGCAAACCATACCTCACAGAGTAAACTTAAATCTCCACTGATTTTTTTTTAACATTTATTTATTTTTGAGACAGAGACAGAATGTGAGCAGGGCAGGGGCAGAGAGAGAAGGAGACACACAATCCGAAGCAGGCTCCATGCTCTGAGCAGTCAGCACAGAGCCCAACACGGAGCTCGAACCCACAAACTGTGAGATCATGACCCGAGCCAAAGTCGGACGCTCAACCAACTGTGGCACCCAGGAGCCACGAATCAAATCTCCGTTTAGACATCACTGCTATTCTTCCAAAGGCCCTGTCTGGTTGCCAGTCATCTCACCCCTCACCCGTGCTGTCTCTTCTTCACTGCAGCCTCTAGTCTCCTGTAATGTTCTACACAATTCAGCTTTACCTCTTGTGTACCCCATTATGCAAAGAAAGCCACAAAAGTGATGACCCAGTAGTTTCATTTAATTAGCTCACTAACTATCTTGTATTATTTAAGGAATTTCTTACAGGTCTTACCTTTCATCCAAAGTAGCTAATCAGAGTGCCTATCTAAGAAAATAACCGTCTTTCTATGGGGAATTTTGTTGCTTAGACCATAGGATTTTCTCTAGACTATTCTTGTTTTCTTAAGTTTTTTTTTACATTTATTTATTTTTGAGAGACAGAGAGAGAGCACAAGTGGGGGAGGGGCAAAGAGAGACAGGGAGACACAGAATCCAAAGCAGACTCCAGGCTCTGAGCTGTCAGCACAGAGCCTGATGAGGGGTTCAAACCCATGAGCTGTGACATGAATGACCTGAGCTGAAGTCAGATGCTTAACCGACTGAGCTACCCAGGTGCCCCCAGACTATTCTTAAGGGTAAAAAACATAATGTTTCAGTATAGCCATTCTTAGCCATTGCTGCCAAGCTACAAAAAGGAGGTAGAAAGTTAAAATGGAATCAGGGAGAGACCAGGTAAAATGTAAAGGAGGAAACTTAATAAGACAGAATGGTGTGCGAGGTCACTGACATATTATTAATATCTCTAAAATTCAGTTTTCTTGAAGGCAAATTAAAATAATAATGGTAATGATCCATGAGGGTTATTTTGACATTTTTTGAGAATAAACTGAATTAACAAATGTAAAACAGTTTGCACAGTTCCTAGTGAAACTCCAAATGATGTTCATCTTCCTATTCCCATTTGCCTGAATGGAGGGTAAAAGAAGGAAGCATTCTAGGTACGAATAAAAAATAAGTACACAGGGGCGCCTGGGTGGCTCAGTCGGTTAAGTGGCTGACTTCAGCTCAGGTCATGATCTCGCGGTCCGTGAGTTCGAGCCCCACATCGGGCTCTGTGCTGACAGCTCAGAGCCTGGAGCCTGTTTCAGATTCTGTGTCTCCCTCTCTCTGACCCTCCCCTGTTCATGCTCTGTCTCTCCCTGTCTCAAAAATAAATAAAACGTTAAAAAAAATTTAAAAAAAAATAAGCACACAGAACAGAGAATGGGGAAAAAAAAGGTCTATTCAGAGTGAAATAATGCTGCATGGGAAAAGCATTCAAGTATTAATATCTCAAATTGAAAGAATTTCATGTTCATGATTTTTGTCATATTCTTGCCTCAGGAGTTATTGCAATTTATTTAGTAAAAGCAACTACCCAAATTCTGTTTGCTGGTAACTCATGGGAAAATAATGATTTTGTGAAATTTTATTCTCTATGCTGCAAAGAAGCTAAAGAGACTTAAGGCAGTTGGATACCTATTGCTATAGTTTTGCCTCCTCACCTTTTTTCTTTTTGTTTTAAATACAAGTTAGTTAACATACAGTGTAGTCTCGGTTCTAGAAGTAGAACTCAGTGATTCATCTCTTATATATGACACCCAGTGCTCATCCCAAAAAGTGCCCTCCTTAATGCCAATCACCTATCTACCCATCCACCCATCCATTTCCCCTCCAGCAATCCTCAGTTTGTTCTCTGTATTTAAGAGTCTCTTACAGTTTGCCTCCCTCTCTGTATTTTTATCTTATTTTTCCTTCCCTTCCCCTATGCTCATCTGTTATGTTTCTTAAATTCCACATAGTAAAGTCATATATTTGCCTTCTTACCTTCTCTAAACAGGGACTACTAGTGGGATTGAGAGCAAACCAAAGAATTTTTCCCTCTGAAATATCAGTCTGGAAGGCCACTCAATTTAGATATATGACTGCAACCAAGCAACGCATAAGAGCCTAATTTTTAAACATGACTTCATCAACATGACCCTCCAAGTTCACTTTATTCTATTTGCTTTCTTCCTTTACTAATACATTTTTTGTTTTGATATTCTCTGGACAAATTGGCATGAGAAATTATTTGTCTGTGTCAAAATTCTTACTCAAGGATGTATTTATTCAGAAATTGTAATGGATCATCAATTCTTCAACTATACAATGGCAATGGACTAGGTCATCTCTACATATCTGTCATTTCTTTGTCTATGTTGCATAACAACATTTGACCTACTATTTGAAATTAATAGCCCAGGAAGGAAAGCAAGCCTACTCCAAGTTATAATATCAATAATAATAATAATGACGTTTGTTGGTAAGTATAGATCTTGGCATAATGCAAACCATCTGTAATAAAGCACTTTATATTGAGCAAGACAGACTTAACAATCCCCTCAGCTTTACTAAACTTTAGATAGGTTTCTTCCAGACTATAGGCTCCTGACCTCCATTACAGCATTTACTGTAGAAAACTTGCAATCATAAATTTTTCTCTGGCCCTTTAAGATCTAAATCTTCTTCCAGTCTCACCTGTTTGACAATTTGGGAATGTCTTTCTTAAGGATCTGTAAACCACCTCTTCAAAATATAATCATCAATAAAGACAGTGTTCCTATCTTCCAGTATCTGTGAGAGAGTTGGAGCCTTAGATAAACAACAATCAGCAAACACACAAGGCCTAATCACACTGACAAATACTCCTCATACTCTCTAGCACTTTCCCACTAACTCACCTCAGCGCTTAAAAACTCTCCCACCCTGTTTCAATGGAGTTGAGTCTGGTGAGGGGAAGAAAAGTTTTCCTTCACCCTTTTAGGATTCCTGACTAGATCTGAAAATTAAACTTACAAAGAGAGAGATTAATGGGAAAAAACATACAAATTATTTAAGTTTTATATGATGGACACCTTTGTAAGGAAATGAAAACCCAAGGGAAGAGTTACACCTGTGTATTTTTATGCTCAGTTCAATGAGGAGTACAGAGCTGTGGAGGAACAGGGCAGGTTAGGAGTATGAGGAAAATGTCACCCACTGGAGGGAACTAGCAAAGCCTGTTTGTTAGTGCTCTTCTTGGCATCCCTATGTCTTTGGAGAGAAGGACTGGAAGGTGCCTCTCTCATGAGGATTTTATGATGTGTTACAGGGAAGAAGACTAAGAGGAAGAGGAGAGCAGAATGACCTTCCTGTTCTTTCCATTTCCTCAAATTTCTTCAGCTTATAATATACAATATGCTGAGATGCCATACTTTGGGATAGAATGTCCTAAACACCATTAAGTTCAAATTCTCTCCCTTATTGCAACAGACTAAGTAAAATCTTCCTTGCTTATTTGACTTGTTCAGTACAATATTTATTTAATAATATGCATTATCTCAGGGTTTCTAATAAACAAAAAGAGAAAATCATATTATTGGCTAGTGTTTATATTTGAGGGAACAAAAGATTATATCAGAGGCTCATTGCCACATAGCTCATTATTCTTCTCCATTTTACCCAGTAGGAGAGATGTGATGACACAGGATTCACACTTCATTTCTTTAAAGTAATGAGTTCATCCCCATTATGACTCAAGTCCCTCAAGTTGCTATTAAGTCACAAATTTAACCTACTTAACCATGTAAATAAAGCAAGGTGAGGAAGAGTGTGCTGATGTGAGTTAGGAGCCTAGCATTCAGGTTTCAGCTATTTAGGCCCATTCTGTTGTTAGAATATGACAACAGTATCTAAACCTCCTTCTCCGATTGCTCATTTGTAAAGTAGCATAGTTGTGAGAGTTAGAGTTAGGAATATTCATTAACATTTATGGACACTTACTGTGTCCCATGCATTTTTAAAAAGTGGTTTACATATGCCAATACATTCAATGTTCCAATTAAGTCATAAGTAGCTAGATTATCATTCACATTTTACAAACCAGTAAACTCAAAGCAGAGATTAAGTATGTGCACATACAAACAATGCCAGGAAGTGGCAGAGCCAGGATGGGAAAGCACAGAGTCTGACACTAAGCCCATGCCCTTATCAAGCTACACAGCATCTCTACAGGTGTGAAATACCAGGCCCGGACTCAGGATGTGGCATATGGTACACACCCAAAGAGTTTCATCATTGCCACCATTATGTACCCTTTTATTAATATGCAAATATGTCACTTCTGTTAGAATACTTTAATAAAATACAAACATAGATTATTTGGGGTCACATTTATAAGACAGGAAACTATTTGGGAAGCTATTGTATATATAAGTATATGTATATATACACACATTCATGTATATGTGTATATATATATTTTAAGATTATATATAATACATATATATATGAAATGAGAAGCTAGTATATCCCATCTTACATAAGATATTTGACAGACAAAATTATGTACATAATCAAAATATCTTATAGTATCCATTCCTGAAAGAAGAGTAACAAAGTGTGAACTTCAAGAGTGAGAGGGAGGAGGTTGGATTGGAGATGAGAATGGAAAACAAAACCAATACCTATTTCACAGGAGGGTAATTTTCCTTCCTTCCTTTAGTGTATCATTTAAATAATCTGTGACATTAGAATAAACATAATTTCCCCCTAAATGCCTCAATGCAATGTAAATAAAATAGATCATAAAGATGAAATCTTTGGATATAAAATTGTCAGAATTTCAAAAGGAGGCCAAAAGGACCTTTGCTGGATACCTTCTAAAAGGGCATGATCTTCTGTAGTCATAAAAAATGGAAGCCACTCTTAACAATGGAAGCATCATAATCTCATTTAACATTCATCCAAATGGATGAAGAAGATAATTACTTTAAATCTGTGAGAGAAAGAATTAAAAAGCTAAGAGAATTTCAATAGTGCCTAAAACAAACTAGATAATCAAAGTGCCAATTGAATGCTTTACAACCAAAAAAAAAGGTGTCTGTTTATATTCCCAGGTTTTATTCTGTATGAAGATCATATATTGACAAATAAAAAAACTCGTGGTAAATCTTCTATTCTTATAGCAACACCATTTCCTCCTTGTCAGACTTTTTGCTAGAAAATTCCTTTTGTCATTTATGGAGCAACATCGATACCTTACGAAATCAGCTTATTGCCTCAAACTGTCTACAAATAAAGCCCAAAATCAATTTGTCTGATGAAACGGCTGTAACTGCTTGTCAGTCAAATGATCACCGAGTACCTTTTTATGCACCAATATCAAAGCTTTGCTGGTTGGCTTATTAATACTAAGACCCAGAGAAAAGATAACACTGTAAATGAATATGCGAATATTTCAAATTTTCTTTAAATTACCCACTGCAATCTTTGGCTAAAGGTGAAGAGAATCTGGTAATTATTTTTATTGACATGTGTGTTTGCATACCAAGTGTTATTTCCAAAGGTTAATTATTTACATAACCTCTCTGAGTTATATCTCCTGCTGTCTTGGAATTTATCTCGGCACAACTTAAATTAAAAAAATCTAAAGTTGCCTTTCTGTAGCATCCAAGAGTTATAAGGATGATTAAAAAGGAAGCACTAGGAATTTATTCAAACTTTTTATGAATGGTCTCATGAATGGTCTCCAAATATTTAGAAAATCTAGATCATGCTTAAAAATTTGACTCTACATATAGATAAAAACATTTCTGACAAAATTGAAAAATAGAGAAATAACCTATATAAAGCATATAACACATTCAATTTGTATTACTATACAGTAAGACTATTACATAGAAGAAACACTAAGATATTGTCTGTTTGCTTGTTTTTATTTAGTTATGGTTTGTTTCTGATTCGTTATCACATCAGCCATTCATTATGTTTTCTTCCATGAAATATTAAATATTCCCTTCATGTGGTAAATAAATTTAGGCCCCTCATGACCCCCACTCTCCTAGTATTAATTCTGGTATTATTTCCCTTCCACTGAATGTGGGTGAGACCTGTGACTGGCTTCTAACCAGGAAATGTGGCAAAGATGATTGGATGTCACTCCTATGATTACGTTGTGTAAAATTTCACCTTGCTAGCAATCTATCTAAAGACTCTCAAACACTATTTAGAGATTGTCCTATATGACTTGATAATGTAGGCAACCATGTTGAAAAAACCCAAGCGACAGGAAAATATGAGTGGCTTCTAGGAAGAAGGAAATGTGAGTGGCCTCTAGAAGCTGAGGGTGGTGGGCCTCCAACCAATAGCCAGCAAGAAATCGAGGCCTTCAGTACTAACACCTCAAGGAAATTATTTCTGCCAACCAGCTGAGTGAGCCTGGAAGTGGGTTTTTCTCCAGCTGAGCCCCTTTTTATGAACACAACCCAATGACCACCTTGATTATATCCTTGTAAAGCTGAGAACAGAGGATCCAGTTAAGCTCTGTCTGGACTCTTGATTTACAAATAACTTTTATGTAATGAATATGGGTCGTTTTATGCCACGATGTTTGTGGTAATTTGTAATGCAGCAACAGTAAGCTAATATGCTTCATATTTTGCTATTAACTAAATGATCATTCAAGTATTAAAGTACGAAACCCCAAAATTTATACTTGAACATGATAAAAAGAACACAGAGAATAAAGAGTATGTGATGAAAATATGTCTTTCTCATAAGAAAACAAGTTCTACTTCTAAAATGTTAACCATTATTAAAGCATTCTTACATACCCAAAAAGCTCCTGAACAATTTAAGTAATTTATGTGAGATTCTATTTAGCCATAATTTTTCCTGAATACATGTACTTAAAATTATTTAATTTCAATGAACGAAATGTATCAGTAAATAGATGTTTAATTTTTTTATTATTTTAAATCTATCAGTGAGATTAGAATGTTTCCATTTATTCAACTGAAATTTGACTGCCCTTTCTTCTGTGAACAATGTTTGTATCTTTTGCCCATTTTTACTTAATAATTTATTATTTTCTTATCAATTTATGAAATTCACTGGTATATATTACTAATAGTAATATATATAATAAATATAATACAATATTATATTATAATATAATAAATATATAAGTATAAAATAAATATTTTTTAAAAAACAGTATTTACTGAGTATGTGTTTTGCAATCTCGTTCTTTTTATTTACTTCTTTAAAAATACCGAGCGACCCACTAAAGTCAATTTTTATAGCTTTGAAGTTAAAAATACATTCCTAGGGGTTCCTGGGTGGCTCAGTCAGTTAAGCATCTGACTCTTGGTCTCCGCTCACGTGTTGATCTCAAGTTTCCTGAGTTTAAGCCCTGCATTGGGCTCTTTGCTGGGCATGAGGCCTAAATTTAAAAAGTTCCTATTCTTTCGATGAGTACAAAATATATTTAGCATAAATCCATTATATTGATAAATTCTTACATTAATTATTACTTTTCTCTTCAAATATTTATAGAAACACAAAACTGTGGAGTATTACAACTATAATAGACCCCTACTAACTTTTTTTTTTAATTTTTTTTTTAACATTTATTTATTTCTGAGAGACAGAGGAGAGAGAGAGACAGAGCATGAGCAGGGGAGGGGCAGAGAGAGAGAGAGAAGGAGACACAGAATCTGAAGCAGGTTGCAGGCTCTGAGCAAGCTGTCAGCACAGAGCCTGATGCGGGGCTTGAACCCACAAACTGTGAGATCATGACCTGAGCCAAAGTCAGATGCTCAACTGACTGAGCCACCCAGGTGCCCCAACCCCTACTAACTTTCGACTCATTGAGATGATGGTTCTATGTTGTGTTTTTTATTTATATAAATTATATACTATCATTATTTTCTGGAGTAAAGATGTATACCCATATGTGTATGATTTGCTTTGTTCATCATTCCATATATAATCTTTGACTTACCATCTTGAACTGCTTTCCTTTTTTTTTTTTTAAGATAAATCTTTTCTGATATCCTGATTACCTTCCAGAGTTGATGAATTAGGTGATATCAAAATGATAAATGACTGGTAGATAATAATTTAGCAATCACTGTTATTTCCTCTCAACCCCATTGTACAACAAATGTGAAGAATTAGTGATAATAAGATAAAAAAAATTTAGCTCTCTACTTCAAAAGAGAATCTCAGGTTTTTCAGAGTCAAAAATATTCCTAGAATGTGAAAAACAGCCAGTGGTATTTAAGATGTCAAAGCACTATGGAGATCACTTTGACAAAAATCCAGCAAATTGGAAGATGGAGTAGAGTTTAACTTCAACCAATATTCCATACACACACACACACACACACACACACACACACACACGCGCAGTCCAGTACAAATCCTGTCCCTGTGTCCAAGGAGATGTGTATGAAATTATTACCGCAATATTATTCCTAAAAACGAAAAACTAGGGAAACTAGCACTAACAGAAGAATGAATAAATAAATTTGGTATATTTTTATTTGAGAAAAGGTAATATAATGAAAGAGCTAAAGCTGTAAGTACTATTAGCTGGAACACCAACTGCTGTGTATAATAGCTCAAAAACTATAGATAATTATTTTGTTACTTACAAAATATATAAAGCAGGTATTCTTCCTCAGCTATCAGCTTTTCTCCAAGTGGCACTTTGGGGACTAGGCTTTTCCACCTCGTAGTTCCCCATCCTCTAGGACCTTGTCATCATCTTCATCCTGCGAACAGAAATGCAAAGATGTCAGTGTTAGTTAAAATACTTGGGCCAGAAATATCCCATCCCTTCCAGTCATGTTTCATTACATAGACCTCTATCATATGGCCACACTTATCTATAAAGGCTAGGAAATAGAGTCTAACTGTATGACGCTTTCCCCAAAAAAAAACAGATTTAAAAAATTAGCAGCTTGGTAGTTTTTGTTACACATATTGGCAGGCATTAGTCTTACAAACATAATATTGAGGAAAGAAGGGCAAGTTGAAAAAGGACATGACTGATATATGTATATATAAAGTTCAAGCGCACGCAAACCCTACAGTGTTGAAGAAAGATGCTTACATAATACAAATATAAAGAAATCCATGGAAATGATCAATCCTAAATTCAGGAGGGTAGTTATCTTGAAAGTAAGGAAAGGGGGAATGTTGAGGTGAGGTACGTAAGGGACACTAGTTTTATTTATGTTTTATTTTTTAAACTATGCACATATGTTCTTACACAGAATATTTCAAAATATATTTTTAAAATAACCTGATAAACCATGATTCTTTTTGGGAGAAAATATAAGACACATAAGGCAACCAGCTATCTAGATTTTCTTACTAAGTTGGTTGTGCGGATGGGTGAAAAGTTAGAACTGAGATTGCACGATGCTAACGTATCTCAGAGCACTAATTAGTACTTGCATTTATATGAAAGAAGAGAATAGGTACATTTGTGTGATAAACAAAGATCTGCAGATGGGTAGTAAAATGAAGAACTAGAAGCCTTTTTAAAATCTATGTGCACGTTCCTAAAAAATGCTTCCTCTTTAAGTCAGAATGTTATAGCATTATGTTCTCTAAGACATGATGAAATGTGCCTATTGGCTCTAATCAATTTAAGAAAAACCCACACTAGCAAGAATAACAAGTGGGGTGGCTTACTGTGAATTCCACTAAGGAAGACTGGGAAATCGCATCATCTTAGTGAAAATTTATTCTGTTGACTTCTTTAGCTTTTCTTTGCTTAAGAACTAACTTGTCATGGTGATAATGCCTTGAAGTATCTCCTACTATATTAAACTGTTTTATTGTACTTTTTTCTGAAGCACTGATAATTTCATATTAGTATTCCTAAAGTATGTCCTTGGCAAGATATCTAAGTACCTTTAAAATTATTTTAATTAACCAATTAATCTTTATTTTGTCCATTAGTATATTTGAAGATATGAAGCACTTATCTGTACTCAATTACTGCCAAATACTTAAGGTTAAAAATTTGCTTCTTGGACAAAAATCGAGCAACACAAGAAGTCCAATTATTGTTGTCATAATTGGAAGTTGGAATAATTGAAAACAAATAGTGATGGCTAAACAGTGAGAACAGTAGATAATACCTGCCTGGAAATTCAGAGAAAGGTCATTAAGAAAACCTTCACAGAGGAGAACAGAGTTTATGTTGGGGTTTGTAGCCTATTATTTCGCTGTGAAGAGAAAAGACAGGAACAGATTTTAAAATGATGTTTATTTAGAATATATTATCTCTGAAAGAAATCACAAATGTCTATGTTATGTGAAAAGACTGGCAGGTACAGGGAAATATTCAATTCCTTCTCTACCTACTGAAACACTATATAGATACATTTCCATAGCCATAAAAGAGGATTTTATTTAAAATTTATCTGTGAAAATTATTTACTTCAACAAAGTTAGTAGAATGATACACGAAGGTACAACTACCATATATTCTCAACACATTTCTTTTTTTTTTCCACTTTTTTTCTTTTCTTTTTTTTTTTTTTTAACATTTACTTATTTTTGAGAGACAGAGAGAGACAGCATGAGGACGGTAGGGGCAGAGAGAGAGGGAGACACAGAATCTGAGGCAGGCTCCAGGCTCTGAGTTGTCAGCACAGAGCCCAATGTGGGGCTCAAACGTGCGAACCATGCAATCATGACCTGAGCCAAAGACAGACACTTAACCAACTGAGCCACCCAGGGACCCTGCAACACTAGTTTATAGGAAGTAAATAAATGTGGTTTTTAAAATTATTGAATGTCTTTGGCTCTGGCAGGCATGCAGGCTGCATGCTCTCTTTTAAGAATTCAAACCTGGAGCTGATCCAACATGGTGGAGAAGTAGGGGGACCCAAAGTTCCCTCGTCCCTCAAACACAGCAGTGTTGAGGCCAGAGGACTTGGAATTCCAAAAGTCCAGGCTACAGAGTGACAGAGACGTCTCCAGGGGCCCACTGGGACAACCTGGCAGGCCTTAGGTGCGATTGTGAACTGGGAGAGATAAAATGGGCAGCGTAGGCATGGAGGGGAGGGATCCCCTTCCGTGGAGAGGCAAAAGGAAGAGAAAGAGAGGCTGTGGAAGTGTAGGATTGTATTTGGAGAAGAGAAAAACCACAGGCTGGGAATCGGAAAAAACGGAGAAAGATCCAATCTCTGTTATCTCTGGACTGGGGCAGGCTGCTCTGTTCAGGCACCTGGGGAGGAGGGGAGCTACCCCAGGCTCGGTAACTAGTTCAGAGGCGCAGTCCACAGTGGGAGAAAGCAGTCTCCTCCCTTGAGTACTGTGGGAAGAAGCTATATAGCCGTTCCAAGGACAAAGGACCCTGCCTGCTTCCATCAGCTCAACACCCTTTTTCAGTGGGGAGGAGTGGCACTTCCCCAGAACCAAGGAGTGAGGAGTGGGACCCCTTTAGACATCAGGGTTTGGATCCCAGACGAGCGCTAGGGAGGTACGGGAGCCTGTGGAGCCCGGGCGGGGGGTGGGGGGAGGGACGGCCTACTCACACCCGCACAGCACCGCCAGGACAGCCTGTAACAGAGTGGTTTGGGACACCCGGTCTGGGGAGGGGAGACTGGGGTGTTGCCATTTTTCTCCCCGTCACCAACAAGGTGGGGTTTCAGGGAACAGACAAGAGGCCGCGGTGGAGGAGGGACCTGCCTACACCAAACCACGTCCCTCCGCTGGCGGTAACTGTGTATCTACTGGAGCAAGATTGACACGCCCAACCAGACAGCACTTCCTCCAGACCAGCGCGGCCGCCAGTTCCAAGGAAACCAGAGATTTTGAATTTTCTGATTTAGTTCTTAGACAATTATTACATTTTTTTTTCTTCTTATTTCTTCCCTTCTCTAGTCTGGTTGTTCTGGTTGTTGGTTTATTTAAGCAGACATATTTAGTCTATTCTCACTATACATGTTGTATATCTCCTTCATTTCTCTCTCTCTCTCTCTCTCTCTCTCTCTCTCTCTCTCTCTCTGTCTCTCTCTGGATTAGGCCGTATAGTTTCTTTGCCTGGTCAATTTTCTTTTATTTTCTTTTTCCCCACCCCTGTCATTTCTCTCTTTGTATGGGATAAGGCCTCTTCCAGCAACACCACCCCCCTTTTTTAAATTTCTTTTCCTAGGGTTACTTCAAAGAAAAAATCAGACACCTGAGTGGCTCAGTCCGTTAAGCATCCTACTTCAGCTCAGGTCATGATCTCCTGGTCTGCGAGTTCGAGCCCCACGTCAGGTTCTGTGGTGACAGCTCAGAGCCCAGAGCCTACTTCAGATTCTGTGTCCCTCCTCTCTTTCTGTCCCTCCCCCTCCCCCATTTGTGCTTTGTCTCTCTCTCAAAATAAATACTAAAAAAAATTGGGGCGCCTGGGTGGCTCAGTCAGTTAAGCAGCCAACTTCGGCTCAGGTCATGATCTCACGGTTCATGGGTTCAAGCCCCGCGTCAGGCTCTGTGCTGACAGCTCAGAGCCCGGAGCCTGCTTCGGATTCTGTGTCTCCCTCTCTCTCTGCCCTCCCCCATTCACACTCTGTCTCTGTCTCTGTCTCTTAAAAAAAAAAAAAAAGAAAAGAAAAAAAAGAAAAAATCAACACACATCTGGTGGAGGGTCCAAACAATCACTACAAGTAGGGAGATAAAGCAACCAGAGTCACAACAACAGAGAGTAGGTAACACGCCTGAAAGAAAAACACCTCCTGAAGGGCCAGGCCCTGGACAGTGTATGACCCCTCTGTAATATAACAGTGCTCGCAGGTGTAGGACACATAACAAGTTTTAAAACGCATAAAGGACAGAAAACTAGCCAAAATGACAAAACAAAAGAATTATCTTCAAAAGAAATTCCAGGAAGAAATGACAGCTAAAGAATTGCTCAAACAGATATACACAAAATATCTGATAAAGAATTTAGAGTAATAGTCATAAGATTAATCACTAGGCTTGAAAAAAAGCATAGAAGACAGCAGAGAATCTTGCTGCAGACATCAAGAAACTAAAAAATAGTCATGACGAATTAAGAAATGAGGTGCAAGAGAAACTAAATGCAGTGACAGTGAGGACTGAAGAGGCAGAGGGGAGAATAAGTGAAATAAAAGATAAAATTATGGCAAAAGATGAAGCTGAGAAAAAGAGGGATAAAAAATTCTAGACCACGAGGGGAGAATTAGAGAGCTAAATGATTCAATGAAACGTAATAATATCTGTATCATAGGAGTTCCAGAAGAAGAGAGAAAGAGAAAAAGGCAGAAGGTTTACTTGAACAAATCATAGCTGAGCACTTCGCCAATCTGGGGACAGAAGCTGACATTCAAATCCAGGAGGCACAGAGAACTCCCTTCAGACATAACAGGAATTTATCTTCTCCACAACATATCATAGTGAAACTGGCAAAATACAGAGCATTCTGAAAGCAGCTAGGAACAAACGGGCCTTAACCCACAAGGAGAGACACATAAGGGTAGAGCAGACCTATCCACTGAGACTTGGCAGTCCAGAAGGGAGTGGCAGGAAATATTCATGTGCTGAATAGGAAAAACCGGCAGCCAAGAATCCTTTATCCAGCAAGGCTGTCATTCAGAATAGAAGGAGAGATAAAGGTTTTCCCAGACAATCAAAAGCTGAAGGAGATCACAACCACTAAATCAGTCCTGCAAGAGATCCTAAGGGGGGCCTCTGTAAGTGAAATGTGGCAAAGACTACAAAGGACCAGAGATATTACCACAAGCATGAAACCTACAGATAGCACAATTGACACTAAATCCTATCTTTCAATAATAACACTGAATGTAAATGGACTAAATGCCCCAATCAAAAGACACAGGATATCAGAATGGATAACGAAACAAGATCCATCTATATGCCAACAGACCTATTTTAGACCTGAGGACACCTTCAGATTGAAAGTGAGGGGATGGAGAACCATCTATCATGCTACTGGAAGTCAAACCCTAGAGTGGCCATACTTATATCAAACTAGATTTTAAACTAAAGGTTGTAACAAAAGATGAAGAAGGGCATTATATCATAATTACAGGGTCTATCTCTCAAGAAGGGCTAATAATTATAAATGTTTATGCACCAAATTCAAAGCACCCAAATATATAAAACAATTAATCATAAACATAAGCAATCTTATTGGTAAGAATACAGTAATTGCAGATGACTTTAACACTCCACTTACAAGAATGGACCTCAGCCACAGCAATTTCTTGCTCGACACATCTCTAAAGGAAAGGAAATTGAAAGCAAAAATGAACTATTGGGACCTCATCAAGATAAAAAGCTTCTGTGCTGCAAAGGAAACAATCAACAAAATGAAAAGGCAACCGACAGAATGGGAAAAGATATTTGCAAATGACGTATCGGATAAAGGGTTAGTATTCAAAATCTCTGAAGAACTTCTCAAACTCAACACCCAAAAAACAAATAATCCAGTGAAGACATGGGCAGAAGACATGAATAGACATTTTTCCAAAGAAGACATCTAGATGGCCAACAGA
The DNA here is from genome assembly GCF_022837055.1 of Prionailurus viverrinus. NCBI lineage: Eukaryota > Metazoa > Chordata > Mammalia > Carnivora > Felidae > Prionailurus > Prionailurus viverrinus. The sequence goes on along the minus strand of NC_062566.1, from coordinate 122,862,244 downwards.
CACATGAAACGGTGCTCAACATCACTCATCATCAGGGAAATACAAATCAAAACCACAATGAGATACCACCTCACACCAGAGTGGCTAAAATTAACAACTCAGGAAACAAAAGATATTTGTGAGAATGTGGAGACACGGGAACCCTCTTACACTGTTGGTGGGAGTGCAAACTGGTACAGCTGCTCTGGAAAACAGTGCGGAGGTTCCTCAAAAAATTAAAATGGAACTACCCTACAACCCAGCAATAGCACCACTAGGAGTTTATCCAAAGGATACAGTAGTGCTGATTCATAGGGGCACATGTACCCCAATGTTTATAGCAGTGATTTCAACAATAGCCTAATTACAGAAAAAGCCTAAATTTCCATCAATTGATGAATGGATAAAGAAGATGTGGTTTATATATGCAATGGAATACCACCTGGCAATGAGAAAATGAAATCCTGCCATTTGCAGCAATGTGGATGGAACTGGAGGGTATTATGCTAAGTGAAGTAAGTCAGTCAAAGAAAGACAGATATCATGTTTTCACTCATAGGTGGAACTTGAGTAACTTATCAGAAGACCATGGAGGAAGGGAAGGGGAAAAAAATAGTTACAGAGAGGGAGGGAAGCAAACCATAGGAGACTCTTAAATACAGAGAACAAACTGAGGGTTGATGGGGGAGACAGGGAGAGGGGAAAATTGGTGATGGACACTGAGGAGGGCACTTGTTGGGATGAGCACTCAGTTTGTATGTCAGTGATGAATCACGGGAATCTACCCCCAAAACCAAGAGCACATTGTATACACTGTATGTTAGCCAACTTGACAATAAATTATATTAAAAATAAATAAATAAATAAATAAATAAATAAATAAATAAATAAAATTACTGTTAAACTGTAAATGCTATCAACTGCAGATATATTATGCATTATTAAAGAATATTTGTGAGGCGCCTGGGTGGATCAGTCGGTTAAGTGTCCAACTTTCATTCGGGTCATGATCTTGTGGTTCATGGGTTCGAGCCCCATGTCAGGCTCTGTGCTGACAGCTCAGCGCTTGGAACCTGCTTTGGATTCTGTGTCTCCCTCTCTCTCTGTCCCTCCCCCACTCCTGCTCTATCTCTGTCTCTCTCAAAGGTAAATAAACATTAAAAAAATTAAAAAGAATAATATTTGTTGCAGGCTGCCCTAAGTTATATCAAGTATGATGAACAAAATCTAAGAATATAATTATATAAAGATATTAAAACAAATAAGTACCTGAATAGTTAATAATAATAATAAATATGTCTTTGATATATTAAAATAATCGTCTTCTCCACCACTAGAATGTGAGGCCCACAAACACATAACTTTTCTTGGTGGCATTCTGTTGTATCTCCAGGATTTTGCACGGTGCCTGGCATAGCAGGCCAATGTAGTAGTTAAAAGAATAATGCATTTGCCATTTATATACATACTCTCTGTATGACATATACTTACTCATATACATTTGTCTTTGCATTAGAAAACTATTTTATCAAGTTAGGGGCGGCTGGGTGGCCCAGTCAGTTTAGCGTCTGACTCTTGATTTCAGCTTAGCTCATGATTCCAGGGTCGTGGGATTGAGTCCACGCTGAGCATGGAGCCTGCCTGAGATTCTCTCTCTCTCCCTTTCTACTACTCTTCCTCGCTCATGCTCTCCCTAAAATTAAAAATTAAAAAAGTATTATCAAGTTAGAAATACTAAATACTATTTATATCTGCAAATTTTGTATTTATATAGGTCAATAATAAGCCAGATTGGGAAGCAACAACAATAAGGATAGGATACGTTACTTATTCATGTGTACCTTTGATTGATTTAACAATTAGTGCTTACCAATTAGTATCTCCCTAAGTTGGTATTAAAAGAAAAAACATCTTCCTTTGGAAAAAATCGATTTTAAGACAGAATACATTAATGCTTTATTCTAACCTCCAAATAACAGAATGCCATATTTAACACACAGAACTTTATTCCTCACTTATGTTGAATCCACGCAGGAGCACAGTTTTCCTGTGCCACGCGGTTGCAGTCCTTCAGTGTCCCAAGCTGACAGAAACTCTGCTATCCTTACCATATACCTTCCTAAGTCTCCCAAGGTGCTGCCGACTAGCATCTGAAGAAAAAAGAGCAATAACCCAGGGAGGTGATTTTATGAGCCAGACCTGGGAACTGGCATACTCTCCTTCCACTTACTTTTATTAGTTGAAACTCTATATAGGACCACCCCTATCCACAGGGATTCTGGGAAATGTAATCTAGCTGTGTGCCCAAAAAAGTAAATAGTTTTGGTGCACACTTAGCAGTCTCTGCCATAGACTCAATCACCTGCTCCATACAAAGACAGGAATTTTACTTAGTGGGAAGTACAACCAAAGGATTGAGATAAGGGATTATGGATTTTGACAAAGAAATGTGATAAAGTTGACTGCAAAGTGCAGAGCTAGATGCAGGCTCGGGCTTTGGAAATAGGTTCCCGAAGTAGTCAGAATTTACATCCATCAATGTCTTTTACACCAAGTTGTAAGAGAAGCCTTCTGGAGTGTGGGATGAGAAAGTATAAGGATATAAACAGCTCCCTGGATTTGGCTTAGGAATTGTCAGACTTTATTCCAGTTAATATACTGACCAGTCTTCAGCTCTTATATAGTTTGTGACTCAAGATACAAAAGGAAAATTATAAAGAAGTGTTACAAACCTGAAGTTAGCACAGATAAATAAGCAGAAATGCAAGAGAGCTGACAGTCACCTCAGGTATAAATTCTCACCCAAGTTAATGAGGATCAGGGAGCAAGACATTTGAACTATGATTCTTACACAATGCCTATAAAATCCAATAGGTTAATAACTGAACATGTCTTTGGAAGGACATCTTCATATCTCTGGAATAAAAAAATAAATGTTTTGGGGGCGCCTGGGTGGCGCAGTCGGTTAAGCGTCCGACTTCAGCCAGGTCACGATCTTGCAGTCTGTGAGTTCGAGTCCCGCATCAGGCTCTGGGCTGATGGCTCAGAGCCTGGAGCCTGTTTCAGATTCTGTGTCTCCCTCTCTCTCTGCCCCTCCCCCGTTCATGCTCTGTCTCTCTCTGTCCCAAAAATAAATTAAAAAAACGTTGAAAAAATAAATAAATAAATAAATGTTTTGAATATATGCCTCATTGCTTATATGAATTCTTGAAAAGTTGTGCAGTAATACTTGAAATAAAACCAAAGGTACTTTTTCACTTCTGCAAACACCAACTATCTTCTTTGCTGGATGTGTAAAGAAAGCTGTAAGGAAGCAAAATAAACACACTGAGGCTCTTTCCCTCTAGGAATCTACATTCTAATACAAGTGCTATAAATTCCTCACAACATAGATAACCCTTTGTGAAAATTTATCTTCATTCCTTCCTTCACATAATCTCAGAGACAGCAAAACATAAAGAGCACACCCATTGTATTTATGATTTTTGTCTAATTGCTTATGATCCATAAATCTCATCTGTGAAAGTAATATACCCTTCTTGCACAATGCTTATCACAGTGCAATTTCTCAGGAAGGGTTAATTGCTACTACTTTAGATTTTTAAAAAATTTTTTAATGTTTATTTATTTTGAGAGAAAAAGGCAGTGTGAGTGGGGGAGGGGCAGAAAGAGGGAGACAAAGATACTGAAGCAGGCTCCAGACTCTGAGTGGGGCCCAAACTCATGAACCTTGAGATCATGACCTGAGTCAAAGTCCGCCGCTCAACTGGCTGAGCCACCAAGGTGCCTCTAGAATTTTTTGCAAAAAGTTTTCCCAGGGAAGACTGGGTGGCTCAGTTGGTGAAGCATCCGATTTTGGCTCAGGTCATGGTCTTGCAGTTCTCAAACTTGAGCCCCACATTAGGCTCTGTACTGACAGCATAGAGCCTGCTTGGGATCTTCTATTCCTCTCTCTCTCTCTCTCTCTCTCTCTCTCTCTCCTCTCTGTCTCTCCTGTCTCTCCTCTCTCTCTCTCTCTCTCTCCCCTTTCGCTGCTTGTGTGCATGCTCTCTCAAAAATAAACATTAAAAAAAAGAAAGTTTTCCCAAAATGAGAGATACTCATTTTGATTGATATGTCTATTTCCCAAATGCTAAATAATGGTAATTTATTTATGAAATTTTGCCTGTGTTGATGCTTCTGCTCAAAATGCAATGACTTAATTGTTGGCTGTTATTTTTATATTGGAGATTTTGAAAACATTAGTAATTTTTTTTAATCTGGCAAAATGATGAAAATTATTCTTGTACTTATTCTGATGTCTATGATATTTGCATGTGTTTTGGATATTTTAGATAATTAATAAATGGGAAGTGAGTTATCAGTTTAAAGGTAGAAAATGAACGAATTTGGTTTTGAACCAGATTTTCAATTAATTCTATTTACTATATGCCAATGGAATTGAATATTATTTCTTTTAAAAACATGCCCCTAAAATATAATCTCCTTTTCAGATTTCTAAATGAAATTATGAAATGGGACATTCCATCGGCGACAATATTTACAAAAATCTTTTTCTGTTTGTTTCAGTGAATTAAAGACTAAATGTCCAAATGCCAAAGAGTTATGGTTTCCTGCATTGGCGTATTATCTACCTTCTATTTGGATAACAAGACCCTATAGAAATGGAGCTGCATCTTAGTCATTTGAGCTATATAAAGACGGATCAATAAGTGACGTTTTCACAGGTAACCTTTTTTGCTTTTTCAGGACTTTCCTTAGATTAGTAATGAGTGAAACTTTTCTGTAAAGGGCCAGATCATAAGTATTTTCAGCTCTGTGGGCCGTATGGTTGTACTGAAACTACTAACCTCTGGCATTTTAGCATGATAGCAGCCATAGAAAATATGAAAATGAATGAGTGTGGGTTTATTTTAATAAAAGTTTATTTACAAAAATAGGCTACAGGTCAGATCATTTGGAAGAAAAAGTTGATATTTTCAAATTGTTTCTATCATTTCCATCAACCATCATCCTTAAAACTGAATACAATATTACTTAAGACAAAACTACACAAGTGCTTTAGTGTCTCTAAACAAGTACATCTATATAGTTGTTCAAGGATCATGTTTTCAAGTTCTTTTAACTATTGGCTTCTTGTATCCCTCTTTCTCTTTCCATTTCTGCTCTGCTCCTGTATCTTCCAATCAATATCAACTACCTTCTACGCCCCCCTCACACACACACACACACACACACACACACACACACACACACACGCAAGCCTGTGTGTGCACACATGTGAAATAACCAATATTTATTTAGAAAGATGTTAGAGCAGTTGTTATTCTCAGACTATCTAAATCTTTAAAGGATAGTTAATCTTTCTTGCCCTTGGTTATTATGCACCATCACCTCCACGGAGCTTTCATGGTCATGTAAATTAGACTCTAATGGATCTGTTGACAATTAAGAGGCAACTCAGAGGACTCTTCTCTAGTTGGTCTATGGGTGGCCTAAACACCTCAAGTTTCCTGATAGGATAACTGGAAACCATCAAACAGCAGATTTCTCACTGGCTAAGAACACATCAAATCTAGCAAAAAGATTTTAGAAGAATGACTTCAACTTAGAGGGGGAAAAATGTTTTTGCTTTAGACATATGACTTCTTTTACATGGGTGGACCACAGTGAAGCTTGCCTCATGGGATTCACATTCCTCCTAAATATGGACTGGTCCTGGGACTTGTTTAAGCATGGATAAGGTAGCAGAAGTAATGTTGTGCCAGTTCCAGTACTAAACTGAATTAATGTCTGGAAGTTTCCATTTTGGTGCTCTTTGGTGCTGAGTCACTGAGTTTCCATGTATGAACTATGTCTACCCTCCCAGAAGAGAACAAATAGAGAAACAGAATTCCTGAAACTGCACACCACCCAGAGAGAAAGGGGCGTGGGGAGGGAGGAGAAACAAGGGGAGGGGAGATGGAGAGGGAGACAGTCTCAGCCATCCTAGTGTTATAGCTAAGGCCAGACCCCAGGAAACCCTACAGCTAAATGCAGCTACACAAATGCCTGCTGACAAAAACATAGTAAGAACTGCCTAGCTGGGCTCAGCCAGACTGAAAACTATGAGTAAAAAGAATGTTATTTTAATCCACTGCCTTGGGAGTGGTTTGATATGTACCCATATATAATTAAAGTAAAATATGACCAACCTAGTAATCAGTGAGGGCAGCATGGGGCGGGGGGTAGGTGGGGACTGCCAAAACAAATCCTGAAACTGCGGCACTGACTTTGGGAGCAGCCAGTAAGAAGACCACCAAAGGACTCACTCCAAGGAGAGTACTATAGGAGGCTGGGGAAGCAATAAGGAAACCTTACTTGAGACTGAAGAAAGGGATCTGAATGATTTACTGGCAGGATAATGAGAGAAACTGTCACCTATAATAATTAGCAAATGTTCCTATAAGCTTAAGAATTTTGCTAAAGAGATTGCCATGGACAATGCTGCAAGTGCTTACAGGCTTCTTTTGCTCTGCATGAGAGGTTACAGAGACTGATGTATTAAAGAAGGGACTTCTTTTCATTTTCAAACAGAATCTACACGAAACATTTTCAATCTGAATGTGCTGGGTTGGAAAATAAAAACTTTGTATTCATAGTTGTGCATTTAGCAAAAGTTTCTCAAAATGGAAATGGCCTGAAGGCAAAAATCAAATCCAAGGCAAAAATCAAATGTGAACTTAAGAGTAAAATCAAGTCAAGACCTGGCTGTAAGTCTCTTTCTAAAGATTTCAAAAGGCAGAGAGCTTCTCAGATCCTCTCAGACAGAAAAAGGGACTCTAAATGATTTTAAAGACATGCCTTATAGACATTGTCCACTAGAAGAAAGAGCTTCTGGAGATGCTGAGTATACTGTTTCATGACTTCCTGACTCTATATCCATGTGAAGTTGGGCCTATCTTGGAGAGATCTGTGGGCATGGGTTTTGTCTAATGGAGTGGATGGAATCTAAATTTTAAAACATCCTCAACATTTTTAAAGGAATTAATAAATTTGGTCTAAAAGGGATAGAGACAGTACAAAATGCAAATGAGCCTCTGAATTTCAAAACTTCTAATGTGAGAAAGCAGACTTGAGAAAACTGCCCAGATGCAAACATCGAACTTTTCTTATGGAAAGTTAATCGTTAAAAGTCAAAGGGCCAGATTACAAAATCAAGCAACAGGAAGAACCAACATAAGGTGACATGGAACAGAGATCAGTCCCAACCAATTTACATCCCCCACCCCAGAGTAGAGGCTGAGGATGGTGCTAAATGCTTGGCTGGATTTCAAGATTACTGTACATTAATTACCCAGTGCTTTGTTTCCAACTGGCCACACCCCACTCTCATGCAAACATTTCTGTGGGAGTATCTATCGCGTTCGTTGTTTCCTTGTCTTACCATCAAATGTTCCGTGGATGTGGAAAAGAAAACATGTCTTTTTAATTCAAATATTTCCTGAAAGCAATGGAATTTTACCCAAGAAGCGTTATTACCTTCATAATTTAGATGATGAGATCCTGGACCTCAGGCTTGACTTGAAGCACCGATGGGATGAGAAGTTTGAAGGTCCAGGGCAAGGGGTAAATGTATTTTACATGTGGAGGAATGTGAATCAGTAGGGTACCCAGGGAACCCAGGTTACTAGATTCCAGTGAATCATGCCTCTCAATTTTTATGATCCCAGTAAGCACACTCCCATGTAATGCCCTCCCTCTTGAATAGAGTCTGGTCGTGTGACTTGTTTTAAGCAACAGAATGTGTTATAAGTGATGCTGGCCATTTCCTCGCTTAGGCTTTAAGAAGATCTCATTCACAGCTGCCTTGTTTTTTGTTCCCTTGGGAACCCTGACCCTGACCCTCCATGTAAGAAGACATGCTATCTTGATGGAAAGGCCACATAAAGAACCAAATGGAGAATTTACACAGAGAAAGAAAGTCCTGAAGACTAGCTGGAAAGAAAGATGCTAACCCCTGCCTTAAGCTGACCTGAAAAAAACATCGACGTGAGGGACCCACTCTAAGACAAAGTAGGAGCCTAGCTTAGACTGAAAATCATGGGTAATAAAAGGGTTGTTGCTTAAATCAGTATGTTTTGGAGTATGTTGTCACACAGCAATAGACAAGTTAAACAAGAATCATATTGTAGGAATGCAGAGTAAAGTCACATTTTGCTGGATATATCAGCTGAAAAAATAAGCATTAAAGGAAAGCAAACATATATTATAAATATATATATCTGTTTCATAAATGTCCATTTGTACATATTTTTATATGCCATTTGTATATATGCATATATCAGTGTGTGTGTGTGTGTGTGTGTGTGTGTGTGTGTGTGTATACTTAGAAATGTATTGGGGTGCCTGAGTGACTCTGTCGGTTACGCATCTGACTTTGGCTCAGGTCATGATCGCGCAGTCTGTGGGTTCGAGCCTCATATCGAGCTCTCTGCTAACAACTCAGAGCCTGGAACTTGCTCAGATTCTGTCTCCCACTTTCTCTGCTCCTCTCCCATTCATGCTCTGTCTGTCTGTCTGTCTCTCTCTCTCTCTCAAAAATAAAACATTATTTTTTTTAAAAAAATGAAATATATTATTAAGAATACAAGGTTGTGTCCAAACCTGATTAACTTCATTAACTCATTACTAAAGTTATTATAAGTCTGTCAGTTGACTGAGATCCATTTCATCAATTACAATGATCTCGTATCCATGACTACAGTATCCCAGCACCCTTTTAAAATAACAGTGGAATTATACTGACTTTTAATTTTAGCATTTGTGAAATTGCAGAAAACAAAATTCAAAACCACTGACACAACCACCATAACTTGTCCCTCTTGGCCACTACATAGCACTTTCCCACCCTGGAACACACAAAAAGGTTGAAAACTAACATCCATTCATATTTTTTTTTTCACATAAAGGAATTTTTAAGATACTTCTGTTGTAAAAAGAACAGAGTCCTGGGGAGCCTGGGTAGCTCAGTTGGCTAAGTGTCCAACTTCGACTCAGGTCATGCTCTCACAGTTTGTGAGCTGGAGCCCGGAGTCAGGTTCTGTGCTGATAGATCAGATCCTGGAGCCTGCTGTGGATTCTGTGTCTCCCCCTCTCTCTCTGCCCCTCCCCTGCTCATGCTCTTTCTCTCTCTCTCAAAAATAAATACACACACACAAAAAGGACAGAGTCCCATGTTAGCTTTTTGCTTACACTCCCTCCAGTTGTAAACTTCTCTTTACTAGTAATTCAACACATTTTTGAAAAAAATTAACATTTTCAGTATTGATGAACCACCATCCCCAAAGGACTGAGAATTAGACTATGCTTTTCTGGGAATGAAAGGAGCATATTCACTATAGTCCATTGATTTTACTATTGATAACCTCAAAATTTCCCCCTCCAATCATAGCTATAATTGCTTACACACCTGACTTCATTCCCTTCTCCCATCATCTTTTTCTTTCTCTTTAGTATAATCCAGCTATCATTTTCATGACATTTTCTGGACTGACTATTATATGATTGAGATCTGAAAGCCATGGTGGAATAGCCATTCTAATACAAGAACTCATTCATCCTTCTTTTAATGGAACTGAAATGGTGACTTCCTATGTAACATCCAGTCATTTCCTAACTTAAGGAAATAATATTAATCAATTCTAAGCTATTTATTAAGCAAATTTAATAAAAAACATTGTTCATATGTCACCATTAATCTTTGCAACCTTCTTATAAAGTAGGCTTTTTTTCCTATGTCATTTGTAAGAAAACAAGTTTTACCAAAGCTAAGTGACTTTCCCACATTACACAATTCTTAAACTTAATTCTTAAACTTTTCTACTAGACTCCAAAATCTGGGCTTTTTTACAATATTCACCTAGTCTACTACATGATAGTGCCTTCCGATTTCAACATAGCAAATCTTATGCATATAGGTTTAAGAGTCCAGAGAAGTGTTAAAAGATGAATTAAAGGTGAAAACTTAAAATAATTCTTTACCAAGTCAGTTCAAATTATACTATGTAGTATCTAGTAATAAAATGTAAAGGTAAATAAATACCCAAGCCATTATACACTGTTAGCATTATTCTTTGTCTATGTCAAGAAAATTTATGAATCTCACTTTATCCTTTTAAATCCTTGTGGGTTTCCTGTCACCACTTTCCTAACTTTGAGGTAAATAAAAAGAAAGAAATCAAGTCATTTCCTTAGTACACATACCTTAGCACTTAAAAAAAATCAGAATAGTAACAACTACAACTAATTAGTACCAAAATATCTGGATTCAAAGTGAAAAATTCAACCGCTTATACTACATCTATGTGTTTAGAAGCAACTGTACAATTGACCAAATGATTGAATTTTCACTTAGGAACTGCATAAATAACACCCTCTATGTTACACATTGTCAGGTTACTGGAATATTAAATATATAATCAGGGATGCTGCCTATTGTACATGAGATGAGAGAGGTCAAATTAGGGCCATTTTTTTTAAGAGAACTGAAGGCGATTTCAGTATTGGGCTTCATGTACAGCTTTCCCTGATTTAACCCTAATCACATCATGTACTTTGATCTAGAAGAATAGCTCTCAAACCACACCCCATTAGTCTACACAGACAAGTCTATACCACTCTATTTAATCAATCAACTCCCACCTTCTAAAAGTTACACTATTATGAAAATTGCCATTTTGCACTTATCTTTTGGTGCCCGTGTACGTGAACTATGTAGAATTACAATAAAAACAAAATTACAAGTGATCATTACTTGACCCACAACATCTCTGTACCTTAGAATAGAATCTTTTAAAAATCTAAAATACTATTGTCGCAAGTAAGTTTAGCAACAGTAAGCACACAGCAAATAAATTATGATTAAGATAAATCAACAGTTTTTTTTTTATGGTTGAAAAGCAAGCAAAGCAGCAATTCAAAATCATTTTCAGTTCAAAACAATTCTGATACCAAGGCATCCTTGCCCCAAATTGTGGGGATTCTAATTTTCCATTTGCAACATGTATTAAGAGCTTCACAAAGGTAATATGGTACGACAGTCAGACTTTTTATAATGCTGAACTTAAATCCCTAGGTAAACAGAACCAGAACCATGCCCAGTGTTTTGGAAGACCTGCTTTTAGTAAACCACTTGATGATTTACCAATACTCTCTTAATGTTATTTAAAACTAAAAATATATAGAGTATGGTCACACTTCAATACAAAAACTTAAAAACAAAAAACTAAGGACTTGAGACTGGGTGTGTTTGTAGTTTTTCAAGAGTTTCCATATATCCCATCAGTGGACCTTATAATATACCTAGGAAAGCATTACTGTAGGTACTTTTCTCTTAGTTTTTAAGTATGACTTTGAATAAAACACTGAGTTTTCTACTCAGATTTGTTCAACAGAAAAGCAGATCAGAAATAGAAACATGACATGAAATCATGTGACTATCTGACATATTGGTCTAAATTCTTCATTTTTCCCTTCTTCACATTTGCCAAGGTATCATCATGGGCAGAGTAGATTTCCTTTTCACTTGATTCTGGGTGTGGCTACTTAAACTTGTGTTCGGCCATGGGATGAGGCAAAAATCAATGCTAAATTTTGAGACTAGGCCTTGAGAACTCTTATGTGTTTCTTGTGCCCTTTTAACTGTCGGTGTCATAAGGAAAAAAAAATAGTTATTTAATCTGTCACACTCTCCAGTAATAATAATCTGCTTGCATGGATATTGTGCAAGGATTCTCACACATTATTTTGCATTAAGCACTATCCTTATCCTTATACCATGACATTATATGCAACATGCTCATGTACAAATGCCAAGTCCTTCAGTAAATGGAGGCCAATATTCTGCTTTTCATGTCTTTCAAAAAAATTTTTCCAATGTTTATTTTTGAGAGAGAGAGAGAGAGAGAGAGAGAGAGAGAGAGAGCACGCTTGAGTGGGGAAGGGGCAGAGAGAGAGGGAGACACAGAATCCAAAGCAGGTTCCAGGCTCTGAACTGTCAGCACAGACCCCAATGTGGGGCTCGAACTCACGAACCATGAAATCATGACCTGAGCTGAAGCTGGACGCTTACCTGACTGAACCACCCAGGCACCCCTCTGTTTTTCATTTCAATCAGTATCAATAACCAATGAAAACTTTTTAATGGAGAAGAATTAAGTATTTTAGGGACACTTTGAGAAAGAACCTAAAACAGGCAATGGAGCCAACGTCATTTGTAAAGCACTAGAGACTGACCCACTGTGTATGTTTGCGTGTGTGTGCATGTTTGATGACATTTAATATATTCATATGGATGTTCTGTGAACCTCCTTCAGGTACTCTGTACTTTAAAGAATGTTACTTCTTTTGATCCCGTATAGCCAACTATGAGACAAATTCTATGATTTCTAATAATATATGCATCAAGAAAACTTTGGCAATAAAAATATTTATTATGTTGTAGCATGAAGAATGAACATAAAAGAATCTCAATTCAGTCATAACTGTACTCCCAGCCGAAGTGTGACAGTAAATCCAGAGATGAAATGAAAGATTAATTTGTGGAGATGGCAGTTTGGCAGGCACATATTACTGCCATATTGTTAGTCTTGCAGCACAGTGGGTTCCATTTTTTGCTTTATGCCATTTACTCATATATATTTGCTTTGGTTTCCAAGTACAAGAAAAAGTCTTTTTTTTTCCAACTGCATGTTATTAGGTGGTGCTATTTCATATCGGATGTGGTTATGAATCAATTAGTAAACACTTCTCTTGATTGAGTGTAGATTATATACAGACGATCATGAGCACTGATGCTAATGTAGCAGGCACGCAGGCTGAGTTAAGGAGTGTACCTAATAAAGCAGGGCACCTAGTGGCCCTCAGGTGTCAATTTGCACGAACTGATTTACAGGAGGGAGGAAAGCTACTAGATTCAGCGGTGGTTATGATTTGGGGAAATAGGGAGCAAAGAAGAAAGCGTGGTGCAAGTCTCCAGGCCTTTCCTCAACGATCAGCCATATGAAGACAGTAGATGCAGTTAAAGAGGTGGAGCTGCTTCACTTGAGACTCAAAGACATAAGGACCACAACGCGAACGGCTTCGGTGCTCAAGGAGCAAAGCGAGACATGATAGGACGATCCGTCCCTGTGGGGTGGGCAATGTTAAGAGATGGCACCTTTGGCACCTGTGTGTCACTGTCAAGCAGGTACCAAAAGTGGTGGAGCAGTGCTGTGGAGCCGGTGCAGCAGGGGGTAGAGTGCCAATGACAGAGGGTGAGAATGTAGGGAGTTATGTGAGAACTGCATGTTGAGCTTTTATCAGAAAATCTCCAAGGACACTCAGAAATCACTATTTGAGAATCTGAGTTACACACCAAGTTCTCGGCTACTACACAGGAGGGCCACTGTGAAATTTGTTGCTAGTGTGACCTCATTTGTGCTCACAGCTGTTGAGGCCTGGGGAAGCAGGCCTCTGCCTTCAAAGGGCTCCCCATGTAATGGGGATGACAGAATAATATACATGAAAAGAGAACAGAATGCAAATGCTCCTTGAAAGACAGACAGCAATTGCTCTGGGATCAGAGAAGAGACATAAATATGAGCAAAGTTCCAAGGGTGGGTTTCATTTTACATGCTGCTTGCAATAAATATTAAGTATTAGAGACTTGGGAAGCCCCTGCATCCTGATCTCTCCTTCTGGGGTTCTGTAACCTGTCCACATATTCCCAGGGCATTGTGTATCATTATTGTACTGAACTCTGAATGGTATTTGTGTGTTTCCTCACCTATCTAAATCCACACTGCAAACTCTGGCATATAAAAGATTGTCTTTATTGTTGGCATCTAATTTTTTTCATATTACATACTACCTATCATGTTAATTACCCATTATTAAAAAAAATAAATGAATCCTCATAAAAGGAACCTAAATTCACTGATTTTGACAGGCACAAATCTACAGGTTATCATAGCCATAACTAGTCTATCCAGAAATACTGATTGCCCTGTAGCTGATCTTCAGATTTCAGATATCTGACAAAACCTTCCATTTGACAACTGAATTGAATAGCATGAAATGCACAACCTCCTGATCCCAATAATTCACTACCTTATATCTATAAGGATCTACCTTATATACCATAAAACTTCAATAAATTTCTGTGATAGCAAATGCGAGGAAATGGAAGCCCTAATCTATACTTGTAGACCCCAAAGTTTCTACAAGGACAGAGAGGCTCAGGTGTGTAATAGTGCTCTGTAAATTTCCTTTCAATGTTAAAATGCCCAATTATTCTTCTACTTCAATGTTCTTAATGCCTGGAATTGACATGAATGTTTTCATGTAAGGTCATCAGGAAAACTATTTATAAAAAAATATTCAAAATAAAAATAAATAAATAAACAAATAAATCTTTAACATAGGCAAAAATCTCTCTACAAAGCTATTCATTCTCTTTTGTTACTTGGAGGCTCCTGCCAGTATATGCTTTCAAAACAACTTAAGTGTCCCAGAGTCATAAATCTAACCTTTGGGCCCACTAACTTCACATTCCCCTCCCCAGCAGTCATTACCCACTCAAACTCACCAGAGCCCAACAGCATTTGCCTTCATTTATGGCAAAGTGAATGAAGTGAAAATAGATGCTATTAACTAGTCTGGTCTGAACTTGAGGATCTAGAGACAGGGTTGCAAAAGTAGAGAGATTTATTACAATCTTTTAATTTTCCTCTATTAGTTGGATACATAGGCAGTAGTTAGAGAAGATTTTATGTCTCCCAAAAAGGTACTTTAGGGTTCCAGATGTTTGAAAACACATTGAGGTATTTGTCTTATGGACATCCCACTTTTTCTCTTTTAATTTGCCCAGCTCATAGCTTATAAAAAATGGCCCTGGTCTCATGCCTTCCCACTGAAGAATTAGAGAAATGGGCATGAGATGACCATCTCTCATTTAATAAACTATTAGTCTAGCTCACATAATTTCAGTCGACTAAGTCTACTTCTGCTACATTTGTGCATAATAATAATGATTTTCTCATCTCTCTACAGGCTGCTGCCTGTTTTTCCTTTACATAAACTTTTTTAATCCTTCAGATGATTAATATCGAATTGCAATGGTACTGAATTCAACCGCAAGAACACATATGATGCATTTAATGGTCACAAATGGCCATGATCTCTCTAATTTTTAAATATGACACACTTACAGTATGTCATCTTCAAGTGTGCCAAAGCACTACATTGGTATCTATTCAGCAATAAGTCTCCTTCAGACTGGTTTTTCTATTCCAAACAATGGTGCTCATTGTTCCTTAGCAAGTTGAGCCCAGGTGTTCACCAGGTAGAAATAAACAAATGTCTAGTATCCTTGGCAAGCCCTTTGATTTATAAATTGTGTTCATTTCTTTAATTTGTCAGTATTAATGTCAGAAAGCATCTGTAGAATTTATAGAAATGACCCCCATGAGTTTATCAAAGATAAAACACTCAAAAATGTCAACTCTTGTTTTAGGCAGTTGCTATCTGGATACTGGCGTTGGGAGGGATGTCTGGAAAAGGGAAGGTTGTTGGAATGATTAAGTAGGCTAAAGACAGGGACCGTGTGAAGTAAGTGAAAACAGATAGGACTTATGGTTTAGCATTGCTCATTTTAAATGTCACTGCTGGTCAATGATTTGTTTCTGTATCACATAGTATTTATTATTGATAACCAGTTAGAGATTTAGGTAACTCAAATCCCAGGAGGGAGAGAAAAAAGAGTGCATGTAAAAACTCGTGAAATCTGAACAAGGTCTGTATTTGTGTTAATATAATTGTACCAATGTCAATTTCCTGGCTTTGACAATGTATTGTACTCATGTAAGATGTTATCATAAGGGAAAACTGGGTGAACCATACACAGAAACTCTCTGTATTGTCTGTGCAACTTTTTTAAGCCTTAACCTCTCTCGAAATAACAAATATTTTAAAACATAAAGAACACAGATTATCAAAGGAAAAAAAAACAGATTCTCAGAGCAAGGTAAGGGTGACCAGTCATTTAACTTTTGAAAACAATGAGCAACAGAAATTGGAGAAGAATATAAGTGGCAGCCTTCTTTTTACCTTTTTTTTTTAATCTTTCAAATGTTTTCAGTTCAAAAGAACACTTGCATTTCATTAGCTATTGCCATCCCAGTAAGTAGAACCATATTTGACAACACTACTAATAAGGAGTTGGGTCTCTTAATCTAAAACACATCTTAATGTTTTTGATCTTTGCATCACTTTTTATTGTGATTGAGGGCATGATTTGGCAGCTCCTTCAGAATTCAACATTCTTACCTAGTGGCAACAGAGCAGGTCTTCATATTTGCCAAGGTCTTTCTTGAAAGCACTTGCTTTGCACTTGTAAGGGATTTGACAAAGGCAACAGGCTTAAAGATTAAGATACTTCTGAATCAAGTTTGACAACTGGCAGTCTTCACAATACCAAAATATTTTGTCATAAGATGTGTAGCTTGTTTCAGAAAGGTGGAGTGTTCCTTATATCTGAAGTCACTAAAATATGATACAGATCGGCACTTTCTCACATTTGCCCTGAACTCTTCCCACCTCCGATACAAACACACAATCCTACATGAAACACACACACACTTTGTGTTTCCTTTACAGTCCAAATTTTTAGATTAGAAGATATGTAACAAATGAGAAATAATTATCAGTTTCTTTATACCTGGGATGTGTGACATAACGTACTGAGATTTTTCCTAGATTCCAGTTCATTTTCTTTAAAGCCACAATGTCATCTCCAGACACTCAAAGGGAAAGTTTTCCTCCCTAATGTACCTCTTAGGAGTATTTTGTAGTTTTATTAGAAGACAGATTTCTAGTCAGCTTTTTGGCTTGTTTTTATTTTGCTGTGAAATCCTCTCCTTTGCACTGCATTCAGAAATACTTCTTAGATAATATGCATTCTCTGCAGCTTCTGAGATGAGTAGACTGCAGCCCTGTCCTATCCTACAAAACAATGAGATTTTCTATTATATTGCTAAGAAACTAATAGCTACAATCGTAATACAGGATCCGTTCTGCTCATCTAAGAATTACAATATGCTGTTCCCAAGAAAAAAATAATATCAACATTATCTGACATTTTTTTTAAATTCCATGACTTTTTTGAGGGCGAAGTGATTCCTTTGACTTAAATTGATTTAATTTTCACAAAACTTTGGGATAGTCACTTGAACGATGACATGGCTGAGCTCTAAGAGAGTATGACATGCCTTTTTTTTTTTATAGCACTAGACAGTGCTGGAATCCAAAAAATGATTCAGATGTCTTTCAGCCCTGTGCTTCCACCACTAGGCTACAGGCGTTGTGAGCAGGCTGATGATGGATGTCTGTGCATTAGAACAATGGGACCGCTCTCTGGCAACTCATGCCACAGACCAAACATTCCCAATTAAGATGTTGTCATTTTACCTAAGGGAAAAGCTTTGGCCACATTCCAACATGCCTATAAATAAGACTACTAGAAACATGAGAAAGAATAGTTTCAAGCAAAAGTACCCTTGCATGATTAAGAACATAATTCAACATACTACGCAAACTGATTTATGGGCGCACCAGGCTAGTTTGTAACCCAGCCCTTGGTGCAGTGTACCTTCTGCTGGCCAAATCTGAAACTACATTTTTAAAGCTAGAAATCGAGTTCATTTATTCAAAGAATATCCCATTTTTTTCCTTGAAAATGTATCATTTTTTTTCTAATGAAGAAGACTTAGCAAAATTTTTGTTCACGTATACATCCCTTTATTTCTCAATACCACCCTCTGACACACAAGTATATGCATAACCCCATTCAATACTTGGTCCCATCTTTTATTTTTAGTAAAAAATACATTCTTTGTACTCCTTTAGGAAAACGTAAAAGAAAATCTTGTCAATATGAAACCCACATGGACTCCCTTGGCTTCACTACAGATACGGCATTCCACATCTTGCCACTTTGTGCACGCTTCCTGTGCTTAGCTTTTTTCAACTGTCTACTTTTCCTTTATGTCCCGGCGGGTTGTAGATCACAACAACACACACTAATTTATTTCACCATATAATCAGCAGACAATTTTCCCATGAAAATCATTAATATAA
The DNA here is from genome assembly GCF_022837055.1 of Prionailurus viverrinus. Lineage (NCBI taxonomy): Eukaryota > Metazoa > Chordata > Mammalia > Carnivora > Felidae > Prionailurus > Prionailurus viverrinus. The sequence goes on along the minus strand of NC_062566.1, from coordinate 122,844,109 downwards.
AACAGTGGCCCACTATGGAATTTTTTTTTCTAAAAAAATATTCCCATCACATTATATGCAGAATATAATGAGCTCACTGGTAAGCTCTGTATTCAGGGCATTGAAAGAAACATCTATGCCTTTTTCTTTTAGGAGCACAATCCCATGGATGCCCTAATATTAAAGAGGATTCCTAGGGAAATCTACAGCTGAAAAAAAAGAAGTGCTGAATTACTTCAAACTAGGAGTCCTGACCTTGTGCCTTTGAAACCTCCATGGGAATCCAGGTTCACAGTCCTAAATCAGATGAGTGTGACAGTCTTTGCTTCATTCCATATGGAACGCAGAGCATCTCGTGTGTGTCATAATGTTAGTGTAACTGGAAATTCCCTTTAGAAGGAAGCCAGTGCCTTCTCTACAGCCACTGTCAGTTAACTATGCATGCCTAATTACTCCCTCACTGATTAGTAGCAAGAAAATCCCAGTCTGGACTGTGGAAGTGTTTCCAATGGCAACAGTCACAGACAGTGGCTGCTTTGGTAAAATGAGCTGCAATATTACCAGGCTGGGTACAGGCTCTGCCAACAGGAGCAACAGACCTTTGGTAAAGATGTCTGGTCCCAGGAAGCTCTTTCCTTATCCTCTGATGGGTTGACATAATCATCTAAACCTTCAGGAATCTCAGCTATCCCATATAAGCATGTATCCCCCTTGACTTTGGGAGGGAAGGCTAAAATGCAGTCCCCAGACATCTGTGCGTGATCCCTGGCTTGGGGTGCCAAGCCCCTCAGCTTCAACGCCTCTCCCTCTTCTTTCTCTGCAGGGGACTGAGTGAAATAAGAAAGCCTTCACTTTTATTACTAGCTCTCTATTTGGCTTTTAAAAAATATGATTCTTTTTATGATGCATGGTACTTATTCACTTTAGTTTGCCTCCTGTAAAATGATAAAATACATTAAGTTGCTCTATTCCCTTTGTTGGCTGAGCAATAACATTCCTTAGATTTCATGTGGCAGTTTCTAGGCATTTATGATAGGGAAGAAAAATATTAACGGTAATGAATAGAGATATAAATCATTGTGGCTACAGCATCTTGACATTTGTTTTCCTTAAGCTCAAATCCACAAGTTTTCCAGAAACTGAGAGCTTGCAGCTCTGGAGCCATGAGTCAACTTTGCTCCCACTAAGTTGGGAAAAGGATTAAAGATGTGAAAGATAGCCTGGAGTTGTTTTTAGAGTCTTAGTCTCTGTAGAAGAATTGGAAACTATTTACACCTGTTCCTAAACATGCAGACTGCCACTGTCTCTGAGCTGGGACAATGTGCCTAAACACTTTTGGAAGTTTCCATGGTAATTCAGAATGAAATATCTCCTGTATCTTCCAGGAGTTGATGGCAGAAACATTATGGAATTATAACCTTGGTTAGGGAACAAGGAAGACGTGACTTTAGCCTAAGAATCTACAGAGTTAACATTCCTCCGTTCTCTTTTGGTCGGTCTCCCAGTGAAATGATGTATAGAAGGAAAACAAGAACTGTATATTATTGGAAGATACTTAAATAAATAGAGAATTAAAATGGGAGACACCTTCTCAGAACAAGTGAAGAAGATACCCAAAGATGCTGTCTCAGAGTCTCTTAGGGTGAATATTGTCCTATTACAACATTTCTCCTTAGAAAGATGATCATTAGCCCATATTTTTGATTATTGCTATCCCAGCATCTCTGGATTCACAAGAGTGAGTATTTCATTGGAAAATAATTTTTTTTTAACAGTTGTGAGAAAAGTAGCTACTCAAAAGCTTGGAAGAGCACAAATCAATCCCAGAAGAACACTTTAATCTCTGCCAAAAAGGGAGGTAAAATAATCTCCCTGGTGGCATTTTCTGAGTGTTCATAGCTCTGAAATTCCTACAGGGGCTGAAGAGATCTTTGTTTTATTGCAGACAGATGGACTGGGAATGGCCAACAAAATCCATTAAAATCAATAGTTAGCAGAGACTGAGATGCCTTTGGCAGTGTAAGTACTCTGCCAACACAGGCGGCTAGAATAAGCCGTGCACACCAAATTTTTTGCTGTAACACAACTTGCTAGCTAAATTCTAAGGCAGAATGAGGGAAAAGTCAGCTTAGATGTTAATGGAAAAGAAAACAAAAAGTAAAATAGTTGTCCTTTTTGGTTTTTTTTAATGCTTATTTATTTTTGAGAGAGACAGAGACAGAGACAGAGCATAAGCAGGGAGGGGCAGAGAGAGAGAGGGAGACACAGAAACTGAAGCAGGCTCCAGGCTCTGAGCTGTCAGCACAGAGCCTGACGCGGGGCTTGAACTCATGAACTGTGACATCATGACCTGAGCTGAAGTCAGATGCTTAACCGACTGAGCCACCCAGGAGCCCCAATAGTTGTCTTTTTTTTTTTTAATTTTTTTTTCAACGTTTATTTATTTTTGGGACAGAGAGAGACAGAGCATAAACAGGGGAGGGGCAGAAAGGGAGACACAGAATCGGAAACAGGCTCCAGGCTCTGAGCCATCAGCCCAGAGCCTGACGCGGGGCTCGAACTCACGGACCGCGAGATCGTGACCTGGCTGAAGTCGGATGCTTAACCGACTGCGCCACCCAGGCGCCCCAATAGTTGTCTTTTTAATACACACTTAGGTTAAATGCATCTTAAAGCACAGATTAAAAATTGCCATTCTGGTGGGGGATGTTGATAATGAGGGGGAGGCTATGCATGCGTTGAGGCAGGGGGTGTAAAGGAAATCTCCACACCTTCTAAAATTGCTTTAAAAAAAAAAAAGGCTATTGCAGGACACCTGGGTGGCTCAGCTGGTTGAGAGTCCAACTCTTGGTTTTGGCTCAGGTCATGACCCCAGGATCATGGGGTCAACCCCATGTGAGACTCCACATAGAGCATGGCCCCTGCTTATGATTTTCTCTCTCTCCCTCTGCCTCTCTCCTCCACTTGCACTCTTTTTCTCTCTCTCTCTAAAATAAATAAAATAAAGTAAAATAAAATAAAATAAATATAAAGTCTACTGAAAGAAGGAAAGAGGGAAGGGAGGAAGGGAGGAAAGGAAGGAGGGACCAAGGAAGAAAGAGACTGCTTCTCACTGGTAAATGGGTTAATTAGAATGGCAAGAATATGGTTATTTTTTTTTCTAATTTTATTACTGAATTCCTACCTCCTCATTCCTAATGGGCAGATTCAAGATCTATTCACCACTTTAAGGTATCATGAATAAAATTTTAAATTGGGAATGAAATCTGCATATTTAATTTAATACAGTTAGAAAATAAAACAATTGACACTTAAGAAAAGACTAACATGTTATGTGTATGTGCATATTCAATGAATGATAACAATATATTGTCTGTGTATATATTTAGCAAGAACATTGACCTATTGATCTGGCCCCCAAAATTGAGCTACTGGCAACCCAGAACACTTGGAGGCAGGATTATCCTGGGTCCTCTAGGGATGTACAAGAGCAGTATTTATAATAAAGATACAATGGAAAGTGGACAAAAGAGAATTGACAGAATAAATTAGATTTTATCCTTGTAAGGGCTATTTATTTGGTTAATATTCTTGATTGTTATGAATATGGGGTTTATATGTAAAGACTTCCATAAATTATAATTCAAATTTAGACAACCTTAGAGTGAAATGGGGATACTAAAAATAAATTTTCAAATATGATTTATTGATGATAAATTGGTTTTCTTATATTGTTCATGTTTTCACACTGCATTCTATTGTTTATATATTAATTGTATTACATATTACAGCTCTATTTGAATGTATTTTCAAGAATTATTTCTGAAAGTTAAAATATATCTGAGTATGTTGAAAGTTAAAACATATCTGAGTATGAATGCAAAATTATTTAAAAAATCTCTGTATTTATTTCTAAAAACTAAAAAAAAAAATGGTTCCTTTGTTACTTGCTAAAGTAATCAGTTTCTTAGCTCTATCTGTATTTTTATGAAAGAATCTTTTTTTTTAATACAGTCTTACTTTTATTCTTTATCATAAAATTGCCTGTAATTCCCTTCAAAGTTTGTTTTATAGATAATAAATGTGGAATTTAAAAATATTCAACTGATGACTTTCTACAGTGCATCGTCTGTAATATTTTTGAATTGAGAAAATGATGTTTCAGGCTCTGGGGTAATTAGTAAACTCAGATAAAATTTTGGTGAGTAGAGAATATTCTAAATTTTACCAGACTTTATACTGACATGTGTGACTATTCCACTCAAAATATTTTCACAGCTACTGACTTTTTTCATCTAGTCATATCAATATGTGTTAGTATTTGACTCAAATATGTTTACAGATACTGCTTTGCTTCTAGAATTGTTTTTTAATTCCAGTTGCTTCTACTTATGACTTAAAAAAATATTTCATTAATTTTAGAATTTCAAAGTTATAGGACTTTTCAATGAAAAATAAATTTATCCAATTAATAAAAGGAGCTCAAACTAAGTTTTGTCTCTAGGTTGAGATAGTTCAGAAAATATTCACAGACTTAAATGCTAAATCTATGTACAATATATGCTCTTAGTTTAACTTGTTTAGCTACACATTTGCTTCATAAGGATACTTGTCACTGACTTCCTGTCTATATGCTTTTTTTTTCAATAACTGCAATTGACTAAAAGCTTGAAAATCTGAAGCTTCTACACTCCACTATTTGATTAATTTGATTAAAAATTTCCAACTTATCTTGAACAATATCTTGAACAAATACTGACAGCTCTTTCTCTAATATCAGGAACAAGACAAAAATGTCCACTCTCATCACTTCTATTCCACATAGTACTGGAAGTCCTAGCGAGAGTAGTCAAACAACAACAAAAAAGAAAAGTCATTGAAATTGGTAAGGAAGAAGTAAAACTTTCACTATCTGCATTCATGATACTGCATATAGAAAATCCTAAAGACTCCACCCAAAAACTACTAGAATAAGTAAATTCAGTTTATTTCAGTCACAAGATACCAAATTAATACACAGAAATCTGATGCATTTCTATCCACTAATAATGAAGTAGCAGAAAGAGAAATTAAGAGAACAATCCCATTGACAACTGCACCAAAAAGAATGCAATACCCAGAAATAAACATAACCAACGAGGTGAAAAGACTGTATTCCAGAAACTGTAAAAATGGGTGAAAAAATTGAAGATGACACCAATGGCAGATATTCCATGGTCATGGACTATAAGAAACAATATTGTTAAAATGTCCACACTACTTAAAGCAATCTATAGATTAAATGAAATCCTTATCAAAACACCAACAATATTTTTCACAAAATTAGAACAAAATATACCAAAATTTATGTGGAACCACAAAAGACCTCAATTAGCCAAAGCAATTTTGAGGAAGAAAACTGAGATATCCCAGATATCTCAGAATACTGAGAAATCCCAGATTTCAAGATATACTATAAAGCTATATTAATCAAAACAGTCTAGTACTGACATAAAAACAGACACACAGATTAATAGAACAGAATGGAGAGCCCAGAAATAAACCCACATATATATGGTCAATTAATCTATGATTAAGGAGGCAAGAATATACAATGGGAAAAGACGGTCTCTTCAACAAATGTCATTGGGAAAACTAAACAGCTTCCTGAAAAATAATGAAACTAGACCACTATCTTACACCATACACAAAAATAAACTTGAAATGGATTAATGACCTAAATGTGAGACCTGAAACCATAAAACTCCTAGAAGAAAAGATAACCAGTAATTTATTTGACACTGGCCATAGAAACATTTTTTTAGTTATGTTTCCTCAGGCAAAGGAAATGAAAGCAAAATTAAACTACCAGAACCACATCAAAATAAAAAGCTTTTGCACAGCAAAGAAAACCATCAACAAAACAAAAAGGCAACCTACTGAATGGGAGAAGATATTTACAAATGATATATCTGATAAGGGATTAATATCAAAAAAGTACAAAGGACTTATATAACACACAGACACACAGACACACACACACACACACACACACACACACACACTTAAAAAATGGGCAGAGGGGGCGCCTGGGTGGCGCAGTCGGTTAAGCGTCCGACTTCAGCTCAGGTCACGATCTTGTGGTCCCTGAGTTCGACCCCCGCGTCGGGCTCTGGGCTGATGGCTCAGAGCCTGGAGCCTGTTTCCGATTCTGTGTCTCCCTCTCTCTCTGCCCCTCCCCCGTTCATGCTCTGTCTCTCTCTGTCTCAAAAATAAATAAACGTTAAAAAAAAAATTTAAAAAAAAAAATGGGCAGAGGACATGAATAGACATTTTTCCAAAGAAAGTATACAGATGGCCAACAGACACATGAAAAGATGCTCAACATCACTAATCATCAGGGTAATGCAAATCAAAACCACAATGAGATATCACCCCACACCTGTCAGAATGGCTAAAATCAAAATCACAAGAAATGACAAGTGTAGTGGAGGATGTGGAGAAAAAGGAACCCTCATGCACTTGGTGGGAATGCAAATTGGTGCAGCCACTGCGGAAAACAGTATAGATGTTTCTCAAAAAATTAAAAATGGAATTACCGTATGATACAGTAAGTCCACTACTGGGTATACCCAAAGAAAATGCTAATTTGAAGAGATATATGCACCTTTATGTTTACTGCAGCATCATTTACAATAGCCAATACATGGAAGCCATCTACATATACACACACAGGAATATGATTTTATGCAGCCATAAAAATGAATGAGATAATTCCATTTGTGACAACAGGGGCGGACCTAAAGGCTATAATGCTAAGTGAAATAATTCAGACAAAGAAAGATAAATACCATTTCACTCATATGTGTAATTTAAGAAACAAAACAAGTGAAAAAAAGAGACCAAGAAAAAAAGACTCATTTTTAAATACAAAATAAAACAAACTGGTGGTTGCCAAGAGGAGAGGTCTGGGTGGTAAGGGGCAGGGTAGAATGAGTGAAATAAAGAGGATTAAGATACACTTATTATGATGAGCACTAATTACATTTTAATAAAAAAGTAAATAATAAAACTGAGAAAAAATGTCCACCTCATCTTGAACAATATGGTTATTACAGTTGAGTAACCCCATTTCAAAAAATCTTCAGTACTACTGAGGGGCATTTTGTTCGATTTTGAAAAGCTCAGATATTTCGAAATTCTGGTTGATGATGGGTGGCAACGAAAGAAAAAGTGTGGGGTGCCATGCTTAAGCAAATTTGTATACAACGTTACCTTCATCACGAAAAAAAAGTAATTCATTTTTATCTATCGCCTATCTATGTAAACTTTGCCAACCGCAATTTCTCTTTAGACTGTAGAATGCTATGGCTTGTTTAGATTAAATCACGAAGCATGTCTGTACCACAACTAAATCCAAATTTACACCAGTTATGTAAGTTTATTGATTTGGTAAAACCAATGTTTTTATCACAATATACACTATCAAATTTATATTTGTATTATTAATACAAAAACAAATGTGCTTTCAGTGTTAAGCTTCTCAACTGAATTTGTGATAGAATGTTTTACCTTTTACCTTTAACAGTATGACAATTCAATAGTTCTGATGTAATGAATGAAAAAATAAAATCTATCCATTCTTGGCATTAATATCACTGATTTTCTCTTTGATGCTAATGTTATTATTGAACTGGTATAATTCACTGTCTTTACATTCTTTTACTAACGAGGCAACATGTTAACAGCTATAAATGCACAAGAAAACTGAAAACAAGGGAAATTAGTTGAGAACAGCATGTATTTTATCTGGATGAAAAACCATGCTTAACAGAATTATTTTTGTAAATAAGCTTTCTGTAGTGACACAAGTTAAATCTGACTGTTTTTGTTTTGTTTTGTTTTTTGCTTTTTAATGTAGAAGCTGACCTCTTCATTTGTGGTCAGTTATTTCACTACATCCTCCATGGTGGATAGTAAATGTCAACATTTTATGAAATTTATACATTTACATAAACTTTTTTGAGAAATGAAATACAATACATATAGTTTTATTAAATATGCACTTTTGAAAAGTCATTGCTGTTGAAAGGATTTATGGAAAAATTTAAAAATTAGTTACTGAGCAATAATATATATATTTGTATTTTTACACCTTGTGATAAATGACAAAACCAGGTACCAAGAACATTCGACTATTCTCTATACAAATTACGGCACAATTGTTCAGCCTTTATTTCCCAAACACATTTAATGCAAAACGATCCTCTAAACTCCTGTTAACATCACCCATCAGGAAACCCGTGAGGTTCTTGCAGCTAAAGTCACAGTGCACACAGCCTAGGGCAAAGGTGACTGCTAAAACAAGTGTCTAGCAACAAGAGGAGAGCGACATCAAGGTCACTGGCGACTTGTTTTCAAGAACATTTGTTTTATTCAAATGTCCTGTATTTTGTCCCTGAAAGAGAAACTGAAGGTACATTTATGTATGTGCACATACATGTGACTGGAAAGATTCGGGAGAAATAGGTGTCATCTCTGTCCATCTTTCACCTGTTACCGTAGTATTAAAGTAGAAACTCTTTCCGGCACGTGCATTTCATTGTGCTAAATTTCAAATGTCAACTGAAGGTCTACCAAACTCATCTTGGCTTACTGAAATGCAACTATTAGTAATAATACAATTCGGCTCACCAACGAAGATAGTGACATCCATTCCAAAGCGTGCATTCCTTTCCCAAACCAAACAGACATCGCTTCCTATAATGGCTCCTGCCGCTTGGCTGGGGCTTGAAAGACAGAACTAAAGCGGGTGTGGACGGGAAAAGCTTTCAGCGAATGGAGCCTGATTGACGTCATCTGGGCGCGACGGGACGCTCTACCGTGACTCGCGCCTCTCTATGGTGCGTCGGAGAAGCGGCTAGATGAGCGGTACCGGAATGCAGTGGATCGACAGCCAAAAGAAAATAGGCGCTACCTCAAACCCGGAAAAGCTGCACGGTGGGGCCTCTCTGGCCTTACCCAGTCCCTGCTCTCGATAGTCCTCTGGGAGAAAGTGGTTTGAATCACGTTTGAGTCCCGTTTTAAAATGGCAAAGTCAGGGTAAATGATAAGCTGGACTGGAAAATGGACAACAGACATGAACTGGGATTTAGCAACCTTCGAGCAAACGGAGAAGTACCTCCAGCTTATTTCTAGAGAATCCTAACTATATAGATTATGATTGAGATTCACTCTTGGAAAGGATGTCCTTCGTAACTCATTTCTAATTAATTCCTTCCAGGTACTTAGATCAAATGTATACACAAATGTGTGACAACAAGATGTAGAGTTTTTATAATACATAAACAAACAAAAAGCATTGTGTAAATATATGTATAGGTATATGTAGAGAGAGAAAGAGAGAAGCTGGGAAAAGCAGTAATAGGTCAAGGAAGCGGGCCAAGAAGACAGAGGATGGACTACTATATTAAAAGTAGTTTTCAATTCCAAAATATACCCAAACCCTTTGAATATTTTCAAACTACATATAGTTATTGATTTGCTTGACACTTTACTTGGATTAATCTGAACCCGTTTTAAATTTTATGTATCTTGCATGGGTAAATTAGTACCAGCTATTCATATGAATGTGAATTAGTTGAATCTGATTGTGTTGCCTCAAGTCTATCTCCCACCACCTGCTGGATGAAAACCTGAAATAATGTTTGAATTAAGTGGAAGGCAATACAATAACATTTTAAAGTTGCGTTTGTATTTACATATTCTGAATTCTTTCTACTGTAGCAGAACAAGTATTTAAAAAAAAAGAGGAGGGGGGATAACTACCTATTTTAAACTTTGCTAGGACTGGCAGTAAAGTTGTGGTATAATTTGCATGTCTACTGAATAACTGAGAATCTGATAATCTGATTAATCCAATTCATGGACCTGAATCTTTCAAAAGACCTGCTTGGTGAATATTCATGGAAATTGTCACATTCAAATATTTCCAGTACACTAGTAAAAAATAGATTCTTCTATCAAGTAAAACCAACAGCTAGTCTCTCCCCACTTGCTCATGGACTTATTTGGCTATTATACTACCAGCACCACACACACACACAACACAATACAACACACTCCCCACACATATACAGTGCATGTAAGTATTTCGTATGCCAATATTGCACTACATATTCTGAAAGTGCTGTCCAAAAACAAATGTTCTGTTCCATGTGGTAACTGGAGATTATAATTCCTTGACTGTACAAGTATACTAACTGGGATAATGTAAAAATGGTTTAAATGATACATCATGACTGAATGGGAGATATAGTTATAATTTTCTACAGTCTGCAGGCATAAGGATCTCTCTTACAGCAAAAAAAAAAAAATCATATCTTTGGGAAACAGGGCAAGAAGCTAGTGTCAGATGTGCTTATTTGTCTTTCCTCAAGACCTAGCTGAAGAAAACTGATTTCTCTCAAACTATGAAAAAACTTCTATCACAATTCTGCCTATTTCAGAGTAGGTATTTTCATCCCCTGCCCCATCCGCACGTGAAAATATACAATTAAGGATACCTCTTCATTCTTAATAAGTTTCTTTTCTCTTTAATAGTTTTTGATCATCGTGTTCATCCCAAGCACACATATCAATTTTTCCCTAAACAAGAAGGGTATTCTCTTATGCCATCCTCTCCGTGCCCTGCATAAATATTCCTACAAAGAAAGTGACCTGTTAATTATGAGTGATTGCTTTTCCCATCCCAGGGTGACTGAGGAATAATTTCAACTAAGTATTCATAGTCAGGGATCATCAAGTGATTGCTCTCCAGATTAATCTCCCTGGGCCAAAGTGCTGCTTGGTTGTAGCCTGAACATGGCACTGCATTATATCTGTCCTATTCAGTCCAAATAAGAAGACCTTATTTGCTAAACCATTTTAATTCCTTCTGCACAATTTAATTATACTTCAGTGCAAAACCACCTGTGACCTTGGGTTTAGTAATGAAATCCACTCCCCAGGCAACACTACAGAGAGTAGTCTGTTTGGTAAAGATGGTGTAAAATAAGAATCTTAAATATTGCTCATTACTGGAGGAACGATCTTGTTTTTGACTTGTTCTCTTTTAGTTTGCTTGCAGGCATCTGGCTGTTTTCTGGAGAAGATGTGTATAAGAAGTACCTTCACTGGAAGACTTGAATAAAATTCAAAATGACTCCTAGTTGTTTCAGTGAAAAAACAGGGGAAAGTGTCATTTTTTTTCCTGTATTCTGTGAACCAAAAGGTATAAAAAAAAATCCTTAATTTCTGTCCCCAAGAACAAAGATGAAAGTATATAACATGCAATTAAATGCTACTTTTGTATAAATATGGGTCATTTGATAGTCAATTATTAACTAGAGGTGCTATTTAGTTTATAACAATTCTTTCAGAATCCAGTTTATTTGGCAAGTTCTACTTGATCAACGTATGGGATACAGATTAGAAAAAGTCATTAGGAATTTTTATATTCATACACGTATGCATTTCAACAGACCTTCTTGGGATTTTCCATTGTTTTATATGTCACATCTTCTTTTATATGTCCTGCACCCCAGTTTTTCTTCTCGGGGCCTTGTGATTTTTCCTCCAAGCAATATCCCTGCATTCACACAATCCCTTTACCATTCTAGCCACTAGCATGAACACCCCATGGTCTTACCTATAAGATGCATGCTAGCCCATTTGGCTGATTTTTAAGATTAAACAGATTTATTTTGTCGTATTTTAACCTCTCTGAAAATAGGCTGTCCTACAGTCAGTAGTAGCATCTATCATATCTTTTGGCCAGTCGGCAGTTACAGTGCAACTGTCAATGACTGCTTGGATAAATTTGGTCATAGCTGTTCATGTGAGGGTCACATCCAAATTATATAATGAAACTTCTTTTTAAATTGAGCTGTAACTGACATATAACATTATTTAAGTTTCAGGTGTACAATATAATGATTCTATATATGTATATATTATAAAATGATCATCACAATAAGGCTAGTTAACATCTAACATCACAAATAATTTTTTTCTTTTTATAAGAAGTTTTAAGATCTATTCTCTTAGCAACCTTCAAATATACAATGCAGTATTACTAACCTTAGAGTAATGCTTTGTATTAACTACATCATTAGGACTTATTTATTTTATAACTGGAAGTTGGTACCTTTTGACTATTTTCACCCATTTTACTTGCTTCTCACCCTTCACCTCTAGCAATTATTAATCTGTTTTCCATATCTGTGAGTTCTTTTTCTTTGTTTTAAATTCCACATGTAAGTGAAATAATATTGTATTTATCTTTCTCTGTCTCTCTTATTTCACTACATAATGCCCTCAAGATCCACCCATGTTGTTGCAAATGGCAAACATATATATATAATGCATATTATATATTATACAGATTAATATAAATATATTAAGCATATTAATATAGTATACATCTATATACTTAATAAATATACTTAATGTATTAAGTATATTAATATATTATACATATATATGTGTAATATTACATGTTTTATATATATGTATATAACATTTTCTTTATCCATTCACTCATTTATATGTCCACAGACACTTAGATTGTTTCTATGTCTTGGCCATTGTAAATAATGCTGCAATGAACATAGAGTGCAGATAGCTTTTTGAGTTAGTGTCTTCATTTTCTTTGGAGAAATACCCAAAAATGGAATTTCTGATCATATAGTAGTTTTGTTTTTTTTATTTTTTGAGGAATCTCCATACTGTTTTCCATAGTGGCTGGACCACTTTACATTCCCAACAGTGCATGTACAAGGTTTCCCTTTACATCCTTGCCTTGTCTTTTTTATAATAACCATTAGTTAGAATGAGTTAGGAGTGAGGTCATATCCCATTGTGGTTTTGATTGGCATTTCCCTGATGATTAGTGATGTTAAGCACCTTTTCATGTACCTATTGGCAATCTGTATGTCTTTTTTACATCGAGTGGATAAAAAGGAACTTTTTAAAAATACATAAAATTAAAAAGAAAAAGAAAGAGATAACAAAGCACAGGATTGTAGTTTAATTGGTAGTTTACCTTTTAGCAATGCATAAAATAATAATGTATCTTATACAGACATACCGTGAAGATATTGCTGGTATGATTGCAGACCACTGCAATAGAGCAAATATCATAATAAATCAAGTCAAATAAGATTTTTTTTTGTTTTTCAGTGTATATCAAAGTCATGTTACACTATACTGTAGTCTATTAAGTGTGCAATAACATCATGTCTTAAAAACAATGTACATACTTTAATGAAAATACCTTATTACTAAAAAAAAACAAGCTTTCAATGAATTGTAATCACTAGTCACACATCACCATAACAAATGTAATAATAATAAGTTTGAAATAGTGTGAGATACTAAAATATGACACAGAGATATGAAAGGAACAAATACTATGGAAAAATGGTCCAAATAGACTTTCTCCACACAGGGTTGCTACAAACCTTCAATTTGTAAAAAGCATGTGCAAAGCAAAATAAAATGAGGTATGCACGTAATTAATAATATCATACATTTGATAGAATATGCTAATTCCATTGTTCCCTTTCTGTTAGGCCATCCACCCTCTGTCTAACTTCAAGATTGGTCCATTTTTACATCCTCCATCTTTCCTTTCTAGTTATTGCAGTTGCTTCCCCCCCCCCACCCCCGTTTCCTGATCACACATAGAATTATCTGTCCTATCCATGAAGGTTGTATAATATATCTGATTTGGCACTGTGTGGCTTACTGTCTTGCATAATTCTTATTTCAAGAATCATGGAATGTAAAAAAAAAAAAAGGCCATACAGCCAATTTAGTGTAATGTTTAATTACAAAGACATTGAGACCGAAGAGTTTAAGTGTTAGTGACAGATCAGAGACTGTGTGCCCATCTCTCACAAGCCAGATATAATCCTAAAATTAGGATTCTGACCCTATAAGAGCTGATAGAGCTGGGATCTGAGAGTATGTTGCCTTTTCTTGAAACCTGTTAATTCAAATACACCAAGCCTTCTATGTCCTTGAAGAAGGTTTCCTGTGCCAGCTATTGTGCCTCCCCCAGGGTCTAGATATATACTAAGTCCACACTGAATGCTCGCTTGGTTGAATTAAACTATCAAAGAAAGTTAAAATGTCTTTAAAATTATAGGCATGGGTGAAGTATGCAATGCTTCAAACCCGGAACAGCCTTATTTTGGTTGTCAGTCTTCTTGGGCCCTGTGATTTCCTCCCGCCCACCCCCAAAACATGAATGACAAAGAACCAAGAAGCACACAAAATAAGCTTCTCTATCCTAGCCTGAATGAAAATTCCAAGACTCTGGATGTTCATAGACATCAGATTCTCTTGATAAGAAAATTGCAACATTGTAACTTGTCCAAGCATTACAGTCCAATCAATGCCCTCCTTGTTTTGAGAAAAAATAAAGATAATAAAGTTTTTGAAGGATGCAGAGGAGCATCAGAGGTGACTAATTATACTAAGATTGAAAAGAATGGCACAAAACAGTGGTAATAAAAAGAAAAAACACTAAGGAAAAACACTGGTACCCCTTGTGATCTGTATAACTGTTCTTTTAGGAATGAATTTTTGAAGAGAAATAAGATTTTCAAACTAAGATACCAAAAGGGACAAAAGGAATCAGTTGCTTCAATCCCCATTGAAGGTTAACTCTGTGATAAGATTTAAGTCATGGTAACTCTCATAAAAGTAGAAGCAAAGGCACTGTATGCAGTGATAGATTTCTAAGGGGATTGCCTAACTTGAAACACTAAAATTTGGTGTTAAAGATAAATCTTCCAGGAGGGCTAGTCTTAATCATTAGGAGTCTATGTACACAGTATGAGTTTAGAAGGTCTCTCCCACAAACCAGAAAAAGATATATACATGCTTTGAAATTTGCTTCCCTTCATAAGGGAAGTTAAGTGAAACAATGCAAATATACCAGGCCATAGTTAAAACTAAGCAATGAGCCATTAGTATCTCAGAGTGATTTCATTCATCAGATGTTGTTCTAAGGGAGTAGCTAAGTAACGACATGTTTCTCTAGGATATACTCAATATATATTCCTCTCCCGAGGAGAGGAATGGAGCCAGTGTGGAGAGGCCAAGGAGGGAGATGTGAATTGGTAAGAGTAATTGATGGCACCAGCAGGATCTTGGGCTAGCCTAATAAGTAACAAAAGTCATATGCCAAGAGACTCCTTCATCTATATTCGGTTTTTTAAAACATAAGATAAACAAGCATAATGGGATATGTATAATATTGGTGGTTGGGGTATGGAGCTGGAGGGAGTGGTAATGAAACCAGAAAAAGAGGCAAGAAGGAGGGATGGCAGAGAGCTAGAGAGAGTTTGATTCTCTCTTTATGATCCGATGAGTCCATGATCTTGCCTAGTGGCTTTACTGAATTAATCCAGCTAACTGGAAAGGCATTTTATTCTCTCTAGAGTAATACTTTCTAATATTCAGTTAACTCAAAAAATCCACCTTTAAAAAACATTAAAGGATTTTGGTGCTTTAGCTGTTTTAAATCCATGATCTAAAAAGGAATTTGTTGGTTTCTGTCTACAAAATTAGATGGGGTGCCTTTTCTCTGTCTGTCTTGTGTTCCCCCCACAACCCCCATACTCTTACATATATATACATATATCCACATATGTTCACTCCCTCTAAAATATTATAGGTTATAATGGATATCATGTATCTTCTCTGTCATACACACACGCATACACACACACGCACGCACACACACACACACACACACAAATACTGCACTTATGCAACAGGCTAAGTTGTTAAACTATTGCAGATTGTTTAGGAACACACTTAAGGCTCATTCCTCATTGGATTACTCTGTACTAGACACATTTCAGTATTCTAAGCACAATACAAATATTAACTCATGCGTTTTCACAATAACCCTACAAGAAAGTTCTTCTCATTGCATAGGTGAGTGGGCTGTGGTGCAGTTTAAATCCCCTGTCCAATGAGGCACAGATCATAAATTGTGGAGCTAGGGTTGTAACTCAAGGAATCAGAGACAGAGCCACATTCTTCACCACTGGGGTCTTTCTCTTCACAAGTGTCACTTGCCATTCACGACCACCCTGTCAGAGCATCTCATGACTCTTTATACAGACTAGACCTTTTAGGATTCAGAGACTTGCAAATGTTGTCTCTGCCTGGAAATTTTTTCTTCCTTCATGTGATGGTTAAATTTGTGCCCACTTGACTGGCCTAAGGGATGCCCAGATAGCTGGTAAAACATTATTTTTGGTGGTGTCTGTGAAGGCCTTTCTGGGAGAGATTGGCATTTGATTCCACAGACTAGTAAAGAGATCCACCCTTAGCAATGTGGGCAGGCAGCATCCAAATCATTGGGAGCCCAAATAAAACCAAAAGGCAAAGGAAGGGTGAATTCTTTCTCTTTTCTTGAGCTGGGACATCTGAGTTTCTGGTTCTCAGGTCTTTGGACTCCGGGAGTTACATCAGTGACTCCATGGTTCTCATGTCTTTGAGCTTGGACTGGAGTTACACTACTTCTTAGACCTTTGGACTCAGGCTGAATTACATTACTGGTTTTCCTAAGTTCTCTGGTTTGCAGACAGAAGATTGTGGGACCTCTTGTCTTCTATAACTGCCTGAGCCAATTCCTGTTATTCTCATCTTTTCTATAATATGTTTAAATATCTAAATAAAGGAAGAGACAGAGAGACACAGAGAGAGAGGTAGATGGATAGATAAATAGATGTCCTTTATTGGCTTTGTTTCTCTGGAAAACCCTAATACATAATCTTTGCTTGGCAAAACTCTGACCAGACTTCAAGTCATAGCTCAAATGCCTTTTCCTATCTGTAGGCAACGTTTCCTAACCTTTATTGCACCCCAACAGATAGATTTAGTAGTCCTTTCCCTTCCCAACCCCCAAAATTACTGGTACCTGCTTATATTTCTGTCTTCTATTCCAGAGTCCCTCCTCTTGTGCATTAAACAATTAACTTTAACTTAATCATTTGTATCTAGCACACTACCTCTCCGAGAAAGAAGTACTGAGACCATTTTCTAGGATTCCATAGTCAGCATATCAAGTCAATCACCGGGTTGGATGAACCCTATTTTGCAACATAAAAGCTTATGTATTCCATCAATAGAGTTTGTCTTCACATTGTTGACGTGCTTTGAAATATGTGGCATCTGTCACAAAACTTTCTTGTTACTTTTCAAGAACATGAAAACTTGTAATCTATAGGATAAGAAGACTATGAAATATGTGTATTACTTCAAGCTCAAATCGTAAGTCCACTGCACCTCTCTGAAGTATTACAATTTATGTACACTAATTCAGTTCATTCAGTTCTAATGATCAGTAATGTCTTTTTACATTAAATTAATGGATAATTCCAAATGTCACAATAATTTTGTTTTCTTTCTTTCTTTGTTTTAAGAACTGAAGGTTCTTAAACCTTAAACTGAAGGTTGGGTTTAAGAGAAGAGTTACTTAGCTTCCTTGTCCATGTAACATTACACAACCCAGTGGGAGTAGGGAGCTGGTGGGGGAGGTACTCTATTTCCCATTTAGCTATTGTCTTCTATGCACAGTGTTTGTAACTGACTTTTCATGCTGCCTATCGGGGAGGAAAGTGATCAGTCAGATTTGCATACTAATTCTCATCCAATCCATCATAGCTAATATTATACAGATATTCAAAAATCAGAAGAGAGAAAATGTACATTCAATCAAGAAATGCCTAGAGAGACTTGGCAGAGGAGTTAATACTTAGAAAGTCTTTAGTCAGTTATGTATACAGAAAGAGGAGAAGAAGACATTCCAAGAAATGGCAACAGTAGCATAAGCAAAGGTGTGGAGAAGAAAAGTTTGAGGAATATTTAGGAATTATGACTCGTCTCCTTGACTTGACACCAGCTCCTGGAACACCAGCATAAATGTCAAATAGGCAAAACTGGAAGGGATGTTAGGATTATATCATGAAAGGATTTGTAAAACAGAATGAGGAATTTTATTTGATTCTTGAGGACACAAGGAATAGAACAGTGTCTTAGTCATATTGAGCTACAATAACAAAATGCCATAGACTGGGTGGCTTCAACAACAAACATTCATCTCTCAGAATTCTGGAAGCTGGATATCCAAGATCAAGGTGCTGGGTGACTCTGTCTGGTGAGGACCCTCTTCTTGGCTTGCAGATAGCAATTTTCTTACCGTACCCTTCTATGGTGAAGAAAGAGATCATCTCTTCCGCATTTCTTCTTTTAAGGCATTAATCCCATCACAAAGTCTCCACCCTCACAACCTAATTACCTTCTCAAGGTAATCCCATCCTAATCATCCTAATACCTAATCATCCTAATACCATCCAGTTGGGGATTAGGGGTTCAACATGAATTTTGAGAAGACACAACATTCAGTCCATGGTAGTGATTTTACCAAGGCAAACTTCAAAATAATTAATCTGATAGAAATGACTAGAATATATTAAAGTTGGAGGATACTCCAGAAAGAATATCAGATTATTATGTGGGAAACTAAAATTTTGCTCTTATATAAGTGACCTCAATTAACATGACAGCCGAAGATTGATGGGAAAACACAGCTTAAGGTGATTACTAAGTAACAGTTGAAATAATGTGACTATCACTTAGCATTTGTTGTTTGCCAGGCATTAAGCTAAAGGTTTTATATACTTTATCACATTTAAACCTCACACCTTACCAGGTTATAATAATGACAATAACAATATTGATGATCACTAGAAGTTACATATTGCTTAATATGTGCCAGACATCATTCTAAATGCTTGAAATAAATCCTGAAAACAACCTTATGAAAGAGGAAAAACAAGTATTCCCATTTTAGAGTTTACAAAAGTGAGGTATGAGAAGGTTGAATGGGTAGTTTTATCTCTATTTCACAGATGAAGAAAAGGGTTAAACAGATAAAATGATTCAGCTAAGATCCATCATTTGCCAAATGATAGTTCAATAATTTGAATCCCAGTCTAATTTCAGAGCTGTTCTCTTTCTTTTCCGTAAAGAAAAATAGATATTATAAAAAGTTAAGCAGATACTCATCATTAATATATTTTTAAATATAATTTCACATGTATCTCTGTGCAAAACTGGATACATCGCTTAAGAGTTCTGGCTTCTATAACACAGCCTGGAATGTATAAGTGGTTTAAACAAGATAGTAGTTCCTTTGTGTTTCATACAAGCCTGGAATAAGCCACGCATAGCTGATGCAATGTTCTTAAAACACTGTCAGAGACCCACTTGGCTTTCATTTCCTTGCTCTGCTAGTCCGAACAGGAAGGATTATTAAATCCAAGAGGGTTACTCCATTTCCATCCATAACACTTACATGTCAACCAGCAAGCAAATAGAAAGATTAAGGCCAGCATTCTCTCTTTAAAGACATGTCAGAAATTGCACATGTACTTCTATTTTACCCCATAATCAGAACTTGGGTTACACTTTACACCTGCTTGCAAGGGAGACCACGAAATGTCATTAGAGAGGCTTCCTTTTTCAAGGAAAAGAGTGTCAAGGCATTTGGGGGAAAACTAGGAACTTCTGCTATATTTTCTTTAGTTTATTCGGTGTTTAGCTTATCCCCACAGCTTCTAATTTAATTATTAGTTCTGTAATAACCTTGTTTCATCTCTGATTTGCTTCTTTAGCTATGCGATCTCACCTTTCATCTCTGTTTTAATTTCCTCGGTCTGCTGTAACAAATAAACTATAAATTTAGTGGTTTAAAATAACAAATACTAATACTAATAACAAATACTAATTCCCTCACAGTTCCAGAGGCCTGAAGTCTGAAATCAAGTTCTCAGCAACACTGGTTCCTTTTGGAGAGTCTGAGAGAGAGAGAGACTAGTCCATGCCTCTCTCCTAGTTTCTGCCGGCAACTGGCTATCATGGATCCCTTAGCTTGTAGTTGCACACCCTCAACGCCCTTCTGCCTTCCTCTTCGCATGGCCTTCTTTCCTGTTTCTCTATAGCTGCTTCTCCTGTGTCTCTGAGTCTTCTCTTCAGTCTCTTAAAAGGAATTGGGATTTTGATTTAGGGTCCACCGTAATCCACAGTGATTTCATCTGAAATCTTTACCTTAATTATATCTGCACAATCCTTATTCCAATAAGTCCACATTCTGAGTTCTAGGTGAACATACCTTTGGGAGCCATAAGTGAGCTTGTTACAATCTCATTTTGTTGTTTTGTTATCTCTTTGAAATTTGCATTTATGACATTTATGTTTTCATTAAGGTTTTCTGTGGCATAAATCATTCTTTAGAAATATTCACCTTAGTTCTTGCATTATATTTCATTTTAGATTGCATTGTTCATATAAACTCTTATGCTATTTTTCTTCTTTTCTCTTTTTAGTTGTTGTTGTCTATGGAACTATTTTTTTTTCAACTTTTTCTTTTCTTTTCTTTTTGGTGATGGGGAAGGAGACATACAATTGCACGGTTACTATCTGATTCTTTTTCCATTTTACTTCATCTTGTATGTCTTTGTCTAGATTCCTGTTTGTTTTGATGTAATGTGGATGATTTATCTTTGTTTCTCTTCCTAAATATCAGAATAGGAGACTACTGTTCCTTCTCAAAGTATTTCATTTTTTTGACATTATTAAATTTACTGGACATTATTTCAGTAATTATTTAAAGAGATGGAGGAGGAGATAACAATGAAAATTGCACATACAATAAAGTTGTATAAATTATTTGCCAGAATATTTGGCATCTCTGCTCTCTTGTGAGGAGTTACAAAGGTCATATACCAGTGCTCTCATTAACTGGGAGGAGGGTAAATTCTGATTTTCCTTTGCTAAAGCTTCAGATCATTCTTCCCAGTTCAGACCATGGAGTTTTCTCTTCCATTATAGCATTTACATCTTTATGGTATCTGCTATTTCAAAATTGTTCTAGAGACTCGTAAGTATTTTCCCTCTACAGCCAGGAAGTGCTCTAGCAGGACTCCCTGGTCTGCAGGTGCCCTGGGCATCACCTAGGAGTAAAGTTCGATTTGCCCACCTGCTATCTCCAAGCATCCACCTGCTATCTCCAGCATCTTGAGGCAGTGAGCACTTCCATGTGGTTCTTAGTGATTATATGGCACTTCACATAGGATTTCCCATAAGCCTTGGTCCTGCAGGCAGACCCAGGCAATGTGGCCTTTCAAGACTCATAAAGAGTCTGGTCAGACCCAAGGCTGCTACCTCCTGGAAGCCTTCCAAGACCAGACCTCCAACTTGTGTTAACCTGCAGGACCTCTCTGCTCTCTTTGCCTGAGGCTTCTGTGCTCTGCTTGGCTCCCCCAAGAGACACGAAGGAGGAAATGAAGAAAATAACATTAGGTTTGCTTTCTCAGGCTTGCTGGCTTTTGTAAGAATTCTTAGCAGTCACCATATTGGTTTCTGGGTCAAGGTAGTGTGCCTAAATCCATGCTTAAGTCCTAAGTCTGTCTCCATGTCTGTTCTTTTCTGTCTCTCTTGCTATATATGTGTATTGTGATAGATCTATATGTGGCTATTCTCCCTTCTTTGATTGCTGAAGCTGATTTGTTTACTATTTTAAAAAATGTTTATGTTGATTTGATCCGGTATCATGAGAATACTTTGATTTGACATCACTACATGATCTACTGCCCTTACTCTTTCTTTTATTTCATGTTTAATGGACATGATTCAGAGAAGAAAGAAATAACTGGAATCAAATGGATGATGTCCTTAACAATCCATTATAAACCCAAAAGTAATCAAAATGTCTTTCTAGAGTTGAGTTAGCCTCCTTTGGTGTACGTATGTTTTCCCAGAAAATGTTCATTGGTACTATTTTCTGAGACCAAATCACAGTGTAAGAGAAACTGGTGAGTTAAAAGTTCCTCATATCAGTTCATGTTTACAATGAACTTTCCCCAGATATTACTTTAATATTTTTCTGCCAAATATCAGGTCAAAAAATAATATTTCTGGCAAGCTTAAGACATAATATCTTCTTAATTGGAACTATAGAATTGTCAGCTATATCTCTGCATTAAAATCACAGGCACTTAAGGCATAACATAAATGATTTCAAGGAAACTTAAGGAATTGTGGCTATTTAACTACCCAGTATAAACCAAATTGGTCAAGTAAAAATATAGTAAGTAAATAAATATTTTTAAATATGTACATAAAGTAAATAACTTCACATTACAAGGGAAAAGGATGCAGCCAACTGTTCAATAACATGTAGCATAAAGCATAGTAGCATAAAGTGCCCAGAAAATAAGAGAAGAAAAATTATGACAAGTGTGATTTTCAACTGAAATTCGATGGTTTTAAAATTACAAGAATGCATAATTCATTAACCCACCTTTGAGTAAAAGAATTTGAACATCATAGGGCTTTGGTTCAGGTCATGATCTTGCAGTTTGTGAGTTCGAGCCCCACGTCTGGCTTTGAGCTGACAGTTGAGAGCCTGGAGCCTGCTTCAGATTCTGTGCCTCCCTCTCTCTTTCTGCCCC
Source organism: Prionailurus viverrinus (assembly GCF_022837055.1). NCBI lineage: Eukaryota > Metazoa > Chordata > Mammalia > Carnivora > Felidae > Prionailurus > Prionailurus viverrinus. Next base: position 122,821,571 of record NC_062566.1, on the reverse strand, counting down.
TCTCCTGCTCCTGCTCTGTCTGTGTCTCTCTGTCAAAAATAAATGAACATTAAAAGAAAAGAATTTAGGGGCGCCTGGGTGGCGCAGTCAGTTAAGCGTCCGACTTCAGCCAGGTCACGATCTCACGGTCCGTGGGTTCGAGCCCCGCGTCGGGCTCTGGGCTGATGGCTCAGAGCCTGGAGCCTGTTTCCGATTCTGTGTCTCCCTCTCTCTCTGCCCCTCCCCCGTTCATGCTCTGTCTCGCTCTGTCCCAAAAATAAATAAAAAAATAAAAAGAAAAAAGAAAAAAGAAAAGAAAAGAAAAGAATTTAAACATCAAATGGGTCAGCATGTGGTTAAACAAAGTGAGAATGAAAGGCACGTGGTAGTAGCCTACCTAAGAATGTCAAACTTTGCATTGATCTAAACCACATTTCCTACATTATCAAAGTATATTTAGATTATTTCCTATTCCTTGCAAGATTCCCTTAAAAAATAAACATATGAGAATAATATTGTATACAGATCTTGCTGAAGGTATTTTTCTTAGGCACTGTTATTTAACTCAAAGAATTGCAACTTACTTAATTACAGGCACTTCAAGTATTCTCAGGTTCTCTAGTCTTGAAAGGCAAAGATAATAAACTCATTCAAACTAAAAAGTTAAGGTCTGTAAATGGTAAACCTTCTGAAGCAGCACAGATACACAGAAAATCTTAACCCCAGGAATGAACTGGAAATTTGGAGTCAATTAAGACAGTAAGAAGATAACTTGGGTGAGAAGATCTTCTCGACCTATGAAAAAATTACCCAGTTTATGGGGCCCCCGAGTGGCTCAGTCTGTTAAATGTCCAACTTTGGCTCAGGTCATGCTCTCAAGGTTCGAGCCCCACATAAGGTTCTCTGCTGTCAGTCCAGAGCCTACTTCAGATCCTCTGTTTCCCTCCCTCTCTGCCCCTCCCCTTCCTCTCTCTCTCTCTCTCTCTCTCACAAAAATAAACATTAAAAAAAAAAAAACTAAAAAATGCCATACACACTCTCAAAGGTGATTATGTTCTACCCCTTCCCCTCCCTCAAAAAAGATTAGAATACATACTGTTTCTCCGTGGGGTCCTTGTTCTTGAGACCTTAGGACTAAATGTGGGCAACAGAGCAGAGTAGTGGGTAAGAACCTAGGGTAGAGCATTCGGTATATTGGGTCAAGTCCAGGGCACACAGCAAATTAGCAGATGTCCTTGGTTACTCATCTCCCCTGGAAAGCTGCCTATTTCCTCAGAGGTAAACTGATACTGTAATATTATCTGCCTTTTGGAGTTGACATAAGGATAACATTTGGTAGATAAAATTAAGTGTCTTGTACATCCAGCTCTCTGTAAGAACCTCAGCTGTTAAATTATTCCTTTTACATCTTTGAAACATAGGTGCTTGGTAGTTTTTGCTTATGGTAAAGTTTCTGCCATGTTACCTTAGTGAGAAAATATTGTCAGCTAGAGTAATAAAAAGTTAAGAATAGTTTAAAAATTATGAAAGTCAAAAGTGTTAAATGTCCAATCACACCTGGCTTCTACAATAAACACCCTGACAACTTAGACATTCAGGGGACCTGAAAAAGGAGTTAACTTGGAAATAGGGGTTTTTTTTTTGCTTCTTGGAAATGTGTTTTAATAATGGATATTCTTCAGAGTTACCCAATCACCTTTCCTTTTTTATTATAAGTAATCCTTTATTCTACTTTGATATTTGCATTTATGTATTAAGCAAAGACCACAAGTCAGGATATAAGTATAATTTAATAAGCAAGGTTATTATTGGGTAGGAAAAATGCGCAGAAAAATCAATTATGGAAGATTCTGGATTTGGCATCATCATCGGTTGGAAAATAGCAAACAGGAGTCCATGAAGGTGATACGTTTCTGTATTAGTCAGGAAAATGAATCCTGGGCAGAAAATCAGGACCAGGAGCTTTAGTTACAAGGAGATGCCGAGAGGAGGAAAAAAAAGCAGGGTGAGATTAAAAGAAGAAATAAGGATTCTACAGGACAAAACTTCTCACTCAGAAGGTATTTACTGAACACTATTTTCCTCAGAGTATCTGCTGTAGAGTGCATTCTGAACAGAGCCATCTTTACCCAGACTGATGTACTAGGGCACCTGCTACTCTTGCCCCTCCCAATGCTCTGTTCTGCCTGCCACAGTTGTCTGCCTAGCCCAGGCTGTCCAGTTAGATGGGACACATTCTCACGGAGTTAAGAACTGGGGCTATGCTACCTAGGAAGTGTTGTAACCAGAGGACAAAAGTGAACACAGGTGAAGGAAAAACATGAATACAAAAAACAATCGTTCTGACAGTGAACATCAGTTTCCAGATTGCAAAATAAAACAACTGTTTGTTTGCAACCTTATGGGGGCTCTCCCGGTGAAATCGGAAACTGGCCTCCATGAGACAGTCCCCCTTGTGTGGAGGGCAGGGAGAGACCTAAGGAAGAAGCTGGCCACTCCTGATTGGTAGATGGCAGTTTTAATAAGCAAAGGAAGCCTATATATGAGGCTTGTCTAGGGTTGCAGCAAGATGAATGGTTTCCCACAGCCACCTTCTTAAGAGTTTAAAAAGAGGCCCTAACTGGGATCATGTATACTGCGCAGCTGTTCTCAACACATCATTATCTCAAGGCCATCTCCTTGGAGTGGCCTCTGGGAGTGGGAAGGTCAAGTGGAACCCACATTTCCAGGGCAGGGGTGGAGTTGCAAAGCTTCAGATCTGCTGGGTCCAGCTCACAGGTCTATCCGGGATCACGCCTATTCAGTGACCTCTCCACTAACAACACAAGAAGAAGGAAGAAGTAAAGTGTTATTTTGGTATTCTTTATATCACATTATTTAATTTCTTCCAATTATATTTACCCATATGTCAGGGACATTGCAACTGTTGGATTTTCTTTAACAACATGATTTTGGGGAAGGTGAATTATCTCACTTAACAACAATGGACTCTACATCAGAAACAACAGTCCTGGCTGGAGGAGACTGGCTACTTCTAGTAACAATGGTGAGTTAAATAGCACAGCTCTTAACTTGAGTGGCCTGTGCTTTGTTTTGCATAAGGATGAATGATGAAGTGATGGGAATAAATAAGAATCACTTATAAGACAAAGCCTCACCTCTTGAGAAAATGGAGTATGTTCAGACAATGAACGTGCTCTGAGATGTTCACATTTTTGACTTAAAAAGACACTTTTGTTCATGAAATTCCTCAAGGCAGCTTTGTTTCACTGCAATGAGTCTGAAACTCTCTCATTCTAGTACCTTTTGTAATCATTGAAAACATTATTTATGTCACGAGTTTTAGCCGCAGCAGGACAGGACAGCCTCTACTCTGATCTCTACTTCTTTGTCTATTTTCAAATCTATGACTACAAGGAAAGAACTTGAATCAAGTTGGTGATAATTTCATTGGATTACCATATTTTATTTATCTCTTGTATTGCACTTAACAGCAATGACTATAAGAGCTTTGCAGTTTAGGTGGCTTAGAGCACAGTACTCTCTTCTTTCTCTCCTTTCTATCTTCATTGTTGTTCAACAAATATTTATTGAAATTTATTATAGCCCATGTGTCACATTAGGTGTTGATAATGCAAAGTTGAATATATTAGTGATTCTTGGCTTTCAAAAAATTCCATATACTCTTGAAGAAGACAAACAGATAATGCAACATTGGGGGTAAGCATGAAATATTAGGGAAATAGGGATAATGAGTATATAGCCCAGTGAGGAGGTTAGGAAGGGATTTTTAGGGGAACTATGTCAAATTTAATTCTTAAAACTTGAGTAAGAGGTAATCAGGTGGCTAAGATATGTACGGGGACATCTGAGACACTAGCAACAATAGGAATATGTGCCTAATTACCTCAGAAAATACAAACAATGTAATACTGTTAGACTGTAAAACTTCATCAAGGGGAAGACAGTGGGGGGCTATAGAGGTGGGAAGGGCCGGCTTTACAGGCATATTCACTATGTTAAGGCTCTTGAATTTTACCCTATATGATATGGAGTGTCAGGGAAATGCTTTAAAAGTGCCTTCATATCCAAAAATATATCTTCTTATTAGTCTCACATACTAATGCTTTTTCATTAAGAAAATACAAATTCTCTGAACTTGAGAAGGCTCTCTTTTGCTATTTTCCGAACTGATAAAAGGAGCAAGTAGTGTCCAAGTGATATTACTAAATAAGAATTGGCAGCCCCTAATGGGATAGGTGGCTTCTAAGATGACTCTCAATGACCCCTACCTACTAATATTCATGCCTTTGTGTATGAATTCCCTCCCCTTGAATATACCTGAATTTAGTAACTTGCTTCTAACCAATACAATATGGCAAAGTGATGAGATAACACTTCCAAAAATAGATTATAAGAGACTGGGATTTCTAACTTGTTGGCATTCTTTCTTTTACCTTCTTATTTACTAGTTTTGTTGAAACTAAAATTCATGTTGCAAGCTCTCCGATGGAGATAACCCATATGGTAAGGAAAAGAGAGAAGCCTGTGGCTAACAGGCAGCAAAGAACTAAGGGTCTCAGTCGAATAGCCTAAGAATAAGCTGGTAAGTAGTCTGTTCCCATAGACCCATAAGATGATGGTATCTCTGTGACACCTTGATGGAAGCTTTGTTAGAGCCCCTGAGTCTGGAAACCCATCTTAACCACATCAGATTCTAGATCCAGAAGTATGGTGAGATAACAAATATGTATTGCTCAAAGCTGCTACAACTGGGGGTTATTTGTTATGCAGCAATTGATAACAAATACACCTAATAACAACAAACACCTTCCTGTCTCAGTCAATAGTGTTCAAAGTTCTACCACAACAACTTTATTCTCTTGGGTTGTATATTATTAATCCATGCTAAGATTCAGAAATGAAGACATAAGTAGTGAACAAAAATTGAGAGGAATCAAGACCTGGGCCTTAAGATTTTCCTGGACAGCCAGTGGTCACTTATCTGTGAAGGACCCACATTTCTTCACAATTGGAAGAAAAGATAGGTGTGGCTCTCAGTTACTTGCCATCTGAATGGGCACTGTCCCATAAAGGCCATCCTCTTTCACGAGCATATTAGCGAAAGGTACCAACTTCTCCATGTGAAGTAATGATTAAATATTACAAACTTGTTTTATATATGCCTTGATATAAATGAGACTCTGTTTGAGAGAGGTAGAGGAAAGGGGCCAGAAAGAAGATGGAGATGACATTTTCATCCAAATATTTAGCAGGGCCATGTTAGACTACCTTCTTTGAAACTTTTCTACTCATATATACCTACCTATTCTTTTGGGCATTTATTCACTTTTCCATTGTTTTCATTTATACATTTGTTGAATATCTAATAGCAATAGCTAATATATAAAAACACTTACTGTTCCAGACGCTATGCCAAGTGCTTTTCATACATTAATTTGTCTTAATCCTTACTACCCTTTTGAGATCCAGTTGATTTTCAGAGATTCTGAGTTAGTTGGTCTTGTGCAGAGCCAAAATATCTGTTTCTAACAATCTCCCTCAGGGATTTTGATGCCCATTTAATTTTGAGGATTGTTATACTACACTGTAAGCTTAAAATATTGGTATGGAACATGCCTTTTTTAGAGGCAAATATGACTAGCTCATATGTTTAACAACAGTTAGTGAGCATTTGCAAAAAGTGCTAAGATAGGAATGTACTCATTTAGTATCAGGCAAATGATTGAGGTTGCTGGTGACTGGTGGAATAGGTGACAGGTGCAAAGGAAAGCAGAGGCAGCATTTTGCATCCAACTAGCAACTCTTCAGGGGGGAAAAGGAGCAAACTAAATATTGCAGCATATGAAAAATAATTTGCTACTTTTTAAATATCACATTTCCTCCCTTCAAGAAGTTATATTTTTTCCCCTTAAAATTATTCTCTGTTTTTAGCACTGGTCAATGATTCCATTTAACTTCACAAGTATTTACCAAGAAGTTATTTAGGGCAAGTAATGGTGCTGGCTACTCAGGAAAAATTGTGGAAAAACGCCCCTGGATTTCAGAAGCTTATAGTCTAACAGGAAGAAGCTAAGCCAGGCAGGTAAATAGTACCATATGGGAGACTACCAGAAAGGAGTTAAAAGAGTTTAGAGGCATGTAGCTCTACCAGAGGAAAAACAAAATCATAAACAGTGCTCACATTCCCATTTTGTTCTGAGAACTCTTACATGTTACAATCATTCAAATAAATTTCTTCTTCCTGATCTTTACTGTGTTGATCCCCCTCCCAAACCTGCTTTCCTTTGGGTGGGTGCTGAGTCCTAAAAATCCCATATAACCTTCTGTAACTGGCTTCTTGCTCAGACAAGAGTAAGAAAAGTCAATGAGGTGCCTGGGTGGCTCTGTCCCTTAAGCGGGTTAAGCATCTGACTTGAGCTCAGGACATGATCTCACGGCTTGTGAGTTCAAGCCCTGCATCGGGCTCTGTGCTGACAGCTCAGAGCCTGGACCCTGCTTCTGATCCTGTGTCTCCCTCTCTCTCTGCCCCTCCCCAACTCTCTCTCTTTCTCAAAAATAAATAAACATTAAAAAAAAAAAGAGTAAGAGAAGTCAAGTAAAAAAAATGCATATGTTGTTCTGTCAGCACCAAAACAAGACTGGAGGGTTATCAGGGACATTTACATTTTTCTCTCAATGACTATGCGAGTGCAACCAGCTGCACTCAAATTGCATTGAAAATAGATACTTTGCAAATTCTCATCTAAATGAAAGTTTAAATTACCAAAAGCAGTCTGACCGGTTATCTTTGACTAAAGTGGTTTACAATTTGCATATAAACTTCATTTCTTTTTCTAATTATGCTGAATAAAATGCATTCATTTTCTCTGTGATTATAGGCCAGCCCTGCCAAACACCTGTGACTGCCACAAATCCTAATTTGATATTTATTTACTTCAAAGCAATCTTATTATCTAAATGATTCAAAGCATCAAAGGCCTTAATTATTGATAGTCAGTTTGATAGGGTTAGCTTCCGTGTCCTTGGGTGGGGGTTTCTGATTGGCTCTTTCCTTTTTAAGCATTACTTGGCTGCAAGAGGCCATATGATTCTGCTATTTAAAGGTATTGGAAATCGTATTCTTATTTAATTGGAACTAGATTTAGACAGTGTCAGAGAGCCAGGATTGACAGCTGCAATCTGCAGGCTTCCAGGTAAATTTTTTTTTTAATCCTTGTTTATACTTAGTTGTCAAAATAAGCAGTGTATATTTTATGTATTCCCCAACCCTTTTGAGAAAAGGAACAACTTTCCATTTCTCTGAAATTTCAGGATCAGCTCAGGATCTGTTGGAGAGGCATGTAAGTGCTATTCCATGTGTAGAAAGGGGTATTGACAAGGAAGTCATTGGATAAGGGGGTTGAGGATGGCTGGGTATTGTTTTGCGGCAATGATATTTTGTGGCAACATCATTTTTATGCTTGGAATTTACAGAAATGGAGGGGATCAGCAGAAGAGTTAAATGCAAACCTTTGCAAAGTTTTACAACTTGCCAGTAGGTCCTGTAGGATCAATGTCACACAGCTGGCTCATCATTTTCTAAGCTACATTTCAATGAGAAATCAGTTGAGCTAATTGAAGCTTTAAGTGGAGTTTCAAAACATCTACCAGAGTTTCTTAAAGTGTGGTCCGAGGACACTGGAGGGTCCTTGAGACCCTTTCAGGGATGCCATAACGTCAAAACAATTTCCATGTTAATACTAAAACGTCATTTGCCTTTTTCACTATCATTCTCTTAAAAGTGTTCAGTGGAGTATTGCAGAGGCCACACATTACATGTCATATTGCAACACAGTGATTACAGAAATCAATATGAAAATCCAGTTGTTTTCCATTAAGTCAGTTGTTCGAAATTCACAAAATGGAAAAATAATACCACTCTTCCTATAAATTAGTTTTCTTATATATATTTTTATAAAAATACAGATTTTATATTACCATGTAATAGAGTGATTACTTCTTTTAAAAATGAATTAATATTTCAAAATATATGGCAAATACTAATAAACATAATTCATATAAACAAATTTTGAATGGTTACTACTTTAACACTTTTAAGAGTATAAAGAAGTCTTGGGGTGCCTGGGTGGCTCAGTTGGTTAAGCCTTTGACTTTGGCTCAGGTCATGATCTCAGGGTTCATGAGTTTGAGCCCCGCGTAGGGCTCTGTGCTGTCAGCCTAGAGCCTACTTTGGATTCTCTGATCCCCTCTCCCTCTGCCTCTCCCCTACTTGCTCTCTCTCTCTCTCAAAAATAAATGGACATTAAAAAAAAAGAGCATAAAAAGTTCTAAAGACTAAAATGTTTGAGAGCCTCTGATTTATGTAGGTGAATAAACTATACATGCTTCTTTTTTAAATTTTTTTTTTTCAATGTTTATTTATTTTTGGGACAGAGAGAGACAGAGCATGAACGGGGGAGGGGCAGAGAGAGAGGGAGACACAGAATCGGAAACAGGCTCCAGGCTCTGAGCCATCAGCCCAGAGCCTGACGCGGGGCTCGAACTCACGGACCGCGAGATCATGACCCGGCTGAAGTCGGACGGTTAACCGACTGCGCCACCCAGGCGCCCCTATACATGCTTCTTAAGACATTCATCACTTTATGACTTTTCATTGCTCACATGTTCTTTGACCAAATTCTTAGTGAAGGCCTTCTTAACTCTGCTCTGCTTTGTACACTTTCAGTAATAAACAGTGAAGATAGAGCTTTCAGAAAGCACAAAATTTGATGTTAGAACTCTACCTGCAAAAAAAGATAATTCTAATGAGACCGAGGCTCAGTTGCTGTGGTAACACACATGATTAATAAGTCAAGCTCTGCTTGGAGGAGTCAAGGCTTGATGGACAATGTCTGGCTTATAGTATTTAACCAACATTAAACCCCTGTTCCTTCCTTTCTTCCTATCATCCTCTCTTCTCCACTTCTCGTCCCACTTGGTTCTGGATCCCCTTTAAAAGACTATCGATACCTCATGTGCAACTCCATCCATCAGCCTTAGGGAAATACTTCCAGCATTTCTTCCTGGAAAGCAAACTTTTAATGAAGGAAAAGCATAAGCAGGGGCTTAGTAGGGTGGGGTGACATGGTGAAGGGTTACACATCCTGCTTTAGATAAATCAGCAGCATCTTAGTGACCACTAAATCAATCTAAATGGCCATGTGTTTAAATCATATTGGAAAAGAAAGGGAGAGGAAAAAAGAAAAAAAGATTATGATGCTCTTAGGATGTGCAATGGTTGTCAGGCAGATGGGCTGTGGGTTCTACCTATATAGCCATGGCCAGATCAATGAAATGCTTTATTTATGCTTGCTCTAAGCTATCACTTGTCAGGGGTGATTGCTTGTTATGTGCTTCAGAACAGAGGTAACATGAACACAATGTGACACTCAATTAACCACATGTGTCAGTCAGGAGAAACCCGATGGATTCCACTTTGTCCACAGCCCTGCTCCCTATGTGCGATGGGGGGGGGGGGGGGGGGAGACAGAGCCCTTTCATTACTGGCACTTCCTGGAAGCTTCCTGTTTCCAGGCATCGCCCAGATCAATTCTGTAGACCTGAACAAATGTTGCAGTACGGAAATCTAGAAGGTGAACCACAGGATTCCATTTATCTCCTCTGCTTGTTACCATGCTCAGGCCACAATTTTTTGCTGATAGAGGTTCACAAAATAACTCCTCCTTTTCTCTTCTGCGTTAAACTCAGATTTCTTACCCTTTTAACTGAGTGTAGTAATGACATTGATTAGCTGAAGGTGGTGCTCTTTCATGGGCTTAGCTGAGCTCCCAACCCCTTGCTTTTATTCCTTTTCCTTTGGCCAAGACTGGGACATCACTGCGTTGCGTAGACTCAGCCTGGTGAACTGAAATATTTTTAAACCTTTTCTGACATTGCTTTAAACTCTTGGCTTTAAGGAGCTGGAAGGAAAACACAGCTGCTATCTTGGCCTCTGTGTTCAAATTAATTATTCTGTTGAATGAATGAATGATTTATCACCTTTTTCAAAACCACAAGTCAAAAAATAAGGACTTTTCATCTCTAGGAATAAGAACTTATTACATTTAGAGAAAAAAGTCACTGGGTATTGTATTGGCATGCCATATTTAAACCCTTTATATCATTTTTCCCATTTATAGGGATATTTATACATATATATATGGATATATCTAGGGATATATGTTCATTTTTCTAAGCTGATGACTTCCTCTCTTATCTCTGATTTCCTGAGTTACTTCCTGAAATAAAACTGAAGCTGGAGATCTGCTTTTACATTTATACAAATAAATTAAATTCAAGATTATAAGAAGTACCATGCACTAATAAAATGTTATATATTTAAATTTTTTAAAAAATTTATTTATTATTGAGAGACAGAGCATGATCAGGGGAGGGGCCGAGAGATGGGAAGACCCAGAATCCGAAGCAGGCTCCAGGCTCTGAGCTGTCAGCACAGAGTCCGACGCGGGGCTGGAACTCACAAACCGCAAGATCATGACCGAAGGAGCCACCCAGGCACCCCCAAAGGCTATACATTTTCTACTAAGGAGAAAGCACTAGTCAAATGGAAGACACCACAGCTTCTAGCAGTTTGAAAGTGCTTCTGAGCAAGGTCTACCTTAGCCTCCAATTCCATGCAGAAGGCAGTCTGTAGTAGCAAAACCAAGAACAAAGATTACTTCTGTTTGAACACTGAGTCTGCCATGTACTAGGTGTGTGAACTTGGGCAAGTTATTTAAATATGTGTTTATTTATTTTGAGGGGTAGGAAGGCAGACAGAGAGGGAAAGAGAATCCTAAGCAGGCTCCACACTGTCAGTTCAGAGCCAGGCAAGTTATTTAGATTCTCTGTGCCCAATTTTATCTTTGTAAAATGGAGATAAGAACATTAGCTACCTTGTGGGATCATTGTAATTAATATATGAGTAATTGCATTTAAAACACTTATGACAATGGGAGAACCATTCTAAGTGATAAATGTTTTCATTCTTATTACTTTATCCTTTCTGAAATAACCCGGTCATCCAAGGGCTACTAGTCTCCAGTATCTTACTAACTCTAATTTTATTGCTTCACATTTTTCGGCATATTGTCTCTTGATTTTCGGGTTGAACTCTTTGTAAACTCCATCCATCGGTCTCAGTTTTGCCTTTTTGGAGTATCCAGTACAAATATATAGCTTCTTCTATACAGTAGGCTTTCAGCCACTTGACTATAATCATCAGGTCACCACTTAGGATTCATTTGTCTGAATTCATCACAGGCACATTTGACTTTGAGCTCAGGACCTAGAACCAGGGTTCCCAAGTTCATATTGGAGCGCAACAACCTTTAGACATGTAATTTGGGCACTTGTTGTTTATTTAAACTTGTCTGTTTCTCAGCTTCCTCATCCATAAAATGGAATGATTTTACCTACCTCATAGTCTTTATCTTGGACATTAAATGTGCTAATTTATGAAACATGTACACTACACCCCTTAGGAGGGTAGAGTAGAACTCCCTACACCTTAAGCATAAGCTGCACGTAGTAACTTCTTTCCAAAAAGTGCAATATGAAAATAAATAAATAAATTTACAGTGGATAATATCTAACAAACACTACCTCAGCCATGTAATCAAGGTTAACATCAACAGTGATAACTAACATTGATAGTGTTACCTTGATATGATGTGAGGAGTATGGCACTTTACTTCTGTGGTCTTCCTCTCCCAAACCCATAGTCCCAGTCTATTTGTGAGAAAAACATCAGACAATTCCCAATTGAGGGAAATTCTACAAAATACCTGACCAATGCTCCTCAAAACTATCAAAGACATCAAAATTAAGGCAAGTCCAAACCACTGATACAGAAGCTTAAGGAGACATGATGAATAAATGTAGTATGGTAATCTAGATGATCTTAAGACAAAAAAAAAAGATCATTAGGTAAAAACTAAAGAAATGCAAATGAAGTATGGACTTGAATTAATAATAATCTATGGGTGTTGGTTCATTAATTGTAAGAAATGTATCACATGAATATACCATCTAAACAATAGAGGAAACTAGATGCAGGATATAAGGAAATTCTTTGTGCTTTCTTTGCAATTTTTCTATAAATCTAACACTATTCTAAAATTAAAAGATGGAAAATGGTATACAACAGTCCCTGAACATAGTAAAAACTCAGTATGTGCTATTATTAATGCATTTTTATTAGACCTGTTCTCATGACACGGATTCCACTTTAGAAATAAGACTTGAGAAGCATATGTATGTGGACAGGGGGCAGGGACATGTGTGTGAGAGGGAGGCATATTCACAGTCATTGACCAGGATTTCAGATCTTTGCATTGATATGGATCTGAAGGATAGTTCTTGATTTGGTACTGTACTCCCACAGAAAATGCTACTATTTTTTTTTTTTTCTGGGAGATCACTTGACTGTCCTCTAAGTGTTCTGAATCAAAGTCTGAAACTCTAACAGTAGGATGATAAAACATTATATTAATGTATTAGTGTGGATTTTGGCTCCGTGTTGTGTCTAAATTAAAGGAGTATAATTGACCTTAAAGGTATAGTTTGAAATGATTGGCATTTGCTTGGCTGTAGGCAGCTTGCCATCACTGAATACCTGGATGCACTTAATAAGCGCCATGTGTATATGCAGTTAGCTTCATAAAGTAGAGGTCTCCAGGGCCCTCCCTCCAAAGCAACCTGTGGTGAAAAGACATTCATACCACCTGATGTGACTGCCTTTCTACCTTCTGAAGCTCTCCCATAGATTTGTTGTACCTCCTAGGACCTGACAATACAGATGTAGGTCTTCACAGCCCCCAGATGTACGAAAAGTCCCATGTCTTTTTCTCTGCCGTGTGAATGCCGATCCCTAGCCTGGAAGGATGCAAAGTATATCCCTGTACTTTGGGAACTGTTTTGTTTTCAATCAGTAGAGTCAAACATTAAAAAGGCAAAATCGTATCTTAAAAATCTGTAAATTTGGTCACTTCTGTCTAGTTATTCTTGTAGTTTTTCTTTGATATTTTACTTTCTCTACAAAAATTTGGTAGTGTTACTACATCACAAAACAAATAGAACTATGATTTTTTTTCCACTTTACATAAATGGATCCATGTCGTTTGACAGTTTTCTCACAGAAAACTGCGTATTACCCGTCTGAGGATGTCAGGATGCATAATTCTCCATCAACCCCACCTTACAGTGGTATTTATGGTTTCTCATTAGGCTGTTTGCTCATCTTAAGATGTATCCTAGTATTTCACATAAGGTACATGAACCAGAACATAGCCATGTAGGGGCAGTGGCCCAGATTATAGAGTGAGCAATTACCTTAATTCATCTTAATTCTTCACTTATGTTAATGTATAACCAATCATACATTGTATCATTTTGCTAATAGGATGTCTCCAGTTTATGACAAATATTTCATAACAACCTTGGACAAACCCAGCCGCACCTGTTTTTGTGAAATCAAGCTATATATCATGGATGATAAAACACCTGACAATTTCCCCAAGGGTTTTGAATTTATGGGAATTGGTACTTAACAGAAGAAGTACTTAATGTTATGAACACTCCTATTTATTTTTCCTAAAGACTTTAAGGTTATGATGACTCCAGTAAAAAAGCAAAATGGTGAATAACTGTATGATGAGAAGGGTTATATTTCTATTAGCCTTTCCAGATTTGTGACTCAAAATAGAAAGCGTAACACATTTTCAGAATATTTTATCTGCACCTGACCTGTCAGGTTAACTTTTTTCACTTTTAAGTGATAATAAATGAACAATAATATTGTTCTTCCTACAGTATAAAGCCCCTTTATATTCTGCCATTCTTCCCTATCTTTCCCACAGTAACTCTCCTTTTAAAAAATATTTATTTAGGGGCACCTGGGTGGCTCAGTCAGTTAAGCGTCTGACTTCAGCTCAGGTAATGATCTCAGGGTTTGTGGGTTTGAGCTCCTTATCAGACACCGTGCTGACAAATCAGAGTGTGGAGCCTGCTTCCGATTCTGTGTCTCTTACTTTCTCTGCCCCTCCGCCACTCATGCTCTCTGTCTCTGTCTGTCTGTCTCTCTCAAAAATAAACACGAAAAAAATAAGAATATTTATTTATTTGTTTGTTTATTTATAAGAGAGAAAGTGACAGAGAGACAGAATGCAAGCCAAGCAGGGGAAGAGAGAAAGGGAGAGAGAACCCCAGCTTTCAGCACACAGCCTAATGCAGGACTTGAATTCATGAATTGTGAGATCATGACATGAGCCAAAATCAAGAGTCAGATGCTTAACAGACTGAGCCACCCAGGCACCCCAGTGCCTCTTATTTATTCATTCGACACCTATTTTCTATATGTTGGGGATGCAGAAGTAGGCATGATGTGGTTGCTACCCTTAAGAAGTACATACTTTTAAGGTGAATTCATTTTGAATAAGTTGTTGAAGTACAGAATTACTGGTTCTTGAAAAGCTCGTTGCAGGCAGTGGCATCTAATCTGTGACAGAAAGGGCCAAAAGGAGGTGCTGGGTTGTGGGAAATGTGAAAGTTAGAAAGCATTTCCAGGAGAGGCAGTGTCAGCCACTCATTGCCTTTGTGGAGAAGATAGTATATGTTGGAGGAATGAAAATGTGAACTAATGGCAAGAACAATAGTGTTCCTGTCCTTCTGTTCAAAGATTGAGCTGCAGGAGAGGGCTGGAAAAGGCTACGTGGATGATGTTTAATGGCAGGTGGTGGTATTGCATGGGACCATCAATTGTACATGAAAAACTGCCCACTGGAAACTCAAGGTTATCTTTAAAAAGAATCATGACTGTTCTCACACAAATGTAGCACTTTTATTGGCTCCAAGAGGAAACTTTTACTCAAAAACATATCCTCTGAAATTCCAACATTAGAGATTTATGCATGTGTCTTAAGAAGCTCGATTTTTTAAATGTCAGTACTACTTGAGGTTAAGCAGAGCTATAATTCATCCATGGTTTGGTGTGGAGTCCCATGATACAGATGCTTTTTCTCTCTTTATAACTTAATCATACCAATTATGACCACAAAATGGGAACTTCCATGGGGGGTGTAAATGGAAAGGTCACCCTTCCTCCTTGAATTATTAGAGAAGGGATCTGTGCAAAGTACAGGCCACTTCAAGGGGTTATAGAAGGACACCTGGTGAAGAGAGGGAGCTGTGTAGAATAATGTGAACTTGGTCTTTTTACCAGACCTCTCACCAAAGTACATATAATTCAGTTTTCTTTCATTCTGTTTTCAAATCGTATTGCGTTTTCAATGTTTTTTTAATGTTTATTTATTTATTTTTGAGAGAGGGGGAGGGGCAGAGAGATGGAGAGAGAGAATCCCAAGCAAGCTCCCTGGGGCTTGAACTCAGGAACCACGAGATCATGACCTGAGCACATCAAGAATGGAATGCTTAACAGACTGAGCCACCCAGGTGCCCCTGTTTTCAATAGTTTTAGCTAAATGACTTCCTTTCAATTCACAAATCAATATTGTGTTTAGCATAGTTTTTTTTCTATTAAAGTGACCTACCTACCCATAATAAAGACACCAGCTCTGCTAATTAGTGTATTAGTCGCATATTACTGGCAGCATTTCATATAGGCTAGATTAAAAAGCCACACACACTTTACTTCCAGTTTTCTTGCTCATTCATGAGGAGTTAACAGTAACTTTTTATTACATAACCAGGAATTTATGAGGATAGAGTTCCAAGAGAATAAAAATGTGATAAATTAATAATCCTAACAGAAGGAAGAATGGTTTGAAATGTAGACAAACCTGAGTTTGAATTTCAGCTTTTGAAAGTAATATTTAGTAAACCCTTTGAACCTCATTTCTCACATTATTTAAATTTGAACAATACCTATTTTATAGGGCTGTTGTGAGTAGTAAATAAGGGTCTATCATAGTAGCCTTTACATTAGGTGATCCACTAATTATAACTAAAATAATTATAATAATGCAATAGTAATGTGATTCAAAGTACTGTTCAACACTGATCAATTATAAGAGTGGAAAGACAGAAGAACAACAGATTTGTGAAAGAGAGGATGTAAAAATACTAGTGAACCTATAGAGAGCCACCAATGGTCAGAAAGTATTCTAATTAAGACTGTATTCTGGGGCGCCTGGGTGGCGCAGTCGGTTAAGCGTCCGACTTCAGCCAGGTCACGATCTTGCGGTCCGTGAGTTCAAGCCCCGCGTCGGGCTCTGGGCTGATGGCTCAGAGCCTGGAGCCTGTTTCCGATTCTGTGTCTCCCTCTCTCTCTGCCCCTCCCCCGTTCATGCTCTGTCTCTCTCTGTCCCAAAAATAAATAAAAACGTTGAAAAAAAAAATAAAAAAAATAAATAAAAAAAAAAAGACTGTATTCTAATTCAGACTCTCCCTGTATCAATTCATTGAATTCACGGAATAACACAATGACATAGGTAAACTACAATCACTCACCTTCTATGAATAAGGAAACCAAGGCATAAATAAGTTAATTTTATAAAGGTTAAAGAAAGAAAAACAAAAACCACTAAGCAGCAGACTAGTATTTGAGCTAAAGCAACCCTGCGCAGTGCAAAGCTCTTAAAACATTGTGCAATATCTCTTTAATATATTAAATTCTCCACTCACACTCCAAAATTATCTTTATTCTTCATTAACATTAAAAACTAATGGCGTCAAATTGTGATTTTTCACTTTGCACATACCATTGTGGAAAGACTAAAAAGTTAATTTAATTAATTAGTGAAGATGCTTGGAATTATGGCACACTTTTTTATAAATTTAAATCCGTTAGTTAACATATAGTGTAATAATTTCAAGAATAGAATCTGATGATCATCACTTACATATAACACTCACTGCTCATCCCAAGTGTCCTCTTTAATCCCCCTTACACATTTAGCCCTTCCCCCCACCCACACCCCACCAGCAACCCTCAGTTTGTTCTCCGTATTTAAGAGTCTCTTATGGTTTGTCTGCTCTGTTTTTATATTATTTTTGCTTCCCTTCCCTTATATTCATCTGTTTTGTATATTAAATTCTAAATATGAGTGAAATCATATGATATTTGTCTTTCTCTGACTGACTTATTTCGCTTTGCATAATACTCTCTAGTTCCATCCATGTTGCTGCAAATGGCAAGATTTCATTCTTTTGATCACATGGCACACTTCTATTTAGAATATGCATAACTCAAAACATAGAGATAGCTGATGACTGTTGTTCACCCAATAGGTATTACAAACATATTGAGGAGATCTTTAATGTATACTATTTCTTTTATGTGCCTAGTCTTCCTTGTGACAATTAATTATTACTAATTCAGCATATATAACAAGAACAATGAATTGTCTTAGTCTGCAGACAGATGAGAAACTTTACATCTAAATGAATACATTCTCCTTTCCTCAAAGTAGTCACTTTTAGAAGCCAGATGTTTATTTCCATGAGAGTAATTTTCCTCATTGTTTCTTATTTTATTTTTTAAGAAGCCTACAAATCTGAGATATATTTATTAGTTTTTGTATTCTCAACGGTAGCAAAATTTCCTTTTTATCTTTAGAGATAGATGATAGATGATAGATAGATAGATAGATGAATGATAGAGTTGGAGGAGGTCATTGAGAAGACATGACTGCTGGTTGACCTACAGGGGATCCAGGCAATTAGAGACTCCTGACCTCCTAGCCCGCACTTAGAATTTATGTTCTGCCCACTATTCTCAAAGTCATGCTGTTGCCAAGGATGCAGCCTTAAGAGAGCAATGTCTTATAGAGACCATCTGGACCAAATACATGACTGAGTACCGTTAAGGCCTCTATGTAAACTATTAAGATTCTGGGGAGCAGTACGGAGATCTACTCATCCTTGTGGCCTCCCAAAACAAGCCTCCTATATGTAAGTTTCCTTGCTTATTAAACTTGCCACCTACCAATCTGGAGAAGTTTGCCTCTTTTCTTCTCTCCTAGCCCTCTGTGTATGGGGGCCAGTTTGCAAACCAACAGATAGGTAGATAGATATGTGTATATGTACCATTATTTATTATATTTCTGATTACCTAGTTATATATATATATGTTTATATATAATTACTTACATATTCATAGATCTATATATGTCTATAAACTTTCATCTCTCTATCCCTCTATCCATTTTTTTCATCTTACATTATTTATGGCTTTTACATTGCTCAGGTCTTTCTTATCAGAAAAAGGATTGTATGAGTCACTGACAAAATTTCTGTAGTCCTTGTAGAGAGTAGGTGGATAATTCATGTTTTTAATCATTGCAAAGCACCATGTGATGTATTGATTATGCAGTTTCCCTCATATTAGATTCCTTAGTGTTTTGTATGTTACTCTTCCTCCTCTTCCCCCTCCTCCTCCTCCATCTCCTTTTCCTCCTCCTCTTTCCCTTAGTATTTATTCATCTTTACTGCACTGGATAGGATTGCCATACAATGCTCAATAAAGCACTTTAAATTTTTTTTTTAATTTTTTTTTCAACGTTTATTTATTTTTGGGACAGAGAGAGACAGAGCATGAACGGGGGAGGGGCAGAGAGAGAGGGAGACACAGAATCGGAAACAGGCTCCAGGCTCTGAGCCATCAGCCCAGAGCCCGACGCGGGGCCTGAACTCACGGACCGCGAGATCGTGACCTGGTTGAAGTCGGACGCTTAACCGACTGCGCCACCCAGGCACCCCTCAATAAAGCACTTTAACACATTCACACCTTGTTTCAAATCTTGGGGGTAAGTGTTCAGTCTATTACCATCAACTATGATATTAACTGCAAGTTTGTTGTAGGTGCCCTTTATTTCTATATTTCTACTATGCTGAAAAAAACTTTTACTATAAATATGTATTGAATTTTGTCTCCTACTTTTTATATACCTGTTGAGAGGACATTATAATTTTTCTTCTTAAATCAAGTGTGCACAAATTACACTAATGATTAGTGAATTTCTGAGAAAATTCCACTTGATTCTAATGCATTATATTTTTCTATAGTTGAATTAAATTTTCTAACATTATTAAGCAACTTTATGTCTGTATTTATGATAGATTTGGGCCCCTCCTTGTACAGAAAGAGCTTATCATATTCAGTCAAAGATTCCAACGGACTGAAGATTTCTAGTGTCCCTTGTCTATGCAACTCTCTTCTCTCTCATATCCTATAAGGCTTATTCTAGTTTCTTCTGCATCCCTAAATTCAAATCTCAGTTTCCTCTGCCAGGCAAGACCCTGGTTTCTTTTTGGGCTCCATTGCCTCAGCTCAGAAAGTGAATCCCAGACAGACTCCCAGGGTGAATATGGAGCTCATCTTGTGTGTTTTCCTTCCTTTAAGGGTCACAATCGTGCACATCATGGTTGCTGTATGTATTTGTCTAGTTCTATCGCAGCCTGTAGTGGGAGGTTAACTTGAGTAACCATTTTGAATGCTGGCCAACCAGTGATCTCTTATAAACATTTAAGAACTGATAGGAAAATCCCTGCACTCCAAAAAGAAAGGCCATTTTAAAAGCACCTTTTAAAATCCCTTGCTTAGATCTGTATTCATTTTCATTGAGTTAACATATTAGAAGATATGTGCTTGCAATTTTATGAACACTCACATGCCCTTTTTCTACAAAACCCTGTTTTTTGTTTGTTTGTTTGTTTTGGTTTTGTTTGTATTATTCTCAATACACAATAAGGATAAAAAGGAATGGATTTTTATAAGTAAAGAAGATAATTTCATCCTTTTATTGGTTATCCAAGAATTGCACTGTACTACTATGACGTATAAAGCCAACTGGGAAAGATTCATATTCATTTTCACTGAAAATTTATAGTAATTTTACTCTCCAAACATTTATTTTGGGGGCAGTATATATTGCTTAAGTGCCAAAACGTGCATGTAAAAATTAGTTACTGAGACTTGCTTTCTATCCTACACATTACATAACATGGTAAGTTGAAATCCTGGCAGTAGTGAAGCAGAGAACCAGATGAGCTAAAATGAAAGAGTGAGCATAGGTCACATCTGATTAGAAAGTTATTTCACAAGTAGTTATATTTAAATTTTTGTTTTCTTATTCCCATCTTGGTTTAGAGGCAAACACCAGAATTGAATCAGAAGTGATTTTTTTGATGTAAATTATTCTGGTGTTGAAATCCTAGCTATACAGACATGTATATCCCAAAGGTGCTATATTATTACTGTGAAGTTAAGTTAAAATATAGTAGCTCTATCAAAATACTAAGAAAAATATGAGGTATCTCTAATATAAACACAGTACTTATGTACTTGAACCCTGTGGGTTACCTAAACTTTGCTGTTTAGGAAGATATTTTATTCAGAATGCCAGTGTAATTTATAAGCATATGCTTGCAAAAACAGATGCTAATGTAAAATATTTAGGTCATTAAAATTAAATATTTCATGCCCGACATAGGAATAGGCACTTGTATGTCAATATTTATGTCATTTGTAGTTAAATGTATGTTTTCCCATATGTTCAAAAAGAAAAAAATAGCAGGCATCAATTTTTCCCTTCACAGGTTTATAACACAGCAGGTTGTTGCTTAAATAAAGCATGAAAGTGGTCTTTTTAAAAGTTTTTTTAAGTTTAATTTCAGTGAAAACACCAAACGTGTGAGTTATAATTTGGCAAATACAAGAGGTAGAAAGAAAAGTATCAATACTGCATATAGTACTCATGCTATCACTCATTCTTTTCTCTTTGTTTGAATATTGAAAATAAGACTAGACCAATAAAACTAGGCAAATCACTGACTTCTTATAGCAAAGTACTATCTAAAAATAGTAATTAATAAAGGGTTTTTTTTTTGATTTCTGGTTTTGTGTGTTTGTGTATTTATGTCCCTATGTAGGTAAATTTACATGTGTTTTTTTTATCATTTGTTGAGGTTCTCTGAAGGGTCTGAGGGGAACTAATAAACAGCATTTTTTTATTTAACCCAAATGAATACAAATTGGGAAATAAAATAAAGAACTAAGTGCTGACCCAATTTTAGTGTTATTTCTGATAAAGGCTAAGATGGTGGATAGTGATTAGTATGAGAACAAAATGTGCATAACATATAAAGCCCAGATACAGGCAAGCATAGGCTGGATTAGGGCGGGCATTGCCACAGGTGAATCTTGTCTAGGTCATACTTCAGACATTAAAAAGCAGGAAAGAATTCCTGATCCTAACAGGTAGCTTGTTTAAGAGGAATAAGGGAACTGCAGGGTCAAGCTTTGTTTTTCCAAATCTGCTCTTCCCCATGTATCAATCAGATAAGTGACTATACCTCCCCAGAGGGAACATAAGCAGGGGAAGAAAGACAGGCCAGGGATATTATACTATTGGCTTTGTTCATATGGATGGAACTATTAAAAGTGCAGAATACACGTTATCCCACAACATTCTACAAAGTTATTTATATATTTGATAGTCTTTTGTATTTTTATTTGAAGGGAGACCTTAAAGGAAAGGCATGGAATAGCTTTGGATGCAATAGAAAGATAGCCTGGCTGTGATGTTCATCGATGAGAGGATATTCAATTCATTCCACCAGAAGTGGAGGGATGATGGCATAGTGAAAGGCTAAGGTTTGAATATACCTTACTAGTTGTCTAGACATGGGCAAGTTACCCAAACTTGTTGAGTGTCTTTTTCAGTCATGAAATAAAGATTATAACACCAAACTCATTAAATTGAAAGACAAAATAAAGCCCATGAAACATAGTAGATACTTAATAAATAATAAGATTTTCAGTTCTTAGTACTGCAAACAAATTCTGTTTTTCAACTTTAGTTCAAACTATCCTGGACTTCATGAGGCATTAATGCAAATTTAAAAATACTTAGCAAAATATTCATATAATAAGCAGTGGTAGTAACTTAAAATAAGCCGGTTGTTTTCTAACTATAAAGATATAATGGTGTAAAAGAATTACATAATCAGTTGAATAGATGCAAATATTTATAGTATTTATTTAAATTTTTAAGCAAACTAGATAGGCTATTTTATTAACCTGATTAAATTTAACTAATAGTTTTAAAGGTTTAATGGAATCACTTTTGTGACAGTGTAGCTAAAAATCTTTGAAAGCGGTTGACCAATATCCATTTTTGATGGATAGCCTCAGGTCAGCTCTGGGGAAAGTGTTGTGGGTTTCATCCTTAACTCATGAAATGGGTCTTGATCTAATATTTCTCAGCAACAAAAGATGTAATTTCCCCTGGTGTTTTGGACCCCTGGATGTACGTGTAGATGAAAGCATGCAAGTAGCAGGCATACAAGAACATCTATTCAAACATAGTTAATTATGGCAGCACTTTACTCTTGTTCAATAGAGTGAAATATTGCCAATTCCTAAGCATACAAGTTGACATAAATATGACTCACTATAGAATGTTTGGGGATTTGGAATGGTGTATGTTTATTTCATAGTTTCCTGAACACCCAGGGAAATGTTAATAGGTCAAATTATTTCCTTAATGTATTGTTAATATCAATACATTCTTTGATTTTCATTCATTCATTCATTAAATATTGTATTAAAAAATATATATTGAGCATCTATTAAGTATGAGACTGGAGAACACCTATTATTCTTCAAATGGTAGAAACACAAAGATGATTATATTTGAGCTCATAATCTTACAGGATTTTTTTAATAATGAATTTCCCTTTTTTTGGAGAGAAAGGGACTCATATATTTATTTGATTTTATTTCACAAATCATACCTTATATCATTTAATATCTCTTGACACATTTCTATTCAGATGATGCATTTACTCTAAGCAATACAAACCTGTATTTGCATCTTTGACAGCAAAGGAGAGACTGACTAATGGAATTGATGCTTGGTTTGAATAATGTAGGATGTTGTGACAATGACAATAGCAACGAATCTTAAATAATAGGCCCTACCTGATGCAATTTAAAAATATGCACACTATTGTCTTGGCTGCAAATATGTTAGATTTCATTGCTGCTTCTGCAATGCAGCTGAGTATAATCCATCTTAATGACAGTTGACAAGTGAAACTAATTTCTCTTAAAAGCACTTCCGAATTACTTTTTTTCCCCCCACTAAACAGTAAGCAGTCTGAGGCATTTGGGCACAAACTCTTTCCTATGTCTTTTCTCTGTGTAGAGGGAGGAAATTGAGTAATATGGCATGTATTAGGTGTTACGTCCCTTTCTGGCTTGCAAATACTGACTTCCTATAGTAAATGGCCTGTGGACACTTGATTGTACCAAACTTTTGGGTAGATGTGATGTACGTTGCTAATGAGAATGATCTAGCGAAAATAGGTTTATATATCAACTTCTTTTTCACTTACATATATCTTGAAAAGAAAAAAGGAGGAAAAGGACAGAGGGAAGAAGAGAAGGAGGGAGAAGAGAAACCAACCATTTCTTCTATTCCACCCCGAAAGCAAAATCTCAGGACAAAGTGGGAAAATCTTCCTTACTAATGCATATATTCACAAAAGCTGTCCAAAAATTTTAAGCAAATAAAACAGCTAAGTTTAGTAGCACACAATATTAGAAAGGTCTGAAATATTAGTATATGTACCATTTCCTTAAATGATAATCACATAATGATAGTATCCATGAGGATAAAGTGTGCTTCATCTCAAGGGTTTTTGCTTGAAATTTAAATATTGAGAGAATGAGTGTTCCCAGAAAATTAGTAATCTCAAATATTACTCAACAGTCTGCATATATCATTTCAGTATTATTTCATTTTGGATATTCATCCCAATTTATATCAATCTTTCCTTGACAATGTTGTAATTGATTTTGTAATTCACATAGAGAAGTTGAGTGAACTTTTCCTTCACTCACAATGATTTAGCATTAGGGATGAGACTGATGGTGTTTTAATGAAGAAAAGAGCATAATAAAAGACTTTAAAAGAAAATGCCTTGTTTTGGTAATGAGACGTGATATTATTTTGATGAAGATTAAGAGAGTTGGAGTCCATGTAAGGAAAAAAATATTCCCAGGACATTTAATAGGATGGACCATGATAACAAAAGATGAATGAAAGAAATTATACTACTGTAATAGTTCATACAAATGAATACAAGAGTTTTTCATGGTACAATTCTAACATTATAAGGAACATCACAATTTATTTGAGGCAGAATACAAAGAAAAATATTAAAATGAATGAGGTGAACTCCAAAGGAGAGCCTAAAAAGCAATGAAAAGGTTTAGAATAGTTGATGAACTACATTAGAATAACCTTTGACTTCCTCACTTATAAAAAGGATATGATGAGGGAACTTTGAACTTGAGAAAGGATTTTAAATGGTTTCCTTGGAATGAGCCAAGCTGGAAATCTCTCTCGCTGTCCTGCTTCACTGAGGAGGACGAGGTTGGTTGCCACCTCCAAATTTCAAAACAAGCTAGAAGAACTTGGAGGAAATTATTCAAAAACCTCATGTAGAGAGATTTGTTGGGGGATTAGGAGTCTCCTCCATCCATAAAGGAGTGCAGCTTTTATCCCTTTTTAAATAAATTAAGAGACTTCAGGAGAGCATTTAAAATTTAACGTGCCTTCCTGAAGTTTGAAGGAGCACGAAGACTGGAGGATCTAAGGGCAAGAGATTCATGGTCATTTAGGTCTTGTCCAAAAGACATTCTAGAAAGACAAGTAGGCTTTAGCCAGGAAAACGCAGAAGTGACGTGGATTCTTAGTGATGAAAATGGAAGGACCAGCAGAAGTAGAGATGCATTTAATTCTGTCAGAAGGACTATAGGTGAATGATTCTTCAAATGGATGGGGATGGTTTCTGAAGAGCCTACAAAAGTGAGTCAGCTTTGAATATCTGTCAAATCCAGAGACAGTCAATCCTTACCTCAGTGTCCACAGAGAGATTTCCTTTACCCCTTACTTCTGCTCATCATTGACCCAGAGGCTGATGGCAAGGAATAGGAGAGCTATAGAGGGAAAAGAAAAAGACAGGTTAGTAAGCTTGGAAGGAGGGATGGGAAAAAAAAAGTAATCTGTTGCTCACTTTGCCAAATTTCAAGATTGCTTCTAGATTCAGATTGGAAAAGAAAAAAGTCTCACTTGACTTTAAATCAAATTTGTACCTTAATTTTTTCCTGGGAATAGGTATTTTTATTATTTGAATGAGATAGAGTAACTAGCCACTGGTTTTGTGGGGGCTTCCTGTTTTTACCCAAGGGCAAGGAAAGAATTGCCCTCTGCAGGTATTTAAAATGGGAGAAAATAGTGTGGAGGTTCCTCAAAAAATTAAAAATAGAAATACCATATTCAACAACTTCACTTCTGGGTATTTACCCAGAGAAAATTACAACACTAACTCAAAAAGATACATGTGCCCCCATGTCCATTGAAGCATTATTTACAATAGCCAAGATATGGGAACAACCTAAGTGATGATGGATGAATGGATAAAGGAATTGTGACACACACACATACACACATACACACACACACACACAATGGAATATTATTCAGTCCTAAAAGTATGAAATACTGCCATTTATGACCACACAGATGGACCTCGAGGACATTATGCTAAGTGAAATAAGTCAGAGAAGAAAAACACTGTATGATATCCCTTATATATGGAAATTAAAAAAAGAATTTTTAAAAAGCTCATACATATAGAGAACAGATTTGTGGTTGCCAGAGGTGGGGTGTGGAAGATGGGAGAATGGGTGGACTATTTTTGTTTTTGTTTTTGATTTTGACTTAGTTTAAATAAATTGATTTTTAAAACAGTGTGGCATATACACATGGAATAAGATTTGTCAGAGCATAAATCATTTTTAAAAATCTTTCATGGTTTCATCAACTAGACATAATTATTGTAATCATGTTAGTATATTTCTCTCAGTTCTTTTCTATGTTGAAATTTTATGTATTTTGTATTATAAATTGTATGGATTATATAATAAAAGCATGCTTACTGTAAACAATTCACATACAGAAATGAATTAAAAAAAAACTAACATTTCCTATAATCCCAACCTATAATAATTACAAATAGTTTCCTATAATCCCAACCTAAAGAAGTGAAAAGATGTAATCTATTATACATACATATTTTATATTATAATAATTATATAATTATATATGATACAATATACATCATCTTGATATGTAGTATCTAATATATGTTACATATTATCTGTCATACCTACTGATTTGATATTTTTACCAAATAGCTTATACTCTACATTCTCTTCTGTAATTTGCTTTTCTTTTTACATAACAACTATCTAGACATCTTTCAAAGTCCAGATATGTTTATCTACTTCATTCTAAAAATGACATATATATTCTATTACATAAATGTACCATATTTTATCTAATACCTACTGATGAAGATTTGTTTCTAATTGAAAAAAAAATGGGAGATTAAGAAAATCGCTTGATGACTGTATCCCATATGTTGACTTGTTCAGTGTATTGCATTGTTAGGAGTTTACATATTATTACAACGAATGACTGGTCATAAGTTATTGAGATTTTTCCATTCTAAACCTGTACCTTGGTCATGCATCTTTCTTCTTCTTCATGTTGTAAAGTCACAGCTACATCTTCCACTTTGTACACACTGCAGACCTGCCATTTTTTGTTCTGATGAGCTTTTTAATTAGCAATTATGTAGTTTCTGAAATAGGGACTTTCTTTTATAGTTATCCCCCAAACCCAACTCTGTGGCTTCTACTTGAAAGCACATTGATTTTATTGAAATATATGATTGTGCATTTTGTTCTGACCCTTAAAAATTTCTATTTGCTACTACATCCTATCTTCTTGATCAGTAGTGGAAATATTACTCTCCTTTCAAACACATCCAAGAATCATCTCCTTAAATTATTTTGCCTCTCTGCTGAAAGCCTAATAAACAATATATATGGGTAAATAAACAAAAATCAAGTAAACTACCTAATAATAATGGCGACCCCAAATAACAGAAGAAATACAAGGAAAAGGTTTACATAATCCTGTCAGTAAGATCAGGAGTATGCACATTGAGTGTTACCTAGTAGTTTGTGACATTAATAATGATTTCTAGGGGCGCCTGGGTGGCGCAGTCGGTTAAGCGTCCGACTTCAGCCAGGTCACGATCTCGCGGTCCGGGAGTTCGAGCCCCGCGTCAGGCTCTGGGCAGATGGCTGGGAGCCTGGAGCCTGTTTCTGATTCTGTGTCTCCCTCTCTCTCTGCCCCTCCCCCGTTCATGCTCTGTCTCTCTCTGTCCCAAAAATAAATAAACGTTGAAAAAAAAATTAAAAAAAAATAATGATTTCTAATAATAACGATTATTCTAGGAAGAAAAACTTCTGATAAGCTCTCTAGAAACCTAATCAGACTAAGTAGGGCAATGGCCTTTTCTTAACAAGCAAGTTACTTAATAAGCTAATGTAACCAACAATAAAAGATCAGAAAGAAATACACCCCCAATTTTAGATTCTTACTATTTGCAATCGGTTCCTTTCACTGATAGATGGACAGATTTTTTTTCTAAAGCATTCAAATGTTTATTTGCAAAATGTACAATCGATGCAAATCACTGTGAGTCCTCTGGGAATATATTTTAGTTCAAGTGCATTATCTAGAAGCTGTTCTGTTCTGAATCTGTTATGGAACCAGACCTGGTAAAGATGAAACAAACATGTGGATTACTATTTCCATGCACTTTTCAGATAAAGGTACAAAACACATGATATATTATGTGTCTGCCCTTCAAACGAAGACAGACTTTGCTATGAAGGTGGCTCCAATTAAATGGCATACATTTCTTGAAGTGCTTGTTGCATAAGGGAATGGTGACCAGGTAAGTTGTGGCCAGACACTAAAAGGAGCTTGGAAATAAAGTGCCCGCATGTGGAAGATTTGCTTATTTATTGATTTAATTCCTGAGGTTGTTGATTAAATTCCCCAGCTTTCTTCTTTGAATTCTGAATTAAAACAGATTTATCCTCTCCTTCGTATTCAAAACCAAAACAGACAAAAACCATCAAGATGTCTTTAGTTTGCCCATAATCCATTAGAGTTTTGAAACTGAGGGATGCATTCGGCCACTGTTCAATGATGTGGCACACGCTAACCCTATCATGGACCTACTGAACACATCCCCACTACCGGACAGCACGTAAAATGAGGAAAGCAATAAATAACAGAGAAAGGGCCTGTACAAACACATGAAAAGGGAAAAGAGAAAAGTAACTGAAACAGAAGTTAACTAATGGGGAGTCTTTTCAAAATTTAATTTGATTTTATTCAGTTCGCCTTCCTTGACTGCGGCATTGTATAGTCAGGGAGTTATTTCTACAGAAAGGTGTGGTCTCCTCAGCGAAGCTAATTTGTCCCATTTGTCTCTGTGAATCAATTCTTTTATTTATTTTTGCCAGTCCCTGCAACTTTTGCTGGGATTGGCTCTTTCTACTTTTTAGTTCTTGCACTTTCATTTTTGAAGCACATCTGTGAGGGGTTTTATTTATTAAGTGCCACACAAAAATGAGAGGCCTAGGCAGAGAGACAAGACAGAGCACAGCGACAAGAGTGTTGGCAGCAGAGACTGTGGGGAATGCCCCAGGAGGCGGGCAAGGAGCAAGGCCATAGGTTACTTGTGAAATGAAGATCAGCCAAAGAGGCGGAGAGGCAGGGCAGTACTTTAGTCCCTAGAAAAACTGGCATTTCAATGCAAATATGCCACATGAAATTGGAGTATGAGACAAAGAACTGAACAAGCAAGAACTCATCAATGAACTGGTGCCTGGGCCAAGCAATGAGGTAACACCAAGGCCAGGCCCACTCGTCTGTGAGAATATTAGACAAAGTTTGAAACAGGGCAGGATCCAAAAGCACTATGGTGAAATTCAGAAGACTTTACTAACCAAAACAGGGCAGCAGTTGGGGCACAGAGTAAGTAGAATGTTTTTCTTCTTCTTTTCCCTCCCCTCCCCTCCTCTCTTCTTTCTTTCTTTCTTTCTTTCCTTCCTTCCTTCCTCCCTCCTTCTCTCTTTCTTTTCTCTTCTCTTCTCTTCTCTTTTTCTTTTCTTTTCTTTTCTTTTCTTTTCTTTTTTTCTTTTCTTTTCTTTCTTTCCCTTTCATCCAGTGTCACCTGCGACTATTTTGCCTCTCAGGGGATATTTGGCAATATCTGGAGATATTTTTGGTTATCACATAGGGGAGGATGCTACTGGCATTTGTGTGGGAGGGGCCAGGGATGCTCTTAAACATCTCACAATGCATGGGAGAGGCCCACACAACAAAGAATTATCTGGTCCAAAATGTGAATACTGGTGAAACTAAAAATCCTAGCATTCTGCCTAATCTTAACTAATTCTTAAAATGCACTTCATTGCTTTCATTCAATTATGTGCACGTCTTTCTCTTTCCTCTGCTATTCATCCCCTTTTCAAACCTAACAGAAGAAGAGAAAATTATGAATGCATGGAGGAAAATAAAGTTAAGGAGCATAGAAAATATTCAAAAAAATAAAAGACTGATTTCATTTTCTCTTCATTTGGCTTTATTCAAAGATCTAATTCAGTTGAAAAGAGAGGTGGTACAAGGATGTTCAACTCAAAACAACGACAACAAA
This sequence comes from Prionailurus viverrinus, assembly GCF_022837055.1. NCBI lineage: Eukaryota > Metazoa > Chordata > Mammalia > Carnivora > Felidae > Prionailurus > Prionailurus viverrinus. The sequence goes on along the minus strand of NC_062566.1, from coordinate 122,791,913 downwards.
AGCAACAACAAATACAGAGAAAGAAGCTGGAAGTAAGTTTACAACAATACCACATCAAAAAATTTTCTTCAAACAAGAATCTGAAAAAATTACCAACTTTATAGATTTTAAATTTTGGAGAATCAGTAAGATTATGCCCTTGAAGATATAACTGGCTTCAAATCCTACGCCTACCAATTAATTATCATTAGCTCTTTCTATAAATCTACGTTACCTTGGTTATTGAAAGAGATTGAAAATAGCCCTCTCAGGGTTTGGGGGATGATTTGCAATAGTACATGCAAATGTCCTCACAAATCCTACACCTGACCCAGAGTGAGCCCTAGAACTGCAAAAACTTTCAGCACAAAATGACTCAATTTAAACTTTTGAACTAAGATGACCAAACTTCTAGCATGGCTTGTAGAAGTATAAGGCCATGTTCCTAAAATGACCCCAGACCCCCTCACAATGCCTGTCTGAGAAAACTCAACACTGCCAGGTAAATTTGCTGTTTGTTTCAGCTCAAACCTGGTAATAAGTAGATAGGCCCTGAACCCCCTCTCAGATAACTAATTTCAGAAAACCTTGCACCAATAAATCCCTTCTCTGCTGCTTTCAAATGTAAATCTACTACTACCCAGCACTGTCTTCTCAAGGACCTAGAGTCAGTCTCTTTGAAATGTACACATTCAGGAGACAGGTCTGGTGGGAGAGTAAGGGCCTAACCTCATTGGGCACCTTATTCTAACTTACACAACTACCTTCATCACAAAGAAGTCAGTCTCTCCTTTGGATAAGCACCAATTAGCAAACCCAGAGGACTGACTGACTCAACATGGACCCAATCGACCTCAGTGCTCTGGTGCCTTTCCTTTAGTACACCTAGATTTAAAAAGTCTTGTGCCCTTTGTTTTGGCAAAGCTGAGCTCAGTTAATTCTGGACTCTTCTCAGCTGCAGTCATTATCACTGAATAAAATCTGCCTTTAGCACCTTCTACTAATGTCCAGCTTTGTTTCTCTTGGACAACCCTTGCAAACAACAACAGCAACAATAATACAATAATAGTAGCTGTCCAACTGTGGTGACTTCCTAAAACTCTCATTGGCAGAATAATGAAAAGGATCATGAGATATCCAGGAATGGGAATTTTTCTTACAGAATATTGTTATGACTGTTCCTCTTAGAAAAAACAGACAGAAAAGTCACACTAGTTAGGCGAAGGCTAGATAGTGTGTACATTTGTTTTCCAATTTATCGTCCATCAGAGATAACCCTGTACTGGCAACCATGATCTGATCAGAAAAACATTTTGTGAAAATTAAGTTGAATGACAAAAGCCAATTTTTAAAATGATACATACTGATATGATGGCATATATGGACTTTTTCTTGAAAGGACAAAATCATAGAAATAGAGAACACATTAGTTCCTGCCTAAAATTAAGGAGGGGGTGGTAGGCTATAAGGAAATAGGTATGTCTTTAAAAAAGCACCATAAGAGATCTTACTTTTGATGGAAATGTTCTGTATTGACTCTATTCATGTCAATATTTTGCCATGATATCATATTACAGGTTTGTAGGATGTTACCATGGGGCAAACAAGGTAAAGAGTACAATTGAATCACTCTGTAGTATTTCTTACAACTGCATCTGAATCTACAATTATCTCCAAATAAAAATCAACATTTACAGTAAATTAAAGATATTCAGATGAAAAAACACATTTTATGTTCAAATATTAAACACCATTTTTTCCTAATTAAAAAGAATCAATTGAATTTATGATGATTTATAGATAACTTACGTCCACAAGTAGATCTTAGGAGCAAATTAGTTAATGATTAATAGCCCTCTGATTTGGTAGAAATCTTTACGGATCAGCTAGATAAAAACAGAAGCAGGGGACAAGTAGCAAACAGGGTTGAAACATCAGTCAGAGGTGGATTTTCCCATTGATAATTTGAAACTGATTTAACTCAGTAATTTTCCACATGACAACAAGGAAGGTAACCAAACATAGGTGACCTGTGTAAACAAGTCACAACGTAAAGAGGCCGTGAATATCACTCAATCTCAGTTGCATCTGTTCCGAAGAAGAAAATGAATGAATCTTGAGAGTGTCCTACTTAGAAGTGGCGATGGAAGAAGAAATCAAATGCAATCTCTACCTCCACCTCTGCCCTTTTATTCCACAACATCTGAAATTATACACTTGATTTTAGAAAGAATTTAATATAAGGGTTGATCGCTTTTAGAAAGAATTTGGTATAAGGGTTGATCACTAAAGGTAAGCAATAAGGTTATACCAGGATGGGCTTAAGAGTCTAGTCCAGAATCCACTTTGAAAATTATTTTTATTCAATACACCACCACAGTCACTTACCATACCCCAAACTTTCTGACATCTAGGCACTTAGGAGGGGCAGCCTGGAGGCAGAGGGAGGGAAGGTTCACAGAACAATCCACGAGTCATAGTGGTTCTAACTCACTAGTAGTTTGTTTTGAGACTTCAAATCTTTATCAACAGACTAAGAAACTCAAACACTTTGTTCTTGAGTGTCCTTCCAACTGGAACATCTCTATTTTTCAAAGTGTAGGAATTTGAAGATTAGTGTTGGGGCCACTAGAATGGGAATGGAGGCTTAAGCATAAAATTACAACAATACACTTGATACAGACTTTTCTGAGGGATAGACCATCTCAATTTTCATCTTCATATTCTATGATTTTCATTATAGGACTGCTTTTCATAAAGGGAATGAGGCAAAGAACAATTATAAATTGTGTAAAATTAAGGCTCCTACTTAAATAGAGTAAATAAAATCTCATGCCAAAGATGAGAGTTTATAAAGATCAAGGGATGACATATGGTCATCTATATTTCTTCAGCTGTGCTAGCTTTTAAAACAACCCAATAAAATGGATTTTTTCCAGTAAACTGGATTTTGTATAATTCTCTGAGTAAATTAATGTGTACCTAATGGTTACTTTTTAAAAATTATTCTTACATGTGCTGCCTCATTGGATCCTCAACCCTATGACAATGGCTAGAATTATGTGTGTGAGCAGACCATTATTAATACTCTCCATTACAGACTATGGATTGTTCAACTCTGACTAATGCTGTGAAGGGGCTTAGTAAGGAACAAACCAAGAATTAAAAAGATTATATAGGATAGAAATCAGTGGTACTTTGAATGATGTTGGGTGAAACCTGTTCAGAGTGAACTAACACAGGAATGACATATGCAACAATTGAAGCAGCTGGTGAAGACAAGCCATTCAGGGAGCTCTTCTCTACAGGAGGGCAAAATAATAGCAAAGAGCAGGTAGAAGACATGGAAACTAAGTAAGGGAGTATGACTGCATCTTTGAATGCTGATGGAAATAATAAAGGAGAGGGGAATTTGGTAATACAGAAGGTAGAAGAAATAGCAGGAAAACTCCTGGGAAAAGTACATTTTAGCAAAATTATAAATTCTGAGTTCTCACTACATATGTAGACATGGCATCTGTGCTGAGAAAAGGAGTTCAAGATCCAATAGAGTATGGGCAAAAGCAGAGAAAGAGGAGAAGATTCTAGGGCCTTTCAGAGCTAGTAGGAGCTGAGCAATAAGATTTATTAAAGAAAATGTTCTCTCACCAAGCTTGGTCTCCTTTTACTTATTTTTATTTTTTATTGTATGTTATTATTTTTTAAATTTTTATTTAAATTCTAGTTAGTTAACATATGGTGCAGTCTTGGTCCCATGAGGAGAATTCAGTGATTCATCACTTACATACAACACCCAGAAACTCAGTCTCCTTTTAGAGTGCTGCTTCCCCATATAATGAAATCCTTCAGCCCCGTTAAAATGTGTTGGGAAGCTGGTATAGTGATATAGTGGGATCCATTTAGTGGGAGGAGGAAAGGGGAGGTTCTACTAGCCCAGCATTTTGACAGTGATATACCCTCCCTAGATCTGCCTTTCCCTGCTCAGTTTTGACTAAGCATGCACTTTGAGGGGAGAGTAGGTGTGCATGAAGAGGTGGGGGAAGACAGCTCCAAATCTTCACCAGTGTTAGGGAGCAGAACATAGACATTTGGTGAAGTACTGTGCAGTCTGAATTTCTTGTCCAGAACACAGCTTATCATCTGTTAGCAACATCCTCAAAGCCATTTAAGATTGAAAAGCTGCAGGCATTATCAGGGTCTACACCATCATTATTTATGAGGGCTTTCAAAGGACCTGATACTGGTAGACAATGCTGGAAATGGGCCTATGGACAATGATGTTTTTTAAATGAGGAATATGCTGCCCAACTCATTTCCCAGTATTCAGAGTATTATTCCTTCAGTTTATAACTTTAACCTATAGGTCAGCTGGTACATACTCAACTCTTGGTAATCTCTGTCTAATTAGTTAGGAATTACTTCCATAGTCTATAAAAATCCAAATATCTTCCCAAATATTCTTTGTTTCCTTTCCAAGACTTATGATTTTATGGTCAAGGATAAGCAACAACTTATGCTACATTTGTTGTCTCTCATTCCCCTGTAGTGAAGGTATCACCCCCTCATCATTTTATACAAAAGTACACATACCTCAAAACTCCAGTGGTTTTAGGGACATTAGTGTGTCTTTGAGGGAGAGGAGGTCAGGGTAAGCCATGTGTGATTGACCCTCCTTGTGCTCACTGGAATCTTCTCCTCATTTCCTTCCTTCCTACTTTCTCTATATTCTCTTAATACCCTCCTTCCCTGAGTGTTCCACATCCTGCACGTTTTTCTCCTTTGTGCAGAGTAACTGCTCTCCACTCGGAAATCTTAGCTTAAGTTGCCTTACCTCAAACAAGCTTATTAAGCTCTTTTCTCAATAAAGAAGACATTTTCATTCTCACCTCCAAGACCACAGAACTTTCTACCTTGTTGTTCAATTATTACCAAGATACTATTCTCAGTTCCTTCAGTTGCTGTGGCTCCTATAAGTGGATGTGCAGCTTTTTTCAGTCAAATGTAATGCAAAGATTCAGGAAAAAGAAAGGATCATATGTCTCTGTCTTTCTTCGCTGAAGTGTCATGCTTTATACAGTCTCTCCACAGGGAGAGAAGACAGTGGCCATTCAAGTCTCAGACTGGAAATTCCAAGTGAGGAGTCTGATTGACCAGCCCAGCTCAGAGGTGCATGCTGGGTGTCACTGTGAGCAGTCTAGGGGACGGGATACAATGGCTGGTCCTGGCTCATTTACCCACCCCCACTATATAGCCATGGGGCGTTGGGCTCCATGATTGACTGCTTCCCTAAACACAAGAAATGGGGAAAGATCAAGTGGAAAAAAGAAATGCCATTGTTAGAAAAAAATTAATAAAGAATGGTTACCAGTTTCTCTTGCTATCCAAGAGTAGAACATGCCTGTGAAAACTTTTGTAAGCAGAAATAATGTAAAGCAAAGAAGAAATTGCCATTAATTTACACAGAAAGAATTTTGAGCATTCCCAGACCCCAAAAATAACCTCTTTTGGGTTTTTCTGATACCTTAGCACACATCTTGCTAACAGATCTCCAAATACATGGAGATAAAGCACAGATGCTCACAGAGCTCAAAGCTCTCGTAGCTTGATGCTGAGATGCTGATGTAGTTTCCGGGAAGGAGCTTGGTGGTACCACTCTCACTGTTGGAGGTATGTGCTGCCTCTATCACGGCTCACTGCAGAACAAAGGTTGAACACTGCTTTTACTTCTTGCCCTTATCCACAAAATAGAAAATCCTCTTTTTTTTAATGTTTGTTTGCTTTTGAGGGAGAGAGAGGGCAGGAGCAGGGGAGGGGCAGAGAGATGTGGACAAAGGATCTGAAGCAGGCTCTATGATGACAGCAGAGAGCCCAACGTGGGGCTCGAGCTTAGGAACCTTGAGATCATGACCTGAGCCAAAGTCAGATGCTTAACCGACTGAGCTACCCAGGCGCCCCTGAAAAACTCTCTGGATTTTCTTTGGGTTAGTGAAAACAAGTCATGATGTAGGTCTTTCATAAAAGCGAAGTGGCCTAACACCAACTTCCAAAATATGGAAGATGCCTATAGATAAAAAGTATAGTTACCAGAATTACTACAGTAAAAGAAACGTGCCTTCATTTATAAAACTTACAAAAGAGTCTAGAATTTGCTAAAGTACTAAAAACATGTTATATATGTAAATATAAGTAAAAATGTACATATATGTGCATATTTTCTTCTATATGTTATAAATGTATATGTATAATATCTATTACTATATACAATACACATCCATATAATCTACAATATATAATATGTATACATATGTTTTTACTTTCTAATATACAAATATATATTTCTCTATTTAAACATCTGAACATTCTAAAGACCCTAAGACATTTCCAAGGAGAGTACAAAAAACCTTGAACAGATATTTGCCATTGCTAACTATTCTGCAGTCCTCTGAAACAAGTTACCAGCTCAGATTTCTTTGTCTTTAAGCACTTCTAGAAAATCCCATTAAAGAGCATTTTTCCCTCTTAAAGCCCTTTGGCTGAGAATAAATTGTAATAGAGAAGTGACCTGTGTGTGCATGTCATACTTATGATGGTATGTGTAAAAGCCAGAGGAGGAAGGGCCACGTCCTCTGTGTTCAAACCTTTACATTCATTATTCTCAATATTGTCTTTAGCAAAGAATAGCCCTTGCTGGAGTCATACCCCTGCCTTCAGCCATGGGCAAGTAGAGATTTTGAGACTAACAGCTGAGATAATACATGGTAGTCCTTTACCTGGGTGGTTTATGTAAGACTGAATAGTGATGGCAGTTGCTCTATTAAGTACTTTTGGGTGAAGCCAAGGTCATTATAAAAGGCATACGTGCTACTGCACAAATCCCAGCATGCTCTTTTTTCTGCCTAATTACCCCAGGTGTGTGTGTGTGTGTGTGTGTGTTGCTTTGTCTGCTTTAAATGAACTGCAAGATTCTTTTAGAAGGGAAGCAAAGAGAAGAAATTATAAAAGGGATGGATGTAGCTTAAAAGTGGAAAGTTGAAGTGAAGATTGAATTGCCTTTCATTTTATTCAATTATTTATTATTGATTTAATCATTGTTTTATTACATTTATTAATTGTACTATTGAGTGAAGTTTTGCTCAGTAGCAGGTAATGTACACAGTGAGGGAAAAATATTGCTAAATAGATAACCTTGATTGTTCCTTTATTGCCTTGTGGTTTGGCACATGGGCCCAAGTTAGGTCTTCTATGTCACCAGCTGGTGAAGGTGCTTTGCCATCCTCTCTGGGCCACTCTGTAGTTCTAGCTACCACAAGTGATACCGACATTGGGTACCCCAGAACCTAGCAGTGTTTCTATCTACTAGGTGTATCATCTGATAAGTACCTTTATGTGAATAACAAGAAAGCTTTACAGTTAGTACATATGGCCCTTAGAGACACAGGGTAGTATATTTTTGATAGACATACTCTTGAAATGGCTTTTATTGGGCTTGAATTCCGGGGTTTATTCTCTGCTTCCTAAGCAGAGGGATAAATTGATTGGTTAAAAAGAAATAAAATCAAGTCCTATGATCTTAGTTTTTTTAAAGGAAATAAAAAATCCATTTTCCTTTAAAATAAAAAAGGGGCATCTGTCTTTGATTTTGTGATGCTAACTTAGCACTAATACCCACATCATACTCAAAGTGACCCTGGCAGATGTTTGATAATGAATCTGCTTAGAAATTCTTCCATAGGGGCGCCTGGGTGGCTCAGTTGGCTAAGCGTCCGACTTCGGCTCAGGTCACGATCTCACAGCCCGTGAGTTCGAGCCCCGCGTCAGGCTCTGGGCTGATGGCTCAGAGCCTGGAGCCTGCTTCCGATTCTGTGTCTCCCTCTCTCTCTTCCCTTCCCCCGTTCATGCTCTGTCTCTCTGTGTCTCAAAAATAAATAAACGTTAAAAAAAATTAAAAAAAAAAAAAAAAAAAAAAGAAATTCTTCCATGAAAGTAAAGTATGCAGGGAGAATCCAAGACTCTAGCATGTAGGGGCTAGCTGCAGATCAGCCCAAAGCCTGATTGCACACTTGAAGTTTCTGTGGGCTAGTTACCAAAAATATGAGTAATAGAGAGCCAGGCACTTCTCTGGTACCAACCAGTCTCTTCTCAGTTTTTCCACGGGGACCAATATAAACGGTGCCCCTTACTGAGTGTTTGATGCAATTTAAAATGATATTAAATCTAAGGAAACCATGCCTAAGTAACTTTCTCTTCATAAGTTAGTCTGAAAATCTTTTACATTCTGCTAAATTTGATATAAAATGAATGGCAATTAAAAAAATATATCAGCCTTGGAGAGATAGGGAAATGATCAGGCTAGTCATTTGCAGTCACACATGGATATAAGCAACTATATAAAATAATAATAGTAATAATATAATGAGCCTGTGGAAAACATTTCTGTAGAGTTTTTCAACTTTGAGGAAATTTTGTGTATTTTTTTTTCAAACTCAACTTTTGTGCTTCATGACATTGGCGAGTATTGGGAAGTTATTGTTCCCCCAATGTTAAGATGAAAAATAATGAGCCCCAGATATATTAACAGAATTTCCTAATGTTGTGTATCTATTGAACCTATGACTCTAGTCCTCTTTGCACCTTACACCCTACTGTACCAAAGTCAGAAAACAAAGAGCAAATATTTAGGATGCAGGCAAGGCTGAGTCCATCGTGAATGGCCAGGGATTGCTATGAATTGCCAACTCATTCTCCCCTGGTGTAACACACAGGGAGCAGTGCAGCGACAGGAATGAGAGCTCCGAAGTCAGACCCACTGGGATTCGTCCCCAGCTTAATCACCATCACCTTTAGTTAATTATTTTCCTTCTCCAAGTCTCCATTTCCTCAAATGTAAGATGGGAAATGCAATTGCATTTCCCCCCAAAGCTTTTTGCAAAGATTTGCTAATTGAGGCAAATAAAGCATTTGGCTCAGTGCCTGGCAGGCAGAAAGCTCTCCACAGGTGTTAGGGGTTGCCATTGTCATAGACACATATATTGCATTCTTGTAACTGAAAGAGATCTTTCCACATCCACACATTGTCTCAGGGATTTGCTTGGATGGGAAGGATGCTTTCTTAGAAATGAGAACCACAGCATGACTTAAAAAAAAAGAATGAAAAGAAAGAAAGAAAGAAAGAAAGAAAGAAAGAAAGAAAGAAAAAGAGGGAACTGTTTGAAACCCAGGATAGATGAGCTCATTGTCTGCCTAGTACTTTAGTGAGTCTTAAAATACCCACATGCAGTTCTGGACCATGACAGAAGTAAGCTAAAATACACTTAATAATAAAGTAACAAGGATTTTAATTATTTTTTTAATGTTTATTTTTGAGAGAGAGAGAGAGAGAGAGAGAGCAGGGGTGGGGCAAAGTGAGAGGGAGATGGAATCCCAAGCATGTTCCATGCTGTCAGCACAGAGCCTGATGCGAGGCTCGAACCAGGTACCATAAGATCATGACCTGAGCCGAAATCAAGAGTGGGATGCTTAACCAACTGAACCATCCAGGTGCCCCGGATTTAATTCTTTCTTAGAAATGGAAGTGAAGACAGTGATGGTAATGGAGGAAGGCAGTAGGAGAAGAAGAGGAAAGAAAGATCCAATTAGACAATTGGAGAGAATTTCCAGTAACTTATCAGCAAGTAGAAGGTTAGAGGAAAAGATGGTACAAGTTTGTCATATTAGAAAAAATTGAGGTGTTTTAGGACAGTGATTTTTGAGACTGTTACCTTGTTTGGACTGTTTACAAGTCTCAGTAAATGTCTTTTTCATTAATGAACCGTACGCTGATGTGTGTTGTGCAAAAGCAGGGAACAGAGGCGGCAAGTGGGGAAAGCAGTGGTGTAGGGAGAAAGGAAGGCAGAAGCCACTGGAAGCTTCCCAACAATTAAGGGCAGAAAGTCATAGGGCCACTTGCTGCAACATGCAAGCCCACCTGAGCAGGCTTCTGAATGTCCAGGGTGAACAGAATGCAGATATTACAGGAAACAATGACCCCAGAAGGCCAGAGGAGGTGGAGACATCTGAATTGCATACATGTAAGGCACACACACCCAGTAAAGCATGCATATTACATACAGATATTGTCATACAATTCTCACACAAATTCATGTGTTATGTCTATTGTTTTCTGTTTAGTTTGCTCTATTCATAAATCTTTTATTACACCAGTTAAAGAAAGCAGAAACATGAGGAGGCAGAAAAATGTATTTTTCTCGAAGTTGTTTTTTCCCTTTGGATTTAAAAGAACACAATGGCTAGAGTTTCACCTTGACTTCTAGACTTTATAATACTCTCCTTTGCTACGGTATCAACCCTTCCCTACAGGTGTGTGTTGTGACATTTACAGAGCACTGTGGATGAACAGTCAGGAGATAACTGAGAAGTTAGCTTCTTCCCTTCCTCTCCTTTCTCCTGGGGAGCCCATCGGTGAGCGATCATTTGTTCCTACAATCAACCAGGTCTCCACCCACATTGCTAGCTGAGCTAACACAGTAGCTGCTAATGTGCCCGTTTTCTAGAGATCTCTGATTCTTCCTAGGCTAATAGTTAAAGGCCCCACAGAATCTGCTGCAAAATGCTAATCTTGCTCATGTTAAATAAAGCATCACAATCTGATGGCTTTCTACAGGTCAAAGCTATAGTTTTCATCAGGCCAACCTAATCTGTAGGATAGTATCACTGAAATGCCTAGATTGTTTTGATCTAAGAACCATGAAATGGTGCACACTATTGATATTATTATTATTACATCATAACATACTTCACTGATTGCTAACACTAATGAAGTGTTAACACAGTTTGCATCAGACAATTTGCCCAGAACATGGTAGGAATTAGTCTCACTACGGTCCTGTGAGGTATGAACTAATATTTGCCCCATTTTAGGGATGAGGAAACTAAGGCTAGCAGGTATATTTTCTTAAGGCTGCCTCGTGGGGCTGTGGCAGAATCCAGTTCAGAACCTGTGCTCTTTATCACTTCTCTGAACTGCGGAGCCAAGCTGAGCACTAATGTCACCTGTCAGTTGAATTCTACTCTGTGCTTTGCCAAGTTGCCTCTGGAGAGAAAGTGCCATCTTCATTCCTAGGACCCAGATGCAGTACCTTGCACCTCCATTCTTGCCTAAGATCAGACAAGAGGGAGGAGGTGGGAGATGAAAAGCCCCACATGCAATTTCATCCATCTGATACGCCAGACCAGCCTGTATTGCACGTCACTCCACATCAGGCAGAAAGCGAGGCCGAATTAAATCCGTCTGTCAAGACAGCCAGATTTGCAGCAAGTAGAGATGCTCTTTACTCTTTATGTGAAAGCTCTGATTGAAAAGACAAAAAGAATTTAATCACTCACTCTACACTGCTGCTCTGGTAGCTCCGAAGTTTTTTGACTCGCCTTCTCCTCTTGCCTGCCCCCTTTCTTTTGAATGGCAACGGACATGGCTTTGTTTGGGATAAGCCCTCCCAGCTAAGCTTCAATAATTGGATTACTCACACACTGTGTGAGTAGCTCTTATAAGTCAGCAGTTTATGGAGCTGAGCAAACAGACAGGTGCTGGACCAGAAAGGGCACACTTTTCCTGGGTTGGCTCGGGGTCCTCGTGATGTTTTAAAGTTTGATGGTCCGAAGCAGAAATGCCAGTGCAACCTGCAGATGATAAAAAAAAAGGACAGTTCAGGGGTGCCAGTCACTCGGGCAGAGGGACATAGCACTAGAGAGTAAACACGCACTTGGAGGAATTGTGGGTTTTTGCCTGAGTCTCTCTGAATATCCAGTGAGATTGAGGTCAGGAGATTATGGAAATACATTACCCAGAGGCAAAGCAGTCTTCTTAGCAAGACTGACTCAAATAAGAGCCCTGGTTTTGGCGACCTTGGTAAAATTCGAGGGTGTAAATATCGATTTGCCACAAGTCATTAACCAGCCGCGTTGCTCAACTAGAACAAGTAGGGGCCATTCATCCACCCGAGACTTCTCTGTCTGGGACAAAGTGGGAACCCCTGAAAAGTGGTTGACCTTTATGAACCCAAAGGTGAAGCAACTCACTCCATTACTGCACGTGGAATCTCATAAAATTCTTCAAAGGTTCCTGCTCCCATGTCTAGATCTCACTGCAGCTATTGAAATAGAAGCTGAGACAGACTGGGTTGATTCCTCTCAGGTGGATTCAGGACATCTCTTAAGGAAATTTCACCTTGTATTGCATTGTAATTATAGATTGCTTTTTCCCCTTCCATGACTGAGTTCTTCTTACACATGGCCGCATCTTTTATCCTTATTTCCCCAGTGTCTGGTACTGTTTCATAGTCTAAGTACTCAGTAAATACTGTGTATTAAATGATGTGAAAATGACAATCATTTGGGGGGCATCTTTTTCAAAAGGGGTCTACATATGCAGTCTCCTTGTAGCATCTCTTCAAAATAGCTGTTTTCTGCATTTTACAAAACAAGGACATTTACACTAACACATTAAGTGGCTTGTGGAAAGCTATGTAGCTCATAAGAGGTGTAAGAAATAAGTCAGTCTGAGGTCATAATACAAGTTTTTTCCAGAAGAAAGTTAGAATGATGACTAGGAAAAAAAGGAAAAAGGGTCCCCGAACCCTCAATTGCTAGAAACCCCTGCTGTGGCCTTCAGGAAAACATTTAACCTTTACTGCCTCCACTGAGGCATTTCTGTAAAATGTGAGAATTACATTATCACCTAAAGGTGCCCGTTAAATTAGATAATCTCCTGAGGCCATTTCAGCTATAGAAAAGCAAATGTTTAACCATTGTTATTCTTGGATTAACATGAACTCATTATTTAAGACAATATTGAAATGTCTTTCCTTTTCCAAGTAAGAGAATGACACTGTGTTGTAAACATGCTTTAAACTGCTCCGTTTGTTCTCTTGTCTAAATATTTTAAACACATTTAACTGAAACTTAGAATACTTTAAGATAGGACCAAGTGACTCAAGAGATCTGAAGCAGGTTGGCGAAAGCTCCTCTGGGAAGTCTGCCTTCTTGAATACATTCCTCATGTTGGCAATTAAATATCAGTGAAGGCAGAGGGTTGACAATGAGTAAATTGCGATGAGGTAGAAGCAGGTGGTCAGATTCCCATTTTCCTTGCACAGAATCATGGCATTTTAAGTCAGGATGAAATAAAAATAGAGAAACTTGAGGGAAAGGAGCTTATTTTTCTTTCTTTTAGTTTAGGAGATGGCAGATCTTAGGCTAGAGTATCTTGATCACTCAAGGCAGGGGTCAGGGAAGAAGTGAGGCATAGAGCTAGGGGGAAATTACCTTCAGGACCAAGAGCAGGTCAGCTGAAGAAAAGTGATGACATGTATGTAGCCCAGTACTCATTAGAAGGCTGAAGTCTCGTTGTTGGCTAAACCGTTGGGGTCTACCTAACGGTTCCATTCTTCACTCCTCTTTTATTTGCCTTTGAAACCCTTGCGATCTCTCTTCCACCCCTGTCGTTCTAATGAAAGTCCTATCTTCAAGATTACTCTACTAATTGTAGTTGAAAACTGCAAAATAGCCTGTAGGGCAAAGCATTTCTTCTGTTCCATATTCCGTAGTAAACATATAAATATTTGTTAAATAAATGAATTTTAAAAAGTGGTGGAAGTAGATATGGAAAGATGTAACAAATACCAAATCGCTACAGAATGAGTTTACTTTCCAAGATACACATTTTTGAAGCAGAAGTCACTTGGAGGATTCTAGGGCTACACAAAGTTGAGGGCTTATGCCAGCATTTCCCGAAGAGCTTAAAATCAAGTGATATTTACAAAGGCTGTTGACCCACCCTCTTTTCCTTCTTTGCTTGTTCTGAAGCAGATGAAGATACGTCTTTTGCATGCATGATTACAAGTGCAGGAGAGAGACTGGAGGAGAAAAACTAAGTCTTGTGCAGGACTAAATCCATGTGTGTGGAGGAGATGTGGTGTCCTAAGTTCTTCACCATGCTAGGCTGTGTTACACAAAGAGCTGTATGGGTTCAGAAGTTCAGGAACCCTCCTTTGTCTTGTTATCCACACTCTCTGCAGCACTAAGCATGTCAGTGGATATCAAATAGATATTTGGTGATTGACAAAAAGAATTAGTGAGTGCAGGAATGCAACTGGAAGTCTTCTAGGACAAACAACACATGCACACCCCTCTACCCACACATACAACTTGGAGTGAGGATATCTCTTCATTATGGCTTGAATGTCAATAGAGACGACTAATGCAAAATAAATGAAAAGTGAGATACCATATTTAGGCCACGATGAGATAGTCTACATTTCCAAGGAAGGCCCTGGAACATTTCATCAGAGAAATGTGACCTCAGGCTTAAAAGTAAATGCCAAAGTAAGCCAGACTATGCCATAGATTTTACTGGCCTCCTCTGTCCTTCTCCCAGAGGAGTAAAATATAAGGACTTATGTTTTCTCAGTTTTAACTTTAGGGAGAAGAACTCTGCAAAGGCACATCATCTCTTTTCTTTCTCCTTCCACCTGCCTGTACTTTGCACTTTTGTAAGTCATTTTTATCAAAGTGTGATAGATTCTAGTTTGGCTATCATAGCATCATCAATGAAAAGGTGCTAGATAAGTCATCTAAAGGACTGTCCCGAAGCCCTGCCATCCTTCCTTCCACCTTTCACATATGGGAATGACTACAGAGGGATTTATGTGGAGATGCCTTTGGGCTTCCCAATCAGCACTCAAGTGTGCATTCACAACATAGGATTTGTCCAGTATTATCAAAACTCATCAACCCTGACAGAATATGGCTTATTCTTATGGCTGAAGTTTATTTTAATTCTGAGAATATAAATAGGAAATAAACAGGACAAGAGCCAAGATTTTCTTTCTTTTTTTCTTTTTTATTAGAGGCTTACAGCTCTGATACTAATCAGTGTTTGATAAATGGGGCAGTGGAAAAATAATCAAATAATGAATGTAAAATCCACCATTAACACACAACCATATGAAATTATTCACTTTATTGTCCAAAGTAAACCCTGGGCTTGTGAGTAACAGTGATTGTTGACAGTAATAGGAAACAATTAGGAAAGGCTTTTTATCCCTTTCTTATTTCTCCATTAGTGAGTTGCAAACACTGTCAGGGGCATAACCCATAAACATTCCCTCAGATTCCTTACTAATGTAACCCTGATTGTGTTCATTATAGCAATCTACTCAGCCCCAATATCTCTCATAGCTAGGCATACCATTAGATATTCAATGAAATAAATTAGAGCTTCTTGGGAAATCTTTTTCTTTTCTAATAAAAAGGTTCAGATACAGCTGGCTCCGATCTTCCCTCTTAAACTTACTTTGAACATGAACATGATGTCTGAGGTTGTGATAATGACATGGCATGAAAGTGACATCCACATGGTGAGCAAGGCAGAAGTAACATGCTTGTGCTCCAAAAGACATCACCATATATCTGAAATCAACACCTGAAAATGTCTACCTCTTATTACATTGGGAAAAATAAATAAACAAAACAAACAGAAAAATTGTTTACCTAAGCCATAATTTTTCTGTTGCCTGTAGGATAATACAACCTAGGTGAAAAATAAGATTCAGTTCCTGATAATGGCACTGGATTTCAACCAGTTGATAATTATAGTTTTTTTTTTAAATGGCATGTGGGTATGAATTTCAGTCCACAAGTTCAGGTGTGCAAATAACACAATTTTTTTAATTTCACCAGCAGGCTAAAAAATTAACTCAGTCCCAATTTTACTCCTAATAAAGTTTATTACACAGTTTCAGAGTCCTGTGCTGTGCCATAGTATGGGTTCAAGGAGTACGGGGAACTCCCTCAGTCCTCATTCACACGGGAGGAAGGGAAATGTCACTGTGCCCATCGACATGGCCTCAAGTCCAGGAGAGTTCTATTGCTTCCTTACCCACTAAAGGTCCACAGATTTTTGTGAGATTGCCTATGATTTTATTTTCCCAGATTTATACCACAGTTGTTCCTTTTTAGAGTCTTGACACATCCCTGGTGGTACTTCTAAGAAGCAAAATGTTTGATGCTAGTTCTCATTTTCCATGTGAAACTCAGAGATCTCTTCTAGCCTCCTGCTCTCCCTCTTTACTTCTTTCCTTCCTTCTCCCTCATTGCCCCAGGGAAGATGTTTCCAGTTGGTAGAAATCCTTCACCTTTCCTGTACCATGATTGGACTCTCTCTATGTCTAGGAATCCCATTCTTTTTTCCTGTACCTCATTCACAGGAATGCGACTCTTTCAGTTTTCCCAACCAATTAGGCTTTAGAAATAAAGCCCAAGTGTTTTGTGCTCTTCTGGTTTCCATCCTGCCTCAACCTTCCCCTAAGGTGATGACACATGGATTGAGCACACTGCCTGAATGGAGGACAGAAGAACAGGAAAATATGGAGAGGAATTAAAACAATAAAAACAAAAGGACTGTTATTTAATATATGGAGATATGGTGGGTGGCAGGGCGGGTGGGTTACACTTCCTAATGGTGCAGAGTATCTTGGCATTTCTAAGCTGGTCCAAACAAATTCTAATTAAGCTGATCCCTGGGTACCCTGAATGTTTTTTGTACTCAAGGTTGTCTATCATGCAGCATTCAGGGCTATTGGTGGGACCATAGAGAGTATGAAGAATAGGATAATTGCCTGATTTAAGGAATTAGGATAAGTAGGATGTGTTCTTCTAATTAGTTAGCATTTTAGTAAGTGAAAATGTGCCCATCCCTATCATAGGCTTAAGTGAGTAGGGGGAGGGTGGTAACAATGAGGAGATTAAAAAAGAATGAATGACCCAGCCCCTGTTGCTTTTTCAACTTCCATACAAAATTAAATGTTCAATCATATGAGGCAATTGATTTCTACTTGTGTCGGTGTGTCTGTGCGTGTGTGTTTGTCTACACCCACAAATTTATTTTAATTGTTTACATTTTAAAGTTTATTTATTTTGAGAGAGAGCGAGAGAGAGAGAGAGAGAGAGAGAGAGAGAGAGAGAGAGAGAGAAGGAGAGGAACAAAGAGAGAGGGAGAGAGAGAATCCCAAGCAGGCTTTGCAATGTCAGCACCGAGCTTGATGCAGGGCTCATACTCACAAACCTTGAGATCATGACCTGAGCCAAAACCAAGAGTCAGACCCTTAACCAACTGAGACACTCACACAATTTTAAATATTTAATAGTACATAGCTCATGCTATACGGATCCACATTTATCCCCTTATTTCCATCTTGAATGCTAACACCCTAAACTAGACCATGATTCTCTCTTACTTAAGTTAATGCAACAACCTCCCTCCCTCAATATGATTATTTCTAGATTTGAATTCTAAAATACTCTCATCATATTTAAAGCAGAATGCTCTATTGAAAACACAAATCTGAAAATGTTATCTGCCTACATAATTCTTTTTGAAAACCTCATAGCTCTTACGATGAGTCTAAGTGTCTTCAGGGGTCTTTAAGGCCATGCTCATCACCCACCATCCCCACCCTGCTGCATTCCAGTCTTTTCACATAGCACCCTATTGTTCCTTCTAGGTGTCTCTAGGCCTCCATCAGTCCCTCACTTGCTTTTTCATTTTTTGTCATTTTAATCCTAATCATTTTCCCATCTCAGGTAGGAATTGACCTCAGATGAAAAATAGAATATTTTATTGCCTCCCCAACATCCATCCCTCCTACCCTCTACCCAAGATTCATACCCAATGAAGCATTGCTTTGGTTCAAGTGTCCACCTTGCTCCCATAGAGCCCATGAGCCACATTACGGGACTACATCTAAGCTCCCCATGTGGCCTGATCATAAAACAGTCATGCTATCTGTCTTTCCAGTGAATGTTGTGGGAATCCAGGCTTAAGTGGTTTATTCATAGCATTCTCTTACCCAAGGATATTGATTTGAAGACAGACATGTTACTTAATTGGGGTTAATGAAAACAATGTGAAGTTTGTGAAGGGTGTCTGGGAATTTTTTTTCTTCCTTCTAAAGAAATAGGAATTGAAATAGACGCCTCTTTCTTCCTCTCCATGTTCTGTGTAAGAGTAAAGCTATGAACTGCCACAGTCATTTACCCCTGTGTGAAGATAATATTGTCACCAAGAAGGCGCATGAACAACTGAGTGTGGAAGGAAGAAATGGAAAAGCAAAACATCGAGTTAAGCTAACCCCGAACTCTACCTATACTTTGGACTTCCAATGTCATGGACTTCCAATGTCATGTGACAAATGAACACAAACTGTGTGGCTTCACACAATAAAAAGAATAAATTTCCTGGTTCAAGAGGCCAGAAATCCAAAATCAAGGTGTCAGTCAGGTTGATTCCTTCTGAGGACTCTGAGAGAGAATCTTTTCCCTGCCTCTCTTGCTTTTGGTGGCCCCCTGCATTCTTGGTGTTCATTCGCTTGTAGCTTCAGTGTCTGCCACAATTTTCATGTGGTCTTCTTCACTCCATGTGTGCCTCCTTGGGGTCTCTGTCTCTAAATCTCTCCCTCCTTATAAGGACACCAATTATTGGATTTAAGGTCCACCCTAATCTGGCATGATCTCATTTTAACGTGTTTAACTTGATTGTATCTGCAAAAATCCTATTTCCAAATAAGGTTCATAGATATAGGACTTAGGACTTCAACACACATTTTTCAGGGACACAATGCAAACCACATGAACCAATATATTTCTTATTTTTAAAAATATTTTCCATGGTTTCTATTACTTGCAGCTGAAGGTATCCTAATCAATACTCTTCTCCTTACCTTGCCTTCCAAATTTCAGGCACCCTTTCTTACGTTCTATTGGAAAATTTGGCTTACCCTGTCCTTGAACTTCATTCAACCTGTTATTGTTTCTTCTGAATTGTTTGTTTTTCATTAGCCCTTGCACATGGTTACCTAACTTCCTTAGCCTGTCTCAACACTTAGCAGGGAACCTGACACATATTTTGTGCTCTCTAAATATTTGGGTTTATTTTATTTTATTTTTTTTAATTTTTTTTTAACGTTTATTTATTTTTGGGACAGAGAGAGACAGAGCATGAACGGGGGAGGGGCAGGGAGAGAGGGAGACACAGAATTGGAAACAGGCTCCACACTCCGAGCCATCAGCCCAAAGCCTGACGCGGGGCTCGAACTCAGGGACCGCGAGATCGTGACCTGAGCTGAAGTCGGTCGCCCAACCGACTGAGCCACCCAGGCGCCCCTCTAAATATTTGTTGAATGAATAAATTAAATAGAATTTGAGAAATGTACAAAAGTAGGAGATACTTTTTAAATCATCCAAAATATTACTGCCCATGTAAAAATACTGTAATGTTTTTTTATAAATCCTCCTAGCATTTTTATGTAAAGATTTTTCATTCCATAATTATCATACCGATATAAAATTATATGCCCTGTTTTCACTTTTTATAACATACATTTTTCCATTATTGCAGTCTTCACAAATTTTTTAAGTAGTCATACAAAGTCCATTGAATGACATACAAGACTGTACATGAATATTCCCTGGAGATGGGGCACTTAGTATTATTTTTGTCCTTTTAAGATTTTCTTAAATTTATCATTCTTTATACATAAATATTTGCCTAATACCCAAGAACATTTCCTTAGCATCAATATAAAACTTGGCTAAATTAAATTTTAAGGCCCCTGAAGGGATGCAGGAATTCAAAGGAGAAGTCTATTTTATGAACTAGAAACATCAGGAAGGTTCCCACAAAGCTGAAGGAAAACACATCAGATTAGGAAGCAACCCGACCATGGACACTCAAGAAGAGTGAAGCAGAGAGAGAGCCTCGCTTCCCTCCTCACACCCTTATTTCTCACTGTGAAATGTGACTCTCATCTCTCAGGTCATGGTGTAGGAACTCTGGCTCCCTATGTTTTATCTGACTCCCAAGAAATCAAAATGAGACAAATTCAGGTATAAGAAGTAAGGGCAGAATGTACTACATACAATTTTCTCTTCCTGGCATCCCATTGTCGAATGCAATTACAATAACATACATATTTAGCTTGCTCTGGGGACATAATCACAAGTAACCTACAAATAAGCCATTTAAATGCCATCCTACATAAGGGGCCTTTGGTGAAAAGAATTCATAGACTGAGTCTTACATTCTCATAATAAACAAAGTTATTAAGTGGATTGAATACAAAGCAATGGAGTTTGGGCTTTTTCTCTAAGGAAGAGTAGAAAACAAAACAAAAGCCCCACTTGGTAGTATTATTTCTTTCTAAACATTTTATCTGTTTGGATTTTCAATGACACTGTCTGCTTTTCATCTATAAGCCAGTCATGGCTGTTAAGGAGTGCTATAGAGAAATGAATTCAGTACTAAAGGGTGGCAAGTGGCTCCAGTATGAGCTCTGCCATCTCCCTGCTTTGTGATTTTAGAACAAAACGTATTGCAGCTTTTCCCCCTAGGGTTTGGCTCCCCATTCACAGGTTGAAATGATTGGACATGAGAATTCTTTAAATGCATTGCCCTCTGAAAATCTTGGTTCCAAGCAATACATGATGTAAAGCTAGACAACAAATTTACATTAGTTGAATATTGATTCTATCCTGGCAGTAAGTTAATAAGCCATAGCCCCAAAGAGTTAATTTTGAAGAGTAAACTCCCATTCAATTCAATGAAGTAGCCTGGGTTGTTGGCAGTCAGATAAATGAAAGCTGGAATTGTTTACAAGAAAAAATCCAGCATCCTTGAAAGATTTCCATGGTTTATCCTAAAGAAAAAAGGTCTTTCTGAAACCCACAGATTTCTTCCATAATAGAAACAATTTGGACCCGACTGCATATGATCACATCGCATCTGTCATAAGTAAAATGTTAAGGAAGGTTTTGTAAATACTTCTTACAAATATCATAAAAATTAAAAGGTTGCTGGCATTATGGCCAAGGGGAACAATAAGGAAAGCAATGATGTTTCCATTAATCAATAAATTCCACCCCCCCATTCATACATAGTCTGAACTCTACTGATTTTACTGTACTGAACTGAGGTATTTTACCATGAAATTTTTGTTCCACCCCTAAGACTTTAAGGGAAAAAGGACGCCAAGATGATTACTGTTCTAAAAAGGAGGACACCAGGAATGAGGTTGTTATATTTCGAAGAGTCTGCATTGGCAGATGGCTTGCAATGTGTATGTTGCCACATATTTTTAGTTCATTCTTCTTCAGTCTCTCAGTGATGAACTTTAGAGAGCTGACTATTACAAACGAACCTACCATATCTGAGAGAGTGATGCTACTAACACTTTGCAGATATTGAGGGCCTTGAGGACATAAATGGCATCCAACTCTATAATGCTGGTAATTATTTTATGGTAGCTGGTTAAGATTTAGCATACTGGAAAATACTAATAACTGGTAGAATCTATAATTTTATTAAGAAGTTAATGGTTAGTGGAGGGGGAAAGTTAAATGCCAGCAGTTAACAGTCCTTTATCTGCTGTCATTCAGCCAGATGTCATACTCCTTTCTGTGACTAATCCCAATTATGTCCCCTCCCCTTGCCCTGCAAAACTGTATGTATTAGTGAGATAAACAGGGCTGAGGCCAGCCCTTAGAAGAAATAAGGAGATCTGATTTCTAATTGCAAAACAAGTACTTGCAAATAGTACTCAGGTTTCCTGATCAGCCAAATGTGTATACTGACAATCTTAACATGGGTTCCCTGTAAGGATGAAATGAAGCAATGCATGTGGAACATCTATAACAGTGTTAGAAACATGCGCAGGAAGCAAGGCCATGTCTGAGGTCCTGCCCAAGCCTTTCTCCTCTGTCCTCCATCAGCAAGCTCAGTCACAAACAAGGTCACATGAGCAATGGTGGTCATAAACAGACAGATGCAGTGAGAGATCTTTGAGTTCACTGATTTTGTAACTTAATCTTACATATAAAATTGGGGCAGAAATGCAGTCATTGGAATGAAACAGGGCAAATTTTGTTAATGGGAGCTGGAACTGGATCCACACATTAGTACGTAGGAAAGAGCTAACAAAAAAAATGGACTAGAATAGATAGATAACAGAACAATTGTAACTACTCTCCTCTGGTGGCAGTCTGGATTCCTCTCTCATTTACTCTGGAGTTTGCATCACACCAACTTGCTATAGAATAGCCCATCTTCAAGAATAAAAAGCAAATTAAAAATTAAAAAGCAGAACAAAACAAGCATTCAAAGTAAAGCACAACCTCACTTGATCCTGCATCCCCTCAAGCTACTACCTACTTTCTCATTTCCTCTTTACAACAAAATCCCCCAACAGAATTATAAATGCTCACTACTTCACTTCCTCATCTTTCACCTTCAATTAATATTTTATCCCAAACAATTAAAAAAAACAAGGCAGAGTCCATCAAGATGGGGACGGCATTACTGGGATTAGAATAAAAATCTTCAGACTTTAATATTGAAACAAGACATACCAGTGACATGGCTATGTTCCAACTAAACAATTTGTTTGCTATTTGGAAAAGTAGACAAATAGCCTGAAACACTGACCTTAAACTTACTTTAAATACTCTCTGGCATAAGATTTCTAAATATAAGATATCCTACTTAATAATATTTGAAAGAAAAATTGTTTTAAAATACACATGTGATGTACTCAGAACTGACGTATGTCTTATGTAGCATGGTTGAAGCTAATGATCCCCAAATCAATGGATGTTCTCCCAATGATTTCCCTCCTCCCAATCATGTAGTCCTAGCCCAATAAACAACAGGAGGAAAAATGACAATTCAGACATGCTTATATTCACTGTACTATGAATTCTGTATCAAATAATAATTGATCGATTTGATGAAATTAGTATATATTAGCTGTTCTAGCAACCTGCATTTTATCCTAGGGGAATCAATGTACAGGAGCTAAATGCCCACTTGGTAGAGATTTACCTGTGTGTCCAAGATCAAACTTAATCGAAAAGTTTCTCATTTCCCCACAATTGATTCTAATGCCATTGCCTATTAGCAGTTCAAACCAGTTTAGTTCCCTAGAAATATAAGAAGGGGGCAGGTAGGAACCACCAGATAAACAGTTCTGCCTATTGCATAATATCACACCTTTAAATTATGAAAGTTCTAGGGATAATGAAAGTGTTAGTAGGTTTTAAAAATGCAGGTCATGCGGAATGAAAATAGAGTAGTTGAAAAACTGTCACATTACTTGCTGTTTATACATAAGATCAGATATATAATTGTGTGTCCTGTATTTGAAAGGATGTAGGATTCTGTTTGCATTTCGAAGAGCTTGGACCCACAAACATTGCATGAAGCCTAGAATGAAATCGTCCAACTGCCATTTACTCTCAGCCAGAGATATTCAAGGTGGAGCCCAGCACTTAGCTTTGAGAACATGCTTCAAAACCATACCACCAGCAGCTTACATGTCTCTGCACTGAGCATGCCCACTATCCTGTCCTAATAAGGTACAGGGGGAAGACACCATCAAGCATAAGGCTCAGGGCAAAGTATGGGTTCTGAGACCAGACACAATTTCTTGCCAGTTCATTTTGGTCTTAGAGGCAGAAGCCAAAGGATTCAAATCTTTTCCTTGAACTTTCCCACATGATTAACAAGTCTTCCCTAATTGGGGTTTTAAAACCATCAAATCTCTGTACTGATTTCCAGGCTTCCCCTATATAGAGTTAGTGTATTATGGGAATAAGAAGTACCATATGACTTCCCTGCATGACTGAGCTAGAGGGCCACTTGTTCTTTTCACCTGAAATCTGTGACCATGAGGAGATTTTGGATGAGGCTGGTTGAGCTGTCAAGTGAGCAGCAACTATCAGGTTATGATGGTGAAACTTTGCATTAACAAGCAAAATCCTTTGACTCCTAATTTCCTGAAGTTTCTCCCTAATTTTTTCCTGTACTTGGTAGCGCATATTTTAGTACTATCCAAGATTATTTCCAATGTGAAACACAGCTTTTGAAATATTAGAGTTCTTTCCAGAGCCTATAAGATTAGAACAAAGTGCTAAACATGGCTTGTGGCCTAACATTTTGGACTTTGTGATGTAGAAGAGGCCTGAAGAGAGACAGCACCTGGATTAGGTTTCTTTTCTTTTGCTATGAACTGAATCGCATCTGCCCAAGATTTATGTTGAAGCCCTAACACTCAATGTGATCATATTGTAGGAGGAGGCCTGTTAGGAGATACTTGAGGTTACTTAGATCATAGAGATGGATCCCTGATACACTAGGACCAGTGTCCTTGTACGAAGAGACACCAGACAGCTTGTTCCCTGTCTCTGCCATGTGAAGACATGGCCAGAAGGCCACCATCTGCAAGCCAGAGAAAGAGCCCTCAGCAGAAACTGTATTGGCCTGCACCCTGATCTTTGACTCCCCAGGCTCCAGAACTGTGAGACAATAAATGTCTGTTGTTTAATCCTAGTTTGTGGTGTTTTGTTATGGAGGCCCAGGCAGACTAAGTATCCTCTCTCAATGTTTCACTGTCAGTTGTCAAATATTATTTTTGCTGGTTAAGACTTTCACAGTATTTGCATAAATTTTTGTTATTGGCTTTTAATTGGGCGTCCTCCAAACGCTCTGCTTCCAATCTGTAACCAGCATCTGCTCTAATCTGTATCTCTTCTTCTTATTGTCCCTTAGTCTCCTAGACACTTCAACTTAAAGATATGGAGACAAACTTGTAGAATCTGACTGCCATCAGATTTCAGTTCTTTTTTCAAACAAATGTGTGAGTAAGGCACTCTATTTTTCAAAGATTTACAAACGTGCTGTATGGCCTATAGAAATATTTGAATTCACTTAACCAGACATGCAAAGTTTACCACATTTTTCTTCAGGGCTGCCTTTCCATATGGCCAGTATATTTATATCCCACAAACACACACTTTACAACCTAATAACATCTGCTTTCTAATCTTCACTCCTTGACTCAATTGTCCCCTACAGTGTTGATATTTTTGATATCACAACAGATACGCCATCTTCATTGTTTTTCTTTTCAACTTAATTTTAAAATTTTGGAGAAAAAGGGCCATCAACTTTAAACAGGAATACAAAGAGACAATCTGCAATAGTAGTAAAGGCAACCACTGTAAGAAACCATTATATATGGCACATATACACATACTTCTATATAAAAGAACACACAGTTAAATTGGAAAGAAGATGAAGAAGAAGAAAAGGAGAAGGAGGGGGAGGAGAAAGAGGAGAAGGAGGAGTAGAAGAAGGAGAAAGAGGAGAAAGAGGAGGAGGAGGAGAAGATGAAGATGAGGAAGAGGAAGAAGGAGGAGGAGAAGGGGGAGGAGAAGGAGGAGGAGGAGGAGGAGGAGGAGAAAAATAACAACGAGGAGGAGAAGGAGAAGGAGGAAGAGAAGGGGAATAAGAAAATGAAGAAGAAAGAGAAAGAGAGTAGAAGGAGGTAGAGAAAGAGGGGGAGGAGGAGGATAGAAGAGGAAGGGGAAAGAAAAGAAGAGGAGGGTAGCAGAAGGTGGAGGAGGGAGAGTAGGAAAGTATTTATGTCAGGAAAAAAAAGATAGCTCTAACAGACAAGGATTTTTATTAATTACTCATGAAGACTTGGAAATACTACTAAAACAGCATGGGAAATGAAAATCAGAATATTATTACATCATAAGCATAAAGGCAGCTATAGAGTAACCATTATATAATCCACATCTCAAAATACTATTTAGGTTATTCTGGAAAAATATTTTCTTGTGAAGTTACAGATAAAACAAACAAACAAAACAAAAGACCCTTCCAGCTATCGTCATTAGTATATTTGCAGGGGCCCAAGTTAACCATGCATGACAACTGTAGTGTAGATGTTGACACTCTCAGTGGTCAGACCAAAGAGAAAACTTACTTTATCCAGGCCTAGATTGTTCTTATAACAAGGGGCAGTGAAAGAAGGTCCCTTTTTATTACTACTAGGGTAGTGTCACTTTTTCCCTTCACTGTAACACAGCCTACAGCTGTGGATTTAGAGTCACCTTGGGAGCAGTTTATAGCTGAGAAGAAAGAGAGCACATTCTTAAGCTGCCAAAATTTTCTGAGTGCTAACATCCAGTCAACATCAGGGCCACAAGGAGGCAATCAGGAGGAGACTCTGGCCATCAGAAGGGTATGCAGGAATCTTAAAGGTAGCTGCTGTTCATCTTCTTCTAGAAAACAGAATTCAATGACAATCTTCCTGTTTTTGCTATTGTAGTGATGGGTGTGGGCTTTCATTGGTTTCCCCTCTTAACCAATGTGAAGTTCAGTGATACACAGTTTTTGTTTGCTTGTTTTGTTTTGTTTGTGAGGGCCCTCCTTAACCACAAAAAGCAAAATGGTTAATCTTTCTAATCATTTCATTTCCTATACCAAATAATCCATTTTTCTTCTTCTCCCATGGAGCTGTGTCTTAGTACTTCTCTTGGTGACCACAAATGCCAGGCTTCTACTTTCAGGGGTGCATAGTTTGCCAGTGTCATTTCAGATGATGATGGCATTTGATAAAATTTTCCGGTAATTTGACAAATTGCCTTTTATAATGAAATCTAACCAATATGCAATATGAATTCTTAATCAGACTTCTGACCTTACTATTATTGTAATGGGAAAAGTTTCAGCCACTTCCAGCTAATGAAATCAGTCTTTTCCCTTTGACAATTTCCTACATCTGCATCCATATCCTTAAGCCCAGACAGTGTCCTTAACACAGCAAACACACTTACTATTGGGGAGAAATTCACTTTAGTTGTGCATCTAATCTCAGTTGGCCGGGCATCTGTGGAGGAAACACTTAGCACTGATCATTGAAGAGAAGGGTAGATTTGGCCATTTATAAGCAAAGTGGAAGGAATAGACAACATCCCCTCCTCCATTTGAGATAAAAAAAAAAACCATATGATATATTAGCATATACAATGAATTATAGCAGAACCTAATGATCTTTCCCAAGTGATTGATCACAAAGTTTGATTAAAACTAACATGTCTGTTTTGGCCAACATTCTGAGTTGTTTCAACAGCATTATTTTCTTGGAATGAAATTCAGTAAAAGAACGTACTGTATCTCTCTCCTTGGGAGTAAATCCTGACTACCTCTTACAATGACTGATAGCCACTGTAGGAATGACAGACTTATTTCTACTCTGGCTGCCATACTTATCTGTAGTTTAAGTAGGCTGTCAATAGGTGATATTTTCAAGATGGACCAAAGGCTTCCCTAGATTAAAAATAATAATAATAGATTCCTTACCGACAATCAAGTTGACCAAAATGCCACTATCCATCCAGGAGACCATTCATTCTTCATTCATGCATCAAACTAAGTGACTAATTATATGCCAAGCCCTACTAGGGTGAAACACACAAGCAAGCAAGCAAGCAAGCAAACAAACAAACAAACAAAAAACCCAGAGAAAACAAAATAAAACAAACAAAAAACAGAGACAAATAATAGAGCTTTCAATTTCAAAGCTTCATGTCTAGTATGAGAAATGAGAAAATATACATAATTAAAATATAATGAGAAAAGGTCTATCATGCATGTAAGAGAGGGGTGGGATTACAACCTAATTAAGAACTTTTTACTTGAAATTGAAATTGTTTTTCTTTCCAAGAAAATTTTTTAAAACTTGTTACTAGCTTTTAGGAGAGGTGATGCATTATTAGATGGACATTCAGCACCTTAGAGCTTCATGTAAAAGAAATCACATTCCAACAGTAATTGAAAGATCTACATTTTAGTCTTAATTATGTTTTTAACTAACTGTGGAACACTGAATGCCTTTCAGTGTATATAAAGAATATATATGTTCTCCAGAATCCATATATATGAATATATAACATCTGTCTATCTATCTAGAAATCCCTAAAGTTGCCCTCATGTTCTGTAATTTAAGTCGAATATGAATAAGAAGAATAACAAAATAACAATAGATTGCCCTTCAGAGTGAGACAAAACTGATTTTTCTTCTCAACTTTACTTCAAATGGAAATATTTTGGCATCGTATATACCTTGAGACCAATTCTTAGCTTACAATATTGTGAGAATTCTTAAGATATATGAAGTATCCAGTATCTAGTATAGTACCTATACTATCATTTGTTACCAGCTTACTGCTTCTCACCCTCCCCCACACACCTGCACACAGATGCCTTGCCCATCTCCTCTTTAGAGCTAAGAGAGGTTACTTCACAGATAGGAGCCAAGATGGTGATCATATGCACATATGCTTTGTTGAAATGAACTGAGACAGATTCAAGGGAAACTTTGGACTATGAGGGATGATTGGCCAAGGAAGGTCTGGTGACTCTGGACAGCCAAGAATCATACCAAGTTAAGATGTAGTCCAGATATGGGGAGAGAAAGAAATGGAGCTTGCAAGATTTGTCAAAGGCACACCCTGTGTTTTTGAAGTTTATTTCACTTGATCAATGAGTGTATATTTATTATCTTTTCTGTGCCCATTGGTCTGGGCCTCAGAAGTGGAGAATGCAGAACAATTCCCAAAAAAGTTTTAGTTATGTAAATAGACCATTTCATTCATGACTGACAATGGGTTTTATATTATTCTTTAACAGTTTATCATGTGTACACTAAAAAGGTAAGTTTTTCTAGGGGCATGTGGGTGGCTCAGTCTGTTAAGTGTCTGGCTCATGGTTTTGGCTCAGGTCATGATCTCACAGTTCATGAGTTTGAGTCCTATGTCAGGCTCTGCACTGACAGCACAGATCCTGCTTGGGATTCTCTCTCTCTCTCCCTCCCTCTCTCTCTCTCTCTTTCTCTCTCTCTCTCTCTGCCCCTCTCTCTCAAAATAAATAAAGAAACTTAAAACAACAAGTTTTAATATGCCTGTGTAACAAAGTAAGCATTGGACAAAGTTGCCATTGCAACATTAATTTTATATCTAGAAGAGTTCTACATGTATGAATGAGATTATAGATGTGATTACTCACACACACACACACACACACACACACTTATTTTTACCTTTGTCAAGCTAAATCTTACACAGTAAAGTGTACTAATATTAAAGTTACAGCTTGATAATTTTTTATATTTGCATACCCCGTATAATCATCACTCAGATCAAGATATAAAATATCTCCAGTTCATAACAGTTGTATCTCTTATTAGTTGTCTTTATTATTTTTCAATTTGGTGGGGGGGGCAACTTGATTCTTAACCTTCTTTATTCTTCCATAATAATAAAAATGAAAAAGCCCTGAAATATTCAAAGAAAAGCTCTTTTGCTTAACAACCTAAAATAGGAAACTGCAGAAAACTCTATGTTCTATTCAGTCTCAGTTATTCAGAATTTCTAACAGTGGCATTTGTAAAAATAGTAGAATAGAATTCTAGAGTTTAGAACAAAATATGCCAATTACTGCCTAAAGCCCTAGACAAGTATTCTTTTTGTGTCTCAGTTTCACAATCTATAAAATAATAAAGTAATAATCCTTAGCTTATCTACCTTACAGGAAAATTGTAATGATCAAATGATCAAATGCATACGGTAATCCATTTTAAATTGTAAAGAACTAGAAAAAAACAGTATTACCTGTTTTCTCAAACTAGCTTGAAATATTTCAAATTTAATAAATCAATCTGATTTATCCCCAAAGGAAATAGTTCCTATCTCTTGATTGGGAAACTATTGAAGTTCTTTCTAATAATCAACTGTTTATACTTCATTTGCCCTTATTCAATTTCATCCTGTTAACAAATATCTCCCTTCTAACTTCTTTCCCCTTGTGTATTTATGCTTTTCTGGCTCTTCTGCCAAAGCAGTGATTATATGTGATATATTAGAAGGAAATTTTACTGGAGTAATAAGGTCATGATTATCGAGGCTCATTCCGTAGTGTCTCTCAAAAAAGAACTAGTAAGCATTTTGCAAGATACAGATGAAAGTCCTGTGAACTACACAGTTGATTGTAAAAATCACTTACTCTTTCAAACTTAAAACTTTTAAATAGGAGACACCTGAATTATGAAAAATATTCTTTGATACAAATGCTATTTATGGTGATTTTACACAAATCTCTGTTTGAATCCATACATATTTATCTCCTACAAACAATTTTGAGAATTTATTTCCCCAAAAAATGTTCCTGTTTTTATTTTTTCTTTACACTGCTTATGCTTAGGTAGAGGACTAAACTTTCCAGATTGCTTAAGTGTGCCTTTAAAAGAAATTTCCTGAGTATGGAAAAAAAAAATGCCTAGGTACTGAAAAATTGAGAGTCAATATCCCAATCAAATTATCATGCTCATCACTCAAATGGAATAATATTCTTTCATTTTATGGAAGAAATATGAACAGAAGATTTAAAAAAGTACATTATTTTGAAGGTCCAGCTACTTGAGATAGCAAAGCTTTATTTTAAAAGCTTTATTCTAAAGAGAACAAAAATAAGCTGGGTGCTCATCCTCAATACTTCAGTGAAAATCCTTCCTTATGCACATTATTTCCCTGGGAAATCCAGATGTCCTGAACCATTTGGTCAATGTAGCATTTGAAAGAATCCTAATGAAAACCATATAAAAAGGGGAAGCCTTTATAAACATTGAATGCTACAGAAGGAGAAATGTTCTACATATAAGTGTCAGATGATCCAAGTCTGAATGTTTAACACTGCCACTTATTACCTATAAAAAATTGACAACATGAATGGACCATGAACACATTATGCTAAGCAAGATAAGCCAGACAGAGAAAGACAAATACTGTATTATATCACTTATATGTGGAATCTAGAAAAATCAAGCATGTAACAAAACAAAACAAACAAACAAACAAACAAACAAACAAAACACTGAGGTTTTTTGGGTTGGTACCAAACACTCTTGGTAATAGCAGTCACCAGAGGACGGAGGTGGGAGTATAAGATTGATGGTGTTTAAGAGTACAAACTTGTAACAAGTACCAAAATAGCCATAGAGATTTAACGTACAGGATATGGAACATAGACAATAGTGCTGTACTCTAAGTATGTAATGTGATAAATATCACATACATTTTATATATTACATGCATATTATATATCACATACATATTTTATATATTATAATACAAAAATGTGTGCAAGTAACACATTATACACCTTAAATTTATACAATGTTACATGTCAGATTTAGCAGTAAAAAAATGATTAAGCCACTAAAATTAATTGAGGCTTACTTTTTTCCATATCATGTCAGTCAGGATGTTTTCTGCTGCTGGTGACCAAATGCTAACCAACTAAAAGAGGCTCAAGCAAGAGTGTGTGTGTTTTGTTTGTTTGTTTTTACTTACAAGAAACTAAAGGGAAGGAGCCTCAGAGTTGATTCAGTGCTCACATTTATCTTCATCACTGGGTGCTCTGGCTTTTCCTATCTCTCTGCTCTCCATCCTCACTGTATTGTAGGGATCAACCTTTATGGTCAGAAGATGGCTAGGGGCAGCCAGGTAACTCAGTCAGTTAGGCATCTGACTCTTGATTTTGGCTCAGACCATGACCTCATGATTCATGGGTTAGAACCCTGATTGGGCTCTGTGCTGACAGTGTGGAGCCTGCTTGGGATTCTCTCTCTGCCTCTCCCTGCTCGCTCATTCTCTTGCTCAATCAATTAATAAGTCAATCAATCAATCAATCAATCAATCAATCAGAAAGATGGTTGTAGCTGCCCTGGGTATCCCATTCTTACAGAAAAACAATGGGTTGCACTTTCTGATTGGTTGTACCTCTCCCTCCCCCGCTCCTCCTCCTCCCCTTCTTCTTCTTCTTCTTCTTCTTCTTCTTCTTCTTCTCCTTCTTCTTCTATCAGTAGGAGAATCATGCCCACAATTCCATTGAATGGGATTATATACCCATTATATTGTATGGGATATTAATGGGATTTTATGCCCGTCCCTAGCCTCAAGGCAGCCTGGGAGTATGTTGATTATTTTCAGCCACTATGGTACAAAGTAGGCTCTGCTGGCAAGTTCAGAAGGAGAAAGAGATGGCTGTAGGGTTCACAACCAGCAGCTTCCATCTATCATAAACATCCAATTTACACAGTACAAGGAGGCTCAATCAAGTCACATGCTACATCATTTAGTTTAGTGCCTGGAATAAAGTAAATATATTGAAATGTGTGCCTTCATTCATTTGGGACTTTGGAACTAAAATACAAACCTATAGCACAAAGATCAATTTGGACCTACAGGCATCATCTTGAAAAAATCAAGAACATCTGAATGGCTTTTTGGTGACCCAAGATCTATTTTCAACAACTATTCCACAGGTATATTGTCTTATATCTTAGCCTGTTCTTGTGCATATTACCTCCCTGAATGCTGAAGCTATTTGCACTTGTGACTCACTGTAATATTTTGCCAATTATTTAAAAACAATGTATCAATTATTATGAAAGAATAGAGGAAGAAACAAATTATTTTTGAACCCTCATTTTCTCATCTGTAAAATGATGGTAGGCATATGAGCTTCACAAAATTCATCTCAAGGATATCTTAGCTTGGGTTTCCTAAATCAGGAACCTGAGAAGCAGATTCTTATGCCAACTCTTCATAGAAAGAGTACTGTCAGTACAAAGGGAATGAAAAGCACGGATAAAACAGGGAAAAATAAGCTAATCAAGGAAATGGTTTCAGTTGGAGACCAGCTTCACCCTTGGCCTAATCCCATGGAAAGTTTAAGGAACAAGAAGTATATAGAGTTGGTCTCACTTTGAGGCAAGGCAGCTAGCTGTCATAACTCCTTTCAGTCTGTCAGTCAGTCAGTCAGTCAGTCAGTCAGTCAATCTGTCAGTCATGGGCTGTAGGTGGGAGGAGGAGTGGGAATGAAGTGTGTAAGCTCCTGGATGAAGTGGCTCCCATTTGATGGAGGGCAAGTCTCTATTAGTCATTAGCAGCTAATCCTCACAACTGGAGAGGTGGCACATCAGCCAGTAAAGGGGATTGGTTGGGGCATCAATAGTGTCCACTACAAGGAATAAATATGATGATACACATGATATGATATACATGAAGCATAAGCACAGTAATTGGGAGACAGGGGATGTGCAATAAATATAGTCAATAAAACAACAAATGAGTTAGTATGGCTGCAGAAAGAGTGGTCAGTGAGAATTATGATGCCTAAGAGTTTGTTCCTTATTCTGAAAGTAAGGGGAGGGACAGTCACATTTTAAACAGAAGAGTAACATATTTGGATGTTAAGAAAGAAAATTCCAGTGACTGTATGGAGAAATGTTTGAACAGCAGCGTATTAGGGGCAGGGAGAATGATGAGAATACTATATGGAAGTTACATAATGGATATGATATGAGTCTAAACTAAGGTGATGGGAAAAATGCAAAAATAGAAGGGCAATGCATCAAAGTTTATGAAGGTTAGTTTCCAAAACAGCCAATTTATTATATGTTAGGGTACGGGGGGAAAGAATATAATTAGTAATTATAATAATATGGCATTTGGCTTCCAGTAGCCACTCTGGATGAGGGAATAATTGTATAACTATCATAATATAAACTTATAATAGTTTCTTTTGTCTCATTTTTATCAACATTTGTTTCATAAATAAAAAGTATATAATCGATTACATGGTGGAGAATGGTAAAGATTATGTCTATTTCCCAAACTGAGAACCCCATGACTATCAAATTTACAAATAACTGATGCATTTGACCAGATGACTAGTTCTACTTTTTTGATATTCAGCAAATCCATTGTTTATTGATCAATCACATCATCTTCTGGTATGTATAAAATACACGTCCAATATAGCTATCTGGGTGATGGTAATTATAATAAAAGTTTGTTTTATTAGGTTTAATAAATCCATAATCATAACTTTGTGAAGTCATGATTAAGGCCCTCATCCCTCGCTTCTCACATTTGATATTTTTCCTTTACCACTATGGAATATTCAGGATTTAGATCTATTCCTGTTCACTACAGTATCTTGTCAAGGCATCCCATTCTTGCTTATTTTATTTGGTCCTAGCAATTCTTTAACCATGAATCTAAATGCACTTTTTAGAACCACATGTGCCCCTCAACATCTAAGATTTGAGGAGAATCTTTGAACACTTACAAATTTTAGACATGAGTCTTTTCCTTCAATCATTCCTTAGGTGAGACATTTGATGTTGGCTTCATTCTCTTTCTAAAGACTAAGAGAGGAGTCTTTATAGTGATTTTGGTAATCTGAGGTCTCAAGAGGGGGAAAAATGCTTTCTTGCTTATACCACATGCAATTTAACTAGCAAAACGAAAAGTACATAGCAGAAATTTTGTTCTAAAAAAGAATTGCTTCATCTGATTTGAAATCTGTTTCATAAGTTACTAAGCCATGGGGTGTTTTGTGGAAATTTTAGTAGTTTTCTATTTTAATATGTTACAACATAAAATTAGTTCAAATGAAATGTTCAATTCTCTTGCTAATATGTGATTGGTTTCAATTTCTGGTATTTTTTTCTTTTGTTGACATTAGCAAAAAATAAGATAGATGCTTTATCTTTTGGAGGAAGAATATTTACTGGTATCAGCTGTACTTGTCAACTAAAACTGTTCATTTCTCCGCAGCTGGCTCTCAAGACTTGACCTGTTTTGCAATGCTCATGAAATTCAAGTCATATAGACATTAAATTCATAAAAGATGTGCTAAACAATGGTATGTCTCAGAAGCTATTCTAGGGGCTACAGAAATGAAAATATGGATGTAAACATTATGTGCTCTCAGGCATCTTAAAATCTAATACTGTGACAAATACACAAACAGACCTGAACAGAGTTAGTGCAATGAGAATTAATCCAATGATCATAATCTCTTGGTAGTGGGAAGGGTTGAGGAAATACTTATTACATAGAAATGACAAGGCTTTCAGGTAAGGTTTAGAAGGTAGAGATGGAATAATAAGGCAAATGAGGGGAAAAAATTAACACGACCAAAAATGTGATTAAAAAAAATACACAAAATAAAAGTTTAAAAATGGCTTAAGCATTTCGTTTGAATTTTTTTTTTTTTTTTTTGGAAGGAAAAGTGCTGAAGTCTCATTTCCTAGGATGGGAAAATCTGACAAGTTTTAGAAACATATCTATTTGATGCTGTTACACCAAAACATCTGAACAGTTAAATAAAGTTTTATTTATTACCTGGATATTTGCTTACCTGCAAACATAACTTTAACCATTAACTATAATGTAGTGATATTTTTGTTATATTCCCCAACCTTTTCATTCTCCTAATATTCAGCAATCCAACAATGGAGGGATAATACTCATTATTTCATCATATAAACCTTGTAGTAACCCATATTACATGTAACTCCAACTTTAAGATAATAAAGTAAAAACAGTTGACTAAAAACTCATTATCTTTATAATGGAAGCATTGCTGGATTGACAAAACAATTGACTGTACGATATCAGCAAGAATGAAAGCGTATTTGTCTTCTACGAATAATAAGACACTAGAAATCTATTATAACTTTCTTTAAAAAATTCCAAACCTAAAATTTTCTTTCTTTGCATTATGTATGAGCGATATGTCTTTCTACTACTTTGATAGGTGGAGGGGTTTACTTACTCAACAATAATGCCAGACCTATGACTAAACATATGAAACCATGTACTCACATGGCAAGACTGGATGATGTTGAAAGATAGCAACAAAAACATACATGTGCTTTGGTTATGTATTTGAAAAAAATGTATCTTATTCAGTAGAGATCGTAAAACTCAGTTAAGGACAAACTATTAAATCCCCTGCATCTAGAATATACAAAACTTATTTATTGAAGATCTATTTTGTGATAGGCACTATTCTGGATATTCAGAATACAGTAGGCACAAAATCTGCAAATTCTTACCCCACAAAAGTGGAGAAAGATCAAAATATAAGTAAAAAGAAAAGTAGAACCATTTTAGGAGTGGAGGTTGGAAGCAGGGTTGGGGAGAGAAGGGGTGTTACCAAGAGTAATAATAGTAAGTGCAAAACTGAGCTCTGGGGATTTACAGAAACAGAGGGGAGAGCTCTTTGGTGGGAATAGGGAGTCAGAGAAATGTATGTGTTCAGCTTAGAATTTGGAGGGAATAGTAAGGAAATCGGAGTTCATTCTAATGTCGATGAGAAGGTATTTGAAGCATAGAAGCCAAGTAGTAATACAACCTGGTAAACAGTAGGTGCTCAATTTAACTTTGCAGAAAAAAAATACAATTACAACTTTCTTATGTTTGTGTTTTATGTTATATTGATGCTTTATTTTATATTTTAATTGTTTAAGTGAATTCTACCTGTGATTATACTAAGGCATTATTTGACAAGTTGTCTTTCATACTAATATTTGGTCAGGATTGTCATCTCATAGAATAACTGATCTGAAATAGTTAGAAAAAAATCCTTATTAGCATTCAATTTTAAGGTTGGATTCACTTAACTATTCACATTAATGTCATACATAACACATTTAACAAAATTTTCATTTTTTGAAAGATGATTCCTACTATATATGGGTTATTATAATTTGTGAAGGGTTGATCAAAGAATTTCAGAGTCTGGGGGTGGCAAAAACTTGCACAGACACAAGGCAACTAAAAGAAACTAGAAATTTACTGCATTGGAACTGAAGAAATATAGTAAGTGACTTTATGTACCCTTTAAATTCTCCTCTGGTATTATTTTTTGTTCCAAACAGCAATAGAAAGTAAGAAATGAATTTCATGCTGTGGAAGAATGGCAGGCTCAGAATTGCATCCAAATAATAAAATGGCATATACCACATTCAAAGCACTGTGTTAATAGAGTTCATATGAAATATGTCTGCTTTATTGATTAATGTAAATTTGGTTATCCTTCCTTTGGTGAAGTCATCCTCATTTCTTACCCAAGATAGTTTATGCCTTGCCACTCCAATATACTAAAATTAGCTCTTAGATTCTGCAAATCTAATTCCAGTATGGCTATTTGGATGACTTTGACGATAACAATTTCCAGAGTACCTATGAGAGTGTGATGGCTACAGCACGTGTGAATTCTCTTTACTTTACACAAAGGACTATGATCCCTGCCATACTAGGGCTCCTATTCCCCACAGCTGTGGCCACTTGGGTCCCATACACAGGTCAAAAGCTAACTCAGGCTCTGAAATTAATCTTCTCCTAATCCAAGAGAATTTAAACTCTAACAAATAAAATCTGAACAGGCTGGGGTACTTCTTACCCAAGGACCAAGATCTATTAATTCAAGCAATTTTTTTCTTATTCCTATGACTAGACTTTGACCTTCTACTTAGTTCTAATAACAATATGTTTTTTCTTCCAATAAAGAAATTTATCTTCCTGAAAAATTGCCAGAATCTCAGTTATTCCAACACATCTCTCTGATTATTAGGACTACAAAATTCTCTCCTTTTCATGTTTTTTTTTTCTGGTAAATGATTTTATTTTCACTAACAAAGTGAAGCATCTGAAAATCTACAGGTAAGAACCTCTATCAACATTGCTTCCTGAGAGAATATGTTAGCAAAGTTATCATATGTTCTAGAAGTTCTTAGGTCATTCTCAGATGGATACTAGGCTTGAAAATTATTTTCTACATGAAAGGAGAGTATTACACTTGGCAAGGGCTGACCAATATACACAGGATGTGGAAGGAAAACATTAGTACAACTGGGGAACAGCACCTGGAGGAGAAGTGCCTCTTGCACGCTTTAAGAGTGACTACAGCTGCTGCTTGAGTGACTTCAAAAAATACAGGAAACAGAGGAGAGAATGACGTAATGTTCAGCCGTGTCTCCATGGAGGAGCATAGCATACGTGATTTGTTCCAAACCACCTGAACAAATAGGCTCCAGGTAGGCTTATCTATTTGCCTCAAAGGACAGGAAAAAATTTAACTCCAAGACTGCCAAAAAAAGAATAAATTTCTGAGAAGGTTTTCCTAATGATTATATGGGAGACGAATAGTTAAAGATGTTGGCTCAATAGAAACTATCAAACTTTAAGATGAAGGAATATAGTACAAGTACAGGCTTCATTAGAGGTACGTTCCTTCCTTCCTTCTTGTCACACTTGTCACTTTTTTCTCTAACCTGGTCCCCTTTCTTCCTTATTCTCTGATGCCCTGAAGATACCTAATAATTCAACTGAGAGGAAGCATACAGGAGCCATATTTTAGATTTACTTGCATATCTGCCTTAATGGAGTCTCATTAAAAGCCCTAATCAGGACACAGATTCTTTATCAGCTTTTTCTCTCACTGCCTCACATCCCGCTTTTACTCATGCACCCACTCGTAGTATCTTTGGGTGTTTTCCACTTCAAGTATCTGCAATTAGCCAGGCCTGTAAAGAGTCTCACAAAGGTACAGATAGCAGAACTCATAAACAATCATGGAAATCTGTAAACATGACCAGAAAAAAAAAATGAGTCTTTAAAGGCTTTGATGTGAAATTCAAGTCAGCCTCCATTACAGGTTAATTTTGATTTCTGAAAATTTACCCTTTAAGATAGCATATTAAACCAGATCCATTGTCTTTTTCTTTCTAACCTCTATTTTGGACTTCTTATTTAGCTCTGTATTCCAAATACCTAGAATAGGTACTGGGCCATAGCAAACTTAATAAGTATCAAATAGAATGAAATTTAAGGTCACATTATTTAAAAATATATTTTGCTTTCATTTTTATTTCATCTTCAATACTAAAAATATCTCCTATAGCAGCTCATAAAGGGCAAAGTGAATTATAGATTTAATTTTCCAGACAATTCGGACATCTTCCTCTCTCCCTCCACCCCTCCCTCATAAAATGCACAAAATGAAAATAATTCTCTTTAAATCCCCCTTTATTTTTTTTACACAGACATGTGAAGGGAGAGAGTGCAGTGTTCATACACCTTGAGAGAAATAATGCCTTGGATTTAGAGAATGGCAAACATAAGGCAAAGAAAACTACACGTGAACAAGTAATCACGGTACCGCATGCACCCTGTGTGCGTTCAAAGGCTACGTACGGAGATGATTCGTTGACCATTTGTGATGCACGCAAACAGTCCAGTTCCTACAGGGACATTTAGGAGATGAGTGTATGGCATAAGCACAAGGAAACGTTTTATATTGCCATGAAGAATGACTTTGAATGGAGACTGCAGCTTGCCCTTAGCAGCACTCAACGGAAGGGGGGAGAATGAACTGGGGCTGGGGAGGGGCAAGGAAGGTCATTTCAGGCAGAGGGACCAAAGCCGCAAAGGCCAGCAGCTTTGCATATTCAAAAAATGCAGCCAGCGCTGTGGGGCTAACATTTGCAATACCACACACCATGCACAGCAGTAGGGACAGGGTAGTAAGTCAGGGTGTAATCAGGACTGTTTGTGTGAAGCTTAGCCCTGAAAAGGCAGCTGAAGTCCCAGGACCCCTTCACATGGCTTGCCCTCAGAATCAGACCACACTTACACACCTACACAGAGAGCTGCCCATACCGCCTGTTTCCAGAAACTGGAAGGATCGTTTCTTACCTAAACCTTTCCCCCGTTGTCACACTGCATTCTGCTTTAAATACAAGCATTAGAGACTCATCAGAGAGTCTTCTTTAAAATAAACAATAGCAGCAACAAAACACTTTCCATAGAGTAGAGTATTGAATTTACCAGCCCATCAATCACTCCTCTTTCCAGCTCACAATGGAAGGGAGGAGAGGAATGATTTTAGAGGATGAGACACTGGCTGCCAAAGGCAGTCGTGGAAAGGTGGCGTAGAACTGGTGAACTGCACATTCATGCACAAAAGCAGGCATAGGAACCTCAGACAAAAGGGCACAAGTAATCATGGTGGGGGGGGCGGTGATGGGGTAGGGGATAGACACACACCAAAAGGTGAGGTTAAAGAGGGCGCAAAATACAAACTGATTTAGTAAGCGTCTATCCATGTTGATTCTGAATCCTGTGAAAATTTCTGCCTATTATACAAAAGTGTATGGGACAGAGCTATTTTCCTCAGATCATCTGCTCTCTCAATGCAGAAAAGCACTGGGAGGCCTAGCAGCTGAGACTGTAAATTACTGAATAGTTATTTGGGATTATGATTTTATTCCTGCATTTGACCGTGCTTTCTCTGTTGTATAAGAAAAAAGGAGGCTTTTAGGGCAAGGTCCATACTGCTTTCCACAGACACTCCTCTGGAGTCATGATCATGAGCACTGGAGTTGGCTCTGTTACGTCTCAGCTGTGTGATCGTAATCAGGTAGCTGAAGCACAGGTAGCTTAAGCACGTTGTGCTTCAGCTTCCTCATTTGTAAAGTGGGAAACATAGCAGTGCCTTCCTTACAAGGTGGTTGGAAGGGTAGATAGTTTTAATAGTTTCAAAGTCTTTGGAAGAATGTCTGATATGTAGTAAGTGCTGTAGAAGTGTTAGGTGTTATTATTTTACCCAGAAATCGCAAAACTAAAAGGAGGAACATGAGTGAAACTAGCCAGCATTCTTATGTGACTCTTACAGAAAAAAAAAAATTTAACAAAGAAGGGTGAAATTTTTAAAACAAATTTAGCTGCTATTAGATGTCATACATGCCCTCAATCCAGTAACTTAACATAATAAGATTTTAAAAGATGATTCTTGGCCACTCAAGCCTTACCTTATGTTGTGGTGCTCTAAACATCAGTGCAGGGTTCCTGGGTGGCTCAGTCGGTTTAGGGGTCTGATTTCCACTAAGGTCATGATCTCACGGTTTGTAAGTTCAATTTCCACATAAGGCTCTGCACTGACAGTCCGAGCGTGCTTGGGATTCTCTCTCCCTTCCTCTCTCTGCCCCTCCCCCACTCATGTGCACGCACACTCTCTCTCTCTCTCTCAAAAATAAATAAACATTTGGGGCGCCTGGGTGGCTCAGTCGGTTAAGTGGCCGACTTCGGCTCAGGTCACGATCTCACAGTCCGTGAGTTCGAGCCCCGCGTCGGGCTCTGTGCTGACTGCTCAGAGCCTGGAGCCTGTTTCAGATTCTGTGTCTCCCTCTCTCTCTGACCCTCCCCCGTTCATGCTCTGTCTCTCTCTGTCTCAAAAATAAATAAACGTTAAAAAAATAAATAAATAAACATTTGAAAAAAAAACACATTAGTGCAAGCAAACCCCAAAAATAATAAAAGAAAAACAAACAAAAATAGGATCATGGCTCCATTACCAACTTCTACTCTGTTTGAAAGTGAGTTAATAGAAAGAATAACCATAGTTCAACTCTCTTAAGGTGACAACAGATGCCTTATTATTGATTTTTATTTTATATTGTATTGAATTCTCCCTCAGGAGAGTCATTATACATTTACTTCACAGCAGGAAACACTCCCATCCCATTGTGACTCAGGAGGCCACAAATGAGGTTGAAAAATCCATCCTGCATTTGTCAGTTTGCTAGGCCAATTTTGTGTTGTGATGGAGTTCTGATAGAGGTGGCTTGAATTGTAGGCCCTTCCACCTGCCCAAGCTGAATTAGTCAGCACACATCATCTGCAAAGCACAGTAATCCCTTCTTCTCCATTAATCTGCAGGGGACAGTTTCCAAGACCACCAGAGAATACCTGAAACCAGGTAGTACCGAAAGCTATACAGTAAACCTTGGATTGTAAGTAACTTGTTCTGTGAGTGTTCCACAAGATGAGCAAACAATTCTAATAAATTTTAACTTGATAAATGAGCAATGTCTTGAAATATGAGTAGTAACACCTGAATGTCGCATGATCACAACTGAGCCATGGTTCTTGATATTCACTTTGATATACAAGTGCTTCGATTACAAGCATGTTATTGGAACGAATTATGTTTGCAAGGTTTTACCGTATATGTGTTTTTCCCCTTTACATGCATATCTGCGATACAGTTTAATTTACAAATTCGGCACAGAAAAAAAATTAACAGCAATAACTAATAATAAAATAGAACTATAACAAATACTGCCATAAATGTGGTATCTCTCAAAATACCTTATTGTGCTTTACTCACCCTTCTTGTGATGGTATAAAATGAGAAACTGCCTATGTGATGAGATGAGGTGAGATCAATAATGTTAGGTGAATACTCACCTTCTGACCATATGTCAAAAAAGGATCATCTGCTTTCTAAATACAATTGACAGTGGGTCACCAAAACTGCAGAAAGGGAAACCATGGATAAGGAGGGATGAGTGTACATCTACTTTACTCATTTATAAAATGCCAAGTCCTATTAGATGATCCCAAAGGTCCCTTTCAACACTGGAACTCTGTAATTCCAAGTTCAGAGAGAAATTTAGGACCATTTGCTCAGATGTGAGTCGAGAAAACTAAACAAACTTTTGCAGAAGAGGGGCTGATTTAGTTGCATTTTTCTACGTTTTAAAGTTTGCACTCAAGTCCTCAAAGCTTTTACCTGTTCCCAATAAATTACAATAATTTGTTAGAGTTCTCTCTGAGTTCTTCTCACTTTTGTCTGAACTCCCAGTGCACAGTGTCCATTGATTCTGCTTTTATTGATTGGACTGTTATTATCATAAAGATAATGCGTGCACCTTATGCAAGCAAATGAAACGAAAGTGTACACAAGAATAGATTTTCCCTCTAAATCCAAAAACATTTTGTTTTGGATATCCTTGCAGAAATTTCCCATTTATTTTAAACACACAAATACACATTCATACATATTCTTTAGATACTATTTAATAACTTAGTAATTTGAATTAACAATATATCTTAAAAATCTTTGTATATAATTACACAGCGTCTATCACATTCTTTAAAAATAGTGGTTTACACTTCCTTACACCATACATAAAAATAAACTCAAAATGGATGCAAGACCTAAATGTAAGACAGGAAGCCATCAAAATCCTAGAGGAGAAAATAGGCAACAATCCCTTTGACCTCGGCCACAGCAGACACAAGGGAAACGAAAGCAAAAATGAACCACTGGGACCTCATCAAGATAAACAGCTTCTGCACCATGAAGGAAACAATCAGCAAAACTAAAAGGCAACTGATGGAATTGGAAAAGATATTTGCAAATGACATATCAGATAAGGGGTTAGTATCCAAAGTCTATAAAGAACTTACCAAATTCAACACCCAAGCAACAAATAATCCAGTGAAGAAATGGGCAAAAACATGAATAGACTCTTTACCAAAGAAGACATCCAGGTGGCTAACAGACACATGAAAAAAATGCTCAACATCACTCATCACCAGGGAAATACAAATCAAAACCATAATGAGATCTCACCTCACACCAATCAGAACGGCTAAAATTAACAACTCAGGCAATGACAGATTTTGGCAGGGATGTGGAGAAAGAGGAACGCTTTTGCATTGCTGGTGGAAATGCAAACTGGTGCAGCCACTCTAGACAATAGTATGGAGGTTCCTCAAAAAATTAAAAATAGAACTTCCCTATGACCCAGCAATTGCACTACTAGGTATTTATCCAAGGGATACAGTTGTGCTGATTCAAAGGGACACATGCACCCCAATGTTTATAGCACCACTATTGACAATAGCCAACATATGAGCCCAAATGTCCATTGACTAATCAATAAGGAAAATGTGGTGTATATATACAGACACGCAAACACACACACACACACACACACACACACACACACACGTATGTGTGTGTGTGTGTGTGTGTGTGTGTGTGTATATATAAAACATATATATAGATAAAGAAAATGTGGTATATATAATATAGGTGTATATGTAACGTGTATTACATACACACACACACACACACACACACACACACACTAGAATATTACTTGCCAATCAAAAAGAATGAAATCTTCTCATTTGTAACAATGTGGATGGAACTAGAGTGTATTAAGCTAAGTGAAAGAAGCCAGTCAGAGAAAGGCAGATATCATAAGATTTCACTCATATGTGTAATTTAAGATACAAAGCAGATACACATAAGGGAAAGGAAGTAAAAATAATATAAAAACAGAGAGGGAGGGGTGCCTGGGTGGCTCAGTTGGTTAAGTGTCCAACTTGGGCTCAGGTCATGATCTCACGGTTCATGGGTTTGAGCCCCGCGTTGGGCTCTGTGCTGATAGCTCAGAGCCTGGAGCCTGCTTCAGATTATGTGTCTCTGTCTCTGCCCTT
Source organism: Prionailurus viverrinus (assembly GCF_022837055.1). Classification (NCBI taxonomy): domain Eukaryota; kingdom Metazoa; phylum Chordata; class Mammalia; order Carnivora; family Felidae; genus Prionailurus; species Prionailurus viverrinus. Next base: position 122,747,828 of record NC_062566.1, on the reverse strand, counting down.
CCCTCACTCCTGCTCACTCGCTCTCTCTCTCTCTCTCTAAAAAATAAATAAACATAAAAACAAATAAAAAAAACAGAGGGAGACAGACCATAAAAGACTCTTAAACACAGAGAACAAACAGGGTCGTTGGTGGGGTGGTTGGTGGGGGCATTGGGCTAAATGGACAAGGGCGTTAAGGAGTACACTTGTTAGGAAAAGCACTGGGTGTTACATGTAAGTGATGAATCACTAAATTCTATTCCTGGAAACATTATTACACTATATGTTAACTAACTTGGATTTAAATTTTTAAAAATATAAAATAAAATGAAATAAAATAAAATAAAATAAAATAAAATAAAATAGTGGTCCATATTTTATTATTTTTAGTTTTCATCGTATAGTTTTTCTTTTTTAAAAAATTTTTTTCCCAAAAGACTTCAATGATTTTCTTCATTTATATAGAGTTAGACAATTTATTATACAATTACTGAATTATTATAATGTAATTACTGAATAAAAACTATGTAGAATTTTAATTTGAATGAATATATACACAATAGCCTCTGACACTGTACAAACTGACATACTTACAATCACACATTTGACATGACTTATACTATGAAACTACAATTATTCCAATCTGATGGTGTCCAAATTATTTCGTTGCCATTTAAATTGAGTTTTTTTAGTACTGAATAAGGTATTTAACTTTGAAGTCAATAGATCAATTATAATATTACTCAGAATTGATTGTTCTAGATTAATTTTCCAAAGTATCCAGTGGAATTTACAATATGAAGTTTCATTTCTATCATGATTTCTGGAAAGTTTTCTTAGATTATAACTTTAAATACTAGCTGTGTTACATTGTTTGAGTTTTCAGTGATTTTTTTCTTGCTTTATTGAAATATAATTGACAAATAACATTGTGTAAAATTATAAATTTAAGGTGTACATTGTGATGATTTGGTATATGTATATGTCATAAAATAATGACTACAATAAGGGTAGTTAATGCATCCTTAACCTCACATAGTTACCTTGTGTGTGGGGTGAGACATTGAAGACTTAGTGCCTTAACAAATTTCAATTATATGATACAATATTGGTAATCATTGTCACTACGCTGTACGTTGGATCCCTAGAATTTCTCCTCTTTTTTCTTCAGTGATTTTGACATTTAGGTGTTTTTTCTCTTCAACATATGCTGAGGGCATTATTATTTTTGTCTATTTTCATTTATTTTCTTGGTTTTTTTCTACCACAAAAGTATTTTGGATTCAGTAAATTGCACACAGAGAAGGAACCCAATGGAGAGATTTTACTTGCTCACTAAAGGATATTTCAAACTTAGAAAATTTATGGAAGTATTTGTAACTCAAAACTAGTCCCTAAGTACAGTATTGTTAGTACTCACAAAATTAAATCCTTAGTTTCTATACTGCAAATGAACTGAGACAAAGTTATTGAGGATCATGTCAGTGATGGAAAGATTAAATAACTCCTATAACTAAAAGTTTCCCAGTAAGAAGAAACAGAAGATTCAGCCTCCTACCTAATATTATTTGTAACATAAGATGTGGGATTTTTTTTTGCTATTTTATTACTATTATTATTTATTATTATTTTAGAGAAAGTTATTGAGTGCAAGCAGGGGAGAAGGCCAGAGGGTGGGGAGAGAGAGAGAGAGAGAGAGAGGGACAGAGAGAGAGAGAGAATCTTAAGCAGTTTTCACACTCAGCATCTGATGCAGGACTCAATCCCATGACCGTGGCTGGGGTCATGACCTGAGCCAAAATCAAGAGTTGGACACTCAAACAACTGAGCTGCCCAGGTACCTCTGCTTTCTTTTTCTGAACTAGTCAATGGCAAAATAAAAGAAATTCTGACCCCAGTAAAGTATCTAGCTTACATTAAGACTATCTGGCAATGGTAGAAGCATTAAAAAAAAAAATAGAGCCTGTTTCAACACACTGGTGCTCTTTGCCTAACTTGCTTACTAACTTGGGTTCCAATCTCCTTTTTGCCCTAAACTACACTTATGAGTTCTGCTAATGTGGTCTCTTAATGCTGGACCTTAGATTTACTAGTCTGCCATTCTCCCTGCCTCCTTCACCATTTCTAGGTTCATGGACACATTCAAAGATTAAACACAATCATCTCAGCTAGTGACTATGCTTTAATTGTTTAAGAGGATAATATGCTCCTTTTTTATCATGAAAGCTTCACTTTCCTTCTTCTCCCATGCTTTCTCCTCCTTCCATCACAGCAGTTTGCAGAGATGGGAAACCATTTTCGAGCAGATAACATAGAACATCAGGAGGGCTTGCTAACCTCAGCCAACAACAGGGCCCGTTGTCATTTTCCTCCTAGAAAATTTAGGTGAAGCAAATGTTCTCTATAGCAAATGATCTCAGGAACAACATGAGCACAGCTCAGATTTATGTCTTCTTACCCAGTGGTCACCAGGACATCTTTCCCACAGAGTTTTGAAGGGGCTCATTAAGTTTCACAATCCCACTAAACAACTATCACTGACTTAAATCCTCACGATATTCCTGCTAACTCCTCTAATCCTTGCACTACAAAGGCCTCCAAGGCTACACATAAAGTAAAACCAAATTAAACAGCACTCATCATTACAGATGGAGAATTATCCCAAGGAGGAGCGGTATGTTTTAAAGACAAAGGGTGAACATTCTGGGCACTGGAAAATGCTCTCTTTCTGCTCATATCAGTCAGGCAGTTTAGGAGGCCACTCTTCCTGTGGCTATTTCATTGGAAACATGCCTCACTAAAGGAAATGCACTAGCAGATGTGTGGGATACTTTTACACTTGCATCGAAACTCCCAGAAGAGGTTGGTTCTCATTTGGACATAGTTTATGCTTTGCTGCCACTAAAACTCAGTTTACCCACATTTCCACTAAACTAGCTGCACTTCCCTTGGAAGAATTTATATGAATGCATTCACATAGGGACTCTGTATGCTCAGATAACTTTTAAAAGCTTTCATGTAATTAAACAGAGCATGCATGTCATAATGTTTTGTTAAGCTACTTTCTTATCTTCAGATTTAATTCTAGGCAAAGACTTTGGCCCATCTGCCGTGAGTAGGAGAGGAAAAGAAAGAAGTGAAAAGGTGGGAAAAGAATACAGTACTCTGTAAAAGATAAAGACCAAGAAAATTAATATCACAAAGCTTTCAATGTTGCCATATTTTATTACTTTGCTACTTTAATTGTACAGGGTAAGCAAGAGTTATCATTCTGTGTCAAACTTTGCTCCATTTTTTTCCTGATTCTGTCTCTAAAAGAAATGTTGCTAGAGGGAAACTTACTCATCTTTCAATTTATCTCAGAACTGAGTACAGTCTTGGATTTCCTACATTAATACAACTAAAAACTGACAGATGTTTTCAGCCACCACTGATTCTTGATAATTGAATGAATGTGTGAATGAAGCCACACTCACATGGCATTGATTGTTTCTGAACTTCATATTTTTGAACTTCAAAGGGATTATTTACTGTTATTTAAGGATTTCCATTCAGTGTCTTCTCAAAAATATTGATCAACTTTCCTTTTTCCTTGTATTTCCTCAAATGTTTTTACAACCTCTGTACAAAAATACAATACATACTCCAAGAGGAAATTGTTTGGATTTTGAGAAAACTGGGATGAAATATGACTGTTGAAATTGAACATTCTATTACCATCCCTAAAAACTCCCACAATTAATCATTTGTTATTGTTGTTTTTATATTTTATTTCAGAATAAGGTTTAAACTATGTATTTTCCAAAGGCCCCTTCAGGTGCTATGAAACCTCTCAGAGGAAGGGAGTCTACCTTGACTGGTTTCCAACAGTCTTTGAAGAAGTTTAGTGTATTTTCAGTTTGTTTCAAAGGTAGGAAGTAAAGTTTTCTTGTTGACGTTTTCAGTATAATTCCATTCTGTGTTAAAATGTCATCTTCTAGCATTCATTGAGCAACGAGTTATTTTATATTAGGAAGGGGAGTGTGGATAGGATGCTCTGAAAGATCATGAGCTATGCAACGATTTTTCCCAAGATCTGCCCCCAATTTAGTCAGAGAAGGAAAGATAATTTTTAGAAAGGAAAGTTGTTGCAGGCTTCTAAATTTAAGAGCGAATTAAGGAAATTTTCAGACTCACAGTCTTGGTGCCCAAGTTATTCCCTCACATAAACAAGAGCTTCATTTTGATTGCAATTAGAAGATTTTATTGTTGCGGGTCAGAAGGCACTTTTGACATTAGCAAATATTTTCAGGGAGAGCTCCAGCTGATTTTCATGTTAAGAAAAAAATCTAATTGTGAAGTGGGAACAGTCTAGATAGATGATATAGCATGACTGCAGTTGAATGACTTACGCTTTTGCATGTAAACATCAGTGATGCTGCCTCGATTGACAGTCTTGCCTTGACAATTGATCATAAAAAGATGCTCACTCTTGGCAGGGGAAGAGGTAAAACATCTGGTTTAATAGATGTTGATGCACAGGCAGGGATGTCAATCACCTTCAGATTGAATTGTTTGGATTTGATGCTAAGTGGAAATTTGCAGATCTGATTATTAAAATGGCAAAGCAATCCTTTATAATGGCCACAGGGATAAACATCATTTGGAATATAGGGCAAAAGCCAAAGTTTTAGCAATGTGTAGTTGTTCAGAAACTCAATCCACTTTCTTCAAAGTGAGAGGTAAGTATGCAGTCTCCCCACCCTGCCAAAATGATTCCCAGCATGGAAAAAAAAACTTCTTTTTTTAAGTCTTTTTTTTTAACGTTTATTTTTGAGAGACAGAGAGTGACAGAGCACAAGCAGGGGAGGGGCAGAGACTGAGAGGGAGACACAGAATCTGAAACAGGCTCCAGGCTCTGAGGTGTCAGCACAGAGCCCGACGCAGGGCTCAAACCCACAAACCGTGAGATCATGACCTGAGCTGAGATCGGACGCTTAACTGACTGAGCCACCCAGGCTCACCAGAAAAGAACTTCTTAAATGCAATGCCCGTTAGTGACCTTAGATCCAGAGCTTGAGTTTAAAGGGAAGTTTTTATTTGAGATCTTTACAAGGACCTGAGAAACAAATAACCACTTTGACATCGTGCTATAAATTAACATTCAAGACATCCAAGCAAAATAACTAGAAGAGGTGTGTAGTAATAGTGATAATTTGAATATTTAGGCAGAAGTAGAGAAGTGACAGATACACTTTGCTCTTTAGCTGCATTTAATTTTGCTTTACATTCATATAAACATGTCATAAAAATACACCAAAATAAGTAGAAGTAATCATATTGGAAAGACATATTTAAGAATTCCAGCATCTTCACTAGGATTTTTTTTTTAGGTAGATGAGCAAACTTTCCCCTCAAATTAGACTCATATATTGTTTTTGACCTAATACATTATTATTACTATAAGTCAGAGTTTTAAAAATAGTACCAATTTTTAAAAATTCTATGTGCATGTGTGTGTTTCAGAGAATTCTAATCCCCATATATTAGATAGATTTGACTTACAGAATTTCTCCCTAAGTCAACAGATACACACACAAGCATATGTCTTTTCCCATGGAAAACATTCAAAGATGTTAGATTTCTCTTAATTTTCAAAAGCCTCAAGATGGTCTAGAGACAGTCATTAGGATGATTCCCCAAGAGTGTTTTTTCCCTTCTCCCAACAAGCAAGCTGTTGAGGCCCTAATATCACTTTTGAGGCCCTAATATCACTCAGTGATTCATTCAGTAATTCACTGAACCAACATTTGTCCAGTAGCCAGTGTGGAAGGCCCTGGGCTACACAATAAAGGGAAGCTAGTTGAAGGCAGAGATCTATTTCCCCTTGATTCACTTTTTTATCCCTCACATCAAAAAAATTGCTGGCAGATGGTAGATGCTCAAAAGCATAATAATTGAATGAAAGAATTAACAAAGAAGGAGTAACTAATATAAGGTGCCTTTCTCCAGGAGGTTCTATCTTATTTGTGTTTTCAAGAGAAATAACCAGAGACATTTAAACAGTCTCTCTTCATATAAGTAACAAAAGACATAGAAGATTTACAGTGCCTAACTAGTTGAAAGGTAAAAGTCCAAGACTCTCTAATATTTAATATATTAACATGATAAACTATATATAATCTTATACTTTTATCACATATCTTGCTAATTCCTATTCTGATGTATAAAAATGATGCTTGTGGTATTAATTAAATATTACTTGTGTTTAGAGACTCATAAAATATGCTTCAGAACAGAGGTTGGCAAATTTTTTCTTAAAGAACCAGACAGTAAATACTTTAGGTTTTGGAAGTCATGTGATCTTTGTGGCAACTCAACTCTGTCATTGTACTATGAAAGCACTGATAGGCAATATGTAAATGAATGAATGTGATTCTTTTCCAATAAAACTTTACTTACAAAAATGGGTGAAGGACAAGATTTGGTTCATGGACTGTGGTTTTGATATTCCCTGTTTTAGAAAGTTAAAAAAAAGTTTCCAAAGAATTTCTGCTATGAAAAATTGGCTCATAAATAATATTTCTGGATTAAGTGAATTAAAATATCCCTCCTTATACTTGTCATGAATGCTCTGGCCATATTGAAGAAATACTCATATTAAGTTGACATCATTTCCCAGAATTATTCCCCAGGATTATTCTTAGTGCCTCCTCCTTTTATTTTATGTTATAATTTTCTTCTTAATTTTATTATGTGGTTTTCAGCATCTCTATTACATTTTAGGTAAAAATCAGATATCTCTAATTCTTCAATAATGCCATAGAAATACAATTTCAGTTCTGTATTATGTATCTTAAGGTGTTTTAACCATGTTTGAGATGAAAACCAAGCAAAATCAAGATTTTCACTACAATTTTAGTATGTAGTCATGGCTCCTTAGTATCACCGTCTCCTTTGGATTTGAGCCAGGACAATTAGCAAGTTGCTTTTCAGACATGGAATTGGAGTCTAAGAAGTTTGGGATGCCTTGCCATGGTCACCCAGTTTATTAGTGCAGGGCTTTCCTGTGAGCTCATGCTCTTCCCTAGGATCTTGGAAGCCCCACTATTTTGCATGTCTCTCTAAATACTTTTAAAAATGTCTTGCACACTCTATTTCCATTCAGTAATTTTTTCCCCCAGACAACTATTTTTTCTTTCTTCTTTCTTTCTTCCTTCCTTCCTTCCTTCCTTCCTTCCTCCCTTCCTCTTTTTTGTCTACAGAACTACTGTCTCTACATAGGAAAGCATCCAAGTATGAGGATGAAAGAGATCACATAGAAGCTCTGGCAAATGTCTAAACCTTGAAAATTGCCTCAAGAGGAAGATGCATCAAACCTAGATATTACCAATATGGAGCTAAAAAGAAAAAAATACAGAAAAAGAATCTGTAAAGTAGATAACCATTTACCTTCCCTTTCCTAAAGTGCAATAACCCTAATCCACTGTTCTTTTCTTGGAGTCCAACTGCCCCTCCCCCACCAACCTTGGACCTCCACGATGGTGGAGCTTTCCAGGCAGAATACTCCAGCATCTCATCACTTTCAATCTGGAATTATCTAAAAAATTATAACTAACATTAATCTGAAAGTTGATTGTTTGCTTCTGTCACTGGTAACTCTACCCTCAGTTTAAAGACCACACCTGTATGCCTGATGCCTTTTGTATTATTCTTGAAAAACACCAGTGCTCCTCAATGCAGTTTAAGGAGGTGGTAGAAAAGAGGGGAAAAGATTGAGAAATTTCCATAAGAGGGATTACCATAGTAGAGTTTATAGGAGGGAAGAATTATATGTGCAATGAAAGCAAGTCTTTAGAATTTACAGTTAAAAGAATGAAAGCGAGGTAGAGGTGCTTATATGATCTTTGAAGAACCCTTTGGGTCAAAAAACTAGATTTGCCTTGATAGTTATAATGTACTGAAACTAATTCTTGAACCATTCTTGGACCATGGCATCATGGTGTCATTGATCTGGGTCTTAATTTTGCTTTGCCACTTACTAATTACTTGTGTGGCTGTGAGCAAAACACATAATTTATAAATCTCAATATAGGTTACATTTTGTTTAAAAGAAATAATATCTACTTATATTATGGTGTTTCTTATGGGCACAAAATGTGATATTGTAACTTAAGGATCTTGTAAAGCATATAAACGATTAGAACCATGTAGAGCACACAAGAGGATTTTCAAGTTGTGTTACTTTGCCTAGGGCTTTGTTGAAGTTCATAAGGAGTTTCTAGATGGTATTGGAGAGTTAAAGGGACAGCAATCAGGACCCCTAGTCTCAAATCAACCAAAGCATCTCAGTATCTGTTTTATATTTTGGGACTTTTTAGTAACAGTTTGCTCCAAAAAGGGTGTCTATTTACTTAAAGAATTAAAAACCACTTAAATTTTAAAAAATTCAGTTATAAGTTAGAAAACCCATATTTTGGTCACAGATTTAGAACTTAATAGCTATGTGATCTCAGAATGTTAAACAAATTTATCTAAAAATGGTTGCCTATTTACCCATGGTAACTTTGTAATAATTTATGTTTGGTTAGCTCTGGATGCAATTTGTCCTAATTTTTTTTTAAAGTTTATTTATTTATTGAGAGAGCAAGAGAGAGAGAGAGAGAGAGAGAGAGAGAGAGAGAGAGTGAGCACACATGCATGTGAGCAGAGGAGGGCCAGAGAGAAAGTGAGACAGAGAATCCCAAGCAGGCTGTGTGCAGATAGCACAGAGCCTGATATGGAGCTCCATCTCAGGAACCCTGAGATCCTGACCTGAGCTAAATGTAAGAGTCAGATACTCAACCGGCTGAGCCACCCAGGTGCCCCAATTTGTCCTAATCTTAAAGGGCAATCCGGTTATCTCCTACAGTTTGGGGCTCAAATTTTTAGTAGCCATTTGTCTGGTTTCTTCGGCAGTTTCTTTGTCCAAAGTAAATCTGCATGTCTGAAGTTCTGTGTATTCTCACACGTAGACACAGGCACAGTCACAGAAGAGCAGATAGCTTTAATCTTATTATTTATCAACTAGTGGTCTTAGTAATACATTTCATTACCTCCTGGACAAAGTGTTTAAGACAGTATCAAATTATTTGAAGAGTAAATCAATTACATACAAAAACACTTATTGTAAACATGCATTATGAAGTCAATCAATTCATGTCAAAAGTAGTTTTTTTTTTTCAATATGAGGTATAGTTACTGGTATAGACCTTATACCTTAATCTTAAGAAGCAAGGTCAGCAGGCATTTTGTCAAAACAAGTTTTCCAATCACTTTGAGCTCCACAAAACACATATGTGTTTAGATCATCATTAAAAAAATGCATTGTTTATGAGTGAAATGCATGGACCCTATATGTAGAGAACAGTTTATTCTCCACTAGGCAGATAATACTGAGTTTTACTATGAATTAGAAACAAATGCTAAAAAATAGTGAAGCTGATAATTGCCAGAAAGACTACCTCAAGATTTCATCTCTGATTTTTTTTTTACAAATAACAAAATTAATAATCATTAACATTAAGTGCTTATTACGTACTAGATGCTATGTTCAGCAATATACATCAATTGTATCAATTAATCTTCATACCAATTCTGTCAGGTGGTTATTAATATTATTATTGTACAGATGAGGAAATAAGTTGAAGGCAGTTAAATAGTCTCTCATTCAGGAAGAGGTGAAAATGGAAATTGTGCTCAATCACTCTGCTTTCAGAGCCTGTACAAGAACTCCTCTGACATTTAATTGTTTTATAACCAGCGACTTGACATAGTGGGGCATGTCACGTCAAGGAGTTAATTTTATCCAACATTAGGAAGTTACACTTCTCAAAAGTAGATGTCTCCTGGATAAAGGACTGCGATTCCTCTATCGCCATTGTGAACTCTCGGTCATGACTGAAGATTTGCTGGCAAAGTTGTTGCATCCAGCCAAAGCATTCAAGAGCTGAGAGATGGGTCTGTGACAGACCATCGTCCCCTCAGAGCTGATTTCACTGCAGTGGGGCATTGTGTTGTCTGTGGCTTGCAAAAATATTTCATGTATTTTTGTGGATAATTGTAGGAATGGAGGCCACTTAATCTTACTGTGTCTCTCCTATAAAGGGGAGACGTTTTTTTGAACACTCAATACAAGGAAAATCTGTGCAAATACTATAACTGCTGGTGTGTGTGTGTGTGTGTGTGTGTGTGTGTGTGTGTCCAGGTCCATGAGTATGTAAATGCATGTGTAATAAAATATATGTGGTTGTGTAAAAGTGAGTCAGAATGCATGAGCATGTGAATTGGAGAACGTATGTGTGATTGTATGTGTTCTTAAGTGTATGGTGAATCTTAACACTAATTATGCTTCTTTCTTGGATCTGGCTACTAAAGGTACTCAGAATTGAATGTTTCCCTTCTAGTAACTATACACTAATGTGGTGTATATTTCATGCACTAATTTTGCCTTTTACTTTCAGTACTGCTTTTGCTTACTCCATTTGTCTTGATTTATCTATTTTTTTCCTATTTTTGGTGTTGTATTCATTTCTGCAGTGGATCTTGATTTTTTTTAATCTAAGGGGAAAAAGTCAACTTCTAACTAAACATATAAATTCCCTGAAACGTAGTGTTCTCCTTTTTAAAATGAGAATAATAAAAATCCCCTTTGGAAAAACTGAGGCAGGTGAAAGAGTGTTTAAACTACTGAACTTTATTCTACTATAAGGAGTTACTGCTTCACAATTCCTGAATACATTGCCTTATGCTATTTACAACTTTAGGATGTTTTCCTGAGGTAGAGCCTTTATTCAGTACTATAAAATAAATATTTATTGGTACTGCGTGCCGGGTACTGTTCCAAGCATTTTATATGTATGAACTTATTTGATTTCCACATATCCTATTGGATAGATATTACTATTATCCCCATTTTATAGATAGGGAAACTGAGGCACAGAGAAATTATGTTAATTTGTCCAATTTTAAAAAGCTAAAACTTGGTGAAGTCATAATTTAAGGTCAGTGGTATTAGCTTCTTTGTATTACTTTGGTACATACACTTGTTATTTTAAGAGTAGATATTACATTTTCCTTTTCCTAGAGTTATTTTATTTTTATTATTTTAGTTACTTTATTCATTTATTATTCTAAGATTACAGTTTTTAACATTTTAATTCTAAGTGTATATTTTAATAATTATAATCAAATATACTATCATAAGGCTGCTATTTTAAGTATCCATTAGATTAGATTCAATATTTTCAACTACAATATTTTCCTTCTTTTCACCAAAGATACCTACTTAATTTTAAAGGCTGAAATAAAATGTACCTCAAGTGGCATCTACTTGAATGTTTAGAGCTGCACTACTTGTATGAGTGCAAACACAAATACCCATGAGCTAAGTCATTAAAATGTGATATATTCACATAGTAGAATACAATGCAGTATAAAACTGATCTACAACTACACACAAAAATATGAACGTACCTCACAAACAACAGTGTGAGACAGAAAGCAGATAAAACAGTATGTGCAATGTAGAGCAACTTCTATGAAAGACAAAATAGGTAATATTAGAAGTCAAGGTAATAGCCAACTTTTAATTATTTAATGGAAAAGGGCATGAGGAAGACTTGGTTTGGATAACATTCTGTTTCTTTATCTGAGTGCTAGTTTCAAAGAGGAATTCTTTCTTTTTTTATTAAGACATCAATTTTTTAGAGCGGTTTTAGGTTCACAGCAAAATTGAGGGGAAGGTATTCAAAATTTACCCATATATCCACTGCACCCACACTTGCACAGACTCCCCCATTATCAACATCCCCCACTAGAATGGTACATTTGTTACAATTGATGAACCTACATTGATACATTATAATCGTCCAAAGTCCATCTAAGGGTTAGCTCTTGGTGTCACTCATTCTATGGATTGGACAAATGTATATTGGTGTGTATCAATCAGTGTAGTATCATAGAGAGTATTTTCAATGCCCTAAAAATGTTCAGTGCTCCATTTTTTTATTCCTCTACCTCCTCAACCCCTGGCAACAACTGATTGTTTCACTATCTCTATAGTTTTGCCTCCAGAATGTCATAGAGTTGGAATCATATAGTGCATAGCCTTTTCAGATTGGTTTATTTCACTTAGTAATATGCATTTAAGCTTCCCTCATGGCTTTTCATGACTTGATAGGTAATTTCTTTTAGCACTGAATAATATTCTTGCATATAACACAGTTTATCCATTCACCTACTAAAGAATATTTTGGTTGCTTTTGAGTTTTGGCAATTATAAATAAAGCTGCTGTAAACAATCATGTGCAAGGCTTTGTGTGGACATATTTTCAATACTTGAATACATACCAAGGAGAGCAATTAAGGATTATTTGGTATAGAGTATTTTTAGTTTTTTAAGAAACTGGCAAACTGTCTTTCAAATTGGTTATATACTTTTACATTCCCATCAGCAATGAATGAGAACTCCTGTTGTTCCACATACATACTAGCATTTGGTGTTGTCAGTGTTCCAAATTTTGGCCATTCTATTAGGTGTGTAGTGGCATCTTATTGTTTTAATTTGCAGTTTCCCAATAAGATATCTTGGTGAACATCTTTTTCTGTGCCCAGTTGCCATATATATATATATATATATATATATATATATTTTTTTTTTTTTTTTTTTTTTTTTCTTTATTGAGGTGTCTGCTAAAGTCTTTGATCCATTTTTTTAATTGGGTTGTTTGTTTTCTTACTGTTGGACTTTAAGAGTTCTTTATATTTTTTGGATAACAGTTCTTTATTAGATGTGTCTTTTGCAAACATTCCCTACCATTCTGTGGCTTGTCTTCTCATTCTCTTGAAATTACCTTTGATAGAGCAGAAGCTTTTAATTTAAAGACCTATAGCTTATCAGTTATTTCCTTCATGGATTGTGCCTTTAGTGTTGTACCTAAAAAGTCATCACTGTACTCAAGTTTATACATGTTTTGCCTAAGTTATTTTCTGGAATTTTATAATTTTGTGTTTCACATTTAGGTCTATAGTCCATTTTGAGTTAATTTTGGTGAAAGATATAAGATCTGTGTCTGTATGTATATAGACAGGTATTCATGTTTGTGGCTATCCAATTGTTCTACCACTATTTGTTGAAAAGGCTATCTTTGATCCATTGTATAGTCTGTACTCCTTTGCCAAAGGACTATTTGTCAATTTGTCAATTGACTATACTTGGGTGGATCTGTTTCTGGGAGCTCTATTTTATTCCATTCATCTATTTGCCTATTCTTTCACCAATATCTTGATTATTGTAGCTTTATAGTAAGCTTTGATTTAGGTAGCACTAGTCCTCCAACTTTGTTCTCTTCCTTAAATATTGTATTGATTATTCTTGATCTTTTGTTCCTCCACATAAACTTTGAGAAATGGTTTGTCAGTATCCATGAAATAATTTGCTAGGATTTTGATTGAGATTGTGTTGAATCTATAAATCAAGTTGGGAAAAACCAACATCTTGACAATATTGAGTCTTCCTATCCATGAACATAGGCTATGTCTCCATTTACATACTTTTTCAATTTCACTTAGAATAGTTTTTATAATTTTCCTCATAAGAGTCGTTTGCATATTTTGTTAGATTTATACTTGAACATTTCATTTTTGAGGGTGTTAATGTAAATGGTATTGTGTATTTTGTGTATTTAATTTCAAATTCCATTTGTTCATTGTTAGTATATAGGAAGCAACTGACTTTTCTATATTAAGTTTGTATCCTGCAACCATGCTATAATAGCTTGTAGTTCCATATATTTGTCAATTTTTTTCAGATTTTCTACATAATCATGTCATCTGTGAGCAAAAGAGTTTTATTTCTTCATTACCAATCTGTATACCTTTTATTTCTTCTTCTTGTCTTCTTGCATTGGCTAGAACTGCCCAAATGATGTTGAAGATGAGTGGTGAGAGGGGATGCCTTTGTCTTGTACATGATTGACAGGGATGTTTTGAGTTTTTTTTACCATTAACTATTATGTTAGTTGTAGATTATTTGTAGATAATGTTTTTAAAAATATAGTCTTTGTCAAGTTAAGGATGTTACTCTATTCTTAGTTTACTGAAAGTTTTAAAAAATCATTTATAAGCAGTGGATTCTGTCAAATTTTTTTGCGTGTTATTGATGGATTATATTAATTGATTTTTAAATGTCGAATCAGCCTCACATCCAAGATAAATCCCACTTGGTCATGCTGTACAATTGTTTTGTACATTGTTTGATTCAATTTGCTAACATTTTATTGAGGATTTCTGCATGTATCAGAGATATTGGTCTGTAGTTGTGGTTTTGCTTTGTTTTGTTTTGTTTTAATGTGCTTGTCTGGTTTTGGTATTAGGATAATGCTGGCCTCATAGAATGAGTTAAGAAACATTCCATTTGCTTCTATCTCCTGAAAGAAATTGTAGAGTTACCTGTATATATTAACGTAAAAAGATATTCCTTATAAATAAATAGGTTACAAAAAAGGAGTGGCATGGAAAAGTGAAGGCAGTGCATGTGCTATGATCCCATTTGTGTTAAAACAGATTTTAATCTATTAAAATGTATTCTGAGGAGGTTATACACCCCAGCTCCTTTTTTTAGTACTCTTAGAACTGGCACCTTTTCTGCTCATTTGTAGTTAATGAAGACATTTGTACAATCACTTTTAATCAATCAAATATATTGATGGAAAGTCCTAACTTAAAACAGTGTTACACTTGTCCCCCCCTCCCCCAATTTGGACCTTCTTCAATTTGTAATACAACAGTGGAGAGGGAGGATGGGGTCCTACTGCATGCATCTCTACTCTCCTCCAATTACCTTCTTTCTTTCTTTCTTTTTTTTAGCTGCCTGTTCTTTCCCAGATATAGTAGAGAGGTTGGGAGAGGATGGATGAAATGCAATCAAATGTAGAGAGCACTGTGGGCCTGGAAGATGGTTAAAGGTGGTTGTTCCCTAAACCCTGAGTATCACATGATATTCCTGTAATGTTTATCTGCTGGGGTCACCTATGTCTTAAAAAAGCTCAATTTTATTGGACCTAAGTGACCCTAAGGTGATTCTCTCACCTATATGTCCATCACTGCCAAAGTAATATCTTTTCTAACATCCTGACAATATTCTTTCCATTTTCTCCATCTTTCTGTATTCTCCAAGTGAATTATGAGGTTCAAAAGTCATACTATTCTCATTTTCTGCAATAAATTTCATATATATACTGTGGTGTTTGGGATTGCACAATATTAACTTTAACATTCTGGTCTCTACTTTATGAGAAACTCATCAGAAATGGAAGCAGAGATAATCCAATATTGGTACCATTGGGTAAACGTCTATGTTTATATACACTCCACTACAAAATTTTTTGGTTACATTCTTAATACTGATTACATGAGTAACATTGGACAGATTTCACAGCACCAAGGACAACTTTTACTTTTTTAAAATACAATTTTGGTCATTTTAAATTATTTTTGTACTTTGAACATCTGTTACTCTAAACATCATCTTCTTCATCATCAATTATATTTTAAAATAAAATAAATGAATGAATAAAAATATGACCACAGCTTTTCCAATAATTCCTACACTTTGAGTCTCAGAATTGTGCTAATGTTAAGATCTCCTGCACCCTCTACTTGCTTGGTGAGGAACTGCTGAGCTGTATAATGTATTCCTCAGATTTTCCTCCAGATTAAATACTGCTTTCACTCTCCATGGGAACCATTGGGCAAATGAATACTGAAAGCATTTGTCTCTTCCTCTTTTGGAAGAGGACCATACCTCTCTCTTTATGTTGAAAATCTTGTCTTCTTGACCTATAATTCTTATTAGCCAATTCCAACAATTGCCTTTCTCATTTTGTTCACTCTCAGATACACCAGCCATTCTATAATCACTTTGTGGATTAGCTATTGACTGAGATTCATAATGACTATTACTAGGTTTTTCACAACTCAGGCATGTGTGTCAAAGGCCATGAGATGCAGCAAGATGAACATAATAACAGATTTATGTTTCAAGTACTGTTTAAAGCACTTTATTTATACAACTCATTTAATCCTTGCAACAAACCTACAAGGAAATAATTAAAGTCTCCTCACTTCACAGATAAGACTGGCACAGAGTGATGAAATACCTTGCCCAAGATCACAGAGCTAGTGGAAGAAAGAGATTCCCAGCAGGTACACAGGTGG
Organism: Prionailurus viverrinus; assembly: GCF_022837055.1. Classification (NCBI taxonomy): domain Eukaryota; kingdom Metazoa; phylum Chordata; class Mammalia; order Carnivora; family Felidae; genus Prionailurus; species Prionailurus viverrinus. Next base: position 122,731,613 of record NC_062566.1, on the reverse strand, counting down.
TGTTGCTACAAAATACTGATTTTTCACATTGAGGCCATACTACTCCTCATTATAGGGACATTTGGTGAATCTACTTTTCCTAACAATAGAGAGACATGTAATGAATATTTAATTAAATGCCACTGAAGGTTAGCATACCTCTATGATCAATATTTTCCTCAACTTGTATATGCAAATATGACAAGGTGAAACAAAAAGCAAATTAATCAGTAAAAAGTAACATTTTCCAATTCAACGGTTATACCTCTTATGGGATAGAATGACCAATATCAAAGCACATGACTAAAGGCACCTGTAGATTTAATTTTTTTTTAGTTTTTAAATTTCACAAAGCAAGTAAATTTAATTTCCCCTCAGGTTTTATACCAGTTAAATCGCTGAAACAATGTTCCATGAGAATATTATTTCAACTGAGAACATCTGCAATGGACTGGAACATCTTTTTTCCCCAAGAGTTCATGTTAAGCTTACAAGAGGTACCGAACATTTTCTTCCATATCTGTAAAATATTTCTATATTATTTAACAGCTATCATGTATATCTCTAGTTTTAGTAATAAGATGATTTGAAAAATGTCCTCAAAACTTTGGCATCATAACATATAAGATATTATTCAAATAACTGATGCTCAAGAAACACCTTTTTAAGTGCTTTTTCCTAGTCATGATTCCAGTTTTCCATAAATAAGCAAAATTACTCTGTGATGGTTTTCCTGCATTTATATGTCACTGATCCATTCTTTGCTTTATTACTGAGCTCAGCACTGTTCAAACAAATGTCACTGAGTAAACTGATAACTTCATCTAAATCCAGTTTTATTTCTCTTGACTGTTTTACCTATCTTGTGTTGTTCTATCTGACTGATTCGTGGCATAGTTAAAGGCTGGCTTTGGAGCCAGTTATTTTTCTCCTGTTGCCTGTCTTAGAGAATTCATTTATTATCTTTCAGTGTTAGTTTCCTCATTCATAACTAGGAGGAAAAATTCTATCTTGCAAAGTTATTTTAATGATTAGAGATCTTCTATTTCAAATGTACTTCACAGCACCAATTCATAGTAGGACTCAACTAGCAGCAATTATCACTAGCTACCCCACCACGACCGTCATCATCATCATTATCATTACTTCTGGTTCAAACTAATTTCTTCATTATACTATAAACACAAAAGACCCTGATTCCATGAAATATGATGTAGAAGAGTGCTATTTTCATGTTAGATTTCTAAACATTGATTCCATATCATTTCAAAAGTTTGAAAGCAATAGTCTATACCTCACTATAACCTGCTTATTGCAAGAGTCAAGTAATACCCCATAAAATCAGAGTAATTGGCCAAAACATATTGATAATGAACTGAAAATGTTAAGAAACGAATTTGGAAACATAGAGCTATCTGACTTTTTTTCATCTGATTTCAGATTGTTATGATTTTAATAAAACATCATCTGTATGACAGCATCTGTATTTAGTTTCTTTTACAATGATTTTTGTGATTGAAGGACAACCCTTAAGACTACAGCTAAAGGTGATATTTGATTATTCTTTTAATTGCAGATCGAACATGAAAATATTGTGCAGGTTAGTTTTATATGGATGCAACTGACTTGAACATTCAAGTTATAAAATGTAACAAAGCTAGAATGTTTTATTTAGCATTTTGGAGCCCCCCAGGGATGCTTAAGTTTTCCATATTCACACAGATTCAGTTAATGGTGATCCAAGGCCTCCGACTACATTTCACATTTAGCACCCTTCCTTTAATTATATTCTTATATGAATGACTACTTCTGAGAAAACACTTTTATATTTCAAAAGATTCTAAATTGAGATATCCAGGTTTGGTTATAGGGATGCATATTAATGATTATTATTAAGTTTAAAATTTAAATTTAAATTATTTACCTATTTATGTGGTTAGATATCCCTAATCTAAAGTGCAAAGTGACTATCACAGTGATATTTAATACTTCACAAAAACTTCTTGAATTAAAGTGAAAGATCTTGAATTTAAAAGCACCAAATCCGTTAATCACTCCAGAATCCAAAGAACATCTCTTCCTACTTTTTTTGTTCTACTGGTTAGAATCTGGATGACATTAGAAAATAATTACTTCTACCTTCTTTTTCTTGTTTTTAATCTTTGCAACTTTATAACCATTGAAATAATATTTCTTCTGCTATAAATTAGTATATCTTCATTGGGTAGAAAAGAAACTCTGTCTTGTGATTAAAGGGTTGTGTGCTTCTAAAATATTAAATTTTATGTCAAAATCTTACATTAAGATGAAATCATAACCAGAGCACAGACAATTGTAAAAGGGATTACTAGGGATCTACTATTGGAAACAATGGGTAAATGTTTTATTTAAAAGGACATTACACACATATTATCATTTTTTTGACCAAAATATTCAAGGCAATGATTATAAAATTATTTACAATGGAGTACCTGGGTGGTTAGTCGGTTGAATGTCTTACTGTTGATTTTAGCTAAGATCATGATCTCACAGTTCATGGGATTGAGCCTTGCATCAGGCTCTGTGTTGACAGTGTGGAGCCTGCTTGGGATTCTCTCTCACCCTCTCATTTTGCCCCTCCCTCCCCAAAATAAATACACTTTAATAATTATTTAAAATAACTATCTTTTAAAATGATTTATCTGGTTTAAGTTTATTAATTCTTTCAGAAAATATAAATTTAATGCCTAATTTAAAATAAAAAAAATAAAATTATGAACTATTTTTTTCCCTTTTTATTAGGAAAAATAGATGACTATAATCTATTTTCAACATTTACTTTTAAATTTTAGATGTGTTAGGAGAATCTCCATTTAAATGAAATTGTGTGTATGGAATATCTTCTAGTTCTATATTATGTCTGTTATAGTATCTATAACTATACTGTAATAGCTCCAAACAATTATTTTACAATATTATAACAATTTATTTTCATAAGCCTATATTTCTATAATCTGTGTTTACCAGATGAGTTTATCACAGAGCATAATGGTACTATCTGTTACAAATACAAATTGCCACATAGACATGCACAGATTGCAGAGCCAAATGAAAAGGAATGCTCAGAAATGGGGCAAAATTTTCTTTTCTCATTCTTAATGGTGTTGTAAAAGAATAAAGGCATGAACAAGTGTTGGATCCATTTTTCCTTCCTATCATGGAAACTTTGAATGAAAACTTCCAGCTAGAAGTCAACATAGTAACATGGTTGAGGGATATTTCTTGGTCTTTGTTAAATGAAAACAATAATAATTAATAAATTGTCATATATCATTAACAATTTCGACAGTTATTTTTTTCTTCTTTGTATGGCCTTATCCCAAACTATTGAAGCCAGCATCTTTGCCTCCGTGGACTTTTCATTTTTTTTTTTAATTAATTTGGTCATTTTTGGACTCTGGAAATCTTTTTATTTTAATTGCATGTTCTATTGTTAAGCCTTTACTTTCATTTATAACAAACTACTTTCTTTTTTTTTTTTTTTAATAATACAAGGAAGGTCTCTGAGAAGCAAGAGACAGATTGGCTCATTACTACTGGCCGGAAAGCATTATGATGCACAGATTTCTCATACAAGGGCAGATGATTTATCTATAAAAATTTCAACCTTTCATGTTCTACACTCAACTTCCAGAAGAATGGATAGTAAAAAATCTACAATCCCCAAACAGCCAAGATAAGTTGGTAGAGGAAAGCGCTCATTACTTTGTCTGCTCCTATTGTTTATCTCAATGAAAAGAATGAAAACAACTCCCTCTGAAAAAGAACTTAGAATTGTATGTAGAATATAGAACTGAAGCCAGAAGAATGCATGATTTTTCTTCACTTTTTTAAAAAATTTTTTTTAATGTTTATTTATTTTTGAGACAGAGAGAGACAGAGCATGAATGGGGGAGGGTCAGAGAGAGGGAGACACAGAATCTGAAGCGGGCTCCAGGCTCTGAACTGTCAGCACAGAGCCTGACACGGGGCTCGAACTCACGGACCACAAGATCATGACCTGAGCCGAAGTCAGCCGCTTAACCGACTGAGCCACCCAGGCGCCCCTTCACTTTTGACATGCACTGTTAAAAGTTCCTGCTTGAGTGGGACTAATTGTCTCAGAAGTTTAGAACTTGATACACTGAGGTTAAGAGTTTCACTTCTAGGTTGGTCACCTAGCTTCATTCCAGAACCACAGGGTAAACTTCTATCTTTTGCCAAGAATATTAACTATGGCATCATTTGAGAGCTAAAACAGCCTCTGATTTTCACATGAAGTCTAGACAGTTTACTTGCATCAATTCTTAAGTTAATTAATGGCAGGGTGAGGTCAAGAACAATGGTCTGTTACATGCACAAAACCTCACTTGTTTGGCTCAAAGGACCAGGAAGGATTGATTGAGAGGGAGAGAGGGAGAGAAGGAGAGAGAGAGAGAGAGAGAGAGAGGGAGAGAGGGAGGGAAGGAGGGAGGGAGGGAGGGAGAGAAATCCAGAAAGTGTCTCTCAAGTTGGCAGGATAGCAACAGTTATCCATTCATTCATTAGGAAATGTCTGTGAAGCTCCTATGACCAGCTATGTGGTATGATAGGTTTTGAGGAGAAGGAAACAAATCTGATCCTTAACTTGAGATGGTCTTTATTGATGGGGATGCTATACATGAGAGGGATTTTTGCAATGGGTTTACCTAGGAGAAGAGTATAGTTAAGTTCCCTTTGAAGAGTTCCTCCTATTGGTGCCTAAGTTGAGAATTTTTAGTAGCTTGTCTACAAGGGGCCTAATGGGGAGAGCATCAGCCAATACATGTACTTCTTTGGGATAGCAGACACAAAGTTGAGCACTTTGTTTTCTATATTTTTCAGACTCCTTAGGAAATTCAACATTATTGGGGAACCTGGGTGACTCAGTTAAGCCTCCGACTTCAGCTCAGGTCATGATCTTGTGATTCATGAGTTCAAGCCCCACATTGGGATCTCAGCTGTCAGCACAGAGCCCACTTCAGATACTCTGTTCCCCTCTCTCTCTGCCCATCCCCCACTCTCTCTCTCTCTCTCTCTCAAAAATAAACATTTAAAAACTTCAACATTATTTTTACAGTGTTATAGACAAAGAGTTTAAACAACTTGCCTAAGGTCATCAAATGTGTAAGTGGTAAAATTATAATTAGAACTTGGATAATCTGAACATTGGCTCTGTGTTATTTCTCTGATACTATTCTGATATTAGGGTGATGCTAATGTCTCCCAATGTGCTTTCTTCTTTTTAAATAAAATCAAAATAAATTTTAGTGGATTAGAGCTTTATGATTCAATAATATTATCCATTTATTTAGAGCATATTTTACCAAGTTTCTGTGATAAATATTTTATAATAATTTGATAATAATTATTATATACACTTGATCTTAGCCAAAAGGCAAAGAAGTGATAATTATTATATAATATATAATAATAAGTGTTTTATTACAGTTAAATAAGAAATTAACTAATTTAATTGTTGAAATGGTCCTAAAAATACACATAAATTCTTCACCAGACAGTTCAGAAAATTCAGACTTACAGAGATTGTGTAATTTACTAGTTGCCTGGCTTTGACCAACTGGTAGAGTTGAAGTTTAAATTTTGGTTAGTTCAATGCCAAAGACTGTGCTTGGAAAAAAAATGCACTTATTTTAGCTCTTTCAGGTATAAACCACTAGTGTTGTCTATAGATGTCACGCCAGCATAAAGCATTGCAAAACACCACTCTACACATTCTCTTTCCCACAAAAGACTAACCGAGTAGAGCAAGTAAGTTATTAAATGAAGCGAGCAAAGAACAGAGCGGAAGATGAAAAATGAATTCACAGCTTCAGTAGCCAAGAAAGCTGTGTCAGAGAAGATGGAAGACAGGCAATGACAAAGATAGAAAAACTGTGCCAAATGGCTGGAGATGCTTTTGCTCATGTCATGGTGACAGGGTTTAGCTACAAACTATGTTTGCTCCAGAGTAGAACACACCTGCGGAGACATTTAATTTATTTCCACATATTTAGCTTATTCCTATATTTTAATGCTCAATAATAAAAAGTGATTTTGCAGTAGGCCTTGAAATAAAAGGTGAATCCATGGAATAATGAGGTTGTCACAAGGGCTCCACTCCTCTACAGAGAATCAGGGAAGCCCGGGGTCAGTGTCGTTGACATGTTCTGGGGATTTGTTGCATTTGACAAGGAATTTTGTTTTGTATCATATGCTATCACAAGAAGAGAGCTTATAGAGTAGCTTAGCTCCCAAATCACTCTCCTTCTTCAAGTATCTAGTCTAGTATCACCCAGAAAACATGGCCTGTAAATTATCATTGTTAAAATTTATAACTTAAGTATTTCCTATTCTGTCTGAAAAGTAAGCCTGAGTCCTGGAGACCTATAACTATTATATCTGTAGTCGTGCCATCTTTGCCAATAATGGTCCATTGACACTGTTTCATGTTGGTACCTCTGCACAGAACCTTACACATACAGAAAGAAAGACTTTCTAACATTTGCCACCAGTTCAAATCCAAAAAGGGGCAAGAGAGAAATAATTAGATTCCAACTTTATATCTCTACAAACATTTTCACAGGTATTAATGTATAGGTCCCTCTATTTAGTCTGTTATCCAGTGTATTCGGTAATGTGGAAACATGATGACAAGGCTTTTTCAGTGCAGGTATCTGCTCATTATTAGAAAAACAATGAAAATGGCCATGCTTGGGGTGCCTGGGTGGCTCATTTGGTTAAGTGTTCAACTCTTGATTTTGGTTCAGGTCATGATCTCATAGTTGTGAGTTCAAACCCTATTTTGAGCTCCACCTCAAGCCCCATGTAGGGCTCTGTGCTGGGCTTAGTGTTGTCTCTATCCATCTCCTTCTGCCCCTTCCCTGCTAGCACACTCTCTCTGAAAGAAAGAAAGAAAGAAAGAAAGAAAGAAAGAAAGAAAGAGGCCATATTTGGTCAGTCCCAATCCTGGCATTAATGTTTACTTGTTGCACAGATGGAGGCCATCTTATGATACTCCCAATCTCTCCACACACATAATTCTTAAACAAGGACAAGAGTATAATGAAGCAGTAAAAATCAGTTTGAGTAACTAAGACATGCATATAAAATGTAATAATAACAACAAAAAGCAAAAAAAATCAGTAATTATCATTTATCCATCTGTGCATGCTGTTTAACATTTTACAAACATGTCTTGTATGTTCTTTGTGACACCCTCATATGGGAACTATTTATATCCTTAATTTAGACTAAGCAATGTATCACATGTCAAGTAGCATAGCCAAATTGAAACTCAAAGTTGACTTCTTCCAATGTCCATGTACTTCCACTCCATACTATTTGCCTCTAGGAATGCCAATCTCCTTTATGGGGATTATAATGTCACCATTTTACAAAATGAAAAGTCATTGATGAGCCATAACCACAAAGGGAAATCATGGTCCTGTGAAGGAGTGATAAAAGGGTGATTTTAAAGATTTGCAAAGATTTAACACTAAGCAACTTTAATGTATGAAAGAAACTAGCAAGTCACAGAAAAAGAAGGGGAAGAGCTCTCTTTAAAATATCTCATACACTAATTTTTGAGATGTTTCTTGATATTATGAGCAACAGATAATGTAGATCATCAAGAGTTGAATAACACAGCCCAACTGGTTAGGTGGAATGAGGAGTTTTAACAAAACATTAAATTCAACACATTTAAGGAAAAAGATATTTGAGGATGTGAGGATGTGTGACCATGCTCTGACAAAGTGCATATGTTTTACAGAGAACATTATGGAGGTCTAAACCCTAGAGAAGATATCTCAAAAGTATTTAAGACCTGGGATTTAATGTATTATTGTTGATATTTGCTGCAAGGTGAGAGAATTAGAACTCCAGAATGGGAGGAAAATACTAAACTGATAACAGAATGGAGTGGAATGCTTGTCTAAATAGGGAGAAGAAGGGATGCTCAGAAATAAGCAGGGATCAGAGTGGGTTTATGACATCTAAGAGAAGTTATAGCAGAGGGAATGGTAGACGCTGGCCAAGGCACAATACAGGTCCAGAAAGACAATGACTCAGACCCATGGAACTTGAGAATTCAGAGGTAATAATGTTCTCAATGAGAATGGTTTTGGTGTAAAGACAAAGGCTAGATTGCAAGATGTAAACTATAGGGAAATAATGAAAGACAATGCAGGAAACTATTAAAGTTTAGATAAAAATAAAATATATATGACAGTATCTATAGATATATGATATCCAGGAAGAGGGGAGGGAAGGGAAAGAAAGTAAGAGGGACAGAAAGGACATAAGGGTCCACTGCTAAACTATGGATCATAAAAGCATATTTAAACTCTTCATATAAGAAATTGAAATGACTGTCAATTCAGTAGGAACCTGAATTCTTTTAAAAACTTAGTGGATCTTGCTCTTGTTACCTCTCAAATCATCTATAATGCAGAGTGTGAAAGCTTAGCTCCTAGTATTTGTCATGCCTTGCTGAATTATCAGACCTGGTGCCCCTGCGCAAGATGAAGGATGTCTATACAAGTGTATCAGAAATCAGGGCATCAGGGTTGCCTGAAATGCAAAGAATATCTGAATATGGGAACTAATCTTTTAGTCTATCACCATCTTATTTTTTTTCTCCCTATTGAAACTGTTCTAAATGCTTCAAAGTACTCTTAGATGAGGCCAAGAAATGAACCTGATACTTTGAAAATGTTCTCTGCTTAGTAGAGGCCAAATGATCACCAGCCACAAGAGAAGGCAGAACTGAAAAGAAAAAAAAAGAAAAGAAAAGAAATCTGATTAGTATTCCAGGAAGAAGAAATCAACTGCACTGGAAGTCAGAGATGGGACTGGGAATATAAACCTATGGATGGTGTCCAGATTTAATTTGCTCCATTTTACAAGTTAAATCATGATCATCCTAATGACCAGCTCCCTAGGCAGACAGATACACAGATGTACGTCCATTAGTGACTGACAGGATCTGGGATGACTCGTTAGCCTTAGCTTCACGGTTAGTGCTGTAACATTTGAAGCCACACAGGCAGATTGCTAAACACAGAACCTGAACTTCATTTTCATTGCCTGTTATATTTTGAAAAAGCTGAGGGAGTACAGTGTGAGAGATTAAATGAAAAATCTGTGATGACAGATGTAAGAACCTCTAGATCCTTGAGAATTAAAACTGGCTGCAGAGTTAAAACTGGTGCTGTCACCCACCTCATTCATTTATTCTTCTCAACAACTTTTTGAGATTTAGAGCTCCAACTCCATTTTTGAAATTAAGCCAAAAGAACTATATCCATGATAACCCCTCATGTGGGTTCTTCTCTTGAGCTTCTACTTCTTTGGTCTTCCTTCTGGCTTCACCTTCTTTCCTGGCCCCTTAAATGTTGCCTTTCTTCTGGAGGCCTCTTTGGTTCTCTCTCATTCTAACCTTCCTAGTGAAGCTCTCAGATCTAGGGTTCAGATTCCACAAATATGCCAATGACTCCCAAATCAGATCGGCTGAGCTCTAGACATAACTACTTGGATAGTTCAAAGATTTAATATCAAAAGTTAGTTATATTTATCCCCAGACTCCTCCCTTCTCCTTTATTTCTCTCATTATTGCCATATACCTGGTTTCTCCATTTTTGACTTCTCTCATTCAGTCAGGCCCTTTGGACAATTAATCACTAAGACCTGTCGATTCCTTCTAAATATCTCACAAATCCACCTCTACTTTCTTGTTCCAGACCACCACTGTCCTTTCTCTGCACTGCTGTCCCAGCAAGAGTCTCTGCCTCTCATTTATTTTCTACACAAAAATCAGAGGAGCCTTCCAGACATGTATGCTTACTTTATTAAGACGTCTTTTTGTTTGGAAGTTGTCAGAGATTCCTGATAGACTCATTATCGATTCAAAGCTGGTCAGTGTAGAGTGTAGTATACAAGGCCCTTCATGGTCTGACTCTTGCTTACCTCAGCAGCTTCGTTTATCTCCACTTGCAATCTTCTCTCTCACTTCGACACACTCTACATTCCATTTCCACCTGAACATGCCATGATCTTGGTCACCTCTAAATGGGAACACCTGTTAAGCCCTATGTCAAGATTATCTTTTCTCTATCTCTGCCCTGGGTTAATAAATACCACTTAGTCTTCAGGATTCAGCTCTACCATTTCTTCCACGTTGAAGCCTTCCCTGAGTGATTCCTCTACAAAGGTCCTCCATAACACATAACTCTGTCACAGGCAGCACTTATAACCCAGAAGCATTCTAATTTCCTGTTTACTTTTCTCTGTGCTCCTTTGAATTTAGGTGGCTTCCTATGACAACAAAACCAGTAAGTTGTAGACTCAAAATTCAAATACAGTTCTGTCTCTATTCATTGGGCCACACTGCTTAAATGTAATCTATGGTGTACAGAAATCTAGCATACTAACTTCCTTATAAGTTTTATTTATAAGGGACAGAGAAATTTCCATGCATGCTCATTTTTACTCCACCACATATTTGATATATCTTTTATCACTAGAATCACCAAAATGGTTTGGACAATTATGGTAATCTATTAACTTTCTCCATTTGAACCAATACATATACACCTTGTTTTGTGCTAGTCTCAGCCTATCAATAACCAATGTTGTAGTTGGATCAGACCTTGTGGTTCTTATTATGATGGCAAAATGTCCTCAGCAAAAAGACATCAGGAAACTTCGATGGGCCGCCTGGGTGGCTTGGTCAGTTAAGCATCTGACTTCATCTCAGGTCATGATCTCATGGTTCATGAGTTCGAGTGCTGCATCAGGGTCCACGCTGACATTGAAGAGCCTAGTTGGGAGTCTACTTGGGATTCTCTCTCTTTCCCTCTCTCTCTGTCCCTCCCCCATTCATGCCTGTGCTCTCTCTCTCTCTGTCTCAAAAATAAACTTCAAATTTTTTTTAAATCAGGAAACTTTGAGGAAAAAAAAAATGGTTTATTATTCCGAAGTCCTGGAAAGCACATGGCATACCTAAGGTCCTGGGTAGAGAAAGAGAGAGAAAGCTTGAGTCTGCAATTGTTTTTATTTGGGTGGAAGGTGGTGGCCTAGGGTTTTGGGAGCCCACTTCCTTTGGTGAATTTAAAACATGGGAAGAGGAAAACCAAAATCCCCAGGAGTCAGTTATCAAAATCAGCCAAGATCTTTAAAACAAAGGGGCCTAGGGTAGGAGTTGGGTGGGGATTGGGGATTGCCTAGTTCTTTATCTAGTCCTGTGACTGGCAATGTGTTTGTTTGAGATAACCATCTATGAAGTGGATGCCTCTTTGAAATGGATGCCTTGGCAATCAAAGTTTAAGTTAGGCTCTTGTATTAAAATAAAAGAAAAACCATCTGCAGGGGCTTACATTAAAACCTTTAGGCTTAAAGAGACTTTAGAGCAGCTAGTTCTCAAACTTGGCTGCATATTGAAACTGCCTGGGGAGTTTTAAAAAATATTGATACCTGGATTCTACCCCTAGAAAGTTTATTTGTTATGTGTTTATTGCCTAGGCATCCTCTAAAAGATGAAGCAAGTATAGAGAGATTAAGGATTAGCCAGAGATTAAATGATACATCATATGAGCAGTTAGTCATATGTGATTGATTCCTGATTTGAAGACTGGGTGTCCACGCAGTTAAAATTGGGTAGGATTTAAGGACTCTGTCCCCACTTCAATGACACTATACCGAAGGAAAGGGAAAAGCCATCTCTTACCTAAGAGATCACAGCCCTCCTCTGCTGCTCAATAAAATAGCAGTACCCTCCACTGGCTTCATGCTTATGATAAATATTTTCACATCTGTTTCATCAAGCATGTTCTTTATTAAGTATTTTGTTAGGTACTTTTAGATCTATTATATAGTTTTTCTACAATTTTGAGATAGTTTACTTACTGATCCAACTTTAAAAAAATTATAATAAGTAGCAAGCAGTGAGTTAGAATTTTAAACTAATAAATATTATTTTAAAAGTATAAGTATTTTAAAAGAAATATTGGTCTAGACATGCACATAATTCACAGGATTAAGAGGAGGGGCTTTGGAATCAGCCAGTGTTGAGTTAAAGTCTTGATCTCTGTACACAAGAGCTGTATAATGTTGGGCAAGTCAGTTCACTTTTCTGAATCCCAGTTTCCACAGAGAGTGTAGTCACCATGTTATCTATGGTGATAAATGATGAGGCAGCATGAGGCAAGCTGACAGGCTGCAACCCACCCCCCCACCCCTAGGTGGGATATGTGTGATGTTCCCCAGGCACTCCTGGCTGCCCAAGAACAATTAAAGGGGAAAAAACAAATGGTTAACTGATAGAGATCACAGTCCTGCAGAACATGGGTCTCCATCAATTTACCAATATCTTAGTCAATTACAAGAAAAAGGCAATCTTATCAATAGACTAATCTCCAGAAACGTATAGACTCAGTTTCTTGGAGCCCCAACATCACCCCTCCATAGTAATATGGGGAACAAAGGCAAGAAGGAAATGGCAGGTAAAATTAAGTTTCCTTATAATCTGCACCCCATTGATAGATACTTGAGGCAGGCAGAGTAAAATATTTCTCCAGGAACTTCCTACTGCCTTAATGTTAATACTTTGCTAGAGGTACTTAGCTTGACAATAGCTAGGTCTCTAGTATCCTGTGAATCTTCTTTAACATATGAAAATCTTTTTGTATACTTCCCCTTGGCTTTACCTCCTCCAGCTCCCAAATATATAACCAATATCTCCACAGGGTCTGGGCAGCTCTTTCTGCCTACTGGTCCTGTCTCCGTGTTTTAATAAAATCACCTTGTTTGTGTCAGCTCTGGACTACTCCACCATCACCCCAAAACTTCATCAATAAATATATCAGCTCCTACAAATGTATTATACATACGTGAGCAACATTTGGTGACACAAAAGAAGGAATGGTGACTATGATATGGCTGGCGGTACTTAGAAAACATTTGATGAAGGAAAGCACAAGGTGAGTTGAGTTTAACAGAGGATTGGTATTCTGCAGGGTTGTATTGCCATATTTTTCTAAGTGAAGACATTGACACAAGAGAAGTTAAATCCCATATATAAAGTCAACATATCCATGGTTTTAGAGGTGAGCTGTAATTAGACTCAGTCCTCTCTGCACAATGTTCTTGTTTATTTAGGCTTACCACTCAGAATGTGGCACAGATCTCCTTTCATCAAAACTCCCCTTAACGTTAAAATTACTAGCTAGATAATACTCTTTCCCAATTTGGGTTAACAATCTTTCATAAACCAAGAACATCTAATGGTGCCAACTCTTCTGGCTGAAACTTCCAATAAGAAGGATCCTAGGAATTGGAGTGACTCCCGGAAACAGAGATAGGACTGAAATGCCAATTAATAAAGTCTATACTAAATAAATATACACTAAAATATACACTAAATATACAATAAACCATACACCCTGAAGAGTCCCTTATGAAAGAAGGCAGCAAGTACAGGTTGCCTTAGGCATGTTTTTGAATTCTAAGGAACACGTCTTTCTTTCTTCTCCTCAGAATCTGAGAGTCAAAAGATCATCTTACTCTGTGATGGAGAACTTTGCTGGGTTTGCAAGCTTTCTGGTAGTACAACCTTGGACTACCATTGCTGGGAGGCCATTGCTAAGACAGACTGCAGGTTGACCCAGGCAATCTGAGACTTCTCAAACCTGCCCCCGCCACCAGTTGTTGGAATGTGCATTCCGCTTACCTTCCCTGTGCCCAGAAGCTGCCCCAAGGACATGACCTTGAGACAGTGATGCCGTGTTAAAACCATCTAGATGGTATACATCTTTGAACCTAGTTAAGGCCTCTATATAAACGTTTAAGATTTGGCGAGCAGGTGTGGAGATCTACTTGTCTGTCAGCGACCCAAAGACAAGCTTTGTGTGTAAGTTCCCTTGCTTACTAAACCTGCCATCTACTAATCTGGAGTGGCCTGCCTCTTTCTTCAGTCTTTCTCTACCGTCTTTATTAAGTAGTTTGTTAGGTACTTAATAATGAAATTTTCAGATTTTATTATTTATTATTATTATTATTAATTTATTCAGATTATTTAAAAATAATAAAATAAATAAAAATTTCTGATTATATCTGGTAAGCTTTGGAGGAGCTGGTGAACCAATAGACCATTCTAAACTTCCTGCCGTAATTTCTCTATCTGCAAAATGGATGGATACCAGCGATTTTGTAGGGTGAACATGAGGACTGAAAAAGATAAAGCATGCAAAATAGTTTGTAAACTATAAAGTTCTGTATTAGTATCAACAATCCTGCTCTTACACCCAAAGTACAAAGGCTGATTGTTCCAGGGCACACTGAAGACGGTAAATGTTTTCTCAGGCAAAGTTTCTGCTCCAGGGAAACCCAGTGATAAGACATTCTGTTCTATTTTTCACCCTACCCTGGTATCGGAAGTAGTTAATGGTAAATCCTTGGTCACATGAGGTGATGGATGATTACCTAATTAAGAAGTCATTCCCTCCATTCTTTCTAATCTATCTGAAAAAAACATTATCTGCTTGGTTTTATGGTCAAATTCATTGTTTCGGGGTAAATGGGAAACTAGTAAGAAAAACAAAACAGATGGAAAACAGTGAGGGGGCCAACCAAAAGTATTTTGGAAATCTTTAGAAAGATCTAGGAAGTAGAAGAGATTTCTAATGGGATCCTGGGCTCCAATTTTCTGTTCTCAATTAGTTAATGCATTTCACTCTTTCATCAATTACAGCCCATAAAAAGCCTGCTATTATTTCCCACCAGGTCTGCTTTTCCTCTCATGGAATAGGATCCCAGAGGGGAGAATAAAACAAAACAAAATAAAAAGTGCTTCTCAGAAACAGGATGGATATGCTCTGAGAAATACCACTGGCAGCAAACAGTCCCCATCATAGGGGAAAAAAGAATTTCCTACATCCTTAGAACTTTAGACCAACTTGTAAATCAGCTGATAGCAGAGGGCCTCAAGGGGAGGCCAAATAGCTTTATCATTTCATTAACCTTCATTTTTCTCTTTTAGCAGGGTCTATCTCACTATACAACCCCTCTTACGCTTTGCTTTGATTTTTGAAATGTAAATTAAAATTCCAAGTTAAGAATCTAAACACATTAATTTGTGTGGAAAAAAAGGCATCAAAAAATACAATCCTGAGACATAGGCTTTCTTACCTTAATAGCCAAGTCTTAAGTCAAATACCAGTAACATCTAAATATGGACTATGTGAATGCTTTTCCTTTAAGGCACCCCTAGCGATCTGGGTGTTTTGGAAAATACAAATGCATATATATTCACAATCTTCATAATTTTTCCTGCTTTCAACAAAGAAAAAACAACAACAACAAACTCAGAAGTGCCCTGTGCCTAAATGGAACTAATAAAATCTAAAAATACAAAGAGATCTTATACCTATTTTTTTAATAGATAAGGAAACCAATGTCAAATTAAGTGATCTGTCTTGGCTTAAATGACCAGTTAGGGCCATCCATTTGGATTGTATCAAAGGTCTTTGGCATTTCATTATATTTATATGTCAAAATGACTAGAATATGTTAGTATACTTTTTCCCCTAATATCCTTAAACCTGACAAAGTTCATTTAGAACAAAGGAAAAGAAAGCTGTTCTTATTATTGACACAATTCACTATTTTTTCAATTGAAATTCAGCTTCCAAAAATATAGTAAGGGGAACAAATGAGGCAAATGATGAACTCCAAGGTATAATTATATACAGATTCATTTGAAGTCTTCTGCTTTTCCAACCCCACTGATTCTGATTCTAGACTAAATGTATTTGTGATCAGACCATATAAGCCCCTTGGTAACAGTACTTTCTAAGCCCACATGACAGATACTCTTCTGTATTCCCAGCCCAACTGGAGTCTAACCACTGGTTTGGGAATATAGGTTTATTCTCTTGATAGCTCTTTCCTCAGTCATTGACTTTCAGTCCACAAATGTCTCATTTCAAATGGTGGTTGGTTTTATTACATGAAATGTATGGGGTGACAAGGAGAGGACTGACTGGGCTTTTTTTTTTCTTTTTTTTCAGTCAGGCAATGACTCAAGATGAAGGCTTCCTTCACAGTCTGCTACTTACAACATTACCAAGATGAAATAGTTTACTAGAGGAAAAGATAAAGGAAAAGGAGAACAACAAGGAGAGGATGAGGAAGGGGAAGGGGAAGGGGAAGAAGGAAGGGGAGAAGGAGGGGGAGTAAGAGGAGGGGGAGAGGATGGGGGAGAAGGTGGAGGGAGCAGGGGAAGGAATATTCCTAGTATTAGAAAAGACTGTGTTAATGGGTCACCTGGGTGGCTCAGTCAGTTGAGCTTCAGATTTCTTCGGCTCAGGTCACGATCTTAACAGTTCATGAGTTCCAGCCCTGCTTCGGGCTCTGTGCTGACAGCTTAGAGCCTGGGCCTGCTTTGGATTCTGTGCCTCCCTTTCTGTCTGCTCTGCCCTTGCTCCTGCTCTGTTTCTGTCTCTCTCTCTCTCAAAAGTAAATAAACATTAAAAAAAAAAAAGGAAACAAAGAATGGGTTAAAAACAAAAAGCCATGTTTTTTTTTGTATAATGCCTTCTAAATAAAATTACCTTTCATTCCATTTACCCTATCTCATTTTCATCTCCAGTGGAACACTTCAGGCAGAAGTCACACATTTGATTTCTTTTGCCTTAGTCATAGTAAACATAGATTAATAAAACAATCTAGTGCAACACTTTATATTGCTGAGGTTAGTTATTACCTTTTAAGTCCAGGCATAGAACCAAGTTCTGTATACAGAATGTACATAGAATTTTCTAGAATTATTTTTTTAAAGAATGCATCATCTGAGTTTTTTCAGTCCCACAATGCCCTGTGTGTTATTTCTTCTCCCTGTCTTTTCTGCCCCCTTGCCCTTAGTTAGGCCTTGCTATGTTTTAACTCCCAGTCTCACTGCATTGTGCCTTTTTCATGAGCCACACAGGGTCTCAAGTCCTAATCTTTTCACTTTCCGCCCGGCCTATCTTCTTCCAGCCCATGAATTTCACAGTCCTGGTTCTTCACCTTTTGCTGCTTCCCATTTCCCTCCTAAACCATATTACCACTATCTTTCCTCACTCACTCCATCTGCACCAATTGGCCTTTGTACTGACAAGGCTGTGCATGTGCTGGGGTACATGAATCACATGGGCACATGACACAACTCCAACTTTATATATACCCTCAAGTTATCTGTCCAAATTTGGCCCATATTTCTCAAACATTTAGAGGAAATAAGGAAGAGAGACATATCTTTATTTTTATTTTTAAAATGTTTATTTATTTATTGTGAGAGAGAGAGCAGGGGAGGGGTAGAGAGACTGGGAGAGAATCCCAAGCAGGCTTCATGCTGTTAGTGCAGAGCCTGATATGGAGTTCAAACTCACAAACCATGAAATCATGACTTGAGCTGAAATCAAGAGTCAGATGCCCAACTGGATAAGCCACCAATGTGACCCGAGAGAATTACCTTTGAAAAAAATTACTATATACCACTGAAAATGTGAAATTCCCTTATTCCTTCAAATCATATGTTTTTCCTACTTGTCCTCTCTTCTAATTCCTCTCTTCTATAACATAATAATTTTTCAAATTCACTCCTCTAGTCTGTATCACTGTTAATGTCACTAAACAGAACTTGGTTTCCTATCTCTCCTGGTTCTGCTGTAATTTTGCTAAGTGACTTTTTTTTAGACAAACCATTAAATATATATGTTATCATGTGTCTCACATGCAAGAGTTGATGCATATGAAAACTCTCTACAAATGTAAATTTATATTCTTACAAGTGACAATTCTGAATCATCTCCTACACCGCCCTTTCTGAAGCAATCTTGTACTCTTCAGTACTTTTTGGAAGACAGGCATAGGAAGGCTAATAAAGTTCTATCTAAATAGGGAACATCAGGTCCAAACGGATTCTTCTATTTCAGAAGTTGGAGTGGGAAACAGTGAAAATTGGGCAGTTTGTGGCAAGACAGGAAGCAAAATAATTATGAGGTAAACATGCACCAGAGTCCACCATTTGCCATTGGTGAGCTAAAAACTTAGGAAAGCAAAGTTAGAATTACATAGATGTTCTAAAGAAGTGCATGAAAAAATCAACTGAAAATGAGAAGGCTTAGAAAACAAAGAAAATGCATCATAGTAGCTCATTTAAATTCATGGTATTGTGGTGGATAGTTTCTATTTGCCTTTCCAAATATATGTTTCAAATTCTGCTGACCTACTTTGTTCCCAGGGACACAGCTGTATCTGTAGCTGGTCCTAGGCTACTTTGCCTTTGGCTTCTGATTGGGCATCATCATAGCAGGCGTGGGTAGGAAACTGGACGAAGATGAAGAGAGATATTGGGGATTGTATATCCTCAGCTTCCCCTCTGAAAAACTGCAGTGTGGCAGTTGGTATAAAGGGCCATGGCAGAAGATGGAAAGCACACTGATAGAGCCATGGGTCTTGCCAGACTTCAGTCATCACCGCACTCCCTTTGCTCCTTTAGGCCTAAGGGGTGGCCATGGCTTCCTTCTCTTGTAACCCCAGGCTGTATCACTTAACCTCTTTACATTTGTGTTAATGGCCCCTTCAAAAAATCTCTCTTAACTAACAGTTTTAACTAAGTCATTTCTTTCCTTACTGAACCGGTCTTAACAGAGTATATGTGTAGCCACTCATTGCTAAGACATTGTGGATCAAGAATGATTCTTTAGTTTTAGGCCTTGTGAGGTTCACTCTGTTGCAGTGCTCATCAATTCAGTACAGTGTGGCTTTGCCTGTGCCTTCCAGTGACGATGGCAATGTCAAGGTCTGTAATGATCTCTCTGTTGCCAAATTCAGTGGGCAGTTCTTTGTCTTCATCTGACTTCACTTCTCAGCAGGCATACTCACCACCACTCCTTTTTCATTGTCCTTCTCTCCCACAGATTGTTCTGAATTGTTACTATTACCAAAGTGACACATGTCAAATAACTTTACAAGTTTCACATAAAATAGTAATAGACCCCTGCATTACCTTTCCCCATTCCAATTCCCATTTTTCTAGAAACAATGGCTTCTAACTTTCAAACTACCTTCCCCTGTTCCATACCAGGTATATCTCCTAATTTCTAAATAATATGTTTAAAATATTTTTGCTCTACTTTTCCAGTTTTAAAATAACCTATCAACTTCCTGTTGAAGAAGCTACTACTGTAATTTCTTACATTACCCCACACACACCTGCACATAAGAATTATTTTTTTTCCGCTTTCTGCTTGATAAAGTTATGGCATAGTTTTTAGCTGAATCACAATGCCCTCTCTATATGATTATGGCTGGGTAAATATTCACAAATGAAACATGGAGTATATGTTTTCTTTTTTAAAAATATTTTGTCACACTTTTTATTTGCTTTAGTTTTTTCTGGACTCATTCTTAATGTATTGCAATAAATAAAATTCCTCTTATTAATTTTAAGAATTTTTTTTATCAGTGCTATCTTTTCTAGAGATCCTCATTCTCTTTGGTCACAGTTGCTCAAAAAAGATATCTTTTGTCCTTTCCCACATGTGAAAACCCCAATTTTCTAGATACCACTTCCACTTTAGATACTTTCTAGATCTGACTTCCACTTTCTTTGTTCACTCCTGTCTCTTAGTGAAGCATATCATCCAGTAAATTTCTGGAAAAGAGTGCGTACGAGGAAAATTTTTGAGATCTTGTACATTGGATGGCATCTTTATATATAGAATCCTGGTTGAAAAGTATTTATCCCCAGCTTTGCTCCACTGTTTTCCAACTTCCAGTGGTGCTACTGATCAGTTTGATACTTTTCTGATTCATGTCCTTTGTATACAAGTCTTTTCCTCTTCCTGAAATTACTTAAGATCATCAGGTTGTCCCAGAAGTTTCATGATGGCATATGGTTTGGGATGGGTCTTTTTATCTATTACACTGGCAATTGGCATATAGGGTGACCAGCTCTTCCCAGTGTGCCTGGGATTAGTCCTGTTTTAAAATTAAAAGGCACATACCCTAAGGACTCCCCAGTTTTAGGCAAATGAGGACACTGGGTCACTTTACTGATGAGTCCTCTCAATTTGCAACATCATGAACTTCAGTTGTAGGAAGTTTTCTTGAATAATTTAATGATTGGGGCGCCTGGGTGGCGCAGTCGGTTAAGCGTCCGACTTCAGCCAGGTCACGATCTTGCGGTCTGTGAGTTCGAGCCCCGCGTCAGGCTCTGGGCTGATGGCTCAGAGCCTGGAGCCTGTTTCCGATTCTGTGTCTCCCTCTCTCTCTGCCCCTCCCCCGTTCATGCTCTGTCTCTCTCTGTCCCAAAAAATAAATAAACGTTGAAAAAAAAATTAAAAAAAAAATAATTTAATGATTATCTCCTTTTTCTTTTAATTCTTTTAATTTTTTTCAGATGCAACATTTTTTAGATGCTGAGTCTCTGGACTGAGAAGATGGTTAATTATATCTTTTTTAGTTACCATATTTTCCCTTTTTTTTCCCATAAATTTTCCACTCCCACTTGCACTTTTGTATTTAATATTTTTATGTGTGCTATCTTATTTTTATTTTACAAGAAACTTTTTCTTCCTGAATATTTGCATTTCTCTTTTTTTTAAGTTTGTTTATTGATGGAGGGAGAGAGGAAGAGAGAGAGAGAGACAGAGAGAGAGAGAGAGAGAGACAGAGAGAGAGAGAGAGAGACAGAGAGAGAGAGAGAGAGGAAACGTGCTCATGAGTGGCAGAGGGGCAGAGAGAGAAGAAGAGAGAATCCCAAACAGGCTCCACGCTTAGAGTGGAGCCTGATGCAGAGCTCGATCTCACAACTGCGAGATCATCACCTGAGCCAAAATCAAGAGTTGGATGCTCAACCTACTGAGCCACCCAGGCACCCCTGAATGTTTGCATTTTCTATAGCAACCCATTTCTATTTAATAAATGTGTTAGTTTCTCTTCTATCTGTATAGATTTTCTACTGCTTTTGACATAGTTTCTGATTATTCTATTTAATATGTGAGATTTTCCTCAAATATTTGGAAATCATTTGATGTCTGTCATATCTAAAAGTGATACACTAAAATTCTCTTAGGAAGATACGTGTACTGGATCAGTGAAGATTACTTGGCTGGACTCTTCTTGGGGACCTACAACTGTAAATTATCTGAAGATTCTTTCTCTTGAAGATATTGGTTCCCCAGAAGAACTTTTCAACCCCTTCCTGGACAGTGTAAGCCTTGATGCCATGTTCTTAGAGCTGAGTAGAAGAAACTCAGGTCTGTCACTATTTTGTATGTAGACTTTCACATTATCCTCCTTTATGAATATGGTTTACTCCTCACAGTTGTGAGATCGAGCTCTGCCCTGAGTTGATAACTTTTCAGGTTCACCAAATTCTTTAGAGATCTTTAAATCCCTAATGTTCTGTAACAGTGAAGGACATGCAATTACTAGTCTGAGGTTAATGACAGAAGGGATTTAGGAGTCCAAATCTTTTTTATATAAATTTTCAAACAATGCTTCTATCTATAACAGCCTTTATATTTCCATTTTCAGAAGTATTTGTACCTTGGATTTTTGAACGTTTGTGGCATTTTGTGTTGTAAATCATCTTTCAATCTAGCTACACTAATAGCTTTATATACATGTCTCCTTGATCCAATTCACCCCCCATCATGTCCCTAGAAAATCAAATCAGATAATGTCTCACTTAAGAACCCTTCATTGGCATTCCAGAATACTTAGAAGAAAATCCAAATTATTGCATGAAATAAAAAATCCTACATGATCTGGCCTTTGCTTATTGCAAAATCTCATTTTGTACAATGTCCTCTTTTACTCACTTAGTCTAATTACATCATTATTAGGCTAAGTTCTTTCCTGACACAAGGTCTTCGCATATTGTGTTTTCTCTCTGGAATACTCTTCCAGCAAGTGCATGCATGCATGCATGCATGCACAAATACACACATACACACACTCCACACACATGCACTTTGCACATGGCTAGATTCTTCTCATCTTTCATGACTCAACTTCAGTGTCAGCTCTTCAGCTAAATCTTTCCTGACCACTTGCTCTGAGTATTTCATCTATCCATAATTCCTACTTTTGGCCCTTTACTTCCTCTTTAGCATTTACCTCAATTTATAATTATTTTCTTTATTTTTTTCAGGAATACAGTAAACAGGTATTTGCATGACTGATTTAAACATGCAATGTAATTTTGCATCATTATTCAAACCACATTAATCTTCCTGACCAATATGTACAGCAGAATATTTTCAGGAAATTGTGTTGGCTCATATTACTCAGATGCCATTATTTTCACACAATATATTGCAGTACATTTACAGGTTACTGGGAGGCATTTTTATAAATACAAACTAAACCACACTTGTCAAAATAAAAGAACACAGTGTGATGAGAGTTGACAGTTTAGATTAGATATTCCCTTCACTTGAACAGTTAGAATATTAACCTCAGGGGGGTAAAACTGGCACAGGGAGATAGCTGGTGGATACAAAACAATGAGAAGCAGGTTAAAATAAAAAAAAGAGCATTTAAAGAATTCAATTAATCTAGAATACATTTCTCATATACAAAATGAGCAAGGTAATGAATTGATCCAAAATAAAAGGAAACATCAGTGAACTAGAATAAAATGACATCAGTGTTTTTCTTGTAAAAGAAAGCTTGCACATGACATTTTAGTGATTATAAGACATAGTGTTAGATGCTTTGATATCAATGTCCCTGGGGTGCTGCATAGGACTATCCAGGAGGGACACTCAACTGTAATGAGGAGAAAGCAGGAGTTGCCAGAAGGGCAAGAGCAAGATAAGACAGTGTTATGTAGTCTAGCTTTGGAAAGAACCTTAGAAATATCAAGTCTAATATCAGTTTTTTCTTAAATGAGACATATGAAATCTAGATAGATGGAATGAATTACTCAATTTCTATTTTTAATCTCTTTTTTAAAAAAAATTTTAATTACTCCATTTTTTAGTGCTTGACAGAAACAGAACTTGGAAGAGGACTTGATATCCCTAGGTGCCTGGTTTTAAATTCTTCCTATTGGGGTACCTGGGTAGCTCAGTTGGTTGAGTGTCCAACTCTTGATTTTGGGTCAGGTCATAGTCTCAGGGTTATGGGATTGAGTCCCATGTTGAGTTCCATGCTGGTCATGGAGCCTGCTTAAGATTTTCTCTTTCTCTCCTTCTGCCCCTCCCCTGCTCACACACTCTTTCTCTAAAATTAAAACAAACAAAAAACACACCAAAAAAACCCAAAACCCTCTTTACCATGAATTAACTCTTCCACTGTTTCTGTTGCAGGCTGTACTGTATCTCCCTAAAGGATATGTTCAAATACATGGTACCTGTGAATGTGACTTCATTTGAAAATAAGGTCTTTGCAAAAGTAGTTAAAAAGGAGGTCATCCAGATTAGGGAAGGCCCTCAATCCAATGACTGATATCTTTATAAGAGAAAGGAGAGGGACATTTGCACAGAGGCCCAGAGAAGACACAGAGGAAAGGAGGCCATATGAAGAGGGAAACTGAAGTTGGAGTAATGTATGTACAAACCAAGGACCGAGGGCTGTTGACAACCACCAAAAGCAAGAAACTGGCAGGAAGGATTTTTTTTCCTAGAGCCTTTATAGGGATCCTATCCCTGCCAACACCTTCATTTCAGACTTTTAGCTTCCAGAACTGCATAATAATAAATTTCTGTTTTAAGCCACCAGTCTGTAGTAATTTGTTACAGCCACCCTAATAAATGGACAGTGTCCATCAATAATAGGCAAATCTTAACCGATCATATTCAGTGAGAGACTATCCCTGTTTCACCCTCTGCCTCCTGCCAACAAGACAGAATCAAATACCCCACTGATGCATGCACTCTCAGTAAATCACCCAACTGTGAATTTTCTATTTATTTTTTCTGAGTTTCCAACCAGCTCATATACTATGAGAGCAAGGATAATGGTTTTTTTGTTTTTACCATTTGTGACGGTTAATTTTGTGTCAACCTGACCGGGCTAAAAGATGTCCAGATAGCTGTTATAGTATTATTTTTGGGTGTGTCTGGGAAGGTGCTTCTGGAAGAGATTAGCATTTGAATTGGTACTAAGTAAAGAATATTGCCCTCAACATTGTGAGTGTGCCTCATCCAATCCACTGTGGGCCCACATAGAACAAAATGGTAGAGCAAAAGGGGGAATTTGCTGTCTGCTTGAGCTGAGACACTCATCTTTTTGCTTTGAGACTTGGATGCTCTGGGTTCTTGGGTTTTTGGTCTTGAACCAGAACTTGTGTCATTAATCCCCTAGTTCTTGGGCCTTTAGACTCATATTGAGACTTACTTCATTGCCTCCTCTGGTTTTCATGTCTTTGTGTTTGGACTAGAACTATACCACTGGATTCCTGGGCTTCCAGCTTGCAGACAGCAGATCATGGGGCTTCTCAGCTTCTATAATTGCATGAGCCAATCCTTGATATCTCTTTCTATATACCTCTATATATCCCATTAGCTCTGTTTTTCTGGAGAGCACTGACTAATATACCATTGTTTTCCTAGAGTCTAACAGAGTGTCATGCTCATGATAGGCAATCAATAGATGTTTATTAAAACAAAAGAAAAAATGACAGTGGGAAACATATATGAACAGGCACGTCAACAAGGAAGATGTATAGATGACCAATAAACCCAGGAACAAGTGTTCAATAGCATCAGGAAAATGCAAATTAAAACCATAACAAGAAAAATAAAATAATAAGATACCAATATTTACCCACGGGAAGGTTAAAATTTAAAAAGACTGACAACAGCAAATGTGAGCAAGAATCTAGAGCATTCAGAATGCTCTCTTCTTGGTGAGAATGTGAAATGTTAAAACCACTTCATGAAAAGGTCTGGCAGTTTCTTATAAAACTAAATATATGTTAACTCTGTGATCTAACAATTTCACTCTTAGGTACTTATCCCCCTAGCCCCCGGCTGCCAAAGAGGAAATATATGTCTACAAGATACTTGTATAGGAATTGCTCATAGAAACTTTATTAATATGTCAAAACCTTGAAATAGAGTACGTGTCTACCAACAAGACAATGATAAACAAACTACAATATATTCATTTAATAAAATTCATTACTCAGCAATGAAATGAATTACTGATCCGCATAATATAGATATATTTCAAACATATGTTGAATAAAAGAAATCTTAAGCAAAAGAGACCCTCTGTATGATACCATCTATACAAAGTTAGAATAGGTTAAACAATATTGACATAAAACAATAGTTCCCTCTGAGTATATAGGTGTGGGAATTGCTGGATAGGGATAGAAGGGAACTTTCTGGATTTCAAGAGGGAATTGGTTTACACAGGTGTAGGCTCCTGTCAAAACTCAATGATATACTTACGACTTCTGTGTTTCATTGTATATAAATTTTACACCAGGAAAAAGGAACTATAAACTATAAATATTGATGATGTCTTTGGATGAATAGATTACTGATGTCTGAAATTTAATTTGAAATGCACCAAAAATAAACAGATTAACTGATGAATGGATAGGAAGGTACATGGATGAATAGATATATGATAATACAAATAGAATGAATATAAATTGTTGAATGTGGAGAGCATGTATATGGGTGTACATGGTCAATTCTTTCAATTTTTCTGCAGATTTAAACATTTTTATAATAAAATGTTAGAGAGGACTCCACAAAATATAAAGCAGTTAAGAATGAGTGAATCAAACTTCAACTTAGAAAGCAATTTGGATTGGCAAAATAAAACTAAACATAAGATTAAAAAGTATAAGTATCCTAAGTATAGTGAACAAGAGTTTGATGTAGGGAATAAAACTTCATTTTTGAAAAGCCTCAGGCTTGACTAGAACCCAGGACAAATACCACTTAGCCCAAAGCTGCAGTGTTAGGGTTTGGGAAGAAACAACCACACTGCCTGACTTAAAAATCTTCGTTGTTAGAGCTTGGGCTATCTATTCATCTCTTTCAGCCAACACTCAAAACCAGCAGACAATAATAAATGGCTTTGCTTTAGCTGAATTCTAAGTGAAAACAATTCTGGCTGTGAAAAAAATACATCTCTGCCCTATTAGGCTTGTCTTCAGTCCCTGCCTGGGAGAATTTGGTGGCGGTACAGGGAGGGCAGTGCCATGGTTTGAAGGTTCCTGTCTGAAATGAAAGACCCCTCTGCCTTTGAATTGGAAGCTTGCTGCTGCTACCTGTAGAGAAACAAGGAGAGGAAGACAAATGATTACTTTCTAAGAAGAACCTCTCTGAAATACTGATCATCTGGGGAGCCTTCCTGCTCTGTGAAACCCTGCTCACTTTGGCATATGCTGGTTGTGCAGAGACTAAGATTACAGGACTCCAGAGGAGCCATTATCAGGTCTAAGACTTTAGCTATTGAAGTTGGGAACAACAACCTGTTAAGTCACCAAATCCCATACCCTCTCCTACAAAGGAAAAAGGAGAAAAACATCCTTATCTGGTTGCTGCATTCGGCTGCTCCTGGTGGTCAGAGAAGAATATAATCTTAAGTATAATTCTTTAAACACACAATGACAAATGGCTCACGAACAAGTGCAGAAGTATTTGCAAAACAAACAACTTCTGAGAGTAATAACCAATTTTCAAGTTGATTTTTAAAAAAATTCCAACTATGCCTAAACAAGCAATCAGCTATCAGGGAAGGCTAATAAGCCTTTGGATTTAGACTCCAAAAGCCTAAATTTAAGTCCTGACTCTGATGTTTCCTAGTTTTGTTATCTTGGGCAGGTCATTTCTACTGATATCAGGTTTTTAGGTTTTTTGTTGTTGTTGTTTGTTTTTTAAGCATCATTTTGAAAATGTAGTTTATGGGGTGCCTGGGTGGCTCAGTCGGTTAAACATCTGACCCTTTATTTCGGGTCAGGTCATGATCTCACGGTTCATGTGTTTGAGCCCCACATCGGGCTCTGTGCTGACAGGGAGGAGGGAACCTACCTGGGATTCTCTCTCTTTCTCTCTGTCCCTCACTTATTCGCTATCTCTCTCTCAAAACTGTTTATAAAAAAAAATGTAATGTCTGTATAACATGTGATATTAAATTTGCAAGTAGTTCAACAACCAACTCAAACTGGCTTAAACAGCAAAAGGAATTTATTAATTCTTAGTATTGAAAAGTCCACACTCAGGGATTTAGCCAACAACTCAAATCATAGGAAGAGGACATTATTATTCTGTATCTCGTGCCTCTTCTTCCTGGTTTTGACTTCTTTCTCAGCAAACTTTTTCTATCTTGGTCCAACATAGTTTTCAAAATAGGAATGAAAGAAAAGAAATGGCAATAATAACAACCATGATCACTATGGTAATGATGCAGTAAGGAAACCTAGGGTCAAACATGTAGTAAATGCAATACCAGATATGCTGCCTTCCTGCTTCCCTCTGTTTCTTTAACCGTATCTGTTGGGGAAACAGACATTGTGGGACCTGCCACCCCTCTTCAGGTTTGCCCAACCAGAAACCTAGCGTTGAAACGTTCACCAATAAGGAAACCGGGTGCCACACTATTTCTTGGCCTCTGATTCTGTTTCCTTATTAGGAGGAACTTCTAGGTATGCAGTGAACTTCTTTGTACTGACACCTGGCCCGTCTCAGCAATATTACTGGCACATCCCCTTCTCCCCAGGTGTAGAAAGGAAACCATGTCTTCCTAGTAGTAGGAGAGGAGTAGGTGCAGTGGCTATCGGGAGGGACCCGCTGACCATAAGAGACCACCACACACAGCAGATGCTTATCTTGCTGTCTCTCTTTTCTGTGACTAAAATGTTGTTCCTACGGGTGGAATTCTTCTTGGCGACTGCCAACCCATGGAAAAGCATTGAGTAGAGGTCTGTGAGCTCCTACTTCTGGGGGCTGACATCTTTATGATCTTGGCCATCCTTCCTGCGGTGGGAATCCTCACTTGGGATTGGTGACTAGATCTCCCTGCTTGACAATATCCAACCAAGAAAAGCATTTTTTCAGGTAGTTCAGGAGAAGAGAAAAGCAGCTCTTTTCCCAGAGCTCTTGGAAAAATGGGCACAGGGGTCCTTGCTCCCAAATGAGTCCAGTGCCTGAATCAAACAGTCAGTGGGGCCACAGGAATGAGGCTCTTTAGCCACACCTGGAGCTGGTGGTAGGCTCAGCTTCCATCAAATCACACTGACTGAATGTGAGGAAAAGAAAGTCAGTAAAAAAACAAACTCCAGCATCGTTACTAAGAGGAAGGGGGAATGGATGCTAATGGTCCCAAAGAGCTAATATCCATGACAAAGCCAAGTGGTGATGAAGCTCAGGAGGTGACTGGATCTGAATACATTTCATCCCTGTTGAACCACCTGTATTTTAAAGTTTTGTGTCCCTGCAACCAAACAATAGGAGGACAAGACACTCGAGGTTAAAGAATCTGTAAACAGAGTACTGCTCCAGCAGCACAAAACTTTCAAGTGTTATAAAAACCCAAGTGCAGGGGCACCTGGGTGGCTCAGTGGGTTAAGTGTCCAACTTCGGCTCAGGTCATGATCTCACGGTTCTTGGGTTCAAGCCCCCACTCTGTGCTGACAGCTGAGACCCTGGAGCCTGCTTCAGATTCCGTGTCTCCTTCTCTCTCGGCCCCTCCCCCACTCACACTCTGTCTGTTTCAACAATAAAGAAATATTGAAAAAAAAAAAAACCCAAGCTCAGTGATGTGAAAAGGAACAATAGAAATTAATGCGTCTTGCTAACCAAGTCTTGCTGCAGTCCAAAAGCAGTGTTCTTAGATTCCATTCTTTTTTCCTTAATGATGAAAATATTTGAGGCAATTAGAGCACTTGAGAGTGGACTAATTATCTTTGATCTACTCTGAGAGTGTTTTGCACAGTTATTTAATGTTTAAAAAGTGTTCTGAGGTTTGGGTTGCAACTGGATGTCTGCTAATAGACATAAACTATGACACATGAATGGAATATTATTTAGACACCAAGAAGCATATTTTCAAAGAATATTTCACTGGATGTAAATGTACCGTAGCATAACGAATAAAAGAAAAACAGCAAGATCTGCTGATAACGTTGTTTTAATTCTGTAAGATATTTTGAGATTTTCAAAGACATTTCTCTAGTTGGAAAAAAAACAATCCTTGGAAAATATTAAAATATTGACTAATTATGGAGGCTAAAGTTGAGTATTATATTTTTCTGTATTTTATAAATTTTCTGTAAGTTTGCTTTCGTATTACAATGACACAATATCTTACTTAAAAAGATTAAAATAATAAAATTATCTCATATGAATTCAGAGCAAAACACTATTCTCAAAGTACATTCTCTCCCGTTCCAGTTCCATGTGTATAGTACGGTTTGACAGGGATGGAGGCAGGATGGTAAGTGAGAAATACAAGTCTCAGTAGGGATTTCCCTTTCTAAGTCCCGATCCTTTTGGTGTCTTTCACTTAGCCAACTCCACATTTCTTACCTGGCGTTTGCCTTTAAACACCTGTAACAAATTTAATTTTTAAATTTTATCTCCCTTCTGTCATCCACAACAATTTGTGCTTTCTCCATACGACTCAAGATTTTTTTCAAGTCATACTAAAAAGAAGGAAAAATAGTAAAAACATTAAATTACCAGGTATGTCAAATAAAGGGATTTGTGTAGAAGGGATTTTACATTTCTTGAATTCAGCACTTAAATATTTTGCATGTTAAATATCAAATCAGGATTTCAGATGAATGCTGTGCTTCTTCTTCTCTTTTTAGGTTTTTATTTAAATTCCAGTCCATTAACATACAGTGACTGCTATGCTTCTTAAAGTAAGGACTCACACTGGCTTTATTTCTGTCCCAGAAATGCTAACCCACACACTCCAACGTTGGAGGCAGTCAGTAGATGCTTGTTGAGTTGATGAGCAAATGCTGTGCACTAATGAAGACTGAATCTCCATGTAAGTGGATGAAATGTGTTTAGACAAGTTTGTTTATTCATGCTTTTCAGTATGCATTCTAAAATATTTATTTATTCATTCATTCATGCATTAAATATTTATTTTGAGAGACAGAGTGTGTGCACACACAATTGTGCACAGCAAGAAAGGGGCAGAGAGAACGAGGGAGAGAGAAGGAGAGAGAATCAAAAGCAGACTCCACACTGTCAGCACGGAGCCCAAAGTGGGGCTCGATCTCATGAACAGTGAGATCATGACCTAAGCTGAAACTGAGTCAGACATTTAACTGAACCACCCAGGTGCCCCTA
Source organism: Prionailurus viverrinus (assembly GCF_022837055.1). Classification (NCBI taxonomy): domain Eukaryota; kingdom Metazoa; phylum Chordata; class Mammalia; order Carnivora; family Felidae; genus Prionailurus; species Prionailurus viverrinus. The sequence continues at coordinate 122,701,275 of NC_062566.1, read as the reverse complement.
AACTACTTTGTAAATAAAAGTTTAGCTAACAGTCACATTAAAATTGCCCATATAATTTTTAACTCATCAATATATTTTATAGAAGTGGGCTTTGTATACAATGAGACACCCGACAGTTCCCCCGTCTCCAGGTTCAAGAAAAAAATATGTAGATAACCAAATTCTCCAAAGATGATTACAAGACAGTAAGATATATGTACTAAGGGTATAAGGAGAGGTCTTTTCTTTTAAAAGATGGAATAATAAACACAACAGGAGTATGAGGATTTCTGATGTAGAAGAAAAAGAGAGTCGTCCCTGAAAAGTCACAGGCAGTACTTGTCAAAGACATCATGGGGATGCTTTCCTTATTTATATTCCGCTAGCTGGTTGTCCTCAAGGCAGACACAGACCTTCACTGGGAGGCATCCGGTGCTAAAGCCTGGAGGACAAGCCTGCTCTGACTTCAGAGCTGTTCGCGCACTTAGCCTGGGTGACACAGTTCTGATAAATGCTGCTAAAGCAAAGTGTCATAGATCTGTAGCAACCTTGGGGAAACTGTGAAGTAGATGTTGTTGCATTCGGCCCCTGGAAACCCATTTTTTTTAATATTCTGTTTACTGCTTAGGATCCTGGGTCCTTCTTTCCCTAGTCTTTACCAGGGGTCAGCAAAACTTTATTTGTTAAAGAGCCAGACAGTGTTCTTTTGATTGATATAGAGTAAAAACAGGCAAACAAGAAAAAACAGCTTATCTTTGTGGGTCACATCGTTTCAGATGGGCTATTTTATTTTATTTTATTTTTTTAATGTTTATTTTTGAGAGAGAGAGAGAGAGAGAGACAGAGTGTGAGTGGGGGAGGGGCAGACAGAGAGGGAGACACAGAATCAGAAACAGGCTCCGGGCTTTGAGCTGTCAGCACAGAGCCCAACTTGGGGCTTGAACTCCCACACAGCCAGATCATGACATAGGCCGAAGTCAGACGCTTAATCACCTGAGCTACTTAGGCACCCCAACAGAGGGGCTATTTTAAAGAGATATTAATATTCTTGCACATGTCTCATGCAAAATATACTCCAAGGCATATGCCAAGAAATGGACCTCTTGGATCACCGATTATGGGTATGTATTGTCAATTGAACTAGATCTGAAGTCGTTTCAACAATTTACACCTTATTTGCAGTATAGAAGAATTCCATTCTCCATATCGCACATCTAGTTTGCTCCACATCCTAAATAATACCTGGAATGTTAGACTTTGTAGTTTTGGCAATATGATAAGAGGGAAATTATGACCTTTTGTAACTTTATTATTAAATATTCCTTGGTTGCAATGAGGTTGAATAGCCTTCATATGTTAATTGTGAACCTTTATTTCCTTTCTTATGAAGTGCCTGAATAAGTTATTTGCCCATTTTACTATTGGGTTTCTGTGGGTAAAAAAGTAATTAATTTTTTTTAAACTTATTTATGTATTTTGAGAGAGAGAGAGAGAGCGTGCATGCACGTGGGACAGAGAGAAGGAGAGACAGAATTCCAAGCAGGTTCTGTGTCATCAGCGCGGAGCCCCATGTGGGGTTGGAACTCACGAACTGAGTGATCATGATCTGAGCCAAGATCAAGAGTCGAACACTTAACCAACTGTGCCTCCCAGGTGCCCCCAAAATTTAATTTTTAGTATATGTTTATTGTGCATATGATTTGTAGTGATGCATGTTTATCACTTCTAAATGTAGGTAAATATAGCCATACACACACACTGGAGGTAAATGTTTGCATACAGAAATACATTTACAGATGGTAGTGCAAACAAACATCATTCACATTTGGATCAAGATGATGAATATTAATTTTCTCTCACCTCTGTAGTTCCTTTGCATGATAATGGTAATTAATATTTTAAACCAAATGGATACGCCATTGTTCAACTCTCCCATATGTGTACTTTATAAATCTACCAAGTCAACCCCAAGATGTTGTGATTGAGTTTTTAATATCCTATCCATTCCTATCTTCTTTTTCTTCTTGTTAGTCTTCAGCACGTTAATCATCTATTCATCTGATCAACAACCTCCACTTACAAATCCCTTGGATGAGGAGCAACTTTATTAGAGGTAATAAAGGTCAGAGAAGGTCACACTGGAAGGAAACCTACACTTAACCTCCTCCCTTGACAGAGAAGAACCCTGAAGCTGAGAGAGAGAGAGAGAGAAAGAGAGAGAGAGAGAGTGTGTGTGTGTGTACACGAGGGTGGGGATTATGTCAGGGAGTGTTCAGAGAGTTGCCTGAGGCAGCAAAGATATTCATGTTTAGAGACAGAAAGGGACTGTCTTTTTTTTTTTTTTAACTCATGCCTCAAGTCTCTTGAAAAAATTGTTTTTCTTGTTTATGATGGCAGAATATGAGAGAGACAGAGAGAGGGACAGATGGAGAGAGAGAGAGAGAGAGAGAGAGAGAGAGAGAGAGAGAGAAAGAGAGAGAGAGAGACTGGATAGTGAAGAGGAGTGGGGGAGGCCTGCATTCCTATCTACCATGTAGCAGTGTGGCCAGACCTGGTATTTCTGTGAAGCCATCCATAAAACAGCATATGTCCTGGAAAACTATTATTTCCCACAAAAGAGGGAAGGAAGGACTCAACAAAATTCCCATTGGTGAATTTGTTTCTTCTCATTTTCATCAACCAAGTCTGGCTAATCCCTCCACGACTTTTCCTGGTTAATAGACCAACATCCTCTCGAGGTCCTTGCACCTCTGCCGTGGATATTTAGGGCTCCATCAGGCACTGGGGAACAATGCTATGGGGAATGGAGCCAGTACTAGGGCATTCAGCTCCTGCTCACTTTACTGTACAGCCTTGTTGTAGCATTGTTAATGCCACTTAGAAATGCAGCTTTATTTGAAAAAGGCGTTGCCATGTTTGCAGAGTAGAGAGAAAACACTCTTTGAACACTAGCGCGATTTTAGAACGTCCAAAATAATTTACACCTCCACACAGACCTACCCTTCTATGTTACATAAACCTACGTGTTTCAGTCCCTGGAACATTCTCCTTGACTTCGATCACCTAAGGTAAAACTGAAAGTGAGTTCCAAGTCACAGAGGAAATTCAGTATGCTCTTATAATACAGCGAATTTCTCTACTTCAGAGAAATGTTTTCACATAAACATATAATGCAATTTAAAAAATGGGCAGAATCAAGCGTTTGATGATTAACCATGATGACTGCTATAATAGCAGAGCCCTGAAAGCCCTGCTGAAGCTAAGTCAACTGATGAACTGTGGATACCAACTTCTTAAAAATACGTATGTGAAATATTTCTTAATACAAAATAGTTATGTGTAATTTATTAATACAATAACTTTAATACACATTAAGTTATGTGTATTAAATTACACATAACTTAATACAAAATAGTTATGTGTAATTTATTAATACAATAACTGTTACAAATTACATGTATAAATTATATATAAGCACATATAGTATATAAAATATATAAATTATATGTAAAAATACACAATGATGTAAATTAGAGATTTATACAAATTCTCTATACTTACATATAAATTATATATGTATATATATTTTAATCTTTACACTAACCCTATGAAGTAGTAATTATTACCACAATTTTACAGCTTAGGAAATAAGGCAGAGAGTTTAATAAATTGTTCAAGATCACAGAACAAATAAATTGCATCCTGACTCTAGGGTCTGTACTGCTGGACGCATCTCTAAAATCTCTTTTCAATAGGAAATGGAAAAGAAGTGTAAGGTCTTTAAAATTTTGGTTTGGGGATAATCTGGGAAAAATGATGTTGGATTTAGAATGTATTCAAAACAAATGGTCACGCTTTTCTTTTGAAAGCAAAGTTATTTTTTTTTTAAGTAGTTGAGTGCTTTAGGTCTGTTTTCTTTACATTTTCATATTCCTCATTCTGAGAAATGCAATATGGCTGTCATCAAAAGACTGATAGAGTAGATTTGAAGTCAGGAAACTAAGATTTAAACTCTGATACTAACTTTCTGGGTCATGTTAGTGGTTTTAGGTAGTTAATATTCCAATGTGCAAAATAAAGGCCCCTTCTGGTTCTTGAATTTGAGATTATACATCAATAATTTGCATGAGGCACTATGTGTTGAGCAGAATGTTAAGCTGGAAGTCCTAGATCACGGCACTAGCAGTCTAGTGTGTGGTTCATTTCTTCCTGGTTCATAGACAAGTCTTCTTGTTGTGTTCTCACATGGTGGAAAAAAGCAAGAAGCCTCTCTGGGATCCTTGTAAGGGACACTAGTCCTATTCACAAGGGCTCCACTCTGCTACTAAGATCCCATCTCTGAATACCATTACATTGGGAGTTAGGATTTGCTTCTTTTTTCCCCCAGCTTTACTGAGGTATATTTAATAAAATATTAATATATTTAAAGTGAACAACCTGACAACTTAAGCATACATTATAAAAGGATTCCCATAGTATTACTTAGCACATCCATTACCTCATATGTTTAACCTTTTTACAATTTTTTTTAATTTTTTTTTTTGGTGGGAACACTTAAGTTCTATTCTCAGCAAATTTTAATTATACAAAACAGTATTATCAACTCTAGTCACCATGTTATACATTAGATATTCAGACCTCATTCATCTTATAGCTGAAAGTATGTACCCTTTCAGTAACCTCTTCCCATTTCCCTCATCCTCCAGCCCCTGGAAAGCACCAGTCTATTCTATGTTTCTTGTTTCTTTGAGTTCAATTCTTTTTTTTTTTTTTAGTAGATTCCACATATAAATGATACCATGCAGTATTTGTCTTTCTCTGTCTGCTTTACTTCACTTAGCATAAGGTGTTCCAGGTTCATCCATATTGTTGCAGATGGCAGGGTTTCCTTCCTTTTTTTAGTTTAACATATAACACCCATAACATATACTATATATTATATATATTATTATATGTAGCAAATGTCACATTTTCTTTAACCATATATCTGTCAACAGACATTTAGTTTGTTTCCATATTTGACTATTTTGAATAATGCTGTAATGAACATGGAAGAACAGATCGTGCTTCAAAATAATGATTTTGTTTTTTTGGATATATATCTACAAGTGAGACTGGTGGACCATGTGGTAGGTCTGTTCTTAATTTCTTGAGGAACCAGCTGATTGTTGCCCATAGTGGCTATACCAGTTTACATCCCCACCAACAGGGCACAAGAATTCCCTTTTCTTCACATCCTAGCCAGTGTTCATTATCTCTTGTCTTTTTGATAATAGCCATTGTAACAGTGCGAGGTAATATCTCACTGTGGTTTTGCTTTGGATTTCCCTTATGATTAGTGATATTGAGTACCTTTTCATGTATCTGTTGGTCACTTGTATGTATTCTTTAGAAAAATATTTAATGGATGCTTTGCCCATTTTAAAAATTGGGTTATTTGTTGGTTTTTGTTTGCTTCACTATTGAGTTATATAAGTTCCTTGCATATTTAGAATATTAATCTCCTATCAGCTATGTGATTTGCCTGTATTTTATCCAATTCCATAGGTTACCTTTTCATGCCTCTCCCAGAGGTATGTGATTTGGGAGCCAGTGCCTTGGGGCTGGGGGCAACCTTAATAGTTGGGGTGCTGGATGCCTGGACATGCACCTTCCAGGGAAAAGATGGAGACTTGGTTTAACTGTTGGAGACAGCCAGCAGGAGAAGGCAAGGCAAGTCCCCACCAGCTCTACCAGGTTGCTGAGATGATCCTAGTCAGTACCTAGATGCATACTAATTAGTAGCTGGACTCAGTAAAGTATGCAGAGAAAATCCTTCTGGGAAAAAATGTGGGAGATGGGCATTTTTTTCTGTTTCCTCTGTGTTGAGCCAGTGTGGGTTGAGGGCAATGGTGGCCAAGAGTGCTACCCAAGCCTGCATAACAATTGCTTCCTTGTCTGGTATAGTCCTGTGGGATTCATAAGCACAAGTCCCAGTTGGCTCTCAGAACTATATGATTTAGGGGCCTGTTCCTTGGGCGGCAGCTTTAAACGTTGGGGCTCTGTATTGTGGTCCAGTGGCTCATTCTTCAGAGAAACGCTGAGGATTAGGGGTCTCTCCCCATTGTACAGCCTGTGCTGAGCGGTCAGTGTGCCACTTTTTATGGCAAGAGTATGTCTTAGCCTTTCCCACCCAGTGTGGGTATTTTCTTAGTACCCAATGTGTAGGAGTCACTCATCTAGTTTCTGGGTTTCTTTCAAAGGAAATTGATCTGTGTAGCTGTATAGTGCATCTGTAGAAGGTAGTGCATTTTACACATTGAAATCCTACCAACAGGGATGTCACCAACATGATGACATAGGAAGCTCCTGAATTTCCCTCCTATGTCATCATGTTGGTGACATCCCTGTTGGTAGGACTTCAATGTGTAAAATGTGGGAAGACATAAATATTTAGTCTATGGCTAATATCTCTTCTCTGTGCTAAGTTTACCTTGCTATTAACATCCTTGAAACCATTCAAGACTATTACTTTTTTTGTACAGGATGTTGGTGGCAATATGTTCATAATAGGAGAAGCACAAACTTGAATGGAACCTTGATTTTGTTTTTAAAAGTCTAACCCTAATTACAATCCCTCTAGTGGGTTTGTTATCCCGCTCCTTACTTACAGGCTGTATCACTTTATCATCCTCAACTGTGTCATTATTTTGTGCATAAAAATCAATGAGGCTTGATAGGGTGAGTGGTGAAGGTTTCTCTCTTAATGGACTCTGCTTTGTTCCAGGCATGGCAGCTTGGATGTATAGAATGTGCCCACAGGGCATTTTATTTGCCAATGTTGTCACTTAATTCTCTTTCCACTTCCCCAAAAGTGCTTGGAGAGTTTCGGCGGGAGCTGTGTGTAGAGCTGTCATCCCTGGTGCCCCTGCCATGCCCTTCTCAGATGCTCCATTTGGGTTTGCAACATTTGTCATACAGCCACTTAGCTGTCTGTCACAGCCTTTGGATATCTGCCCTGGTGTAGTCTCTAAGATTTAGTATCACAAAGTATCAAGGTGCAAGTTGCATGAGAATTATTGAGGTGAGCTACAAAGATGAATAACATATAGGCCATGCCCCCCAAAGCTCTAACCTTCCATCAGAAAGATGGGCAGAAATGTAAATAACAAGCAAGGATTTAATAAAACAGAATGCCCAAGGATAGTACGGGCAAATAGAAGCAGCCAACTTCTATATTCTAAATTGGATCACTGGGGCTATACATTGCAGAATCCACTCTAAAATCTTAGCATCTTTTGGTTTAATTTTCTCATCTGTAAAGAGACGGAACCCAATGATGTTTAAATTCCCTCCTACTCCTGAAGTATTCATGTCTTGGCAAATCAATCAACAAGGCTGTATTTCTCCATTCAAAAAATGGAGACTTTAGTAAAACCTAGTACAGTGTTGGCATATAATAGGTGATCAGTAAATGGTGGCTATCTGTGTAATTTTGCTTATTGTTATTTTAGGGTAGATAGCCTTGCTGGCAAGATTTAAAGAGCTAGTATAGGGTTTCTTGGTCTCAATAAATTCCATTGTTCTTATTGTATTATATTTGTTTCCTTGGAATCACTAAGGCTCAAGTTTTTAAGAATTTATCACTAAAATGTTAGTGAGATGAAGCTGTGTATGTTTTTCTAATGTTAATTTATTTATATTAAGAGAGAGAGAGAGACAGAGACAGAGACAGAGAGAGCAAGCAGGGAAGGGGAAGAGAGAGAGAGAATCCCAAGCAGGCTCCATGCTGTCAGCACAGAGTCTGGGACAGGGCTTGATCCCACAACCCTGGGATCATGACCTGAGCCAAAATAAAGAGTCAGGTGCTCAACCAACTGAGCCACCTACATACCCCAAAGCTGTGTGGTTTTTGTTGATGGGATTAGTGATATCTTAAGCCTATAACTAGTACCTCTGTTATCAGTTATCATTAAGTAGGGAAAATAAACTAAAGCTTCTTTTTTTTTAAGTTTACTTATTTTGAGAGAGAAAGAACATGAATGGGGAGGAGCAGAGAGAGAGAGGGAGAGAAAGAATCCTAAGCAGGTTCCGTGTTGTCAGCACAGAGCCCAACATAGGGGTTGATCTTATGAACTGTGAGATCATGACCTGAGCCAAAATCAAGAGTCAGATGCTTAACCAGCTGAGCCACTCAGGTGCCCCTAAACTAAAGCTTCTTATTAGGGCTAGTCAGGAGGAGGAAAGGAAGAAGGAGGGGGAGGAGAAGAAAAGATGTGTGTGGGGGAGACTTTGAAATTTTAACTCAGTCAAAAATCTGAAGAAAATGGAAGCAAAATTCCTTACCAACATCCCCAAAGTAACTTTGGCATTGGTGTTCATCCAAGGGTCTCATGCTTCAATGCCTACCATGGCCAGGAATGATCACTTAAGGGGGAGAAATCCATTGTGTGAAGATCTAAGTAAGTCAAAGAGGTAGACCTAAAGGTTGCAGCAGGCCTCATTTCTGGAAATTGTTTGCTATGTGGGAATGAGCTCCTAGTGCTGACTGATATTTGTTTGGTGGTTTGAAAAAGAAGTTGGAAATCAGGATTCTTATGAGAAGTTTCCTAATTTTTAAATGTTGACAAATTATTAAATAATAAAAAAAAATCAGTACCATAATCTATACCTAATGAAATGAATACATTTGAGGTAGCTAGGGGAGGAGAAAGAAGGTGGTGGGGAGGGAGAAGAGGGAATCTCTTCAATCATAATCACTGAAGAACACCAGGGGAATTTCAGCCAATGCCTTCCCCAGTCATAGAATGATTCCAAACTAGCAACACTTCACTGTACTTTTTAAATGTACTGCTTAAAGTGCCTATTCAAAATATCTTAACTCTACACTTATATCTGTCTTCAGAGTATGCTCAGAGGAAGACTGATGGGCACTCCCTAGCACAGATACACAGGCAAAAAGATACAAGAACTGGTTTTGCCTTCAGAATTGTCTAATCCAATTCATTCTTTATTTTTAATGTTTATTTATTTTGAGAGAGAGAGAGAGAGAGGCATAGAGAAAGGGAGAGAGAGAATCCCAAGCAGGCTCCTTGCTGCGAGTGCAGAGTCTGACGTGGGGCTCAATCTCACGAACCAGGAGATCACGACCCGAGCCGAAATCAAGAGTCGGATGCTTAACCAACTGAGCCACCCAGGTGCCCCTCCAATTCATTCTTTATTAAACTGACTTTCAGAGAGGTTAAGAGGCTTGCCTAGATTCACAGTTATTTAATTGCAAAGCTGGTACAATAACCCATGTTTCTTAATTTTGTCTGGAGACAGCCCATAGCTTCTCGATTCATATTTACTTATAAACTATCCACTTCTCCAAATCCAAGATCACAGAGTCCATCCTCCTTTTGTTGTTAAAATTATAATGTCTCTTAGGTCCACCTTCCAGGGTTTCACATGGGTAGAGGCTAGCAGCACTGATAAAATGGCTCTGGAGCAGCAATGATTTAGAACTTCACTGTAGCCTTTGATCACTGGCACACTTTGCCCTGATGTGAATTCCACCGATGGAGTTTTATCGGGCAGCTGTATAGCTTTCTAGCTTATGGAGTTGAAATAAATCTCTTCTAAGCCCCGTTATTTTCCTCTCCTGCCCAGTTCTTTATTAACTACAGGTTGCAAGGCACTTTGGAAGCTTTTCCCCAGCCAAATTTTATGCGCAGTCTGCCACTGCCCTCTGCTGGTGGGACTATTCTTAAGATGTGTTCAGAAGGAAGGGTAAATGGCAAATTTTGTGATCCTTTTAGTTCTTTTGGTTCCAGCACATGCAAGTAAAGGACACTAACAAAAGATCTATTACATTTAGGAATTAAATTCAGCAAATGGCTCTCACAATTTTCTGTGCTGATGCTACCATATCCTAGGCAAACACTAAGGCCAAAAGGGGTGTGCGTGCCTGTGTGTGTGGAGGGGAGGGGATATCAGGCCTGTGGGTTCATGGTTATGGGAGGAGAAATTAAAGCAAAAGACCAGTTAAATTATGCCAGTTTTTTTCCCCACAGTTAAAGGTGAACGGTGTCTGAAATATTCATTGGTTTGTTTCAAGCACAGGACCTCAGCCCCAGACTTTACTTCATATGCAGTCAATGTGATCTATTCTGGCTTGAAATATTAAAGACGATCTATTTTGTAACGGGTGGGATATGTCAGCTGCCTCCCATTTGAAATAGTGGATCATGAATAGTCAAATGTTCCCTTTCCTGTTTTCCATTAACGCTAAGTTGGAGGAGACTTGGGATTTTATCTATATTTATAGCATATGGAATCATACACTAGAAAAGCCATGAGCGTGAATTTGGCAGGGAAGAGAGGATATCTCTGTCAACATAACCAGGGTCTCAGTGGTTTCTAGGTTATTAATGTGCCTCAAAAATTTGTAGGAGCTGCATATGTTTGAGACAGTGAACTATTTTTCCACCAGCTGTGTGTATTCCTTTAATTCTGGACTCAACCAGTTTTCAACACGTAGTGAAAGAAAAGTAAATATTCTTGCACCTGGCCTCATGCCATGTGGCAAAACTCAGACTTGAAAAATGTATTTGAAGCAAAAATTAATGCCCGACTTATTCTGGAGAAAGACTATTCTCTTAAACAAGGTTATTTAAGTGTGTTAGTTAGATGGATGTCAGAATTGTATTTTCTCACAAAATTTTACATAAGTCCTTGTATGTCTATACTGTTACAAATGAATCCATGTGACCGTGAAGATATCCACACTGAACATTCAAAACACCACTTATTAATAACATCAGAATCCAAAGCTATCTCAAAAATAATACTTTATAGCTGACTTTACAAGTATTCTCATTACCATTTTGGTCTATCCATCCATCTATTATCTATCATCTATCTAATAATTAGGTAGATTCCAGATGTATCCATTTTGAATCTAATAGTATTCAACAGGTTTGAGAAGTTGGAATGATCAAGATATATTAAGTCTCTCCTGCTTTAAACACACACAGATTTGTTGTACAGAAACAATCAAAAACTAAATTTCTATTCTACAGGTGAAAACAAATATTATTCAACTTTCCAAGTATTCAGATGTATATTTCTAAATTGGACAACTTCTCTGAAAATATTTCTTTGCTTTAAATGAATCTTATGTCCATTTTTTTCCTGTGCATTGGTGGTTGGCTTAATCATTTATTCTTTTTCTTAAAGCAGCCTTATTGAGGCCTTATTATAATTTATATACTATACATTTCACTTGTTAAACTTGTAGAATTCAATGGATTTTAGTATATCATGGAGTTGTACAACCAGCACCAAAATCTAACTTTGGAAACATTTTGCCACCCCAAAAGAAACCCCCCACCTCCCTGCTTCTACTCCTGCATCCCCAGCTGAGGGAACTACTAATCTATTTTCTGTTTCTATAGATTTGCCTTTTCTGGACATTTCATATAAATAGAATCATACCATATGTGGTCTTTTGTGACTGGCTTGTTTTATTTAGCATAATGTGTCTAAAGCTCCCCCATGTCGTAGCATGTACCAGTACTTCACTATTTCTTATGGCTGAATAATATTTCATTGTATGTACATACCATTTCATTTATTCATCAGTCAGATAATGGACATTTGAGTTATTTCATTTTTGGCTATTATGAACAATGCTGCCATGAGCATTCAGGTGCACGTTTTGTATGAATATATGTTTACATTTCTCTTGAGTATATACTTAGGAGTGAAATTGCTTGGTCATATGATAACTCTGTGTTTAACTTTTTTGAGGAAATGCCAACTATTTTCCAAAGCATTTTACATTCCTTCCAGTAATGTGTAAGAGTACCAGTTTCTCCACATCATCTCCAACATTGCCATTATCTATCTTTTTTATTATTACTTTCCTAGTGGATATAAAGTGGTATCTCATTATGGTATTAATTTGCATTTCCCTGGTGATTAATGCTATTAGGCATCTTTTCATGTACTTATTTGCCATTTGTATATGTTCTTTGGTGAAATGACTATTCAGGGCCTTTGCCAAATGTTTAATTGGGTTACATATCTCTTAATTATTGAATTGTAAGAGTACTTTATATATTCTAGATAGCAATCCCTTACTAGCTATATAATTTGCAAATATTTTCTCCCATTCTGTGTGTTTTCTTTTCACTATCTTGACATCATTTGCAACAGACCAAAAAAAAAAAAAAAACAGTTTTGCTAAAGTCCAAATTATCTAATTTTTCTTTTGTTTTTTGTGCTATTGGTGTGTAGAAGATATTGCTTAAGCTTACATCACAAAGATTTTCTTCTCTCTAGATATATCTTTAAGTAGGCTCCACGCTCAATGTGGGTCTTGAACTCACAACCTCAAGATTAAGTCACATGCTCTACTGACTGAGCCAGCCAGGCATCCTAACTTCTACATTTTTTCCTACTTCTATATTTAAAAAAATATTATTTATTTTTGAGACCAAGAGAGAGTGTGAACAGGGGAGGAACAGAGAGAGGGAGACACAAAAGCCAAAGCTGACTCCAGGCTCTGAGCTGTCAGCACAAAGCCCCACGTGGGGCTCGAACTCACAAACTGAGAGATCATGACCTGAGCCGAAGTGGGACATTCAACCAACTAAACCACCCAGGTGCCCCTCCTACTTCTATATTTTAAGAGTGTTTCTATTTATGTTTTTAATTTAGCTCTTATATTTAGTTCTGTGTTCTATTCTGAGTTAATTTTTGGATATAATGTAAAGAAGTCATCCAATCCCACCACTCCATTCTTTTGTATGTCAATATATAGTTGTTCAGCACCATTTGTTAAAAAAAAATTCTCCTAATGAATTCTTACGGTACCATTATTGAAAATTAATAGGCCATAAATGTAAGGGTTCATTTCTGGACCACCCTCCCAATCTGTTCCACTGATCTATATATCTATCCTTATGTTAGTACCACACTGTCTTGATTACATTTTATAGTGAATTTTGAAATTGGGAAGCATGTGTCTTCCAACTTTGTTCTTTTTTAAGTTTCAAAAGTGTGTTTTTAATTAGATAATTTTACTGAAAATATTTCTGCTTTAATTTTTTTTTTCATGTTTGTTTATATTTGAGAGAGAGACAGAGCACGAGCGGGGAAGGGGCAGACAGAGAGGGAACCACAGAATCCAAATCAGGCTTCAGGTTCTGAGCTGTAAGCACAGAGCTTGAGGCAGGGCTCAAACCCACAAACTGCAAGATCATGACCTGAGCCGAAGTTGGATGCTTAACTGACTGAGCCACCCAGGTGTCCCAAAATATTTCTGCTTTAAAGTGTTAGAAATTAGAATGACCAACTGTTGTGGATGTTTCTTCCTATGCATTGGTAGCTGCCTTAGTGATTTCTGTCTTGTTCTTTTGGATGAAGCAAATTACTAGTTTTAATATTATGCACCCCAAATTTTACTATACAATTTTAAACAAACATGAAGAATTAAAAAACACTTTCTCTTTTTAAGTAGTGTTAATTTTGTTTCCAGAGGCTTTCCCAAGACAGAAACATAATGTGTGGGCTTCTCTGGTCCAGCTGGGCAAAGGTCCAGGATTTTAACTATTAGTTTTCAGCTGGCTGAGGTCAGTTGCCACATGTTGGAAGCTAAGGTCATCAATATGAGGGGAAAAAAATGAAAGGTGTCAAGGAAGAAAAGAAGTGAGTACCAGTGTAACCAGAAAGGGAAACCAACAAATTGAAATAAATTAATTCCATACGTTTTTGGCTTTTCCTTTCTAGGGAAGCATTAAATTTGGTTGTTAGAACTATATGATGAGAAGAAATAGAAGTTTTGGTAAAAGATCCTAATCAGTTTATACTAAAGAGGAAGATACAGGTTCTAATAAAACCTTGAATAATCACATAATTTCAAGGAAGACTTTTGATTATTTACTCCAAAGTGCTAGTTTTGAAGATTGCAAGAAGATCAGAAAATATAATGTGACCAATATTGCCCAAATAGCAAGTGTCTGTGTCAGTCCTAAAACCAAGATCCCCTGGCTTCTAAGTCTGATTTCATCCAGATTTACCTTCAGAAGACATTATAATAATAATAAATATGACTTATATTTTAGAAGAAAAGTTGAAAAGAGCATAGAAAGGAACATCAGAGGACACCACAACCTAATACAACTTTGATATTTCTAAATTTCTTGTATATGACACAACATAACACTGGTATCCAATAAAAATGCTGGTTTAAGTCTCCTGGGGAAACACATATTGTCTCCTAAATACCATACTAAGTCTTCATTCAGATTCAGCCTATACACAGGAACTTGAACATAGAAAGACAATTGCTTAAAATAAGCTATGTGTACATTCAGTCCCCAAATGGTCAACTCTGCCATCTGTGGGACTGCAACCAGCTTGGAAACTGACAGAATTTGCTAGTGAAAGCACGGGACTCCCCATTTCTTCTTTTCCCATATATGTAGTTAGGTTCCTGGTTTGTTATTATACAGACATTAGTTCAAGTTCTATAGATGGTGACAGAAGTAAAGGATTCTGCACCTAATCTAAGTTTAAACAGATCTAAGACACATCCTTAATGCTTCAAAACTAGAAGAACTTTAAGCAGTCCTTCTGTACATGTGGCTGTTTTCATCTTGCCAGAATATAGATTCTTTTCCTTATACCAGAATCTGAGATTTCCTTTCATTACCACTACCAGACTTGAACTACATTGCTCTGGGAATGGCTGATCTCACCCTATTCCAAAGGTATACATGTGATCTAGCTCTAGCTAAACCAGTGTTATGCATCCCCAATTGATCAATTGGTCCATGAATTTGAAACCCATTACTGACAGAGTAATCAACAGTAGTAACTTTAGTAGACCTAAAACCATGATAGAGGTCAGCTTGGAGCTACTCATTCTCTTACCATTATGAAAAGAGAGACTGAGTAAGGATTATGCCAACACAGAGAGAAACACTGGCAAGATAATAAGAACAGATTCTGTGTTGTCTCTGATTTTGGTTAAGCTGGTCTAGGTTGGGTTTTTTGTCACTTGCAACCAAAAGAGTCCCAGTGAATATATCATTGAAAGTGCTATTGTGACTCATAGAAGAGAGAGGAGAGAGGGAAGTAATAAGCAAGGGAGAAAAAGAGAGATGAGGGGGAAGAGGTCTTATTTCATCTTGAATTAAAAACAAAAGATATTAAATAGAATCTCTCATCAAAACTATACTTGAATAAAAGAAACAGCAATGTTATAATGAAATAAATGATCCTGGAATTCAAAAGGTTATTTTGAAGAATTTGAGTCATGAAGAAACATGGCAAATGGTTGCTCCAATAAAACAAAAAGAAAGGATAAAGAGTCAAAGGAAATTCTTTACTAATGGGTTTTCTAATCAAGAACAATATGCCTAAGACCTCTATTCCTCATGATTTTCCATTCTTTTGTGTAAGTTTAACCTGTCTTTGCCTCCTTGGAGATTAGTAGGAGAAAAAAGTAAGAATGTAAAGAGCTTAATTAAGGCTCTTTGCAAACAAGTTTAATAAAAGAGGTTAAGTTTATTTTCTTAGCATTCAGTCTTCATGTATATTGTAGCTTTTTTGAAGGGACAGGAAGACATACATTTTATTTACTTAAAATAGATTAATTCATTGGCTTGCACTTTCCAAGCCTGAAAATATTGGAGACAAGTTTGAAAAGAAGTATCAGAGGCAAACGTTTTTCTTCTCTCCCAAAAGTCTCAAAACAGAACTTTGTCACTTCACATTTTCATAAACTAAGTACTGCTCATGAAGAAGCCCCTCAGGAGAAGGGGGAAAAAATGAGAATTGAATTTGGGTAATAAGATTAAATTATCACCAGGAAATGTGTTTCAGAAAGTCCAAGATTATCAGCCTTCACAACACTGTTATCTTAGTCTGCTTTCGCAACAAGTTCCCCGGCTGCCGGAAAGGTGTTGCAGAGGAAGCCTAATGACTAGGTGGTGTCTTAACTATTCTTCCTTTTTGAGGCTTTCAGTGTTTCTCCACCTTGCATGTTGGCAATTGATCCCTGCCTGAGAGGTGGTCCCACACCTTCCTGGCATCTTCTCAATTCTCACTCCCATTCTCAGGGTACTTTGCTTCTTCACATTAGTTGAAATGGGCTGCTCTCTTTCTTTAGACCTCAATTTTTCCATCTCTTGCCTCTTTCCTCCTGCTTGAATTCAATTTCCTTTTAATAAAACAAATGACTTCCTTGGGTCAAAGACCCTTGTTCTGTGTACCCAATGGGGAGAGGAAGAATTGATATGAGGGAGGAACTACAATGTGTAATATACATGTATAATTGGAAAAAAAAATGAAAAGAATAGGAAAAGACAATAGATGATGAAAGAAAACATATTTGTATGTTTCTATAAATGGAAGAATGATGGTGGCTTATCTACCTCCAAGGATCCTTTTCTTCTGATATAATGAAACAATGATTTTGTTTGAGCAATGAGTCCTTCACCAGAATTCAGTTCCCAGTTTTCCCTGGAGCTTCCCTGCAGCTATGGTAGCCATAGGACTCAGTTCAACCATGGGATGTGAACAAAGGCAAATCCCTCTGACACTTTTCCTTTTACCTTTCTCATTTTTTCTTTCCTGGAATGAGAATGTGATTCCTAGAATTTGAAAAATTCTATTTTCATATATAAATTTATAAATCCATGAAATAACATATTATATATAATATATATAAAATAACATATATGATATTATATATAATATACATAATTTACATAATTTATATATGTGTATATATGTATATGCATGTGTGTATATGTATATATGTGTGCATTTGTCTGGTTGTACCAGAGGTTAGTGTGGCAGCATGTCTGGCATTTAATGGATGAAGGAAATCAATGTTCTTTATCTGGAAATGCTAATATTAACCTGTTTAGAGCCATCAATACAGGCAGTTTATACTTTTTGAATATTATGATCAATGTAAAAATGTGATAAAAATTTTATACAAGCAACTAATGATTTTCTTAGTGGAAATTACCTACAAGTAAAAATACTTGGTCCAAGTTCAGTGATTTTAAGGTTTTAAGATGATGAATGTATGTGTATATACAGAATTTTTGTTCAAAGTTGTCTTTCAGAAAATCTGTACCCATTTATGTTCCAAATTATCTATGTACATTTTGCTAATCCAAGTAAATTTGGTTTTTAAGAGTAGCATTTGTTTAACATTGAGTTAACCTGTCCTTAAATGCCCTCAGGTTTGTGCCATTGTTTCTGTGTAAATGAAGGATTAGAGTACCAGTGAAGGGGTGAAGATGGGACTACTGATCCCATTTCTAAAAATAGTTTACTTCTATTCTCCTAGAAGCAGTGAAGTCAATTTCTCAATGACTGTACCAATGAAAATGGAAGAACATTTGCATAGACCTTTCTAAGATTACAAATTCCATGCTGAATTGACCCCAGGAAGTATTTTTGTTATTTTAATTTTAGACAGGAGGAAATTTTAGAGATACTAAGATTTGTTTGTGATAGAAAGAAATGAAGAAGGCAGGCTTAGGCTTCTTAGAAATTGCTGTTATAAAATGAGTTATAACATGCACCAAATTTCTGAGTGACAAAATTATCCTATTAAGTGATTAATAAATCACAGTGATTTTACTATGTGACTCTAAAGCTTAAAACATGTGCATTATTAAGATTTAGGAGGGGTGCCTGGGTGGCTCAGTTGGTTAAACGTCTGACTTCGGCTCAGGTCATGATTTCATGGTTCCTGAGTTTGAGCCCAGCATTGGGCTCTGTGCTGACAGCTCAGAGCCTGGAGCCTTCTTCAGATTCTGTCTCTCCCTCTCTCTGCTCCTCCCCACCACTCACACTCTGTCTCTCTTTCTCTCTCTTAAAAATAAAAACATTAAAAAAATAGATTTAGGAAATAGAAAACACCTTACAATATCATTATGACATACAGCTGACAACTCTTAACATTTTGGGGTGTTTTGCATGTGTGTGTGTGTGTGTATTTGTGCATATATTTTTATACAAATCAAATAAAATATATACTGTGATAGTGGCATATTTACTCTCTTACTGCTCTTGTTCAGCATGTGTTCTACTGCACACAGTAGGTCCTCAGTATGTCTGCTGAATGCTGGACTTGAAGGGAGAATGTCAAGTTTCTTTCAGACTGTGTTTGTCTGTACAACATTGAGATCAGTCTTCCCAAGTACTAAATAGCAGTTTGCATTACACTGCAAAATATTACTTCTTTTATGGATGAAAATACTAAGTTCCAGGAAGTTAAGCGGTTTGTTCCAGGTTACACTGTGAATAAACTACAGAAATAAGACTTGAGTCCAAGCCTCTGTATTCTGTTTTATGTTTTTATATTTTATGTTTAGTACTCCTCTAGATACAACACAGTTGCTTCAAATTCCTTTTTTTGTTTTGTTTTAAGTATATTAAAAAGTCAAATATAACTTACATTCAGGAAGTTAAGAATACAATAAAAATAAATACATATATATATGCATGATTAGACTAATCTGTTATTTCTCACATCAAATTTAATAACCTTCTTATGGATACACACACCATAATTGCCTGGTTACCATGAAACTATGTGGATTTTTGTCTATGACCATACATATGTCTGAGTGGCTATATCATATGCAGATGGAATGAAACCAGGCTTTTAGATGACACATCGTATTGTGAGGAAATGCTGTAATGGTAAAATGCATATACACAATACCCTTTAGCTCTACCCACACTTGGGAATGGAAACACTAATTGTGCCTTTAGAAATAAATACTGCAATATTGTGGTTTACTGGGATACAAAATTAGGAGCTCTAACACGGTGTTCCTGTAATTTGTATATCTCCTTGCCGGTATTATCTTTTTGTTTTCAATTTATAATTTTTTGAAAGGATTAAATTGTTTCCTTTATTTCTAATGCTTATCCTAAATGGCATAATTGTGGACAGGAAGAACAGGAGTAGGGTGTAAATCTGTTTTCCCCTACTGCTCCTTATTGACCCAAAAATGTCTAGTCTGGCTGTTCATCACCATCTTTTCAGCCTTTCACATTTCATTCCTGGATTCTACCGCAGACTTGTATATTAACATGTTGATTTCTTTTCTTTTTTTCTTTTCTTTTTTTTCTATATAAAACTTATTTTATTTTAAAATTTATTATTTTTTTTAATTTACATCCAAGTTAGTTAGCATGTAGTGCAATAATGATTTCAGGAGTAGATTCCAGTGATTCATAATCTACATATAACACCAGTGCTCATCCCATCAAGTGCCCTCCTTAATGCCCCTTACCTATTTAGCCCATGCCCCCACCCACAACCCCTTCAGCAACCCTCAGTTTGTTCTCTGTATTTAAGATTCTCTTATGTTTTCTCCCCTTCCTTGTTTTTATATTATTTTTTTCTCCCTTCCCTTATGTTCATCTGTTTAAATTCCTCACATGAGTGAAGTCATATGGTATGTGTCTTTCTCTAATTTTGCTTAGCATAATACCCTCTAGTTCCATCCACACTGCTAAAAATGGCAAGATTTCATTCTTTTTGATTGGTGAGTATTATTCCATTGTATATATATACCACATCTTCTTTATCCATTCATCCACCAATGGACATTGGGCTCTCTCCATACTTTGGCTATTGTTGATAGCACTGCTATAAACATTGGGGTGCATGTGCCCTTTGAAACAGCACACCTTTATCCCTTGGATAAATGTTTAGTAGTGCAATTGCTGGGTCATAGGGTAGTTCTATTTTTAGTTTTTTGAGGAACCTCCATACTGTTTTCCAGAGTGGCTGCACCGGTTTGTATTCCCACCAACAATGCAAAAGAGATCCTCTTTCTCTGCATCCTCGACAACATCTGTTGTTGCCTGAGTTATTAATGTTAGCCATTCTGACAGGTGTGAGGTGGTATCTCATTGTGGTTTTGATTTGTACTTCCCTGATGATGAGTGATGTTGAGCATTTTTTCATGTGTCTATTAATCATCTGGATGTCTTCTTTGGAGAAGTCTTTATTCATGTTTTTTGCCTATTTATTCACTGGATTATTTGTCTTTTGGGTGTTGAGTTTGATAAGGTCTTTCTAGATTTTGGATACTAACCCTTTATTTGATATGTCATTTGCAAATATCTTTTCCCATCCTTTCAGTTGCCTTTTAGTTTTGCTGACTGTTTTCTTCACTGTGCAGAAGCTTTTTATTTTGATGAGGTCCCAATAGTTCATTTTTGATTTGTTTCCCTTGCCTCTGGAGATGTGTTGAGTAAGAAGTTGCTGCAGCTGAGGTCAAAGAGGTTTGCTTGCTTTCTCCCCTAGGATTTTGATGGCTTCCTGTCTTACATTTAGATCTTTCATCCATTTTGAGTTTATTTTTATGTATGGTGTATGAAAATGGTCCAGGTTTATTTTTCTGCATGTCGCAGTCCAGTTCTCCCAGCACCACTTGCTGAAGAGACTGTCTTTTTCCATTGGATATTCTTTCCTGTTTTGTCAAAGATTAGTTGGCCATACATTTGTGGGTCCATTTCTGGGTTTCCTATTATGTTCCATTGATCTGAGTGTCTGTTTTTGAGCCAGTACCATACTGTCTTGATGATTACAGCTTTGCAATACATCTTGAAGTCCAGGACTGTGATGCCTTCAGCTTTGGTTTATCTTTTTCAGTATTGCTTTGGCTATTCAGGGTCTTTTCTGGTTCCATGTAAATTTTAGGATTGTTTGTTCTAGCTTTGAGAAGAATGCTGGTGTTATTTTGATAGGGATTGGATTGAATATGTAGATTGCTTTGGGTAATAATTGACATTTTAACAATATTTGTTCTGCAATCCATGAGCATGGAATATGTTTCCATTTTTTGGTCTTCTTAAATTTCTTTCATAAGCTTTCTAAAGTTTTCACTATATGGATTTTTCACCTCTTTGGTTAGGTTTATTCCTAGGTATTTTATGGTTTTTGGTGCAATTGTAAATGGGATAGATTCCTTGATTTCTCTTTCTGTTGATTCATTATTGGTGTATAGAGATGCAACTGATTTCTGTGCATTGATTTTATATCCTGCAACATTGCTGAATTCATGGATCAGTTCTAGCAGTTTTTTGGTGGAATCTTTTGGGTTTTCCATATAAAGTATCATGTTGTCTGTGAATAGTTTGACTTCCTCCTTGCCGATTTGAATGCCATCTATTCCTTTGTGTTGTCTGATTGCTGAGGCTAAGCCTTTTAATACATGTTGAAATACAGTGGCGAGAGTGGACATCCCTGTCATGTTTCTGACCTTAGGGAAAAAGCTCTCAATTTTCTTCTGTTGAGGATGATATTAGTGATGGGTCTTTCATATATGGCTTTTATGATCTTGAGCTATGATCCTCCTATCCCTACTTTCTTGAGGGTTTTTATCATGAAAGGATGCTGTATTTTTCAAATGCTTTCTTTGCATCTATTGAGAGGATCATATGGTTCTTGTCCTTTCTTTTATTGATGTGATGAATCACATTGATTGTTTTGCAAATATTAAACCAGCCCTGCATCCCAGGTATAAATCCCACTTAGTCGAGGTGAATGATTTTTTTAATGTATTGTTGGATCTGATTGGCTAATATCTTGTTGAGGATTTTTACATCCATGTTCATCAGGGAATTGGTCTGTAGTTCTACTTTTTAGTGGGGTTTTTATCTGGTTTTGAAATCAAGGTAATGCTGGCTTCATAGAATGAGTTTGGAAGTTTTCCTTCCATTTCTATTTTTTGGAGCAGCTTCAAAAGAATAGGTGTTAACTCCTCTTTAAATGTTTGGTAGAATTCCCCTAGAAAGCCATCTCGCCCTGGACTCTTGTTTTTTGGGAGATTTTTTATTACTAATTTAATTTCTTTACTGGTTATGGGTCTGTCCAAATTCTCTATTTCTTGTTTTAGTTTGGTAGTTCATATGTTTCTAGAAATTTGTCCATTTCTTCCAGAGTCCCCAATTTATTGGTGTATAATCATAATAGTCTATTATTATTGTTTGTATTTCTGCAGTGTTGGTTGTGATCTCTCCTCTTTCATTATTGGTTTTATTTATTTGGATCCTTTCCTTCATCTGTTAGATCAAGCTGGTAGGGGTTTATCAATTTTGTTAATTCCTTCAAAGAACCAGCTCCTGGGTTCTACTGTTTGTTGTTATTGTTGTTGTTGTTTTTCCCCAATGGCTCTAATCTTTATTATTTCCTGTCTTCTGCTGGTTTGGAGGTTATTTGCTGTTCTTTTCCAGCTCTTTAAGGTGTGAGGTTAGATTGTGTATCTGAGACCTTTCTTCCTTCTTTAGGAAGGTCTGGATTGCTATATATTCCCCTCTTAGAATCACCTTTGCTGCATCCCAGAGGTTTTGGGCAGTGGTGTTATCATTTTCATTGGCTTCCATGTACTTTTTAATTTTCTCTTTAACTTCTTGGTTAGCCCATTCATTCTTTAGGATGATGTTCTTTAGTCTCCAAGTATTTGTTTTCTGAAAATATGCACAGTATGATCTCAATCTTTTTGTACTTGCTGAGGGCTGATTTGTGTCCCAGTGTGATCTATTCTGGAGAATGTTCCATGTGCACTCGAGAAGAATGTGTATTTTGCTTCTTTAGGATGAAATGTTCTGAATATAGTTGTTAAGTCCATCTGGTCCAGTGTGTCATTCAAACCCCTTGTTTCCATGTTGATTTTCTGTTTAGATGATCTGTCCATTGCTGTGAGTGGGGCGTTGAAGTCCCCTACTATTATGGTATCATTATCAATGAGTTTCTGTATGTTTGTGATCAATTGACTTATATATTTGGGTGTTTTCATGTTTGGAGCATAAATATTTACAACTGTTAGGTCTTCTTGGTGGATAGACCCCTTAATTATGATATAATTCCCTTCTTTATCTCTTGTTATAGTATTTATTTTAAAATCTACATTGTCTGATATAAGTATGGCTATTCTGGCTTTCTTTTGGCGACCTTTAGCATGTTTCTCCATCCCCTTACTTTCAATTTGAAGGTGTCTTTAGTCTAAAATGGGTGTCTTATAAACAGCATATAGATGGATCTTGTTTTCTTATCCATTCTGTTACCTTATGTTATTTGATTGAAGCGTTTAGTCCATTGACATTTAGAGTGAGTACTGAAAGATATGAATTTATTGCCATTATGTTACCTCTAGAATTGGAGTTTCTGATGGTGTTCTCTGGTCTTTTCTACTCTTTTTCGCTTATGGTCTTTTTTTGTTTTGTTTCATCTTTTCTCCCCTCAAAGAGTCCCCCTTAAAATTTCTTGCAGGTCTGGTTTAGTGGTCATGAACTCCTTTAGTTTTTGTTTGTCCAGGAAACTTTTTATCTCTCCTTCTATTTTGAATGACAGCCTTGCTGGATAAAGAATTTTTGGCTGCATATTTTTCCAATTCAGCATATTGAATATATCCTGCCACTCATTTCTGGCCTGCCAAGTTCCTATGGATAGGTCTGCTGCAAACCTGTACTGTCTTCCCTTGTAGGTTAAGGACTTTTTTCCCTTGCTGCTCTCATGATTGTTTCCTTGCCTGAATATTTTGTGAATTTGACTATGATATGCCTTGCTGATGGTTGGTTTTGTTGAATCTACTGGGAGTTCTCTGTGCTCTCTGGATTTTGATGTTTGTGTCCTTCCCCATGTTAGGAAAATTTTCCACTAAGATTTAGATTTGCTCACATAAACCTTCTACCCCTTTTTCTCTCTCTTCATGTTCTAGGACCCGTATGATTCAGATGTTATTTCTTTTTAATGAGTCACCGAGTTCTCGAATTCTTATACTGTGCTCTTTTGCCTTAGTTTCCCTCTTCCCTGCTACATTATTCTCCATAAGTTTGTCCTCTATATTGCTGATTCGCTGCTCTGCTTCATCCATCCTAGCCACCGTGGAATCCATTCAAGATTGTATCTCAATTATAGCATTTTTAATTTCATTCTGACTAGATTTTACTTCTTTTATCTCTGCAGAAAGGCATTCTATGCTTTTTTTTAACCCCAGCTAGTATTCTTATTATCATGACTCTAAATTCTGGTTCAGACATCTTGCTTGCATCTGTGCTGATCCTGGCTGTCATTTCTTCCTGTTCTTTGTTTTTTTTTTTTTTTGGGGGGGGGGTGGTAAATTCCTTCTCTTTGTCATTTTGAATGATGAAAAAGAATAAAATTAAAAAGAATTAAAATTTAAAAATTAAAGACAACACAAAAAATCAAATAAAGGATGTTAGATCCTAGATATGTTTTGGTCTGGTTGTTGAAAAAAAAATTGATAGAATTGAGAAAAAAAGGAAAGAAAAGAAAAAAAAAGGAAAAAGAAAAAAAGGGAAAAGTTTGAAAAAAATGAATATAATAAAATAGAATAAAATGAAATGGTAAAAGTAAATAGAATTTAAATATTTATAAAAAGTAAAAAATATAGTAGAAAAAATTAAAGAAAAATATTTTTCATAAAAATGGAAAATAAAAATATTTTTTTTCTCTTTCTGCCGAGTTCTGTGATTCAAGTTGTGCAGACTATTGTGTTAATCCTCAAATAAGTTTTGTAGGTGTGCAAGATGGTTTGATGTTGATCTAGCTGCATTTCAGGGATGAGAGAGGCAAAAAACAAAAACAAAAAACAAAAACCTTCCATGCTGCTCCATAATTCTGGCCCTTCTTTTCTTTTCTTTTCTTTTCTTTTCTTTTCTTTTCTTTCTTTTTAAAATTTTATGTACTTATATTGAGGGGGGGGAAGGGGAGGGGCAGAGAGTGAGGGAGAGAGAGAATTCCAAGCAGGTTCTGAGCTGACAGAGTGGGGCTAGATCTCACAAACCATGAGATCATGACTGTGTTGAAATCAAGAGTCAGATGGCCACCGAATGCCCAAGTAGGCAACCCAAGCATGTTCATTTCTTAAACATAAATTTAAAGTATGTGCTTCTGTTTGCTCTATTTGACTTAGGAATGGGGAAAGGATATTAAAGAGAATTGGTGAAAAAGAAAATGCCCTAATTTTCTGTGAGGAAAATAAGGAGGAACTAAAATCCAGGCTTCTCAAAGGAAAAATTCAACTGCAAACTATTGCAAAAACTAAATGAAGCACCAACTATGTGTTCAACTGGATGTTAGATGAAATGTATGGCAACCATGTTTTCATGTTTTTTTTTTTGTTTTTTTGTTTTTGTTTTAATCCTAAGAAGATTTTGCACTCAACCCAGAAGCTACAAACAACAAGAAAAGATACAAAAAAACATTTATGAAGACACATGTTTAAGTGTATAATAAGAGATACAGGATATATGATAAGAGTTTGAAAGGAGTAATCCATAAAATTAGGAAGACACATAATTTTGATTAGGTCTTAAATTGCTTTGTATACCATACAACATGTTACACAGTCCCACTTTCCAAGGCCAAAACAGTCCCAAATCAGAAATCCTTTTTCCTTTTCTTCTGTTGATAAGAAAAAACAAAAAACAAAAACAAAAACAAACAAACAAACAAACAAACAAACAAAAACCCTCCCCAGGCCTTGCCTTATTTTCATGTAACCAACTGTGGGGAACACACTGAGCTTTTTCTTGTGGATCACTCTGAGTCACTTTTAGTGATATCCACATAGATACCTACATGTGGAGTTCTAGCCAGAGCATCCCTCCATCCCTGCAGATAGGTAAGCATTAACTTGGGGGGTGGGGCACGCATAGCTCCTGCTAGCAGTTAGTTATGGATTTACATATGGAAGAGTCAGAGCAACTCTCCCAAGTGTGTGAGCATGAATACATTTGCTGCTTCAGCTTTGAGTTCTATGATTTTCAGTGTCTTAAGCCTCGCGTTTTAGAGCTTGTTGATAAACCTTAGACTACCCTGTTACCACTTAAGGTAGCTTCTAGACCATATGACTTGTGTAAGCCATGCTGGGTAAAGGAAACATCAATGGATATCCAATAAAATAGTAATTCTACTTTCTCATTCTATGGAGTCTGGAAAAAACAAATTTTTATAGCGTTACAAGTTGGGAAGCATACTTATAACAGTCCCTCTGCTAAAGTGAACTCACATTCAGGTAAGGAAAACGTTGCTACAATTGTAACTTTGTTATTTTCACCACTTGTGTCAAGGACCCTAGAACAATTTGGTTTGGGTAAACATGGTACACTTCTTGGTCAATAAAATAAAACTAACACCCCCTTTAGCCAAATGCAAATTGTTGTAATTAACAAGCAGAGAATCAAACCACAGAGGTGAATGTAGCAGCTGAGAACCCAGAAAATATTGGTATATAGTTTCATTAGGGCATAAAAGATATGATTTAAGATCTGGTAATCATTTGAAATAAGAAATGTCTTCAGTTGACATTTTTGATTTTCCAGTATGTGGGCACACTACTCAAGATCTAGAAAAAGTGACTCATTCTAGTGGGAAACAACATAGCACAAAATCCCTCCAATGCATCTGCTTGTAAGAATTGAATATGTAGCAGCCCCCCATTACCAAATGGGGATCATGCCCATGATAGATCATCCCCCCATTACCAAATTCCAATCTTTAACAATTATAACAACAAACAGTTCTTTAGTACTTCCTATTTGCCAAGTGTTAACTGTTATATCTATATCTATAGCTAAGCTCAATTATTGTGAACAATACCCATTCATAAACTTGGGAAGTTTCTGAGGGTTAAGAGGGAACTGTATAAGAATTCTCTCAACTCAAGGAAGGATAAAGCTGCTCTACTGAAGAAGGCAATCAGGCATTGGATTGAAATAAATGTTAAGGAAGCATATTTTACATAGTGGATTTATTTTAATATTAGGGAAAGAATAGACAATTTAACACTGGACTAGGGAATGAGAAGGTAATTAAGAAGATTAATGTTACTTTCAAAGTCTCCATAAAGATCTGAGCCTACAAAGGTTGAGAACCTATAATGACCAGCCTTTTTCTTTAGATAAAGAAAAATGGACAGCTCAGGAGTACACAGTGTTTATATCATTGAATAAGGGCCAGATTTAATAGAATGGTGCCCTGGTGAATTGGAAGCAATCCTAGTTTGTAAATCATCTTAATCTGGTTGAAATCCAAATGAAATATATTTATCTGCATTATATAAGAAGTTAATACAAAATGAAGAGTTCATAAAGTTGGAAATCAAATTCATAAAGTGAATTCCAAAGCAAGTATATTACCTAAATTAATAACAATTTAAAATGCTCTGAATCAGCTAAGGGAAAAAATAATCCATACCAGCCATTTTTAGACTCTTGATGTTGTGTCATTGGCATTATTTTATTAACACTGCACTGTTGAAAAGCCAAAGAATTCTTTCTTTCATTTTGCCTTGGATAATGCCCAAATGTGAAGATTTACAATAATACCAACTAAGATATTGAGTTATATGACATATATTCTATATGTCAGGTCTATTCTGAATGCCTGGCATAAGTGAACTCATTTAATGTTTAAAACATCATTAGTTGTATTTCAGATGATGGAATATGCCAGGGGACCTTGAGCAGTGTTGTATCAGCCTGTAGTGATAGCCTTTAGCTATTTTCCTTTTGGCAATGTTTGCTTCATTTGTGAGAAAAGAGATTTGATATACTGTCACTAGGAGAGCATGGTACCATAAGGCTTAATTTATTTCATTGTGAGATATTGTTTATCATTTGCAAAAGGGAAAGAGGGAAAGCATGATATGATTTCAGTTATACATATACGGGGAAAAAAAGGATGGTGATGAGATCATGTTACTAGGGTTAGATGGTGAATGGTCCCCTCTAGGTCTACCCATTCAAAGACATTGGGCAGATAAAATGGTTAGGGGAACTCCAGTTCTGCTCAGCTCTTTGAAATAGTTTAAAGTAAGGTATTGCATTTAAAGAGATGTGAAAAACAATTATAGGTAATAACTAATTACTAATGTTATTTTAGTTATTTAATAAAAGCTTTTTGTTGAATAGTCTTTTGAATAGCGTCTTTTGTAGATTTGTGAGCCATTCTTTCACTGCCTTATAAAGGCATATAGCACCTGGGAAGGAGTTGAGAGTTTCCAAATCTTTATAAATACCCCCCTAGGCATAGATTTAGGCAACTGGGCTAAATGTTAAATCCAAGTCAAAACACAGTGTCTTGTTCCATCAAACAGCAAATTAAATTCAAACAAACCACACTCACTCTAATTAACAAAAAATTAAAACTGCCTGAGGAGACATGAACTCCTTAGACTATTTATGTTATAAATAAGAGAAGAGCTTACCAGTTGTTCTTGACCATGGTAGGAAATCTTACTGTATAGTCCATCAACAGAGGACCATTTAGTTATCACAAAATATTTCCCTCACTGCATTCTACAAATATTCACACAAAGAAGTCATCTCTTTGACCTTTGCTTGAATGAAATAGTGACTAAATACTCATTAATGAGAGGAAATCCTACATTTTAATAATTCTAACATGTTAACTTAAAATGACAACATTTGTAGAGATAACTCCATGAGTCTTACCTCAACAGACTTATGGCACCTATGGAAAACTTAAGAAATGAGGAAAATATCTAGCTGGAATAAGGTCCTTTTTCCCCCTTTTTATCCCCTCCCTCCCTCCCTCCCTCCCTTCCTTCCTTCCTTCCTTCCTTCCTTCCTTCCTTCCTTCCTGCTATAAGAGAGTCAAATAATGTCTAAAGGTAAATATATTGGCAGACTCTTATTTAAAATTCAAATCATGAAGGTGAAGGTCCTAGTTTGCAACTGGGTGTTCTAATTCTAAAGCAGTTAGGATATTTTCAAAGCCTAAGTCTACTGGAGGATGCTAATATTTAAAGAGAAAAGAGACCTGATTGCTCAGTCACCTCTCCTACTGCCCCACACTTAGCATAAAATGAATAAGGTTAAGCTCAACTTTAGAGAAGAGAGAAGAAAATGTGGGCAAAAATAACTTGTTAATTTGAAATATCCAAGTTCTTATAAGAAAAGGAAACCAGCCTCTAAATCATGGGGCTTCTGACTCAGCTCCTCATTTGTGTGCCTAACACCAGCTAGTGCTTCAGCTAGATACTTAGTATAAGACTTCAAAATAGTCACCGTCATGGTTTACATTTCCCCAGAAGTTGACCCCAAGGTAAGGATTTGTTTTCACGTAATTTATTTAGGAGATGATAATATGCGGCACAATTAGGGATATGAGGAAATGAGATAGAGAACTGAAGGAAAAACACAGTGCACTACCAAGATGGCATCCATTCTGGGCAACTGGAACTCATTCTTATCAGAGAGCTTCTAGGAGACATAGAGTAAGCCTCAGAGTTGCCCCAATGGGGTTGGAGAAAATGGGGTTTTAATCCACTCACCTCCTTTTGTCATTAGTGGAGGTTTGAGGGAGTGCAAGCAGGACGAAATATTGCTGTAGATGGATAACTCTCACTTCAGTTAGAGCTCCACCTCCCTCATTGTGCTCTACCAGTTCACCTGAATATATTCCTGTTTTCCTATCTTTGTCAGTTAATTCTACGTCTATGTCAGTCCTGGTTTGGTTTTGATCATTTGACTTATCTTGTGGTTATGAGTGGTATTTTCCTGCTTCTTTGAATGCCTATTTTTTTATTGAGGTATAATTGACACATTAGTTTCATCTGTACAATGTAATGATTTGATATTTCTATAGTCTGCAAAATAATCACCAGAATGAGTCTAGTTACTATCCTGTCACCATACAAAGTTACAAAATGATTAAATTTTTTTTGTAATGAGAACTTTTAAGATTAATGCTCTGGGTTACTTTCAAGTATGCACTAAAATATTATTGACTCTAGTCACCATGCTGTACATTACATTCTCATGATTTATTTCTTTTATGGTCAGAAATGTGTAGTTCTTGACTGCCTTCACCCATTTGCCCAACCATAATGCACTTTCCCCTTGGCAATCACCATCTTGCTCTCTGTACTTATGAGTTTTATCTTGTGTGTGTTTTAGATTCCAATATAAGTGAGATCATACAGCACTTGCCTTTCTGTGACTTATTTCATTTAGCATAGTGTCCTTGAGGTCCATCCATATTGTCACAAATGGCAAGATTTCATTCTTTTTAAAGACTGGGTAGAATTCCTTTGTGTGCGTGCATTTGTGTTAATCTTACATATTATTTGTCTGTTCATCTACCAATGGGTACGTAGGTTAATTACATGTCTTAACAACTATAAATGCTTCGATAAACAGGGGGTGCATATATCTTTTCAATTTAGTGTTTTGTTTTCTTTGGGTAAATACTCAGAAGTGGAATTGCTGTATCATACATAGTTTTAATTTTAATTTTTTGAGAAAGCTTTATAAATTGGCTGAACCAATTTACATTCCTACCAACAGAGCATAGGGGTTCCCTTTTATCCACATCTTTGCCAACACTTGTTATTTCCTGTCTTTTTGATAATAGCCATTCTGATAGGTGTGGGATGATATCTCACTGTGGTTTTGATTTGCATTTTCTGATGATCAGTGATGTTCAGCGTCTTTTCACATGCCTGTTGGTCATCTGTGTTTTCTTTGGGAAAAAAGTCTATTCAGATCCTTGGTCCATTTTTAAATCAGACTGATTGTGGTTTTGGCTACCTAGTTGTATGAGTTGTTTACATTTTTTGGATAGCCCCTTACTGGATACATGATTTGCAAATATTTCTCTCATTCAGTAGGTTGCCTTTTTATTTTGTTGATGGATTACTTTGCTGTGCAGAAGTTTTCTGTTTGACATATTCTCATTTGTTTTTCTTTTGTTGCCATTGCTTCTGGAGTCAGATCCAAAAAATAATTGCTAAGACCTATATCAAGGAGCTTACTATCTATATTTTATTCCAGGAGTTTTATGGTTTCAGGTGTTACATTCAAGTCTTTAATCCATTTTGAGTTCATTTTTGTGTATGGTGTAGGATATTAGTCTAGATTCATTTTTTCATGTGGCTGTCCAGTTTTTGCCAACGCTATTTACTAAAGATACTGTCCCCTTCCCATTGTATATGATTTCCTCCTCTGGTTTTAATTAACTGACCATATATGTGTGGTTTTATTTCTGGACTCTCTATTAGGTTCTATTTATCTATGTGTCTGTTTTTATGTCAATAACGTACTGTTTGACTGCTATAGCTTTGCAATATAGTTTGAATCAGAAAGTGTGATGCCTTCAGCTTTTCTTTCCTTTCTCAAGATTGCTTTGGCTATTCAGGGTCTTCTGTGCTTTCACACAAATTTTAAGATGGTTTATTTTATTTCTTTGAAAAATGCCATTGGATTTTGATATGGGTTGGATTAAATCCATATTGCTTTGGATATGAACATTTTATTAATTCTTCTTATCTCTAACATGGAATATCTCTCCATTTATTTTTGTCTTCTTTAATTTCTTTCTTCAGTGTCTTAAAATTTTCAGTGTACAGGTCTTTTTACCTCTTTGGTCAAATTTATTCCTAGATATTTTACTAGTTTTGATACAATTGTAAATGTGATTGGTTTCTTAATTTTTCTGATAGTGTATAGAAATACAACATATTTTTGTATACTGATTTTGGACCCTGAAACTTTACTGAATTTGTTTATTAGTTCTAATGGATTTTTGGTGTTCTTAGGGTTTTCTACATATAAAGTCATGTCACCCACAAATAGTAATGGTTTCACTTCACGCTTTTCAATTTGGATGCTTTAATTTTTTTTCCTTTTCTTGCCTAAGAAAAGGCTATGATTCTGGCTATGATTTCCAAAATTATGTTGAATAAAAATATCTAAAATTGGCATCTTGTCTTACCCTGATATTAGAGGGAAAGCTTTCAGCTTTTTACTGTTGAGTATGATGTTAGCTGTGGGCTTATCATATGTGGCCTTTGTTATGTTGAGGTACATTAAACCCACTTTGTTGAGAGTTATCATAAATGGATGTTGAATTTTGTCCATGCTTTTTCTGCATCTATTGTGATGATTATATGATTTTTACCCTTCCTTTTGTTAATGTGGTACACCACTCTGATTTGTAGCTGTTAAAGCATTCTTGCATCTCTGGGATAAATTCCACGTGATCATTGTGCATGATATTTTTAATATATTGTTGAATTTGATTTTCTAATATTTTGTTGAGGGTTTTTTTTTCATCTATGTTTATCAGGGATATGGACTTGTAATTTTCTTTTCTTGTGGTGTCCTTATCTGGTTTTGGTATCAAGGTAATTCTAGCTTCAAAAAATGAGTTTAGGAACATTATCTTTTTTTTTTTTTTTTTTTTTTTTTGGAAAAGCCTGAGAGGATGGGTATTAAATCTTTAAATGTGTGGGAGAATTACCAGTGAAGCCATCTGGTTCTGGACTTTTGTTTGTTGGGAGATTTTTTGATTGCTAATTCAATTTCCTTACTAGTAATCAGTTTATCCAGATTTTCTGTTTCTTCATGATCCAGTCTTAGAAGGTTATATGTTTCTAGGAATGTATTCAGGTCTTCTAAATTATCTAATTTGTTGGCATACAATTTTCAATAGTAGTCTGATATGATCCTTTGTATTTCTGTGGTGTCAGTTGTAATTTTACTTTCATTTATGATTTCATTTATTTGAACCCTCTTTTTACTTGGTGGGTCTAGCTAAAAGTTTGTCAATTTTGTTTATCTTTTCAAAGAAGCAGCTCTTAGTTTCATTCACCTTTTCTATTTTTTTTTAAGTCTCTTTGTCACTCTTTTCTGTTCTGATCTTCATTATTTCCTTCCATTTACTAATTTGGGCTTTGTTTGTTCTTCTTTTTCTATTTCCTTTAAGTGTAAATTTAGATTATTTAAGATTTTTGTTTCTTGAGATACGCCTATATTGCTATTACACTTCTTTCTTACAGCTGCTTTTGCTGCATCCCATAGATATTGCTAAGTTGTATTTCCATTTTTATTTGTCTCAAGGCATTTTTTTATTTCTTCTTTGATTTCTTTGTTGACCCATCAGTTGTTCTGTAACATGTTGTTTAATCTCCACATATTTGTTATTTTTCTAGTTTTCTGCTTGTATTTTTAGTTTCACACCATCCTGGTCAGAAAAGATGATTGATATACTTTCAATCTTCTTAAATTTGTTGAAACTTGTTTTGTGTCATTCTAATATATGATCTATCCTGGAGAATGTTCCATGCATACTTTGAGAATGTTTATTCTGCTGCTTTTGGATGGAATACTCTGTATATGTCTATTAGAGCATCTGATCTAATGTGGTTTTTTTAATGTTTATTTATGTATTTTTTTAAAAAAAATAAATCTTTTTATTTTAAAGAGAGAGAGAGAGAGAGACAGAGTGTGAATGGGGGAGGAACAGAGAGAGAGGGAGACATAGCTGTCAGCACAGAGCCCAAAGCGGGGCTCAAATTCTGTGTCTCCTCTCTCTCTGTTCCTGAGAGAGAAGTTGGACACTTAGCTGACTGAGCCACCCAGGTGGCCTGAAATGTTTATTTATTTTTGAGAGAGAGAGAGAGAGAGAGAGAGAGCACAAGCAAGGAAGGTATAGCAAAAGTGGGACAGAGGATCTGAAGCTGGCTCCACACTGACAGCAGCAAGCCCAATGCAGGACTCAAACTCATGAACCATGAGATCACAACCTGAGCCAAAGTCAGACCCTCAGCTGACTGAGCCACCCAAGTGCCCCTGGTCTAATGTGTTAAGATTGATGTTTCCTCATTGGCTTTCTGTCTGGATGATCTATTCATTGATGTATGTGGGGTATTAAAATTCCCTACTATTATTGTATTGTTTTCAATTCTTCCCTTTAGATTTGTTAATATTTGCCTTATATAATATTATGTCCTATTACTGTCTTGACCTCTTTATCATTATGTGATGCCTTTCTTTGCCTCTTATTCCAATCTTTGCTTTAAAGTCTCTTTTGTCTGATATAAGTATAGTTACCCCAGCTTTCTTTTGGTTTCCATTTTTATGGAATGTCATAGACTATGGAGTCTCTCTTGGAGAGACTTGGAGAACTCTGGAGTTCTCTCTTGTAAGCAAAAGAGTGGACACAGAATTGAATACAAGAGAGGTCTAATGTCTAGGAGGAGATCAGAGCCCCAATCAGGGGTTTTGTCTCCACATTTATTGAGCTCTCAAGATCTTACACATGTGGTGAACGTGAAGAAAATAATCAGATAGTAATCATTAACTTGTGTGTGTAAGAAGCAAAGGGTCTTGGGGGCAAGTGGTTATGATCAAAGTTATTGGTACCAGACAGAAAGTAATTTCCTGCAGGTGATATAAAAAGTTATTCATGATCCCTTTATAATACCTTGCTAACTAACCTTGGGCACTTTTGCCCAGTGGTGGCGGCTTTCCACCCTAAGCTTTTTTTTTCTAACCCACTTATATAAGTATAAGTCATTCTTGAATCTATTTCCCCACAATGGAACATTTTTTTCCATCTCTTCACTTTTAGTCTTTGTTCATTCTTACATCTGAAGTGAACCTCCTATAGGCTGTATATAGGTGGATCGTGTTTTTTATCCACTCAGCTATTATGTCTTTTGACTGGAGATTTTAGTACATTTACATTTAAAGTAATTATTGATGGGTATGTACTTAGTGCCATCTTGTTAATTGTTTTCTGGCTGTTTTGTTGTTCCTTTCTTCTTCTCTTGCTATATTTCCTTGTGGTTTAATGACTTTCTTTAGTGTGTTATGTGTGGATTCCTTTATTATTATGTCTTTTGTATCTACTATAGGTTTGCTTTGTAGTTTATATGAGGCTCACATATCACATCCTATATATATGGTCTCTTTTAAGTTGATACCAACTGATGTTTGAACGCATTCTAAAACTACATTTTAATCTCTCATGTTTTCCTTTTTTTTTTTTTTTTTTTTTTTGAGAGAGAGTGATCCAGTGTGCATGGGGAAGAGGGGGAGAGGGAGAGAAAGAGAATTTTAAGTAGGCTCCATGCTGAGCGTGGAGCCTAATGTAGGACTTGATCCCATGATAATGAGATCATAACCTGAGCTGAAATCAAGAGTCAGATGCTCAATGGACTGAGCCACCCAGGTGCCCCTGTTTTATGTTTTTGATATTACATTTTACATCTTTTTATTTTTTATATTTCTTAACTGATTATTATAGTTATTCTTTTTTACCTTTTGTTTTTTAACCTTCATATTAGCTTTATAAGTAATTTATCCACATTTACTGTATATTTACTTTTAGCAGTGAAGTTTATACTATCATATACTTTCTTGTCACTAATTAATGCCCTTTCTTCTCAGCTTAAAGCTTTTATTTTAAACAAAATATTCTTTATATTATATATTAAATATATATTTTATTTAAAATACATTTTTAATGTTTATTTATTTTTGAGAAAGAGAGAAACAGAGTGTGGGCAGGGGAGGAGCAGAGAGAGAAGGAGACACAGAATCCAAAGCTGGCTCCAGGCTTCGAGCTGTCAGCACAGAGCTCAATGCAGGACTTCAACCCATGAATCCTGAGATCATGACCTGAGCCAAAGTTGGAGGCTTAACTGACTGAGCCACCCAGGCACTCCTCAGCTTAAAGCTTGAACATTTCTCATAAAGCCAGTTTAGTAAAGATGAATTTCTTTAGCTTTTTCTTACCTGGAAAATTTTTTATCACTCCATCAATTGTGAACAGTAATATGACTGGATAGAGTATTCTTGATTGTAAGTTTTTTTTCTTTACTTTCAGCACTTTGAATATATTGGACCACTCTTTTCTGGTCTGCAAAATTTTTTCTGGAAAAATCTGCTGTAGTCTTATGGGAGGTCCTTCGTATGTATCAAATTATTTTTCTCTTATTGCTTTTAAGACTCTAACTTTTGACATTTTAATTATAATACGTGTTGGTGTAGATTTTTTGAGTTCTTATTTGCGACTTTCTGGAATTCCTGGCTTAGGACGTCTGTTTTCTTCCCCAGGTGAGGGATATTTTAAGGCATTATTTCTTGAACTATGATTTTTGTTTTTAATCATTATTTTGTTTTGTTTTGTTTTTTCACTTTCTCTCTCTCTCCTTCTTCTGGGACCCCTATAATGGCAATGTTGTTCTACTTGATATTGTCCTATAGGTCTTTAAATTATCTTCAAACTTTTTTTTCTTGCTCTGTCGGGTGAGTTTCACTGCCCTGTCTTGTAGATCACCTATCACTTTTTCTCAGTCATCTATTCTGCCTTTGAACCCCTCTAGTGTATTTTTCAGAGCAGTTATTGTACTCTTTAGCTCTGTGACTTTTGTTTGGCACTTTCTTATATTTTCTATCTTTTTTTGTTGAAGTTCTCACTATGTTCATCCATTCTCTTCCCAAGTTTGATGAGCATATGAGTATGTTTATGATGATTATTTTCAACTCTTAACAGGTAAGTTACTAATCTCTAGTTCATTAAGGATTTTTTTCCTTGAGAATTTATTTTTTTTCTTTCATTTAGAACATACTTCTCTGTTTTCTCATTTTGCTTGACTCTTTGTTTGTTTCTCTATATTAGATGAAATAGCAACCTCTCTCAGTCTTGAAGGAGGGGCCTTGTGTAGGAGATAAACCTTGTCCTAACTCTTGGTTGGCCCATGAACCTTTATGATCATCTAAGTAGGCTGATTTATTGATAGGTTACAGGTGTTGAGAGTATTCCAAGACTTGCCAGTATTCCAAAGGGAGGGAATCTTAGTCGGCACCTAGTTTCAGGCTGATTGGAAGCCAGACTATAAGGCAGCTGCTTTTATATTATGAAAATATACAGTTCTATGGGATTGCAATTGTCAACCTTGGTGGCCTTTATATCAGGTGGTAAGAAGATGTCCCCTGGACAGCAGTTGCAAAATCTGAGGCTTTAGACAAATGTATAAGCTCTTTTCTAGGAGATACTGGTGAGCTGTAGTGAAGCCATGGGAGAGCATAAAAATGGTGTTCTCCAGTCTACATTCCCTGAGAACACTTCTTTAGCCTTCAGTTATGTGTAAAACCTGAAGTCTTCCCCCCCAGATTAAAGCTCCAGGACAAGTAAATTAGCCTTTTTGACAGAAAGACTTGGGGTGCGTGTCAGTCTGCCATGTAGTGCCCTGTAGGTGGTAGCCTTCCAAGAATTATCTCTCTGATCATTACAGTCCCCTGGGACCCATGAATGCAAACTCTCCTAGCCACTAGAGCCAGGTGACCAAAAAGCATCCTCTGTATGGACTGCATATACCTGTTGCTTTAGAGAGGCAGCAGGAAATCATAGGGATGGGGCATGACCATTAGCTGTCACAGGGCCATGGGAGAATGCAAGGCCAGGGTACACGTGCTGGCACTATCAAGATACACGGAGAATACAAAAATGGTATCCAACAGCGTCTCCATCCCTGGAGAAAGTTTCAACAGGCCTCTGTTCCTCCAACAGATGCTTTAAGATTATAAAATGTACCTTGTATAAATACTCTATAGGTGGTTTTCAAGCTACTGTTTTTTTGTTGGTCCTTATGGCAAGTGAGTCTGTGCCAGGGTGCTTTAAGAAAAGTATCTTGATTCTGTACAGCCTTTGTTTTTCTTCTGGACATGAGCTCCATTGGCTTTCAAAACTAGACACTTTAGGACTCAACTCTCCATTGCAGACAAGGGTTGAGACATATGATATAGGGCATAGACTTCTTGTTCCTCAGGGAAAAGCTGTGAATTAGTGAGATCCCTACTGATTGTGGGTCGTCATGCCAGGAGTGGGGTTTGTGGTGAGAGTGCATCTCTGACTGTTTTACCATCTCCGTGTGACCCTTTTACTGTTTATTCTGAAGGAGCTGTTTGGCTAATTTTCAAGTCATTTTTCAGAGGGAATTAATTTTTCATACGTAGCTATAGATTTGATGTATTTGTGAGAAGAGGTAAGTTTAGGATTTCCTACACCATCACCTTGGACCACCCTATTACTTTTTTTTTTTTAACTTTTGAGAGAGAGAGAGAGAGAGAGAGAGAGAGAGAGAGAGAATCCCAAGCAGGCTGTATGGCTCAGTATAGAGACAGATGTGGGGCTTAATCTCTCAATGGATGTTAGACATTTTGTATTTTACCTTATTGGGAGCTAGATTTTTAAAAATTCTTATTAATAAACGAGCTTTTTTTCTGGCATGTAATTATGTTACATGGAAATAGTTTTATCTGGGTGGGAGAGATGGTCTTGCTTTTAATATCTGTTACGAGGGACTAGAGTTATGGTCATTCTAAGACTATTTTCCCCAGTACTGAGACAAAATAAATATGTGGGTCCTACCCAATGTGCCATGAATCACGAGTTCTTCCAGTTTGGATGGTGAAATCAATAGTTTTCTAGGCATTATGCAAAGCTAGGCATTCTTCCTGCTAAGCCTTTTGGGCAGCTCTTTTCTCAGCCTGGTATAATTTCCTCACATGCAAGTGCTGAATACTCAAGTGGAACACTGCACATTTCCAGACTTCTCTTTAGCTTTTTATGGTATGGTTGGATATGCATATATCAACTGTCAAAAGTTCTTTTCTCTTAATAGGATGATTCCTACAGAGCAACTAACTTAGGACTTTGTATGATTAGAAAAAAAATAACTATCTTTAATATGCTATATATAGTATAGCATATAAACCATCACCATATCTCTTAAAAATTTACAATAATAATATATACCTGCTTGCTCCATAAACTGCACATCTCACCTGCCACCATCATCCCCAACTCTCACATTAAAAGGGAAACAAAAAGACATTAAATTTCCCCTTTAACCTCTTTGTTCAGATTTACTTAAAAATAAATATCTACTCTGAAAAGCTGTCAGTTGCTTCAAATCTAACACTTAAAAATTAAAAAGCTACCATCAGACACCTACTCTATTTCAGAGATTTTATCAATTGGGTTAAAAAAAGGAAAGATGTCTTAACACTCCTACTTCTTTTTTTCTTCAATTATAAATGCAAACATGCCTTCCTGTGACAAGTGACAGTGGTGTAAAATGCACTTCTCCACCCCCAATCTCCCCAGTCCTAAATGAACCAAACACTCTTATTATGGATATATTTAATCTGTTATCCTTGCACTATTAAGTTTTTTCTATAACAACAAAATCCTTCAGGATCCTGTGATCTCACTTTGCTTCTGCAACCAGATTCTTTCTGTCTCCAAAGAATGCCTTTGAATCAGGCCATCCAAAATGTGTAAACATGCAAGTGATATTTCTGTTCTTTTTATCTATCCTATGAATGTGGGGGCTTTGGTGGTAAGAGTCTGCCTTCATTGAAACATAGATAATTTGCCCTCAGAAGAGCCATTAAGCTTCTAGCTACAGGTAGTAACAAAATGTTTGAACCTTGATTTTAGAAGCCATGCTTGAAACTTAAAAACAATACAGCAAGTCTTTAATTTCTGCGTCAAGTGAGAACTGAAGGAGTCCATTGGCAATAATTCCTTCACTAAGCAGGAAGAGGCAGTGACTCTGCAGTGTTTGAAATTTAGAAAAAGAGGTGAATAAAAGGACATGAGAAGAAATTTAAGTGAAAAGGAAGATCCTCAAAATTTAGATATCCTCAGACCCGTAAAAACTCTGTGAGGCTGCAGAATATAAGATTTACTTCTTTTTAATTCTCTAGCTTATGGTGACTGTTATCTTTTTACAAATAAAAAAAATGACAATGTTCATGTATGAGAATCAGAAGTATGTCCTTATTCTCTTCCTACCATAATCTGGGTCTTTCTTGGTGATATATATATTTTTAAAAATGTAATTTTTAATATAACAGCCATCAGAAAACAATCCATACCAGCATGTCTCAATATGTCCCATGAATCATTTTTTAAAGATGTTGTCTGGTAAAAAAAACAATTTATTGTCAGAAACGTTTTGGATCATCTGAATGTTAGATAATTTTCTTGGAGACATAAAATGCCCATTATATTATTGAAGAATTCTGGAGAAGTCAACTTCTATTTAACTCTGCAATTCTCAAAAATTTTTAACCAAAATTGTATTGTTTCTATAATGCAGAACTACTGTTACTGAACATTCAGGGATTGTTGCCTCAAGTCCTTCTCAACAAAACCTTTTATTTGTATTGTTTTGCTACTTTTTAGTGTTTAATTAAAAGCAAACTGAGATCAAGAGGGAGGCATAGCCCAAGAGACAGTGGTTGGACTTAAAGGACAACCTTGTTCTCTTAGCTTATTATGCTCAAGTCTGCCAGTGCTTGACTCGTCACATTCCCCCTCCAGGACTCCTCTGGCCAGGAAGCTGAGGACTTCAACCTCTGTGACAGCAACGATTTCACTCAGTGATAGTCATATCAATAGCTTGAGAAGTTTTGGGCTCTGAATTATTCCATATCTGCCCCATCCAATTTCCGAGTTAAAAAGTGTAATATCGCTCTGACATTAATATTGTAGATTCCAATATGTTTTGTCAGGGAAATTGTGGGAAATTTCATCTTTTTCTTATTTATCCACATAACTATGTAAGCTTTAAAATTTTCAAAATATTATCTTATGTGGCTTCTACAATGAGAAGGTATAATTTCATATTTCAGGATGTGTGGAAGAGAGGATAATCTATATTCTTATATTTGTGATTAAGAAAAAAAGTTGTAGAGAAAAAAAGATATGGGAAAGAAAAAGGTAGTATAAAAACGACATATTGAACTTGAATTTTTTAATTTGAATGTCTTGAATGGGACCTGCAAAGATTTTATTCACGTGATTTGGGGTTTGATGTCTGCATTTAGATCCTCTAAAGCAGCTCAACCTCAACTAATCCCAAACTGAACTTGTGTTTTTCCTATAAATACTTTGTCTCAAGCAGAGTGTTTTTCCTTAGGGAATAGCATCACAATTTAGCTAGCTGAATAAGCAGACCCTTAAAACTTTCTTCTTCATGACTGAAATCTAGTCCATCTTAAACTTTGTGATGATAGCCTAGTACATATCTCATAAATATATTCATGCCTGAAGTATCTATCAACACATGCCTTTTGAGTGATTACTAAGTGTCTGCCATTGTAATAGATGCAGAATATACAGTTCTAAACAAAACAGAGTTTTCTGCAATCCTGAGTGTCCATTTTAGTAAAGTGCAAGTAAGGATGTAAGCAAATATAAACATATATAAGCTGAAGAAAAGTACTACCAAAAGACTAAAGTAGAAATAATATGATAAAGAATTACCATTACATATGTACCATTTCATAGAGCTGTAGTCTTCGAACTATAAATAAGGAGGATATGAAATCAATTTAGTGGGTCAAGGGCAGTATATATGTATATGCATGTGTTTTGTGTTTCATTTGTAATTGTGTTCTGAATCATTTTTAAATGGAATTATTTCCATAAAGTATCAGTAAAACAAAAAACAAAATTTGAAAAAAAATAAAAACATTATATGGAACAGTTGTGAGTAAAAAATGCAGATAGGTGGGAGAAATTCAGGAAAGTAGAACCACTTGTGTAAAGACACTGAGGCAAGAGGTGTGCTCATGGGGCATCCAGGATCCTGGCATAGCTATAGTGTAGTGAGACAGGATCTGAGAATATATGACTGGAGAGACAACCAGGAGCTATACCTGGAGGTCCTTTGAGACCAGGGGAAGATCATCAGATTTTACTCCAAGTAAGTCGGGAAGTCATTTGAGGTTTTGAACATCATGTCACAGCCTTATTCACTTGTCATGTATTATTTTGGCTTATGTATGGAAAATAGATGTAGAAAGGCAAAGATAGAAGAAGGGAGAACAGTAGGAGATGATAGCAGTGGTCCAGAAAGACATGAGAACTGGCTCGAGACAAGATGGTATTAAAATAAAAACAGAGACCAACCTTGGAAATTCCCTGAAGAGATGAAAATTCAATTTAGTTTAGTCATACAAGCAAAGCTTAATCTAGCTTATTCTGCAAGGCTAACTTGACTTGGGTCATCTCTTGCCTATGTCTTTGAAAATCATAAGCAAAACTTGAACTGTTTCCCAAGGTTGACATGAGGTAACTATTGACCATTTTTTAAAATCATTTAATAAAATACTACTATTATAACTAATCACTGTGAAGAATAGTCACTGCTTTCTCATGATAGAGTCTGCTTTATAACAATATAACCCTGAGCCTCTTTCCATGATTTGGATAGAGTGTTCCCAATCTTTTTGGTGTGGGCACAATAAACTTTTACTAATTAATATTTCAATGATTCATCGGTTCTAATCTGGTTATTTGTGAACTTGTTGACAATGGTAATTATGCAAAAATTGAGAAGCCATTTGATTATGGTCACATTTTGAAGGTATAGCCAAAAGGTTTTGCTAATGGGTTGGATGTCTGTGAAAGACACTCAGAGAAGTGAAGGACACCAAGAAAGTTTGGCCAACAGTTAAGAGAATGAAGTTTCCCTTTCCTGAGAAACTCTATAAGAGTGCAGTTTTATAGTCTCTAGGGGAGATAAGAGATCAGTTGAGAGCAGGTTTTGCACCAGCAGTTGGGCATATGGATTTAGTATTCAGGGAAGTGATTTTCTGGAAGAAAACAACAACAAAATGGGTAGTATGTGAAGCCTTGAGAGTGGCTGAGTACCACAGGAAGTGTATTTAGAGAAAGAAAGAAATAGAGAAGGGAGCAGAATAGAAGGGAAGTAGAGAAAAGAAAAAGATCTAAGGACTGATCTTTGAGGCAATCTAATATTTAAAGGCTTGGAAAACGAGCCAGAAAGATTAGCCAGTAACAGAGAAAACAAGAGGAAGTAGAATAACAGAAACCAAGAAAAACAAAGTATTTCGCAGGAAATTTTATTCAACTTTTCCAAATAGTGATAGGTCAAATAAGAATGAATTTTTTTACTGTAAAGATTATCGATGACTTTGATAGCTAGAATATATTGGTGGGGATTAAAGCAGCTGAAAAGAAACCTGAAAATGCATAGTAAGTAGACTTCTTCTAAAGCTTTGCTAATAATGAAGGGAGCAGATAAATGGGAAGGCTGATGGCTAATGTGGAAATGAGACCTAACGAACAGATTAAGGAATTAGCCTTCGGTAGAAGAGAGGGAACTTCCCTGCATGGTATCTAAAGAGGAGACAAAGGATATGGAAATGGACTCATACAATTTAAGAGGTGATAATGGAAATGGGCAAGTTTCTTCTAGTTTTTTAAAATCTTCTCAGTGAAATATAAATCACAGTCATCAGGGTATATGAAAAGGAACAAGGAGGTAATGAATGTCTAAGAATTACTTATGGGGGGGTGGCACCTGGGTGTCTCAGTTGGTTAAGCGTCCAACTCTTGATTTCGGCTCAGGTCAGAATCTTAAGGTTCCTGAGTTCTAGCCTCCTGCTGGCTCTGTGTTGCCAGCGTGGAGCCTGCTTTGGATTCATTCTCTCTCTCTCTCTCTCCCTCTCTCTCTCTCCCCCCCACTCACAGGCACACA
Organism: Prionailurus viverrinus; assembly: GCF_022837055.1. Classification (NCBI taxonomy): domain Eukaryota; kingdom Metazoa; phylum Chordata; class Mammalia; order Carnivora; family Felidae; genus Prionailurus; species Prionailurus viverrinus. Next base: position 122,657,920 of record NC_062566.1, on the reverse strand, counting down.
CACTCTCTCTCTCAAAATAAATTAAAGAAATAAAGAATTATTTACTGAGTTCCTAAATCCTCAGTGTCCACTTTAGCTCCTTTTCTCCCATTTAAAAATAAATCACTCCAATAATGGTACTAGGTAACTTAAACACCAAGAAAACCTCCCCTTTGCTCTTTAACACCTACAGTATTTGCCTATCAGCCCCCTCACGAACTGGCTTCTTTTCCCTGTGCAGCACCATCTCTCTCACTTCTTATTCCTGCTTATGTTTTAAGACAGACTGATCCTGGAATATCATGTGCTACTTCTTATCAAGGCCTTTGCACATGCTATTGCTCAAGTTTGGATTTCTCAGTCTCAATCTTGCCTCATGAAAGTACTCATCATTTCCAGCTCAATCCAAATGTTACTTTCTCAGGGAGTTCATTTCTGAGTACTACTACTTTCTCACTTCCAGGAGTAGAAGTTGTATTTCTTGTTGGCTATTTTGTTTTTTACCCTTAGTCCTTACCAGTTAATAATTCTTTACTTTTCCCAATGTTTATCTCTTCCTGTGGTTTCTATGGGAACACTGTTCATGTGTGTTGTGTTCAACTCTGAAGTCTCCAGTTGGCTTGATAAAGAGCATCTCTTGTTGTTACTTGAGTTATAAACTGAGACATGAGACAAAGGAATAAGGCTTATGGAGGCCAAAATATCAACCTTATCATTGATAAAGGTTGAGTTGAAAGACATAGCTTATATCTATAGAAATATGAGCCCACTAAAACCTACCCCCAAAACAAGGCAGACTCACCCACGAGAGATCATGGTGGATCTCTCCCACTCCCTCCCAACACACACACACACACCCCAGAAAAACCAACAAAACAAAACAAAACAAAACAAAACAAAACAAAACAACGAAAAGAATCAAAACTGCCTGGAGCAACTCACTCCCAACACCCTAAGTCCGTTGTACAATCATCCCAATTTATTTAGATTCATATTCTCTCATAACTTGGAACAGAGATGACAAACTGTTGTTGCCCATGTGCAAAATATGATGAGCCACCTGCTTTTGCAAATAAAGTTTTATCAAAGTATAGCCACATTTACTGGTTTATGCATTGGTTACAGTTGATTTTGCATTATTACAGAGTTGTGCAGTTGCAACAGAGATGGTGTGACCCGCAAAGCCCAAAAGACTTCATCTCTCACCATTTACAGAAACAATTTGCCAACACCTGGTTTGATTCCATAAAGCTGCCTATACTTGCATTTTGTAGTCTTCCTTGTTAAACATCACTATCTGTGTTGCTGAGAGATTCAGACAAATAGAGAAATTAACTTTTTATACTTTTGTTCATGATAGGGCTCTATTTGGCTCTGTTCTTAGTAGTACCCATGCCAATGTCTCTAAAGGTACCTTTTTCAAATAAATTGGAAAGTGGCAAAATAATAAAAATGCATTCCAGTACATCTATTCATCTAATTATCTCATTCTATAACAGATATAGTGGGTATCTGTAGTTTCTTTTGAAATATACCACATTATTATTTTTTTTTTAATAAAAAATTATCTTGGAGGGACCACTGGGTGGCTCAGTTGGTTAAACACCCAACTCTTGATTTCAGCTCAGGTTATGATCTCACAGTTCATGAGGTCGAGGCCCACATCAGGTTTCTTGCTGACAGCACAGAGCCTGCTTGGGAGTCTCTCTCTCCCTCTCTCTCTGCTCCTCTCCTTCTCACATGTACTGTATCCTTTCTCTCAAATAAATAACCTTAAAAAAATTATCTTGGAATAACTGTTTAAGACACACACCACGAATAGTAATACTGGATTTACAAAGTATATCAGTGCTTTGAAAGGATGTGAACTGGGGTTGCAAACTCAGAAAAAAATAATAGCTAACATTACAGAGCACTTACTACTTTATAGGCAATTTTCTAAGTATAACCTCAGTTAATATTTATAGAAAACCTTGGAAGTAGGTACTATAGTTACCACATTTAGTAAAAAATAAAAGTGGAGCATGGGGTAAAGAAACTTGCCCCAAACTATATAAATCACTTAATAATGAAGGTGGGATTTATTTATTTATTTATTTATTTATTTATTTATTTATTTTCAAGTTTTTAAATTCTAGTTAACATCTATGTAAAAGGTTTCATGTGTCAAATTTAGTGATTTGATACTTACAGATAATACCCAGTGCTCATCACAAGTGACCTCCTTAATGCCCATCACCCATTTAGCCCATCCCCACTGACCTTCTTTCATCAACTCTCAGTTTATTCTCTATAGTTAATAATCTCTTATGGTTTGCTCCCCTCTTTTTCCCCCTTCCTCTATGTCCATCTGTTTTATTCCTTAAATTCCATATAGGAGTGAAATCATATGGTATTTGTCTTTCTCTGACTTATTTCACTTAGTATATTACACTCTTGCTCTATCAACATTGTTGCAAATGGAAAGATTTCATTCTTTTGGTGACTAATATTCAATTCATATATATATATTCATATACATATAAAACCCATACAAAGGTGGAGTTTAAATATCTTATATCAGAGGCGCTCAAACTTTCTTTGTTCCTGGAGCCCTTAGTGTTCAACTAATTTTTCTTGGTGTCTTTGGCCAGAAGAAATGGTACACACAGCTAAGTAGCACAAGTAGTCCAAGATTTTTACTAAGTATATCCCATGAATCAGATTAGACAGGAATCTAAGAATGTGTCTGAGGCATAAACACACAATAAAAATGAGAAAACAGTGGAACGATACAAGGTAAGAGCAGAAGCTTGGAAGTAAGACAGTCCTATATTTGCATTGAGGCTCTTAATTATACTAGTGCTGCTCTAAGCACATATTCGTATCAATTCTGCCACATCTGAGAGGCACAAAAATATTTATATTAAAAACATAAATAATAAGAGTCAAATATTATGGGTTATAATTGATATCCTGCCATTTCCATCTCAGTAATAATTCCTAAATTCATTTCATTTTTTGCCTTTCCACCATGGTTACTTAACTCTGACACTTACTACGTTTTGCTTATGTGGGGATGGAATTCTGGAGTCCTAGGAACATAGTTTTTATTACAAGACTACTTAAAATGCATCCTGCAGACTACTGTTAGTTTGAAACACATTTGTTATTGGGAGTGCCTGGGTGGCTAGGTCAGTTAAGTGTATGACTCTTGATTTTGGCTCAGGTCATGATCTCACAATTTGTGAGACTGAGCCCTGCATCACATTCTATGGTGACAGTACAGAACCCGCTTGGGATTCTCTCTTACACTCTCTCTCTGCCCCTCCCTTACTCTCTGACTCTCAAAATAAATAAACATTTTATTTAAAAGAAAAATGTTATTGGTTTGTAACAACATAAGGGCATAAATTGATGTAAGGGTTTTAGACACTTTTGTAGCAATTTGGAGAACTAATTTCTGTTGAATAAAAAAAATGGGGGTTGCATTTTATATGTTAGCTTTTTAGATTTAATTTCCCCAGTAATTAATTTCTAATATATTTTATAAAAGCATTTCTCCACAGCCGATTGGAAATTAGAGGGCACAATAAAAATGGGTTCTTCACCACAGATAGTTTGAGAAGCACTGGCCTGGAAGAGGTGTATTGGGTGGGCATATTTCCTGGTCCTGTGGATTCCTGGCCTCATGGGAAGTACCATGACTGGGAGAGGGCTGGGTAGGGATCCTCCAAAGCACTGGGCTCAGGATAAGCTCCAGACATCCAGGTCTAAGTGCTGCATGGATTATGATCATTAACCCATGACGGATAACATGATAGAGCACAACTCATTTCTGTCTTCCTAGCATCTAGTACCATAACTTGTGCCTTAAAGGCCCTAAATAAATTATATTTGAGTGAAGAGTTAAATACAATGCTGAAAGCACTGATGCTGATGCTGATGAGGATTATGAGGATAGTTTCCATCATTTAACTGTGTCCTGTGCCAGGAGCTACATTAAACATTTTATATAAATTATCTCTAATCTTCACCAGAACTACCAGAATAGGTATTATGCCCTTTACTGAGAGAGATCTCCGTTTTTACAATTTTGAAGAGGGAATACACTTTTGAGAGTAGGCTTAGGGAAACAGAAGGTGGCTTTATGGAAATAAATGTGATTTGAACTGAGTTTTAATGGATGAGCAGAGCTGTTGGAGGCAGAGGGAAAGAAACACCCTGGCCCGAGTATGGAGAGTCGTATCAACCAAAGAATTTAAGATGCAAGGCATACTCAGGATAGGATGGATAAGAAATGCATGAAGAGTCTAGACAGAAGATACCAGGACTGAGGCAGCTTGTTATCTAAGTAGAGAGGGCATGTTCCACTTAGAAGTATTCAGATTTATTAAAAGCACAGCAAACCAAACCAAACCGAACAAACAAGAGAACCAAATGCCAATTACCCAAAATTCTTACAGGTTGGTGTAATACTGGGTTTCTGATTTGTTACATCATCCTAGAATGAGCTCTCATTACCTCTGATCTGTACCTTTTACATCCTGTTTTAAGTCTCTATGCAAAATCTATCACTGCTTGATATGCTTTGATATGGTATTTTCTTGTGCATGTATTTATTTATTTTTGCCATTCTCTGCTTGCTAGGCTTTAACTGTAATCAAGGTTCTTTTTTTTTTTTTGTTAATGACTACCCGGCACCTAAAAATATATCTACCACATGCTTACCGTATCAACTATTTTGCTACATAACAAGCTACCAATAGTTAACAACAAGTACTTAGTGGTTCAAGACAGTATTACATTATTAGTATCATCACAGTTTGGGGGGTGGAGGGGGCAGTCCTTCTTCTGGCCTCCCCTAGGCTTACCCCTGTGGCTGCACTTAGGAGGAAGTTTACCTGAGTTGGAAGTCCAAAATGACCTCACTCATGCATGGGCAATCGGTACTGTCTGTCAGCTAAGATGCCTCATACTTCCTCCATGGTCTTTCAACCTCCAGTGGGTTAGACTGGTTTCCTTATGTTGTGCTCTCTGGGCCACATTCCAAGAGGGTGATGACAGAATCTGTGACGCTTCTAAAGCCCAGCCTTAGAAGTGTGCAGTATCACTCTGCTTCATGAATTGATCAAAGCAGGTTGTGTCACTAGCCCAGATTCAAGCAATGGGGAAACCATCTCTATTTCTTGATGAAAGGGGCTGCAAAATATTGTAGCCATGTTTTTTAATCAACCGCAATTGAGGTTCAATAAGAATGCATTATATGAATGAATAGATGGTGTGATTAAAGGCATAGCCAAGAAATAATCTCGCATATTCTTTGGTTTATAAGCAATGGGTAGTAATGTGGATTCTGGAATATGAGGTGGCATGATCAAAGTGAAGTTTCAGGAAGATTAATCTGCCTATAGTTAAAAGAGGAAATAAATTGGGGAGAAACTAGATGCAGGAAAGCCATCTGAAGCCTGCCATGATAAACCAAAAGAAATGAAATTAGGAACTTGAAGATTCATCATAAATTCTATTCCTATTTCTCATTTACTTACTTGGGGTTTACAGCAATGTATGAGTGTGGCATGTACTAAATGATTGCTTGCCTAAAGACAGATGCATGGGCCTGCCAATGTATGGCAGGAGAATAAAATGCACCTGAAAAGGAATTAGGATGACATTGATATCTGACAGGCTCCAGCCAATTGTCCACATATTTACAGGTTAATTTTAATTTATTGGCAATTCAAAGTAGTTTGCATAATTGAAGGTAAAATGTGAGATCTGTTCTTTTGAAGAAAAATTTCCTTGGGGTATTTTTTTTTTAATGCCTGAAGACATTACATTTAGAGCTGGCACTTTGTGTACTAAAGTTAACTTAAAGCCTGATGGCCATTTGCTTAGAACTGACTGATACTAAAGAAATAAAAATATTAACACAGCATTTCAGTTTTCCCTGGAGACACCTCAGCTCTGTGTCTACTCCGTTGCTGAAAAATGAAGAGGCTCGTATATTTCAAGGTATTTTCACTTTGGATGGTTATGCTTGTCAGAACCTCTCCTGTTCAAAGATAGATTTGAAAAACACCCCAGTTTTAGGAATGTTTTCCTCTAGAAAAAAATATTTTCTTTCTTAGAAGGGCAAAAAAGAAAGAATTCAAGCTTAACAGAAATCAAGTTAGAAGTTTTTCTGGAGAATGCTGCCTTTTATATACTTTACCATAAAAAAAGAGGAATTGATGGAAATATATCTGATTCCTATGTAAAAAGGTTATCTTTTGGAGTTTGAAGCTGTATGTCATTTAAAAAATTTGTCTCAATGTGCAATTACAGAAAACAAAATCTCAACTGTAATACACCGAGCAGCAGTCTAGCAATTAAAATCTTTCATACAATTTTGAACTCTTCAATGGCTAGAAAATAACAAGCAACAATTTTCAATAAACTTCCACTAAATCAACTTTTCAAAAATAAAGATTCTTAAATTTATAGGTATAAGAATGTGAAGTTGGTTTACATTTTATGTGTTACAATGCAATTCAATTCTAGCTCTAGTTTGTTGTTAGCTTTTTTGTTGTAAGTAGATTGTGACTTTTTTAATAAAAATAATGATTTAGGGTTTAGATCTCCTTTTTCCCTCATAATTCCAACTGTCAATCATACTACTTTACATGGTTGAATGGGAGAAGTTTTATTTGTTTGGTTCTTTATTCTTTTTCCTGAGACCTCTAGGCCAGGGTGTCTAATAAGTTTGGGTGATGAAAATCATCACTGCTCCTACTTCAAACATACAAAATCAGCATCTCAAAAAATGTGGTCTTTTGATCTTTATTTTTAATAAATTATTTAGGTGACTATTTTGAACTATAAAATTCAGACACCTGCTCTAAATTTGACCTCTAGTAATTTGTTTGATACACCCTTGATTTGGTAAGAGGTAATAGTCATCTCTGTGTTTATAACTGCTTATTGGGTACTTTCCTTATGCTAGAAATTGCTCAAGGTGTTGGGAATACAGTAGCTAATCAGATAAATTCTCTGTTTTCAAGGAACTCTGGATCTATGGAAATAATTCAATTACAATTAGAAAAATGCCATGAGACATGTCAGGACACATAAAAACTTCAGGGAAGAGTGGCCATAGGGATATTAGGAAAGATTATATAAAGGAATTAACATCACATTGTAGTCTTAAAGAAAGGTTCTAAGAGATGGAGAGTTTTGCATAGTGGTGAGAGAGACCATGCTGTTTTCAGATACTGTAATTTGTTCTTTATTACTGGAAAAGAAGGGATAACTGGAAACATGAGATTAAAGAAGAGGTAAGAGATAAAGCTGAAGAAGTCTACTGGAGTCACTTGTGAATTTTTTTAATATTATTTTATAAATTTTCTTTAAAAATAATTTAGCAAATCAACTCCGTATATGAGGTGAACTGACATTAGTTAACTAGATTTTACTCCTGTTTTTCTAAAAAATATGGCTAGTATTATTGTTAGAAGCATTGCTACAGTGGGAATCCCATTTTATAAGAACAGAGTATAACCTTGTTTCTAAAATGAATTTTTTGGTACATGAAAGCAGCTCACTGTCAAAAAAAAAAAAGAGAGTCCTCAAGACTTTCTCATTTTAGAAAATAATCATTCTTGATTGTGGTCTTCATCTCATACCTCACATCCACTCTACCAAAAAATCTTGCTAGTTCTACCTTCAAAATATATCCATAATTTGACCACCTTTCATGATTTACATTACTGCCACCTTGGCCCATCCACCCACCCCCCACTCCCGCGCTCACACACACACATTCTCTTTCCTACTCTGTAATTCAATAATAGCTGCCTGGCTTCTCTGCTTTCATCCTTGCCCTCCTGTAGTTTATTCTCTACACAGAAACTAGAATTAGGGTAAGATAAGACTTCTGTTACATAAGGAGTTCAAGCAGGGAAGTTTGTGGCTCTCAGCTGATGCACCTGAGGGTTTTTTGTTATTCTTTTCTACCTATTTTGATGGTAAATTTACAAATGTAGCAGGTATGGCCTAAGAAAAACATGGTGAGTAGGGCTCAGATCTACATCACCCTAACGATGTAAGTCACCCAGATCAATAAAGGAGTGAAGAAAAGCTGGGGGAGATCTAGAAATTACGGCAGAGGAGGAAACACTGAGAATCAGTTGTGGTCTTATGGCCAGCTCCATCCGTGAAGGTTATAGTTTTTTGCACAAATCTTCTCATAAGTTTTTTTTTCCCCAAAAAGGCTTAAGCATCCTAGAGAAGCTACTCTCAGAATTTATAAAAATAGATCTAAGTGACACAGGGGTTGACTGTAGTGGGTAATGTGTTGTGGTATCCAGGTCTGCTTTCAGATTTAAGAAATTATTCTCCTGGGAAATTGTTGTTGTCTTAAGCCCTTAGCTACCAACCCTCTCTGGGATTTTTATCTTGTCTGAATCTCAGGTGAATCATCACCAAATAGTAATGATCTCAAGATATTTAATTTACTTCTTGATAGAGAGGAATATGAAATTTAAAAAGCTCTTATTTGAGCTTAGTTTGATTTCTTTTGAGGACCCTAAATTTAAGGCATCCCAAAGCCTTAGAAAAGTCTTTTGGGACAGTTTGATAGGTGTTGAAGTCTTAGACACACTTAATTTCTTCCTCTCAGTTGAGAGGGCCCAGTCTCTAAAAACAGTAAATAGAATTAACCAGGAGGAGGAAGGAGCTCCTCATATGTTTTTGCTACTATTGTTTTTGCCCTTGAAGATATAAGTCCATCAGGCAGATGCTGTTCTCTGTGTAAATGAAGTGACCTTTCCCAACCTGCACATTTGAAATGAAACATGCTTGCCAGGGCCTATATTTCCAAGATACGCATTTGTTTCTGGCCTGACACAAAAGGCACTATGTCTTATTTGGTTTTGTTGTTTATTTGTTTTTATGGATCACTATTTTCTGATTTCAAAAATGAAACTAGAACTCAAAAGAAAAATGAAGACAGAACATTTAAAGTAATAATAATCAGCATCATGAAAATACTCCATAGTGAGAAAGAAGATTAAAAAAGTGTAATAACCACCCTTCCCAAAGGTCCCAACCTTCCCATGACTTTTTGACTCAACACATATGGGTCAGCGTATGGTTTTTCATTTTATTTTTCCTGAATGTTGCAATACTCTTCTAAGCTGAGATGAACTTGAAATTATGAACACTGTGTTTATGCACATGAGAAAGCTTTTATATAAAAGATCAGTTAACATGTTTTTGCATCAGAAGAAATGAACGTTCGCATTCCCTGTTTTTTTCTTTTTTCTTTTTTTTTGTAATTTCTTTGGCCACTATTTCATAGTCATTGGGCAAACATTAATGATAAAAAGCTTAGCATAGTTTTGGCACTGAATATAGCTGTATTTTCATTTCTTGGTTTATTTACTCTTATGTTACCTTATTGCTTTGTACTCTAGAAACTCTTTTTTTAAATGTTTATTTATTTTTGACACAGAGAGAGAGAGACAGAGCATGAGCGGGGGAAGGGCAGAGAGAGAGGGAGACACAGAATCCAAAGCAGGCTCCAGGCTCTGAGATGTCAGCACAGAGCTCGATGGGGGGGCTCGAACTCACAGACCATGAGATCATGAGGTGACCTCAAGTCCGATGCTCAACCGACTTTGTCACTCAGGCGCCCCTAAATTTAGAAACTCTTGACACTTCGGTTCACAGTAAAAATATGTCAAAACATAAAAGTAGAAAAACCTTCACCTTTCATACTCAGAATATCAATGGGTGTTAATTATATAATTTTGATTAACCACTCTCTGAATCTCATATTTGTCATTTGTAAACATACTTGACCTAATAGGAATTTCAACTTAGTTTTAGATTCTAATAACATTGAAAGTCTTTTATGCTTCCTCACTGAACATAACGAAGTATCCCAGTGTACCATCTGTACAAACTCCAAGGGGAAAGGGAAAGAATTAGATGAGAGTGAACATTACATTGCATTTTATTGTTTCTTCAGAACTTTTCAACTATAGAGATTCAAAATTCGCTAGTGAAAATTGTATTTACCTGTTTATTTTTCTTTCTTTTTTTTTTTTTAAATTTTTTTCAACGTTTATTTATTTTTGGGACAGAGAGAGACACAGCATGAACGGGGGAGGGGCAGAGAGAGAGGGAGACACAGAATCGGAAACAGGCTCCAGGCTCTGAGCCATCAGCCCAGAGCCTGACGCGGGGCTCGAACTCATGGACCTCGAGATCGTGACCTGGCTGAAGTCGGACGCTCAACCGGCTGCGCCACCCAGGCGCCCCTACCTGTTTATTTTTCTAATGGAATATTAATTGACGTGTCAGATGGCGGTTTGTAGCGGCATGCTTGCTGCTTCTGTTCGGTGTTGGAGAGAAAAACATGGATTTTTTTGTCATAGGCTTCCAAACTACATTATTATGGGATAGACTAATAACAATTAGTTCTTCCTCAATGTACCTTTCCTCTACAATAACAGAATTTTAGACACCTAAAATAATGAACAAACTTATCAGCCTTCCTTTTAGCAAAACAGATAATGATTCATTCTCAGTAGGACATAACTGTGGGTTTCTTATATTATCTTCTTGATAACTTTTAATTTTTTTTATTTTAGAGAGAGAGAGAAGATGAGTAGAGGAGAGGGGGAGAGAGAAAGTGAGATAGAGTCAGAGAGAGAGAGAAAGAGAGAGAGAGAGAGAGAGAGAATATGAATCTTAAGCAGGCTCCATGCTCATTGTGGAGTCCAACGTGGGGTTCAATCCCATGTCTCTGGGATCATGACCTGAGATGAAATCAAGAGCCAGAAGCTCAACTGACTGAGCCACCCAGGCACTCTTACATCACCTTTAAGATACTATTGGTGCTTGTCCTTTACTACTTCTCCCATTCCCCTGCACCCTTCTTCTCTATTGTCATTAGCTGTCTAGTACACAAATTTGGACATATCTAGTGGGTTGTGAAATAATAAACTGTAAGGAAACTGGGTCCCTGTGGACTTCACAGTCAGTTTTTAAACGCAGTAATGGATTACTTGCCCTTATTGATATAGGTAATACATATACTCTCTCTTATTTAGACTATAATTTTGGGTTTCTCTTATACTCAACTAAGTAGAATATTAACTAATTTACTTATTTTAGAAGTTTAGCAGAGGAGCCAAGTTAATTTGTACTTACTATTTCCTGCATTATATTTTCATGCAATATTAATGGAAAAAAGAATAATGAAAATAATAAAACTCAAAAGAAGTAAACAAAGTAAATATTCCCTCCTCTCACCCACATCCAATTTCCTATGACTAAAGTTTGCATTTTTTTAAAATATGTAATTCATGGATAGACTGTGCCTTAAGAATTACTTAACTGAGATCAGACAAGCACTTTGGCCAAACTTCTATCATAAAAATTTAAGATAATCTTATCACGACCATTTTGTTGATGAAGTCATGTAGCTATTGACACAGTATTGATGGATTGAAATATAAAATCATTAAAGGATGACCTTAATGTGGGGGTTGTAGGTGGTGGTGGAGAGTGGAGTGACATGTGTTTTCTTTTTCTTAGTACCATGGTTTTTTTTTGTTTTTGTTTTTGTTTTTTCCACGATTCAGGTAAATCCTTAAACTTCAGTCTTAATTTTTGATTCCTTCCTGAAAGGTCAGTTAAATATCACTTGGATATTTAAAAAGGAGAATGGGAACAAGGCTGGTATATATCTTTTTCTCAGTCTTGGTAACATTAGTAACTAATTTTCCAAATCAAACGTAATGTTTCAAAAGTGAAATAACTTTCCCGAAGCCAAATGTCTGTCTTGACTCTCAGGAGTCCTTGAAGAATGTCCAAAGCTTGGCTATACCCAAGGTATTTCCTGCTTTCTTTGGTCAGAGACTTTCAATAAACAAGTACCTTTCTTCTCACATTAATATTATTTATAAGGGAACTTGTCAGTAAAAGGAGGCAGCCAAATTCCTTCAGGAAGAGCCAATCCAGTATTTGCTATCTAAACAATCAATGCATTTTATTCTGGCCCTTCTCACACCTGCAAACCCAATTGTACATTTTCCAAATTTAATCTTAAGATAAGGTCATTTAGATTCCAAGTTTAAAAATTCTTGAAGTTTTGGTGTGGCTCACCATGCATATGAATGAAATTTAGATGAAGTGGAAAGCAGATTCTTTCTCCACTTTCTCACTCTCCTCTCCTACACGTTTCCTTTGACTGAATGCTCATCTTTATGACTCAACTATTTGAGCCAATGGTGTGGGTCATCTTGTATGATTATAGTCATCCAGTGATGCACATCTTCATTCTTTCTTGGGTTTCTGCTCTGCCTTCATTACTCTGCTTTCTTCAAATCCCTGTGTATCTACATGTGTTCACACACGGGTGTACAACTCAAGCAGAATGATCTGTTTATTCTGGAAACAGTCATAACACCATATTTGCCAATGTGAGATCACTGAAATAACTTGAACTGATGTCTTCCACATGTTGGCTGACTATTCGAATTCTAGCTTAACCAATGTGTGCAATCTCTCAATTCTCACATATGCTGAGGAAGGCCCTTATTTAGAAGGCAGGGGAACCGCCAAGTATCTGACGAAGCATTCTGTGAAAATGCTGTTTTATCTGAAAGAAAATGTGTCCCTAAGCAATCTGAGATCTCCTATTGTTAGGCTAGGAGTTACGTGAAAGTAACTTGGATCTATAAAAACTTTTCCAGATTTCTTGGATTAGTAATAGCCAAAATTGAATGGAAAAAATATATATCTCATGATCTAAATAATTATATCATCTTTCCTCTGAGAAAAAGACTTCATGAAACTCACAAGACATTCATAGAAATAATTCATAGGCAGAAATTTGTTTCACATTTTATTGTCTTGTCTCTATTTCATGAGTAAAATGGCCATTTTTTTTTGTTTGTGAATAATCAGAAAGTGATTATTCTGAATTATACATCTCTTCAAATGGATTTATCTAGGTTTTGTATGAAATTTAATGATCAATGATATTGAAATTGTCTGTTTTTTCTCATTGTCATATTATTTGTAATTTGCTTCAGGTCCATGCCCCAGCTATAAGGTGATATATTTCAAAGTGGGATGGTAACATTATCCGCATACTTTAAATAACATTGAGTTGGAATCTTTGGTGTTTTCTTGGTTAAGAATAATACTGTAGAAGTGCAGAGACACATATGGTGGCTGACTCTAACTCTCTCTGATGGTAAAGAAAACTTCTTACTTTTTTTTTTCCTGGTAACACTGGTAGATAGAGGCAATGTCATGATAGTGTATGAAGCTTTGCTGTATACACAATAAATAAATTCTTTACTTTCCTGAGTAATCTTAAGTATAGGCAATAATTCAGTCTGTCACACACCTTTTGTTGATCCATTCACCCAACACTAGTCCCCACTAAAATCATAAAGGTCATCACTATGGTAGTACAAAGATAGTGGGAATCATGTGAACAGACATCTAACATTGACAACAGAGGAGTACTATTGAGTAATTAGAAATACTACTAGGCTCTCAGACTAACTCAGATCACAGAATACCAAATACTTCAGGACATTTTTAGAATTCTAGTACACATCAATAAACACTGTTGGCAAAAATAATACTGATAATGCCATTTTAACTGCCTTATTCACATAACCTTGTTCATAAAAGTAATTATTTTCTTAGGATAAGATTTTTAGATACAGAATTTCTAGCTCAAGAAAAAAAATCTATATACCCTTAAGGATTTTTATACATATTCCAGATCGTTCTCCAGAAAGGCACTATTATATTCTCCCACTAAAAACACATGATGATGCCTGCACAGACACAGGAGTCAAGACATGTAGAATGCTGTGCTTTGATAAAAGGTATCTTAACATCATATGAGGAAGTAGGGAGAAAATTTTGTCTGTCTTCCTAATAACAGATCCTCCTGTTTCTGGTTTATGCTTCCTGATTTTGCTTATATATTTCTTTTGCATGGGCACGTACTTAGGGAAGGTTGTGGCAGGGGGTCCTACTCAGGTGATAGGGCAAATTATGATAATTCTAAGTCATATATGGAATTCCATTTTCTTTACCAGTAATTGGTTAGGCATAGTCATGAGATATAACATCACTAAACAAGAGGGAGTTCCGCTGGGGTGGGGCTTCTATGAAACTGTTTCCTCTGTGTAGTAAAAAAAAATTATGAAGAAAAATGCCCCATATTTTTTCTGGCTTTGGTTATAGTTGTGTTCTGATATGATATCTGCCACTCTAGCAGCCCTTGTGGAAGCATGAGGGCTAACCTACTATAAAGTCAATATGCTGAGGACAAATGGAAGATAGAAGAAAACCTGGGACCTGGATGTCTGTTAACCTCAATAACCTGTAACAGTAATTTTTCTTTATTGCTTAAGTCACTTTCATATTTTTTGTTATGTAATGCCATACATACGGCATTTTGTTATGTAATCTTACTTTCAGTTTCAAACTTTAAGCATCAAGAGCAAATTTGAATGCATATGTTCTTGATGTCCACTGCAAAGTTCTCATGCCTGTAGCACACTCTATTTATCCAAGTTAAATATCAGTAGCATAGTATAGAATATAAAAGAGGTCCTGGAGGAAATGTGATGATATAAAGTATTCATGGGCTTTATAAATTACGATAGAGACTTGGAAATGTGGGAAAGGATACAGTGTGGCATGAAAAGCTGAAATTCCATGATGAAGTTGATCTTTTCCAGATTTTACTCACTGCCCCCTCACAGTGTTGGAACCAAAATAGTGAAATTTGTTTTTCTGTCCTTCCCCATGCTTACCTCATCTTCTATAGGAGAAAACACGTTAAGTGAAGATCTTGCATCTTCCCGTGAAATATAACACATTTTGGTGGTTTAAGGAAGTAGTGTGTGGTTGGCATGGCTGTTTTTGGTTATTTCTTATTTTAACACCAGATACTTCAATGACAGATTGGGGGATGAAGGAGAGTACAGGATTTCAGAATAGACATGGAAGTTTACTACCAGTGCCTGATAAGCAATGTTATAAATGGCGCATGTGGTTTCAATAGTAGCAGTTAAAGAATTTTTACCACAGTACTTTCCAGTTGTCTAATATGATAATTATTGTTATTAGGTAGCTACATGGAGGATGGAAAAAAATGATCCTATCTTAGGTCTACTTCATTACATGGGCTTTTTCCATAAGGGTTATGATTTGTTTTAAAGTTTTACATGGCTTAGGCTGAGGCTTGTTCATTTTCCCTGGTAATTAGCTACTGAACAGAATGCTATCTCTCTGTGATATTAGGAATCTTATGGTTTAAAAGCTGTTAAGCAATTCTTGCTCATGGGGCCAAAACAGAACTTACTGATCTAGGTTATAACTTTACTTGCCAGTTTACTTGAGTTCAGCTGGGTCCTGTCTGAATTTTAACAGGAAGGAAATCCAGTGGAGGATACGTTAACAGCTATGAATGACTATTCAGAGTGTTCATTCACTGACTCTGCAAGAGAGAGGGTTAGAGCCTTTGCTTAGATTTCTTCTCTATTTCATGTTGTCTGTGGGAAAGTTAAATGAAATTCCTAGAGTGTACTCTAGGCAAGAAAGGAAAAAGCATTCCATGTTAATCTCACCAGATAGGGGTTGTAAAGTTGCCAGTGAGGGCTAGTGCTCAAGGGGTGGGGTTGCTTTTTCATTTGCAAGCAAATGACTGTGGATACTACCAACCTTTCCTGGAATGCAGTTATCATTTTGACATTAAAATTTTTGATTTTTACTCCTAACAAATATTTTTCAGACTGGAGTTAAGTTTACTAATACACACTCACTCACTCACTCATCCCCATTCCTGCCCATCACATATTTGCTAATCACCTTTTCTTCTGATTCCATTAAACAGAACAAGAAAGTTGAAAAAGAGATGGAAAATGGTACTACAATTCCTTGTCACAAACTTGACATTAAATCCTCTAGAATTTCTCCTCTTTCTTGGCACCCTGTGCACACTTCTGTTATTATACCACATTTTATTTATTTATCTATTTCCCATCTAAAACTCTGAGATTTTTGAAAGCTGAGCCTGTATGTTTTATCTCCATAGGCATGGTGACTCTACACAGTAGGCATTCTAGAGAAGTCTGGTAGAATTACAGAAAATGAATATTTTGCAGGTATATAAATGGCTTCACTAAAATGAGCCCTCATTCAGAAATGAGGGTGGTTTCTTTACTGCATAATTTATGCCAATACAATATGGAAAAATAAGAGTGGTTTCATTATATTTCATTTGGCCTATTTAGGAAAAGGAACATTGGCTCAGTTGTCTGAGTTATAAAATAAGCAGGAAGAGGACAAAAAAAAATGGTGTCACTATCCTAATTGATTGTGTAAAGAAAGGAATTCTAAGATTATATTCTTTTGTTTGTTTCTTTGCAGGGGCCCTTGTGAACGTGTAAAACAGAAATTTAAAATAAACCCAGAGGTTGGACATGACTTTTGATGATATGGGTGAAGTTGTTTATTTAATTCAAGATGTGAGGACTGAGACAAATATTCGAGCTATGCACGTTATGAAAATTTCACTGGAAAAGCACTGTTATTTGTTGTGGAGGACAATCAGTCTCACTCAACATGATGTAGTTATTAATGTACCAAAAAATATCATCATTAAAAGGTGAATTGTAGCTATGAACAGAACCCCAAAATAATTTTATGATATTTGCTAACGTATTTGGAACGGTGACTTAATTTATAGTTACAGAATAATGACAAGTAACAGGGGCTGACCAAAGTAATGAATGAGCATATGCATCTGTGTCTGGATATCTAAGTAGACATAAGTTTCTGCCATTAACATTCTGTAATGTTGGATAGAAGGTATAGCCAATCTTTTCTTCAGTTATCTTTATTTGTTAAAAAAAATGATGGCTTAGATAAGCTTTTATAAATAGCTTTCTAAAGAACATAGTTATGACAAAATGTTAAAAGACTGAAAACAATGTGAATTCTCTGGTTAAGACAGTTAAACACTTACAGATTGAAGATGGCAGTGGAGTAGGAGGACCCTAAGCTTGCCTTACCCCATGAATACAACTAGGTAACTATCAAATCATCCTAAATACCCCAGAAATTGGCCTGAAGATAGGCAGAACAAACTCCACAACTAAAGGTAGAGGTCACATAGAAGAAGGTAGGAAGTGTGGAGATGTGGTTTATGAGAGAAATGGATTATGGCCGCCAAGGTGGGGAGGGAGCCACAATCACAAAGAAGGGTAAGAGACAGACTAGCATTTAGGGGAGCATACAGGGAAAATGAACCCCCCCTAGAAATTGGCTAGGAAAATTTCTTGACTTCTGACAACTAGTGAGGCTTAAAGGCTGGAGTTTTAAAGGTCAACCGGCTTGGCTGAGATGGAGCCCAGAGGACATCATGCTGCTCTTGGAGAGAAGGCAAGCAAACAACCCACAAACATACAGTAGGGAAACAGTGACCTGAAGAGTGCCTGGGGTGCATAATGGGGAGATTATCTGTGCATCTTGGAGCACATCTCAGAGAGACAGCCTTCATGGAGAGACCGGTCTGGGAACAAAGGAACTGACTGGCTCCATTTCCTCCCCCACCCCTCAGTATAAGCACAGGGCCACCCGCAGAAACCAGCACAATGCCCACACTTGCTAGCTAACTTGCTTACACCAAGCCCTGCCACCCTGACCTTCCCCTGGCCCCATGCTCTGGTGGAATAGTGCTTCTCAGTCTTGCTTGCATCAGTCCCAGCTTAGCAGTCCCCCTCCTTTAAAATTTTTTTTAAATGTTTTTATTTATTTTTGAGACAGAGAGAGACAGAGCATGAGCAGGGGAGAGGCAGAGAGAGAGAGAGAGGGAGACACAGAATCTGAAGCAGGCTCCAGGCTCTGAGCTGTCAGCACAGAGCCCAACAAGGGGCTCAAACTCACGGACTGTGAGATCATGACCTGAGCTGAAGTCATACGCTTAACCAACTGAGCCACCCAGGTGCTCCAGCTGGCCCCCTCCTTTAGAAGACTGGCTCAAAACCATGCTCACACCAGGTCTCCCAAGTCAGGAGTTTTGTGGAGCCTCAGTTCTGGTGACAGAATTCATTTCACAAGCATATCAGAGCACACCTAGTTAAAACATGTCACATTCAGGCCAGGAACCAAACACTGCTACCAATAAGCAAAGAGACCCTCTGCAGATGACTGGCCTGAAGATTAAAGTGGCCAGGACAAAGCAGCAGAGTGCATGTAGCACCCATTAGAGACACTCCAGGAAGCACCAGGCCCTGGAAAACAAGATACACTCTACAACAGGGCAGTACAGGACCTCTTCTTCATAAGGTCATTGTCCTCAGGAAAAGGAGATATATCTGACCTTCCTAACACACACACACAAAAAAAAGACATAGAGACTTAGAAAAAAATGAGAAGAAAGATAAATTTATCCTAAATGAAAGAACAGAACAAGGCCATGGTCAGTGATTTAAGTGAAATAGATATAAGCATCATGCCTGATGGAGTATTTAAAGCAATGAGAACAAGGATATTCACTTGACTTGAGAAAAGAATGGAAGACATAAGTCAGACCCTTAACACAGAGATAAGGAATAACAGAGTAGAGATAAAGCACTCAATAAATGAAATGAGAAACATGCTTGATGGAATGAACAGCAGGCTGGAAGAAACAGAGGAACAAATTAATGACCTAGGAGACAAAGTAATGGAAAGTAATCAAGCTGAACAAAAGAGAGAAATAAGAATTATGCAAAATGAAACTAGACTTAGGGAACTCAGTGTTTCCACTAAATGTAATAACATTTGTATTATAGGAGTCCTAGAAGAAGAAGAGAGAAAAGGGAGCTTAAAATTTATACTTGAAGAAATAATAGCTGATAACTTCCCTAATCTGGGGAAGGAAACATATCCAGATCCAGGAGGCACAGAGAACTCTCAACAAATTCAACAAAAACAGTTCCACACAAAGACATGGTATAATTAAACTCGCAACATATGGTAATAAAGAAAAAATTTTAAAGCAGCAAGACAAAATAAGGCAGTAACATACAAAGGAAGCCCCACAAGGCTGGCAGGGGATTTTTCAGCAAAAACTTTCCAAGCCAGAAGGGAGTTGCATGATATATTTAAAGAGCTGAATGGGAAAAAATCCATAGCCAAGAATACTCTATCCAGCAAGGCTATCATTCAGAATGGAAGGAGAGACAGTTTCCCAGACAAACAATAGCTAAAGAAATTCATGACCACTTAACCAGCCCTGCAAGAAATATTAAAGGGGGCTCTTTGAGTGGAAAGGGAGATGAAAAGTGACAGTAAGAAGTTAGGAAGCACAAAAGCAGTAAACATGAATACTTCCGTAAACAAAAAATCAGTCAAGAAACTCACAAAATAAGAGGATGTAAAATAGAACAACATCTACCTAAAATATGGGGAAAAATATAAATAAATAAAAATAAAATGTGGGGAGGAGAGGAGTAACATTCTCCAGAACAGATCACATATTAGCCAACAAAACAAGCCTCAACAAATTCAAGTAGATTTAAGTCATGCCGTGCATCTTTTCTGACCACAATGCTTTGAAACTAGAAGTCAAGTCCCAGGAAAAAATCTGGAAGGACCGCAGATACAAAGTTAAATAACATGCTACTAAACAATGAATGGGTCAACTAGGAGATCAAAGAAGAAATAAAAACGTACCTAGAAACAAATAAAAATGAAAACACAATAGTCTGAAACCTTTGAGATGCAGCAAAAGCAGTTCTAAGAGGGAAGCTTATAGCAATACAGTTCTACCTCAACAAGCATGAAAAATCTCAAACAAACCACCTAACCTTACACGCAAAGGAGTTAGAAAGACAACAACAACAAAAAAACCTAAAACTAGCAGGAGGAAGGAAAGAATAAAGATTAGAACAGAAATAAATGATATAGAAACTTAAAAAATGAAAAAAACCAATAGATAAATGAAACCAGGAACTGATACTTTGAAAATTTGATAAACTCTAGCCAGACTGATTAAGAAAAAAAGAAAAAGGACTCATAAAGGTAAAATCACAAGTGAGACAGGAGAAATAACACCACAGAAATACAAACAATTGAAGAGAGTATTATGAAAAACTATATGCCAACAAATTGGACAACCTAGAAGAAATGGATAAATTCCTAGAAACATATAAACTACCAAAAGAAGAAATAAAAACTTTGAGCAGACTAATAACCTGCAAATAAATTGAATCAGAAAAACAAAAACAAAAAACAAACAAACCAAAAAACTCCAGGACCAGATGGCTTTACAGGTGAAGTCTATCAAGCATTTAAAGAAGAGTTAATAACTATTCCTCTCAAACTATTCCAAAAAATAGAAAATGAAGAAAACCTTCCAAATTCATTCTATGAGGTCAGCATTACCTCATACCAAAACCAGATAAAGACACCCCTAAAAGAGAGAACTATAGGCCAATATCACTGATGAATATAGATGCAAAAATCCTCAATAAAACACTAGCAAACCAAATACAACAATACATTAAAAAAAACAATTCACCACGATCAAGTGGAATTTATTCCTGGTTCTGACAGTGGTTCAGTCTTCTCAAGTCAATCTGTGTGATACATCTCATTAATAAAAGAAAGGATAAGAGCCATATGATCATTTCAGTAGACTTAGAAAAAAGCATTTGACAAAGCATAACAACCATTCATGATAAAAATCCTCAACAAAGTAGTTTTAGGGGGAACATACTTCAATATAATAGACATCTTATATGAAAAACCCACAGCTAACATCTTACACAATAGTGAAAACTGAGAGCTTTTCTCCTAAGATCAGGAATAAAACAAGGATGTCCACTCTCACCACTATTATTCAACATAGTACTGGAAGTCCTAGCCACAGCAGACAGCAAAAACAAAAGGCATCCAAACTGGTAAAGAAGAAGTAAAACTTTCACTATTTGCAGATGACATGATATCATATATAGAAAACTCAAAAGATTCCAGCAAAAAATTGCTAGAACTGATAAATGAATTCAGTAAAGTCACAGGGTACAACATAAAAGTATAGAAATCTGTTGCATTTGTATACATTGATAATGAAGCAGCAGAAAGAGAAATTAAGAGGAGCACTTGGGTGGCTCAATCAGTTAAGCATCTGACTTCAGCTCAGGTCATGATCTCATAGTTTGTACCTTCGAGTCCCATACTGGGCTCTGTGCTGACAGCTCAGAGCCTGGAGCCTGCTTCAGATTCTGTGTCTTCCCCTTTCCTACCCCTCCCCTGCTCACACTCTGTCTCTGTCTTTCAAAAATGAATAAAAATTAAAAAAAAATTAAAAAGAGAAATTAATAAAACAATTCCATTTATAATTGGACCAAAAATAATAAGATACCTAGAAATAAATCCAACACAAAATAATAAAATCCTAGAAATAAACCCAACTTCTGCATCTGGAAGACGTGAAAGACCTGCAACTCTGAAAACTGTAAAACACTGATGAAAGAAATTGAAGATGACACAAACAAATGGAAAGACATTCCATGCTCATGGATTGGAAGAATAAATAATGTTAATATATCTATACTACCCAAAGCAATGTATAGATTTAATGCAATTTCTCTCAAAATACCAACAGCATTTTTCACAGAACTAGAACAAGCAATGCTAAAATTTGTACAGAACCACAAAGATCTCAAAAAGTCAAAGCAATAAAAATTAATTAATTAATTAATTAATTAAAAGCAAAGATGGAAGCATCACAAATCTGGACTTCAAATTATATAACAAAGCTTTAGTAATCAAAAAGTATGTTTTGATTTGGCATAAAAATAGACGCATACATTGACAGAACAGAATAGAAAACTCAGAAATGAACCCACAATTATATGGTTAATTAATCTTCTACAAAGCAGGAAAGAATATCCAATGGGAAAAAGACTGTCTCTTCCACAAACTGTGTTGGGACAGCAACATGCAAAAGAATGAAACTGGACCACTTTCTTACACCATACACAAATATAAATTCAAAATGGATTAAAGACCTAAATATGAGACCTGAAACTATTAAAATCCTAGAAGAGAACACAGGTAGTAACTTCTTTGACATTGTCTACAGCAACTTTTTTCTAGATATGTCTCCTAAGGCAAGTAAAATAAAAGCAAAAATAAACTTTTAGAAGTTCATCAAAATAAAGAGTTTCTGCACAGTGAAGGAAGCAATCAACAAAACTAAAATGCAACCTACAGAATGGGAGAAGATATTTGCAAATGACCTATCCAATAAAGAGTTAGTGTGTGTGTGTGTGTGTGTGTGTGTATTTCAATTAAATTCAAGTAAATTCAATTGAATTCAAGTAAGTCAATTAAAAATGGGCAGAAGATATGAATAGATATTTCTCCAAAGAAGAAATACCAATGGCCAACAGACACATGAAAAGATGCTCATCATCACTTACCATCAGGGAAGGAAAATAAAAACTGCAATGAAATATCACCTCACACCTGTCAGAATGGCTAAAATCAACAACACAAGAAACAAGAGTTGTTGGTGGGAATGTGGAGTAAAAAGAAGTCTTACATTGTTGATGAGAATGCAAACTAGTGCAGTCACTGTGGAAAGCAGTATAAAGCTTCATTAAAAATTTAAAAATAGACCTACCTAGGTAAGAACCAGCAATCTATTTGGCATCACTTGCCCAAAGAATATAAAAAATGCTAATTCAAAGGGATATATACACCCCTATGCATATATCAGTATTATTTATAATAGCCAAATTATGGAAACAGCCTGTATATCCAGTGGTGGATGAATGGAATATTATTCAGCCATAAAAAAGAATGAAATCTTGTCATTTGCAATGACGTGGATGGAGCTAGAAAGTATAACACTAAGTTAAATAAGTCTGGGAGAGACAAATACCATATGATTTCACTCATACATGGAATTTAAGAAACAAACAAAAAAATGAGCAAAGAGAAAAAAAAGAGAGAGAGAAATCAGGAAGCAGACTCTTAATTATAGAAAAGTTATGGTTCCCAGAAGGGAGTGAGGGGAATGGTTGAAATAGGTGGTGGGAATCAAGGAGAGCACTTGTCGCAATGAGCACTGGGTGATGTATTAAATTGTTGAATCACTGTATTGTACACCTGAAACTAATATAACACTGTATGTCAACTAACTAGAATTAAAGATAATAAAAAAAGATAATTGTTTGTAAACCTATGTGTAGAAGCATATGGGAATAGCTTTATGCTTAACTCACTGAAACTACAGTGTGTATAAACTGTCTTTCAAGAAACATCTTTCATTGGTTACAGGGGTTTATAAACATATGTGTGGAGGCTTATGGGAGTAGACTTGTGCTAACTCACTGAAACTACTGTGTATAAAGTGTCTTTCATGCAACATCTTTAGGTTATAAGTGACTACAAAATTATATGTAGAAGCATATGAAAATAACTCTATGCTTAATTCACGAAACATGGAAATTACACTGTATATTAACATATTTACTGCAGGACCACTCACAACCTTTATATGCTAAAATGCAGTGTGGCTCTCTAAGGCAGAGACTATAGTATATGTCTCCAAAATTGCATGGTTCTATCTAGTATTAAGCCAGACTTGGTCACTTTTCAATCCTAATTAGACTAATTGTATAAATCTATTTTTTAAAAGTACTAGGTTTTCAAAGAGGCTTACAGACCTCAAAACCTTTCATGAGTGGAAATCACCATTCACTATCACTTTCAAAACTATCACTTTCACTTTCATTGTAAGTTATCAAGATAAAGATAGGCTTGTATCTCTACTTGTTAATAGCAATCTAGAAAGGTAAAATAGTTTCCCATTATTCATGCCCAGGACATTACTAACCTATATTTAATGAGCTAAAGATAATACTAGGATGGGATTATTTCTTGAAGGTATTCTCAGAGCATTGTTTTCTTTAAAGTAATACAATTGAATGAGTTTTTCTTCTCTGAAATATCTACAAGATAATCGAATAGATCTCAATTATTTTATTATAACCTGCAGCCAAATGTCCTTGTTTTCCAATCACATGATGAACTACAGGAAATGCAAAAGAACTGAGTTGGTAATTCAGAACATAGGAAACATCTGAGAAGACCAAATTTGTTGATAGGTGAGTTTATGATTTGAGAAGGTATAGTTTTGTCTAGTCTAAAACTGAAAGTGTCCTTCTTCATGCATTAACAGCAATAAAAAATGGTTGAACAATGGAATTTAAATGTGGGGTACACAGTTAAAATGGTCACAAAGGGCCTCCTTAAATTTTATTAATAAAACCATAAATAACATCTTTCCTTTTATGCCCTCACTTTAGTGCAGGAGAATATTTTGTAGCAAACAGGTTTCATTGATGTTTCACTGACATTGACTTCATAGAGGATGGAGAGAATAATGGACTAAAACTGGAAACTAATAGTAAATGTTTAAAATCTAGAAAAAACAGTGGTCATGATATGACCTTGTATACAGAAGCTACTGTCTAAGAAAGCCATTAGTTATGTTAGAATTTGTTGTCACAGAAAAGTTTTACATTAGCCACTGAAAGAACTGTAGGGTAGGATGGTATTTCACTGAAAATATAGAATCATTACTAATAATTAATATTTATTGAATGTCTACAAAATCTATGGCCTTAGACCCCAAATCACAGGAGAACAAACTCACTCTGGCCAACTTTATACTTAGTAGAAATATTCAGTTCACAGTCTTTGAATTAATTACAATCCTCTCTGGAGTTTAAAGAAGGATCTAGATAAATTAGATTTCTTCCCAGTTCTGACTCTACAATTCTTTTTTCTATGATTGGTGGTGTTAGCCTCTGGTGTACTATTTTCATTCCAAGTGAATAAGTTCTTTCTAATAAAATTCCCCTTGCTTGTAGGGCTATTCTTCAAGCATTCTGGTTCTACAGGATGGTCTTAAGGAGGTTGTTTAGCAGAAGCCATTTTTCTCCCTGAGTGCTGACTGGTAGGACCTCAAGAATTATGTAGTCTTAGGACCACATTAGAAACATAGGATATGTTACAGAAAATTCTGTTCTACAACAACGGAAACAGTGCCCTTGTAGAATCGTAGTTTAATAGGAACATCTCGTCTTTCTCCTTCCATCCACTCACTTGAGAAGTAGGTTTCCCAGTTCTGGTTCCATTAAATGTATCCCATCTGATTTTCCTCAAATATCACATTGCAAACCTTATAGACCATTGATTGTTGTCTGAGGTTCAGGCATGAAAAAATAAAAATGCTCAGTGACAAGCGTTTTCGAGTTGTTTGAATCTGGCAAACTGGCACCATCCTAATGATTTCAGAAAACTTACTTTTATTGCTTCACTTTGGGAAATTAGTGAGAACCTAGTTTTAGGAGAAGGAGAAGGAGAGGGAGAGGGGCTGGATCATTTCAGGGACTGATTTCAGTAAAGTTTTCAATTGTGTTTTGGTTCAGAAAGAAGTTCAATTCTGTCATGAAAACAACACAATCTGTTCCCTAATAACATGCCTGAGAAAGGCAGGACTCTAAATTGCAACCACTTTGCAACAAGTAGACAGATTCAATTAAAAATAAGGAAAGAAACCTTATAGCTCTCTAGTCTTAGGGGAATATCAACTCAGGAGACAAGAACTGTTGTTTAAAATGCATTTTTAAAACCTTAGTACACTATGAGTTCTGAACAAGTATTACCTAAAGCAACTATTGCAGTAAGCAAGTGACCTAAGAAAACTACATTGGTACATAATCATTTGTGGTTCATTGGAAAGAACAGCCAATGGAAGATTACTGTGAATCTTCAGTTTTATAAGTCCTATTTAACTGCAAAGGAGCAAGCACCTTAAGGATTTCTTTAGATACAGAGTAAACTAGATTTTTTTTCAAAAGATTTTAAATTCCAGTAATTTTGGAACTATTTCCCAATAGTTATGGAAAGGGTGAAAAAATATTAAATAAAGTAATCTCTGCATTCTCTAATGATGCATTGTAACCAAGCTTTCTGAACAAGGTAGAAATCCAGAGCAGTGGGTGAAGAAAATGTTAAGTTTTCAGCACATAGTAAGTTCATTATACTTAGAAGATACTCAATAATAAAGTTAAAAAAATTTTTTTAAACAATTAAAAAATAACAATGGTATTATATAGTCTTAATGAAATATACAAAAGTATTAAAAGAAACTTAATAATTTATAATACAATCATCAGCAAAGAGACATATTTATTTCCTTCTATTGCAGAGTATTATGCACCTTTTCATAATTGATATACTGCACATAAAACTGTGCAGCCTTGTTATAATCTTATAAGATTTTTATCTACTTCTTTAAAAATTATAAGCGTCATTTTTTATACGCAACATTTTAATAGCTGCATGGTATTCCATTGATAAGGGTATGCTACAATTTACTTAAATGTTTCCTCTATAAATAAGCATTTATGTTGGGTGTAAATAGTTTTATTTGTGTATAAACCATTAAAAAATAGTTATCCCCCTAGGATTTTATTCTTAGAAACTGAATTATTGGAACAAAGGATATAAACAAGAGAGTTCTTTATTCAGTTCTCTTTATTTATAAAGAATATTTATTGCTGAAAGAACTCTAAGACATATCTAATTCATGGAAGTTCAGCAACTGAATTATGATAGTGTCCTGGTTTTTCACCAGTGGGAGTCATTTTGTAAATAACTATTTCTCAAGAATTTTATATACAAGATGTTTTCTGGATTGTTTGATTACTGTTAATGTCTTTAAACCTTTATGAATAAAACATTTTTAATATTGTTAGAAACTAGCAAATTATTTCATATTGCTTTTGTGTTACCATGGTTTAATTTCATGCAATAAAATTTATCTGAAACCTGAAACACTTAATGTATTTCCAAACAGTGATCTTTTTACTGACTTATTAACCTAAATTTGTGTACATTATGACAAATTGGTTACATCAGTAGTAACAACTTTGCTCTGGCACATAAGGAGACAAAAACCCAAATGGCTAACTTTATAAAATACATTGCAGTAGTGAAAAAATCTGGGAATGGAGAAACACTCCAAGTAAAATAGAGACTGAAGCTCAGATCAGCATTTGCTTTCTCCTTGAAGAGCACATTTACAGAAGACTTTAATGCCAGTGAATATCTAATCATTCTTGTTTTTTTTTCTTCAAGCTTTACTGTTTGCTTCCCCGCTCCCCCAAGATAATATTTAAATTCAAGTT
The DNA here is from genome assembly GCF_022837055.1 of Prionailurus viverrinus. Classification (NCBI taxonomy): domain Eukaryota; kingdom Metazoa; phylum Chordata; class Mammalia; order Carnivora; family Felidae; genus Prionailurus; species Prionailurus viverrinus. The sequence goes on along the minus strand of NC_062566.1, from coordinate 122,630,675 downwards.
AACATATAGTGTAGTATTGGTTTCAGGAGTAGAATTTAGTGATTCATCACTTACATATAACATGCCCAGTGCTCATCATAAGTGCCTTCCTTAATGTCCATCATCCATTTAGCCCAACCATCCCCACTTCCCCTATAGCAACCCTTAGTATATTCTCTGTAGTTAAGAGTCTCTTATGGTTTGCTTCCCTCTCTGTTTTTATCTTATTTTATTTTTCTTTCCCTTCCCCTATAACCATCTGTTTTCTTAAATTCCACATGAGTTAAATCATATGGTATTTGTCTTTCTCTGACTTATTTTGCTAAGCATAATACACTGTAGTTCCATCCACATTTTTGCAAATGTCAAGATTTCATTCTTTTTGATGGCTGAGTAATATTCCACTGTGTGTGTGTATACCACATATTCCATGTATATAGATGTATGTATAAATATAAAATTTTATATATATATATATATAAACATATGAATTAATTATAAATAAATAATTTGGGCTCTTTCAACAATCAATAATTTGGCTAGGTTGATAGTGCTGCCATAAATTGGGGTACACATGCCCCTTTGAATCAATATTTTTGTGTACTTTTGATAAATACCTTGTAGTGCAATTGCTAGGTATTAAGGTAGTTCAATTTTTGACTTCTTTTTTTAATTTTTTAAATGTTTTTCATTTTTGACAGAGAGATGGACAGAGTGTAAGTGGGGGAGGGGCAGAGAGAGAGGGAGGTACAGAATCCAAAGCAGGCTCCAGGCTCCGAGCTGTCAGCACAGAGCCCGACACAGGGCTCGAACTCACAAACAGTGAGATCATGACCTGAGCCAAAGTCAGATGCTTAACTGACTGAGCCACCCAGGCACCCCAATTTTTGACTTCTTGAGAAACCTCCATACCATTTTCCAGACTGGCTGCACCAGTTGTGCATTCCCACCAAGAGTGTAAGACGGTTCCCTATTCTCTGCATCCTCACCAACATGCGTTGTTTCCTTAGTTGTTGATTGTAGCCATTCTGACAGGCGTGAGGTAGTATCTCATTGTGGTTTTTACTTGTATTTCCCTGATGAAGAATGATGTTGAGCATTTTTCATGTGTCTGTTAGCCACTTGTATGTCTTCTTTGGAAAAAGCATCTGTTCGTGCTTTCTGCCCATTTTTTAACTGGAGTATTTTTGGGGGGGGGCTGTTTATTTTGGTAAGTTCTTTATAGATTTTGGATACTAATCCTTTATTAGCTATGTCAATTGCAAATATCTTCTCCCATTCCATAGGTTGCCTTTTAGTTTTGTTGATTGTTTTCTTCACTGTGCAGAAGCTTTTTATCTTAATGAAGTCCTAATACTTCATTTTTCTTTTGTTTTCCTTACTGTTTTAATAGCATTACTAAATTATAGGAGAAAATGAACATTTTCAATGCAAAGATGTTAATTATTTTGAGATAATCCCACCCTTATATGTATTATTTTATTCTAGGCGTATAGAATTCTAAGGGAGTCTTCTATTATCAAGTGAATAATAATTAAAGCATTTCAACTTAATGACCTGAATATTTTGTTAATAAATACGTTTTAAGCATGAATTACCTATAAATATGCTCAATTGCCTACTTCTGCATTTTGGGATTATGCTAATTTTTTTCATAAATTCAGAAACTAAATATTAAAACCAAGTCTATTGGGAAGATGGAAGAATAAGACGCACCAGGAATTTGTCTCCCACCTAGACATTTATACTAGAATTATCTGTCTGATGTGACTATTTTTGAGCTCTGGAGTCTGTTGAAAGCTTGCAGCTTCCAGCAGAAGGAATAAAATTACCTCTGTCTGCAGATGATATGATCTTATATGTAGAAAACCTCAAAGATTCTACCAAAAGAAATGTTAAAATTAATAAATGAACTCAGCAAAGTAGCAGGATATAAAGTCAACACACAAAAGTCAGTTGCATTTCTAGGAATAACCAGTGAACAATATAAGAAGAAAATTACAAAAACAATTGCATCCACAATAGCATCAAAAAGAAAAAAATGCTTTATAATTAAGTTAGCCAAAGAGGTAAAAGACTCGTACAATTAAAACTACAAAGCACTGCTGAAAGAAATTAAAGAACATGTAAATAAATTCCAACATTCCTCATATTTGTATATGGAAGACTTAATCTTGTTAAAATGTCAATACTGCAAAAATTGACCTACTCAATGCACTATCAAATTCCCAATACTATTTTTTGCATAAATAGTAAAATGTACCCTACAATTCACATGGAATATCCAAAAAGATCTTGGAAAAGAAGAACAAAACTGGAGTACTCACAGTTCCCGATTATAAAACTTACTATAAAGCTATAGTAACCAAAAAAACATGGTACGGCCATAAAGATATATATCAATGGAATAGATACAAAATAGAGAGTACAAAAATAAACTTCCCATACACTGTCACGACTTTTTTTAATGTTTGTTTTTTATTTTTGAGAGAGAGACAGAGCACAATGCGGGGAGGGGCAAAGAGACGGAGACACAGAATCCGAAGCAGGCTGCAGGTTCTGAGCTATCAGCACAGAGCTGGACGTGGGGCTCGAACTCACAAACCACGAGATCATGACCTGAGCTGAAGTCAGACGCTCAACCAACTGAGCCACATAGGCGCCCCTGTCAAATGATTTTTGACAAGAATAACAAGAGTTCCAAAAGTGTGCTGTAGGGAAAGGACAATCTTTTTAATAAATGATACTCACAAAACAGGATATCCACAGGCAAAAGAGTGAAGTTTGGTCCGTATCTAATATCATATACAAAAATGAACTCAAAATGAATCAAAGATCTAAATGTAAGACTTAAAACAATAAAACTCTTAGAAGAAAACATAGGACAAAAGCTTATCAACTTTGGATTTGGCAATGATTTCTTGGACATGATAACAAAGGCACAGGTAATAAAAGAAATAATAAATTGACTTCATGAAAATTTAAAAAATTGGAGCATGAAAAGACACTATCCACAGAGTAAGAAGGCAGCGCACAGAATGCAAAAACTATTTGCAAACAGTATATTTACAAAGGATTAATAACCAGAACTTATAGAGACCTTTTGAAACTTAACAAAAAAACAATATAAAAATGGAAGGATTTAAATAGACATTTCTCCAAAGAAGATATATGAATGGCCCAAAAAACCAAAACAAAACAAACTGCAAATGTGCTTGACATTATTAATCATTACAGAAATGTATTTAAAAAATGTATATAAAAAATTAGATACCACCTCACATCATTAGGATGACTCCTATAAAACACACAAACACACACACACACACACACACACACACACACACACACAGAGATAAAAAACCAGAAAACAATGAGTACTAGAAAGATGTAAAGAAACTGGAATTCTTGTGCACTGTTAGTGGGTGGGACTGTGAAATGGTACAGTCATCATGGAAAATAGTATGGTAGTTCTATAAAAATTTAAAAATAGAATTCCCACATGATTCAGCAATTTTACTTCTAGGTATATACCAAAAGGAAATGAAAGTAGGGTCTCCAAGAGTCATTTATACACTTATGTTCGTAGCAGGATTATTTACAATAGCTAAAACAGGGAAGCAACCCAAGGGTCCATAGACAGATGACCAGATAAGCAAAATGTGGCCTATATATATAATGGAAAATTATCCAGCCTTAAAAAAGGAAATTCTGCAATATGCTACAACGTAAATAAATCTTGTGAATGCTATGCTGAGTTATAAGCCAATCATAAAAAGATGAACACTTTATGATTCCACTTATTTGAGGTAGTTACAGTAGTCAAACAAAATCATTAAAACAAAGTATATTGGTGGTTGCCAGATGCTAGGGGGAGGGGAGAATGGGGAATTGTTTAATGGATATAGAGTTTTAGTTTTACAAGATGAAAATTTATGGGGATGGGTGGTGGTGATGGTTGCATAACACTGTGAATGCCAGTGAACTGTAGGCTTAAAAATTCCTAAGACAGTATATGTAATGCTGTATTTTTCCACATAAATACACAGAGTTCTACTCACTACTTCTATAACCTACTACTTTTAATTAATTTCTACTACTTCACTACTTTCAACTACTGTATGAAACTTTCAATTGCTTTCTAAGATTTACAAGTACTGGATTTTCTTTGATCTGAATGATAGATAAAAACACATTACACCAAAGTGTTCGTTTCCACTACTGTTAAAATACACTGCAGGGACCTATGAAAACACTGTCTACTAAATAAATATATGTTGATGTTTCATGTGTAATTGCTTCCATGGGGACACTAAATATGTTCCATAGATTGTAAGGCAATCATAAGTCAGAAGAGACATCGAGTGTCTAAATAATGTAAATGCTTGTCTTGAGTCATGGGGGAAAACTCTAGAACCATTTTTCTTACCATTATTTCAGCAGCCACTGCTTTTGTTGGTCTGAGAGGCAAATAATTGGAGCTACCTATGTATGTCTGGTTATTTCAGAATCCCTGTGCCCCTGTCCAGGTGAAACCACTATGTATCTCAGCTCATATTTATGGGTTCTCGTAATAGTGAAATTCCAATGACCTTGGGAAATATGACAGTCCCAGGGAAATACTTCTATCCTTAAAATTAATTCTCTTTTGGTTATCTTGGTTTTAGTTTTGGTATATATATGCAAAAGCATTTCTCTCATATAGCTGAAGGATTTTGACTAAACTCTTATACACAGCTCAAGAAATATAGTTAAATTGAGAAAAAGTAGATTCTAGTATGAGAAGCTTAAAGCTAGAAAACTCTTTACCAAAAAAAAGGTAAATTGCATGTAAAAAAGCAATAAAATGTAATCAACATTTTAAGCTCATAATTTTTATAGACATTTACAGATAGGTGAACAGTTACGTCTGATGCAGAAGAAAAAATGAGAAAAAGTGGTGAAGCAAACTGGATTCTTTTTCCTCAACTTGGTCAATAAAACTGAAATATAAAGTGATATTAGATCACAAACTAGATTTTTCTTCGAAATTATCTCATCTAAATCTTTGCGAGTCATATAGTGTCTTTGTATCTCAGTTATATCATCTGTAAAATATGGAAGAAACCAGAGAATATGCTAACTTTATTTTCCACCCTAATGCTAAGATTTCATATGATAATATGTTTATGTTCTACCTTATTCCTGAAAGATTTGCTGTGCCACGTGAAGGTAAAAGCAAAATCACATTTTTAAGTAAGGGTTGATGAAGGCAAAGGTAGAGGAAATAAGACAAAATCAGACATAAAGTCAGGACATAGTACTTACATTTTCTCTGTGTACCTGCATAATTTTTAACCTCAACACAGTTACCAATTGACAATCATCGCATGTGACAATAACTAATCATTGTAATTACAGAGTCATTTAAGAAATAATCTTGGGGAATCATTTTAATGTTACTGTTGACTCTTAGCATTTATTATGGCTTCTTATATGTTTGGTTTATTGCTATAATAGATTGCATTAAAGTCCTCAATTCTTCAGCCCTCCCTATAAAGCAGACCTTTGACTTCTAACTTTGCAGCACCTCCCAGTAAAGCATAGAGTGTATTTCTCTGCCCCTGAGGCTAGGCTCAATCATATGAATTGTTTTGGCCAAGATAATGTTCGTAGGCATGATGTTATTAGAAAAAGTACTTTCACAGAAAATAATTATGCAATTATACTCACTCCAGTGTTTCTGTGATGGCTAAGAGATGGACATGCGTGGATTAGCCCAGTAGGCTCGGGGAGAGAATAAGGGATATATGAACCAGAACTGTCCAGTTGTACACGGCCTAGATAAAACAACCTCATACTGAATGCTGCAGATGTGTGAGAAATCAATTTTTATTGGTATATATCGCTGAGATTTCCAGTGCTTTGTTATGCAGTATCAGCATTCCAATATACCCAAGAGAACATTGTTATCTTTCATAGCTAATGGTGCTCTGTGGCTCAGACTCCTAGAGAGGTGAGTCAGTCATGTCTATCTTCAAATAACAGCTAAACTTGGAAACTGTACAGTGCCAAGAATGAAATAAATCTGCTTCCCAGAACTCTTGTTCTACACTGGAACTGAATATATTGAGTTTTTAGAGGCCCAAGCCAACACACAAGCCATTTTTTGAATGAGCTTAATTGTGACAGAATATAGGCATGAGAACACTTCTTTATCACCTACTGCTTTTATTTCTATTACTCTTGCTGGGATTTATGTTCTATTGGGATTCGGTCCTATCACCAAAGTCGGCCATGAATGTTTAATTCTTAAACATTAATGCTTTAGGTCATGAAATACTTGAACATATAGACTTTTGGACCTCCTTAAAGTCATGAGAAGTAAGCCAACAAAAGCTAAGCACCTGCTTCTGATAGAACAGCTTTGGAGAAAAGTAGCCAGAAAGAAGCTGGTCTTTCCTGAATCACAACAACAATGTGGCTGATCATGAGCCATAACACCATTTTACTCCTTTCCGAAATGATATGAGCTAGTGATCTAATCCAGCAGAACTGGAGTCCAGAAGTAACAAATATCACCTTTTTTGGTACCAGCTACATTTTTTCCACCCAGAAGCTGAGAGAATGCTACCATGGGACCAGTGGTGAGGGGGCATGTGGCTAACAAATGTGATTGGATTATTAAATAGTTCACCACCTAAGTCATGACTCATTGATAATTTTGTTCTTTGACAGTGTGGGGGGAAAATCGTATTTTTTAGGATTTTTTTTTTAATCAAGAGCTTTACTATGTGAAAATTTAACACTTTAAAATGATCTGTGCTCCCTATAATGCTGTTAATCAGGGTTTATGAAAGTATCTCATGGTAAATTATAATTTAAATTTGAGTCATTTTCAAATTTGGCAAAATATTTGGTTAACATTTAGTTGAGGTAAGGAAGTATTATGACATTTGGCCTCAGACAGGCTGCAATTCAAATCCAGATCTATAATTTTCTGTGCTGACTGCTTGGGTCAATTAGTTAACCTAATAAATCATTAGTTTTATCAGTTGTAAAATGTTTTCTGATACCACCTATCTCACAAGGCTATAAAATATATAAAGATATAAAAAGAGGGGTGCCTGGGTGGCTTGGTGGGTTAAGTGTCCAACTCTTGATCTCAGCTCAGGTCATGATCTTACAGTTTGTGGGTTCGAGCCCTGCCTTAGGCTCCACACTAACAGCAGAGTCTGCTTGGGATTCTCTCTCTCCCTCTCCTACTCTGCTCCTCCCCCACTCATGCTCACAAATCTTTTCTCCCTCAGAATAAACTTATAACAAAAAATAAAGATATAAAAAGAGCTTAGCATTCTGTATGACACTATTTCGAGAATTATCTTAAGTTAAAATACTTAGTCTTCTAGATTTAATAATTTACAGTTTACTTAAAGTCTAAGGTGGACTTTAAAAGACTTCAAAACATGAGAATTTTGCTTGATGTTTTTTACCATTAGATTCAAAGATTGTAATGGTTTCCTGTCAAAATGAAAATCATATGAATTAGGAAAATTTGGGATAGTTAGAATAAATGACAGAATAACTGAAAAAAATGTTCTAATTACAGTATGTTAAACAATAAACTGAGGTATATCAAAGGTATTGAGTCTGTGCAAATATCTATACCATAAGGTCAGTATCAAACAGGAAGTAGGAGCACTCTACCCACAGGACATAGAGGAAAGACTTTTTTAGAAAGGAAGAAACAAAGCAAGGAAATTATTTGATTGGCTTAAGTGGCTCCCTTATTTGGGAAAAGGTAAATGGCCTTGACTGCATGTCCTTAGGTTTCAATTTGTTTTTTTAACCTTGAGGTATTACAGGCTTAGATTTTGATTGGCTTACATAGGTTGTCAAGGCATTAGAACCACCTCAGTCTAACAGCCTCCTTGGTTAATTAATTTGACGAGTATATCCGTTTCCTATACCTTTAAAAGACATGTTTTTCTTCTGTGGCATTAGTTCATTTCCATCATATTCGTTTTCTATTGAGTGTATTCATTTTTTCCTTAGATTCCTCATTAACTTGATTTTTGGCCAGGAAAACAAGTTCATTGGCAGATTCCATTATCCTCCAACACCTTAAGCTAATATTAATGAAGATGTCTGTTTTTTGGAAAAATATTTAGTTTGATAACCAATTTATTCTAGTTAATCAACATTCATACGGGGAAGATGTACCCGTGCTAATCACGAAGAACGATACCATCATTATTTGTTCTAGTAGCTACAAGATAATTAATATCTAGTGATAGACACATTCAAAATTTCATTAATTATATTATTAAAACTTTTAATTAGGCTCCAATATACTTCTCCCATTTACAAAACAAACTGAAAGGATTCCCCAGCTATCTCTTGCTGCTATTTACGTCCCAGAAAGATTTATCAAATGTTATGAAAGCTATGAATTGGAATTAACTTGAGCTTTGTTTTCTTAGCTTCTTTCCACCTTCCTACTCCACCAATAAAATCTTAATAACGAAATAATTGCATGCATTATTTACAGTTGCCTCTCTTTCATTTTCTGTTCTCATATTGAGACTTGTATGCTACCCAATGAATTAAAAACACAGAACTATCATCTTCCTCCTGATCTCTTTAAGAAAAAAAAGTTTTCTTTTTATACTGTAATAATCAAGAGCAAATTACTGTGGCACTGCTGCCTGTTTCACTTGGGAAAGAAAACAGAAATATTCTCTGCTAGTTAGATTTACATGGCTTCCTTTGGAAGGAAGAGAATAATTTCTTTTTAAATAAAGTGAGCATTAGTCTAGGAGGTTATAGTGGCAGCCAGGCACACAGAAGGCTTCTTTTGTTTACATTTATTTGATACACAATAGCAATGAGACATGCAGGTGGAGGGTCCTAGATTCTACCTTCCCCTTAATGCACTTTGAGGCTTTGGCCACAAAATGACAGGTTGACCAGAATTGAAAGGAAAGAAAGAAAGAAAGAAAGAAAGAAAGAAAGAAAGAAAGAAAGAAAGAAAGGAAGGAAGGAAGGAAGGAAGGAAGAAAGAAAGAAAGAAAGAGTCATTAATCCAGAGAGAGAGAGATTCTGATTCTGATTCTTGGTTTAGGCTCAGGTCATGATATCGCAATGTGTGAGTTCGAACCCTGTGCTGGGCTCTGTACAACTTTTTTTGTAAAGTTCAAATAGAGAAATAATGATGTAGTGGAAAGAACACTAGCTCTAAAGACCTATTACAGCCATCAACCCATGACTCTATCCATTCAGATATTGGGACAATGAATATTTCTGGCTTTAAAGTCCTCATTTATAAAATGGAGGTGTTCAAGATGATGCCTGAATCTAAAGTTCTCAATTTTTATAATCACAAAGAGATAAGTTCTTGCTGAATCCTTTAACTCACGGTGGAGAAGGTGTCTGCTTTGAAGAAATGAATACAATCCCATTCTCAAGAAGGGTCTCACCTTTTATCTTCCTTCTCAGCTTTCCTTCTTGATTTGTAATAGGACATGGTTTGTGAGGCAGATGAAACATTAAAGTGATTAAGAAATCAGATGCTGTGGTCAAACTGCCTGATTTCATATTCAAGCTTTGTCACACATTGCTATGGACTTTAGATGAGATACTTAGCTGTTTGGTTACTTAGCTTTAGAACAAAAATAGGGATAATCATAGGGCATGCCTTCCAGGATCTCTCAGGGTTCTGCCAATACATGTAAAGAGCTGATTACAGCATGTGGCACATAGTAAGTGTTCCACATATGCTCATGTTATTTTAAGGTTAACCTCAGCACAAGGACTGACGTGGAATCCTCTTGTAGGAGAAAGTCCTTCCTAATCACCCAAATAAAACTTGGGTAACCATCCCTAATCTAGCAAAGTACTTAAGCTAAGCCATCCATTGTTATAAAAACAAAAGTGAATTTTCCTTTCTCTCCATCTATGAGGACTTTCCCCCAGCACAGGTTGAAATGTACAACATACCACTGAATTGATTTATCTGTCACTTATCTCTCTACCTTCACCTATGCTAGAGAAAAATTCTGGACCATGGAGTTTATTGGGCTTTGGTTTCGCTCTGTTTTTACAAATATTTTCTGAAAAATATCTATTAAAACACTGTTTTTCTGGGGAGTGTGGGTGGCTCAGTTGGTTAAGCATCTGATTCTTGGTTTAGGCTCAGGTCATGATATCGCAATGTGTGAGTTCGAACCCTGTGCTGGGCTCTGTACTGGCAGTGCAGAGCCTGCTTGGGATTCATTCTCTCTCTCTCTCTCTCTCTCTCTCTCTCTCTCTCTCTCTCTCTGTGTGTGTGCGTGTCCCTCCCCCACTCATGCTGTCTTGTCTCTCTCAAAATAAATAAACTAAAAAACAAAACAAAACAAAACAAAAACCCTCTGCTCCTGTGAGCATATTTAAGGATGCACAATATCATGTGTCATCAGGGAATTCAAATTAAAATAACAGTGAGCTACCACAGTATATAAGAATAACTCAAATCCAAAAAACTGAAGAGGTATGGAGCAATAGGAACTATCTTTCATTGCTGGTGGGAATTCAAAATGCTAGTGGGCATTGGTAGCACAGTGGCAAGCATAGTTGCCTTTCAAAACCGAACGCCCTTCTGGAAGACAGCTTGGCAGTTTCTTACAACCTAAACATAGTCTTACCATACAACCCAGTAATTGTGCTCCTCAGTGTTTACTCAGTTCAGCTGAAAATTTACGTCCACACAAAAACCTGCTTGTAAAGGTTTACAATAGCTATATTCATGATCACAAAAACCAGAAGCAACCAATGTATCTTTAACAGATGAATAAGAAAATTGTGATACATCCATGCAATGGAATATTATTCAGTGATAAAAACAAATGAGCTATCAAGCCACAAAAAGACATGGAGGAAACACAAATGCTTATTTCTAAGTCAACAAGAAGGCTACATAGTATTTGATTCCAATTATATGACATTCTAGAAAAAGCAAAACAATAAAGACAATAAAATGATTCATGGTTGCCAGGGGTTGGGGGGAAGGATAGGCATGAATAGATGAAGCACAGGAGATTTTTAGGTCAGTAAAACTATTCTGTATGGCACTGTGATGGTGGACACATGACATTGTGAATTTGTCAAACCCACAGAACTTTACAGTTTACAGCACAAAGTAAACCATTAATGTAGGCAGATTTAAAGAAATCATGTAAGAGGTCAGTCAGTCCTGACAAGACAATCTGACTGTATTATCAACGTCTGAAACAACCTCACTGAAGGGGGCTGGGGAAGGAGTTACCCACCTAAGCAACTCTATAAATGAATGAAATTTGTAAGACCAAAGGCAAAAGGAACTGCCCAAAAGCACTGCATTCTAGTTGATAAAATTATATCCTAGGGGCATCAATTAACAATGCTAGAACTACTATAAATGGATACTGAACTGAAAAATTAGGTAAATGAATGGTGGATGGTAGGAGCTAGGTTTCTCACTTGTTGGAGTAGGAAGAGTAGGAATTTATAGATAAGCAAAAGAGGGATGCAGTAACCTATGCAATAACAAATTACAGTTGGAGACACCAGTATCAATTCAAGTTTAGTTTTATACAGATGCATATGGTTACACACAGGAATATTTATGGATATGTGTATCTAATGAGGGAAAATAGGTATGTGATATGTGGAAATCCTCTGTACTATCTTTTCAACTTTCTGTGAATCTAAGATTGTCCTAAAAAATAAGACTATAATTAAAAAAAATTCTGCTTTTTATAATGCCTCCATATTTTTCCCCATGTTACTCCCCTTCTCTTTTTCCTCCTCCCTCTTCTATCTTATACCTATAGGAAAACATATATTGGTTTAGATCAATAAAATCAACATCAGACACATGTACTTTACTTATTGGCTTATTGTTTGTAACTTCTATCAGAAAAAAGAATTTACTTATTTTGTTCATACTGATTCCCCAGGGCCTTGAATTGTCAGATAAAGAATGGATATTTTTTTTTTATTATTCCCAAATATTACACAACAAATATTGGGGAGCCTGGGTGGCTCAGTCAGTTAAGTGTCTGACTTCTGCTCAGGTTGTGATCTCATAGTTTGTGGGTTAGAGCCCTGCATCGGGCTCTGTGCTGACAGCTCAGAGCCTGGAGTCTGCGTCTTGCTCTCGCTCTCTCTCTCTCTCTCTCTCTCTCCCCCTGTCTCTCAAAAATAAACACACAAAAAACCCACAACAAATGTTTAGTGGATATTAGAGTAAAAAATATCATTGTTTACCTGAAATTCAAAATTTTCTTTTGAGAGAATTAGAGAGGGTGTAAATGAGTGGGGAACAGAGAGGAGAGAAAGAATCCTTTTAGGGGTGGGATGGGGGGAGAGACAGAAGCGGGGCTCACCTGTGGCTTGTGCTCACCCAAAGCAGGGATTGAGGTCCCCCAATGTGGGAGTCAAACTCAAGAATTGTGAGATCATAACCTGAGCCAGTCAGATGCTTAACAACTGAGCTACCCAGAGGCCCTGAAATTCAAATTTAATTGAACATCCCGGATATTTGTTTTCTGCTTGATCGATTGATTTGGATTTTGTTCAATCTGTTAATCCTACTTGTGACTTATACAACTTTGGAGACTGTCTTATCCCATATAGGCCTTTATAACAAAATAGCACAAACTAAGTAGCTTATAAGCAATGAAAATTTATTTCCCATAGTCTGGAGGCTGGGAAGTCCAAGACCAAAGTGCCAGCATGGTTGTGTTTTGGTGAAAGCTGCCTCCCTGGTTCATAGCTTTCATCCTCTCTCTGTGTCCTTACCTGGTGGTAGGGGCTACAGTTCTCTCTGGACCCCCTTTTAAAAGGCATTAATCCCATTTATGAGGGCTCCACCCCATGATTTAAGCACCTTCCAAAGACCCCTCACTCCAAATATCATCATCTTTAAGGGTTCATATTTCATCATAAGAATGGGGGGGGCATACACACTAGAGCATAGATCCAATTTATAAATAATGCAAAATTACAAATTAAAATTTTGTTAATAGCCCAGGAATTGGCCCATGCAAATGAGGATCCCTAAACTTAAGCTTCATTAGCTTCACGGAATATCTGCTTGTCTGTAGGAAACCAGTAGCTTCTCCACTCCAGATGGAGGTTGTAGAATCCACATCACAGCAGCTTCACTACTCCTTTCTGGCACCATTGACAAAAATTTTAAGGAGTCTTAAAATGTCAATTTTAGAGTTCCTCTTTAGGAGCTTTTGTCTTGACACACTGTAAATTAAGTTCAGCTGTTCTCACCATGAGGTCTATTATCTCTTTGATGATCACTTAACTCCAGTACATTAATGGAAACTATGCCACATCATCAGGAGGACAGACCTCCTTAAAAGTCAATTAGTTTTATAAAATAGATGCCATCTAGAAGTCAGAGCCAAACTGTGATCTCATTGGTATATACCAAGTATTCAAATACTGGGGACTACTAACAGAGAGTTTGCACTAGGGAATTTCAAAAGATGCCCTATGTGAAGGGATATAGAAGCAAACATTAACTTTGCCAGAGGATCACTGTCAAAGGTAAAATCTCAGTCTTCTGGAGACAACAGCCCACACATCCTCCAGAGAGAGGCAATGGCAGTACAGGATGGAAAGCAGGATTCAGACGGAGGAAAACCCTGGGGGATAAACAAGATGCTCCCCAGGCCTAGTGTCTAAAGGACCTGTCATTTCCATAGTGACTGGAGGTGGGGAGGGTCTCCAGGGTCTCCTGGATTTAAGCCCTCCTCTTTGGGCTGTACTAAATTTCTCTAGTATTAAATCTTGCTTCCCTGGCTACCACACAGTTCACAGCTGAAAGACTTGCCCAGTAACCATATTCTACATGTTTAACGTGGTGTGAATATAGATTACCAAATTACTTGAAGAACAATGAAGGGTTGTGTGTACATGAGTGTGTGTCTTTAAGAACTGCTTAAAATCTGGGAGCCTATGTGAGCTCAAGAGGAAGGAAAGACAGAGATAAGTATATCCCCATTTCAGGTATGAGAACATCCCCATCCCCATGGGCCTGTACATCAAGCCCACTACCCAAGTGACTACTTATCTGAAATTCAGTGTTCATGTTACAGAGTAAAAATTGATGTTTTCTTCCAAGGAACTCTTGCCCGTCTCTCTCCCTTCTTTCCCCTCCCCATCCATTCTTACTTTTAAAATTAACTTTGAGGTGATGATCTGAAGTCTCACTAAAAGCATAAATCAATCAGTTAAAAATGCTTTATCTTTATATGAAATGTCAGACTGGTTAATGAAAACAAAAACATGGTAATGGATTAGAAGTCAGTCCTATTCAGTTCCTCAAGATGTTTAAATCATCATATTGGAGATCATAAATCTCGACACATTTCTTTCTTCTTTTCATTCTTTGGTATTTGGCTTCTCTTCCTTCTATCCTCTTACTTGTTTTAAGTTTATTTATTTATGCTGAGAGTGTGTGAGCAGGGGAGGGACAGAGAGAGAGAGAGAATCCCAAGCAGGCTGCGCATTGTCAGTGCAGAGCCTGACGTGGAGGTCGAACTCACAAACTGTAAGATCATGACCCGAACAGAAACCAAGAGTCATATGCTTAACCAGTTGAAGCACCCAGGAACTCCTCTATCCTCTCCTTATATCCTCTTTTAGCCTCTTCTTTCTTTAACTCTCCTATATCATCTTGTCTATATCTCCTTGTCTTTATTTCCAGTTTAACCAATTAGACTGGTAGTAGAAAAGATGAAGCTCCTCATCTTGAAAAATATTTTCATTTGTTGGAGCTTTCTCATTCTTAGTGTGTTGACTGGTTCATTCTCCTGAATTCCTACAAAAGATGTGTGAGGGTGACATTGAGAGCACCCATTTCTCAAATTTTGTGAAAATTAAAACAGGAATCTAGAGAGTTCAAATCAGATAAGGAAAACAAATGAGGGCTAAGCACAGTCTCCATGGGGACTTTTAAATTCTGGATCCACAAGAATTATAAATATATGATTGCTGTGCCTTTAACTTGATCCAATCATGTGAGTTTCTATGCATCCAAAGTTAGAGATTGTGTAAGAGTCTCCACCAGCCTAGAGTAACATTCCATTGACCTATGAGCTTGGTGAGTTTTGCTTTTAAGTCATCAGCATGCAAAACTGTACTTTGCTTGTTCCCTGTTCCCCTAGTGTCATCTTTGCCAACTTCGCAAGTTTGATTACTTCTGCTCATCCTAACAATCTTCGTCCATCCAGGCATCCTCATTTAAGACTATCCTCAAGGCGACCAGGCTAATTACTGTGCACTTTAAGCAGCTGAGTTAAAATTAACTGCAGCCAAATATTTACCAATGCCAACTAAACAGATTCTTGCTAATTTATCTCCTTCACATATTTTCTTCCTCCACCAATGAAAAACAGCACCGTGTAGTTGAAAACTAAAAATGTGTATGCACCTTGAAGCAGGGTGCCCTTGTTTTGAATGCTGCTTTCAGCAGTTATTAGCTAAATGGATTTCTGATAAATCACCCAATATCTATAACCTGCTACATAGCTCCTGCTAAATGTTTTAAAAGAGAAAAAGTGCCCAGCACTGAAGTGATGTTTTAAAACAGTGGCTATCATTCAATCTCTAATGACCCCTCCCTGTTGTCCCTTTCCTGCTAGTCTTCTTTAATTTTGATTTCTAGCATTCTTATTCCTTGTTGGGAAGGCATATTCTTTCCCAAACATTGGTTAAAGATAGCAAGAATGGAACATAGCTGTGCAGCAAACCTATCCAAAGAGTTCTTTGGCATCATCTTTGGGCTGTTAGGTTCTGTCTGTAACCAGGTGTTCCATTAGTTTCAATGCTGTACTTTTCACTATACTGTCTTCTAAGGCTTCTCACACATAGGCTCCCCTCTGGGAAGCCTGATCTGACAGGACTGAAGTTGAGGTAATAAAGTTTAATTATTATCAGTGATGATGATATTTAATAATTTTATTCTCACTGGGAAATTTCCGAGAGAAATCATCTTGCTTCATTACAATATGTGAATTATGAGACCAATAAAATCGTACATGAGAAATTTAAAAACTCTAGGATAAGTTTCCCCAATAAATGTTTATTGTATTTACGTAAGTCACAAGAGCCTTTTGTTTTGGTTAGAAAAAGATAGCAGATTCTAAATTTTCTTTGGCCCTATGATCACAAAATATAGTCAGTTCCCATGGGGAGTAAAGGGTACATTGGTGCATCCAAGGGGTCACAGAAACGGGATTCATTTTACCAGGAAGTGAACTAGAGGGAGGACAGACTTGTATATAAACTAGACTTAAATTTGGAAAACAGTCTTCAGTCTTTGGATTTTTTCCAGATTCAGTATCATTGATCTTTTTTCTCTCTTCATTACAGTGAATTTTAGCCATAGACATAGGGAGTTGACTGCTCCAATTTAACATGAAAATGAAAAAGATGCCAACTAAAGAGTATTTCACTGAATCATATTTTGGAAGAAGTTAATCTCATTTCTCAGTAACATTAATGTTCAGGTCTCCTTCAGGTGGTAAGATCCAACACTATTTTTCCAGTTCATTCTAGGATTCTTGTAACTGATAACACTAGCATGCTCTGGGAGTGATTCCAAGTGAATGTTTATATGGAGTGTGTGTGTATTATTTTAAACAACACATGTAAGGAGCAACATGTTATATTTTGACTTTTCCACATTTTATGTTATCACCCTTGGTTTGGGAACCACACTATGTTGTAGGATGGAGAAGCAAGAAAGCATGATGCCAGAATTTTAGTGATTAAATATGTGATGAAAATATTATCTTAGACCATTACAGCTCTAGGCAGATGATAGAAAAATATATTACACTTTCACGTATCATCACATGATTCTTCTTTTTTTTTTTGTCTTACTTTTCAAACTAAGACAAGGAATGAGATGTCATTGACAAAATGACAAGGAGACAATAAATATTTTCTGATCTTGGGAAATCAAGCTCTGCCCTGCAATGTCATGCTTGGAAAGTGAAGTGTTCCTTCTCAAGTGGGAAAAAATAAAATATCTGGAAATCAAAGTCAAGTCACATCTCTAGATAGATGATGACCTTCACTTCCAGGAAGGTCTTTGTGTGGTTGTGAATTTGATGTTCTTTAAATGACACCTTGTAACTGTTGAGTGAGAGCCATTTTCACTTTCTCTTTGCACACAATTGGCTGCAGCTGGTTTGACAGAAGTAGCTGGTGGAGGATTTTCTCAAGAAGGCCTTCCTTGACAGTGTTGCAGTCGAAAATCTTCCCTTCTTAGGCATTCGGATCTTAGACTGACATGCTTAATTTTAATATTATTTTTCTTTGAGAAGAAGCTTTAAGAGGAATAATACTACAGTTAGAAATGAATATTTAATAAATTCCCACAAAAAAATGGAGTAAATGCATGGCCAGTATTCTTTATTTACAATGTAATAAAAGTAGAAATTATTATTAACAGACTTGGAAACAAAATGAAAATCAAAAAGAAAAAAAATTTTAAATGTTATCACCTAGTAATTAAAAAATAAAAAGGAATCTCAAGCATCATCATCCCTTGGTTCAAATAAAAATGAAAACCATAAGAGCCTAATATGAATAAAATGATAATAGTGAAGACATTATAAATCAGAACATATGGGAAGAATAAACAAGGACAAAAGAAAATTTGTGTCTTAAATGCGTGTATTAGCAAACTTGAAAGAATGCAAATAAACATTAGACTTCAAGCAGTACAGAACAGCAAAAAACTATAGAAAGGGGAAATATAGAAATCAATACACATAAAAACAAAAATAAAGCAGAAAAACAATTTTGAAAACTAACAAACCCCTTTAAGATCTGATTTACTGATGGGGATAAATAAACAAAAATTGTTTTAATGTTTATTTATTTTTAAGAGAGAGACAGAGAAACAGAGTGTGAGCAGGGGAGGGTCAGAGAGAGAGAGGGAGACACAGAATCTGAAGCAGGCTCCAGGCTCTGAGCTGTCAGAGCCCCCAACATGGGGCTCGAACCCACGAACTGCAAGATCATGACCTGAGCCAAAGTCGGACGCTTGACTGACTGAGCCCCCCAGGCACCCCTCGAATTCTTAAGTAATAAAGGAAACAGGGGAAGAAAGCATAAATGTACAAAATAAGAAATGGTAACATTGAAATTACAAAAACTTTAGAAAAAAATTAAAAGACCACCAGGGCAACATTCTCAGCTTTATATGTAAATCTATTTCAGAATCTGGATAAAATATGATTACTGAGGAAATAGAAATTACCAAAATTTACCCTATGTGAAACAGAAATTCCAGAGATGAAGCATTATCAGAGGAGAAATAGAAAAGAACTTTGGTCATAAGTCTTATGGAGTTATTTTTGAAACATCTTAAGAACAAATAACTTGAAATATATTTAGATTATTTCAGACTAAAAATGTAGGGAAAATGTACTTTCTACAAAAATGTAGCATAACAGTAATGCCAAAATTTTACAAAAATACTACGAACAAAAAGAAAACTGAAGATCAGTTTTACTAATTAACACATAGAAACCTTTAATAAGCATTAAGACATAGTTTTGACACACATTAAATAAATGACATACCCTAAGTCAAGCTTGTTTCAGAAATGAAAGATATGTACTGCAATAATACACATATTAATATGTAAATATGAAAATCTTTATCTCCATAACTACTGAAATAGTACCTGATAAAATTCAGTATTGTCTTGATTTTTAAAAATATTTTTGAATCTTGACTATATGATTATTTTCTTATATATACTCATATGTAGTTTAGGATACGTAGTATATGATAACATATACATACTATGGATACATGCATGTATACTAATTATAAAACTATGGAAATATATTTATCATCTATCTAATCTATGTATCTATCTATCCACCTATTGAAGATATGGATATACCAACTCATACATAGCAAGTATGATGTATAATAGGGGAGATGCTAGAAACATTCCAGATTGAGTCAGAAAGCAGAGAGGACTTTTAGACTATACTACTTCATATTATCCTGCAAGCACTTGCTAACAAACTTAGAAACAGACAGCAATAAGAGAGTAAATGTAAAGAAAGGTGAAAAATATATTTTTCTGAAAAAAATTTTTGATGGGAAACAGACAACTGCTAATCTAGGAAAATTATAAATAATTGGGTAACACTGATATACACAAAGAAATTGTTTTCATATAGTCAAATGTTAGTAGGCAGAAGATACATGGAAATAAAAGATCACATTTTCCATAGCAACTTAGAAATGAAGAATTGGAGAAATTTTCAAAACCATGCAAGATCTTTAGGAATAAGACCAAAATTATATTGAAGGACAAAAGACAACATGATCAAATAAAAGATCATATTTTGATGGAAAAAAACTAAACAGAAAAACATGCCAATTATCTTTTATAAATTCATAAATTTAGCACATTTCTTCCAAAAATTACCAAGAGGATTTCAAACTTGTCCAAAGGATACTAAAGGTGATGTAGGAAAAAAACATGTAAAAACAGCCAAAAAAATGCTTACAAAGAAGGGCAATGGGGATGAGATAGAGAATACCAATGCAAATTGTAAATTTTCAATGACTAAAATAATGTTATCTCAATGGAAGAAAAAAGCAAATCTAGAGGTACACCCAAATCAATATGGAAATAGAGTACAAAAATCAATTTCATAATAGAAGACGTCAGTATATTTTTAAAAAACAAATTATGGGGACAAATGATTTAATATAAAATTGAATTAACACTTCTAACCTTGCAGCAAAATAAATATTAGTAGGTTGCACATTTAAATCACAACAAAATAAACCATGATATTTAGGAATCAACTATAGGAAGATTACAGTTTCAGAAAATGGGAGATTTTCTGTGGAGTACATATAATGCATAAGGAGTAAATAATACATTAATAGATAAGGCTACATAAAAGTAAATGCAATTCTGCATGGCAAAAATGTAAAAATTAATATGCACGTGTAAATCATAGCACAGCAAAAGAACTTAGTTCTTTCATAAAGAGTTACACAAATTCTAAAGAGAACTCAATGGAAATACAGCCAAATAGTATGAAAAAAATAGTTCATATAACACACAATTTTGTTCATAATAAAAGCAAAATAAAACCATATGGTATGTTAGTAAGCTGGCTACATCAAGAAATATATGAAACAGGTTTAGTAACATGTTAATGTTAGGATCTAGACAGTGGTTATACGGGTAGTCATTGTAAAATTATTTTAACTACTCTGTATTTTTAAAATTTTTCATAATAAAATGTTAGAATAAAATATGTGATAATGGCTTTTCAGCTATCAATTGGCAAAACAATGAAGAACTGATAACATAGTACTAGAAAGAGTCTGAGAGAATAGGCACTCACACGTTGTTATGGAGAACTAGATAATTTCAACATTTAAAAGTTACATACTCTTGTGGCACCTGGATGGCTCAGTGGAGTGTATGACCAAGATCTCGTGGTTTGTGAGTTCAAGCCCCACATTTGGCTCAGCGAGGTCAGCCTGTCAGCGCTGAGCGCAGTTTGGATCCTCTGTCTTCCTCTCTCTGCCCCTCCCCCTCTTATGCCCTCCCCAAAACAAGTATTTTTTTTAAAAAGTTACATACTCTTTAAAGTATTTCACTTTTAGTACCTATTCTATAGTTTACTAACTTAGCTGAGAAATTATGTATGTATAATGATGCCCACTGGGTCACCAGATATAATAAAAGCTGCTAGATATTTTGGTTACAGTTAATGGACAAATGCTTTAAAAATCTATGGTAAAACTGTAGATGGAATATTATGTAGCCATTGAGTATATTCTGCTTATGTACTTATATGGACTAAAATTCAAATTATATACTCTTTAAGGCATGCCAACATTGAATTAAAAAATATAAAAAGGAATACATTTATATAAAAATTATAAAATGAAACAAATTTGCACACAAAATTATATAAGACAATATCTCTACAACTTTAGAAGAATTTTAAAAATGGAAATGACAAAAGTACCTCTGAAGAAACCTGGATAAGAGAGCTATTGTGCCCATCTGCATTAGGTAAGTTCAGTCTGTGGATGTTACTCCTATAATTTTTAGTGAATTCTTAAATATACAAACTTTATGTTCCCCCAAATTATAGTGTTAGCCCATTCTATTGTTATCCAAGATTTTAGATAAAAACAAATTTCAAATCTACTATAATTTAGCTTAAACAAGTAACTTATCATAAATCCTGACACGAAAATTGTTAATTCCTTTGAGGCTTAAAAAAGCATATTGGGGATATTTTTTTCATAGTATGACTGGGTAAGAAGGAACAGATCCTCATCCATTCAGGATAAAAAACTCTCAACAAAGTAGGTTTAGAGGAAACATACCCGAACATAATAAAGGCCATATATGAAAAACCCACAGCTAACATTAGACTCAATGGTGAAAAACAGAGCTTTTCCTCTAAGATCAGGAGAAAGACAAGGATGTCCACTCTCATCACTTGTATTCAACAACGTATTAGGAGTCCTAGACACAACAATCAGACAAAAATGTCACAAAAATGAAAAACAAACAAACCACATAAACAAGCAAAAAAAGGAAGAAAAGTCATCCAAATTGGTAAGGAAAGAGGTAAAACTTTCATTATTTACAGATGATAGTATCCTCTATTTAAAAATCCCTAAAGACTCTACCAAAAAACTACTAGAATTAATGAATAAAATCATTAAATTCACAGGATACAAATCAATACATGGAAATCTGTTGCATTTGTATACACTAATAATGAAGTAGCAGAAAGAGAAATTAAGAAAATAATCCCATTTACAATTACACAAAAAATAATAAAATACCTAGGAATAAACTTTAACAAAGGAGGTAAAAGACATGTATTTCAAAAACTATAAACCATTGATGAAAGAAATTAAAGAGGACACAAACAAATGGAAAGTTACTCCATGCTCGTGGACTGGAGAACCAATATTGTTAAAATAGTCATACTGCCCAAAGCAATCTCCAGATTGCATGCCATCTCTATCAAAACACCAACAGTTTTCAAAGAACTAGAACAAATAACACTAAAATTTGTATGGCACTACACAAGATCCTGAATAGCCAAAGCAGTCTTGAGAAAGAAGAACAAAGCGGGAGGTATCACAATCCCAGATTTCAAGACGTACTACAAAGCTGTAGTAAACAAAGCAGTACAGTACTGGCAAAAAACAAACAAACAAACAAAAAAACACAAAAAAAAACCAAAACAAATTTAAAAAAAAACAAATAAGAGCAAAGCAAAACAAAAAACACACACAGATCAATAGAAAACAATAGGCCGGAAATAAACCCATGCTTATATAGTCAATCTATGACAAAGGAGGCAAGAATATACAATGGGGAAAAGACAGTATGTTTAACAAATGGTTCTGGGGAAAATGGACAGTTGCCTGAAAAAGAGTAAACCTGGACTACTTTTTTACACCACACACAAAAATAAACTTAAAATGAATTTAAAGACCTAAATGTGAGTCCTGAAGCCATAAAACTAGAATAAGAACACAGGCAGTAATTTCTTTGACATCGGTTATAAAAATAGTTTTCTAGATATGCCTTCTTAGACAAGGGAACCAAAAGCAAAATTAAGCTGTTGGAACTACACCAAATAAAGAGCTTTTGCACTGTGAAGGAAACTGCCAATCAAACAGAAGGCAACAAAACTGAATGGGAG
The DNA here is from genome assembly GCF_022837055.1 of Prionailurus viverrinus. Lineage (NCBI taxonomy): Eukaryota > Metazoa > Chordata > Mammalia > Carnivora > Felidae > Prionailurus > Prionailurus viverrinus. The sequence continues at coordinate 122,607,936 of NC_062566.1, read as the reverse complement.
AAGATGTCTGCAAATGATACATCTGATAAAGGGTCAATATCCAAAATACATAAAGAATGTATACAACTCAACACACACACACACACACACACACACACACACACACACACAATCTTATTACAATGGGGAAAGGACCTGAATAGACATCTTTCCAAAGAAGACATACAAATGACAGACTCATGAAAAGATGCTCACCATCACTAATCACTGGGGAAACGCATATCAAAACCACAATGAAGTACTTACTTTGCACTTGTCAGAATAGCTAAAATAAAAAAGACACAAAATAACAAGCGTTGATGAGTTTGTAGAGGAAAAGGAACTCCTGGTGCACCACTGGTGGGAATGCAATGAAAAACAGTATGGTTACTTAAAAAATTAAAAATAGGATTACCATATGATCCAGTAATTCCACTACTGGGTATCTACCACAGAAAACAAAAACATGAATTTAAAAAGACATATGTAATCCTATGTTATTGCAGTATCATTTACAATAGCCAAGATATATATGGAAACAACCCAAGTGTCCACTGATGGATGAGTGGATAAAGAAGATGTGTGTACACACACACACACTGGAATATTACTCAGCCATAAAAAAGAATGAGATCTTGCCATTTGAGACATGGACGAACCTAGAGGGTACAATGCTAAGCGAAATAAGTCAGGAAATTATAATTGCCATATGATATCACTCATATTTGGAATGTAAGAAGCAAAACAAAATAACAAAGGAAAAAAAACCAAAAACACAGACTTTTAAATACAGGTTCCCATAAGAGTAGTGAGGGGGGATGAGTGAAATAGGTAAAAGGGATTAAGTGTACACTTATCATAATGAACACTGAAAAATGTATAGAATTATTGAATCAAATTGCACACCTGAAACTCATACAACACTGCAAATCCATTATACTTCAATTTAAAAAAAGGAGAAGCAACAGATATCTAATACTTGTGTGTAGTTCTAGGTTCTATAGAAAAAGGAACATACGTTTTGGGTGTAAGACTCCTTTTAAAAAAATAGTATATAATTGAAAATACAATATCAGGTACAAAAGTAAGTATTTTAAATGAAATAAAAATTAACAATAAATTTCACACTTAAAATTTAAATAATATCATAAGCATCAAAAATCCAGAAATATGACATTAGAAACTTATTATAATTGTTATCATCAGTTAATTGGCTGGTGCATGCCCCCATAATACATTTTTTTCCCATATTTTTGCCTACTTAATATTTTTTGCCTCTTCATCTCACAATGATTTCATAATATTTTCTATTAAAACATACAAAGATAATTCAGTCTTTCTGCTAGCATGGTTGATCAAATTGTTATTATCATTATTACCATTCACTTAGATTTTTTCTTTCCTGCAGCTACACAGTCTCTAGACTTAGAGCAACTCTTCTGAAAAGGTCAATCCTCTGATGCTCAGCTCAGCCAATCCCTGTCATGCCCCTCTGGGAGGAGAAGCATAGGGGTAAGAGGAAGTTCCAGAAAGGAACTTCCAATTTCATTAAAGTATTGTTGATTTTGAAAATTACTGTGGGAGGTTTTTTTTTTCCTTTCATAAAAACTATTGCTCTCAGCTTCTTATGATTGTGTTGGTGGTCTGCTGTTACTCTGTAGTTAATTCCTTTGATGTTATTGAGGATTTCGTTGATATATGTTGTACTAGGAGGACCAACTCTGGCAACTGAAAATGCTTCCAGGTTGACGTATTCCATGATTAATTCTTTAACTGACACTGTCATCATACAACAGCCAATACAAAGCTCATTACATTTCTGTCCTATAAATTTCTTTGTATTTCTTAAGTAGTTTCGTGACATAGGATTAAGACAGAAGCAATAGTAAAAGTGTACAGATTTCTTTTTATAGTAGTGGGTGTTTCTATAATGCTCTCTGAATATATGCTGTGATAAACAGAAATCTAGGATGACATTCAATGACACTTGACCTTTTGTGATGCCTAACCTTTAATGTAGATAGAATCTGTGAATATGAGGAGATATTCCCATGTTTGTTGCATTGTATGACAAAAGAGATTTCACAGATATAATTAAGGTCCCAAATCAGTTGATGGGGAGATGCTCCTGGGTGAAGAGGCTTAGCCTAATATGTTTAAAAGGCCTGGGGCTTTCCTAAAGACAGATAATCAAACATTCATTGATTCAATGGAGAAATAGTACGTTGATTGTAGGGTGAGAAAATGCTCCATCATCCCTGGCACACACTTGATATTTTGGTAGCTTCTTGGCTTTCTGTCTGACATTCTAACAGCACTCAGTGACTAGGAATATTCACTGGTTTAAAAACATGTTGGATTTGACTTGTGTATTAGTTTAGGCTCCTAAAACAAAAATATCACAGATGGGTTGTCCTAAACAGCAAACATTTATTTCAGTTCTGAAAGTTGCGAAGTTCCAAGATGAAGATGCCGGCAGGTTGGGTACCTGTGAGGGTCTGCTTTCTGGTTCATAGACACCCATTCTCTCCCTGTGTCTTCACATGATGGATGGGGTGAGGGAACTCTAAGGGGTCTCTTTCAGAAGGTCACTAATCTCATTCATAATGGCTCCATTCTCTTGACCTAAATATCTCCTAGAGGCTCCACTTCCTAATATCGTCACTATGAGTGTCAAGATTTCAGTATATGGATTTAGGGGTGGGTGGAGATAAACATTTAGTCCAAATAACAATTAGTCCAATTTGCATACCTTTTCTAATGGAAAAAAAATGGACCATTTAGAAATCTTCCGCTGATATTCATAAATCTTTTAGTTGAGAGTGTAAGATAAATTATTATAAAATTTATTGTTAAAGACTGATAGAATTAGCAAAAGCAGAGTGAGCTCTTTGAGAGAGGGAACTACTGTAACTTTTCCAAATATTCTGTTCATTAACAAGAAACTCACAAAGGTGGTGTGGCTAGCTTGTTCTTTCAAATCAATTCCATTTATTTCCTATATAGATCATTGATTTGACCTCCTAAGACTACTTCTTTCTTGTTTGGAACTTCCTTTTTTTCCTGAACATAAGTGGATCTGCTCCCTTGTAAATGTAATGTTCAGAAGGACTTCTGAGCTACTTTGCTCTAAGGTGGAGGAATTGGTAAATAATCACACATCTTGTTAAGGAATGAAAAGTTTACAATATGAACTAAGACAACAGCATTACATTCATGAAAATTAATGTAGATACTGTTTCTTTTTAATTGGTGAGAATTTAGAATTCGATCTTGAAGAATGCAGTTATCCTAGAGTTGACAGTGACATTAATTTAATTCAATGCATTTTCAGATTAAAAAAAGTTTAGACTCCTGAAAATGTTTCACGGAGCCTTGTACCAGCTCTACCACCATCAGATATTTTTTCTAAACTTTGTGGAAGCTGAACTTAATTGTGTACCTGTTCCTTACTGTATCAATGTTCTTCCTAATGGGGGTTACACCAATGACACACTCAACACTCCCCCTTCTATTGCTCATTGATCACACTGCATCTTTATCCCCAGTGAAATCCTTCAATTATGTGCCACTCAATGTGGCACCTATAGGCATTTCAATAAACAGTGGGGGGATTGTGAAAACACATGAGGATACATATTTTTGTCACTTTTAGAATCAAAGATCATGAAGGGAAGAAAGTGAAAGAACAGAAAGATGAAGGATGTATTAACTTTAGCATCTGCTTCCTAGGGGCGCCTGGGTGGCTTGGTTGGTTAAGCCTCTGATGTCAGCTCAGGTCATGATCTTGCAGTTCCTGGGTTTGAGCATGGTGTCAGGCTCTGTGCTGACAGCTCGGATCCTGGAGCTTGCTTCAGATTCTGTGTCTCCCTCTCTTTCTGCTCCTCCCCTGCTCTCTCTCTCAAAAATAAACATTAAAAAAAAAAAGAATCTGCTTCCTAAACAAACTGATTAGTGAATGATTTCCTTTTTCTTTCCTCTCATCCAGCCTGTTTCTCCATTAATGTGAATTGGATATAGAAGCAGAATTCCTAATTTAAGAAAGATGACCATTTTTGAGAACCTGGGTATTTCCCCTAATTTCCAATATATAAAATAGTAATGAAGAACAAATTTAAGCATGAGTTGCTGGTGGTCAAGTAAACAGAAAGAAAAAAAATGTCATTTAGCTTTGTATATATCCTTTGCCTTCTGTCCTCAGAGTGTGATTCTATAACCTTTCTCTGGTCATTCTTGTTTCCCACCTTCTCCTATACATTCCTGACTTCCACAGACTTTATGTTAAAATGCATAGGCTCTAGTTCAGGACACCTGGTTGTCAATCCTAGCTATGCAAGATCTTGTGGTAACTAGTTCTCCAAAGGTGGCCCCCATACACATTTCTTTCCCTAACTCATACTCTTGTATAGTCTTCTTGCACACTGAATCTTGTCTGAGCCTATAGTTCACTTTAGCCAATAGAAAACAATAAAGATGAAGCTATTAAAGTTCCAGGCCTAAGCCTTAAGAAAGCCTGACAGCTTCTGCTGTTGTGCTTTTGAGAGCCCTGACCTACCATGTAAAAGATCTGGTTACCCTGCCTGAGAGACCATGTGGAGACGTCAACTATCGGGAGAGGTCACCTGGAGGTGAAGAGCCCAAGAGGGGGACACCCAGCCATCCCCAAAAGACACCAAATATGTCAGTGAGCCACCTTGAACATTCAAGCCCACTCATATAAAAAAAAAATCTCTCCAGCTGTCCCGAGTTGTGCCACAGAATCATGAAAGAAAATGCCTGTGTTTTGTTTTGTTTTGTTTTGTTTAATTTTAGGCCAGAGTTTCAGGTCTGTTTGGAAGCAATAGACTACTGAAAGACATACTAACTGTGAAACCTTGGTAATCACTTGACCTTATCAATTTTCTCATTAGTAAAATTGGATTTCTAATAATAATACTTGATTCATTGGGTTCGTGTGAGCACTGAATGAACAAGACATGGAAAGCTCTTGGATCTATTTCTAGCATGTAGTAATCCTCAATAAAATAACTGTTATTATTACTTTACTGGCTTTTCCTAGTTCCACAAATTTTGCTGGCATTCACAGCTCTTGCTTTCACCCATTGTGAACACTACATTTGACTGGGTATTATCTTTTTCTCCTTATATGGTAGTTAGAAGATGAAGAGTATCTGAAATCCTGAGTTTACATTCTGACTCAGCCATTTACTAACTAATGTGTACTAATTTCTTTGATCATTGTTTGTAGAATGGCTGCAGTAATGGCCATCTGTGTCTGATTCCTGGTAGGAAGTTTGCAAATGTTAATATATGTCAGGGGTTTACATAGATTAGTAACTTAAGAAAAAAGCAATTTTTAAATAGGCACAATTATTATTCTTGGAACAAACAGCATCTCTAGGTGTCTTTCCAGATTATTATATGCAGAATTCTTTCCTCCAACCTCTGTGATTCCAACATAATCTGTGAAATGTCCCATAATCTATACAAGAATACATCATTTTGATTTGTTGATGTGTCTATCCAAATGACCTGCTAAGTTTTAAAACAGGAGCACATCTTAGTGATTTCTGCATAATGTGTCCAGATTATAGACCATTTTTAGTGATTGACATTTGCCATTTTGTTGCTGCTGTTGTTTGTTTTGGCTGTTTTGGATATGATGATCTGCTTTTGGGGAATCAACCATTGATCAACCACTATATGAATTTTGGTAGAAGCAGGAACCTCATTTTTCATTTTAAAAACTACATATGTCCATCACTCAGTCTCCCTAACTCTTGGCAACAAAGGAATAAACATGGTTTGGCCAGGTGGATATTTACACTCATGATTTTAATCTTATGGTCAATGACCCAAGGAGCAATAGAGAATTCACCTCAGCACAGGCAACAATGGTGACTATAGCAGGGAGGGTCTAGAGTCAGCAATGTGATGATGACTGTTGTGGATTGGATGTCCAGCCCGATTCTCTCTATAGTTGGTAGGGGTGTGGTGCTCACTACCTCAGCCACCACTGATTCCTTCCACATTCTGATTCTCCAGGCTTCCCTTAGCCCCTGTGAGACCACCATTATTCTCTCTAAATTATTTTTCTACTTAACTTCATAGAACTGGCTTCTGCTGTTTGAAGCCAAGAAACCTGACTAGTTTAGTGCCCTTGACAAGAGAATCCTTGGAAGACTGGCTATAATGAGAATCCCTAACAGAGAGAGTTAGTGGCATTTTGACTAATGAGAAAAATTGAGAGAGGAGAATAGAAAAGATAGTTATAGCAGGAAGAAGAACTGAAGGCTATTGATTTGCACAAATCCAACAAGAGTTTTTATATTAATCCATGAGGTATTTGGAGAGCAAATAATTCTGCTAGTAGATAACTGTGGCTCGTTATGTGGTCTTCAAATTTTTAGAATGAGGAAAATCACAGCAAGGGTCCCAGAAAGGCTGCCATAGCAAAGAAGGCAAAGGCTCACTGATAAGAAGTTTTCTCATCTTCAAATATCTCAGAGAAAACCAGGATCATGTCACTAGCAGAACTAGAAGAAGCACAGCAGCAAAATTCTCAGATGGATATTGTATTAGCATTTACATTGTTTAGCTTTACTGAAAAGATTAAATAGTGTACCAAATATGGTATTTATTTCCCAAAAGTCTTTTACGTCAACTACACAATGGAAAATTGGGTGAAAAAACTGCTTGATCAAGGACATTCCATTGCTAAGTGATTTTTTTTTTTTGCTTTTCTATTAATGGTCTGGAATACACCAGAGAGAAATGGAGATAACCCATTACTGAGGAGTTTTTGGTTTTGGTTTAGTCAAATCAAAACCAAAGTTCAGTGAAACTGTGAGATTTTTAGGTATATTTTAAGAGGAACATGAAAATAAGATTCAATACAAGTCATTGTAAATGAATCATTCTGGTTACAATGCACAAGTATTTTTCAAAGTTGAATGTTCAGATCCTCTGAGAAGAATGGTATATGGAGAACTGTGCTTATAAATATCTTTGTTTTCTTCCCAGTGACTCACTGAGCCTGGGGGTGTGGGTGGGAGGGCAATGAGGGAAAACGATAGTGAGCCAGAATACATCCATTTCTCCTAACCACAGAAAAGCCATCTTCAGTCTGCGTAGCTTATTGACATGATATCCTTCTTGTTCTGACTTCCTGGAGCCCATGTTGTTCTTATTAATACAGAAGATAGCATATAATATTATGGCCATTTGTTTATGTTTTATATCCTCCATCAACCTTAAGAGGAAGCTCTTGATTTAAAGTTTTTTTTTTATCACCCAACAGCAGAGGTAATGAAAAAATTACAGTGAAGGCACTGTCTTATTAATTGATAAATTCTTACCAGCAGTCAGAAAAATTGTTTTTAAATTCAGTTTACATACTCACCTCTCAGGGTTTGAAAGTACTTGCAAAGATATAAGCAATTTGGGGAGAAAGAATGGCATGTAAGAAAATTGTCACTCTTCTTGCAATATCTAAAAATTTCTGTAGACTGGTTTAATTTCTAGAGCTCCAGTTAACAGGAAGAATTGTCTGTCTACACGGTCTCTAATTTAATAAATGCAGCATTTGGCCAAATTTGTTTCCCCTTGCCTTTAAAGCAGTTGTCTATATTGGTTGTGATGAACTGCTTAATATAAATATTGCACAGTACCAAAAAAAAAGCATCATATAAAACAACCTTGAGCCAAGGCCTTTCAACTTTGGTATTACAGAGCCAAGCACATTAATTTTAACATAGTAGGCACTTACTACATGTTAGTCTACATTATAGCAAATATTGCTTCAAGATACTGAATATACACATGGTTTCTAAAAATAAAAAAGTATAAACATAAGAAAGAAGTGGATTATTTAACTCTTTTAAATGATGCCATTTTCCCCAAAATAAAATAATCCAATATTGATAATGAACAATTTTCCACTTTATTCAATTTTAGTGAAGGAGAATGCTCTCCTGGCAACAGAATGTCTCCAAGTTATTCTTAATTTGATCCTTGTCTGTTCTATCCTGATGTGAAAGACAAATGGAGACTGTGCAGGCTCCTGGGCTCTCTATTGCTTCTTGCTGTAAAAATGCTTATCGTGTCCACAATTTGAAAAGCGATGGGGCATCACTACTCCATTTTTTTGGAGGTCAAACTAAGTCCCTTTTAGCATGGTTCAGATTAAGTAGAGTAACTTCTTTTTCCATTATTTCTTCATGTTAAATGATCCAGACACTATCTAACTTCAAGGACTGATTATTTCCCAGCAATATAAATGAGAATTGTGTTACCCTCACTTGGATAAAAAGCAATTGGGTATAAGCAGCCAGTGGTTTTCCAAAGTGTCACTCCACTGTCCATCCTTAAACTTTTGTGTCCCAGGCCAAAATGAAGACTTTGTTGAATTTCTTACCAGAGGAAAGGATTGATGAAGCGGGTACTTGATATATGAAGGTATGAACTCTTTTCCAACCATATACTAAGGGTCATCTCTGACCAACTGAAAGAGCAGAGAGTATACAGAAAGGCAGCATCATGACCGTTTTTGACAAGGAGTTTCTAGCACTAGCAGAAATGGAAAAAGTAGGCCACCTGGTCCCCCATCCTCCTCCACTGCTTCCTCCAACCAAAGGGGAACATTAGTGGTTTCTTATGGTGGCATGCAGTGGATTTGTTCTGTCCTTTATGGTATGTATTATGCGTTGAATTTTGTCCCCCAAAAAGATATGTTGAATACTTAAACCCCTGTGCCACAGAATGTGGAAATGGGGTCTTTACAGAGGCAATCAAGTTAAAGCAAGGTCATTACTAATGGATACTAATCCAATAAGACTGATGTCCTCATGGAAAGGGTCAATTTGGACATGAGGACAGGCACAGAGAGGGGAGGCAATGTTGACAGGCATATGATGACAGAGTCAGGGATTGTAGTGAGGCAGCTGCAAGCCAAGAAATGCCAGGGATGTATAGTCATCATCAGATGGGAGCAAGAGTGAAAGAAGGATTGATTCCACTCTGAGTTACAGAGGGATTAGGGACCGGTTGACCTCTTGATTTTGGATTTCTACCTCCAGAACTTTGAGGGAAAACATTTCTGTTGTTTCAAGTCATGCAGTTCATGGAAATTTGTCATGGCAGCCCAAGGAAATTAGGACAGAATGCCACATTCTAATTTAATGCTCCCTTCATACTATGAGAGTAGATGAGAGAAATGAGGTTACTTGTAGATACTGGAGGTCCACAAGGTTGTCAAGGCTGAAGTAACTATTTTGTAAGTAGCTGCATGCATCACTTCCCCCCAGCACATGGCTTCCCAGTTGTTTTTCAGTGATTACTAGCTTTGTGGAGCAAAGGTTTGTTACAGTTTACCAATGTTTTGTGGAAACACTAGTGTACTATCATGTAATTGTGTTTGCTTTCTGATATCAGTATGCTATTCTTGACTTTAAGAGGCTGGCTGGATATAGAACGTGGAGTTTATGTTGCTGTGGACACTCAGCTATTATGTTCTGTCATTAAGTCATTAAGAATTTACTATTCTGCAAAAACCACAAAAATACCTAGGGATAAATCTAACCAAAGAGGTGAAAAATCTACACACTGAAAACTATAGAAAGCTTATGAAAGAAATTGAAGAAGACACAAAAAATGGAAAAAGATCCCAGGCTCCTGGATAGGAAGAACAAATATTGGAAAATGTGATACTACCCAAAGCAATCTACATAGTCAATGCAATCCCTATCAAAGTAACACCAGCATTCTTCACAGAGCTAGAACAAATAATCCTAAAATTTGTATGGAACCAGAAAAAAAAACCAAATAGCCAAAGCAATCTGGAAAAAGAAAACAACAGATGATGTTGGCAAAGATGTGGAGAAAGAGGATCTCCTTTGCACTGCTGGTGGGAATGCAAACTGGTGAAGCCATTCTGGAAGACAGTGTGGAGGTTCCTCAAAAAGTTAAAAATAGAACCACACTACAACCCAGCAATTGCACTACTGGGTATTTATCCAAGGGATACAGGTATGCTGTTTCAAAGGGATACATGCACCCCAATGTTTATAGCAGCACTACCAACAATAGCCAAAGTATGGAAAGAACCCAAATGTCCATTGATGGATGAATGAATAAAGAAGATGTGGTATATATATACAATAGAGTATTACTCGGCAATTAAAAAGAATGAAATCTTGCCATTTGCAACTACGTGGATCAAACTGGAGGATATTATGCTAAGCAAAATTAGTCAGAGAAAGACAAATACCATATGACTTCACTCATGAGGACCTTAAGAGAGAGAACAGATGAACACAAGGGAAGGGAGGCAAAAATAATCTAAAAACAGGGAGGGGGACAAAACATAAGAGACTCTTAAATATGGAGAACAAACAGAGGGTTACTGGAGGGGTTGTGGGAAGGGAGATGGGCTAAATTATTAAGGGGCATTAAGGAATCTACTCCTGAAATCATTGTTGACTATATGCTAATTTGGATGTAAATTTAAAAAATGAAATTAAAAAAAAATATCCTATTCTGCTATTTTAGAAGAAAATGCAAAACAGAATGTCAAGTAATTATGTTTGTTTCATAAGCAGATAAGATTGATTGCGGAATATTAAATTTCATCTTCCCTAAAGATTTGCAGTGTGGAATAAACCTATAATGGAGGGACTCCTAAAGATGTCAGGGTGGGTGTGATGATCCCCTCGTTGGTTGTGTGAAAATGTGAAGCAATGTCTTGAAAGTAATTAATGTTGCCTACTTTTAGATTAAGCACCGAAGATTTATCTATTGATATCTTACCAGTTCCTCATAATTATTTTTTATTGTCCTTGTTTTCTTATCATTCTCAAACATCAACTTAAAGTCCATGTTCATTGTTCTTCCCAAGCATAACACAGTCTGCCTAAGATATCCAGATTTTACAGTTTCAAAACTTATAGTTTGGCAGATAAAGCCCCACAGCAGTTATAAGGCTGGGCTTTGGAGAGAGAGAGGGTGGGGTTAAATACTAGATAAGCTTATTTTCTAGCTATGTAATTCATCTCTGGCAATTCCATTAACTTTGATGCCTCAATTTCTTTCATCTGGTCATGGGAAATTAATATTTACCTTATATCAATTTTAATAAGGGTTTTGATGTGAATTAAATAATGTCATAATCATCATCACATAATAAGTGAAAGCTCTTGTTTTCATTTTTCTTCATTTTCTTCCTTTTCCTCCTAAGAGACATTTATAGTTCTTCAAAAGAAAAAAAAAAAGCATGTTTCAAAACGTCAGTGTGAAGTTCATCCATAGGGTACTGCAAATTCCTAGAGACCCATTAAAGTAAAAGAAACACTTTTATGCTAGACTTTTGGTTGTACTTGATATAAGTCCTTAATTTATTTTCTGTAGATATAGCCTACATGATTTTTTTTACATAAAATCTAGTAAGGATGGGATAAAAATGCATATATAATGATATCTAGCAGTGTAGACCCCCAAAAGTGTTTCCATTGTATAATCCCTGTTTTGTTTTCCCATGAAAGCTCTCATTACACCATGCTGTCTCATTCTGTGAATAGTTCCAGATCAAACATACTCAGTTTACAAGTCAAATAATTTCCCCACATGCCAGAGGCATAAACACTGACCTTAAATTAAAACAAAAATCGAGTTTTATTATTCTGTCTTTGAAAATCAATGAGTTTAGTATTAGGAATTAGTTTTTCCTTTCCATCAGTACCAAAGAATCTTGTCAGAGCTCCTCTAACATGGTTTTGATGTTGTACAAGCAGAAGGGAATCAGTTCACACCCCTGCAGCTATTTGGCTCTGCTTGGATACCTAGGGCAAACCATGGCTCCGTTAGTGCAACAATTAGAGAGCTCTCATAGAGAGCACCTGGAAAAACAGTCTGAAGCTGTTTCGTCATTGTCACTAGGTCAAATATTAGTTCGCTCTTGCACCTCAACACTTGCAAAGATTTATCAATAATTCCATATTTTGCAATAAAGAATTTGTATCAGCCTTTTGTGTAGTGGGGAGGAGTGGTTGGCACACTGGCCATTGGAGCAAAACTCCAGGCACCTCAGGCGGCCATCCTGCTGGCTGTAAAATCACAGGAAGACAGAAGAGTCAAATGCCAGCCTGTCAACCTCCTTGAAGAAGACGGATGGAACTATCAATAAACCAATAAAGCAAAGGCAGACTGATGCAAAGCAGTGGTGCTTGTGACAAGGAGCTAGCTGGAGAAGTGACAAGGCAGAAGTCAATAAGGCAGCTTATTACAGCCAAAGCTGATAAGTGATATCATTGTCAATAAGTAGAGACTGAGCCACCTGGGAGAATTCATGTCCCTTCAATCAGGAAAGTCAGAGTGGGTGGCAGATGTAGCCCTGTGTCTCATCCTGGGAATGGTATAAACTCTTTCTCCACTCTCTAGGGACAATGGTCATTCAGAGACAGGAGAATAGAACACACACATCTGGACCAATGACATCTCGACTCCATGATGCAGTGATGGTTTAGGGAGAAGGAGCGTTGTCTACAGCTGTAGTGTCATATCGTGTCACTCTCTCTAGCTTATCACCAAAGCAATGATAATTTTATTTTTTCAAGATCAATTATTGTTCAAGAAATTTTCACCCAAGAGCCCAAACTGGGTTAAAATGCAATCAATCTGCATTCTATTCTAACTTACATGTACTTGTCAGAAATCATTAACCTATCAATGAATATGACAATGATGAATGATGATGATGATGCTTCATTGTCAAGATGCACAAAATTATTTCACACATGACTATGCACGTCTTTCTGCACATTAAATGATAAAAGATAAGCAATAATTGAAGAAAAGTTCATAACGGCTGTGTGAAGTCAAGATTATTCTATCTAGACATATTATTTCTCTGAGACCTCAAATGGTTCTAAACTATAGGACAAAATGAGACCATTTAAAATAATTTCAACTATGTAATTCTTCCAACAATGTATGTATGTTTTTGTAGATATGGCCTCTCTGTTGTCTTATGTTACTGAATATATTGAAAAGAGAACACATGTCAATGTGGCATTTTCCACCATCATTTTAAAGAAATTATTTACAAAACAGAGATAGTTATTTCAGGTTTCTTTGATATATTAGTAAGAAACTTACTCCATAGTCAGAGGATTCAGACAAATCTGTTTCCTAAGGAAAGTCTGTGTTAACTTCTATAACTATACTGAATATTTGATTTAGCTGACTCTAGCCAGCATCACCAGGCTTACCCTTCACTAGGGAAGTGTGAAAATCTCAATAGATTCAATTCCTTCCAGGCCATCCGAGATTACTAATCCCTGTAATCATGAATTAATAGAAAGGCAGGGTTTGGTTGGGAGCAGAGTTGCCAAACATAACAAACGTCTCATGGTTAACTTTGAATTTCAGACAAACAACAAGCAGTTTCATTTTTTTGTTTCAAATTTTTATTTAAATTGTAGTTAGTTAGCATATAGTGTAATATTAGTTTCAGGAGTAGAATTTAGTGATTCATCACTTACATATACCACCCAGTGCACATCACAAAGAGCACCATCCTTACTCACCATCACCCACAAGAAGTAACTTCTTGATGTAAGTATATCCCATTAAATATTTAGGACTTACTTACACTGAAACATCACTGTTTATCTGCATTCAAATACAAGGTGTTTTGTAATTTTATTTGCCAAACCTGGCTACCCTAAAGCCAGATTTCTAGTATTTCCCCGCCAAGCAAGGGCAAAAACTTTATTTTTCTGATTTGGGCTTCCTGTACTTATCTTGCACAGACCACTTGAGAATTCTCTAATTCCCAGCTCCCCTGACCCACTGCACATAGGCACTTTGTGCAACTTCAATTGCCTCCGTCAATCTTGACTCTGTCCAGATTTAATTTAAACCGCAGGCTACACTGCAGCATTTATTCAATTGTTCTCCTTCCCATATATAAGTCATTCTTTGGCAAGTTGCTCACTGGAATTCCAGGTAAAGATATATATAAATTCAAACCAAGATTAGGTCAGTTATCCTCAGAGCTAGTTATTTCCTCATTTTCTTCCTGCTCTGAATCTACTGCATTGCGAATACAATATTAAAACCCCCAGCATGATGTGAAACCAGACCAGCAATAAAAAGAAAACCATCCATCTAATAATTTGTCCCATTACAATAATGGAATGAGATCATCCAAACAGTAACTTTTCAGTGGTCAGCAGCTACATCCCCCATTGCACTAGGTCTGCCAGGACTCAATGTTATTTTCCACCTGTGGCTCAATTCACTTCATCCTCCTCCCTTTTGCCTTATTACCCTCACCTGCCAAAGCCTAACCAAGCACCCGAGGCTGCTGCCACGGACGAGAACGGGAAACCAAAATTGCAATAGAAAACAAAAGGCAATCGTGAAGCTTATCCTGTTGGATACGAGGGCTGTTTTGCCCCTCCAAGTTCAGAAGAGATTCCTTGCCTATTGTCTGACGCTGTCTCTAAGTGAAATTTGGACACACTGTGTCATGTGCCTGTTGTTCTAACAAGTCAGGAGTCAGGTGAAAGAATGCTTTAGCACAATTGGTTAATACTTAAGGAGAAAGCAAGTTCAGTATTTTTCACTGAGTTTTCTAAGTTAGAAAACTGTGACCACGGTTCAGTTGTTTGAACTTTGTCTTCCATTAAAGCTCCTAAAATTGTTGCTGGTCTTTTTCATTTATGGTTTGCAATTTAAAAAAAAAGTGAAGCTTGAAAATAATGTTCTCAAAGGGGCGTGGTCTTCAAGTATTATAATACCCTGGTCATTAGTCATTTATATCTATTCCTCTCCTAAAACAAAATATCCTCTGCCTTTTAATTTATCTTCTTAGAGAATTACTGGTTCCAAAATTAAAGGACACTATTCTAGTTCAGTGTTTCCCAAAGTCCTGTAACCAAAGAAATAACATATATTACAGGACCGTTAAGAACCCTGTAAGGTACTAATAAGAGCTTGAGTGGCATTTTCAATATTCCAAAGTGTTACAACACATGAGGCATAGAACTCAGCATAAGACTGTTTACAATAAATTCTTAACTTTAAGCTAGTATACTGTCAAGTCAAAACAGCTGCCACCTGGTAAGTATTTGTATATATGCTTTGTGACTATCCTAACAAATAGCTATTGCTCATTAGGGAATAAAGTTTTCCAAAACATTTAAGTAAAACAGAAATAAAAATTATATCTTTACCTCACACCAAACTCAATTTAGGCACTATAAATACCAGAAGAATCTATATGTGAATTTTATATAAACATGAGGATGTAAAAAATATTCTAAGTGAGACATCACAGGTAGTAACAGTAAAATATCATCAACTATATTTCATAATTTTTATTTGACAAAAATGTTTGTAAATAAAATTAAAAGCAATCACAGATAAATAAAAAATGATAAAATGTTAAGATGATACCACATAATGAATTTTTATAAATCAAATAGAATGACATCGATATGATAAGAAAATCCTAAAAAAGGTCAAAATCTATTAACTTTAGTTTTAAAATATAGCCTGGGAGTTCCAGGAGGCACACATTTAAAACAATATTCTTTTCTACTTATCAGACTAGAAATTATTTTTAAAAGTGACCATGTCCAATGTTTTTTGAGAGTAGGTGAAAGAGGAACTCTTCATACTAGTGCTAGAAATGTTACTATAGAGGAAAATACAGCAGCAAGCATCAAAATTGGAAAAAAAATGATTGTAACCCTGCTTTAGTAGCTTCACTTTCAAGATTTCTCTTAAGTATTCAAAACGGTGAACAAATATGGAGACTGCCTATTGCATTTTGTACATAACAATACTAAGAGCAGCATTTTTTATGATGACAAAAATTGTACAATCTGAATGTCCAATGATAGGAAATATACGAACCACACAAAGATCAATGTGTTTATTGATTCCACACATCAATAAAGGATTTATATCAAAATTGTCCAGATAAGACTTTTGGTGACAGCCACGCTGGTATAGACCCACTACAGCCTCTCTCTCTTTCCCTAGTCTAAAATCTCTGAGCAAAATATAAAAAGCAACTGTCTTGGATTCTGAAGAATTAATAATGGTAGGCGGAATGGAGATAGATGCCAAACTTGATGGTCCTAAACAAGCCAGGACTTTACCTAAAAGCCTCTCTTCTGTAGTATTCGGCAGCCAGCTGGGACAGCAATGGTACCCATTTATTTCTGGCTAGAGAACCAGGAAAAGGAATCTCTGTAAGCAAGGAGGATTAGGGGACTTTCCTTTTCCTTTTTTTTGTTTCCTTTAAATTCCATTCCATTTTATTTTACTTTTAATTTAATTCAATTGATTATTTCTGCTTTTTCTTTTTGGCCCACCCTGGACTCCTTAGTCGTGGGGCGGAGGCAGAAAGCTGTGGTAAAACCCAGAAACCACAACACAACGCGTATCTTTCTGTACAGAGAAACTGCAAAAACAAAAAAAACACATGTGATCCAAAAAGTGTAGGGATCTCCATTATTTTGTTTCTTGTCTTGTTACACTGCATTGTCCAAATGACAATCACAAAAAACTATGAGGCAGTGGTGGGATAAAACTCTGAGAAAAACAAACAAACAAACAAAACCATCCAAATAAATAAAAAACACTCTGCCTTTAGAGGCAGAGGATTGGAAAAAGTTAACCCTGGAGCTAGAGATGGAGGAAAGAATACTGGAGACAAACAGACCTGGAAAAGGGTTCCCTGATCTTGTGTGTGAAGCAACCTAAGCCCTGGGCTTATTATGCCTGAGCTGCAGATGTAGGGGAAAGGCCAAAGGTAACAGAACAAAGGCTTTGAACATGTAACTGACCTTGAAACGACCACCTACAAAAGATAAAACAGTCTAAACCCAACTGGGTTGATAGGCTTCTGAAATAAAAATGAAATCAACACACAGCAAAGGATTATGAAAATACTTAGAGATTCAAATACAAAATTAAACATATCTAGGGCACAATCCAAAATTGTTACACATACAAAGAAAAAGAAAACTGTGACAAATTCTCAAGCAAAAAGATAATGAATAGATGTGAAGCCAATCCTAAGATGATGCAGATATAGCAGTCACTAGTCAAAGACTCTATCATAGGTAAAATAACCATACTACATGAAGAAAAGATAGATGTTCTTGAAATAAAAGAATTTCTTGGCAGAGAAATAGAAACTATTAAAAAATAACCATTGGAAATATTAGAAAGAAGAATTACCATATTTGGAGTAAAACAGTTACAACAACAACAAAACCCCACAAGAATGGTACCAACAGAATAGAGAAGACAGAGGAAAGAAAAAATATGATTTAAAATAAAATGAACACAGAGCCTTCAAGATTTGTGAAACTACATCAGATGGTGTATTATTCCTGTCAATGGAGTCTCAGAAAGAGAAAGAAAAAAAAATAATGCAGGAAAAAATTAGAGGAAATAATGACGTTGCAAACATGGTCAAAACATAAATGAACAGGGTGAAAGAGCTCATAAAGCTCTCATCCATTCATACCATAATCAATATACTCAAAATCATAGATAAAGAAAAATCCTTGTATAGGCAGAGAAAGTACTTTATATACAGGGGAACAAAAATTTTAGTGACTGCAGATTTTTTATCAAAAACCACACAGGCTAGTAGACAGTGGACCTCTTTGAAGTGTTTTAAAAAGCAAAACAAAACAGTCAACTCAAAATTGCATACCCAATGAAAATACTTGCCAGGGGTGATGACAAAGTAAAGCCATTCTCAGGTGAAGGAAAACTAAAGGAAATCAGCACTGGCAAATATACTTCAAAAGAAATACTAAAGGTGGTTCTTTAGGCTAAAAAGAAATGATACCAGAGGAAAATATGGAACTTCAGGAATAAAGGAATAGGAATACAATGGTAAATACCTAGCTAAACATGAAAGATTATGTTTTACCTCTTAAGATCTTTGGAATATACCTAACTGTTGAAAAAAATACATTTTGATGGCTTTTCAATGTATTGCAGATATAATATTCAACTATATCATAAACATTTTGTTTGAAGTGATCAAATCTTAACTCTAAATAAGGTTAAATTCAAACATGAAAATTCAAATATGTACACAGCAATCTCTGGAGAACTTCCTAAAGATAATGCAAATAGATCAACCCAAAAAGTTAATAGAAATAAAATGCATTACTGAAAATATATTCAAATAACCAAAAATAATGCAAGATAAAAGGAAAAAAGAGGTAAAGAATAGAGGAGAGAAAAGAAGACAATGAAGATTAGGAGTGCATGGATGACTCAGTCAGTTGAGCATCCAACTTCAGCTCAGGTCATGATCTAGCAGTTCTTGAGTTTGAGCCCCACATGAGGCTCTGTGCTGGCAGCTCAGAGCCTGGAGCTTGCTTCAGATTCTGTGTCCCCCCCGCCCCTCCCCTGCTTGCACCGTTTTTCTCTCTCTCAAAAGTAAATAAACATACAGGCTAGGCTTGGAAGATGGTGGCGTAGGAGGCTGCTGGGCTCACCTCATCCAAGTAATCACTTAGATTCCACCCACATTGGCCTAAATAACCCAGAAAACTGCCAGAAGACTAGCATAATGGACTCTCCGGAGGCAAGCATAGACAAGAGGCCCAGGGAAGAGGGTAGGAAGGGTGGATAGGTGGTGTGTGCTATATGGACTGGCGGGAGGGAGGCGGGGTGGTGGAGGGGCAGCGCGCCGGGCAAGGCAGCCTTGCAAAAGCGGAGGGGCCGGACGTGAGTTCTGACAGCCAGAGAGCCTTAACATCTGGAATATTAAAAGTCAGCAGCTCTGCTCAGAGAGCAGGAGGGCGAGAGGTCACCAGGAGGGAGAGTTGTTGAGCCCCGGAAGACAGAGCTCAGCTCGGCGGGGAACAAAGGTGCTGGCCGGCACCATCTCCCTCGCCCATCCCCCAGCCGAAAGTCCAAAGGGAACCAGTTCCTGTCACCGAACTTGCTTGCACCGAACAAATGCCCAATGCTGCGCTTCTGTGGATCCATCCCTCCAATGGGCCTGCCTCCCTCCAGGTGCTGCAGGGCCCCTCCTTTAATCAACGAATTGATTAAAACCGACTTAAGCAATATAACAGAATAAGAATTTAGAATAATAGTCATAAAATTAATCGCTGGGCTTGAAAAAAGCATAAGGACAGCAGAGAATCTATTGCTACAGAGATCAAGGGACTAAAAAATAGTCATGAGGAACTAAAAAAATGCTAAATGAGGGTCAAAATAAAATGAAGGCGGCCATAGCATGGATTTAAGAGACAGAGGAGAGAATAGGTGAATTAGAAGATAAAATTATAGAAAAAGAGGAAGCTGAGAAAGAGAGAGATAAAAAAATCTAGGAGTATGAGGAGAGAATTAGAAAACTAAGTGATGCAATCAAATGCAACAATGTCCATATCATAGGAATTCCAGAAGAAGAGGGAGAGAAAGGGGCTGAAGGTGTACTTGAACAAATCATAGTTGGGAACTTCCCTGATATGGGGAAGGAAACAGGCATTGAAACCCAAGAGGCACAGAGAACTCCCTTCAAACGTAACTTGAATCGATCTTCTGCATGACATATCATAGTGAAACTGGCAAAATACAAGGATAAAGAGAGAATTCTGAAAGCAGCTAGGGATAAACAGGCCATGACTTACAAAGGTAGACACATAAGGGTAGTAGCATTTATCTACTGAAACTTGGCAGGCCAGAGAGGAATGGCAGGGAATCTTCAATGTGATGAACAGAAAAAATATGCGGCCAAGAATCCTTTATCCAGCAAGTCTGTCATTCAGAATAGAAGGAGAGATAAAAGGTCTCCCCAAACAAACAAAAACTGAAGGAATTCATCACCACTAAACCAGCCCTACAAGAGACCCTAAGGGGGACTCTGTGAGTGAAATGTGGCAAGGACCACAAAGTACCAGAGACATCACTACAAGCATGAAACCTACAGACATCACAATGATTCTAAACCCATATCTTCCTATAATAACACTGAATGTAAATGGACTAAATGCTCCAACCAAAAGACACAGGGTATCAGAATGGATTAAAAAAAAAAAAAAAAGACCCATCTATTTGCTGTCTACAAGAGACTCATTTTAGACCTGAGGACACTTTCAGATTGAAAGCAAGGGGCTGGAGATCTATCATACTACTGGAAGTCAAAAGAAAGCTGGAGTAGCCATACTTACATCAGACAAACTAGACTTTAAATTAAAGGCTGTAACAAGAGATGAAGAAGGGCATAATATAATAATTACAGGGTCTATCCATCAGGAAGAGCTAACAATTATAAATGTCTATGTGCCAAATATGGGAGCCCCCAAATATATAAAACAATTAATCATGAACATCAGCAACCTTATTAATAAGATGTGGTAACTGTAGGGGGCTTTAATACCCCACTTACAGTAATGGATAGTTCACCTAGACAGAATAAATAAAGAAACAAGGGCCCTGAATGATACGTTGGATCAGACGGACTTGACAGATATATTTAGAACTCTGCATCCCAAAGCAATAGAATATACTTTCTTCTCAAGTGCACATAGGACATTCTCTAAGATAGATCACATACTGGGTCACAAAACAGCCCTTAATAAGTATAAAAAAATTGAGATCATACCATGCACACTTTCAGAACACAAAGCTATGAAGCTTGAAATCAACCACAGGAAAAAGTCTGGAAAACCTCCAAAAGCATGGAGGGTAAAGAACACCCTACTAAAATATGAATGGGTCAGCCAGGCAATTAGAGAAGAAATCAAAAGATATATGGAAACAAATGAAAATGAAAATACAACAATCCAAACACTTTGGAATGCAGCAAAGGTAGTCCTGAGAGGAAAATACATTGCAATCCGGGCCCATCTCAAGAAACAAGAAAAACCCCAAATACAAAATCTAACAGCACACCTAAAGGAACTAGAAGCACAACAGCAAAGACACCTCAAACCCAGCAGAAGAAGAGAAATATTAAAGATAAGAGCAGAAATAAACAATATACAATCTAAAAAAAACTGTAGAGAAAATCTATGAAACCAAGAGGTTTTTTTTGAAAAAATAAACAAAACTGATAAACCTCTAGCCAGGCTTCTCAAAAAGAAAAGGGAGATAACCCAAATAGATAAAATCATGAATGAAAATGGAATTATTACAACCAATCCCTCAGAAATACAAGCAATTATCAGGGAATACTATGAAAAACTGTATGCCAACAAACTGGACAACCTGGAAGAAATGGAAAAATTCCTAAGCACCACACACTTCCAAAACTCAAACAGGAAGGAATAGAAAATTTGAACAGACCCATAACCAGTGAAGAAATTGAATCAGTCATCAAAAATCTCCCAACAAATAAGAGTCCAGGACCAGATGGCTTCCCTGGGGAATTCTACCAAACATTTAAAGCAGAGAAAATATCTATCCTTCTCAAGCTGTTCCAAAAAATAGAAAGGGAAGGGAAACTTCCAGAATCATTTTATGAAGATAGCACTACTTTGATTCCCAAACCAGACAAAGACCCAGCAAAAAAAGAGAACTACAGGCCAATATCCCTGGTGAATATGGATGCAAAAATTCCCAATAACATACTAGCAAATCGAATTCAACAGCATATAAAAGAATTATTCACCATGATCAAGTGGGACTGATTCCTGGGCTGTAGGGCTGGTTTAATATTTGCAAATCAATCAATGTGATACATAACATTAATAAAAAAAAGATAAGATCTTGCCAATCGATGCATAAAAAGCATTTGACAAAATTCAGCCTCCTTTCTGAACAAAAACCCTCGAGAAAGTCAGGATAGAAGGAACATACTTAAACATCATAAAAGCCATTTATGAAAAGCCCACAGCTAATATCATCCTCAATGGAGAAAAACTGAGAGCTTTCCCCCTGAGATCAGGAACATGACTGGGATTATCCACTCTCATAGCTGTTTAACACAGTGTTGGAAGTGCTAGCATCAGGAATCAGACAACAAAAGGAAATCAAAGGCATCAAAATTGGCAAAGATGAAGTCAAGTTTTCACTCTTTGCAGACGACATGATAATATACATGGAGAACCCGATAGACTCCACCAAAAGTCTGCTAGAACTGATACATGAATTCAGCAAAGTTGCAGGATACAAAATCAATGTATCAATGTACAGAAATCAGTTGCATTCTTATACACTAATAATGAAGCAACAGAAAGACAAGTAAAGAAACTGATCCCATTCACCATTGCACCAAGAAGCATAAAATACCTAGGAATAAATCTAACCAAAGATGTAAAAGATCTGTATGCTGAAAACTATAGAAAGCTTATGAAGGTAATTGAAGAAGATATAAAGAAATGGAAAAACATTCCGTGCTCATGGGTTAGAAGAATATTGTTAAAATGTCAATACTACCCAAAGATATCTACACATTCAATGCAATCCCAATCAAAACTGCACCAGCATTCTTCTCGAAACTAGAACAAGCAATCCTAAAATTCATATGGAACCACAAAAGGCCCCGAATAGCCAAAGGAATTTTGAAGAAGAAGACCAAAGCAGGAGGCATCACAATCCCAGACCTTAGCCTCTACTACAAAGCTGTAATCATCAATACAGCATGGTATTGGCACAAAAACAGACACATAGACCAATGGAATAGAATAGAAACCCCAGAACCAGACCCACAAAAGTATGGCCAACTCATCTTTGACAAAGCAGGAAAGAACATCCAATGGAAAAAAGACAGTCTCTTTAACAAATGGTGCTGGGAGAACTGGATAGCAACACGCAGAAGAATGAAACTAGACCACTTTCTTACACCATTAACAAAAATAAACTCAAAATGGATAAAGGACCTGAATGTGAGTCAGGAAACCATCAAAACCCTAGAGGAGAAAGCAGGAAAAGACCTCTCTGACCTCAGCCGTAGCAATTTCTTATTCGACACATCCCCAAAGGCAAGGGAATTAAAAGCAAAAATGAACTACTGGGACCTTATGAAGATAAAAACTTCTGCACAGCAAAGGAAACAACCAACAAAACTAAAAGGCAACCAACAGAATGGGAAAAGATATTTGCAAATGACATATCGGACAAAGGGCTAGTATCCAAAATCTAGAAAGAGCTCACCAAACTCCACACCTAAAAAACAAATAATCCAGTGAAGAAATGGGCAGAAAACATGAATAGACACTTTTCTAAAGAAGACATCCAGATGGCCAACAGGAACATGAAAAGATGCTCAATGTCACTCCTCATCAGGGAAATACAAATCAAAACCACACTGAGATAGCACCTCATGCCAGTCAGAGTGGCTAAAATGAACAAATCAGGAGACTATAGACACTGGAGAGGATGTGGAGAAACGGGAACCCTCTTGCACTGTTGGTGGGGATGCAAACTGGTGTAGCCGCTCTGGAAAACAGTGTGGAGTTTCCTTCAAAAAATTAAAAATTGATCTACCCTATGAACTAGCAATAGCACTGCTAGGAATTTATCCAAGGGATACAGGAGTGCTGATGCATAGGGGCACTTATACCCCTATGTTTATAGCAGCACTTTCAACAATAGCCAAACTATGGAAAGAGCCTAAATGTCCATCAACTGGTGAATGTATAAAGAAATTGTGGCTTACATACACAATGGAATACTACTTGGCAATGAAAAAGAATGAAATATGGCCTTTTGTAGCAACGTGGATAGAACTGGAGAGTGTTATGCTAAGTGAAATAAGTCATACAGAGAAAGACATATACCGTATGTTTTCACTCTTATGTGGATCCTGGGAAACTTAACAGAAGACCATTGGGGAGGGGAAGGGGAAAAAAAAAGTTAGAGAGGGAGGGAGCCAAACCTTAAGAGACTCTTAATACTGAGAATAAACTGAGGGTTGATGGGGGGGGTGAGATGGAGGGGAAAGTGGGTGATGGGCATGAGGAGGGCACCTGTTGGGATGAGCACTGGGTGTTGTATGGAAACCAATTTGACAATAAATTTCATATTAAAAAAAAAAGTAAATGAACATTAAATTTTTAAAAATGATGATTAAAATGATATGGCAGGCATATATCCAGAAAGATCAAAATTACATGAAATGTAAATGTGATAAATATACAAATTAAACACACAGTTGCCAGACTGGATAAAAGGAGAGAACTATGTGTTGTCTATAATAAACATATATGTGTATATATATATATGTATATATATATATATATTTACATAATTTCATTTAAAAAGAATAAAAATAAATAAACACACTTTTTTAATAGCTGGTATGGCTCTATTTATATCAGAGAAAATAGACTTTAAAAGAAAAACATTACCCAGTGTAAAATTGGGGGGTTACCTTAGGATAAAAAGATAAATTCACCAAGAAATAATAATATGAAACGTGTATGATCATTAAAATATGAAATGTGTATGAATGTAACTGTATGGTTTCAAAATAATTGAAGCAAAAACTTATGGAATTTGAAAAAGGCAAATCTACATTTAAAGATCCCTGAACACTCCTTTCTCAGTAATTGATAGAACAGAAAAACAAAATTAGCAAGAGTATAGAACATCTAAGCAACACTATCTACCAACTCAACCTAACTATTTACTGGAGACTCGAAACAACAACTGCAGATACACACACATTTCAATTGTGCATGAGTCATGACCACAGGAGACCATAATGTGGTTCATAAAATAAGCTCTGACAGAAATAAATCATGCAAAGTATGTTCTTTAACCATAACATCATTAAACAAGAAATTAATGTCAGTCAGTAAGACAACAGAAGAATCTCCAACTGCCTAAAAAGTAAACTAAATAAAACACTTATAAACATCTCAATACAAAAACCTCTCAGGAAAATTGGGAAACATTTTGAACAGAATAAAAGTAAAATTACATCAAAATGTGTGTGATGTAGTGAAAAAAAATGCTTAAATGAAATTCATGGCAGGGGCACCTGGGTGGCTCAGTTGGTTAAGTGTCCGTTCATGAGTTCGAGCCCCACATCTTTAGGAGTCTCTTTCTTTATCTGCCCCTCCCCCATCTCTCAAAAGAAATTAAAAAAAAATGAAATTCATGGCATTAAAAGTTTACATTAGGAAAGAAGGTCTCGATCAAAGATGTTTTTGCCCATTTTCTCCTCAAGGATTTTGATGGCTTCCTGTCTTACATTTAGGTCTTTCATGCATTTGACTTTATTTTTGTGTACGGTGTAAGAAAGTGGTCCATGTTCATTCTTCCGCATTCCGCTGTCCAGTTTTCCCAGCACCAGTTGCTGAAGAGACTGTCTTTATTCCACTGGATATTCTTTCCTGCTTTGTCAAAGATTAGTTGGCCAAAGATTAGTTTGTGGGTCCATTTCTGGGTTCTCTATTCTGTTCCATTGATGTGAGTGTCTGTTCTTGTGACAGTACCATACTGTCTTGATGATTTGATCTTGGCTGCAACAACTTTTTACTCAACATGTCCCAGGGGGCAAGGGAAACAAATGCAAAAATGAACTACTGGGACCTCATCGAAGTAAAAACCTTCTGCACAGCAAAGGAAACAATCAGCAAAACTAAAAGGCAACCAACAGAATGGGAGAAGATATTTGCAAATGACATATCAGATAAAGGGTTAGTATCCAAGATCTACAAAGAACTTATCAAATTCCACATCCAAAAACCAAATAATCCAATGAAGAAATGGGCAAAAGACATGAATAGACACTTCTCCAAAGAAGACATCCAGATGGCCAACCAATACATGAAAAAATGCTCAACATCACTCATCATCAGGGAAATACAAATCAAAACCACAATGAGATACCACCTCACCCCTGTCAGAATGGCTAACATTAACAACCCAGGCAACAACAGATGTTGGCGAGGATGCAGAGAAAGAGGTTCTCTTTTGTATTGCGGGTAGGAATGCATGATAGTGCAGCTACTCTGGAAAACAGTATGGAGGCTCCTCAAAAAATTAAAAATAGAACTACCCTACGACCCAGCAATTGCACTACTAGGTATTTATCCAAGGGACACAGGTGTGCTGTTCCGAAGGGACACATGCACCCCAATGTTTATAGCAGCACTACCAACAATAGCCAAAGTATGGAAAGAGCCCAAATGTCCGTATGTCCGTTGATGGATGGATGGATAAAGAAGATGTGGTGTGTATATATATATATATATATATATATATATACACACACACACACACGATGGAGTACTACTCGGCAATCAAAAAGAATGAAATCTTGCCATTTGCAACTATGTGGATTGAACTGGAAGGTATTATGCTAAGCAAAATTAGTCAGAGAAAGACAAATATCATATGACTTCACTCATATGAGGGTGTTAAGAGAACAGATGAACACAAGGGAAGGGAAGCAAAAATAATCTAAAAACAGGGAGTGGGACAAAACATAAGAGACTCTTAAATATGGAAAACAAACAGAAGGTTACTGGAGGGACTGTGGGAGGGGGAAAGGGCTAAATGAGTATGGGGCATTAAGGAATCTACTCCTGAAATCATTGTTGCACTATATGCTAATTAATTTGGATGTAAATTAAAAAAAAATTAAATTAAAAAAAAGAATAAAGGTCTCAAGTCAACGACCTATTTTTCTACTGTAAGAAACTTGAAAAACAAGAGCAAATTAAATCTAAGTCAACCAAAAATGAATAATGACAAAAACAGAAATAAATGAAAGGAAAACATGAAAGGTCTAGAGAAAACCTCTGAAAGCAATAGTTTTTCTTGAAAGACCAATAAGTCGATTACCTTTAGCCAGATACAACCTACCATGATCAGGATTGAAAGTGGGAAATCGCTAGAGAATGTACAACTAATAAAAAGATAATAAAAATACTAAAAGCAACTCTGTGCTCATAAATTACATACCAGAGATGAAATGGATCAAGTCAGTAAAAGAAATACACTATTAAAAATCACTTCAGAAGAAGGATAATTTGAATAATCATTTATTTATGAAATAAGTTCAATACATAGTTTAAAGAAAACCTCAAGTAAATATAATTTCATTGACCAATTCTACGAATTGTTTAAAAAAGATATAATACCAAATCTACACAATCTCTTTCAAAAAATAGAACATGGGACTCTTCCCTACTCATTTTTATGAGGCCAGTATTACTTGATATCAAAATTGAACAAAGATATGATGACATAGAGAAAGCACAGACTAATCTCATTCAGGAAGACAGAACCAAATATCCTTGATAAATCTAGCAATCTATTTAAAATTAATACACCATGACCAAACTGAGTTTCTACTAGGAATACAAGGCTATCTCACCATTTAAAATCAATCAATGTAGGGTGGCTAAGTCAGTTAAATGGCTGACCCTTGATTTCAGCTCAGGTCATGATCTCAGGGTCGTGGAATCCAGCCCCAGGTCAGGTTCTGCGCCGATCATGGAGCCTGCTTGGGACTCTCCCTCTCCCTCCCTCTCTGCCCCTCCCCTGCTTGTGCTTTTTCTCTCTTTCTCAAAAAATAAATAAGCATTTTTAAAAGTTAAAAATAAAATAAAATCAATCAGTGTAATTCACAAGCTAAAGAGGAAAAAGCATACAGTCAGCTCAATAGAGCAAAATCATTTGCCAAATTCAAAACACATTCATGATGAAGACTAGGAACAGAAAGAAGCATCATTAACCTTGTAAAGATTATCTACAGAAAACTTTAGATAACACCAGATATAATGGTCAAAGACTTAATGTTCTTTTCTTTAAGACTGGTAATAAGGCAACATACTCCATACTCAACACTCTTATTCAACATCACGCTGGAAAATCCAGCTGGCTCAATAAGGTATGATAAAGAAGTAAGAGCATGCTGATTTGAACAGAAGAAATACAACTGTATTTGCAGACAATGTTATTGTTTACATAGAACAACCTGAAGAAATATACAAAAACTATTCTAGAACATGTGTGTTTAGCAAGGTTATAAGATACAAGGTCAATATTTAAAAATCAATTGCATGCATGATGCACATCTCATAGCACCTTACAGAGTGGGTGCTAATTAAATATCTGTGGCTTTAAGCAATGTAAACTAGACATATAATTTGACTTAAATATTCGTATCCAGTGGCTAACGTTTAAAAAATTATGGGATGATATCATTAAAAGTCATGATTTTAAAGGTGAATCTAGATAGAGGGGTTACTCTATTCTAGGGAGAGGGATTGTTGATAACTTTTTGCTTTATGTTTTATTGTATTCTTTATGTATAAAAAAAAGAAAAAACACTAATAAATTATGAAATTGGCTGTCTCATAATATATTGAAGACTGTGAGATGTCCATTTTTCCAATACCTTACTGTTTAGAGCATGTGTGAGAAAAATAATATGCCAAATCAATGATGACATCAGATCTAGTCGAAACATTTTACTCATTGTCAAGGCCGTTCCATGAGAAATTCTGGGAAATTTTGTTCTAAGAAATTGTGATTCAAGGAAGAATAAGGCATAGATCTTGTCTGGCAAGTCTCAAATACTTGTGGTTAGATGGACAGATGCAAACACTTATTTGTCAGTTTGTATTTAAAAAGTTCAAACACCAGCTACTGATTGATAGATTCAGACACATAACAAATTTGGTCTAAAGTTATCATGGAAAACAGTGTTTTTTGAAACTGTAGTTTGGTCATGAATACTCCTCCCTGCTAGGAACTTAAATGTGTAGGAATAGAACATTTCATAAAAAGCAGGAATAAATTCTTTTTTACAGATAACCTAAAGATCTCATCTGAATGTTCAAGTAAAGTACAATCTGATTTAGATAGCTAGTTTTATAAACTGTTTCATGCATTGCTGATTGAAACAAGTCATTTTAACAGGAAAAAAAAACTAGAAATAAATCCTGGTACAAATAAAACTAAGAAGAAAAGAAAAAAAAAATGGGACCAACAATTAAGCAAGTGACCAAGCATAATTTTATACAAACAACTGCTATCAATTGGAAGACTCAAATAATTTTCTATTAATTTTTTCCTCCTCTTAAGCACAGTTAGCCTCACAAAAGTAGCTATCTGCCTACATTAAGTTGTGGATGTATGCACATGACTCACAGAGAGACATCACAGCACCTGAAGTCCCAACTACTCAGGTCGAATTTCAGCTCTGCCATGTTCTTGCTCTATTAATGTGGAATATACTGTTTAATATGTGTAAGCCTCAAATTTATTGTCTTATAAGGATTATTTACTTCATAATGAAATTGGGAAATACCACAATTCGATGCTTAGAAAATTCTTAATATTCTGCCTAAAAATTAAGAAATGCTTAATAAATGCTTGGCATTACTGCTATCATTACTATAGTACTTCCTACATAATTGCTAAATAAATATAAAAATAATGTATTTATTTAATTTCATGATTACCTGAAAAGTAAACCACTCTCAAAATGGCATGAATTGAACAAATTATTTTGCCACGGTCTCTACTCATTCAAGACAGTAATTATATTTTTATAAATATAAGTCACCTTAAAAAATATGTCACCTATGATATTTTGCAAACAGACCAACCTTGAAATTTATTAAATAACCTAATAATAAATAAAATATAAACTATAAACAGATTATCTTTTACCCTCTGTTTCCCATGACTTCAGAAGAATGTGAAATTGGTTCTATATTCATTCTGAGAAGAAATGATTTTTTAAATAAATCTATAACTTAAGGAAAATTTTTTTCCCAGACATTTTGGTGAGTTGAGTAAAGGTGTGTTTCTTAGAGTACTGTATTCCTTATAAGAAATACTTTTTTCCACAGGGAAAATCAGACCTGAAGTACTAAGAAGTCTAATTAGTCTCCATCACCAGAGAACTTTACCCAAGTACACTGGAGCCTATTTACACTGAAGGGTAAATACCCTTCAAAAATAACTTGGGAGTGTAGTAACCAATTTATAGGCAATAGCTCATGGAGAACAAATATTGGCTAGAGATTCTTCAGGGGAAATCTAGGAAAGCTCGATTGAACTATCCTCTTCTGAATTTTCCTAGTGTGTTGACCCTAGGGTAAACATCTCCTCAACACCTTCTACCTCCTCTCCTACTCCAAGTGACTAGTTTATCTCAGTCCATTTGAGCTGATTTCTCAAATTCATTTCAAGAGAAAAGAATCAAATGACTTCCCCACAGCTCAGTTGGAGAACCACTGTGGTAGAGGAGACATTCATACACAGTTTTCTGGGAGATAAGGACAATCTTTGAAATGGAAAATGATAGGAGAGGAAAAAGAAAAGAGCTAAATAATACCCACATAGCATGTCTACTGAAAAGAGTTTTATCTTTAGCCGAAGGGTTGATCATGATTTGAGCTTCATCTGTTACAATAGCTACCTCAAGAGAAATAAAAAAATATATGGAGTAGAATTATTTTCCTCTATCTTCCATTTGCACAGCAAAAACTTATGGAGCCCTCAGTAGAAAATGAACTTCAGTATCAATCACTGTAACTACTAGCTGTAACCTAAATCCTACTCTAATTAATTAGTCTTAAAATATTAAATATAACAAAATTTCTTTGGAATTGTTTCCTGTGGCAATAAAAGCCTGCAGATGTATCTGCTTCAAGGGCAGACAGAGACATGTGGAATCTTTGCTGTTTTGGCAGAAATGGTCAAATGACAATAATCATGAACAATATTGCAGCCGTTTCTCATCCTGTAGGGTCAAAGTTACAGGCAAACTATGAAAAGTTTAAAATCATTTTTAAGTTTCTCTTTCAACAGCTGAAAGGCAAGTAATAAGATCACCCTTGGTGACAAAACCAAACCACAGCCTCATCCAACACTTGCTTCCGTCCCGTTTACCCCACAATATTAAAGGGAGGAGTGCTGCTAACTTTAGAAGTACAATATAACAGCCGTTCATTAGATCCTGGAAGTATAGCTGGGCTTTCTGTCAAGGTGGGTCAGCTGGATCATAAAAGACACTGACAGATGTGTCAGTCAAGTGAAATTGCAAAGATGAGTTCTAATTCTTTCTTCCACCCGGAGACCTCTTTTAGTATTAAGGTCACTGAGCAGTGCTATCTCTGGGTGAGAATTACCAGGTTTATTCTGTCTCCTCACCTCTCACCCCCATGAAAAGTTTTGGCTTTAAGATATGTGATGTTAATGTTGTCTTTTTTAGGTGGGCACTCTGTTGAAACTGGACTTACAGCTCAACGGATTTATGATAGCACTATGATGCTAAGAAGAAACACATACATTTAATACGTCGGCAGAAGGGTGGCTTGTTAATTTTAAAGAGGTTTGTAGGAAAAACTCAAACATCACACACACAGACATGTGCACATGCGCACACATGTGCACACACAAACAGCCCATGTGCTTGTCAACTACTCCACATCTGGTCTGTTCTTCCACAGAACAAAAGGCTAATTTGCCCATCATGCTTCTCCATCAGACTTTTGTCAGAATGAAGACTATCACAACAGGGTGTGATTGATCATCCCCTGAAGTACAGTTGTACTTGGGAAAGTAACTTGAATAGTTAAATTCTCTCCCAACATATTTTATTAGCTTGATGTTTGTGGTTATATCTGACAGTGTAATGACATAAGCTATTTGTGCTGTTCTCTGAGAAGAAATATTGATTTGTCCCTGAGTCTTAATTGATGATGTTTGCAATGATTTTTGATAGTAGACTTTTTGCTTCTTGACACTCTTTTTTTTTTTTAATGTTCATGTATTTTTGAGAGGGAGAGAGTGCACATAAGTGGGGAAGGGCAAAGAGAGAGAGAGGGAGAGAGAGAATCTCAAGCAGGCTCCAAGCTGTCAGCGCAGAGCCTGACATGGTGCTGAACTCATTAAACTGATCATGACCTGAGGCAAAATCAAGAGTCCACTGCTTAACCCACTGAGCCACCCCGGCCTCCCAGCTTTTTGATACTCTTAATTTGTGTTTGATTTCGAAGAGTCTACTAACATTCATTTATTTTCTCAATTCTAATTTCTTTCGTATTTTCATCATGATTGAATTCATTTCATGATCTGTAAATTGGGCAATGAAAAGTTAGTTTTACTTAGAAAGGAAAACATAATTAACTCAATTATAAATTTTATGTTAATTATTTCCATCACTGTAGTGTATAGTTAGCAATTCTCTGTTCAAGAAATATAACCTCTGTTTTGTTGAAGGTGTTCATATGAAAATTAGCATAATGCTTTCATAGCAAAGTAGACATACTCTAAGTCACATGTGGGTGGGATCGGACAGGAAGGCATCTCAAACAATAGAGAAGTGTTGACCCAAGGGTAATACCATTGGACTCTAATTATATCCCTTATAGGAACTGATACAAATATACATGTATTATTTTTTGTTAAGGTCCATAGAATCTCTTAAAGTGTGTCAATTTAATGGAATTTAAAAACCCTCTGATTACGCTCTAAGCTTTATACATTGAAGAAATATTTATAAGACAGATGAATTGTAATTGAGGAAACAAGGTAAGTTTCTTATTCCAGATTTACAGCTAACTAGCAGAAGTGTTGATATTAGAATAGGTGTCTTACGGAAGTATTTTTTTACTTGAGAGAGAGAGAGAGCATATGTGCACGCATGTGCACACACATGATTGGGGGAGGGGCATAGAGAGAGGAGATCCAAAGCAGGCTCAATTTTGTCAGCATGGAGCTGGAGGAGGGACTCTATCTCACAACCATGAGATCATGACCTGAGCCAAAATCAAAAATTGGACACTCAACCGACTAAGCTACCCAGGTGCCCCAACAGAAGTGTTTTTTTTCCCCATGACAAATAAATATTGTTAAATTGTGTTTTCATTGTATTATTGTTTAATTGTATTAACTTGTGTTACTCTATGTAAGCAAAGCTAAAAGAAAATGGTGTCTTCATCCTCTCTAAATGCCCTCAGGATCCAGTTCTGTGTTTTTGATCAAGTAGATATATTTAAACACTTACTCAATATGAATGACTGGCTTAATAAGTTAAGTAAGGCTCTGCATTCTATCGGTGTATTGAAAATTCTGTTTTAAATAGCAACTAAGTAAGACTGTTTTTTTTTATGTCCACCAACATAAATATGTGAAAAACACTGTGGATTCTTGAGCATCAAGCTAGCATCATTTGGGTAAGTTTATACACACAGCAGTAACAATAACTGAAAGAAACTATTCATTCCCAAAATTTTTCTGTGCTAAAATAATTAAAAATATAAAGAAATTACCTGACATATTACATTTGAAAGTAAAAAGCTGAATATCACTGGCTTATGTGAAATTGGATGTATTTTAATTTGTGTATCAAATGATGATTTCCTCTGATTGAGTTGAGTGGCCTAAAAGTGTTGAGTGCCTTTCTGCAAAGTGCTTGAAGATTACAAGTGAAATACGCAGAATTAAGAATGGTAACTCACTTGAACTGAAGACTGATCTAATTTATGAGACACCTTACCACAAACTGCAGTACAAACAGGAACTACATTTAATTTGGGAATTCTGACCCAGCTCCATAAAGTGATTTTGAACAGTTTTACTATAATCTTTCTTAGATTTGGCTCTAAGTTGTTTATTGAGTTACACAAAGAAGAATACAACCTTTCAGCTAAGACATAGAACTCCACTTTTAGATGCTCTTTAAGCTTACACGCTGCCTTTTCAAGAGTAGCAGCTAGACTCAAGAAGGCCAGGAGTTCCTGGATGGCTCAGTCTGTTAAGTGTCCACCTCTTGACTTTGGCTCAGGTCATGATCTCATGGATCCTGAGTTCAAGCCCTTCATCAGGCTCCATCCTGACAGTGTGGAGCCTGCTTGGGATTCTGTTTCTCCCTCTCCCTCTCTCTTCCCCTCTGCCACTCATGTTCTTTCTCTCTCAAAATAAATTAATTAATTAAAAAAAAAGATGGCCAAGATACTACTTTAAAATGAATTACTATTTTTTGTAATAAATGTGCAGTTTAGATAAAACATTTTGTATAAACATTCCCCAAATACATGCCAAAGCATGTGATAAATAATTTATCCTCCCTCAAGTGGTAAATCTCTAATGGGTAGAAAACATTTCACAAATGTTTACAACACTGTACATATTTATCTACCGAAAAGAAAGGACAATAGGAATTTATTATCCTCTTTCACACCTGCTCTTCCCTCCCCCCTCTAGATGTGTGTGTGTGTGTGTGTGTGTGTGTGTGTGTGTGTGTGTGAATTTATATATTGTCTTTGACATTCTTTGGTTGTTATTTTTGTATTCTATAAGACTTTCATTCAAACACTACAGTGATATTCAACAGAGACCCAGAGGCACCATCTTTTTAGCTCTCTTCATATGGAAGTTTTTCAAGGTCAAAGAATAAGTGATTTATCTGGGATTTTAACAAGTGTATCTTTACTCCTGGTTTCCTGCTGAATATTAGTCAATTCTACCCTATCTGTTTGATATCTTCTTCTCAATAAAGACTGACATGGATCAGATGTAATGAAAGCATTAGCTTTTATATACTTTTATTTCTCATCTTAAGCCATCTTGCTGAATTCCCCATGTGCCTCCTTGTATTTTGAGTAACTCTCAGAACCTATATTCTGAACTTTATATATCCTCTCTATGTTAACTCTACACATATTCTGCTTCATCTGGACTTACTTTTATTACTAGATCCTCACCAGGTCATAACCTTTGATGTTCATCATTAAATTTATCCTGCTACTTTCTAAAACAACCTAATTTCACACTCTTATTCATTTAGAATAACTGCCCCACCTCAGAGTAACACTTTAAATTATTATTTCATTTCTGTTTGCTGTTTGTTTCTTGAATGCTCATAGAATGCTAAGGTAGAAAAACACTCAAAATTAAATGAGGATGATTTAAAGAAAAATTATTTAAGATATAAAACTTTAAAAAACACTCTTTTTATGAGAGCATGATGCTAAATATAATTAGAAAAAATAGTAGCCAAAAGGGGGGAGAAAAGTTAAGTGCATGGCAAGAAATAATTGCATAGCTTTTAGAGAAAGGAAGGGAACAGATCAAAGATATCCCTAGTTTCAAGCATCATTTTTTTCCCCTAAAAGGCAACAGCCTGAGACCTGTGTAATTAGGGTGATGTAGCTTCCTAAGTGGGCCTTAGCACAACTTGTTACTCTGACACAGAGCATCTTGGATCAAGCAAAGACAAGACAGCCTTGTGGGTAGGAAAACTGGATTTAGACCAACCATAGATCAGTTCCCTTCATAGAACTGCTATCCATTAACAATGACTTTTGCCCCACATTTCCATTTCTAGTCTCTCAAATTAATCTGCATTTTGGAGCCATAGTCTAGACTACAATGGCAGAATTAAAATTGCTAGAGATGATAGGTAGTTGTCACAGAAAGACCAAAAAAAAAAAAAAAAAGACGATATACTTTGATTAAAAAAAAAAAAAAGATTGGAAGAAAGGTGTCAAAACTTACACAGGCCCTATTATAGAAGCTCTTAATCTTGAGAAGGATGAATAGCATTTGAAAGTATTCCCATAAATTTTGTGGAGAATGGAGGCAGGTGATAGATATAACATTAGAATAGTCATGATTGAAAATGAGGCTTTCTTATTATTGTTGTCCTCCATTTTCATTACTTCCCCTCATAAGGTGAGTTTCATTCTTTTCATGCTTTGCAGATAATAATAAGGCAGAACATGTCCAAGTTGTGTCTACTAATAAAGCAAAGAACAGTATCTGTGGTAAGGAAGAAGCCCATTCTCCAAAGTTTATTCAACTATTGGTCTCTGTAAAGCCACAGAAGGGCCAATTAATGTCAAATATGAGAGAGATACTTTCAGAATCAGAACAGGTTAGTCTATTTGTCAAGCCATAATTACCAAACGGTAATTGACCTTTAAGCATTGTGTAGCTTTGATTTGAACTACTAACACAGGGTGAAGGCTTTGAATATCAATGTCAATCTTATTTTCTAGGAAGCCTCCATATTTCCTTCATTAAAGAAAAAAAAACCTCCTAGTATAACTTCATAGTATCTCCAGCAGCAACCTGCCATTATTGTGCATCCTCATTTTATATCTGAAAAGACCCTATTAATAAATAATAATCATGAAATGCCATCCTGTAAAGAAGGTCAGCTCCCCAGTGGAAATAATTTCACGTGCTGGTCTAGGGGTGGTTATGCTTCATTCCCAGAATCATTATCATGAAATGACTTAACAGCTGCAAGGAAGTAAATGATTTTTCTTCAAAATACCTGGTGAATTTTGTCTTCTGCTTTGTTCAGGAAGGTAGATGGGAGGCATAATTTGTGGCAAAAAAAATCCTTTAGAATTAAGGTAGATATAAAACAATTTAGATGTTACAATTTTCACATTAACTAAAAGGTACAAATAAATTGTTTATTTTCAATAAACACAATTGTAATAAGATTCTTTGACTGGAGAGATTATGGGTGAGGAACTAAAGGCAAAGAGAATTAGCCAACCATTTTAGATGGTTAGAGAGAAAAGAAAATCACAGAGACATATGTGATTTAATGAAAGATGGCAGGCTCTATCTCTCATGATGACATTTTCATTCCATAATCACAATGAGATATTTCAATGGCCTTCATTGCATGTTTCAGGTGGATACTGTCAGAGTGAACACTGAGCCCATTTTTTTGTGGCCATATTTTGAACATTAAAAGAAAATACACAATAAAGCAGAAAACAACATAATACTATGTTTTTAACTTAAATACTTTCCACAATCTCAGTCTACTAAAATCAAATGACAAAGATACAATAAAAAGCAAATGGCTGACCATTGGGTATATTGGTTTAGGAAAGAATTAATTATGCAAAGTTTGATTTAAGTGCTAATGACCCCCACTGTATCTCTTCTACTAGAGTAAAATATGGGTGCATATTGACATTGACCTAACAGTTACTCAACAAATATTATTTTATATTCTTATAGATATTTCTTAACCCCATTATCAATATGTATCGCTATCCACAAATCACTGTAAATATTGGGCCTTAAAACATTTGTTTTTGCTTATACGTATTTGGGTAAGTAAGGTATTTCTGCTGATCTGGGCTAGGCTTGGCTGTTCTCGATTGGGCTTGTTCGTATTCTGAGGGTCAGCTTGGCAGGGGCTTGCTGGACAAGGGTCGCCTTACTAACATATCTGGGAAGTTATGGTCAATGAAAATGATGGGGTAAATAGGCAGTACGTTTCTCATTGTACAGCAGGCTCACCCCAATTTGTTTAGGCTTGGTTCCAGGAGACAAAGAAGGGAAGCACGTAACCATTTGAG
The DNA here is from genome assembly GCF_022837055.1 of Prionailurus viverrinus. Classification (NCBI taxonomy): domain Eukaryota; kingdom Metazoa; phylum Chordata; class Mammalia; order Carnivora; family Felidae; genus Prionailurus; species Prionailurus viverrinus. The sequence continues at coordinate 122,570,656 of NC_062566.1, read as the reverse complement.
ACCTAAGCTTGGAATTGACAAGGTATGACTTCTGCTTCATGTATTGGCCAACGGTGAATAATTAGGACAGAATTTTTATATAGGCAAAATGAATTTGTGACTGGTGAGTATAAGGCAATGCTGATATTATTGTCACAAAGTAAGCTTATCTGCTCTTACTCAAGGATGGGTTATGTAACCATAATTATTTTTCCTGTATGGATTTGGCCAGAGTAATAGAACCAGATGGGATTTGGGAAACAGGCAGATGAAACCATTTGAACCAGCACTGCTGGAATTATTGCTTCTAGACAAAAGCTACACAGAAATTCTGACCAAATATAAAATGGTCCTCTGACATTTTCATAAAAGGACTAGCATTATTTGAAATATTCTTGCAATCTCTACATAGAAGATTTTATCTTTTGCCAAATGTGCCTCAGCTGCTTCATTTGGATGCTGAGCCTAGCTTTCTTGTTCACATCCCTGATCAATTTAAAATTTGTTATACACAATTAGGAAACAAGAATCTCAGCCAGGCAAATTTTTCTCTAGATAACGGTATAGAAAAATACCTGGAAGTATCTACGTAAAATTGATATGCCAAACTATAATTAAAACTATATCCTCTCCATGAGGGGTACAGTAGGTTGAATAGTGCCCCCTCACCAGTTCATCTGGAACCACAAAATGTGACCTTATTTGGAATAAGGTCCTTGTAGATGTAATTTGTTAAGAGATGAGGTTACAGTGAATTAGGGTGGGTCCAATATTCTAAAACTGGTTTCCTAGAGCATTTAGAGGTAGTATGACTCAGCTGATACCTACCTCAACTTCAGACTTCTAGCCTCCAGAACTATGAGAGAATAAATTTCTAGTGTTTTAAATCACGAAGCTTGCGGTAATTTGTTACGGCAGCCCTGGTAATCTAACACAAGGAAGGGACAGTAACTAATAAATATGTTCAACCTTCCTTTCTGTTAGCTTTGTATCTCAGATTTTTAAAGAATATGTGTATGTTTTATTGAGGTATAATTTATATTCAGAAACAATTACTCTTCTTATTGTACAGTACTGTTACATCCCACAGTCTGATATTCACTATTCACCCTGAAATCAAGATACAGGACTGTCCCATCATCCAAACTTATTCTCTTATTCTCCTCTGGAGTCATCTCTCCAACCATCACTAAACACTGGCAATCACTAATTTATTTTCTGTCCTGATGTCGTATGAAGGGAAGCATACAGAATGTATGACTCTGGCTTTTGCTCAGTACATTGCCTTTGAAACTTCTCCATTTTGTTGTGTATACTGACAATGCACTCCTTTTTATTACTGCATAATATTCCACCAGGTAGATGCAGAACAGTTTGTCTATTCACAGGGTGATGAACATTTGATTTGTTTCTAGTTTGGGAAAGTCATAAATAAAGCAACTGTAAGTGTTTTGTATACAGGCTTGTGTGAGAATAGATCTAGCTTCCTTGAGAAAATACCCAGAACAGAGATTATTGGGCCACATGTTAAAGATTTGCTAGATTTTTGAAGAAAGTACCAAACTGTTGGTCACATTCTTCTGTACTGTTTTACATTCCTACCTGCAATATATGTGAGTCAGGTTTTTTCTCCCTTTCTTTTCCTTTTTAGATGACAGGTGATAAGAGTCTGAATATTGGTATTAATTTGCATTTATCTAATGACTACTGTTGTGCATCTTATCGTGTTTATTTGCCATCACATTTCTTTTACAGAGAAGTGTCTATTCAAATATTTTTCCAATATTTACATCATTTTTTAATGTTTTGAGAATTTTAAAAAATTTATTTGAATGCCAACTCTATCAGATAGGTTCTTTGCCAATATTTTCTTATAGTCCATGGACTATCTTTTCGTATTCTCTTACTAGTATCTTTTTTTTTAGTAAATAGATATACTGAGGTGTAACTGTTATACAATAAACCACACATATTTAGACAATTTGATAAGTTTTGGCATATGCATACATCTGTGAAACCATAACTACTATTAAGATAATGGACTATTTATCATTCCCAAAAGTTTCCTCCTGCTCAGATATTATCCTCCCCACTCCACTCCACTCCTGTCCTCAGACAACCACTAATGAGCCTTCAGTATGGGTTCATGCTTCCTGGCTATGTAACCCTATGAAACAAAAACATACTAGTAACTGACTCTGATTTTACTGTTTCTTAATTCACAGGAATGCTTATATTTCAATTTTAGAGAATATGCCTACATATATTAGGTTTAGTCAGACTTAGACACCTGTATAATTTCTGGTTTATACTCTTATAGAAGTCATTTAAGCGTGGAAATTGTAGCATGGGCTTTGGAATTTGAATTTGTGTTAACTTCCTTTAAGTTGGTGATGTGACCCAAGCAGGATACTTAATCTTCCTAAGCCTTTGTGTTTGCATCTCAAATGGGGACAGTACCTGCTTAACAGAGGTATTGTAAAAACTACATTGTTTGACAACCTGATTAAAAAATGAACAAAAGACTTCAATAGACATCAAAAAACAAAAACAAGGAAAGCAAATGACAAAGAAGCATATGGAAAGATGTTCCACATCATATGCCATTAGAGAAATGTAAATTAAAACAACAAGATACTAATACACACAGATTACCATGCCCCAAATCCAGAACACTGACGACACCAAATGTTGACAAGGATGTGGAGCAGCAGGAACTCTCCTTCACTGCTGGTGCAACATGGTACAGTCACTTTGGAAGAAGTTTGTGATTTTTACAAAACTAAAAATGTTCTTACCATATGATTCAGCAACCACACTCTTTGGTATTTACCCAAAGTGGCTGAAACTTTGGTCCATACAAAACCGGCATACAATATTTATAGCAGCTTGTTTCACAATTGCCAAAACTTGGAAGCAACCAAGATGCCCTTTGGTAGTTGAATGGATCAATAACTGTGGTATGGCCAGATGATGAAATATTATTCAGCACTAAAAAGAAGTGAGATGTCAAGCCATGAAAAGACATGGAGAAAACATAAATCCATATTACTAAGGGAAAGAGGCCAATCTTAAAAGGGTACATACTGTGTGATTCCAACTATATGACATTTTGGAAAAGGCAATACTATGGAAACAGTAAAAAGAAAAAAATCAGTGGTTGCTAGGAGTTTGTGGGAAGAGGAGGAGTAAGCAGGTAGAACACAAAGGATTTGCAGAAAAATACCCTGTATGATATTATAATAATCATTATAGGTCATTTCACATTTATCCAAATCCATAGAATATACAACACCAAGATGAGCCCTAAGGTAAACTATGGACTTCAGGTGATTGTGATATGTCAATATAGGTTCATCAGTTGTAACAAATGTTACACAAATGTAACACCACTCTGGTGGGGAATGTTGATAATGGGAGAAACTATGCATATGTGGGAGCAGGGGGAGATGGAAAATCTCTGCACTTTCCCTCTCAATTTTTCTGTGAACCCAAAACTCTCAAAAGATTGTTTTAATAAAAAAGTTCACCATCTGCTTTATGTACTGCATCTCTGAATTATGCAAGGCAGAGCTGAACTTTACAAGCATTTGCTCTGATTGTAAAAGTTTCCATCCACTAAAGGCACAGTAGTTCTTAAATGAATAAAATGCAATCTTTGCCTTCAAAAATCTACAATTGGATGAGGGATTTTGGAATTAGGAATGCATCTTGAGTTGTTCTCAAGGTTTTATAGCCACTGTGATGACAGAAGTAAGCATTCAAGAAGGCTTAATGAGGAGAATGTGTAATGGATAGAGGTGTTAATTCCATTTAAGAGAAATCCAATCTCCACTTTCTGTGATCCGAAACATGTAAAATTTAATAAACCCCCAACTTGGAGCCTCTACAGTATTTGATTTCAAATTCTGTACACTATGAATCCATTTCTTTGCATTTAATGATAAAGTCACTCACTCCTTTCCTCTCTTTTCCTTCCTCCCTACTGCAAATAGTTCATAATGCAAGCTAAAACCTAATTTCATTACCTGAACTGATCCAGTTACCCAAAACCATGTACAGTGGAAAGGTGAAGCTGAAGCCCCTAGTTTTGGAATCACTTGATTTTTGATCTGAAGGTTACTACAGAGAGCAATTAAGGAATTCCCAATTATCTAGTCAGGTGGGACTGACAAATAAGCACTCAGAGAATGCTCAAAGATTTATAGTGTTTTGAAGAAACCCAAATTATGTTTCTTTTAATCCTCAACTTCACCCTGCTGAGTTTATATTCACACACTTCCTGGCCAAGTCTCCTTGGGGAAGTCTATTGTGCCAATTAGTGAATAAGCATATTGCGGGGGAAAAAAAAGAGAAGCCATTATTTTAGGGCTTTAGGGTGTTTTTTTTGTTTTTGTTTTTTTTTTTGTCATGGAATTGAAAATGTCTTTTTGTTGTTTACTGCTGAGTATAGAGCACATTGCTTAAAACCTACCCATTCTCTTTTGTCATTTTTTTTTTTACGTCCTGGGGTATATCCTTAAATTAGATCTAAACATAGAAATCTAAGAAATATTAGTAATTAAATGAAAAATATTGTTTTGGCTAATATTGTTTTGGCTAATTTAGTCATAGACTTTGGGACAACTGATATTGAACAGTTTTACAATGCACTTCTTGAGGTAGGTTACAGACAGACATCTTCCTTATTTGTTTAAAGCAAGATTAACAAAAAATATCTATTGATGAATACATTTCAGATGATAGGAGACATAAATCCATGTTTAATTGTTACATTAAACATGTATCCATGTTTAAATTTTAATTTAACAATTAAACACGGTTACAGAGGGTCTTTTTTTAAACAGTATATTGTAAGGCATAGTGACATGCTACGTGGCCTAGTTTCTGCATCTATAAAATGGGGCTGTAAACAGCTATCAAATGAGAAGAAAATGAGATAATGAACATAAAACTCCCAAATATAACATACAATGAATGTTGTCTACTTTACTATTTTGCATAATTTCAGATGATTAGAGGAGAATATAGTTTTCAAAAAAAATAAGGAAATATTGAAATTACTGAGCAATATGGGGTGTCTGTGTGGCTCAGTCAGTTAAGCATCTGACTCTTGATTTTGGCTGAGATCATGATCTCTTGGTTCATGAGATCAAGCCCTGAGCTGTCCGTGCAGAGCATGCTTGGAATTTTTCTCTCCCCCTCTTTCTCTACTCTCCTCTGCTTGTGCTCTCTCTCTCTCAAAATAAACAAACATTAATAAAATATTGAGCAATGTTATGAAGGATATTTTATTTCATGAAGAGTTGTAAAATATTAATAGCATATACTCTGGTTACATAGGATAATACAAGTGAATATAATTAAGTCAACAGTCAATGTGAATCTCTCTCTAGAGAAATTAATTACTAGTCCACCTCTAAGTTTATTCTGTCAAGAATCATCAGTAAGGTGGTTTTATAAATTTAGGTTATAAGGATGGCCATAGGATGGGGCTATACTTTATACAAATATTCATCAATTTATTTATCTGTGGTACCTAAAAGAAGCATAAAATAGGATAAAGTTGCAAAAATAACCAAATTTCAAGAGATAGGTTGGGGGACTTCAAAGTGTACCTGTACCAACGAAACTTTACCTTTAAGAATGAAGGTAATCTAATGGCATATATGGTTTAAAAAAAGTGAATGGGGTAAAATTAAATAAAAGGAAATGGAATTTGTTTTTTAGATTCTCAGTTTTTAATAGATGGTCCTATTCAAAATGTATGAGCATCTTCCATGAAAAATGATGGACAGGTCATAAAAGAGATTTTCAAAGATGTTCCAAAGTGTTCATCTCTAGAATAAGTGTTGTGACAACCAAGTCTTTTTAAGATAACACCCACTCTAAATAATTGCCATAAATCTTCTCTACCCTAATGAAAATCCCTCCAAAACAACTAGTCTTATTTTAAGGTTTATGAAAATGTCTCTAATTATTTATTTGGTATATTCAAAAAGTTCTTTGTCTCCACATTTCATTTTTTAAGAATCTAAATTTCTAATGAAAAGGTACAAAAATCTTCAAAAACTTGGCCTTTCTGAGTTTGTTTAAAAAACATTTTTTCATCTATGCTCCCTCTCTTCCGAGTTGTACAACGGTATCCATTCCTTCCATTCTTCACCAGGTATTTTTCTATCTTTTTTAAAAAATGTTTATTTGAGAGACAGAAAGACAGAGAGAGAGAGAGAGAGAAAGAGAGAGAGACAAAGAGAGAGAGTGAGATTGGGGCAGGGGGAGAGAGAGGGAGACACAGAATCCCAAACAGGATCCCAGCTGTCAGCACAGAGTCTCAGTGCAGGGCCTGATCTCACGAACTGTGAGATCATGACCTGGACCGAAATCAAGAGTTAGAAGCTTAACTCACCGAGCCACCCAGGTGCCACTTTACATCTTTTTATCTTTAATTAAAACTACTTGTATGTATGTGATTTTTTTAACTGCTAATTTCAATAGCTATATCTTCATACATCAAGTTAATAGCTCAGAGACAGCTTTCGATGTTTTCAATGGGTTATTTTACAAATATTCTTTAAATAGTCATCAGAAGATAAAAGCTGTTTAATAGTCAACTGGATGTATTAAAACAATGTCTTCTTAGTAAGCAACACAATGCTATATAGGAGGGTAGGTATTGCAGGTTTTTTTACATAAGAACATACAACATTTACCATGTCCAGGATCTCATAAAAATGTGTCTGTCTAGTTTTTTATATTCTTTTAAGACAGACTTTGAATACCATGTAAATATCACAATGGTATTGATTATCACACTAAAAAATTCTTAGAAGCCAGGATGGCTTATTAAATATTAATGATATCTTATGCTTTGCCAGGAACTTGTACACTAGGGTGTATTTGACTTATCTATTTTGGCTTAAGCCAAATAGAAATCATCAGATAATCAGTCTTAAAAGATGTCACCATACTGTTGAATTTTCTCCCCAAATAGAAATGTGTTTAAAAATAATCTCTCCCCTTCTGCACAGCTAAGGAAACAATCAACAAAACTAAAAGGCAGCCTATGGAATGGGAGAAGATATTTGCAAATAACATATCCAATAAAGGGTTAGTATCCAAAATATATAAAGAACTGATACAATGCAACACCCCAAAAACAAATAATCTAATTAAAAAATGGGAAGAAGACATGAACAGACATTTCTCCAAAGAACATACATATGGCCAACAGACACATGAAAAGATGTTCATTATCCCACCAGGAAAATGAAAATCAAAACTACAGTGAGATTATCACCTCACACCTGTCAGAAGGGCTAAAATCAACAACACAAGAAACAATAGGTGTTGGTGAGGATGTGGAGAAAAAAGAACCCTCCTGCACTATTAGTGGGAATGCAAACTTGGGGCAGCCACTGTGGAAAACACTATGGAGCTTCCTCAAAAAGTTAAAAACAGAACTACCTTATATTCCAGCAATCACACTACTGAGTACTTATCCCCGAAACGCAAGAACAGTAATTCAAAGGGAAACATGCCCTCCTGTGTTTATATCAGCATTATTCACAATAACTAAACTATGAAAGCAGTCCAAGTGGCCATCATTTGGTAAATGGATAAAGATGTGGCATATATACACAATGGAATATTATTCAGTCATAAAAAAGAATGAAATCTTGCCATTTACAATGACATGGATAGAGCCAGAGAGTATTATTCTAAATGAAATAAGTCCATCAGAGAAAGACAAATACCATATGATTTCACTCATATGTGGAATTCAAAAAACAAAGAAAATAAGCAAAGGGAAAAAAATAAGAGAGAGAGAGAGAGAGAGAGAGAAACAGACTCTGCTTTCTGAAGAAACTAGATTAAAACTAGATTAAGATGGCTGGTAAGGGTAAAGCCTGTGTTACAGTACCAAGGGAAAAGAGAAATCTCTTATCAAAACCTAATATTTATGCATGTATATCACTAGAGATAAATGGCAATATTGATGAAATATTATATGTATATAAATAATTTCTCTATGCATGCTGATATCTAAAATAGAGAAAGTGAACAGAACTAGCAGAGATGAACAGTCAGCACATTTCCTAAATCTTCTTACATATGGTTCCAAATTTCTGTAAAGGAGAGAGAGAGAAAAAAGAAAAACCTAGGAAGATTTTTGCTTTATGTCAGGATCTGACTAAAGTGTAATAACTTACTTTAGAATGGGTCTAAGTAATGAAATTAAAAAATAATAACAGTATTATGTAAAATAAACAGTGTGGGTAGTACCAGCCCTTTACATAAGAGAAGCAATCTCTGAGTAACGTACTAGCCACCCACATTTTCCCTGCTGTCTAGTTGCTCTCTTAGAAAAACATGGAGAAAAATGAATACATCTTACAGCTCTATTAGATCCTTAGGTTTTACCCCCAAACTTTGGTTTTTCAGGTTCAACCCACTCCAAACCTACACTTGAGCAATTTAAGGGGAGGAACATCTGTTTTCTTTGGGGGAGAGAGAGAGAGACAGAAAAGGAGAGATTAACTACACCAATCTATCAAGCACTGAGAACAGCATTAACCAAAGGCCAGAAGAATGGGACAATGAGAAGGCTATAAGCATTTAGGAATAGTAGCCATGCAATCAATAGGACATGCCTCTTTCTCTCATTTCTGTAGGCAATGCCCCATTAAAATGTACTTTGAGTAGCACAGAAAAGATGAGAAATTTCCTTGACCCCCCCCCAATATATAATATTTTATTATAAATATAAATGTGTATATGTGTATGTAGGAGAAATCTACACAGAACCCAAATCAAGAGTGGAGAAGGAACTCCTTGAGATGATATTATAGGAAGAGTCCAAAATGTGAGTTGGTCAAACATAGCAACTAGTCTATCTGACAGCAGATTAGAGAGGTCTACAAAAGGATAAAATTGAAGATTGTTTGAGGTGTTTGCCTCTACTGAGAGGATTCTAATACAATTGGGAAATAGGTAATAACTTAGTAGTAAAAAAAAAATCTAAGCAAAATAAAAATTTGAGAGAAACACAAGTAATTAAGTGCTACATATGACTTAGTCGTGCATGACATTTATTTAGGCATGGTAATATAAACGCTGAATATTAATATAAAACCAAATTGTATATTCACATATATATATGAAATATTGAGTACAGGAATATTTGCGTTATGATGGAATTGAAAAACAAAAGCTGTGTCTTCATCTGATGTAGTAATTATTTCTAAAGTTGAAAAAAAAATTAACAAGTATCACCATACACAATTTATTTAGATATAGGACAATAAAGATACAAGAATGGGGGAAGTATTGAAGTAGGTCACTGGTCTTTCTTAATATGTCATATAGGACTGGTAGGCCTTTTAAACCGTATCTTGTATCATTGCTCTTGTATCAAAAATACTGCCAAGACTAAAAATGTCTGTTGTCTCAACTTAGGTTAAATTTTCTTTGTTCTAGTATTCTACTTTATTAGAGCAGAGGTTTCTACAGTGCTCAAATGGAAACAAGTAAAACTTCTCACCAGCTTCAAGGGTTGTTTAAAAGAGGTTTTGATTTACAAAAACGTCTGACCCTGAACTGAACCATAAATCAACTCTCATAGCATCTGCGTTTTTGCAATATTCACCCAGTTAACAGTAATAGAATAAAAGAATCAGTGAAGAGATTCAACTAGGTTATGTCCTTTGATAGTCTCAGCTACTTTGTCCTTTAAATATTTCATATCCAACCCTAAAAATCAAAACTGATGTTAGGGGGTTGGTAGGCATTTTTAATAAAATGACCCATACATGTGACAGGAACAGAGACTGAAGTAATGAGGTCATGAAATATAAAAGATTTATTCATGGGCAATCCAAACCTTCCAGAGAAAAGTCCATATATCTCACACAAAGAGCAGAGATTTAGAAATTAAGAATAAACCATCTCAAAAAGTCTGGCTGCAATTGTTAACAGCTGCCAGACTTGAATCAGGGTACCGTATTTAATAAACCCATGAATTTCAATGCTTCTGAAAGATAAAGAAAATAATAGCTACTTTAGAGGGTTATTGTGAAGGTTAAAGTACATAGATACAGAATGTCTAAAATAATGGCTGGGACATTATAAGTGCTGACATATTTTAGTACAACTATGTTGTGCATATCATTTTGTGGAAGCATGAAGTTCTGAAATATCACTGTCCTTTCTTCCCTGTAGTCTTCTCAGTGTTCAGTGGAATAACTAAGAGTATCTAATCATTAGAAGGCACTTATGTGAAAAGAAGAAGTGGTTAGCCCACACTAGTGGTTAGCCCATTATACAGATTGGACATGGCTAACTCAAAAGAGAATGCCTTGGGGCACCTGACTGGCTCAGTAGGAAGAGGATGTGACTCTTCATCTCGGGGTTATGGATTCAAACCCCGCATTGGGTGTAGAGGTAACAATCAATCAATCAATCAAGTTTAAAAAAAAAGGATGCCTTTAGATACTATATCCACAATGTCACAAAAAAACCTGCCTAAACTTAACTTCACTACCAAATCACCAATATTAAGCTTTGTGTTGACACTTCCCAGAGCCCAGAAATTGTCTTATAAACCATGAAGTCTAAACTGGAAAACTAAAGTGAAGTACTTCCATTATTGGATTATTGGTATTTGGGAAGCAATATAGATATATGGATGCACAGATAGCTTGGAATAAAAGATAATTTATTCTGAAATATGGTCAAGATAAGATTTCCAGTTAGGCAGACCAAGCTGTTGGAGAGTATCTTCTGCACACTGAGGTATCAAAACAGCCATACCAAAACCCAAAGCATCATTGAAAGGCAATATAATTCTTTCGTGAATACTAAAGAAGCTACAGCAGTTAAATTAAATCTTTTTTTTAAGGGAGAGTTTAAAATTCCTGTTTGGATATATTTTTTCTCTTCCTCAAATTCTGCACCTCAAGGAACTTGACCTAATAATACTCATTAAAAAAAAAAAAAAGAACTCATTCTCCCAAATTCTTTGATCAGAGCCACTAACTTTCATAGTAACTTCAAAAAAGCATGGTTAAACAGTCACTTCCAAATTCTAATTTCTTACTGAAGATGGCAAATTTCTTGAGGACAGGGATAGTATTCTGTGTTTTAAAGTCACAAATTTCTAACTATATCATAGACTAGGTAATAAGAAAGTTATCAGGGGAGGGAGGGTGCTTGGGTGGCTCAGTCAATTGGGTGTCCGACTTCGGCTCAGGTCATGATCTCGGGGTTTGTGAGTTCGAGTCCTATGTGGGGTTCTGTGCTGACAGCTCAGAGCCTGGAGCCTGCTTCTGATTCTGTGTCCCCCCCTCACTCTCTGCCCCTCCCTGACTCATGGTCTGTCTTGCTCTGTCTCTAAAAAATAAATGTTAAAAATATACTTTTTTAAATAAAAAATAAATAAGAAAGTTATCAGGGCGCAGGGGTGGTTCAGTCACTTGAGCATCCCACTCTTGGTTTGGACTCAGGTCATGATGTCAGGGTTGTGGGATTGAGCCCTGCATCAGGCTCTGCAGAGCATAGACCCTGCTTAAGATTCTCTCTTTCTCTTCCTCTGCCCCTCTTCCCTGCTCACATGCTCTCTAAAATAAAAAAAATAAATAAAAATCATATACAAATTTTAAAAATGTTATATATTAAATGAGTGGGAGAACACTTAGAAATAAGATTAGGTCATATCGCATTAATATCACTTACTTTTCTGGTAACTTGGTTTAAATATACTTTAGCGAATTAGGTTTTATAATTATTTGAATGCTGTCTATGACAAACAGCACTGGTGGTTAATGGAAGGTTTTATCCAGCAAAACTTAAAGCACTAGAAGGAATAGATGTAACTATGAGGAGAGAAGAAGCCTTTTCTAAGTAGCCAGTTGCATCAAATACATACATACCAGTGATCAGGGATGCACCAGATTGCTGCGAGAGCTCTTCAGAGCTGTGTAACATTTTTAAAATTTTTTGAAGCTTTATTTTTGAGAGACAGAGAGAGAGAGAGAGAGAGAGTGAGCATGAATGGGGGAGGAGGAGAAGGGAGACACAGAATCCGAAGCAGGTTCCAGGCCCTGAGCTGTCAGCACAGAGCCTGATGTGGGGCTCGAATCCACAAACCGGGAGATCATGACCTGGGCGGAAGTGGGACGCTCGACCGACTGAGCCACCCAGGCGCCCCAAGCTGTGTAACATTTTAAGAAATTCTGTTATCAATAGTGATAAGATAAATAACTAGTGCTATCTGGATGGATTTATAACTGAATAAAGGGTTTTATCCAAGGAATGTGCATTGTGGATCAAATTGAATATGATATTATTGAAAACTATGCTTTCTTAAAAATTTTTTTAATTAAAGATTTAGGTAAGAGTACTTAAAATATTGACCAACTTTTTGAATGGTATAAACCTGGCAGGACTTATCAGAATCCAACAAGACCTTGATAAAGTAAAATTATGGATTAAACTTCAAAGATAAATAGCATTAAACACAATATTCATGTTTAGTCCATCCCTAATCCACCATTCACTGCGATCTACCAGTGCTGCCCTTGTGCTTCCACAAAATTCCAATTCAATATGGTAAAAATATGGCTTAACACCTAGTGAAAAAGACTTAGAAGTTGTAATAATGGGCTTCACATGAGTGAAAATTATATATATTTTTATATATTTTAAATATTTTATATATTTTTATATTTATATACACATTTATAATTATATAAAATCCTGTAAGACACATTCATATATATATATTTACACATATATGCTAAGACTGTTAATGAAAACAGACTGCTTCAAAGAATGTCTAATGCCAAGAATGTAGGCATTCCATTCTCGTGAACAGTTTGAAACCCTATTTCTCTTTGCCACAAACTAGAATCCACACAGAAGAGAGTGATGGCAATTGAGAAGGGAATCAAACCGAATGTATGAGGAATACGTGAAGAAACCGGAGGTTTTAACCAAAAGGCAAGTTACAGGGAAACTGGAGAGTGGCACTTAAGTGCTTACGGAGTCGTCACTGTTAGGAAATTTAAACCTGTACATTTTGGTCCTAAAGGCACAACTAGCATCAGGACACCCATTTAGCAAAGGCTTTTACTTCAACATAGTTATACTTTTGCAGAGCACTCTGGAAGTATTCAATCCCCAACTGAAATTATAGAGGACGTTTAAGCAATGAAATGGTGGTTTATTTTAGGTGACCTCTGGAGTTTCAGTCTATCTTGAGAATCTATTGTTCTACATATTTATTTCCTACTTCCAAAGCTCTGAAATAGAGAGATTTTTTCAAGCATGGATCAGTAAATTATTGTTTGGGATAGCTTCAGGTTTATGTGCTTATGATTTAGAACTTCTTACTCTTGGCAGAAGGCTAGAATAGAGAACATCTTGAATTAATATTCTAGACCAAAAATGATTCCAAATAAAAATAATCCCAAACTCATGTAAAGAGTTTAGGGTAAATTATTTTTAGAATTATATAGTGGAAAAAGGAATATATGTGCTTATAATTCATCCATATTTCTACTCATATATCTGATGATTTGTAAACCATCCATAAACTGAGCTACAAAAAATACATCAAGGGAAATATGCAAGTCTACATTTTATGATAGGTTTCAGAAAGCTATAAAAACCTCAAGTGACTCCAGAGATCAACATTTGACTATATTTTGTTTACAAAACAGTAGTAAAAAAGTCAGCCACTAGTAAGACAGTCTAGGCTGATATGAAGCACATATTACCATTTGTACTTAACTGACATCTTTCTCTGGCTGTTCAAATACACTTGATCTTATAAATATTTTTGCTTGCCATTGTATAGGAAATTAAACAGGTACAAGGTACAGCTTTGACTATCTTCTCTTTCAATAACATACCAATTCATTATCTGTCTCTGAAAAGAGCAACTCATTTAAATGGGAATTTGAGTGGATTAAAAAATATAAGAAATGTTACTTTTCCCCTTAGCAATGAATGAAAATGGAACAAAATTTCCAGGCCATTTGAAAGAAATGCAGAACAAAAAATCTGTTCGAGAGGGAGAACAGGTTTGTCAGGCTAAATAGCTTCCTGAAAAACTGAATTGCATATTACCCTAAGAGAAATAAATGTTTTACAAGAGTTAAGTGCGATGAGCAGTTGAGACTCTGTCACTTGTGGAATTGGATGGCGCTTGGATTATAGAGTTATAGCCTCATGATGGAAAGTCTTTAGCCTACCGTTATCTGTTGACCCACTGCGCAGGTTGACATTGTGTCTGCGTGAGTGTGCTTAGTCAGCCTGAGCCAAACATAAACTTAATATAGACTGTTTTCTGTGTCCTCGAGACTAAAGCAAACAAGAAGGCATGGGAGTAAAGCGGAATCTTCCAGATACCATAGCTGAATCATGTGACCTGTTCAAGAGAACACTTTCTTTTCCACTTCGTCTTGGACGGTTGCCACTCAGAAAATTTCAAATTAAAAGCCTGAGTCCTACCATGTGAACAATAAATGACAACAACCCATTAAAGGGGATCCACAGCAGGAGAAAAAATTAATCAGAAATGACAAAAACTAAATCTGATCAATAAGAAATTTAAAAAGGAACCGGGGCACCTGGGTGGCTCAGTTGGTTAAGCGTCCGACTTCGGCTCAGGTCATGATCTCATGGTTTGTGAGTTCAAGCCCCGCGTTGGGCTCTGTGGTGACAGCTCAGAGCCTGGAGCCTGCTTCGGATTCTGTGTCTCCCTCTCCCTCTGCCCTTCCCCTGCTCACGCTCTGACTCTGTTTTTCAATAATAAATAAACGTTTAAAAAAATAAAATAGGCAAATTTATTATTCAGTGTTTTGGGTGAAGTCAGAATGGTAGTTTTGAAGGAAGGGCATTGACTGTGTGATAGTATAATGGAGGTTTCCAGGATGATGATTTTAGGTATGAATCTGTATATTAATTACACTTTGGATATAAATATATATGTAAATATTAATTTGGTTGTTCACTTAAGGTTATGTGTTTTGTATGTGCTATACTCCAATGGTAAGTTAAGAAGGAAAACTAATAAAATGATTATATATTTTATACTCTAGATTCAAATATAGCCCCCAAAATACATCTTTCTAGAGTTTAAAACTTGATTCACCATTAGAGAAATTAATTGGATACGTAGAAAGAGAATAAGGTCAAGCTAAACACAAAGAGATAAAAATTATGAAGTAACATATCTTGGATATACACAGTATCTCTAACAGGCATTCCAGAAGGAGAAAAGAAGCATAAGGAAAGGACAACAAGCAATAATACAAAAACACCTTCTCCAAATATAAGAAAGGCCTAGAGTTCTAGAGTCCTGGCAATTTTTTAACTCTAAGGAGAAAGAGAAAGAGTTCCAAACAGAAAGAGTAATCTGCCTATGATGGAGAAATGAATTAGATTACAATATTGAAAAATGAGCATTCCTGTTTACTGAACACCTACCATCTTCCAGGACTTGGGTAGGCATTTTCACATGCACTGAATATTCATTACAAGGCCCACTGAGGCATTGAGTTAAATAACTTCCTAAATTTACATGAATATCACATTATGAGGCAGGAATCCAATCCAGATCTGTGTAAATTTTGACCCTGAGGACATCTCAGCTTCTGCCCTTCCCCACCAAATGCGTCATTTTAATATAGGCTTCATTCCCTGAAATGCTGAAACACAACTTTTGCTGGAAATGATAATCTTTTGAATCATTAGCACCTCTTTCTTAAGGAGAACAACAACAACAACAACAACAACAAAAAACAAAAAACAAAGGAGAGGGAGAAGTAAACAATAGATTTCCATAGGAGGGTATGGAAAAAGAGTATGTATTGGTAATTAGTCTAGGAAAATCCCACACTATGCTTGCTTCCAGTTAATATTCCAACAGATGAGAAACACAATGTGTCTTGTATCTTCTTAATGCCTTATTCACTATGTGTTCCACGATCCAGAGCAAATTCTTGGCATGACTAACTGTTAATATTGTTTCTCAAAATCAGAGATAACTGTTACACTGAACCTAATGTTGACCAACAAATACAAATTGGTTGCTGTTCTGGAAACAAAATTATAATTTGGGTGGGGAAAGGGTTGACATACTCTTCCTAGTGAATGAAATATTGAACAGTGGTTGAACCTATATAAAAATATATTTGAGATAAGACACAGTGAGCTTTCAGTTATGAGTCTGCAGCTGGAGCATTCTAAAAAGAACATAATATGTAATTAGGCAACAAAGACAATTTCACTGTGGATGAAAAGCTTTTCTTTTTTTTTTAAGTGTTGAGGTGAAAAGACTTATTATGGGCTATTCATGTAAGAACAGGACTCTTTTTTTTATCATCATCATCATCTTCATCATCATCACCACTGCAACAGCCTCCACAGACACCTCCTCCCCCTTCCACTGCCTCCTTTTCCTCCTACGCATCATTATTTCTAGGAAACTCGTTCACTTTGTTTGTTTTTTAACCTAAGCATGGATTTTATGGATGAAATCTTCCATGAACAGCCAATACTTATAAGAGGGAATGTATGATGCCACCATGTTGCATGGGTATAGGATTCTCTTAGTTTTTCTCAACTGTCCCAGTCTCCCACTACCTACCTCCTGAGAGAACCAGAGTCTTCCTGGAACTCTATCTAAAATTTGTGCATCTTCAAATGTAATCCAGGTTTCCTATAACCCTGAACTCTCTCCTTCCACAGGCCAACTTTAATCATTAAATTCCAGGAACCAATCCAAAAGAACATTAGTAAGAGACAAATCTCAATGGTATGGGGGTTTGTGGCTAGAGAATGTGTCCTGTTTTTTGTTAGATTTGGTGCAAGAACTATTTGAAAATACTTTGAACAATATAGTTGCCTTCTCCAAAGGCAATTTGTCCCAAATGTATTATCCTATTAATTTAAAAACCGAGTATGTATTTCAAGGGAAATTTTTACCTCTATGTCTAACTCATACTAAAGTCATCAAAATACAGTCAAGGAGAGCCATTTGATGTCCAAGTGCCCTTTTATGAAGCATTTCAATCCTTCCCGTTTAATCAAGAAATTTTTTAAAAAGTCCATCCATAAATAAAAACTCAACCTTTCAAAAGCCTTGGCTTTGCCTTGAAATGTAAAGCCTATGGAATCAGGGAGATTTCAAATATATTCTTTTCTATCAGTAATTCTGATTATTCTCTGAAACATATAATTCAGTGTTCTTAAGACTATAAAATTGGTTCATTTATCTTGAGGGTAAGAGAATTAATGAGGTGATACCTGGCCAAGCAATTTCGATTCAGAGGCAGACTCTAAAAGTGTGATTCATATTTGTCATTATTGCTGGTTGTTGTATTTGCTTTTATAGGTACGATGAATCTGGTTTTAATTTATTATAGTAACATTGACTGTATTGCCATACTGAATCATTGGGACAGATATTGCCATATGATCCGCATATCTCTGAAACTCTGCCTTTTTATTGACCAAAACATGGTAAATTCCTAGATTTTTTTTTAATGTGTTTGGGGGATTACTCCATGATTAATTTTTACTAGTTACAATTATTGAGAGCCATTTGCCAGCGACTATATTAAGTGCCTTAAAGACAATTTTTTTAACTCTTAAAACTATCTGGCAAATAATAATGCCTCCATTTTTGCAAACTAGATACTTTCTTTTAAACTTCTTTAATTTCTGTGTTAATTCTTTTGTTTTAGTGGTCTATTTTATCCTTTCTTTCAGACTTAATAGGATGTTTCTATTAATAGCAGTATTCAAAATTGGAAAGTTTTACATAAAGTACTTTCCCACCTATATTTTTATTTGATTTTTAAACTATTCGTTTTTGGAAGACCAGAAAGGGTGTTATTGGTTTTTTTTTCCCCCCTAAAGAAGAAAGTCAGGCTTGCCGAAGGCAAATCACTTACTCACATGCAAAAAAAAAATCAACAAACAGCAGAGCTAAAATGGAAATCAAGACTTCGCATAAATGGGTAATGATCCTGCCACCATATTCTACTTTTTAGAGATATCATCTTTTTTCTTAACTATATTTTAATAGCATGAGAGAGCTCTCTAGCAAATATGCTATAGTATACACTATTTCTACATATTTATATATAGTATCCTATACTGAATTACTATCATTCTAAATTTGAGTTAGTGTCTTAATAATATAGACTACAGAAATAAATACTTAGTTCTTTATTGTGTGCCAGTTTCTTTACTATATGATTTATATAACATGGCAAATAAATCTCATGAAGTACTATTAAACACATAGGATACCAAGGACCAGAGAGGTTAAGTCATTTGCTCAGGGTCAACAGGAGAGTAAGAAAGGATGTAGCATTTATTTCTTAGTTCTAAAATAACAACATTTCATGAAAGCATATTTTATATAATTTCCATCTTTTTTGTAGCCATTATACTAAATGTTCCATTTTAGTTTGAAGTTTTGCTAGAGATAGTAAAGACGGATTATTTTACTTGATAGATCCCTCTTCTTAAACTCACAGAGGTTACATCTGTCTACGTAACAATGAAAAAGTAAATGTTCCTTTTTTTTTCCTGTTTCCCAATGGACATGTGCTTTCATTGTCTCTTATTTGTTGATCTTATACTATGCTCTGCAGCAATTAGACTCAAAGTAGATAAACCCGCTATCTTCTAAGGCTTGGAAATGTAACAGACGGCAGCGCAGAAGTTATGTGTGGCTTTGTCCTGCTGGGGCCCCACTCCAGCTCACCACTGCTCTCACACATACACGCACACACACACTACACTTCACACCTCTCTTGACTGAGGAAAGCATGATCGTTATCATATTGATTATGGCCAGGACCGCACTATAGAGTGAATTGGCCATTAGATAACCTTGATTTTCAGCTTTTGAAAACTAATTATATCTATTAATCATGCAGGCTCCAGAATTTGTCTCTTCCAGTAAAAACGTTCCAAAAGAGCAACTTACTTTTTTTTTTAACGCCATTTCCCATCTCCTATTTATTTATCCAAAGCTTCCCAAGTTAAACATTGCAAAAACAATTATTCAGGAAGGAATCAGAATGAATACATTTATAGTTATTTAATTTGTCACCTTTATTTTTATTATTTTTTAAGTTTATTTATTTATTTTGAAAGAGATAGAGCACAAGCAGGGGAGGGGAAGAGAGAGAAGGAGAGGGAGAAAATCCCAAGCAGGCCCTGTGCTGTCAGCAGGGAGCCTGCTTGAGATTCTCTCTCTCTCTCCCCCCGCCCTATTTCTGCCTCTCTCTCTCTCTCTCAAATAAATGTTAAAAAGTTTTTAAAAAATCTAAATACAGATAAAGTATTTCCAATAAAAATTTAGCCTCTGAATTGAGATGTGCTATGATTATGAATTATACATCAAATTTCAAAGACTTAGTATGAAAAAATATAAAATTCCTCTATGATTTTATGTTTACTACATGTTAAAACAATATATAAATTATTAAAATTAAATATACTCTTTTTTTACTTTTTAATGTAGCTTATTAGAAATTTTTTAATTATAAAAATAGTTTGTGTTGTATTTCTATTGGACAGCACTGTTCTGGGAGGTTGTTTATTTTTGTTTGTTTTTGTTCATTCATAAACTGTTGTGAGGTCTGTACAGTATGTTTTCCTGCTTTCCTGATGAGTTGAAACTTTTTGGAAAATCGATAAGGCACTTAATATTTGCATATCATTAATGTAGCATCAAGTTCAATCAAGAGTCACCAAGTGGTGAATTTGTTAAAATATTTTCT
This sequence comes from Prionailurus viverrinus, assembly GCF_022837055.1. Taxonomy (NCBI): domain Eukaryota; kingdom Metazoa; phylum Chordata; class Mammalia; order Carnivora; family Felidae; genus Prionailurus; species Prionailurus viverrinus. The sequence continues at coordinate 122,550,869 of NC_062566.1, read as the reverse complement.
CTAAGAACTTTTGGTCCTAGTTGCATGATTCTACCATAATCAGCTAAGTTATGCAAATATTTTGTCTATCCCATGCCCAGACAATGGCTGATTCATGTTTTGTCTAATCCCTGTGTTCTATAGAACCAGTTGAAAACCCGCCTTGGGATCCTGTAAACAAGAATTATTCCACAATTGGAGAGTAGAACAAGATTCCATTTTATTGTGTCAATGCTTTTTAAAAATGTTAAGGCCAATAGAATTTTTTTCTTGCTAATGGAAGTCACAGTATTAAAATAATCTTTTAAAAGAGTTATCACAGCTTTTTCCAAGGTTAATGCATTTCAGCCATAAGGCAATTCTTTGTTTTTCTACAGTGTCAAAGAAAGAGAGGAAGTTTTTTAAAACAAAAGAAAAAGCTTCAATCTATCTGTAAGCACTAAGCAAAAATAATGCTTTTTAAGGCAAATTCATCAAATAAAAAGAAATCCATGCACAACGTTTCTCCTAAGCACAGAACCTGGCACATATAATCCACTTGCTGCCTATTTGTGGAATGAATTAATGTTCTAACCAAATATCTGAAAAAGAAATTTTCCTGATAATGTCTTGGAAGTTCTCACTCCTACAGATTAAATGTAATAGACATTTCTATCTGGTTTGTTTACAATTTAAAATATTCTGAAAAGCAATATTAAGGCAGTGATGGCCAATTAGAAATAAGGAATACAGACTGAAGACTATCCTTAAACTCTGTGTTTATTGCTATTAGATAATTTATCAGGAATGGAGTAAACTGTGATTGTGCCTAATTTTCTCAAATGTAAAATGGGGAAAATAATAGTATCGCGCTCTATGGGATTGTTGTTATAAGGACTAAATTAGTAAGTAGATGAAGATGAATGTAAAGTGCCTGGTACAGAGTAAGCATTCAGTAGGTATCACCTGGCATTAAACAAATGTACCCCATCTTTCAAGGCTCAGCAAGGGTCTCACTTTCTCTATGAAATCATCCCACATGGGCCCATTGTGCTCTTAGACAAATATGGTGGTTTTTATTATGTATCTCTTTCTAGATTTTATTTTTATTTTATTTTATGTTTATTTATTTATTTTGAGAGAGAGCCAGTGAACAGGGGAGGGGCAAAGAGAGAGAGGGAGAGACAAAATCCCAAGCACACTCTGAGCTATCAGGGTGGAGCCCAACAGGGGGCTCCATCTCACGAACCTTGAGATCCTCACCTGAGCTAAAACCAAGAGTCAGACATTTAACCTACTGAGCCACCCAAGCACCCCACCTTCTAGATTTTAAGTTCCTCTAGACCAGGTTTCCATAGTATATTTTGAGGAGCTGTGGCTTCAGATTTAGTATCTACAACTTAATACCTCTGTTCTTATTTGGGCCTCGTTTCTTTTCTGCATAAAATAGAGATAATAGTGTGTTAAATGTTTTGGGGGGAACTAAACACAAGCATAAGCAAAGCACCTAGAATAGCACATGTGGCACATGTTGAGTGCATGTGTAGTAACTTGGACAAACAAGCCTTCACACGGCCGTTCGTCAGTGTGTTCTTACATGAATGTAATATACTTCTGTAATTTACCCTGAAAGCAGCCACACATCTACTACTCTTTAACATATGTTATAATCTGCCAAAATGCTATTTTTTTCATAAGACTTCGATTCATACTTGACTACATTTTTGCTGTCCTTATTCCACACAGTTTTTTGTTTTTTTTTTTCTCCCGCCAATTTCCCAAATTAATTGGGATAGTGCTCACTTACCCACTGGAATATACATAGAAGAATATTTGTGCAGAAATCCTGGCTTCAAATGTAAGGAGTTTCCAAACTAATTAAATTTTAGCATTTATGGCAGAGGCAGAGAAGGCAATAAACTACTTTTGTGGATTACTAAATGGTGAAAGTTTAAAAGCTGAGGCATTAGATTAGGACGGGAGTCATTTACATCGACTAAATTCCAATGCCACACATATTTTTCTGATTGTAGTAGAAGAAACTAAAGAGAAAAGCAGGCACCTTGTTTAAAAAAAAAGGAGGGGCGCCTTGGTGGCGCAGTCGGTTGAGCGTCCAACTTAGCCAGGTCACGATCTCGCGGTCCGGGAGTTCGAGCCCCACGTCAGGCTCTGGGCTGATGGCTCAGAGCCTGGAACCTGTTTCCGATTCTGTGTCTTCCTCTCTCTCTGCCCCTCCCCCGCTCATGCTCTGTCTCTCTCTGTCCCAAAAATAAATAAACGTTGAAAAAAAAATTAAAAAAAAAATAAAAAAATAAATTAAAAAAAAAGGAATTATTTTCCCAGCTTGTCGAAAATAAAAAAATACTACGGAAATTCACGGAACCATCAGCAACATCACTCGTATTAGGAAAACACATGGTGGTATTTAACTAAAATGCATTTACGTTGTCAAAATTTATTTACCAAGACAGTTATTTATTTCTAGTTCACCATCATCGCCAGTGTAAATATAGAAGAAATACAACTGGGACTCTCATAATTCTTATGTAAACATTACAGACATCTGCCTTGTAAGATAAGTGGCTACTGTTATTTGTTGAATATGTGTTTCTTTGCACATGTGTTCAGAGATAGAATGGACAGAAAAGAACACCTCATACACTTAAGTACTAAGTATGGCTTCACCAATGGATGGATTCCTTCATTCTGCACATGTGTATTGACTGATTATTAAATCAAACATGTTTCATAGCTAAGGATACAAAGGCATTAAACAATAAGGAACTTGCTCTAAGAGAGATAGATAAGAAGTAAAGAAATTGATAAATGTTATAATTTCAAATTTCAAGATGTGTATCAAAACACATGAGACATGGTAAAGTACTAGAGAGCGTTTTGCAAAGTGAGGTACTATTTTAAACAGGCTGGAGTAGATATATAGGGGGAAGCATCAATGGGGAATGAAATTGCTTGAAATTTCTAGGAGGAGAACATTATAGCAAAGAAAGAGGAACTGCAGAAATCCTAACTTGGAAATGAGTTTGGCTTATTTCAAGACTAACAGGAAGGCCATGATGGCTGCGGCAGGGTAAGACACAGAAGACACTGGGAGAAGAACACTCGGAGGTAGGCGGAGCCAGTCCAAGGAGAGGGGTTTAATGTCATTCTAACTGTGATAGGAAGAACCTCTTGACATATTCAGAGTGTGTATGTATATATCCAAAGATTTTTTAAATCCTGTTATAGAATAGATTTATATTGTTTCTAAGCCATTATAATATTCATCTTACCAGAAACATTCTTCTGTATCATCTTCTTTGATCCTAGAAACTACCCTACCAAGTACTTATTATCTCTATGTTATAATTGAAGAAACTAAGATTCAAAGAGGGTGGTCAACTTTCAAAAGTCAGTGTGGAACTTCTGTCGCAACCTGAATTTGTGTGACCCTAATTTGTTTTTGTTTTTCCTTTATCTATTGCACACTGCCCTCCAAAGTTACGTTATGTTCCCTGGATTTACTAGAATTTTTAGACATATGAAATCAAGTTAAAATGGAAAATTACTTTTGTAAGGGAGTTATGATGCCAGGGTTTCCATATTCATTATTATTTTAATTCTCACTACAATCCTGTGTGATGAGGAAATAAGTTTTTCTGTATCATAGATAGGGGAAACTGAAGATTGTACACTGTATACATCTAACCAAAGTCACATAACCAGCAGAGTGAACACAGAAGAGGATTGTTGATCTGCCTGACTTCCAAGCTAATGCTGTCTTCACGAGGAGCAACAGATGTGTGAAACATACAGGAATGATGCCATTTAACCTATTAGTTAAACCTCTAATAGCATTTGCACTGTCTGAAACAAATTGCTGTAACAGAGAAAAAGTAAGTACCTTGCTAAAGTAGGAAGTTGTCAGATCTGTGTTAAACTCTAAGCTTCTCTGAAGTGAAAGGCATTCCGTGCTCTCTGGGTCGGTTCAGAATCCCCACAAAGGGCATAAACACTTGGTTACCTCTTAGCAATGAAGTTAGGGGTTGGAGACAGACAAGGGCACTTAGAAGCTCTTTTAAGCATCTTAGTAAGGTAAATATTTGCATCAAGTACTAGTTTGGCCCTTACAGAAATCAGAGATTGGACAAAGATCTTGCTACAGTGATAACTAGAAAGACTGATCTTATTTTGTCCTGGGAAAATCAGAGGGAATGAATTGTTTTTATGAGATAATCTCTGGTTCTCTGTGAAAAGTTTCATTATATCTGGATAAAGCTTAAATTCTGAGTGATTTCTAATATTCCATATATTTCAGTAAGGAGTTCTCATTCTACATGTAAGTGTGGGTGGGATTTTATTGCCACTATCAGCAGCATCAAAGATTACTTCCCAGCTTCAGATTTTGTCCTTGTTTATCATATACTTCATTCTGTCTCTGATATTTATCACTTGCATTTCCCAGAAAGAACAAAGAAATGCTATTATCAGGCTTCTTAGTACTAAAAGCTCTGTTTTTTTTTTCTTTCATTTCAAATTCTGCTGAAGCATCTTCAGTTCTGTTTTCTTTCCAAAAATGTTATAGCTAAAGTGAAACATGAGACTTCATTGCAGAAGTCACTAAAGCAGTTTCTATAGCAAATCAGAGCATCACAAAGACATAAATCCTATTATTCTGAAACCATGAAGGAAGTGAAGGTCACTGAGAAGTCTGAATATTTTGTGTAGCTGCTTAGAAGTAGACTCAAAGGATTGAGGCTAAAACCTAAGAGATGTGTCTTAGGATACAAGTTCAAGTGTTAATTTGGGTGCTTCCCTCTCCCCCTCCCCAAGAACAAACACTGAAAATAAATACTTGGAAAGATAGTCATGCATACAACGTGTATAAGGAGCATTTACCTATCAAAGAGTCAAGCTAATCAACCTAAACCACTCAGATAAGTGACACCCACAGATACTTTAGTAAGGCCGTCAAAAATAAATGGTAAAAGGGTACGTAGGTGATATTTCCAAATAAGAAGTTTCCAAACAAATACAGAATTTTTGCTGGCATAGGTCAGTGATTTATAATACTTCAAATCATTCTTATAAAGTAGAAAGAAAAAACTCCAATGGTTGAACTAAGGAAATATTTCCAGTTGTTCAAGATTGGGTGTCTAATTAAATAAAATGGAAATTGTAAAAGAAGAAGAATCATGAAAAATATATAATGTGGTAATATGGATATAAGACTCAAGAAGGGCTGGGGCGCCTGGGTGGCTCAGTCGATTAAGTATCTGACTTGGATTCAGTTCGTGATCTCACGGTTTATGAGTTTGAGCCCTGCATCAGACTCTGGGCTGACAGCTCAGAGCCTAAAGCCTGCTTCAGATTCTGTCTCCCTCTCTCTCTGCCCCTCCCCTGCTTGTGCTCTTTCACTCTCTCTCTCTCAAAAATAAATAAAACATTTTTTTTTAATTTTAATAAAGAGTCAAGAAGGGCTTGGGGTGCCTGGGTGGCTTAGTCGGTTGAGCCCCGACTCTTGATTTTGGCTCATGCCATGATCCCAGGGTTGTGAGATCGAGCCCTGCATCATGCTCCACGCTGAGCTTGGAGCCTGCTTAAAATTATGTCTCTTTTCCTCTGCCCCTCTTACCTGGTTGCATGCTTTGTCTCTCTCTCAAATTAGAAAAAAAAGGGGGGGTCAAGAAGGGCTGTTCAAAAGCTAAAAGAAGCAGGAAGAGAGTAAATAAAAAATATGCAAAAATCAAAATGTCAAAACCTACAGGATCCCATTGTCTAATAATACAATTCCTAGCTATATACATATACAAGAGAAATAAATACATATGTCACCAAAAGACACCTGCAAGAATTTTATACATTATAGCCTCAGGCTAGAGACATCCCAAACTTCCATCAATAGGAAACTAGAGAAAATAAATTGTGATATATTTATACAATGGGATAGGATGCAGTCATAAAAAGGAACAAACTACAGATACACAAAACATCTTGGATACATCTCGTAGGTACTTTGTGGCATAAAAGCCAGACACAAAGAATACATATTGAAAAAGAGTCAAAATTGACTACTGTTGGAGGAAGTCAAGAATAGCAAGGTTACCTCTGGAATGTGACTGGATATTGACTGGGAGTTTAGGAGCACAAGGGAGTATTTTTGAGTGCTAAAAATGTCCTTAATCCTGATGGTGATCACATGGGTGTAGACAAGGATAAAAAACCCACCAACTGTATATTTCTGCTCAGCTTTTTGCACCTTGTGTATTTATACTTCAATTTTTAAAAGTAGGAAAAATATCAGAATGCCTATATTAAGAAGAAATGTTCCAGAAGCCTGGGGGTGCCTGGTGGCTCAGCTGGTTAAGCATGCGATTCTGGATTTGCGCTCAGGTCACGATCTCACAGTTAGTTGGATCAAGTCCCACATCAGGCTCCAAGCTGGCAACCCAAAGCCTGCTTGGGATTCTCTCTCTCCCTTGCTCTCTGCCCCTCCTCAGCTTATGTGTGCGCTCAATCTCTCTCTCTCTCTCTCTCTCTCTCTCTCTCTCTCTCAAAATAAATGAGCTTCAAAAAAAAAAAAAAAAAAAGAAGAAGAAATGTCATAGAAGTCTATACCTCCCCCAAGGCAGCATGTCTACAAGCAAACAAAAGGAAACTGTGAAGAAGATCATGGTTTTCAGTGGCTGATAAAAGCACTTAATTATTCTGCAGCCAATACATTTCAGTGAAACAGCTCCCTCCTTTAATCCTGCTAGGACATAGTTTGGTCTTTGTTCCATACACTAGAGCTAGAAAGGACATAGTGTGCAGTGGATATACTTATAGCACAACTTGATGCACAAATACTTGTTTATTTGTTCACTACTGTTCAGCACTTTCTGCAAGATAGGAGATAAAGATACACTTGATCAGACATCATTAGAAGGTAAAGCAGAGATCTAAGCACACAGAGCTTTATATAAGCTGAAATCTATAGGATGCTCATGAAGAGTTCTCAGCAAATGTTTGAATTGATCAGATTTGCAGGTTGGAATGACTACACAGGAAAAACTGTGGGGAACACCTTGATGACAAGAAACCATGTGTTAGGAAGGTTATGTAAGAGAAAATTACAGAATTTTAACCAATAAATTATTGGGGCCTAGATTGGCAGAAGAAATTTAGGAGAAAAAATAGTTAGGAGGTCGAGTGGAGAAAACATAGCTGGATCCAGTGGTACATAGTAGGAGATACATGAAGTACAAAATTTGGTTATTCTGGACTCAGAATAACTAGCAGATGTCTTAGTGTTTTCCGTAGATTAAATCTGTTTGCCCACAAGCAACTCTATGAGGAAAGTTCTATTACCATCTTTATGTCATGAATAAGGGCACAGAAACACAGAGATTTAAGAAATGTACCCCAAATTACACAACTGAAAGTAACAAAATGAGATTGTTACCAGGACCAGCTGCCCCAGGTCCTGTGTTCACAATCACGTAAAGAAAAACAGTTGTCCAGGCAAAGAGGGGAGTCATATTAGATCAGAGAAGGGACAGAAAGTCACAAGTAGTGGCCTGTCAGAGATCAGGCATCTTTAAGAACTAAATGATAATTTGTTGTGCCTGAAGAACATGGCAGAAAAGATATGAAGCAGAGCCAACAGAAAAGGTAGGGATTGATGACAGAAAAGCCTTTCCCATCATTTCAAACCTGTTGGGCTTGTCCACAAAGACTGATAATAGCTGAACTCTTGAAATTAGGGAAGTTTGTAAAAAAATACTTTACTTCCAAGAAGATTGTATTTGAGTTTCTAAACTTCCAGAGAGGATAGTAGGCGAGTTATGTAGTCTCTGATTTCACTAACTTTGTCTCTAAGTGGGGGCAGCTGGCAGGATTAAACATAAAGGTCTTTGTTAAATTACCAACCGTCAAAGCTTCCGTTATAGATTTAGACTCTGCCTTTCTCAAGAAAGGATCTGGGGTATGAGATTATTTATAAAGTACATATATTATGTGAAACAAAGGAGGTGAAAAAAGGCAAGCACTTGTTACCCTTGCCTATGCCATTAAGAAAAAAAAAAAAAAACCACAAGCAGTCCTTGGTACCAGGTACAAATTGCAGCTCTCCTTTGCTCTATACTTTGCCTGTTCTTTAGTTCCAACTCTGTAAGAGCTTTATTTGGTATTCCCTTCTGGATATATGGTGTAGGAATGATTCACAGAGGGAAGCTTTTCTCTTTGGACACAAAACTGGAATTCCTGACCAGCTAGAGATGAAATAAAAGCAGGTGCAGAAAGTATTACGACAGGAGGTTTGCAGACCGAAGAGTGGGAAGCAAGCAAACTATACCCCCCAAAATGTGCTTTTCACTTTCAATATCCTTCTGGAGGCTAGAAATATCCTTGCAAAGCCTATCTGATCCCACAGGGAGAGCAAGTTGAGTTTGTTCCCTGGGCACCTCCTTAACCAGAATGTATTGATGTTACAATTTTAAGCAGACTCGCAGTGATGCTCTGCTAGCACAGCTGTCGTAAGGCAGGGAGGTTAGGTAAAGCGGGGGCAGGTTAAGAGGAAGCACCGAGAGGACATACATCACATGTGTAATATTGCTGAGCACCTTGCATCACTCAACAGTGTACTTATCATTGGCACGTGATGATACCAGAAATGTGGTACAGACTAGATCATACAATTGCATTAGCAACTTTTTTTGCTTTTGTTTTAATGGACTCAACACTTCTCCTTTGAAACTACTACTTCTTTTCGTTTTAAACAGGTCCTGCTTATCCACAGTAGGTGGATAAATGAACTGGGTCCCTGTAGAGACAATCTGTCTGTTTTCTGATCAATACTGTCTGCTGGAGCCAAATTGATTACGCAACAATTCTTTAGACAACCAAAATTAACAGACTACAAGGTGTATTTTTTCAAATATGTGTATAACTGCCACTTAATGTGTTAAATTGATCAGTGGACCAGGCCTACATCTTTGATTAGTAAACTATTTTCCTTCCTCCTCCCAGTCCTCTTTGCTTCCCCATCCCCTTGCTCAGTTTCCTAGTCTTTTCTCATCCCTTACATTCCCCTGTGCATGTACACATACACACATGTAGTGCATCAGAGTGTTACATCTGCTGCTTTAATACCAAGCTCTGACATGGGATGCTAGCAAATAAAAATTGCACCAACAAAACAGACAAATCATTTGCTTCAAGTGCATGGGGAAGAAGGAAGGCAGTCTTGGGGCGGCCAGTGTGTATGTGCATGATTGTGAGGATAGTGTTAAGGAAGGATGTAGTCTGCGGGTTTTCTCTGGCAATATCCAAGTCACTCCTGGACGATTTTTGCTCGTTTAATTTCATCATGCTACTCTGCCCAATGTAGGCCTACACAATTTTCCAATGTTTCTTTTATGCAGATCAGTGGTAGTACATCTTTAAGCAGAATCCTGCTGGTGAAGACATGTGGCAAAAGAAATGTTTTAGTAATATAGAACCACGAATTATATATTTCAAAGACTGTAAGGAAGAACTCTCCTTTGTAAAAGCAACACCAAAAAAAAAAAATCAAGTTTGCGCAACTGTTTCTTCATATTCATGTTGATCCAGGACTCAGCTGCCATTTTGACAACAGAGGGCTACAGAGAAGGTTACTCTGTCTCTGCTGAGTATTGAACACTGGATGAATTCTACATCTTATCTCTCCAGCTAGAGTCCTGGATATTGGCAGGAGGGGACACGAGAGAAATTTTGTTTGCTGCAGCTATCTTATAGTTCATTAGCACCTTAGTGACTAGTAATCTCACTTCATTAAATGTGTTTATTTCGCAGTGTCAGATTTCCTTTTGAAATGTCCTTAAAATATAACCCTGGTGCTGGTGCTTCACCAAAGTAAAGAACGAAGCTGGGGGGGCCACAGGCAATGGTACCACTAGTGTTTTCATCTAAACTGAGCAAAGCAGGGCCATTTGGATATTGCAGATGGAGACATTAAATCTCTTCTCTCATGCTGTGAACTGTAATGCAAAACTGCAGTCTAGTTTCAGATGAATTTTTATGACTTGCTAAACCTAGGACAAGGTCCCTTATTTTTTTTTCCTCTTAAATTTAATAAGCCAATGATGTCGATGGTAAGAGTAAGGTGAAAATAAACACATTAAAGGAAAATACAAGCAATGGCCAGGGAATCTCTCCCAGGCATTATGTCAAGATTTATGTAAAAAAAAAAAAAAAAAAGAGAGAAAGAGAGAAATATAGGGGCAGCTGAGTGGCTCATTTTAAGTGTCCGACTTCAGCTCAGGTCACAATCTCACCATTTGTGAGTTCGAGCCCTGCATCGGGCTCTGTGCTAACAGTTTGGAGCCTGGGGCCTGCTTCAGATTCTGTGTCTCCTTCTGTATCTGCCCCTCCCCCACTCGCACTCTGTCTCTCTCTCTCTCTCAAAAATAAATACACAGTAAAACAATTTTATTTAAAAATTGACCTTACTTGCACACATGCATATGCCTCCCAGGAATTCAGAATATGTGAAATGATGAAATTCTAAATCCTACAGTAAAACTCTTTTACTACAGTAAAAGTTTAGGGTTCATTGTAATATGATTCCTGTGCCCACTAAAGTTTCTCTGATAGTGGAAATTCACTGTCTTATGATAATTATGAATTCTTTACCTATATTCTCAAATAAACAGTAATATAAGCAACTCTAAGGTCCCTGTTTTTACCCCAGAGACTCAAAATGAAGTTCAAGTTCTTTGGATTTGTGTCAGGGCCTGGTAATAGACATTGTAGAAGACTTTTTTCTTCTTTTAGTGAATAATGTTCCTACTCGATCTCTACCCTTGATTTCAGTCACCTCCAGGGGAATCAATTTAACTGATACTTTTCAAATAAAAGCATTTCAGGAGGTAATTTTCTCTACTGTTTTCTGCCGCAGTAATTTCTGTAAGGGAAAATCTATCCAGATATTTTAATAGAAATCAGAAACAACTAAGCTACTTGTAATATATAACACCTTATCTGAGAGAACATATTTATTCATATTCTAATTTTATCTTCTCATTTGTAATTTACTCAAACTCAAATTTTGCTAGGAATATCACCAATCATTCTAGATACACACACACACACACACACACACACACACACACACACACACACACGAAAACTTATAATTTCAGAAAAATCTCTGGTAATGCATCTAAGTTTATATTATTTTGTCTCTTTTAATATCAATAATAAGGTAAAATAGGAAAGTGATAGAGTATCTCCTTATTACTATGACAAAGTCAAAATTGTAAAGAAACAAAACCCATGATTACCAAGAAATATTTGGACATAGTAGTGACATAAAGTTATCTAGAGTTAAGTTGACACATTCAAAATAAAGATGACATATTTTGATGGACCTGTTTTGCTGGAAATATGTTGGCTATTCATTCACTTAGTAGATATTCAGAGAGGGTCCACTATGTGTGAAACACTGTTTATGAGCTGAGAATCAGAGAAAATGTTAAAGACAACAGTTTAAATCTTTAATCTCATGTGAAAAAAATATATTGAAGAAAACCTTCTTGTGAGTGATATGTAGTACCTAGTGACAGATCAACGCTCCTGTTGAGAGCAACCCCAATAAAAAAATAATAAAATAAAACCAAATAAAATACTACATAGAATACAAAAATATCTGATTGAGGACAGCAGAAGGCTACAGATACAACAAGAACTGGGAACAGGATGGGCTAAGATTTCAGAAAGGGGAGAACCTCAAAAGTGGCGATCTTTTGCTCTTAGGGAATTTTCTGATTATGGGTATGTGCAGAAAGCTGAAAATTCATCCACTGAGAGTTGCTGCTGGTATTCAGAATAAAATAGCATAACTTTGGACACAGACTTGGAAGGGCGAGCTCAAGAACATAGCTGGTTGCCTATTGGCACACTGACCATATTCAGGAGGAGCATAGGTTGGAAGGCTAAAATCCTTAACATAAAGTCTCTAAAAAGATGGATGGAGATTTCCAAGGTTTCCCAAGACAAAGATTTGAGTTTCATACTATTAAGCATTAGAGGCCCTAAAGAAAACAGACTGTTGGAAACCTGGAGGGCCAAGTGATAACAAGAAGGGTACTAAGTGTTACCAAGAGAACAAGCTAGCCACTATTCAACATAATCTCTGGCTGTATTAATGTAAGCAGTTGCCAATCTTTAAGTGTAGCAAATAGAAGGCCAGCTCCTCTCTAGAAGATCACCTTACCATCCATTTTTTCATAAATGATTTCAATTTAATAAGGAATTACATCATAATGCAAACAACATATCTAAACTCTAAGATAAATATGAAACTATAGAAGCCAATGTACAAATTTTCCAGATATTGGACTTAATCATAAAGGATAGTATAATTATGATTAACATGTTTAAGAATATAGAAAAAAAACCTAGAAGACAAAGATGAAATGTGGAGAATTTAACTATATATTTGTAATCTTCAAAATAATCAAATGGGGATTCCAGAATGGAAATATGTTCCAATATTCTAAAATTAGTGTAATTCAGCATATCAACAGACTAAAAAGAAGAAATAAAGATCACCTCAAAAGATGCAGAAAAAGCATTTGGCCTTAGAGTATCTACTGATAAAAATTCTCAGCAACCTAAGAATAAACCTGATCAAGGGAATCTTCAAAAACTTACAGCTAACGTTATGTATGAGTGTAATGAGGTAATGATGACTCTTCTCAACACTCCTATAAAGCATTATACTGGAAGTCTTATGCAATGCAATAAGCCATGAAAAATACACAATGTGCAGACAGATTAGGAAAACAACAAAAGTTTCTCCATTATCATAATGCCATACCTATATAAAAATTCTAAAGAATCTACACAAAGGCATACTAGAACTAATAAATGATTGTGTATGGTCACAGGATATAAATTAATTATTCAAAAATCAATTATAAATCTATATATTAGCAGTAAACAAATAGAAATTGAATTATTAAAAGTAGCATTAATAATACCTCCAAAAGGGGCGCCTGGGTGGCTCAGGTGGTTAAGCGCCCAACTTCAGCTCAGGTCATGATCCCATGTCAGTGCTGACAGCTCAGAGCCTGGAGCCTGTTTCAGATTCTGTGTCTCCCTCTTTCTCTGACCCTCCCCCATTCATGCTCTGTCTCTCTCTGTCTCAAAAATAAATAAATGTTAAAAAAAATAATAGTCCGAAAAAGACCATGAAGTACATGAAATCTAACAAAATGCATGCAGGATTTGTATGATAAAACTATAAAACACTTGTGATAAACATCTTCGATAAAATTAATTAAATATCTATGTAAATGCAGAGATATACTTTGTTCCTGAATTGAGAGACTCAAGATAATTAGGATATAATTCCTTCCAAACTAACCTATAGATTTTAATGCGATCCAAATCAAATCCCACCACAAATTTTTATATTACAAAAGCAGTTAATTCTGATTTTTATACGGAAAGGTGATGAGCTAAGATAGCAAGAACAATCTTGAAAAAGAAGGTGAAATTTGAAGGACTAACTATTCTTAATTTTAGGACTTAATATAAAGTGGCAGTGATAATTGTATTGTACTACATTAATATGTAATATTAATTAACATATAAGACCAAAAATTCATAAAATTGTAAAGATAACTTATGAGAATGGTGAGCTATTGTAATCAGTAAAGAAAGATATAAAAAGTTTAATCACTAGAAACCTTTACAATATTAGTATGTATAATTCTTGGATATAATACCAAAATCTTGTGGTATGTACCACAAAAAATGATAGATTAAATTTCATCAAAATTAAGAAGTTCTGGTTTTTTTTAATTTTTTTAAACATTTATTCATTTTTTTTTGATAGAGTGCAAGTGGGGAAGGGGCAGAGAGAGAGAGGGAGACACAAAATCCAAAGCAGGCTGCAGGCTCTGAACTGACAGCACAGAGCCCAACGTGGGGCTCCAACTCACGGACCGTGAGATCACGACTTGAGCTGAAATCGGACGCTCAACTGACTGAGCCACCCAGGTACCCCAAACTTCTGTTGTTTTAAAGACACCATTAACAAAATTAAAACAATTCAGGGTGCCTGGGTGGCTCAGTAGGTTAAGTGTCTGACTTCAGCTCAGGTCATGATATCATGGTACCGTGAGTTTGAGCCCCATGTAGAGCTCTGTGCTGATAGGTCAGAGCCTGGAGCCTGCTTCAGATTCTGTCTCCCTCTCTCTCTGCCCCTCCCCTGCTTGTGTTCTCTCTCTTTCTCTAAGATAAACACTAAAATTTTTTTAAAAAATAACTAAAACAATTCAAGGACTGTAAGAAAATATTTGCAAATCACATATCTGATAAATGATAAATTGCAGAAGAAACTCAAACTCAATAATAAGAAAATAAACATCCCACTAAAATAATGAGGATACAATTTGAAAAGATGTGTCACACCCAAGAGATATATATAAACAGCTAACAAGCACAAAAAATTTTTCTCAATGTCATCAGCCATTAGGGAAATGCAAATTAAACCCAGTGTACTACCAATACATATCTATTATAGAATGGCCGAAACCAACAACAAAAGCAACACATGCTGACCATACCAATTGCTGACAAAGTTGCAAAACAAATGGGACTCTTATAGATTTCTGGGATGAATGCAAAATGGGTAAAACTACTTTGGGTAAGCATTTAGTTTTCTTTTCTTCTATTCTATTCTACTTTATTTTTCATTTCAATTCTATTCTATTATTTTGTTTTATTTTTGAGAGAGAATGTCTGAGAAAGGGAGACGTAGAGAGAGAGGAGGACAGAGAATCCGAAGCAGGCTCTTCACTGACAGCAGTAACCGCAATGAGGGGTTTGAAGTCACAAACCACGAGATCACGACCTGAATTAAAGTTGGCCATTCAACTGTCTGAGCCACCCAGCCACCTAAATAAAGTTAAACCTATTCTTATCACATGACTCAGCAATCTCACTATTTGGTATTTACTCAAGTGAATTAAAAATGTATGTTCATACCAAAACAAGTATGTGAATGTTTATGGATACTTTATCATAATTAGGAGAGATGGGTAATGAGTGTGCATGGAAGAAATGTGCATGAAAAAAGATGGAATCTATTGTATGTAAATTATGTCTTAATTTGTGAAATAAAACAAATGAACCACTATATTTTACCATTTTTTATAGAAAAATGACAATATTAACAAATGCAATTAAAGCATTTGATACAGTTCAACATCTATGAAAGGATAGAAAATAACAAACCTGTTAACATACTGTAATTAGAAATGAAGATCCTTAATCCGTAAAGAACATCTACATTGACCTTTAACAAACATCTGACTTAATGGTGAGCTATTATAATCAATGAGAAAGAAATAAAAAGTAAAACTACCAGAAAAATAGAAAAAAATCTGCTACAATTTGCTCTTAATATGATGTAAACATAGAAAATTTAAAGAAACTATGACATTTAATAAGTAATTTATAAAGATTTAAGCTGGGGCGCCTGGGTGGCGCAGTCGGTTAAGCGGCCGACTTCAGCCAGGTCACGATCTCGCGGTCCGTGAGTTCGAGCCCCGCGTCGGGCTCTGGGCTGATGGCTCAGAGCCTGGAGCCTGCTTCCGATTCTGTGTCTCCCTCTCTCTCTGCCCCTCCCCCGTTCATGCTCTGTCTCTCTCTGTCCCAAAAATAAATAAACGTTGAAAAAAAAAAATTAAAAAAAAAAAAAAAGATTTAAGCTTACAGTGTAAGTACAAAGAATTAATATTTTACATTATGAAAGATTCTCAAATATTTGCCAGTGAATCTAATAAAAGATTGTGAAACTGGACACTAAAGAATCCAAATTGCTATCACAGATTTTAAATATCTATATTATTGGAGAAATATAGAATGTTCAGGTAATGGAATACTCAATTTTTCTAAGAAGTCAAATCTCTACTCACTGAGCTACAGATGTAATGTACTCCCACTAAAAAGAAAAAATCACAGCTTTCTCTTTTATTTATTTATTTTTTTGCATATGAAAATTGAATGGAAATCTGCAAGGCCCAGATATCCAAAAAATCTTGAAGAAGAATAAACTTAAAAGAATTACACACAGAATATAATCTTTATTTTAAATGCTGTCAATTAGAGCAGCAGAAATATAGCAAAGTGAACAATTTAGTAGAATAGACTATAGGCACTATTCCATACATATATAATAAACTGAAGTGCAGGAAAGAATGAATGGCTTTTTTATAAATGGTCTGGGAAAATTGCATTTCTACATAAATCGCACATCTTACATAAAAGTCTATTTCCGATGGATTATAAACATAAACGTGCAAGGTGAAACAATAAAGCTTTTAGACTAAAACATAAGAAAATATTTTTATGACCTTAGGTTATCAAAGTCTTGCAAAGAACATGAAATGCTAATGGAAAAAAAGTAAAAGATCAATGGAAGCTTATTAAAACTAAGAACATCAAAAGACAGCATTTAAAAAAAACTTGGAAAGTAAATCACAGATTGGGGGAATACATTTGTACATCACATAGTTGACAGAGTTCTTGCATTTAGAATATAAAAAGAAATGCTGAGAATTGGTATTTAAAATGCAGACTAATCAATAGATAACTTGGGAACAATTAGAGAGGTAATTCATAAAATAGGATATACAAACAGCCAATTGATATGTTAAAAAGGAGGTTCGCAGAATAATTAATCATCAAAAGGAAATTCAAATCAAAATTAGGTACTTTAAATTCCAGCTAGGATGAAATCAGTGAAATAGCTTTGCCTTCCCATTTTAACAGACTAAGAAATCTGAAAAAAAAAAAAATGAAATGACTATTTTAAACTATTGGACAACATGTAGCACAAGGATGTGCTTCCTGGAAGGAGGACAGTAGAAGTGCACACTAAGATCTTCCCAGCTTTCTGTTGGAAGGCAATTTCCAGGCCACAGCACAGGGCAGGGGTTACCCAAAAAAGACCCAACATAAAGACACCTGAAAGAAGGTGAAGGATCTGGAATTTGTGGGCAGAATACCATAAAGAAACTCCACAGAGAAAGAGCTCCAGAAATCTCTATAAACTTCCCTTGTCTGTAGAGCTGAACACTAAATTTTGTATGGTTAGAGTGAAACTGAACGAGGCTGAGCAGAAAGCTGAACTATTCCTAGACCCCACGCAAGATACTAACGAGCCAAATTGGAGACAGCTCATTGAACACACGAGCATTCAGTACAGATCCTATAAATGTCATAGTTTACTAATGGGCAAACTCAGCCTTGAAGCATTGCTCAACCTTGTCACTATTGACATATTGGCCCAGAGAGTTCTTTATTATTGGGGACTTCCAGTGTACTACATGGTGTTTAGTATCATCACTATCCTCTACCACTGAACACCAGTCACAGTCCTCAATTGTGACAACCATCAATGCCTCCAGACATTTTGAAATGTACCTTGTAAAGGAGAGTCACCCCTTGTTGAGAACCATTGCCGTAAAGGTTAGCTTAGACCTGGAGCACCTAGGTGACACAGACGGTTAAGCATCTGACTCTTGATCTTGGGTCATGATCTTATAGTCTATGAATTCAAGCCCACATCTATCCTGATGGCATGGAGTCTACTTGGGATTCTGTCTTTCCTCTCTGCCCCTCTCCTACTTGTGCACGCACACGTGCACACTCTCTCTCCCTCTCTGAAAATGAAAAATAAAAAAATTTTAAAAAGGTTAGCTTAGACCTAAAAAATAAAACTTTAAACCATGCCTCAAAAAGATCAAGCTCAGGGCACCTGGGTGGCTCAGTCCGGTTAAGTGTCTGACTCTTAATTTTCAGCTCAGGTCAAGATCTTGGCACTTCTGGAGATCTAGCTCTGAGTGGGGCTCTGTGTTGACAGCGTGGATCCTGCTTGTGATTCTATCTTCCTCTCTCTCCATCCCTCCCCCATCACTCACATATTCTCTCTCTCAAAATAAATAAATAAACATTAAAAAATAAAAAAGGAGGGGCACCTGGGTGGCTCAGTTGGTTAAGTGTCCCACTTCCGCTCAGGTCATGAGCTTGTGGTTCAGGAGTTCAAGCCCCACATCCGGTTCTCTGTTGTCAACATACAGCCTGCTTCGGGTCCTCTGTCTCCCTCTGTCTCTGTCCCTCCCCCATTTGTGTGTTCGTGCCCTCTGTCTCTCTAAAATAAACATTTAAATAAAGGACTAAGCACGTCTGCAAGAAACCGCTTACCACTAAAGCAAAATTAAAGGAAGATAATAACATACATCAAGCAACAATGTAACATTCACAGGGTCTAGCATTCTGTCAAAAATTACTAAAAACCTGAAGAAGAAATTTTGACCAATTACTACAGGAAAAAGGAATCAATAGAAACAAAGCAAGAAATCACAGCTATTTTTTTTTTTTTTTAATGTTTATTTTTGAGACAGAGAGAGACAGAGCATGAATGGGGGAGGGTCAGAGAGAGGGAGACACAGAATCTGAAAGAGGCTCCAGGCTCTGAGCTGTCAGCCCAGAGCCCGACGCGGGGCTCGAACTCACGGACCGCGAGATCATGACCTGAGCGAAGTCAGCCGCTCAACCGACTGAGCCACCCAGGCGCCCCAATCACAGCTATTTTTAAGAAATCAACTGTTATGCCTTTTAGGGGCACTTGGGTGGCTCAGTTGGTTAAGTGTCCAACTTTGGCTCAGGTCATGATCTTGCGGTTCCTGGGTTTGATCCCCATGTTGGGCTCTGTACTGACCGCTCAGAGCCTGGAGCCTGTTTCAGATTCTGTGTCTCCCTCTCCCTCTCTTGGCCCCTCCCTTGCTCACACTCTGTCTCTCTCTTAAAAAATAAACATTAAAAATATTTTTTAAAACAGAAATCCACTGTTATGCCTTTTAAAAACTGTGGTAAACTCTATGTAACATAAAAATTATCACTCTAATGATTTTTAGGTGTTTAGTTTAGCAGAATGAAGTACATGCACATTATTGTACAACCAGCACCACCATCCATCTCCAGAACTTTTCTATCCTCCTAAACTGAAACTCTGTGTGCATAAACACTAACTCCCCATCTCATCCCCCAGCCCCTGACAACCGCCATCGTCCTTTCTGCCTGTGAATCAGACTACTCTAGCTAGGTAGTTCCTATAAGTGAAATCCACAATATTTATAATTTTCTGTCTGGTTTATTAAAAAAGCTTCCAATTACATATATCAGAAACTGACAGAACTGAAAGAAGACATGGATAAATCTAGTTATAGGTGGAAATTTCGAACCATATCTAAATAACTGACAAAGCAAAAGTCGAAAAACCACTGGGATACACAAAACCTATACAAAACTGTCAAACTTAACTGACTTTTTTTTTGTAAAAAAAACTTCATTCCAAATTCTGCAGAAATTACTTTTCAACACTTTTTTTTCCCAAGACATATGGAACATTCATCATAAAGTCCATATGCTAGCCCAAAGGAAATACTTCTCAATACAGAATATAAATTATACAAAGGGTATACATTCTGCCATTTAATGTAGTTATGCTGAACTGCAGTGGGCTTATATTATTAGTAACATAAATACATTTGCAAATACACGAAAATTAAACAATACATTTCTACATGTCACATTACAAAGTATATGAGATTATATTTTTGACAATTAAAATTAAATTACAATATCATTATTTATGGGTCTCAGGTAAAGCAGTGTTTAGAGATAAATTGATAACTTTCAATGATAATATTAGAAAAGAGAAAAAAACCTCACATCAAATCTAATTTTCCACCTAAAATATTTAGGAAACGTAAACTTGAAACAAATGAAATAGAAAATGAACCAAAAATGGAATAAGTCAGTGACACCAAAGATGACTTTTTGAAAAAGATAATGAAATTGATGGACATTTATCAAGACTGATGAAAGACAGAAAGAGAGGAAGAAAGGGAGAAAAGAGAGATATTAGTTAATTAACAGTCTTAGGAATAAAAGAAATATCATTACACATACAATGGACATGAAAAGGATAGAAGGAAAATATTATGAATTTTTCTAAAAATATTTGACAAAAAACAAATGGAAAAATCCTCAACAGACACAAAATACTAAAACTGAATCAAGAAGGAAATGGAAAAATTAATGACCACCTATCTATTAAATAAAACTTTCTCACAAAGTATCAGGCCTAGAATGTCTATTTTTGGAACATTTTATTGAACATTTAAGGAAAAAAATGATATACCCATAGGTGCTGTCATACAAGAGGAGAGAGAGAACATGTGATGGTAAATTAGATAAGGAAATTATAAGGGAAAAAAAAAAAAACACTCCTGGCCAATCTTCCTTATGTACATATAAGCAACAATCCTTTAAAAAAAAAAGAGAGAGCAAAGCAAATACTTTAATCTCAAAAGAGTGAATACACAATAGCCAAGTGGAATTTATCACAGTAAGGCAATCAATGTAATTTACCATATAAACAAATAGAGGAGAAAAAATTCATATGAATATCCTAATAAATGCAAAGAAATTATTTTATAAAATTCAATACCCATTTATAATAAAGAGTATGAATGAATGAAAATAATCTACAAAATCCTACAGCTAATTAAATAGGTTAAAAAAAATGAGTGTTTACCCCATAGGACTGGGAACATGGCAAAATTGTCCACTCTCACTACATCTAATATTATTCTGAAACCCTTCGGTAGTGCAATAAGGTAAGGAAGAGTAAAGAAGAAAAATGGAGTGGAAAGGAAGAAATACAACCATCTGTATTTGTAAACAGCCTGGTCAAGTAGGTGGACTTCCTATTATATTTAGATAAAATCTACTAGAATTAATTATTTAATATAGCATGGTCTTGGAACATAAGGTCAATATCCAAAATTAAATATATTTCTTTATGCTATCAACAAAGTAGAATGAAAAAAGTGTGAAGATTCAAAAATATGAAATAAGACAAAATTTAGTAACATTTCCATAAGACTTATACCGTAAAAGCATAAATATAAAAGGAAATTTTACTTTTCTAAATGTTTGTTTGTTTGTTATTTATTCAGAGAAAGAGAGCCCAAAATGGGGAGGTCAGAGAGAATTCCAAGCAAGCTCTGTACTGTCTGTGTAGAGCCCAGTGTGGGGCCCTATCTCATGAACCTTGACATCATGACTTGACCTGAGCTGAAATCAACAGTCAGACACTTAACATACTGAGCCACCCAGGTGTCCAAAAATAAATTTTAAAGGAACTAAGTAAATGGAATAATATAATTAACTCATAAGGCCGAAAAACCCAATTTTTTAAATGCCATTTCCCCCCAAATCTTTTAATATTATGCTGCATAATCACATTTCAAATAATAATAGTTTTTGTTTTGGTTTGCTTTTTTTTAGTTGTAAGGTGAATTTTAATTTTATATGGAATTGCAAAGCATTTATAATGGACAAAATTTTTTAAAAAATGAAAGGACTCATAATACTGACCAATGCAGTAACCAGCAGGGTGTAAAGATATGTATATCAATAAAAAGAAAAGAGATCCCAGAAATAGAGTCATACAATCTACACAGTCTTTAATTTTTTTAAAACTAGAAATGTGCTTTATTTTGGAAATTTCAGATTGTACTGTCTGGGTATTCTTCTGATTTTAAACTTTTATTCTTTTTTTAATTATGTTCATTTATTTTTTGATCAAGGTGCCCAAGCAACTGATTAGGGAGGAATGACAGACACACAAAATGGTGCTAAAACCATTCGATATTTTAAAAATGAAACAAAAAACAAAACATTGAAATGCCTCACAGATTTAAAAGAGCTAAAACTATACAATTTCTAGGAGAAAAATAGAAGAAACATCCTCACAATTTGGAGGTAGATGAAGATTTCTTAAACAGACACAAAATACACATTTCATCAGTGAAAAAAAATAAAATTCATCAAAATTAAAAAGTTTTTCTCTTTGAAAAATACTGTTAAAGTAATGAAAAGCAAAAGCCCAAACCTAAGGAAAATAGTCTCCATTCATTTATCTGACTGATATATGTCCAGAACAAATAAAAATGTCGTACAACTTTCCAAGAGAAAATAGACAAACATCTGAAAAGTCAATTCATAAAAGAAAATATACAAATGTCAACAGGTACGTGATAAGATGTTCAGTATTTTCCATCATTAGGGGATAGGATGAGAATATTTAAACATTAAACCAATTAAATCACAATCATATCAAATCTATTGGTAGTTAAATTTCAAATTCCATACCAAGTTTTGGCAAGTATGGTAACCAACTATAATTCTGATGCATTGTTGTTGGTAATGTAACATAATACAACTAATTTGGAAAAGAATGTGAAATTTTTGGCATTGTGTGACAAGGCTGTGTAAATTTTTACCATACAGCCCAAATATTCATTGATGATTGAGGAGATAAGCATAATGTAGTATATTCTTATAATTGACTACTACTCAGTAATACACAGCAATGAACTATTGATATACACAAGAGGGATGGATATGAGAAATCTGATGAAGGAATAAAAACTTGTATGTTTCATAATTTTATTTTATATAAAACTTTAGTAAAGACAAAGCTTATCTGTAGTCATAGAAAACGATGTCATGACCTGTGCTAAGGGGAGAGAGGTAATTGCAAAGGGCATTTGGGAATTTGGGGGATTATGGAAGTGTTCTATGTCTTGATCATGGTTATAGTTATATTAATAAATGTATTTATATAAACTAATCAAACCTTGTGATTACAATGGGTACAATTTATTTTATCTTAATAATACTTTAATTCAAAATAGGTTGTTATTACTACCAAGCTATCAGAAAGTTTAGATTTATGAAAAATAGCACTCAAACTACTGGCAGAAGAGTAAATTGGTAGTTGAGAAATGTCTTATAGTATTTGCTCAACCTAAATACACACATACCCAAACCCCCAAACTTTTATCTCTAGGTAGATACTCCACAAAAACCTTTATGCATGTTCATGTAAGGTTATTTATAAAATGCCTGATAGTAGCAACATTTGAATGTGCTCAAATACCCATCAAGAATAAAATAGTAAGGGGCATGTGGGTGGCTCAGTCAGTTAAGCATCTGACTCTTGATTTCGGCTCAGGTCATGATCTCAGGGTTCGTGGGTTTGAGCCCTGCACTGGGCTCTGTGCTGCAGTGCAGAGCCTGCTTGGGATTCTCTGCCTATCCCCTGCTCGTTCTTTTTCTTTCTCAAAATAAATACACAAACATTTAAAAATAAAGAGTTGGGGTGCCTGGGTGGCTCAGTCGGTTAAGCGTTGGGCTTCAGCTCAGGTCATGATCTCACTGTTTGTGAGTTCGAGCCCTGTGTCAGACTCTGTGCTGACAGCTCATAGCCTGGAGCCTGCTTCAGATTCTGTGTCTCCCTCTCCCTATACCCCTCCCCCACTCTTGCTCTTTCTCTTTCAAAAATAAAATAAACATTAAAAAATTTTTAAAAAGTAAACTAATAAATTGTAATGTATTCATTAAATTTGTACAGTTGTTTTCTAGGATTGCTGTAACAAAATCCCATAGACCAGATAGCTTAGACATGATAAATTTATTTTCTCACAATATGGAAGACAGAAGTCCAAGGCTGAGATGTTAGCAAGGCTGATTTCTTCTGAGGTCTCTCTCCTTGGCCTGTCATGCTGTCTTCTCCCTGTGACTTTGCATGGTCTTCCTTGTGTACATGTCTATGTCCTAATCTCTTGAAAAGGTACCAGTCATATTGGATGTGGCTCACCTTAATGACCTCACCTTAACTTAATTATCTTTTTCAAGATCCTATCTCCAAATAAGTCACATTCTGAGGTACTCAACATACAAATAGGGGATGGGCCACAATTCAGCCCACAACAAGGATGTAGACATGTTTTGGGGGTGGAGAGTTTTTCAGCCTACCACAACATCCAAGTATAGAGAAAAAGTGTTACAGATGTTATGGCAAAAGTCATACTTGTAAGAGTAAAGGCACCTGAGGAAACTGAGGCGCAAAGAAGAGAAACTACTTATTGAAGGAAATAGAACTACTGAATGGCAGAGCCAGGATTTAAACCTAGGAAGCTTGGCTTTTAATCACTGAACTACTGATACCTGCACATACCTAAAATCCCAAATATTGATTTGCCTTATTTAATTGCCTGAGGTTGCATTTGATCAAGACTATATTTCCCAAAAATTCCTGTTTAACTTTAAGCTAACAGTTCTATCTGTGTTGATTATATTTGCAAAATAAGATAATGCTGCTATCTCTTCTCGGGTATCCTGAGAACACAGAACCATTTCAATATTTTCCAAGCAGCTGCCTGTTATTTGATTGGACTCATCCTTTATTAAATATGACTTAAAGTAAGTCAGCATTTGGTTGGGGTTTTGAATTACTTATATCTTTTACAAAGAATTTATCTTCCCAGTGTTAGTATATGGGAAAAGGTTTTTACTATAATGGTAGTTTATTGTTACACTTATTTAAATTTCAATTGAGTTTAAATAACAGGAAATTTAATTTATTGCTTTAGATAGTATAATTGATGAGCGATATTACTCTATACTGAGGTTGGTATGATGGCATAGCTAACCCCTATGCTTTGGTTGGGAACAAACCACTAAGTGTATCTGTACAAAGGAATCTAATATTTGAAGCAAAAGGATCATTTTCTTTTTTTTTTTTTCAACGTTTATTTATTTTTGGGACAGAGAGAGACAGAGCATGAACGGGGGAGGGGCAAAGAGAGAGGGAGACACAGAATCGGAAACAGGCTCCAGGCTCTGAGCCATCAGCCCAGAGCCCGACGCGGGGCTCGAACTCCCGGACCGCGAGATCGTGACCTGGCTGAAGTCGGCCGCTTAACCGACTGCACCACCCAGGCGCCCCAAAAGGATCATTTTCTATGATTCTAAGATTAAAAATAAGCCCCACAGAGACTGATTCAGAACAACTCTGCTTCACCAAAATCAGAAACAAAAGTAAAATTATCACTCTTATTCAATGGAAATTGTAGACCAAATGATAAACCAGATAAATTTTTGGTAGTATGAGTAATATTGTAATACTTTGGGTGTTATTTGAATACCTAATCTTTTTATCCTCCCACTTACTCTTTACATCTATTTTAACAATTTCAAATGGATGAAAACCAAAACCTTCAAGGTTTAGCCACTGTCACTTTAATTCAGTTTTAAATACAGTTATTTGTGCCAATTTAATGCATGATTTTTGCAATTAGAATTTGAGTAGGGTTAATTTTTATTCTCAGCAGCTTTTTATTGCTTTGTTATGTCTAGACATAACATCTTCTGCAATAAACATTTGAGTTTGACTTCTTAATGGTACTGAGATGTTTACATCCTTTACAATGTCTTTGTAAGCCATCCATCATAAAAGTATAAAGTAAAATTTTCAGTCCTGATGCTACTTCTGGTGACAAACCATGAAAACAAGATTAACCTAAGAAGTCCTCTGGTGGAAAAGAGGTAAGACTGTTTTCTATTCAGAAACTAGTCCAGCAAAATTTAATTGTGCTGAAATCTTTTCTCGGTTGACATCTTATAGAAATTTCTTATCTTAAAGCTATACAAATATCAGAGAATATAGTGACTTCTCGATCTCTATTTTTCCAATAGGTTTGTTTGTTTTAAAGGCTAGATGAAGAACACAAAAGATAGTCACACACAGCTAATTTAATGCAACTGCTGAAGCTTTAATGAGAGCTTGAATTAAAGCTTGGCATTTTGGGGGGCGCCTGGGTGGCAAGTTGGTTAAGTGTACAACTTTCGGCTCAGGTCATGATCTTGTGGTTTGTGAGTTCAAGCTCCATGTTGGGCTCTGTACTGACAGTTCAGAGTCTGGAACCTGCTTCTGCTTTTGTGTCTCCCGATCTCTCTGCCCCTCCCCCAGTCACTCTCTGCCTCTCTCTCTCTCTCTCTATCTCAAAACCAAACATTAAAAAAATCTAGGGGCGCCTGGGTGGTGCAGTCGGTTGAGCGTCCGACTTCAGCCAGGTCACGATCTCGCAGTCCGTGAGTTCGAGCCCCGCGTCGGGCTCTGGGCTAATGGCTCGGAGCCTGGAGCCTGTTTCCGATTCTGTGTCTCCCTCTCTCTCTGCCCCTCCCCCGTTCATGCTCTGTCTCTCTCTGTCCCAAAATAAATAAACGTTGAAAAAAAAATTAAAAAAAAAATCTTGGCATTTTTTATTTTATTTAAAATGTTATGATAAAATTATGGCATTAATTTTTAATTTATTCATAATAATCTCAAATTATTTGGCAAATGTAAGATTGTTTGAAGGATGTGTTTTTAATCTGGTGATATTTCTGTAACTTTCTGCTTAGAAAAGTACACTCCGCACTTGTGCACACTAAGACTGAATATTATCCAGAGAGAAAGAAGTGAAGAAGCCACCTACTGTTCACATTATAGGACTATCTCCTCCTACTCCTGTGAATTTGCTTTAAAAACAAAAATCAGTTATTGAAGCAGCTTCCACAGACTAGATTTTCACTTGCCTGTAAATCTCACAATTCTATTTACAAAAGATATTCCATTATTTTAAATACCAATATTTGCATTTTAAAAGGAGTATTTATTGGTTTGGCAATGGGAGGGGGTGACAGCATGAAATGGATTGGAAAGCTGATAGGAGAGGGGATATAAAACACAGTAGAAGGCTTCTGGGATGCTTGAACATGAAATACAATTTCTGGTTTCATAAGTTCCTCATTAAAAGAAAAACATAACAGCAAGAATGAAATAGCCTGGATTGATTTTTTGGGGGGAAATAGTGCTCACTCACAAGAGATAGAAAGTTTTTTGAAATAAAATGATATTAAGAAACTCTTTCCATTTTAGCTAGTTTGCTACCTGATCAATTTAATCCACACACAGGCATTGGAAAGCATGGGATGAGCAGAAAAACAAGAGGTTACAAACTGTGGTATTAGGTAGAATTTGTAACTAGAACAAGAACAGATGTTGAAGCATTGGTACAAGAGAACTTTAAAATTACGTTCATGTCTGGCCCATCACACAAATAGCAGGTGCATATTATTCTTGGTGTTTGTATACTGGTTTTCCATGAGAAACTTCCCAAAAGTTGTTTGTTGTTGTTGTTGTTTGTTTTTTAAGGACTGTATTGAAGTGGAACATATAAAATGTGTAATGAGTAACTTGTTTATTGAAAGGCCTTAATTGGCATCTGGGCATTGCACATAGTTATCAACAAATATACATTCATCTTTCTCTATGTGAGACTTTATGCCAGACTTTGTGAGAGACTCAAAGATAAATGACATTGGCCTCTTCTCTTGCCGAAACTGCACTCTGCTTTGGGCCATGAGTCATACTAAGATGCAAAAAAGAAGTACCACCTCTCCTATGGAATGTCAGAAAAAAGACTGATCGCAGTGACCTCAGCTAGTGAGGAAAGGCTTTGTGGAAGAAATCAGACTTGACCTAGATTGTAAAAAAATGAGCAATAAATAATAATAATAATAATAACTCATAAGCTATATAATGTGTTATTGGTTTGAAAGCACTTTACTTAGGCATTACCTCATTTATCGCTCACAACTGAAGGAACAATGAGCAATCAAATTTGTCAGGTCAGGACGCAGTTGCTGTTAGGAGAACAATGGAGAACTAACATGAGAAGGGAAAGCTGGGGTCTGATAGAGAATCTGGGCCTGAAATCCTAGAAACTGTAAGTTTCAACTGTGTGTTTTAAGCTATTGAAAAATTTTTTGTGCACTGTGTGTGTGTATGATTTGAAAATAGGGTTGAGTTTTTTCCTTAGGTTAAGCAAATCATTTAGGTGCTCTTTAAAGCCCAGGAAATATAGACCATTAAGTGTATCCTTGGACAACTGCCTGATCTGGAAAGGTATCTAGGATTCTTCTTGTAACTGACCATTTCAAGCTAGAAGGAGCACTTCACCCATATGGTTTTACAGTTATTACAAATTCTTCCTCAAGTCATGTATGTATGAGGTGTTTAGTTGCAGAAAATAAATGATCAAAAACCTTCTTCGGCTAACCAAGTATGAGCACAATAAGGAAATATACAGGTAAAAAAAGGTCTAGAAAACTGTAGTTCCATCAACTGAGAAAAGTGCAGATTTATTCAAACATTCTTATTTAGAATTTAGTTTACTCCAAAAATATACAGTGAAAAATCTGCCAATGGAGTTAGCAAAGTCAGTGAAATGACCTCCACTCAGACAAAATGAAGAAAAATAAAGGGTACTTGTAAAGAACCATAGATAATTACCTAAACTTTTCCACACTTGACAGGTATATATGACCCATAATAACAATGTCTAGTGATGTAAGGAAAAGCTTCTGTCTTCTGTAAGACACAATGAGTCTATGCCTTTCTTATGCCACAATTTTTATTTTTCTTTCCTATGGGAAATCACTTTACAAGGAATAGATAATAAATACTATTTTGGGCTTACACCCTACAATTCCTTTCAGAGTGTATGAGACATCAACCTTAGTCTTCATGTTGTAAATGCTAATTACATCTTCCAAATAATATCCATGTGATATCAATATAATTTATCATACATACATACACTTATGAAAGATTAAAGTAGATGAAACTTAGTTATAGGAAACTTTACCTATGAAAACCTATGGCAAAAAAAAAGTTGCTTTCATGTAATTGAAAACTTCTGCACAGGTTCCACGTAAAATCATGAAAAAAAAAGGTTAATCTTAAGTAAACATACCCATACTTTTTATTGGGGAAAGGAGAATCAAAATTTATTAAGTATATAATGTGTTCCAGGTTATAAAAAACAGTTTTTGTAAGCACTTTAGGAGCTTTATCTAATAGGCTACTCTTTTGGAAAGCATACTTTCATATTCCTATTGTAAAGATGGGAAACTTAAAATTCAGAGAGTTTCAATGACTTACTCAAGTTCATGCATCCAATTAGTGATGCCAAATCAGCATTCTTTCTGGACATCATGTTGATTTCTTGTCCTTATTTTACAGTCCTCCTTTATCCTACCATCATTAGACAACCAGAGTCCTCAGGCTATTCCTATGATTCCCCCATTTTTAAAACTTATATGGAGTAAGGTTCTGTTAAGGTTTATTTCAGTTAAGTGGTCAACAGCCGCCAACTCATAATCATATGTGGCTTTATAGGAAAACGGAGGCTTTAACAGTTGGCCCAAGAAAATAAATAGGTACTAGGGAAGTAAATATCTTCTGGTTGAGCTTGAGACATTGGCAATATGCCATCAAAGGGGTTAATCTGCTTTGCGAAAAGGAATTGCTGATAACTCCTCAAACTACATTGAATAACTAGTTTCAATTATTAAAGAATACCAGTGTGATTTTGCCTACTATGTGAGACTGGAGGGCTCTTTTTTTGGAAAAATAAATTAATAATAATGGGATGCTTTTTGTAGTGTTTTATAATTTTCTGAGTTTTTTCAAGACATTTTAAGATTTGAAACTCAGTAGTCAGTAGTGGTTTTTTTTCCCTATTTTACAGAAAACAACCAACCAAAGCTTGGATGATGAAGGAACTGGCCCAGGTGTCCTGGTGGTAAGCAGTACAGCCAGACCTTACTATTCCATTTTTGTTTCTTTCTGACTAGGGCACTTCTCAACCCTACCCTTGATCCCTGTACAACTGAAATAAAAAATGCAGAAAATATTGCCTGTGCCCCCCTTGCTTTTGACTTTGGAAACATTGCTACATTCATGCTTTTCTTTTTCATGGTGATAAGGAATTGTTCTGATTTAATTTCTACCTAAAATGGCAAAGAGATCATTGTAAAATGAATTCGAGATTATTGCATCTGGGTTATGGAGAGCAGTCACTGTTGTGTTTGACTTCTATTAAATGACCAATGACAGGGGGATCAAGTCAAAGTTAAATAATTTAGCTTAGGTGGATATGTAAAATTCCAGACTAAAACTCTTGAGAGATACAAGAGTTAAATTTTAAACAAAATTGTAATGTCTTTTCTAGGTTTCATAATAGGGTTGTCTACAAAGTAAATGATATTCCTGGGTCATTTTGCCATCTTTGATAATAGGATCAATAATAATTTATGATATGGAATTCATAATATTTTTAAAATCTTACTTTCTCTGCCCAGCACTTGAGTCAGTGTTTTATTATCAATGGTAATATGGTTTCATTTTTAAAGATTTTATTTCTAAGATATTATTGACAGATGTACATATCTTCATTTCTTATTTGAATGAGTAGAATGGAACCATTTGTTATATGAGGTACAATGAGGCTATTTTGTGCATATGGTGCTGCAACAGGCCAATGGCTTCTTTCTCTACCTATTTTAACTCATTTTAATCACTGCCTTGACTACAGAGTCATTAAAGGCAGCTAACTGCACTGCCCACGGTAACATTTCTCCAATTCAATAGCAGAATGTATAGGTTTGATTTGTGAAAAAGAAAAGGCATTACAGATTGAAATGAAAAAAGATTAAATTTCATGTTAAATACAAGAAAAAGTTCAATGACTCTGGGAAAGGAAAAAGCAACTAAGGAAAATTAAGCCCAGTTTATAGATTTGTTCCAACATGGACTGTTTCACACTCTTTTTTATAGAAACTTTGCAAAGAAAGGACTGAAAGATTCACCCGTTCCAAAGATTAATGTGTACTGAACATTAAGTTCAGTAAAGCAAATCACCATTGTCAGTCATCTATAGCTACAATTTGTAGATTCTTAGTTATTTTGAGATTTCATTCATTCTGTATCATGCCATTAATAATTTGACTTTTTCTGATTATAAAAACAATGAATACTCATATTTTAAATTACAAAATAAGAAAAACAAATTTAGGAGATATAATATATATGCAATATAATGTTATATTATATATATATTTGGATTATAAGGTCTATGAAGACTTTTATTACTTAACATTACATTGTTAAATGTTTTAATAACATTTTTCAAAGTTTGAATCTTGTTTTCCTTTATCATAAATTAATCACATTTTTAGATTTTTGTTTTATACTGTTTTTTAAAAATAAATATGCAATCACTGTGCAAATCATTCAAATATAGCAGAAAATAACACATATTATTTTAAACAAGTAAAACTGTTAACCATGTGTGTGCATGTGTGTGTGTGTGTGTGTATGAGATAGAATGTTAAAATGCAAGTTTTATCTAAGGAACCAAGACATGAGTCAACATTCCTAAGTGAGGTGAAAGATCATGATGCTGGATTTACAAAGGAGATGTTTAAAGACCCATTATGTGTCTCTTACCTCTCACTCACATCAAAAGTAAATAAAGCACAGATATTGAGGATTAGCATTATTAGATTATTGAGATTATTAGATTCTTAAATTATTAGGGATACTAGATTTTTTATTGACATATAATTAACATACAATGTTATATTAGTTTCTGGTGTACAACATATTGATTCAACAATTCCATACATTACTCAATGCTCACCACGATAAGTGTAGTCACCATCTGTCATCAAACAATGTTATCACAATGTTATTGACTGTACTCCCTGTGCTGTACTTTCCATCTTCATGACTTACTTATTTAATAACTGGAAGTTTGTACCTCTTCATCCCCTTTATCTATTTCACCCATCCTCTGACTCACCTCCCCTCTGGCAACCACCATTTGTTCTCTGTATTGAAGATCATGAGAGAAATCCGCTGGTGTGCTCTAAGTGCTGAGACAGTTGTTTTTTCTTTTTTTCCTTCTCTTTTGACCTCGAGTCAAAGAGAAGTTAAGAGTTCCCTTTAGAGATCTTTGTATGTGTGTCCCTTTCCCCCGCGTCCCACCCTCAGTGTCTGACTTCTGTCTAGGAAATCTAATGCAGAAAGACAGGTAGGTTATACATTGATGGTGAAACAAATGGAAAGGTATTTGTCTCAGGCCTATGCTGCAAGTTTGTCAGCACAAAGCTTATTATGTGAAGGTGTGTCTTAGACTGAGGGGTGTCAGACTTAGCAAATACATTTACAGATGACAGTAAAATTTGCATTTCAAATAATGGGTATGTGTTTAATATGTCACATATGACATTTGGGGCATACTTATAAAAGTATTTCTTGCCCTTCTGAAATTCAAATTTAACAGATTATCCCGTATTTTATCTGTCGGTCCTACTTGGACAAGAGGAAAGCCATTTGTGAGAGAGACCCAAAGAGTGGTAGTCTTGGAGCCTATCCAAAAGGGTTCTAAGAGGGCTGAACAGATTGAATACAATGACACTGAAAACACCACTACTAGATATCTAGCAGCTGACTGACCCAGGGGTGAACAACTCATGAGAACTGAACCTCCTTTCTTGTCAATCAAGCATCTATAAGGCAAAGACATACAATACTATGAAGAAAAATGATTGGCTCTCTGGAAAATCCATGAAAACACTTAGGGCAAAGTAAACTTTAAATATCTGAGACAGTTGCCAAGATCAGAGAGCACCATAATTTAATCTTCATGTGCCACTTAGAAAAATAAGGGCTTTCCTCTCCTCTAATCTAAGCCTGGCTAGAGGAGTAGAAGTACTTAATAGAAGAGGAAGCCTCTTCCTCTTTGAGCCTACAGACTTCCAAATTATACCATGTCTGAGCTTGGGAGGCTCATTTTAACCTAAATCAAGTCTAGGATTTCACAATTACAAAAAGGGAAGTTTTTAACTTAAATTTAAACTTTAAATTCATGTTTTGTAAGTATTATCAAGATCTTATAAACTGAAATTACTTCAAAATGGAAAGTTAGAAAATAATAAATAATAAAGTAAGAAATTTTATGATAATCTGTATTTTTATCCATGGACAGAGGAAAAAATAGCTCACTCCAAAAAGATTTAAGGACCATGAGAGAAAAAAAATATATGGTGACCATATGATTAAATATCTTGAAATATGTTTGTTCAACAAGATTGTGCATACAGATGACAGATAATATACTAATACTTATCATCTTATCTTTTTCCTCTCTGTTTTATCCCCTCATGCCTATGTCTCCTCCATCTCTCAGTGGGGCATTCTCTCAGGGTAGGTGGGAGGGCAGGACTGCACACAAGAATGAAACAAAGCAGGGCGCCTGGGTGGTTAAGCTTCCAACTCTTGGTTTTGGCTCAGGTCATGATCTGGCAGTTTGTGAGTTCCAGCCCTGCACTATGCTCTACACAGAGCACAGAGCCTGCTTTGAATTCTCTCTGTCTTCCTCTCTCTCTCTGCCCCTCATGCTCTCTTCTCTCAAAATAAATAAACTTTTTAAAATAATTTTTAAAGAGAATGAAACAAAGCATCACACCAAATATTGGCTGATGTATAAAGTTAGCTCCAAATCTCTATTGTTACAAAATCCATTTCAATATGTATGCATGACTAGTAGGAATTTTCTCTAAGCTGGTAGGTCATTTTTAAAAAAATGTTTGTTTTTGAGAAAAAGCGATCACAAGCAAGGGAGGGGCAGAGAGAGAGCGAGCGAGGGAAACACAGAATCTCAAGCAGGCTCCAGGCTCCAAACTGTCAGTGTAAAGCCCAACTTGGGGCTCGAACCCACCAACCGTGAGATCATGACCTGAGCCGAAGCTGGACGGTTAACTGACTGAACCACCCAGGCGCTCTGATAGGTATGTCTTAATATAATCAGGGTTCTGAGATTTTTAGAAATAATTGATTTTCTAATGTATGCCATATACTATAATTTACATTAGAGCAACGGCTATATTTGTACAGCAGGATTATACTAAGTCATGCATAAAATGTCAGCACTTTATTCTAATTATAAGGAAAAATATGTCATTTTGTTCAACAAACTTATGGGATAGTATAGCACAAAACAAAGATCATACTGTTGCTGGGTTTTTTGTGGGGTTTTTTTCATTTTTAGATAAAATTTCATTTTCCCACTCACCTTATATACCAAAGTTAACTAAAAACATACGTAGTGGTCCTCAAAGACACAAAAGTCATACTATAGAGATGAATAAATGAAGATTCTCATTGCACTAATGATAGATTAACCTACTGCATTCCAGAGAAATAAAAGCTTCTTTTTTCAAATAGATAAACTGAGACAGGTTGATTGCAAACTGCAATTATTTATTCTTCAAATACTTCTTCAGATAAAATTCCTCAGGTAATTTGCTTCAGACAATGCCCCCTCTCAGGACACAGAGCTATCTTTGCTGAGCAATATTGTCTATACTGCTAGGATATCACTCATCACACTGGGTTAGCATTAACTGCACACAATGTTTTTAATAGGATTTGGAAATAGTTTTAAAGTTCAGGTGATATGTGATTTGCATCTTAAAGGATGAATAGGCATCATTAAGGTGAGGATAAAGGAAGTGTATTTTAGGAAGAGAGAAAAAAAATTGGAGAGACACAAGAGTATTAAAGGAAATGGTTAATCAGGGATAGTCAAGATGCTTGTTGTGGTTGGATGACAGGCTGTCTTGCCAGCTGGGCAGGAGGTATGAGATAACTCATGATCACCCTGGGAAGGACTTTAGTGAAGGGTAACTGCCTATATTTTTAACCTCAAACATGGTGCAAAGCCCCGTGAGGGTTTCAGAAGAAATACATGGCTAAATTCATTTTAATAATATTATACAATTTTAAAGAGAGAAAATGTTGGAAATCTGTAGGTAGTGGACTTTATCCCTTAGGGAATTGTTTATGTATTTATTTTTATTAACTTTTATTTATCTTATAGAGAGGTTGAGAGAGAACTCACCATGAGCAACGGACAGAGGGAGATAGAGAGAAAGAGAGAATTTCAAGCAGGCTTCATGCTCAGTGTGGATCCCGATGGGGACCTTGATCCATGAGATCATGACCTGAGCCAAAATCAAGAGTCACCAACTGAGCAACCCAGGCACCCCTCGATGCAATATTTTAAAAGATAATATAACTATGCAATAGATATGTAGTACAACACAAACAACTTTGAGCTGCATTCATCAGGCATTTCTGGGTTTTGCTCACCCCTACTGATTTCTGAGTTCATGGCTCTTACTGAAGGTGAACTAGAATGGGGGTATAGATTAGTATAAATCTCAGCTCCTCTACTTGACAGGCTATGAGACCTTCAGTTTCCCCATTTATAGATGGGGGTAAGAATATTACCTACTTTATGGTGTTGCTCTCAGAATTAAATGGTATAATGCATGTAAATGACTTAGCATGGAGGCTGGCAATATAAATGGCTTATATTATTAATATGGATAGATCAGTTAGGAAATTTGTCAAAATAATCAATGCCAGAGATGTTAAGTGCTTAGGAAGTAGGGGCAGGTTAATGATAGGGATATTTACAAAATTGCAGTGGATAGAATTCTATTTATATATAAAACTAAAAACAAAAAAACATTGAATTTTAGATTTTTTTCTTTTATGATCCAAACACTACAGTGGTGGATTGGCAACCGGTCAAGTTAGCATCTTCTAGAAGAGGATCTTCTTATGCTCTGTCAATCATAGAGTATAGGTAGCTGCTCCTCTATGTTAATACTCAAGGCTCTCTGTGACTATCTGTGTGATATAATGACCTTCACTGTGCCTATGAGAACGATGGATATATTTGGGCTGAAATCTTACTGTAGAAACCTCTACAGTTTAGGCGTAGGATAAAGCATTTTCTGCCACCTAGGCTCTCATTTAAGTTTGTTGTGCTTAGACAAAGGTATCTTGGATAAGAGTGAAATCCCTCAACAAAATCCCAGACTGTACTTCTTCAATGCTATTCTGACGCTAATGGCGCTGGACAGTGGGGGCTAAGAGGTGGTTGCCTCCCAGCCCCACATGGACTTCTCAGCCCTACATAGACTATCAACTGTCTATGGGTTTCAACTGCCTTTTGTGAAAGTAGTATAATTAGCTCCCGGTTTTTATTTTCTCCAGGAAATATGAGGATGTTAGAAGAATTCACAGCCCAGATACCTATTAAATTAGCCCCAAACTCCCACTCCCATTCTGTGAACAGAAGAAAAGTAAATAGCTTTGAAATTAGTACTATTCTATAATGTAGAAAAGCAAAATAAATGCTGTAGATGTTTCTACACAATTCCTAACCACACAGAGTAGAAGTGGAGTGGAGAGCCGCATGTGATGATGGATGATAATTATGTGTTGGTTCCCCAGGCACCGGTCTTCAGATGTAGACTCCCAGACATTGTCATATAAATAAAGTATTTAAAGTGAAAGAGGACACTTTATGCAGTATTTGACTAAGACATGACAGAATACAAAGGGCTACCAAATTGGGAAAAATAAAATATGAGTTTTAAGGTGGGAAGCTATTTCAGAATTTATAATTTTCTCAAATGTCTGAATAAATCTTAGGATGACATATAATGGGGAAACTGTATGGCTGTTTATACTTGCCTAAGGAAGAACAAGTATCCAATGACTCAGATACATTTAGATAATAAAGAACATAAAATTGAAACATGAGAATTTTTCCCTCAGTTACATGTTTTTGCCTCTCAAAATCTTTAAGATGATTCGTATTTTCAGTTAATTTTATGGATGAATAGTTATAGTTATTTCAGGGTTATTATACACGTAATTCATGTGGGTGTGAACATTTTTGTGTCATAACCACTGCAGACATTATTAGTCAATTACTGTATTAGTCAATCACTATATTCAATTATTATTAGTCAATCACTGTATTCATTCACACAGAAGCTGATTTTAGCCTCAGAATCTGCCTCATCAGAGAGCGGCTAGCTACCACTACCAATTAAGCAGAGTTGGCTCCATAGGTGAAACCAAGTTACCAGTCCATTCTAGTTTGTCAAGTCTAGGAGAATATAGGGAAGTTAGCATTCTTCTATATGGACAAAATTTCTACAAAAGCCATGCGGCGTTCCTGAGTTCCAATTCTCTGAGGCCCAAGATATATGTTTTCCATCAGTTCAGCATCCTGCATAACCTCAGTACTGAAATTCACAGCATGACTTTGAGAACATATTGATCCCATGACTCCTGTTCTCAGGGGTACTACAAACTGATACCATTTGAATAAATGTATTACCATTTGTTTGCACATTATGGAAATGCTGAATGGTTATTACACATAAAAAGAAAGAGCCAAAGTAACATTTATGCTGGAAACAGGAGGGAATCATTCAACCAAACATAGAAAGTAAAGCTATCCAATTATCAACATTTAATGAAGAGAGAAGCGTAACAGGAATATCCAGAGAAAAAAATTAAGAAGAAGAAAATACTTTCAGGAATTTGTAGCAGAAAGAGTAGATGATGCTTTATATGAATGTTGAAAGAAACTTTAGATCAAGATACTTAGAAATATTTGTATAATTTCAGAAAATTCGCCCTTAAAAAGGTAGACTATGACAGTAAAACTGGAAAAAAGAATAAACTCAATCTCCATCCAGTTTAATATTTTCTTAATTCTGACTTCTTAGCTCACCACTGAACCTTATGTCACTTGGAAGTGAGGCTATTCTTGATGTGCATACAAATGTCATCAGGAAAGATGACTGTATTAGTTTTTCAAGGCTGCCTAACAAATTACCACAGGCTCAGCAGCTTAAAGCAACACAAATTGTCTATACCAAGGATTCTTCATCAGGAGGCTGGGTATGAGTTAGCTGGATCATCTGCTCAGGGTCTCACTGGGCTGTAATGAAGATATAAACGAGCAAACACGTGAGGTTTAGAGTCCTACTCCAAGCTCCGTCACTGGTGGAATTCCTCTCCTTGCCCCCATATGAGCAAGGTCACAGTTTTCTTGCTGACTGTAGTCAGAGACCACTCTCAGCTCCTAAAGGCTGCCCCCAACCCCTTACCATATGGGCCCCATAGAAAGTTCACAGCATGAATGTTTACTTTCATTCAGCGGTGTATTTTCTGACTTCTCTCTCTGCAACTAATCAGAGAAAGCTCTCTAGTTAAGGGGTTCACCTGATTAGGTCAGGCTGCAGCAGGATGATCTTCCCGATGTCACATAACATCGCATCATTAAAAAAATGTTACCCATCACATGCACAGGTTCTGCCCTGAGTTTACCCAGGCTGCACACACCAGGGGGCAGGAGTCATGGGGAGCATATGAGCATTCTTCCTATCACAGTGACCAGGATAATTTAAGAATTGATTAAATGAAGACATAATAATACTTGCAAAAGTGGCATCAGTTGCTAGAACTAATACCTTGTATTTATGGAAAGCATCAATAAATTTAGCAGCAAATATTAGTTTCTGGAAATACTGACTACTGCTATTTACATCAGCCTATCAGGCATCTATGAACTTAGATCAATTGCTTTTCCTTAGTCCCAATACCCTCATTGGTCAACTTGGGATTTAACAATGCCAATCTCAGAGTTTTCCCAACATCAATCACAAGATTTTCTTTAAAGCGTTTTACAAAAAAAAAAGAATAAAATAAGTGTGAGCCATTGTTATTATAATTATTAAATCGTGTTGAAGCCCAAACAGCTATATTTTGTCTTGTTTTGGCTAATCTAATTATGGAAATGCATAAATTTAATATTTAACTTAAGGAATGTTATGATGTTTGATTTTCTGTAGGTTTCTTTTCTCTCTTTTAAAATTTAGACACAAAGATGCTTCTGCTGCCAGATTTAGCACAGGAATTTCCAGGAGCAGCGTTAGTACATCAAAGGATGCTCTTCTTAAATAATTCATCTAATTAAATTAATTCAGAGCAACTTTAAGGGTCTGAAACTTTTTGGATACCACTTCAGCTTATTGTAATGGAGTCTCCAAAAGAATTCCAAAATACACAGAGAATGAATGAAATGTGGAGAGTTTGTGTGCATATTAATTTTTATGACATTAGGAAAATAGGACAAAGAGACTAAGCATAGGAATAAAGACCTTTGATACACTATAAAGGAAAGTTCCTTCTTTATTATCAAAAGCATTTGACTATGAACATAAAAAGCAAAACAAATACCTAGAGCTTATTTTAGCTGCTGTCCATGTGGTTAAACCTAGGGATGACATACATGCATTGCTTCTCTAAAGGATAAGAAAGAGGGAAGTAGGTCCAGAACACTACAGAGCAAATAATAATCAGTAAAATGGAGTTTCACTGAACCAGTATTCCCTGAGGATAAAATATAACATCAGAAGGATCCAGAAGTTCAATTAAAGGAGGTTTCTCCATTAGAATAGCCAAAGTACATAATTCTTAAATTGTACAAAGTGGTGACAATCTTAAATACATTTTCTGAAATCTCAGTTAAAAAAATTTATATCCATTAAATTACAAAAGCAATATCTGAATTTAGATGTTACACCCCATCAATTTAGGGAAACCTTGTCCTATTCTTTTACCTAAGCTCTATCTAGAAACCTAATCCAAAAAAAAAACCCTGAAATTAAATTATTCCACTGGCTTTCAAAATCTACAATTGCAGTGACTTCACACACACACACACACACACACACACACACACACACACGTTAAAAATGTAATTATTGTCTGGTAACCAACACCAATTCATTTGCATTGGTGTCTTGTAAAAGTAGGTAATAAGGAAAGCTAGATGGGTCTTTTTAGCCTTTCAGACTATTTTAATTATGTAAACATTTTTCAACAAAGAACAATAAATTTTATACCTGGGACAGGTATAACAGGTATAAAATTTGAAGCATTTATAGTCTTTATTCTCCACTGAATAATAACTTTGCTACTAAAACTGATTTAAAATTTACCCAAATAAAACAAAGTGCTGATTGATACAAAAGGATTTTTTTGTTAATTTCTTCTGTCAATTGGCCTTAAATCTTAATAAGCAGAGAGGAATGGAGAGAGAGGGAGAGAGAGAACTATAATTGGGCATGGAGTGAGAAGAAAGTCTAAACCTACACCTTGAATTTCTGTTTCCTTAATATTTTTAATAAGTTTTTTATTTATTTTTAAGAGAGAGAGACAACATAAGGGAGAGGGGCAGAGAGAAGGGGGGCAGAGGATCTGAAGTGGGCTCCGCGCAGACAGCAGAGAGCCCAGTGTGGGGCTTGAACCCACACACCGTGAGATTATGACCTGAACCCAAGGCAGCCTCTTAACCGACTGAGCCACCCTGCCCCCCCCCCGAGTTGTCTTAATATTAAAAGTCAAAGACTTATGTAGTTTTTATAAATAAAAAGGATATGACAAAACATAACTTCCAAAAGTTAGGGGCATATGGGGCAGAGAAAAGAATCAGAAAAATTATCAAAGACCTCTAAAAAATATGGTATAATTACTTCAAGAGAAATAACATTTTTAATATGGTACTTCTTGTAAGGTTCTCTTATATTTTCAAAGGTCTTGATCAATGCAATATTTTCATAATATTATTTATAATTATAAGAACAAGGTTTCATTAATGTCTTAGCAAACATACACCTCTATGGTCTTTATATGCCAGGTGAAGGGCTCAATAAATTAGAAGCTGTAGATATTAATAGTAATCATTGTGATGTTTTTACTCTAAAAACTCCACAAGCTAGTCAAAAACTGTTCCCTAAGTATCCACTTAGGAATTTTCCATGGTCGGTCACAAGAGGTCCTTCATGAAGAATTTATGATGTTCGGCAGTTGGAATATGATTCAGTGTTTATCAATTTACAGATAGATCATAATACATACCTAATCTGCTTATCTATTAACAAAGTCACTGTGTATTGTCAATAAACGTAGATAGTATCTGAAGCTCTTGGCATTTCCATTTATCATGCAAGCCATACCTCCATACTGTCTGCCATGCCCAGGATTTCCTCTAGAGAAAAGTGGAACTTGTTCATTAAGCCAAATTAAGTAAAGGTGTCATATGATAACTAACTTCTGTCTATACAATCTTCTGTACAAACCAAACTATAGACAATAGAAAACCTTAAATTGTGCTCTCCTGTTTCATTCCTGTTCGTGAAATCTCTACGCAGATCTAGGGAAAAGTATTTAAAAATGTCAAGCAGTGGTGGAGTCTTTTATTCAAAGGAATTTTTACATTAAATGGTTCCTAGGCTTTCACATTCTTGAGATGCCCATGGCCTACGCTAGAAATTGTATTAATCTATAAAGTCAGGAAAGGTAGTTTCAGGGCACATTCCATCTTTCAGCACGTTGTACTCAAAACTTGCTGGGACTGATTTGATGAGGAAAGGGGTCAGGGCTGGGGAAATAGGTAAATAAGCAATTCTTAACATATGGAGGCAGCCAACCTACAAAGTGGCAGAGGATATGGATACTCATTTATATTGGAGAAATAAACAACATTATTTAGGCAGGTTTACTATTGAATTGGAAAATAGAAAATTCCTTGGATCATGTCCCACCCTGATGCCTATGAGAAAAGGGACAAAAAGAAAAAAAAAGGCAACATCAGCAACCAACAGAGAACAGTTGCACAACCTCCTGTGATATACTTTAGAGATGATGACCAGAAGGATAACAATATGTAGAGCAAAGAGTAATGTCACAGAAGTTTTACTTAAGAGATGACAAAATTCTGACAATTCTTATAATGCCCCTTGCCAACAAGACCAAATGAAAGCCAAACAGTTAAACGCTGAATTGGAGAATGATCTATACCAATCCTCCCAGAAAAGTAATATCACCTTTCAGGTAGACAGAAATTTCTAAAAAGTCTTTCAGAAGAGAGAGTATTGTTTCAACTGGGTTGTCTTGATGAACCCTCCGTTGCCCTGGACACACGAGAATGGCGATAACACAAAAAATAGACTCTCAGTCTGTAGCTTTTTGCCAACCTCCCTTTTCTGACATATCTTCATTGAATGACTAATTGTGACTCTATTTCCACTGGTCAGAGGCCAGTTCTCTCCCTCTCTTTGAACTATACCACGAGATCCTGATATATTGGAAGGAATAAAAAACAAAGAATCATCCTAGAAAAAATATAACACAAAGAACAGAAGGTAAGTCCTCTTGATCATTTTGTGCTTTATAACTAGCTAATAAGAATCTAAATTCCATAAAAAAGAGCTCAAACTATAGTTAAGAAAGAAAATAGATGAAAGGAAGATTTGAGAAAAAAGGACATGTTTTAAGACAAATGGCATCATTATAATACCAATGTATGTTAAAATATTAAGAAACAGAATAAATGGGCCTAAAAATCAATTTATTTATTAACTCTTAAAAGTAGTGAAGGCAAACTAAAGTTACACGTGTATTCAAGTATGTGAATTCAGCCTATTAGAAATAGAAAATATCCAAAAGGATCCAATATGAGGATAATTGGTTCATGAAATAGAAAACCAAACAAAACTGGAATAGATTAGACATGGATTTTTTTAATGGAGGAAGGCTTTAATCATATCATAGAGCATCTCATGTTAGAAAAATCTGATGCAAAAGTCTTCAACACCAATACCAACTTTATACGACTTAAGCTGCTGAGCTTCAACAACAAAGAAATTATGCATCCTACCAAAAAAAAAAATAGAAAAAGGAAAATGTGTTCTAAGAGAATTAAAAAAAAACAATAGGAAGTTATCGTCAATCATGAAAAAACTCTAGACATATTTGAGGAAACCTCAAACGAAACCAGAGAGAAGTCATGACGCACAACACTAACACCATGCAGTACAGACACAAAACAGGATTTCTAAGGGGCAGACAACAACTTTCCAGCAATGTTCTGATGCTTTATGTGGTTGCAACATAGGTTTGTCAAACACGAACTTCTTAAGGGAAAAGAGAAAGGGCTAAATAAACATTCAATTTATTTATTCTTTTCAAACTAGGTACATTCAAGTTTATCTAATATTAAAATATGGAATCTGGCCTGAGTAAAGATATGGAGACTTGGGGAGAAAAGACATAAGTCTTAGAATTAATGGTTTGAAGTATTGATGAAATTAGCATCTAAGTGGGCAGTAAGTGAGTTGGAAGAGTAAGAAAAAATACCAGAAGACTGTTTGAAACAGAATTTTGTAGTTGTTGCAGATCTGTGCAGCTTAGAATAGAATCCCTGTGAGTGGGTAATTGTGGTAGCGTGTAAAAAAAAAAAAAATATCACTGATGCAAAATAAAAATCAAGGAATGGAGAAGCCATGCTATAGAAAACAACAGAATAAGTGATAAAGTTATTTTTTATGAAAAAAAAATTATGCTTTTAAAATCAGTGATTGCTTAACTATTTTCTACCCCAACATAACTAAGGGGTATAACATACTATCATCATTCATAGAGGGTGGATTCTTAGGGAAGGGATGCATTTGGGGCCATGACTTCTTGGAAAGTTATTTTTATAACATCATGAGACACATGCAAGGCATTTTGAATTTGAAACAGTGTTCTCCCCATCATTCCCTCCTCTGAACCACTCCCAGGTAAAACTTATTATCCCCTGCTTTTATTATACTAAATTCCTTCATGTCAATCTAAAACGCATGAAACAATTTCTTCTACTGTACAAATTCAAAATTATGAGACCCCTGCACAGTTTAGCACAATGCAAGTAGGCAGTCATCAAGGTGAACCTCACACCAAGTATGGGCAGTGACATCGCTGATGTTCCAGTATGATGTATCGGGAGTATTTCCATGGTTGATGTCACACTGAAGGTGCCATACAGACCATTTACGTAAGAATGGATCCTTACTATATATGTAAGTGTTTTAGCCTGAGCTCATTCTTGTGGAGGTTAGATTAGATACAGGGAGGAGAAAAGTTACTTGTTTTGAATAAACGAGTAACTAGGTTTAACGCCGAACTATGATACTGTTCGATCCTCATGCTTTGAGATCCCATTTTGATACATTATCCTGATTTTAGAGCTTAAGACTATAAGGCTTAAAATGGATGAATGATTGCTTGAGGTGGCAGTAATTAAGTGACAGACAAGAAATTTGGATTCATGCTTTCTGACTCTCAAACTCACTGCGCTCGCGTTATATGGCAGATGCCATGCTGGTCACAAAGGCTATAGCTTCACTCTTTCAGGATTTGGTTTCCAGACGTGTAACAATAACTGAGAATACTTTACAGATGATAGAGTAGGATTTCATTTTTGTAACAACAGAATTTTCTGACATTTCAATACAGGCTACTCACGGGTTGGCAAGCAGGAGAAATATTGTAATATCAAAGCTATGCCTTCACCTTAATCTAAATGCAATACAAATACATTTCTATTTCTTTTAGTTAGCTCATAAAAAAAATCTCCTATTGTTTTTGCCTTTACTCATATAGTGCTCTTTTAAACCTCTCATTCCCTCCACATGCTCTTGTATCCTTATTCTCCAGGATGTTGTATTCTTTAACTTAATATACAATACGCCCCAGGTATCATGAACTTATGATTTCAGTATTATGTGATCAGCAAGCTTAATTAATCTAAAATAAATGCATAAAAATCCTATTTTTGTATGATCATATACCCACAAAAGATACAAATTTAATCACAAAGTGTCTAGTCACCAGCATGCCATAAGTTTTCCTGATATCTGTGTTTAAGTTGATAAACATCATATGCAAAATTATCACTGGTTTAATTTTTTTAAAGAAACATTAACAAAAGAGCCATTTAGATGGCACCATCCCCTAAAAACAATAAAGACTGAAATATTACTAAAAAGTTTATTTTTGAAGACATCATAAAGTTAACTTTGAATATAATTACTTAGGTATGTTGTTCTATGTATGTCGTTAATTTTTTTTATACCAGTAAAATTTCTAGACACATGGGTATCTCCCTAAATTGTTAGATATC
Source organism: Prionailurus viverrinus (assembly GCF_022837055.1). Taxonomy (NCBI): domain Eukaryota; kingdom Metazoa; phylum Chordata; class Mammalia; order Carnivora; family Felidae; genus Prionailurus; species Prionailurus viverrinus. Next base: position 122,506,179 of record NC_062566.1, on the reverse strand, counting down.
TGTCATTCTTTTCACCACGGCTTGTATAGCCACCTTGATATAGTCATCTTCAAGACAGGTACGTTGTAATGCTGGATTTATAACATGGACTCCAAGTCTACTTTCTGAGGGAGGGCAGATGGCAGAGAATTAACATATAAGCAAACATATTCCATATATGTTGCATATACAAATTCATTTAATATTACTAACAGTCCTGGAAAGAGATGACATCAGCATCTCCATTTGACAGTTGAAAAATAGGAAACTCGGGGATATACAGTTATTAGAGTTGGAGCCAAGTTTCTGCCGCCCCTCCCCCCAACCATCATCACATACTACCATGCCATCTCAAAACTCTTCAGATCCCTCTTGTAGTGGATAATTTATGCATCCTGACCTCAACAGACACTCAGATCTCTCCAATTTCTTCTGTATGGTTTCTTATTTCTGGTGATATGCATTTGTTTATTCTGTAAATTCCCAAATGTCAGAGGCTATATCTTCCACTTCCTGTAAAACTACTGACACCTTACAGTGGATTGATTGATAGAGGTTTCTAATAGTCAGATAATGAGCATTAACATAAATGTTCTTTCTCTTTGCACATATGGGTCAAACTTTCTGCAGTCTCATTTTCACATTCCATCTGAGTGCATATGTCATTAGAAACAACCCATTGACATAATGTGGAATGTCTGCTCCTTTGTGTGGACAGATGGAAGGCTCCATCCAGACAACTGTGAAAACATTTAACAGTAACATAAAATAAACTCTTAACATTATATATGAATACTGAAATCAGTATATTTTGTGAAGTGGTGAGTGAATGAGAAGTTCAAGAACATGAATATTTAGGTATTTAGGCAGAGAAATAAAGGGCTGGCATAGATGTAGGACTGTTCTAATTTATCACTGACTAGTGGTGGGGGGATGCAATAGGATTCTAGAAGCTGCTTAAGTTAAGGAGATGGATTGTGTACTGGTAACAGTACGGTTTGGGAGAAAACTAACAAAGGAGGAAAAGATGATGGTTTGAAAAAAATGACAAAAAATTGTGTGTACGTGAGTAGGAGTTAGGTGGAGGAAGGGGAAAGGTGTTGTAGTACCTTCTGGGGTCAACCCAGAATGCAGAATATGTGACGTTCAGAAGTCGAAAGAACAGTAGCAAAATTGGAAATCCTGACACAGTTTCTGCGTCTTGTCCACACTGTCTTGCAAAACCAACCCTATATTGATCCTTTAACCAACATCAGTTAGCACCTTACAAGAGGAATGGAAAAACTGAATTCTAAGACATGGAAACCGCAATATAAACATATCTTCTTTTCATTTGCATTGGCCCCCATGAAGTTATTCTCAACTTGTCTGTATTGAAAGTTCCAGTGTTGCATCTAGACAAGAAAGAGTGTTCTTGAGCCTAGACATTTACATATATGGAGATAGGTATGAAGACACTCATAATTCAACATGGGTAAAAATATAGATAAATTTCACTAGTTATAAGTATTCCACTTTATTTTGAATAAACTTCACATTTTTCCTATTGCCTCAAGATGCTACATTATGTGGTCTCCATCTCTACAAAGTTATCTCATACCACTTGCTTTCTTTTATGCTATGTCTCTGTCAGTTTCTAAAATATATGAAGTGAGTTAATGAAAGGGGGAGGTTCTACTTAAAAATCAAGAAAGGAAGAGGTCAAAGAAAAATAAGGGGCCCAGGATCTATGTACTCTTCATACTATCTACTGCAGAGGGAGACAGCACCTGGACAAATGGACATTTGATACTCTAGTTCTCAAGTATATGATGCCTGTAGTGGACTGACTGATGATCTCAAAAAATGGCAGTGGTGCTCACTTTGTCAGCACATGCATTAAAATTGGAACACTACAGAGAAGACTGGCATGGCAGGGATGACACACAAATTGGTGAAGCATTCTGTTGTTGTTGTTTTTAATGTTTATGCCCCTGGAAACTGTGGGTGTGACTTTATTTGGAATAAAAGATCTTTGTAGGGGCGCCTGGGTGGCTTGGTCAGTTGAGCGTCCGACTTCGGCTCAGGTCATGATCTCACAGTCCGTGGGTTCGAGCCCCGCGTCGGCTCTGTACTGACAGCTCAGAGCCTGGAGCCTGTTTCGGATTCTGTGTCTCCCTCTCTCTGTGACCCTCCCCCGTTCATGCTCTGTCTCTCTCTGTCTCAAAAATAAATAAACGTTAAAAAAAAAAAAAGATCTTTGTAGATGTAATTAAGGATCTTGAAATGAGGGGCATCTGGGTGGCTCACTCAGTTACGCATCTGACTTTGGCTCAGGTCATGATATCACAGTTTGTGAGTGCAAGCCCCACACTGGACTCTGTGCTGACAGCTCAGAGCCTGAAGCCTGCTTCAGATTCTCTCTCTGTCTCTTTCTGCCCACCCCCACCCCCCGCTTGTGCCCTCTGTCTCTCTCTCTCAAGAATAAACATTCAAAAACAATTTAAAACAAAAAGAATCTTGAAAAGAGATTATCCTGAATTATTCAGATAGGACATAAATCCAGTAACAAGTGTCCTTGTAAGACAAAGAGAAGACAAACATGGGAGAAGGTGATGTGACTATAGAAGCAGAGATGGGAGTGATGTTGCCTCAAGCCAAGGAAGGCACTTGATACCTCTGACTTTCAGAAGTTGGAAGAGACAAAGAAGGGAGGCTCCAGATAGAGTGTGGCCCTCTAACATCTTGATTTCAGACTTCTGTCCTTCAGAGCTGTTAGAGAATGCATTCCTATTATTTTAAGCCACCCAGTTTTTGGTAACATTTTCATAACAGTCCCATGAAAAGAATCAAGTACACCTAACAGTAGAGATAGATGTATCAGGCTTTTAGGATTTTGCTCATCAAGGTTACTGAATGAACTCTCTCTTAGCTAAAATGATGCTTAACAAACATTTTATTATGTACCAGTTAATTAAGTAGTTTTCTCAGAGGAAAGAATTGTATTGGTCATCCAGTAAAATATTACAGTGCTTTTGACATATCTATTAATATAATGGAATTCTAGTTTACTTTGTAATCTCCTAAGATTTTGGTTAGCTTGCCTCAATGCAAAGATACTAATCAATTTAAGATACCACAACACAATTAAAGCCCTGGAACTTAGTATGATTACAGTAAAAGATGCAATATCCTGCAAGTCTTTGCCAGAGGTGTTTCCAGAAAGACCAGAAGGGATCATGAAACTGTTTATAATGGCCAAATTTGATGCAAGGAAGCTTGTACCTATATTTATTCTTGCCTTTTCCTTACTAATCTTTAAATAGGTAGAAAGCATATGGAGTTAAAATCTTAGAAGGAGGTAGAATTTAAGGCAAATATATAAATAGGGATTATTCTTTTCTTTCAAATTACCCCTTTTGTCATCCCTCTTTGGGGTCCCACCTACTCACTTGTGGGTATATTCTCTTGAATTACAGAACAATTTTTCCGACTTTCCTACCAAAATACAAATAATTCACTATAAATAGTTTTATTTTCAACTCATGTGTTCCAATCATCATGTCTCATTAAAAAGAAAAATAAATATACAGGGCAGTTTCATTGATACTAGTGGGAAGACCAGAAAGAAGATGGGGAAAAAAATGGCGTATCAGGTTCACACTCTAGTGAATGAGCTGATTCCTAGCATTTAAATACAAATAATATCTCATTGATGGAAAACTAATTTTTCCTAACAGCTTATCATTATTAACATTCGAGTCTTCCTTAAAGGATTAAAAAAAAGGCTATGATTCAATGCAACAGAAACAAAATACAATTATACTTTGTATAGGAAAACACAATGGAAGGAACTCTGAATTTTTGTGAAAGACCTACCTCATTATAGCAATAGACGAGATGTAATTTAGTTAAAATGTCTTCCTGGAGACTTGGAGGGGACACATTTTTGTCAACAAACCCTGTTCTCTCTGGGAATATAACCAAACCTTATAGAGAGCAAACAGCATCAACTGACTACATGATATGCGCAGCACCATTAAGAGATAGAGATCTCAGTGTTTGGAGTCAAGTAGCTGTGTTAAATCCCAATGATATTTCTTTATAACTATGTCACTGTGAATTATATTCTTTCTCATGAGCATTTTCTTTACCTATGAAATGGAGATAATAGCAGCATTGTTGGAAGGTTTAATTGCAGTAAATATAAATAACATCACAAAACTAGGTAAACATATGTCTCATTAAATGGTGGGCTTTATTACTGTCTTCATCATAATCACCATCGTCCACTTTATAAGATTCATATTTAGGAAACCAATATGGGAAGATTTGAAGTTGACTTTCATTAATGAAAAACCATAGGGATTAACTGCATGAGATATATACTTGCTGAATGCAGTCAGAGATACTGGCAGGTTTCAGAAGAGGTGGTTCCCTCTTCCAGTTTTCCCAAAGATCAATTGCACAATGTCTGATGATCTTACACAACTCTGATTGGTCTGAGTGGCACACACTGATGTATATGTCAATTGCAAATGTCAGGTTAATAAAGCATTCCAAATAGAATTTTTGCACTATGTAAATTTATATGCAGCCTCAAATTCAGAGCTCTAGTCCTTGATAACTTACTTTTTCTTAATGTTTGTTTATTTATTTATTTAGAGAGAAAGAGAACAGTTAAAGGAGAGGCAGAGAGAGAAGGAGAGAGAAAATCCAAAGCTGACAGCACAAAGCCTGACAGAGGGCTCAATCTCACGAACTGTGAGATCATGACCTGAGCTGAAATCAAGAGTAGGACACTTAACTGACTGAGCCATCCAGATAATCCTAACTTATTCACTTTTAATCTGTTCTATGATTCCATCTCTTTGAAGCCAGCATACATATTTTTTTTCAAGTGAACATATTTCTAGCTAAGAGGCTGATTTGCTTTAAATGTATTATAATCAAAACATCTGCTGTTTCCTTCTTGATAAATTGGGAATGTGTTATGGGGTTTTATTTGTTTGTTTTCCAGGGCATTTTTGTACTTGAGAGTTGTTTGAGGTCTATTAACTGTCAGTATTGACTACTATTGTATTCCCACAGTAAAAAATTTGTCAAGAACAATGTAAAATTACACATACCTATGATCTCTCCAACAGTTTCTCCTTCAATTACTGGGAATCAAACTCTTTGGGCCTGGAAGAGTGACAGACTTACTTCTGCTGGTCTGAGCCCCTGCAGTACCTCTGTCCTGTTGGCTAGGTTGCTTTTTTATTGTATTTGCTAATTTCTTTTTCATATGCTCTTTCTCTTCTAAAGGAGCAACATACACTGCTTGTGTGTATCATGTTTTCCTCCATTTTCTATGAAGAGCTATATCTAATATTCCCAGTGGCTCAGGATCTGAGCTTTTGTATTAGTCAGACATGGAGGGAGGTACATAACTGTCCAGCTACCTTTTGCTCTATCAATCTGGTTCCTGAGTTACACCTATAGCAGGAAGATCATACTTACAGGTAGTGGACATTTCTCAAATAGTCTAGAATCCCTTTTTCTGGCAAGGATTGTTTTAGTTTTTATACATATTTTAGCGTGAAACTAAAGAGATTCTGGTAAAGGCTTTAGTCAAAAATTATTTTGAACCAGAAGACCTGATAGGGTTTAAGAACTTTGAAATTAGATAAAAACAGATGTAACTAATAATAACCATTATACTAATGGATGTAATTTCCCACAGAGAAAAGAAAGGGGGAAAGGAAGGCATTAGTTATATTTAGCAAAATTAAGAGGAAAAGAATAAACAGTAAACACCTAACATCAAGACAAGAAAGATGACAGATTCAAGAACAAGTATTTTAATTAAAGCAATAAATGCGAATGAGTTAAATTTCAGTATTAGAAGACAGATCAAACATGAAACAAAGTCCAAATGTCTGGTAGTTTCAAGACATGGTCTAACACAGAAGACACAATGAAACTAAAATAAGATGATAAGCTAGTAATCACAAATATGCCAGGAAAACATGTAAGTCAGAAAAACATTATTAAAAAGTCTGCACAAGCTAAAATCATAAATGAGGCAGATAATTTCCACTCAAGACATTCAAATATAAACAAAAAAACACCCCCAAAATGAATTAAATATCAGCTATAGAATACTAAAACTATTAAAATTATGTCTCAAAGAAGAAATCAAAAAGGAAAGATAAAACAAGGAAATTTTAAAAATGAAAAATTATAGATTATAAAGAAAATATTTAATTTTTCTGCCAATAAAATGTATTCTACTAAATTATGAGGCATGTTAATGCTTATCAAGCAGTCTCTCCCAACCTGACAGATAATAGTGTAAATTTTGTACCTATTCTGGAAGGTGATTTTGCAGTATATGTCAAATTACAAATCATTTGGCTGTAATATTCTTTGAGAGATTTAGACTCAAAGTTGTTAAGCATATTGTTATTCATACGTCTATAAAGTTGGAAACAATCCAAATGGCTATCAATATGGAATCTAAAAAATGATTTCTATTATTTATATTGTATGTATCATATCTATGCATTGCTGGATACATAAATTGCTCTACATATATAAAACCATCTAATTAGAAGAACAACTATATTGAGTAGGTATTCCTTTTAGTTTTCATATTTGGAAACAGAGAGTAAGAGGTTAAAGAATTTATTCAAGTTCACATGTCAGTCATGGTGAAGTGGTAATTAAAGCTCAGGTATTGGAACACTTGAGTGGTTTAGTCAGTTGAGTGACCAGCTAGATTTCTGCTCAGGTCATGATCCCAGGGCTGTAGGATCAATCCCTATGTTGGGCTTCATGATAAGTGTGGAATCTGCTTAAGATTCCCCCCACCTCTTTGCTCCTTTCCCCAGCTTGTGCTCACTCTCTAAAAACAATTTTTTTTTAAAAAGCATATCTGGCTCTGGAGCTCAGGTTCATAATCTCTATGCTATAAAGTTTTTCAAATTAGAGCATCCATTATTATAGAATAATCTGTATCCATAACACTATGCTTTTAAGAATTTTCTTTTTTACATTATGAAAAAATTACCATGATATTGATAAGTGAAATAAAATTCTACTTTGCGAGATACATGAATACATAAAGGCAAGGCAGGCATGGTTTATACACAAGGTGTTGCCAAAAAGGAAGGAACGGATTCATAAGGTTTTTACATTATGAATTTCCCAACATTTCTAAAATAAATTTACCTGAATTTAAAAAAAAACATAATGTGGCAGTAAATGATTAGCATTTTGTAACATAACCTATTATATTGTCTCATTATCATCTAATAACACTGATGTGCAAAACAGCCAAATAAACAGTAGCAGGGGTTCTTGGAACAGGGCCTATAAAGTATATATTTGTTTTTTCTTATTGATGACATTGTTTCTCATCCAAAATTATTCCTATAAAAAATTTTGTGCCAGACTAGTGGCAGCAAATCAAGGTCTACATCTAAATAATAAGATAGGTATACGTGGGTAACTTTGTGGACACACACACACACACAAAATACTACACATTATATAAAAAAAACAACAACAACAACTAAATAAAGTCTTGTTGAACTTCTATATAACAGAGAAACATTTTCCAGAACTTTTACGCATACCACAATATTAACCTGCATAGCAAACAGCATACCTCCATATTTCTATTTCAATACACTTTGTCAGATTTCACAGATCCAAGATGAACCACATTCTCTTTCAGGTCCCCCTCCTTTCTCAGTCTACCTCTGTTTATTTTATTTTTTATGCAAAAGTGAGAAAATTAGAGAAAGGAGAATAAAACTATTTGCCAGAGAGACACAGGTCTCTTTTTCCTTGCCATACTCCAGGTAAAATTGTTTTTTGTATGACAAACATAGGAACCTAATTATTATTTTCAAAACCAATACAAAAATATCAAATAAAAGAGCAGGAGCAGGAACAATCCCTAGGTAACAGATGAGCACAGAAAAAACCTCCTGTGGAGCTAGAATAGTTTGATAAATATTTCGGATTTGAGATATGTCCATGAGATAGGAGTTGACTTCAAAGTACACATTTTTGAAGGAATGTGTTAATGAGTACTTGGGGTGAATGGGAGAATAATAGGAGCATATTCTCTTGAGATGAAATGCACTTATTATTCAGCCCTCTGCCCACATTTACACTAGAACCTAAATCTCAGCCTAGAAAGAATGCATTGCCAAAATTACTGCTCAAACTGTCAAGTGGATCATGTCACCCTCTACTTAAAACCCAAGATACTTCTTCCATTTTCTTCTAGTGAGGTATAGATCCATGATGATGTCACTGAAAATCATTTATAAGCCAGTCTCAACTGCACTAACTATATTCCTTTTCAGACTCCCTCCTAAGTACCGATCCCTCTTGCTGGAAAATATTCTCAACATTCCATAAAGAAGCCAAACTCTCAAACTTCTGTTTTTGCACATGCTTTTCTATCTGCCTTGTCCCTTCATCTCACCTGCTACTGAGATGTGTTTTTTTCTATTTATACTTCTGGCTCTGATTTTTGTGCATAAAAAAATATTTATATCTGAGTTCCTCAAGGAAATCGACTACACATTTTTCAAAGTCACATATTCTTAGCACCCAACAGAGTGTCAGGCCCAAATAATTAATAGATGTTGATGGAATTAAAGACTAAATGATGCATGCATTTGTTGACAGACACTACTAAAATGAATCAGGTGCAGTTGTGCAAAATCTACGTTTCTAAAATGCTTAGATGTGAATGTTATTTTTTCTAAATTTCTAGAAAAGTTAAAAAATATATAAAATCTGTCTCTTTCTGCAAGGATCTAAATCTAAGAGCTACTATTGATACTATTGCTGTGCCACCAGATTAACCAAGATGATTCACAACATGGAAGGATATCAGAGGGGATATTTGAATAGTTCAGAACCCCCTTGCTCATCCATCCATAGGCTATCAGTTTGGATGATGGCTGATGTTGATCAGGTAAGATGATCTGTAGCTCTTTTTTAGTGGTTTGTCTTTGCTTCTGGGGTGGGGGTAGGGGATGTCTTCCCATAACACTCCTACAGCATTATGGTAATAATTAGAGCATTATGTTAATAATACAGCATATGTTAATAAGTCCCTATCTTTCTCTTGTATAAGCTCTGGTATTGTGCCTGTGTAATCTTCAGGGCTCCTGATGATGACAATGCTAGTACCCATACTCTGACCACACCCCTCTCTGCTTAGAGCCTAAGAGCAATTTGCTATTTGCTAGGACAAGGCAGAATAAATGCTTTTAGTTTATATGCACTTACTTATGTCCTTAAGTATATAAATCTGAGTTACTACAGATCCTTAGTTAATAAAACATTCTCATCATTGGCTTGCATTGGGTCTCTCTTGTTCCATTTATTAATTTGTTCATTTCTTTTTAACTCATCCCTACTCTTACTTTCTCCCATATGCAACTGTTCTTATGTGGTTAGGGCACTTGATTTATATACACTGTTACAAATGCATTTTGTAGTTTTTTTTTTTCCCCATAAATTCCTTCTATTTTTATTTAACTTGGCAATATGCTTTTTTCACATTGCTGTGTACATGTTTTTTATGTCCCCTCTACTGCTATGCAGTATTCCAGAGTGAAGATCTACTATGTTTTGTCATTCCCTGAAAGATGGCTATCTAAATTGCCTCCAGCTCCTGGCTATGTAAACAACACCTCCAGCAACATCCTCAGATGACTATGTTGCTATGCAAATATTTCCTTGGGGCATATTCCCAGATAGGTGATTGGTGCATCAGAAGGTATCTATAAATATACTGATTTTGACCAAGCACTGCCAGATTGCTCTTCAGAATGGTTGCACCAGTCTACACTCACATTAACAGTACCTAAGGGGGCCTACATGTCCACCAATATTTTGGTAGATACACTTTCTAATCTTTGCCACCTTGCTAGGTGAGGGGGATATCTTTGGGGGTTTCTTTCTTTCTTTCTGTCTTTCTGTCTTTCTGTCTTTCTTTCTTTCTTGATGAAATTGAGCATCTGTAGATATGCTTCTCTTTGGGCTTTTCTTATTTCTAAACTGCTTCTATATGGTGTTCCTTGCTCATTTTTCTAATTGGAGTCTTGTTATTTTATTTTTGATAACCTGGCTAATTTTAGATTTTATCCATTACTGCTCTTCTTTAAAATTAGAATTACAAGTATCTTCTTTTAACCTTATATTTATTTAAATTGCTCTTTTATCCTTTGCTAAGAATTTTTGTGCTATCTTTATAATTTCTACTTTTGTAGTTTTATTTAAAAAGATATTTTCTCTTGTGGTTGTCTATTAAATTTGTAGATTTATCTTTGACTCTTCGATGCTCATAATTAGAATTCAGAGTTCAGTTTAATCTTCTTCTTAGTGAAGTTATTTTCCTGATGCCGTCTGTTAAATAGTTTGTCCTTTACAAATTATTCATGGTGTCATTTTAATCATGGGGAATTCGTTTCCCAAATATATATGGAACTCTTTTTGAAATAACCATTTTATTCCATTTGTGTGTTTAAGACACACTGTCATTAACATATTATTTTTATTAATATGACATTTAGTATGTATTTTACCATAAATCTTTCCTCCTTATTCAATTCTGAAGTTAAATTATCTCTCTATGGTCCTTAGTTCTTCAACACAAAATTTTAATTTGTGAGGGTCTCTCCTAAAATTCATCAGTCACTGATTCTGACTGTGAAGGACTGAATATAAAATGTCCAGATCATACATAACAATAGTATTTTGACCCACAATCTGAAGTAAGCAGTCCAGGAAATGAACCCATTATCTATAGCAATTAGCCTCTTGTGTGGACAGTCAGACGACTACCACTAGTAAATAGTCAAAGAAACCAAACAATAACCCCTGTGACAATTGGCCCAAAAGAGCCAGGACTTGGTTAATAACAGACAGCTTTCCTAAGTTTTGTCCCCACTTCTACCTTAGGACAATCAGAGAAAGCCAAATATGAACCCCTACCCAATCACAAAGGATACCACTCTTCTATTTAGTCTATGGTTTTACCACAGCACATACCATAGGAACATACTTAAAGCCTTCCCTTTTTTTCCACTATAAAGCTTTCCCACTCTTCTGCCTGCTTTTGAGTCTCCTGCAAAATGCAGTCAGTGATGGTGGCTGACTCCTTTGGTAGAATAGCTCTGAAAAAATAGAATTTGCCTGCTCTTATTGGGTAAGTTTATTTTCACAATTTTATTAAATGTATAGATTAATTTGGGAGAAACTGAAACATTTATAAGTTGTTTCACCCAAGAACACGGAACAGATTTCCCCATTCAGAATGTATTTTATTTGCTTTGCTTTATAGTCATAGATGTATAATCTTTATCAGGTTAATAATTTCCTTTATATTATTCAGATTTTAACTCTTATTTTTCTGCTTAATCTATTTCTTCTTTAGAGAGGAAATAGCTAAAATTTCTGGACCCAATTGTTGAGTATTTCTCTTGAATTCTGGCTTCTATCCTCCATGATGCTGTATTTTGGGATTATACATGGTCTGAAGGGTTATATACTCTTGCTATATTTTTCATTTTGCAGCATGCTGCCATCCTTGTCTCTTATGAGGCATATAACCCAGGATGTACCAGTGGGTTTATTTCTCCCATGTTTATTTTACCTTTTTTTGTAGCTTTGATATTACTGACATATAACATAGAAGTTTAAGGTATACAGTATGATGACCTGATACATATACATACTGCAAAATGATTAGCACAATATGATTAATTGACACCTCCATCCACTCACATAATTACCTTTTATATGTGCGATAGTAACATTTAAGATCTATTATCAACAATTTTCAAGTAAACAATAGAGTATCATTAATTATAGTCACCATGCTATATGCTAGATGTTCAGAACTTACTCATCTTAAAGCTGGGAGCTTGGATCATTTCACCAACATCTGCTCATTTCCCCCACTCTCAGCCCTCGGAAACCACTATGCTACTATTTCTATGAGTTCATGTCTTCATATTACTTAAATGACAATTTGACTAGCTATAAAATTATATACTCATCTTTGTTCCTACCCAATAATCAAATTAGGTTGATACTTATCTTCTTGCTTTTCAAGTTCAAAATAAAAGGCATACTGAGTTCTTGGGGTCAAGAAATGATCATCCAAGGTAATATTAAAGAGAGGCAAGAGCAGAACTTAAGAGTTCTTTGGGGCACCTGGGTGGCTCAGTCAATTAAGTCCGATCTCATAGTTCCTGAGATCAAGCCCCAAGTTAGGTCCTGTGCTGATAGTGTAGAGCCTGCTCGGGATTCTGCCTCCCCCTGCCCTTCTCTCTCTCTGTCTCTTTCTCTCTCTCAAAATAAATAAATAAACATTTAAAAAGAGTTATTTTGCAAACTATCATTTCTCATCCCAAGCAGCAACTACCATCAGTCCCTTATACATACAACAGTGTTCGGCAGGCTTTATTCTTTCCAAGGACACATTTTTTAAACACTTTAAATTTATGCCCTCTCTCAAGGTGCCTGCCTGGCTTAGTCAGTACAGCATGCAACTCTTGATCTCAATATTGTAAATTTGAGCTCCACGTTAGGTGTAGAGACTATTTAAAAAATAATAATAAATTTGTGCCCTCTCTCACTCACTTCTTCTGTTTCAACAAGGTTGATTTTGAAAACTTACCAGCAAGATATATTGTTTATAAGAGAACACACATGTCCACTCTTAGAGGACGAAATAGAGATAGAAGGAAAGCAGACACATCCAGATGGCCAAGTGTGTGGGAAAATGAGTCACTCTCTTTCCTTCCCTTTCTTGCTCTTCATCTTCTTCGATCTATTTCCTAAATGATTTAGAACTTCTGTGAAAAAGCAGATATTTGAGCTGTGGATTGATGGAGGATGCTAATTATCATTTCTATAGATGTTTGTGCCATTAACTGAACTAGCAGCAAAGAGCCACACACTTATTTTGCCCTCAGTAAACCTGTCATGGATTGCCAACAGGTAAGCTTATAATCAAGTCTTCATAATTGAGAAGAAAGTAAATCCTGGAAATTCTATGCAAGGTGTAGAACCAGCCACTAGTAAGGATCACACCCAATCTTCCATCAGTCATAGCATCTAATAAAAAAACACCTGGCTTCCATTTATGGACTAAATAGCATTTTCTCACTGGGTGAGCACTGATACTTCCAAAGGCTCCAGTTGTTCATGGAAAATACATTTAAATAAACCATCTTGTATATTTAAAAGTCCAGTTGAAACCATTATCTGCAGAAATGTCCTCTGAAATTCCCAACAACTTTTGTGATAAAACTTGAAAAGAACACACACAGAATGCAGCCAAGTAATGCTAATACCCTGGTTGTCAATACCTATACTAGTGACATGCAAACATTTTTTTTTCTTTTCAGTTTTTAGGACCTGATTCTATAATAAGAAATACTAAGGGATATCAAAATAAAATAAAAACTGACATGTACATAAATAAGACCATGCATTTGTTGTTAGAATGTTTCCTATTATATAGGATTATGTGATATTTTCGTATTTGCAACTTGTAACTCTATGCACCTTACATTTCATAAAGACCATTTTAATTACATTTCCTCTTTAATTCTCCTAAGAATGTGATGTGCATGTTTTCATTAGACTTACTTGATTAGAGGAGAAACCCATTCAGAACGATTCATGTCCCAAAGCTAATAAGAGGTGGAGTTGGGACTCTATCATCTCCTCTGGTTCCAACATCCTAGCCCAGTCATACTATAGAAATTCAAAACAGTAACGACTAAAATGCATAGCAAGTGCGAGACTTATTTTTTCTTTTATATAATCTGTCAATAAATGTATTCCTATAAATCTAATGTTAGTATATTGACTGCTTTTACAATCAATCCAAAATATTTCAGTGTTAAAATCTATGAAGAAGAGTGTGTATTAGTTACTGTTTTATGGAAGACGTTGGAGTAGCCATATCACATCATTCTTCATTTCCATTCCATTTACTTGTGTGTAATCTTGACAACACTCCTTAGCTTTTCTAAATACCTCTGTCCTCCTCTGTAAAATGAAGTTATTCATAGTACCTATGTTAGGGATATTAATAGTATTTATGTAGAACAGGACCAAGCACAAAGTAAGCCCTTAGTAATGGGTTAGTTGATGCTTTTAGTTGTCCTAATATGTTCCTTCTCAGAGTTACAATCAACCATCTCAACATCACTTTGCCTGCCTGGTTAAGAGAGAGAATGGGTTTTCATACTTCATCCAGGATCACTTACCAAGAGTTAAACAAACAAAAAGCCTGTGAGTGCAGTTCATGAACCAATAAACTCATTAGAATCATGTTATTGAATAAGGTTATATTCTGAACATATCAGTTCTGAATGCATTATTCAAAAGATATTTTACAGTAGGTCCCCACTGTTTTCATATCATTGTTTGATGGTGACAAGTTATAAAATATAAGCCAACTTTTTCAGAACCTTATTTTTAGACTTTATCATGTACATTTTTTAGGTAGTTTATGTTTAAAATGCAAGGATGGGTCATTTGTTTGAAGTCATCATTGGTACTCATGATAAACAATGTTCTTGGGAGACAATTTACTTGTAATACCCAGAATATATGATAGAAAGCAAGAAGTGTTAGAACTGAAAATTGAGAGTTGCTTATTTAAAAGCCACATCCCAATTTATCACAAAGCATAACACCTTTTGCCTGTAGCTGTTTTAGATGGATATGATTTCTCATTTGTTTTAAAGTTTTTCTTCCCTAAAAATATCCTGAGGCATCAATTCACATTATGAACTAATGGCAACAATTTTGTTCTAAATCCCTAAGGGAAAAATATGTCAGAATGTTGGCCGGAATCCACTTTCTTTTTCTTTTCTTTTTTTTTTTTTTTTTTGCTTGTTACCTTATTTTCTACATAGGAACAATTTTAAAAATAGTGCTTCTAATGACATAGATGTGTGTCTTGTAATATGAAGTTAAATCTGCTATCCATTCAAACGCAAAGCTTTATTTGCACCCTGCAAATTCAAAAGCAATTGGAAATCTCTTGATTGACTTAAGCATTTATTTGACTCCGCATCAAACAAATAACCAGTCGAGAACAACCAGGCATTCTGGGCTGCCAATCTTCACCTCCGAGGTGAAAACTCAGTCAATAAAAGGCTCATGTTGGAAACTGTGAGTGACATTTAACTAAGGGGTGAAAAGTGTATGGCTGTATTTTTGACACCATTCCTCCCACACAACTGTCAGCAAGTCTAAATTAATACTGGAAGTCTACAGGTCTCAGTGATGGATAAAGATATTTAAGCCACATCACAGAACCACAGAAATAATGTTCTTTGCCATTTGTTCAGATGCCTATGTATTTGTGTTATCTTATTTGATTTTGCTTAACCATAGACACTAAGCTATAAAATTCACACACATTTCTCATAGGCAACATGCTATGCATTCCCCTAAGGGTTTCAAATTGTTGCTGTCATAAACAAATATCCTTTGTACCAGATCAGCTTTTTTTTTTTTGCAGATTAAGGTGAAAGATAGCCACCTGAAATGTGTTCACTTTTTTATGTTATTAGATAATAATTATGTATTTTTTCTATAAATCATTTCTGATTGAATCTACATGATTTTATTTCCTTCCACACCCTCTCTCCCCTTACTTTTCCTTGGGCATTCAGAAGTTGAAGATGTAAGGAATTAATTGTCAGGTTAATTTTGTTGTGACTCAGCTGAGTTTATGTAAAATGGAAACTCATTCTTAATCATCTCATCTGGGGGACATAGTGATGCACATTACACCGGTCTTAGATCACATATTGCCGTTACCCTACTGAACCCTATTTTTCTGAGTGAGAAATGCCTTTAACTTCCATTTTGCTTCAGATGAGAAATCAGTGAACTTCTTTTAGAAAGGATCAAGAAGAAAATATTTTAGACTGTGTAGGCCAAATAGTCTGATACAACTACAGAACTCTGCCATTCTTGTTCAAAAGCAGTCACGGAATATATAAATGAATGAGTGTAGCTGTATTTTGGTAAAGTTTTATTTTTGGTCACCGGAATTTCAAATACTTCTTATGTATCATGAAATAATCTGATTTTTTTAACAATAAAAATGTAAAAGAATCATTGTTAGTTTGTGGTACATACAAAAATATAGGTAGATGGCTCAATTTCACCCATGAACCATAGTTTGCTGGCCTCTATTTTAGACAGTTATAAAACCTGTCCAATTACCTTTCAGATCCATTCAAGATGAGCCAAGTCCTCTATCACTTCTTGGTCACTGCAGAAAGCACAATAAGAAGATGCCATAATTTTATTAATAATACTTAAGGACAGTGAAATTCATATGACAGATGAAATCATTAGCTTTCTGACTCCATTTCCACACATATAATAGGGAAAAATAATGGCTAGAACTTTTCTGTGCTTTTGCAAAGTCTTAAAATGAGAAAGGCAAAAATAACCTTCAGTTTTAGTCCTTTCAAAAGTTGCCTTTGAGTTGTCAGTAACAGTGTGCTTGGTCTGTTCTGAAAGGACTTGTATTATATAAGTGATGAATGTTCTATTACGAGATAATTTCTGTCCATAATGAAGCATTTTCGGCTCCTCTAGGATGAAATAAACCATGTAAAATTTGCACATATATTTGGTGTGTGATAACTGATATCTCTGTAGTTGTTGTAACTTGTCTATTGTATTTTTTATTCGCAAAGCAGATTTTCAGAAGTCAAAGATCTGAACATGGTATTTTTTATATTTTACTTTCATTGAAATGTACTTTGAAATAAATATTTCTACCTACATGGACCACACCAGGCTGATGTAAAATTATTCTTACCATAAATTCATTTAAGAAATGTATGAAAATAATTATGAGTTTGCTGAGGATTAGGGAATTAAATTTAATGGCTATCTTTTTTTTATGTTATTGGTGTTTTCATTGAAAGAGATATTTTCCAAGTGATCCCATTTTCATAATGGACACAGATCTATAGAAAAACAGATTTATTTTAGTAAGTTGCTGAATTAGGTGAGGGAATGAGTGACTTTTTAATACTGAAGCAGAATTATATTCTTAGGCTCAGGTTCAGGGGTTAGAAATGGGTCAAGTTTTCCTAGATAGTTTCTCACAAATTTAATTGAAAAGTAATAAACATCTTTACAAGAAATTAATGTGATAAGCAGCACTCATAAGTCAAGCTTTCCCCCAAAAAACAAAGCAGCCATGGAGACTCTTAGAGACCTAAATTCAGGTATAGTCCTGCAGATCTAGCCCAGTGCTGTGAAATATTGGGATTACACATTAATGTAATTGATGGTTTACTGGGAAAGTTAGTGATTGGTAACAGGCCGTTATGATTTAATTTTAGTAAAGGGCTCCCAACTTTTTACGGCTACAGCTTGTTAGTTGGTCACAGCTTCCATTTCCCTTTTCTACTGGGCACATGCTTAGACTCCTTTATTAGCCCTTCTTTTATTTAGATGTGAAATATGACTAGCCAAGGGAATGTGTGTGGGTTTCACATGCAACACTGCCAGGACTGGCCTATAAAACGTCTTATGTGATCCTTCTTTCTCTCCTCTTTTTTGTCAGTTTATGGTGACCTTGTAGCTGTACGTTTGATACAGCAGAGCCCCCATTCTGGAATCTTGCACGACTGCTCGGAATGAGGTGAGAGTGCTCTTTTCTCAACACCATCTCAACTGCACTTACTACAGTATGAGCAAGATACACACGTACACAGAGTATATGGTGTGAAACTATCAGGATTTGACTGCCACATGTAAAAAAATAAAACTGGAGTACTATCTTAAACCAACATAAAAATCAATTCAAGATGTATGCAAGACTTGAATGTAAGACCTAAAACCATAAAACTAGTGGGAGAAAACATAGGAAAAACTCCTTGACATCAGTTTTAGTGATCATTTTTTTTTTTGGATTTGACACCAAAAACAAAGGCAACAAAACTAAAAATAAACAAGGCTACATCAAGCTAAAAAGTTGCAAAAGGAACCATCAACAAACAAAAAACTACGGAATAGGAGAAACTATTTGCAAATCATATATCTGATAAGGGGTTAATACCCAAAATATGTAAATAACTCATACAACTCAATAACAAAGAAAACAATAAAAAGCCTGATTACAACATGAGCAGAGGAACTGAATAGGCCTTTTTCCAGAGAAGACATATAAATGGTCAAAATGTACATGAAAAGGTGCTCAACATCACTAATCATCATAATGAGATAACATCTCAGACCTATTACAATGACTATTATAAAAAATGCAAGATATAACAAGTGTTTGCAAAAATGTGGAGAAAAGGAAACCTTTGTTCATGGCTGAAGATGTAAATTGGTACAGCCACTATGGAAAACAGTATAGAGATTCCTCAAAAAAATAAAAATAGAACTACCATATGATACAGCAATTCCACTTCTGAGTATATAACCAAAGGGAAAAAATCACTATCTTATAAAGATACTGGCATCTCCATGTTCACTACTGCATTATTTATAATAGCCAAGACATAGAAACAACCTAAGTGTCCACTGGTGGATGAATGGATAAAGAAAAGGTGCCAGAGGGGTGCCTGGGTGGCTCAGTCTGTTAAGCGTCTGACTTCAGCTCAGGTCATGATCTCGCAGTCTGTGAGTTCGAGCCCCGCATTGGGCTCTGTGCTGACAGCTCAGAGCCTGGAGCCTGTTTCAGATTCTGTGTCTCCCTCTCTTTCTGACCCTCCCCCGTTCATGCTCTCTCTACTTGTAGCTACATGTGTGCGCGTACACACACACACACACACACACACACACACACACAGAATATTATTCAGCCGTAAAAAAATCCTGTCATTTGTGACAACACGAATGGACCTTGAGAGTATTATGCTAGTGAATTAAATCAGACAGAGAAAGACAAACACTGAATGATCTTGCTTATATGTGATATCTAAAACAAAACAAAACAAAACCCAAACACACAGATATAGAGAACAGATTGATGGTTTCCAAAGTTGGCAGCTGTGGTGGAGGAAATGAGTAAAGGTAATCAAAGGGTAAGAACTTGTAGTTATAAGATAAATATGTTCTGGGGATGCAATGTGCAGCATGGTGACTATATTTAACAATATTGTATATTTGCAAGTTGCTAAGAAAGTAAATCTTAAAAGTTCTCATCACAAGAAAAAAAATATCACTATGTGAGGTTTGGATGTTAACTTACTGTGGTAATTATTTTGCAATACATATATAATAAATTATGTTGTACACATTGGACAATGCAATGTTATATGTCAATTAGATCTCAATAAACAAAAAAATGACAGATCCATGGTTTGACATTAAATGAGGTATGGGACCTTCTAAACATTTATGGAGGCAATATGTCAATTATTTTGGAATAGCAATTGCAAAAACAACACATACTAATTTCTCTAAGAATCAATGCTAACTAAAAGAACAGTATTTTAAAAGTTACTTGAATCCCACTATCTGAACTATCCATGATTAACAAATAGGTACTTTTCTATTCATACCTACAAACATAAAGATAGCTAGTTAGTTAAACAACTAGATGGAAAGATAAAAAGAAATATCCCATTCTTTAAAAAAGAAACAAAAGCTATCACGATTTGGGAGTTGTTAGAGAAACTGATAAAGTGATTGTAATGAATACACTTAGAGTCTGAGGTTCCAGTACTGAGTGTCCTATACAGTTGTGTTTCTTTTAACAAGACTGAAATTCTCTCAGAGCCGTAATTTCTTCAACAACAAAAGAAAAGTGGTAATCCTTTTAGGGAAAATTGTTGTGGAGATTAAATCAAATACTGCATGAAAATACTGAACAATATCTCGTATAATGTGCCTAATTGATATGTTCTCCCATTAAAGAAACAAATCTAATTAGTTTTTTTTTATTTCATACAGTTCTTCCTATCTCTTTCTTAATTCTTGTTTTGCTAACTTAAAATGTGTTTTTAGCATTATTGTTGCACATTTCCACATTACCAACCAAATAAACCACAAAATCAGTTATTCTTACCTACAGAAAAAGTGAAAGTTATTTGGTTAAAGTTGGTTGTACACTTATAGCTTGACTAATAATCAGTGTGCGTAAAAATTTTCCTTCTCCATTTCTAGATCAATAATTCTCATCAAATATTAGCAGTTTTTATCATTAACATTAATGTTACATTTGAATGAATTCTTTTCAGAACTTTCTTGATGTTGGATTTTCACAAAGGAAATTCAGAATTCTGATCAAGAAAGGATCTCAGTCTGTACAGTCAATAATGTAAATTAGATAGGGGAAATTATTTCTTTTTTAAGTTTATTGTAGGAGAGAGAGAGGGAGAGAGGGAGAGAGGGAGAGAGGGAGAGAGGGAGAGAAGGGGAGAGAGAGAGAGAGAGAGAGAGAGAGAGAGAGAGAGAGAGAGAGAATCCCAAGCAGGCTCTGCACTATCAGCACAGAGCCCAATGTGGGGCTCAAACTCATAAACCGAGAGATCCCGACCTGAGCTGAAATCAAGAGTCAGAGACTTAACCAACTGAGCCACCCAGGCGCCCCTGGGAAACTGCTTTCAAATGAATAAATTGATGGATAATTATATGCTTATAGATACATAAAATGTGAATTTCCTGAAGGGTGCAGAGAAAAAGATAAAAACACAGAGCAGGGACCACAAAACATGAGGGAAAAGACGATGTTTTCTCCTTACAATTTGCCCCATTTGCCAGAATAGAAGAGCAACAACATTTAACAAAATTGTCCTCAGAGGAATGTAGATTATCTTATAAAGTAGTTCTTACAAAGTCTCTCACACAAAATAATTGAGAGTACACAATTTTGAAGAAAGAATTATTGGTAAAGATGCACTTGTAATGTAACACAGCTTAGCAATTACTATGAATATGAACTCAATCAGTTATTTGGAATGAGCCTGCATGTCAGCAAGGGTCCTGGAAGAAAATAGAGTTTAATAAAAGAGACTATTAAAAATTTGGGAAGGGTTTAGGAAAATCATGACTTGCATATAGCAGGTAATAATTTTTAGTTCTTTTCTTTAAATGAAATCAGGGTTCTTATGGTATCAGTTCTAATTCTGCCCACTTGATGTTTACCTAGAGCGATCTTCCCATTTTCTTTCACCTTTGTACTGTTTTGTTAGTCAAACCCCTGAATGGTAATCAAGTGCAGAGAGTCTAATGCAAGAGAGTTAGCTCGTCATCTTGTAAGTGTAGTATTAGAAGCCCATTTGGGAATATGAGAATCTCTGATCTAATGGCTTCTCAAGGACATAACTTTTATGCTGTACATTAAGAGATAAAAGGGTATTTTCTAGGGGAAAAAGGCAGGGGATAGGGCAATTTAGCCAGAGGAAAGAGCATCTGAAGGTATAGAAGCATGAAATAACATGTCACAAGTAGAATAAAAGTAGTTCAGTTGCAGGACTACCTATAGATAAGGCTGTACAATCATGAAGAGCATCAAGCATGGAGCGCCATAACAGGCCATATGCAACATTTGGGAATTTATTCTCCAGGGACAGGGAGATCACTAAAGAGTTTTAAACTCACGAGTTAGATGCTAGTAATTATACTTCAGAAATCTCCCTCTAGCTATATAAATCAATATTACAAAGGAGAGAGGCAAGATTCTATTACAGGAGGTCAAGTGAGCCAGATTAATATCAATACCATCAGTGATAAAATGAAAGAGAGCAAATCTTACATTAAGTTTTCAATGGACACTAATACTATTAAGATAGAGTTTAGAAAGAAATCATACAGTAGTGACTATAGACCCAAGTTTTGAACGTACTAAGTATGAAGTAGCTATGCAACACTTGAGTAGAGGTTCCAGAAACATAGTTGAAATGTTTTTCTGGAACTCAAGAGAAGAACCTGAGCTAGAGATATACAATGGCAATTCTAAATTTCCTATGTGATATTCACATGTGGATTCATTCGATCGCATCTAATGTTTTCTAGTTGTCAGAGCTCCAAGTAACAGTGATGGAACATTAAATGAGGCAGACTAAGTGCCTGGTGTGGAATTTTCATTTTAACTATATTTTAAATTTAAAAACAACCCATATTGTTCACAAAGGAAGCCATATAAACTGTACACAATGAAAAAAGTTAGTCTCTTTCTCATTCCAAATCCCCAATCTCCGCTTCTAGAGGCAGATATTTGTGGATAAACCTCCATTCATTTTTCTTCTCTATACAGTTTACATAAAAATATAGCCACATATTCTTATATAATTGTTTACATAACCGGGAGCATATTTTACAGTCTTCCATATATTGCTTTTATTTTTCATTTAATTTATCTTGGACATACATTATCTTATTGTGCTCAGAACATAAATTAATCTATGAAATGAATATTAACTTATTATTGAACTAATCCATTACTAAGGTAAAGACAGGTTGTTTTGGTCCCTTCCTACTACAAATAGTGCTACAAGAAATAGTGATGCAGGCATAAATGAATCAGTAATGCACAGTTTAAGATTAAATTGCTAGGTCAAAAGGTGGGTTTATTTTTAATTTAATACCTATTTCTAAACTATTCTCCAAAGAGATCGTACTGATTCACACTTCCACCAACCATGGTCCAAAACTAGTGGGTTTTCACTGACCATGTATCCTGTAACTTCCTTTTCCTTTAGGTTTTTTGCTTTTAGAAAAGTGGAAAGTTGTTTCACATTTTTATTTGTTTATTTTTGTTTTTTTTTTAATTTTTTTTTTCAACTTTTATTTATTTTTGGGACAGAGAGAGACAGAGCATGAGCAGGGGAGGGGCAGAGAGAGAGGGAGACACAGAATCGGAAATAGGCTCCAGGCTCTGAGCCATCAGCCCAGAGCCTGATGCGGGGCTCGAACTCACAGACTGTGAGATCGTGACCTGGCTGAAGTCGGACGCTTAACTGACTGCGCCACCCAGGCGCCCCTTTATTTGTTTTTAATTTCTAATTATGCATTATATTGAACATTGTACCATATGGTTATATACAATTTGTATTTTGATTTTTTGGTTTGTTTTTATTTTGGAACTACATCTGTATGTTTTTTTCCCCATTTTTTAGAGTGGATGCTTGGCCTTATCCTGTCTTTCACAAAATGCTTGGAGATATTTAAAAATAGCCTTCTTTTAAATGTTGCACATATTTACTTGTGTTATAAATTAAAGGTCTCTGCAAAGTTAAAAAAAATGCCACAAACTTTCCCTTTAAGATTTCTAGGTTTCTGTGCTTTGTGTAAAAAGGAATGTCCCACTTCAATATAATTACTAGCAAAATTTCCCAAGTGTTGTTTTGTTTTTTGTTTTTTTTTTTTAGTTCTGTAGAGGACTTCAGTTAAAGACTCACAACAAGCCTGTGAGGTCTGTGTTAACATTCCATTTTTGCATTGACGATACAGAGAAAGTTTGAGAAACTTGCTTTTTTGGTCACAGAGATACTAAGATATTGAGTTCCAGCTTGAAACTACACTCTGGCCCTTTTATAATCATATGCTTTTGGTGTACTAGAGCTTCCTGAATAAAATTGAAGGGATTTTGTAAATATTATCATTTTCCAGTAACATAAAATTCTCTTGTGTGCACGCTGTGATGTGCAGCCCAGATTCTTTGCCCAACTGGGAGTCGTCAGTTCCTTTAGTTTGTGGCAATGTGGGCAGACACCTCTCCGCTGAATCCCTGTTCGGGCCTTTTCCAGCCAAACCCTTCCCCCCCGCCCCACCCATGGGGCAATCCTAACCTCATGATTCTCCTCCTGCATGAAGGTCTGGCTCCCTGGCCTCAAACTGGGGTAACTTTTGAAGAACTGTGCCAGGTCCCAAACTCCCCATAGGATTTTCTGAGGACTCTCCTTCAACAGCTCTTACACTTCAACTCCCTCTGCCCAGCTCTGCTTTCCTCAGGCCTTGGTTTCCTGAGAATCTCCCTAATGACCCCTCCCACCCACCCCCAACTTTGCATACAAATCTTAGGTGCAGAGACTTTCTCCCTGAACCTGACCTAGGACACTTCTATTGACTGTTCTACTGGAGAAGTGTTCTTATTTCAGCCAATTTCCTTTATCTTCTGTTTTCAGTCTTTGAACAGCCCTATATCTGCCATTTTTAATGTGTGTTTTTGAAAACAAAGTCATGTGTATTGACTTCCAGAAGTTTTATTGGGAGAAGGAAAGTCACTTTTTCTTAAAAAAAAAAATCATTTCATTTTATTTTTCTCACCAATGCTTTTCTAGCAAAACCTAATTCAAACTGTCCACAACTCTTAAATCTCACAAACTGAACGATAAACCTTGTAATATTAGGTCTTCCTGTAAAATTACAGTTGTAAATTTTGAAATTTTTGTTCAAAGCCTAAAATTGGCCATTAAATGTGAGGAAAATAAGAATAGTCTTAAAATTTAGTCACCCAAAAGTTGTTTAAGGAAATAGTTTTCTACCTGGAAGTAATTGGTCTCAAGGTCGATGATTAAAAGTCTGGTCAAACCTAACTAAACTTACTTCCGCCTTAATTCTGTAATACTCTCAAGATCTATCTTTATAATTACAACAATGCTATTTTAAAAGCAAACAAGTCACAGTTTTTAGATGCAGAGAATATTATATATAATTCTTTCATTGGGCTCTTTCTCTAAACTACCAGGAGATTGCTCCCAAGACCAAATTTATCCAAGTGTACAGTCCCAATAACTAATGTTTTTATTTATTTGAGCAATACTGAGCCCTTCAATGTGTCAAATAATCTTATAAGCACCTATGACACAGTAGTGAGCAAGACTGGTCAAGTTCTTCATATAAGTGTTGTGGTCCAGATAAGATGGTATAATTCCCTGGATTAGGGGAAGATTGTATTAAGTCTTGAGGTACTATATTCTAACATATGAAGGTTTTTTTTTTTAGGTAAGAACAGTCGAATAAGTTGCATTACCAATTGGTAATTGTAAGGTACTATGCAACTCTTAACATGAGAGATAGTAAAGCACATTATGCATTTAATGAGCTCTTACTATGGGCCAGCTTCAGTTTTCTGCCTCCCTTTTATGATACTGCCAATCCCTTTGCGTCTATCATCATCACTGAACTTTGATTTTTTAAATTAATGTTTATTTATTTTTGAGAGAGAGAGAGAGTGTGAGTGAGCATGAGCAGGGGAGGGACAGAGAGAGTTGTCAGCACAGAGCCCGACACAGGACCCAAACTCATGGACCGTTAGATCATGACCTGAGCCAAAGTCGGAGGCATAACCGACTGAGCCACCCAGGTGCCCTGGCTTCTTTTTTTCTAAACAGATATTGTTTTTATCCCCTAGCTAATTTTTGTATGTTGTTTTCATGGTGAAGAACTATCAATATATTTCTATGAAGTCAGTTTTTCTGTCACATTATTTCTAAAAGAAGGAACTTAGAAAATACATATGATCATTAATTCAAAATGTATTTATTGATCACCTACAATGTGCCAGACACTATTTTAGACATAATAACCAAAGTAATTGAAGTCTCTACCTTCCTGGTGTTTTATTCTACTGTAGAAGAAAAGCAATAAATGCAGTTATTTCATAGTGGTATTACCAGGTAAAACGATCTTGGGGAGATGCACCAGGGAGAGATGTGGGCTTAAATGGAGGGGTCCTGAGGGGTGCTCAAGGGTTAACACTTCATATTGGGGGTGAGAAAAAGCTTTCTAAAATTCTAAACAAAGTGAAATATAGGAAGAAGGAACCATTCCCTAACTTCACTGTGTTAATAATCTCTAATATTAAACACAAATGTATTCACACTTAGGTATATTTTATAACAAAGTGAGCATTTTTCATGTGCCTTATGAAACCTAGCTGTTCTCCTTTTGGTGCACATGTTTTTAGTCTTATGTTTGATTTGGGTTTGTTCAATCTCCCATATCAGATACCTGCATAAAAAAAATAATGTTTATTTACCTTTGAGAGAGACAGAGCACAAGCAGGGGAGGGTCAGAAAGAGAGAGGGAGACACAGAATCGGAAGCAGGCTCCAGGCTCTGAGCTGTCAGCACAGAGCCTGACAAGGGGCTTAAACCCACAAACTGTGAGATCATGACCCAAGCTAACGTCCGGACACTCAACTAACTGAGCCACCCAGGTGCCCCTAGATAATCCAGTTCCTTTTCCATTCTTGAGTAGCATTCCTGAGTAGCACTCAATACAACAGCTTCTGATATTGAAAGCAGCACCTCCCCCCGCCCCCCCAGGGGGAGTAGTGAATGAAGCCCAGAAGAAAGAAAAGATCTACCAGGTTTTAGGGGAGTTTGAAGTTCAGAGTGACAAATGTATCATATCCCAATGGAACACTCACTATGTGTCAAAGAATGAAGTTTTGAGACATTTATGATCCCCTTTCACATATCAAGTCATGAACACCTACCTCTAGTCAATTAACTAAATGAACACACATCTAGTAAGTAAAATTGGGCAATATCTATGGTCATTTTTATTAACTGTCTAAAGCCCAAATTTTGTTCCATTCCTTCCATACTTCAGGAAGGACTTTAGGAGTTAAAACAAGAATTAAGAAAGCCAGAATTGCTCTGCCCAGTTGTAAATACTGGATTCCCTGACTTTTTTTTTACTTTTTTTGTCCTCTTCCCTAGCCCCCAAAACATCCAATACACCATCCCTGCATAAAAAACTCTATTTCAAAACATGGTTACTTGTCAATTTCCCAAAGAAATATCTCTGCGTGTTTGAGCTCATGTTGATCTTGCCCTTTTCAAAATATCCACTGCACAAGAGTCTCTCTTACTATCCATAACATCACAGTTTACTTACACATTTTCTCAGCCAACATGTATCTTTATAGAAAAACAAAGTTCCTTTCTATAGCGGTCTACTGCCCAGTGCAGGGCTCAGTAAATACCTGGTACTTGAGGAATTGTTTGAGAACTAGTCTAAGCTAAACTGTGTAGTAGAGGATGCAACACTTCAGGTGCTGTGGTCCCACCCTTCCCACCCCACTTGCTATCTCAAAGTAATAGATTGGACAAACCTGACCTAGCCCCTACATCAGGTATTCTCACACTTTGTCAAGATGTATAAATCTTCGATTAGATATTAAAGATATTTCAATGATGCAAATACAGGAGTTCTAAGAGGCAAAAAGAAAAGATTTTTGAAGACAGGTATCTTTCATATCCCTTTAATTCAATACAGAGGTCATTGCCCTCAGTACCAATCCAGAATAACACTTCGCTGCAATTGTTTGATTTCTTTTGATGGCACCTTGTCCAATGTTCCTGGCAAACCAGTTAACCCTGTGTCATCTCAAAATATTGAGGTAACTTAACAAAGGAAGAAACCAACAACATGGAAGCTGAGTAGGAGAAATGAGTGTTCTCTGCCCGCATTCTGATATAAGGGGGAGTCTTGTCGAGTTTAGTCTTTCAAGGGATTTTGCTTATTCCTTTTAGGTATCAACCTTCTAAGAGGAGTCTTTGATCTTCCTTGCTTGATGTTCTGATGCCTGCTACAACATGGACTGTTCTTGAGATTAACTCTGTATTAAATGAACATCCCAGTGACAAAATGCATTGAGTAATTAATCATTAGAAAGGTGATTAAGTAAATCTGCAAAGGGCTGAGGATAGGCAGAGAAAGATCCTTTGAAAGACTTGAGGAAACCGATTCTGGTTGGTTTCCAATTTTCCTTCTGCACAGTGAGTCCCTTATGCTTTTTGAATAATGGCAGGTTAGAGGAATAAAAATATCCTCAACAAGTAAGTCTAGAGGCGGAACAATAGGAAATGTCATCATCCTCCCTGGCAATATTCTGGGTGGGAAACTTCATCACCTAATGAAAAAAGCACTTTGATGGATTAATGTAGTGAGGTTTAAGAGAAATATTCTGATCATTGCAAAATCAGTGAAGATGAAAAATGTGAGCAGGTAATTGAATAGGAAACATTTATATGGCATTGAAGCTGTGCTGGCAAAAAAAATTATTAAAGTAACCTTTTATTTAATATATCATCACCTATAAGATGTGCTTTGTAAAATTTCAGCTTGGAAGGACTTCCTTTCGAATCATGTAAAGTTTTGGCAACTCTTTTTATTAAGGGATTTCGTAACTGAAACTGAGCATAGTTTAGGGTATATAAATTAAAATGAACTTCAAAGACCACATAGGCAAGCATTTTATAGTAAAAAGTCTTTTCAATTAATCATAGAAATGGTTGGTATATAACCCTACTTATGCCCAAGACTTGCCTTAATAATTTTTATATTTGGTGTTTTATGAAGTATCATTGCAAAAAAATGCTGAAAGCTAATCACAAGACCCTATATAAAATTGTATCATATGCACTCAAACTAGGAATCTTTCCTCTCTTAAAATGGAACAATTATATTAATATCTCTTTCTTCATTTCTACTCATGCCAGGATATGGTATCATCATATCATCATTATGGCCCCAGGAAGCAGGATTAGGTTAAGGGGCTTCTACACCATTCCACTGTGTTCCAGAATCTTCTGTGCCTCCCCATCCCCATTATTGGTATGGCAAGTTGATGGCATTGTCATGCCCCTTTGTTTAGTTGCTAGTAGATTTTACATGTAATTCCTTTTTTTTTTTTAATGTTTATTTTTGAGAGAGAGAGAGTGTGAGGGGGAAGGGGCAGAGAGAGACAGAGAGAGGAAGACATAGAATCTGAAGCAGGATCTAGGCTCTGAGCTGTTAGCACAGAGTCTGATGTGGGGCTAGAACTCACAAACCCCCAGAGATCACGACCTGAGTCAAAGTCGGACACTTAACTGACTGAGCCACCCAGACAGCCCACAGTGGATTTTATATTTACTATTTATTGCCGATTTTTAAAAACCTAATCTTGGTTGTTTTTCAGTCATTCTGATTGCGCAAAGAAGAGAATCTCAGTTTACTGAAACTATGTTCGGTAATATCACCCACGACAGTTATCAAACAGAGAACCGTCCTCAGACCTGCAGCAGTATCTGCAGAGACTTTGACCGCGTACATTTTGCCTTCACTAAATTTCATTCTGGGGTTACTTTAAGGTGAAGGATATTCCATTTCCATGTAGCAGAAGAATACTAGCTTTGCTTTTCAAACCAATTTGAGTTTATAAACATAAATCATATAAGTTGATTTAACTTGAAAATAATGGACTATGTAAACACCAATATAAGTAGACATTGAATGGCAAAAATCACGAGGGTGGCATTGAAATAAATGAAGTTTGAGAAGCATTGCCTTACTCAAGATCACTTAAAACAAGGGACCCAGGTGCAGAGAAAATAACAAAGAAGCTGACTCAACTGGACAGGACCAGAATCACAAAGAGCAGAAAAGAGGTGGCAGCAGGCAGGATGGGACTGATGGCATAATTGAAGAAAGGCTGAGCCTAAGGGAGCTGGGTTTCTGTCGCTAATCCCTCCAATTTAAGGTTAATATAGGAGTGGAGTTTCCAGTGTGCTGGTGAGGTCAAGTGAGAAGGGACCTGCAGAGGCTGCAGATGAGGCCCCTAGGATTCCAGGCCCTGTAATTAAACAACGAACTCAAAGGGAATGAAGTCCAAAGGTTAAAACCAAGTACATGATAGAAAGCAGAATCAGCTACCAAACAATAAAATACGCCAGACCACAGAGGAACATGTCATCCTATTTTTTTTCTTTTTTTAAATCAAAATAATGGCAATTTTTTAATAGTCTACTTTTTGAAATTTTTTGGGCAATTCTCACATGACACTGCTTCGTTATAATATAGGGAAGTACTGATTTTAAGAACTGTTTTGAAATACCAGTTTAGAACTAATAAGTACAGGTCAAAATTATCTAAATTTAATATTATAAGTGAGGTAATTATATGAAGTGTTTCTACAGGAAAGTGATATTTATATTCACATCTGTCTGCATAGAACGCTGTTAATTTCATTAGTCATTCATGGAAATTACTTAGATTTCTCTACCAGACTTAAGATAATCATTTCAAGCCTCTGAAGAAATAATACAGATATCTTTGTCAAATGTTTTGTATTCTTTGTTAATGAGGCTATAATATCTAGTAAGTGGTCCTCAGTCACTATCATCCCTACATTAATGCACAGTTAATCATTCATCCATCCTTAATACTGTAAAAATAATAAAAATATCTAAAAGTCTCTTAATTAAGAATCCCCATTACTGTG
Organism: Prionailurus viverrinus; assembly: GCF_022837055.1. Lineage (NCBI taxonomy): Eukaryota > Metazoa > Chordata > Mammalia > Carnivora > Felidae > Prionailurus > Prionailurus viverrinus. The sequence continues at coordinate 122,475,971 of NC_062566.1, read as the reverse complement.
TAAGCTATAAAGTGTGACTAGCAAACTAAAGATAAAATGCATGCAGTCTGGCGTGCATTTCTACCTATCTTATTACATCCTCTCTAAAATTTGTTTGGGAAATGCCAAGTACCATTTCTTTGTAGATGTGTGACTTTGTGGCAGAGTCCATGGAGAAAATCATTTTCAAAACTGACTTTCTTTGTCATTCAAAGTGTTCTTTTCTGATGTGGATTTCTGCCACATACTTGGAAGGCATATACAGAGAGGTTCTTGCCTGCATAAGACCCTCTCTTACACAGACACTTTTTATCAACCTAGTCTTTGCCAATATATTAGTGTGTGTGTGTGCGTTTGTGTGTGTATGCATCTCCTCATAATATGGATTTTATTCTGTAGAGGTTGTCTGTTGATTTAGTATTTACATATCTGGGATATAAATACTGCATTATCATGAACTCCTAAGGTGGTTAATGAAAGATATTTTATTCATCTGTGTACCTCCTATTCACAGGACAGGTTCTGGCATATAGTGGTACCATGCATAAACGTACAATCAATGATAAAATGACCCATATTTTAATTTAAAAAGAGCTAAACTAAAAAATAGATACTCCCAGTAACTCACTAGAATATACTGCCTAGCTAGGACCCAGACACAAAATCAGGTCTTTGTTTTTTGAGTACCACCAGCAGTTAAAAGTTTGAGGTTGGGCATCCTCATGAACCATTACTGAAATCCTGATGTGTCCATTTCCCATCCTATATGCCAATAATTTCACAGAATGCTTCTACCCATTTATTTTAAATAATACATTTTATAACCTACCAAATGGAGATAAAAGCAGTACCAGACTTAGTGTTTTATTGTGAAAATTAAATGAGATAATACATGTCAAACACTTATTCCAGTGCCAGCGCAAACTGAAAAAAAAAAAAAGGCTCATTTATATTGGTTACATGTATTAGGCTATCTCTTCATATAATGCCAGTGAAAAATAAACTGTATTTGGGCTGCAGGAAAGAGAACAAGCCAAGAAAGGTTTGGAACACATTATGAAGAAGCAGAGGTCAAAATAACGTTAGCAATTCATATTAACACACAAGCAAATTTTATCTTTTCCTACAGAGGTTGTTTTTGGAATGAGTAAAAAGAAAAGGAGATATAAGAATAGTATCTGTCAGTCGCACTCTGTGCTATTCTGGAATAATGAATATATTCCAATCAATACAACAGAGAAACCTAGAAATGAAGGTGAGATTCCTAAGGACGTTGAATAAATTTTCACCCTTCTCAGACCAACATTTTTTGGTTCACACTGGAATCAGGAAAAAATACTGCCTGAAAATGTTTAGTGGTTCCAATCCCAAACTCTGGAATCAGATTGCCTGCATTTGAATCTTGGCCTTCCACTTACTAACTGTGACTTTGGGCAAGTTACTGAATTCCCTGTGTTTTACTTTCCTATCTGTATAATGGGGGAAATAATAGATCTACCTCATGTGTTTGTTATGTAGAATAGATTTACAATTATAAAATAGGAAACTGTTATCACTAAGCAACAGAGAGAAAGCAATGATGAGCATTTATCAAATAAACAAGGGTATTAATTCAATTTCCTCTAAAAATAAAAAGCCCACGTGAAGGCTCTCTGACCATTATAACAACAATGTATAATTTACTGCTTCAGTGGAAATTAGTGTATCATGTTCAACTGGGGACAGATAGCACTTTGGAAAAGCTTTGAAAGAGAACGTAAACTCCATGAAGACAAGCATTACTATGTAATGTATATTGTTTTATCCCAGCTGTTTTGCCTATGTGGCTAGCATATAACAGTCACTCAATTATGTCGGACAAATGACTAAAAATGACTAAAGCAAGAAGAGTTTGCTTAACTATGTGCCAATGATCCTGCAGACATAGAGTTTCAAAATTCTTCTCTCCCTTTAATAACATTTGTTCTTAGCTCACTTTTCTTTCAGAAAATTATGTGATAAAGTATCTTAAAGAGATACTTAGCTGATATGGACCAAAGTTTCTTATCCCCCATTGCATCTCCATATTAATTAGAGACAGTCCCTATAACTAAAGGAATTTTACTGCATAAAGAAATGTTCAATGAGAAAGATATTCATCAGGGGTACTTTCCCCATTCTCCCTCAGATAGCCTTACATACATTTAGAAAGTAAAAAGACTAGGTGTGCCTGGATGGCATCCAACTCTGGATTTTAGCTCAGATCATGACCTCACAATTTGTGAGATCTAGCCCCGTGTTGGGCTATGAGCTGACAGTGCAGAGTCTGCTTGAGATTCTCTCGCTCTTCCTCTCTGTGTCTCATAATAAATACACTTAAAAAAAAAAGAAGAAATTAAATAGACTAGTCATGCTCTAATAATAATGACTAAATTTATGTAGGGCTTAATTTGCATTAACATATGCTATGTATGGTCCCTTTATTATCTCATCTCGTCCACCAAAAATTGTGTAATTGAGATATAATTAAACTACAGGATTTTAAGTCGTTTGTCCAAGTCTAGAGAGCTGGTAAAAGTGCAACACAGAAATCTCAACCCCAGATATCTGACCTTAGAGCTATGGCTGGCTTGTCATTGAACATCCAATGTTAGCCTGATGAAACATATCGGAGAAGTCATTCTTAATAGCAAGGTGGAGTCTTGAAATATTCTAAGAATGAATCACCCCAGCTGGAAGAAGGATATGATCTGTCAGCAGACCTAAATGTCCAATATGTTAAAATAAATGGCATCAAACGTATGATGCGATTATCATTCTTCTCCCTTGAAGTAAATATTTTAGTTATGGTTGGTATGCGTATTTAAAAATAGCACGATAATAGGTGTGGTGCCGTTTCCCACAGAGACTTGTCATTACACAACAGTCTAAACATAGGATTACTGGATCACGGAGGCTAGTCTTATAGATCCCTGTTTCGGCAGCTATGCCTCAGGCCATTTACACTCAGAGAGTCTTTTGGGGCTTCCAGGGAAGATGTCAAATACCAATAACTGTCACTGCTATGGTGACCTGTTTAAATTTTTTAAAAGCAAAGCTGTGAAGATTTTCAATCTAAGTCATAATGGTGACCTGCGGCAACTCTCTTAAGACCTAGAAATACAGGATGGCTGTGACTTTGCCTCATCCTCAGGGCAGATACATGATGTGGCATTAAATTAAAAACAAAGAGCATGAAGATCCAGAAAGTAAAATTAATGCAATTAAAAATCCTGAGTTAGGAACCCATGATTCACTTCTTTGAGGATATTTGCCCAACAAAAGTTTCACAGTTGCCAATATTGTTTTCCTTTTCATACATTGGCCCTCCTACAGCATGGAGCACCTAAGAATAAATAATATTGTAAAGGGCACATAATTCTCTTGGCAATGTCACAACCTAAAACAGGTGGGGGTTAATAAAAAAAAAGTACAAAGACTTTCAGTTCATTTTTACAAGCAACTATGTCTTTTGGAGCATGTGGTCTTACCTAATAATCATTTGTCTCATTTATGGCATATATTCTGCAAAAAAAATAAAGACTGGATAACAAATTTGTACCAATATCTGTTTTACATCATTAAAAGTATTAGGAGTCACCATACAGGGAGCTGGTATTAATGATTGAGATACCCCACTTTGTCACCATGTCCTGATTTGGCAGAATAATGACAGAAAAGATTCACTCTGATTCAGAGGACAGTAGGGGTGACACCGTATGCTCCTTAACAGGAAAGCGACAGGATTCAAAAGGGTTTGTAGGTAGTGTCTCACTAAAAACATCAAAGAGTCTACCAAGCATCTTACTTGAAAGACATCTGCTCTTTCAAATGACTGTCCTGCAGATGTGAGACAGGTCTCTTTAAATGTCACCTCCCCACACTCTAAACTACTGATGTTTTCTAAGCTAATGAAATGGCCAAAATACAGGAATGAAGAGTATGGTATGGTGAGTTTCAGTGATCAGTATCTTTTTTTTTTTTTTTTTAATGTTTGGACGTCTAGAATCCTCTGTTAAACTGTGAAGATTAATAGCCCTATACAGCAAATAGATCATTTAAAGTGTTAAGCATCAGTGATAAGCTAACTATCTGATGATTGGAACAAGTTAGTAGGGGAGAAAGAGTGTTCTCTGTCACAAACCAGTGATCCAGTAGATATGTGGATTATTTGGTTTCAGTAGTGTTAGTGCTTCCACATGTTCACCAGAGCTACCCCAGGGAATTAAAAAACAAAAGGCAGCAGACTACATGCTCAAAGTATTTGTCACCTACTTAGAGGTGTAAAGTCAAGTGACATAGCTTGAATAATTATTGTCACCTGGAGAAAATGCTGACTTCCACAAAGTTCCTTTAAAGCCTACCCACAGAAATGAACTCAGGAAGGTATTATTTTCTTTATTGCCCCACTTCTTTGCTCATTGTTCAAGAACAGCAGTTCTTAAAGCATAATCTCTGGACCAGCAACATTAGCATCACCTGGGAACATGTTAGAGATGCATATCAGAGTCCACTCCCCATCTATGGAACCTGAAACTCTGGGTGGGGGAGACTGAGAAATCTGTGCTTTAACCTCCCTCCAGTTGATTCTAGAACACACTGAAACTTAAGAACCAAAGAGTATACCGAAGCAGGTGAGCAGTCCCAATTTCACCCTACAGATTTCCAGGTGGAAATCTACCTCCAATCTATTGTCCATTTATTGGTAAACTCTAGCTTGGAACCCACATAGGAAAATTGATTCTTGAAAACCTAGTTTCCTACTTTAGACGGGAACCCTTGTGAGTCAAGATTACAACTGATGAGTTAGCCCCTAGGGCAAGCTGGACCATATTTAGTGATGGGGTGTGTGACTGCATTAATCATTACAAATGCCTGAGCTGCTCTTACAAGGGACTAACAATGTTGGTCCAAGAACAAAAACTCTCTTTTTTGCATTCATCAGTGATGAGTGTTCTATATCATGGATATTTAGACACCCAAGTTACTTATTTATAGATAAGGGCTTGTTCTGAAAAAAGCACAGCATACTTTCCCTCATATTTTGTTGGTCAGAATTTAGTCACATGGGCACATGTAGCTGGCTGCTAGGAAGTGGGAATCACAGTCCCTGACTTAACAACCATCACAACTCCATTACAAAGGAAATAAAGGGGTGTGTCTGGGGATGGGGTGGGGGGGGAGAGGTAATGGGTTTAGGCAGATAAAAAGCAGTCTCCATCTAAAGTATTTGAAAATCAAGTTATTTATACTAGCAAACTGAGAACATATCTAAATGATTAAAACTAGAAGCAGAACTGGATAATATTTGATGTATCTAAGAAAATCATGCAGATATTAAGTATATGTATATATATAACAAATGTTATAAGAAATATCAATATGTTGAACAAAAGATGTTAGGTGGGCATAAGTTCATTAATATAGAACAATCCCTACTATATAAGAGATAAAGAAGGGGATGAAATACACTATTTTCTATTCAAAATTTATTTTTTTGAGCTAATATGACATATGTAAAGCAGTGGTAGTGTTTGGAGACATAATAAAATTCTAGATTCACAAGGAGAAAGATACTTCTGTTAATAATAGTAAGGAATAAAGAAAGCTGTTTGAAACTGTGATACCCAGTCAGAAAGGTTTAATACTCTTGTATTTTCCATGTTTTCTATTATAGTCATGCCTTACTTTTATAGTCAGTAATATAGTAAATGTTTTTTTTCTTACAAAAAATGCAAATAGGATTCCATAAAATTAAACTACTGCACTAAAGAACCGGAGAGAGAGAAAAAGATTATATGAGGAAATCTTTTAAATAAACACCTAAAATTACTTCCAAGATGTGGCCTCAAGCCAATATAGATTTACTAAATGTTTTTTATATATCTGCAATCTTAAATAATCATAACAGAGCATTTTGTCAGTACTCTAGAAATTTATTCTGAAAATCAAATAAAGACCGTGTTTATGTTTCTAGCATTATATTTATTGAGGGAGAGACAAACAGATGATTTCCTCAAAAGAAGTCTTCTATAAGTGAACTTAATATACAAGACACTCAGTTGACATCAAATACCTGGATCATACTTTTGTTTTCTGGTTAGTTAACAGTCCCCCACCCCCATCATTGTTGTTGCTACTTTGTGAGAACTTTACCAATTTGGAGCTTAAATAATCCTACCTAAAAACTGAAAAGGATAAAAGGAACTTTCAGACTTGTTAATGCTATAAAATCAAGACGGTGTATAAAAGATTTATTTTTTTTTCAACGTTTATTTATTTTTGGGACAGAGAGAGACAGAGCATGAACGGGGGAGGGGCAGAGAGAGAGGGAGACACAGAATCGGAAACAGGCTCCAGGCTCCGAGCCATCAGCCCAGAGCCCAACGCGGGGCTCGAACTCACGGACCGCGAGATCGTGACCTGGCTGAAGTTGGACGCTTAACCGACTGCGCCACCCAGGCGCCCCTAAAAGATTTAAAACTGCTACCCAGAAAACTGATTGAATTACCTCCTCTCCAATAATTTAATAATGCTGGTTTTAATATTTACATTAATAAAATGAATACTTAGGAAAGATTCCACATTACAAATTTACACAGTCAAATCCAAAAACAATTTTAAAAAAGGAAATCATGTGAATATTTTGAGTAGCAGTAAGAACAGGGGTTTCCCTGCCGAGAACTATTTAGTGGGTTCACTTTCCTACTCTGATTAAAGACAAGCTCTTGCAAGGCCTTATCTTTCTCTGTCGAGTAAGTGTCCCAACCTACTATTTATTTATTTATTTATTTATTTATTTATTTATTTATTTTTTTTTTTTTAAATTTTTTTAACGTTTATTTTTGAGACAGAGAGAGACAGAGCATGAACGGGGGAGGGTCAGAGAGAGGGAGACACAGAATCTGAAACAGGCTCCAGGCTCTGAGCTGTCAGCACAGAGCCCGACGCGGGGCTCGAACTCACGGACCGCGAGATCATGACCCGAGCCGAAGTCGGACGCTTAACCGACCGAGCCACCCAGGCGCCCCCCAACCTACTATTTAAAGGATGTTTCCCACTTCTCTCCTTTCCTTGAGGCATGGTAGCATGCTGGGAAGAGTGTAGGTTCTAGTACTATATTTGAATCCTTATTTAATTCTTCCTTGCTAGATTGTTTTGATAAATATATACATAGCATAAAGTAATACATATTAATATATATAATTCACTCCCCATCTAATACTTTTCCAACCTTATGGAATAATATATAATATATATATGAGGTTCCCAAACCTTAACAGCAATTTAGCTTTTGGCCACCATAGACTTTTCTCAAGCTGTTTTCTCTTTATAGAATTCACGAACCATATCCACCTTATCAAACAGAAATGAGATAATTTCTACAGGAATTCAAAACACACCTCAGAGGCGCCTGGATGGCTCAGTCAGTTAAGTGTTGGACTCAGCTCAGTTAATGATCTCATGGTTCGTGGTTCGATTCTTGAGTTTCAGTCTCACATCGGGCTCTGTGCTGTCAGCTCAGAGCCTGTGGCCTGCTTCAGATTCTGTGTCTCCCTCTCTCTCTCTGCCCCTTACCCACTCATGCTCTTTCTCTCAAAAAATGAATAAACATTAAAAAAAATTTTTAAAACCCACCTCAAATGATACTTTTCTAAACAGGTCTTTTTTCTTTCCACATGTACTCATACCTTTCCTATCGCTCCCAATAATTTCTTTATATTCACATTTTAATTTGTTCTTTAAAGTCCTTCATCTGCCTGTGGGTTCTCAAGTGTAGAAAATATACGTAAGTAATATTTAGTGCTCAGGCCTAACCTTCCGGTTGGTTATCTATGGCTTCATAACAAACCATCCAAAATCCTAACGGCAAAATTAAACCATTTTCTCTCATGATCCTGTGGGTTGACTGGGTTCATCTATGCATTTTTTCATTTGAGGCAGTTCACTTAGAAGGGTGTTATTTTTTACTTTTTGCTGGTCACAGAATGAGACTACATTTGTCAGATGGTCTTTAAAAAGATGGTGGCCATAACTGACATCTAGCTAATGGCACGTGAGAAGGGTCATGTGTTATTTTCAAACAAGACACAGAGGAGCCTTCTCTATGCCCCTCTTTTCTTTTCTGCTAGCTGGATGCAGACAATGGCTAAGTCTCTGGGGATGACATAGCCAAAAGATGGAGGAAGTCCTGCCTCCAGATCACTAGTAGAGGAGAATCATCTCCTGACCTGTCAGGAGATTTAGACTGTTTAGACTGTTACATGTCCATGAAAAGTAAACTTCTGTTGACCTATTCTATGTTTGAGGTCTGTTTTCCTCAAAGTCAAATCCACCCTAACACATCAGATTGGTTGTCAGTGTCGAGGGCACATTTGGTATTTGAGAGGTCATAACTTTGAGGTGAGCCCAAACCTGAGTGTGGGGTACTCCCAAGAATCTTAAAGCAGAGGATGGTTGGATACTGGCTGCAGCAATAATGAATTCTATGGGGTTGTAATAGTGTTAGGGAGTACTGGAGTGAATGGATTGAGACTGTATTGATTGCAGGGTCTGCAGGAGGATCATAGGAGTAGGCCAGCTAGATAGGGTGGAGGGAAATATGTTGGAGTCCAGAAGGTGATGGAACTGAAAGCCCTTCACTTCAATAAAATAATGTATCGCAAAGGATCTATTGCAAAGATAAGTGGAAGCAGTCTTACTTCATCGTGCCCAATTGGAATTAAAGTGTGATCAGACACAAACATTTATCTTCATTCTGCTTGTCAACTCACCATCCCATAGCCATTTCCAAGGCAGGACACTTTCAATTTGGTGATTCAGAGGAAAAAGTCATTGAATCACACTCTTCAAAGCTGCTCAATTTGCATTTGGGTCCCATTGTTCTTAATGAATACACCGAAAAGATCTAAACTGTCAGATCATAACAGAAATGCACAACAATGTAGTCAGAGAATACTGTTTTTCTTTGCTTGGAAAATAAAACCTTTGTTTCACATTTGCATTTTTCCTTAGTCTGTTTGCTGTAAAAATCTGAAGCTAAACACAAATCCAGCCTGTTGCTCCGTCCTGAGAACATTAATTGTCTCCAATCATTGTTAGAGCATCTGTTTCACATTTTGACAAGTGCACTTATCTTCTCTTTTCCCTTCATATTCCTCTGGTAAAAATAATGAATAAATTACAGGGGGATGACAAATGTGTTGATAATCAAGATGAAATACAAATGAAGTGGAAGAGGCTGTATTTCTTTGCAGAGTTGTAAATTGCTTTTTTTTTCTTATGCATCGACATGCCTGACTTAGAAACTAAAAATACCACCACATGGGGAAATTAACAGAATTGCTCAAACAGAAATTATTTTTCACCAATGAAATACATAAACAGAAATTTTGACATCATGTATCATGTTTGCCTTACAATCTGGATACCTCAGGAAAGAATATCCAGCTTCTTGTGTTCTAAGGGCTTAGAGAGTAGTGAATCTGATACGTTATAGTTGCACTTGAAAATAATTGTTAAATCTTTAATGGAATTTGGGAATGTCTGGTTGAAGAGAGCAAACCTCAATCCCAAAGACATCGACTCTGAGAGAAACAGGTTCACAGTGTCAGGAGATTTTAATCTCCTTCAAGTTCCCTAAGGAAATATTCATTTTTAATATTACAATCTCTGCAATCATTTTATTCAGGAATCTCATCAGTAAAAAAAAAAATGGATAGATTAGCAGGGCATATCAATCGTGGCCCACTGACTAAAATCTTGCAGAAGTATTAGGGTTTTTTTCCATTGCATTTGATCAGCTTTAGAAGAAACACTCTATCCAATTTGCTACAATGCCCATCACATCTTATTTCCCAACACCTGGAGACTATCATCTATCTGGAGTTTAGAGGCATGTGGCGTGTAGAGACCTAGACTAGATGCGCTCTGGGTGCTCTCAGAGCTTAAATATCCCATGGCTATTATTTCTATCTATATTCAGGTTGTTAATAACCTGACTTTATCTTTTCTAAATGTGAAACCATAGAATTGAGTTCAGAGTCTACATGATCCATTTGAGCAAGTTCAAACTCACTGGGAATTTATTTCCTAGTTACAAAAAAAAAAAATTACATATGACAAATCCCAAGAGGGGCTATTCTGTTTACACATTGAAGCATAACAAAGTTGTGGCACACACCTTACATTGTATGGACTCATTCTGTATAGTAACCTTTGCCAAGGATCTTATAAATCTTTACAAATAAAGAAAAACAGACTCTTACCATGTACCTGCGATCTCCATAAATGTACATGAAAACTTGCTTTATGATTGGATTTGCAAGACAACACAAAGCTAACTGTAAGAAGTATTGCCTGCAAATATGAGTTCTACTTTACATATGCAAATATATATGGAAACTTAAGAGTTGTTGCCGTGCATGAAAAAACTATGTCCCACTAGATTTGAATTGGGAAGGATGTTTCTAAAGTAGCAAATAGGAGCAACCATAATAATTAGGAAATTTCTCTGTTCTTTGAAAACTGACGCATCTCTTATGCAGAAAATTTCCACTTCATAAACATATTATGCATTTACCACCATATGGGCTGTTTTGCTACAACTATTAAGATGCAATTAAGTAAAGATTTGAGATGAAGGAATGAATAAAATCTTTGGCTCAAAACATAAATTGAATCTTTTTTGAATTTATATGAAAACTTGGCTTTTTCTATTTTTAATATAATGTTACCTTTCTCTGTAAATTCTAAAATATTAGATGGATTCAAAAGTGAAAAATTTAAGTTCTATACATTTAATATTAGATTGCTTAAAGCTTCAAAATTAAATTCTTTCAAAAAATGAATTTTTATTACGATGTTTTCCCCTTAAGTGAATTTCTGGGTTTTGTTCTTTTTTTTAATCTAATAGGAACTTACTTTGATATAAACTTTATCATTAGTAAACTTTATCGTAAATTCTAGTAACATTAAAACAAAAATACATAAGTGTCCTTATTCTGATTTTTTAAGAATAATGTTTAATTTGTTTAGTTTTTTTTAAAAAAGTGCTTCTTTTGAGAATGAGAGAGAGCATGAGCAGGGAAAGGGCAGAGAGAGAGGGAGAGACAGAATCCCAAGCAGGCTCCACACTGTCAGTGCAGAGCCCAACACGGGCTCCATCTCATGAACCAGGAGATTATGACCTGAGCTGAAACCAAGAGTTGGATGCTTAACTGACTGAACCACCCAAGCGCCCCTAACTTGGTTATTTTATATGAAGCTTTAACTATAGAATCTTAAAATCATTTCAAGGTATATGGACTAAATAACAATTTGTATCATCGATGCCATTCATAGCATATTACAATTTGGGTTCTCCAGGGAGCAGACTCAGACAGTTTACACTGCTCAGGAAGCTTATTAGGAAGCAACTTTGAAATCATCACGAAGGAAGGGAGGGGAAAAAGCAGGATTAGGTAGATAGGGAAGTGAAGCCTTGATTGAGACCCAGTGGCCTCCCCGGGCCCCATGGGAAGATCAGGAGCAGCACTGCCTTTCACAGTTCACAGGTGTCATGCACTGATCCAAATTGGCCAAATCTTCTCAGTTCTGCCTCTAACAAGTATAAACCATGGGCTTCTACCAAGAGGGTGTGGCCTTGCTATTGGTAACTCCCTGAAGCCCTGGCTATCCCTAACCAGCTGACAGTTGGAGACTACAGACCACACTCTCAGCAGCCGGGGCACAAGATCTGAGCTGCGCCTCTCCAAGTCCATCTCTTGTGCTGCTTACGTCCACTTTTTCATAGATGTCTAGGGAGCAGTCCTCCAGTTTTCTGGCGGGTCTCCCTGAGTAGAGAAAACTTGGAGGAGAAGGATTAGCGAGACGTTTCAGCTGAATCTGATCACCGTAAGTATTCATCATTTCCCAGCTTTATCCATGACAGACTGTAGGTCAGAGACCAATTCTTCCTACTGTGGTGCCTCAGCTGGTGATATGACCCAGACTCTCTGAACTGCCGATCATCATGCCCCTCCAGGGTTATGGATGAATCTTCTTGGTCTACTGTAACATACCACAGAGTGGGTGGTTTAAACAATTTACTGTCTCACAGAGACTGGGAGGTCCAAGATAAGGTGTCATCAGGGTTGACTTCTGTTGAGGCCTCTCTTCCTGGCTGGTAGGCAGCCACTTTTTCTGTCCTTACCAGACCTCTTGTTTGTGTGCACATGGAGAGAGTGTGAAAGAGATACCTGGTGTCTGTTCCTCTTAGGAAGACACCAGACCTATCACATTATGCCCTCACTCTTTTTTTTTTCTTTTTTTAACGTTTATTTATTTTGAGACAGAGAGAGACAGAGCATGAACGGGGGAGGGTCAGAGAGAGAGGGAGACACAGAATCGGAAACAGGCTCCAGGCTCTGAGCCATCAGCCCAGAGCCTGACGCGGGGCTCGAACTCACGGACCGCGAGATCGTGACCTGGCTGAAGTCGGACGCTTAACCGACTGCGCCACCCAGGCGCCCCAACCCCTCACTCTTAATGACTTAATTTTTATCACCTCCTCATGGGCTCTATCTTTGAATAAAGTCATATATGGGGTTAGGGCTTCATCATATCAATTTGGGAGTGGCCATAATCTTTCCCATGACAGGCTGTGATTGCTGAACGAGATTATTTACAATGACACTTAGGCAAGGCAGTAGAAAGAGTCACCCACAGGATTCATTTGGATAATGAACTTATTTCTTTTTCTCATCATTGTACAACAGCAGCCCTACCTTCTTTTTGATGATCAATATTTAGTAATATTTCCACAACGGTGATGTCTCTTCTTGCCTCGCATTCTTTAAACACAAGGAGCCCAAAATGCCAGTAGAGGGCAAGAGTACAATTTAATGACACTCTTGCCATGTCCTCTAGCATGTATTCCCCAGTGGGGATATCAGTATGTGCTATGTCCTATTGAAACCTTGGCTATGGGCCCTTTTGTGTACAGTTTCTGCCATGAATTCACTCAGTTCTTTGGTGTGATGTGACGTTATGTAGGCTCCTGTACCAGCAGATCAGACACATCATAAGCCCTTGGATGTGGTGCTGGCTGAGATCCTCCCTTCCAGAATTTGCGTATGTCATCAATTTGCCATTTGGTGACTAGTTCTTCTGAAGCAATGGTGTCATAGTGGAGATTCAGCATTCGTCTTTGTGGCTGGGTGGTTGAACATTCACCAGTGGCACTATTCTCTATATATTTGAAATATTAAAAACTTTATTGAAAATAATAAAAGACCTAAATAGTTAGTAAGGGTTTGAATTCAACTTTTTTCTGGTCTTTCCTTCTCTGTATGACCTCTGGATGAGTGAATCTATATATACCAGACCCAATATATATTCATAGCAGTCACAATAATTGTTTGAAGAATAAATTAGTAAGTGATAAAAGATGGGGTGAAGAGTATTTGGATCACATAGTCAACTAGTGTTTACTGAGTTTGTTACATGTACACACGGCATATAAAAAAATAACAAGTTCCTACCCTAGGTATACAGACAATCTAGTATTTAACACAGGTATGGGAAGACCAAACACAATTATAGTGTGGAAATTAATGGAAAAGATGTGCTGTAAATGGAAAGTGTTATTAATGCTCAAAGGTTAGAGGACTTAATTGGCTTAATGGAATGCAAGAAAGATTTGCTTCATAGAGATATAATTAGTGTCTCTAAGGAATTTAAAAAAAAGGTAGCTTGGACCTCTATTGTCAGCAAACTACAGCAGCCAACACAAAGGGAGGATGTAAAAGGTTAAGACGACTAGGCTAAAAGGGTTAACTCTCAGAAATAAAACCCTGCTTACAATGTGAGTGCAACAGGGCTGAAGTTTTTGTGTGTTTTGTTCACTGTTGTATCCCAAGCAATTAAAACAATTCCTGGAACCTGACACATAGGTCAGTATTTGTACAACAAAAATCTCCTTCCAGGTAAGGGCTTACCTAACAATAGTCCTGCAAGATACTGATACAAATGACCTCACCTATTGAATTTGTGTATAGGTTAACTGCTGTTATAGAGCCAAAATAATAGAGGCTTCAATAAAGCATAAATTATTTTCTTCCATACAACAGTCAATAAGTTGGCAGTCACAGTCCAGTGATATGGTACGCAGCCCTCCTCAAAATGAAGATTTCATCTCTGGGTACAATATACCAATTCTCTCCATCTCCTAGCAAGTCAAGGAAGAGAGAGAGATCACACAGAACAAGCACTTCCTGCCTCAAGTATTTGACCCAGACACTGCACACATCACGACCTCACTCTGGTCACATCTCACTAAGCCAGGGCTTAGTTCCGTGGCTTCAGTTAGATAGGAGGGAGAATGGGAAATGTGGTTTCTAGCTAGGTGATCATACTCCCAGCTAACTATGGGGAGATGACACTATTACTAAAATTGAGAAGGATGAACATTGGGCAAAATATCAAACTCTGAAAGTCAAGATATTCTCATACTTTAGATACTTTTTATTTTATTCCAAGACATCACTTAATCTGGTTTTGCAGCTGCCTTATCGGTGTATCCTTCTCAATCCCCTTTACTACACTTTTCTTCACATTCAAATGTTGCTGTCTCTCAGGAGCAGGTCTTTGGCTCTCCTGTCTTCATGTCAACACGTACTCCATGGTGAAAAAAGAGAATTCCCACAACTTCAAATACCATTTTACTTATTAGCCTCAGATGCATAATTTCTGTGTATATATTCCCAATATGTACGCCTCAATTTCTCTACTGTTCAGACCTATACCTAAATAACCAAACACCAACTCCACATCTCCAATTGAATGTTTAATGGGTATTTCAACCTAAGTTGGTGAAAATTTAACTACAGATTCCCACCCCTCTAAACATCTGCTCCTGACTCCCCAACCTCAGTAATATGTATCACTATATTACCCGCTTGCTCTCATTCTTGATTCCTGTCCTTCCAATCCTGTATCTAATTTAAAAATAAACAGCTCTCTAAATTCTCTCCTGAATCCATTTATTATCTCTTTGTCTTCAACTCCAATCTAAGTCACATCACTTTTCACCTATAAACAATCTATTCTTGCTGGGACTTCCATTTCTACTTCTCCCTATTGGTATATCCTCCATAGAGTGGCCAGAGTAATCTTTTTAAAGTTTAAAACGGACCACTGTTGTCTTTTATTTGAAAACCTCTAATAGCGTCACATTGCTCTTTGAATAAAATCTACATCTCTCTCCACTGCCAAAAATCAGAAGTAATTATTCAAAATATTTATTACTGGGCACAACAGGAACACTGACCAGCAGTCCATGCACAAATGGAAGTGCTGAAGCAAGGTCCTGGAGGCTGCCTGGTGTGGATCTCATTCTCCCGTTAGCTGCCAGATATGAGGGGGATCAACCCTGGGACCCCTGGTACGGGCTAAGGTCACCGAAGTAGGCACTTAGAGCATTTGGGTCGGTGACCATTTATCAAGCAGTATAGAAATATCTCAATGTTTTGACAACTGGCACCCCTAAGTACATGACAGTAAATAGTAGTTCTGTGTATGAAATCCCCAGAGACCCATTGCCTATCTCCCTCTTCAATTTGATCTCTATCCACTCTTGTGCAAACTCATCCAAGATGCATTTTTTCCCGCCTCTTGAACATATGAAACATCTTCCAATACCAGACCTTTCCATTTGCTGTTCTCCATGGCCTCATCATTCAGGCCTCCAATCAAATGTCACCTCTTCAGACATCACTTCTCAGACCACACTAGCTGTGATGCCTCTTTGCTACCTCACCCTCCTTCATTTTTTCCATAGCATTTACTAGCATCTAATTTCTGTTTTTATGTATTGACAAGAGGTTCACGGTTTATCTTCCTCCTCTAGAAGGTATGTTCTTTACTGATTGCCTTCAATACCCTAACCCTACTGTGTCAACATCCTTTGCTAATTTCCAAATTCAGAATACTTGGTGGTACATATTAATCAGGAATAAATGTATAACCTCCAAATACCTCCTAGCACTGCTTGTGTCTCATTCCCAGCTTCATCTCCTCACTTTTTTTTATCTAATCCACCAATCAAATGAGTTTCTGAGATCTACGTTGAAAGTCAAGTCGTCTTCACTAATTAGAAGAGATGAGACAACATACTGCGTTCCACCCTCAACTTTAAATTTCAGCTCTTCCTAATCATTTATTGACCTAGAGAACCTTTATTGAGTTCCACTTGGAGCCACTACTCTGCTAAATGCTAGAAATACAGAGCTGAATAAAGAAACAGTCCTTCTCTTTATGAGTTCACAGTGCAATGGAAGCAGGCATTGTCAATTCCATGGTCCAAGTACTCACGAGGTGCTGGGAGAGCCACAGGAGGCAGCAAGGGGTCCATGTATTCAATAAAGATGCAGTGGTTCTCAGCGGTCATGAGTGACCCTAAGTATAAGGGATGCCAAAACACCAGATAAACATGCCTTTCCAAACCTCTCCTTGAATTGGACCCTGGGTATAAATGGAACCCTGTAAACTGATAAATATTTTTCTGACAAGCTTTTAAAGATTCTTCTGTTAGATAAAAAAAAATATGCAAACTGAAACTTTACACACTTCCAAGGGTTGCTGATTTAAACTCCTCTGAAGGTACTCCTTTTTTGTAAGAAGAATTTATTGCTGTGATTTGAGGTTTTCCCTTTAATACATTTCTATCTTTTCCTTCTATCATAAATATATTTACTGACCTCTTATAACCGCCATCAAATCTAATAGTATTGTTTGAAACACACATGTCCTTTAAGATTATTGCAAAGTCAGGGCATAAGAATGGACTCAGTTCTCCTGACTACAATGTTCAAGATCAGAGATCCACTGTGAGGCAATGAGAGCTCTGTGCTAGAGGGGAAACTGGTGACTAAGAATTGGGCAATCCAGAACCATCCCCTCGGATAATTTATCATTCAGCCCTCTCAGAATCGTGACATCTCTGTGCCCTGTCACTGCCACCTTGTTACTTTTATCAGTCCTTTACATATTTTCACATGACTACAATCCTATTGACACCTTCAAATATGCTAACTAGCAAAACGAATCTAAATATGAGTGGAAAGGCACGCCATAAATTATGTTGGGGACAAAACATCTGTTTGATGTGTTGTTTCTATTTAAATTTAGAGTTATCATTTTTTCTATATACTTTTTTTGGTATAATTTGTCCTTTCATGTGAATGCAGTGCATTTGAAAGGTATCAAATTACCAGCAGACTGCTATTCTTTATTTGGATCATACAACAGATACAGTATCAGTAGCAAAAAGAAAGTATATCATTTATTGACTAAGGGTGCCTACTATGAACAGAGCAGGATCCTTCACAAATATTCCAATCGCTATATCTATAACCCATTCCAAACCAAGGAGTAATTCCATGAATAAGGTAAATCTAAAAGATAAAAGATCAATGAGAGAAACAAGAGAGAGAGAGAAAAACCTGTATCTTACATCACAGTAACAAACAGTAACATCTTGGAACGTTTTATATATTAAAAGAAACTATTTCTCCATGTTCAGTAACTAACTGGCAGCAACAAACATCATCCCTTCCCATGAAGGGACTGTGTTGGACCTGAAAGTATTGACAAAATTTCTCAGAGAGAGGAAAGGAAAAGTTTCTTAAATGGAATTTGAGGTTTGACATAGACTGAGGAAGTTATTCCTGAACTATATTTTCTTTGGACAGTTAATTCATGTTGACTAAGTTTATCCCCCTCTTTTCTGATAACTTTAAGAGCTCAAAATAGAGGAAGTGAGTACATCTATATTGCTAAGCAAAACATGTGAGGGCAAAGAAAGTTCTCTGTCATCCTATAAAACCAACAAGGCTAGCATGGTTAGTGCCAACCCATGGGTAAGTCTATGTTCTAGACCTGATTGTTGAGAATAAGAGATGTATCCAGGCCAGGTTAATGAATAGAAATATTTCAGATGCTCTGATGGATTTTTAAGTAAACTCACCAGCTTAAAAGAAACCAATTAGATTTCCAACAATTGTGTCAATCATGGAAATCAGAGACACGTGCCAGCCACAGGCCATAAACCGAACATTTTCATCAATGATTTCAAACATGATGTGGAGGGGATTCTGGTAGTAGAAGCTTTCCTAGCTCTGCTAGGCTCCAGAAAGGTTAATCAGGTACAACTGTGCCAGGCATAGGTGTCTCTTCTAACTGGTTTTTACCTCTTTCTTCTCTATAAACTTTTATAAACACTGCATCCATTCTGACCATTAATCTTCCAAAAACTGGTCATGTTATCATCCTGAATAAAATTCTTCATTACTCCCTCCGCATTTTTGTACCCTGAATGATGTTTAAACCACCATCAGGACTGTCAAGATGCTCTAAGTTTTGTTTGTTTTTTTAAGTTTATTTATTTTTGAGAGAGAGTGAACACATGTGTCGGAGGGGCAGAGAGAGAGGGAGAGAGAGAAACTCAAGCAGGCTCCACACTGTCAGCACAGAGGCTGAGACAGGGCTCAAACTCAAGAACCATGATTCATGACTTGAGCCAAAATCAAGAGTTGGATACTTATCTGACTGAGCCACCTAGGCACCCCCCAAGGTGCTCTAAGTTTTATACAGCAGGCTTCTCTGTGGCAAGCCTACCAACCTCCTATCAACCTAACTTGATCATTCACAGTATAGAGGAGGAGGGGCAGGTATTAGTAAGTTCCAATAGTTGGAGGTAACTATCTAGACCTATCTAGGTCTCTTCCCCAGTAATCTCATGGTCAGACTCTGTAGTGTAATGAAAGCAAGTCTCAGAACAAATTCCATCACATCAACATTTATTAATCATCAGGCACAAAGATAGTCATTCAGCCATTCTGAATGCTTAAACTCTGTTGTCTAAAAAGCTTGTATGATAAATTTAATTGAGGCAGATGTACCAAGTAGTAAGCTTCAGATAACCTTCTAGTGGACTCAGCAGAGAATCCTTCCTCAACATACCTAATGGAGAGGCTCTTGGTGGTTCCCTAGGCTGTTTTGATAAAGTCTCACACTGAATTCAAGCAAAGGCAGGTAGTAGCTATAGAATACCATGAGCATCACTAATTTCGCCAATGAAAAATTATTTCTGTCATGAGTTATGCTAATTAACAAGCCTTTTAGTAGTGATCAGAAATAAAGCTAATTGAAACACATGTAATAACTGCCTTTGGAGTGTGGTTTCTGATTTAAAATTTTCAAATGTGTGCCTGATTAGGCTACTTCAAATGTTAACTACCCTCCTGCCACTAACTCAATGATCAGAACTTAAATACACACGTATATCACACTATATGACACACTTCAAATATTTAAAATGGATGAAAAGTTCTTTCCAACAATGGTGTTTTAGCCATCCTGAATAATATTTACTCCCCTGAATGTACTTTGATTTCTGGGTCTTTTTACATGTTCTCCTTGCCTAAATTCTCCCTATATTCCCCCCATATTTTCCTCTAGAGAACTCCTATCCATTCTTCAGACTGTCTCTTCCAGGAAGTTAATCTGGATCTCTCTAGTTTGGAATGAGTGCCAATCCTACTTACTCTCATTAGTAACGCATGCATCAATGTTATAGCACAACATCATACTGTACTTGTTTGCTTAACTGTGTGCCAGGAGTATTTCTTGACACTTTTAGGATGGGCAAATGATTTGCCCTAGTTCATCCCCAGACTGCTTGAGTCCACACCTGTGGGTAATAGGAGGCAATCTACAAAGCCAGCCTATGCCTTTTATCTTTCATTTATTGTATTATACTTCAAATAAGTTCTTTCCTGCTTATGGAGAAGGCATGGATTTTAACTAAATTTAATCTCAATCCCAGTTTCAGCTTTTACATTATTGCTGTCATAAAAAAATGTATAATGTATTATATATGTATATTGTAAGTTTATTTAAACACCGTATTACACTGATTACTTTATACCATCAATATTTATATATAAATATTTACATATTAACTTTAAAAAAAATTTTAATGTCTATTTTTGAGAGAGACAGAGACAGAGAGAGAGAGTGGGGGGGGGGGGAACACAGAGGAGAGAGAGAATCCCAAGCAAACCATGCACTGTCAGTGCAGGGCCCTCTGCAGGGCTCTAACCCATGAACTGTGAAATCATGACTTGAGCCAGAATCTACAGTCAGACGCTTGACCAACTGAGCCACTCAGGTGCCCCTCCATATGATCTTTTTCTAGTGCTACTTCCATTCTTCCATCTAGGATGATTTTCCTTCTGCCTAAAGAATGCCATTTAAACTTTTTGGGAAAAATTTGCTGATGAAGATTTCTCATGGCTTTTGTCTGCTTGGAAATGCCCTTCTTTTGCCTTCACTTTGAAGGATACTTTCATGGAGTATAGAATTTTAGGGGTTTTTAAAAGCAATTTAAAGGTGTTTATTGTGTCCTATCCCTTTTTGTTGAGAAGTTGCTATCAGTTTTGTTGATTTCCTGAATGCTTTTAAGATTTTCTTTTTTATTTTCCAGAGTGATACATCAATGTACCCAGGTGTGGTTTTCCATATATTTATCCTGATTGTTTTATAGAGCTTTTTGAATCTTTGACTTGATGTCCTTTCTTCAATTTTGAAAAATTCTTGTCCATGAGCTCTTCAAATATTGCTTATACCCCTTTCTCTTTTTCCTTTATCTCTAGAACGTAAATCACAAAGTTAGAATTGTTCACATTTTCCTATATTTGTCGTACGTTCTTGTCTAAATTTTTCCACCATTTGCTTATCTTTTAATCCAAATATTTTCTGCTGGTATTCTTCGATAAATCACCTTTCTCTATAAAGTCTATTCTTAACCCACTTCTTAATCTCATAATGTCAATTATTCCATTTTAAAAATAAACTTTTAATTTTCGAATAGTTTTAGTTTTACAGAAAAGTTGTAAAAAATAGTACAGAGAGGGGCACCTGGGTGGCTGAGTCAGCTGAGCGTCCAACTTTGGCTCAGGTCATGATCTCATGGGTCGTGGGTTCCAGCCCCACGTCCAGCTCTGTGCTGACAGCTCAGAGTCTAGAGCCTGCTTTGGATTCTGTGTCGTCTCCTCTCTCTGACCCTCCTGTTTGCACCCTCTCACTCTCTCAAAAATAAATTTAAAAAAATTAAAAATAGTACAGAGAATTCCCATATGCCTCACATCCAGTTTGCCCTACTATTGATATCTTACCTTAGTATGATACATTTACCGCAACTAATGAACCATTATTGGTAAGTTACCCCATTTTAATTCAGGAATTTCATTCTATTGTCTATCTTCTAGGGCTCTGGTATAATGCACCTTGTAATTTATTTTCCTCAACTTACAATCATAGTTTTAATATCTGTGGCAAATACTTCAATAATGGAGTGATCCATGAGTCCATTTCTTTAATCGTTTCTTAATTTTTGTTTATTTCATGGTGTAGTTGGTGCCATGTTTTAATGTCAGCCAACATGTATGAAAAATTGTGGAAGTTTAGAAGATGTTTTTTGTGTTTGTTTTTTCAAGGCTCAGAAAAGGTTCCTTCTGTCTTCTGATAGCTTGGAGGAACCTAACTAAACCAGCAATTGAGCTCATTCAGAGGCCGGGTTTTGCCAACAACTTGCACTACTTGGAAGTAGCTCTCCAAGGATCCCGCCTGTAAGTCTCTGGTGATAACTCGATAACTAGGCATTCTCTTATTTGGCTGTTTGCATATTCCAATTTTTTCTCTCTTCAGCTCCATAAGATTACAGATAACATTGCTCTATTTTCAATGGCTTTCTGCTTAGTTCTTTAGTTCCCTTCCTTGAAATAACTAATCTGTAAATACCATAAAGAGAACACTGTGGGTTTTGTTTTTTGTTTGTTTGTTTTTTAGGACTGACCCACCATGATCTTAGCCTTTTAGGTTCAAGCTGCCTTGGCTACAGTTCATTTTTGCTTCAATTTCCCCTGACTTATGTCACCCCTCAAAGTTCTGCTGACCTTTCTACCTTTTAGCCATGGCCCTCTGGCTGGATTTCTCAACCTCTTACGTTCCATGAATTTGCAACTGCCACTAAGAGAAAAGAGGCTCATAGAATGCACAGGTGTTGACTCAGGTTCCAGAGGCCTTGACAGCCCTCAAATATTTTTTTCTGATTTTATTTGGCCTATCTAGATTTTTCAGTAGGTTCATTTATTTGCCGCAAGCTACTACCTTTTAGCTAAAAGTAAAAGTCCTTCTGCATCATACTTTTCCTGTTGTCTTTGGTTTTACTCATTTTCTTGAGTGGTAAAATAGATACAATAAAATGTATAAATTGTAATTATACAGCTAAGTACAATTTTTATGTAATTATGTACTTGTGTAACTACTCCTAGATCAAAATATTAAAATGCTGAGTATTTCTTGCATCACAGAAGGTCTCAAGAAACTCCTTCTGGTTTTTAACATCTTCCACTCTACAATGGAAAACCACAATTCTAACTTTTTTTCTATCAATTAATGCTGCTTTTCTTGAATTTCATGCAAATGGAATCCTACAATACCTACGAGCAGGGGAGGGGCAGAGAGAGAGTGAGACACAAAACTCAAAGCAGGCTTAGGCTCTTAGCAGTCAGCACGGAGCCCAACATGGGGCTTGAACCCACCGACCATTAGATTATGGCCTGAGCCAAAGTTGGATGTTTAACCAACTGAGCTACCCAGATGTCCCAACCAATGAACATTTTTAATTGTGAAATAGTCTATTTATTCCCAATGCAAATGGGAAAGACAAACATATTTAGAAGAACCACTATTTACTATTTTTTAGAGGTGCTAGTCACTGTAATAACAAATTATATATAGAAATATTGGGAAAGTGAAGAGAAATATCATAATCATTAAATATTCTGCTTAGAAAATACAATAACTATCCTAGATAGAAAAATTATGACAGACCATTAGAGAAACAGCAAAAGTTTTCCAGACTAACCAAGAGGAATGACTAAAATAGATGATTCAAATATGTGATTATCTTCAAATTAATCTTTAAAAAATCAATACATTTAAATAGAGGGAAATAATTTAATAGACAGTTTAGAATCTGGATAGTCAGATAAATGTTTTGTCAAAGGGTTGAATAGTTGAGTTAATATGAATCTTGCTCTTTACCTAGAGGCATACAAGTACAGATGTTATTTTTTAGAAAAATGTTTTTCTATAGATAACACATGAAATTTAACTTGTCAACCGGGAGAAAACTATTTAGCTTTTTTCATATTTCTATGAGGAAAGCTAGTGGAGCTACAGGGAGGGTAGTGATTTATTTATAGTAAAGGTAATATTATTTTAAATTGACACTCCTCTCCATGCTAACAATTACTTAAAGAAAGATCTATCAGGCTATAAAACCCTTCAAAGAATGGACTTTTGAGAGATCATCCTTTCTACAGTTCTATTCTACTAGCTACAATACAATCAAGTCAATATTGAGCATCCAGAGAAACCAGTAACTGCATTTATTAGTGACTACAATCTTTAAATTACAATACTATTTACTTATATATGAATTGATTTAAACCATAGTAAGGGTTTGCAACATGAAGGAAAAAACTCTCTAAATGTCTAAAGTGTATATAAATACATATAGGATGGTCAATTAATCTCACGTCAGTATCCGAAGGGGAAGTAAAATCGTGCCCTCAACAATTACAAGAAAAATTTATAATCACATACATATCATGCCTAGAATATAAGTACTCAATACATATTTTTTGATGGATGCTTTTACTTTTTTTTTATAATATTCTCATCATACCATGATCAGTAATGCAGTGCTAGTCACAATTCATAATCGTTTGTTACATGTGAATTTGAGCAGTATTTAGGTTAATGGCCTGTAACTCTAATTTACTCCTTTGCCTCGCAAAAGGATGGGTTTTTTTCTACTCCCATGACCCCTAAAGTTTTATGGATGGTTGGAGATGAGATGGGGAGAACAAACATTTTCTTTGGGCAAGGCTTTCTCAATTTTCCTGTTTTGGGATAATAAAGCATGAGTTTTAATTAAGTTTGTAGGCTTACCATCTGTGAGCATCTGGAGTTTCATTCTGTTGCAGTGTTGAAGCAAGTGTACTAATTCCAACTTGCCCAAAAGTATAGAAATGTAGACCAAATAGCAGGGCAACAGCCAGAAGTTCATTTTTTCCCTTAAGGTCACTTTCCATTCTACCTCCAAGTCCATAAAAGAGTTCGTAAACTCTTCAACATCTATTATTATTACTTGCACAGCAAGTTCATAATAAGTCTGTGTTTTTATTCATCTCAGTAACATACTAAATTTGAGATTTTCTGTTCCTAGCTAAGCACTTTTAAAATACAATTTGTTGAGATTCTTTACCTTACTGACAATACAAAAATATTTGTTTTACTTACAAATGGGAAAAATCCAAAAGCTGTCACTATGAAATAATTCTAACTTTTGGATTTTTTAAAATAAAATTTTAAGAAACAAAGAGGACTGCGCATATCAACATTTTCAAACTTCTAGAATCATTGTAACCAAATAGGGCGATGGCTACCCTTTTTAAGGTAACAAAAAAAATCAATGTCAAACAGGAAAATCATATCAAGTGTTATTAAATCATCCAAACTCTATGGCTTTGAAATTACAATATAAAAACTCCATTGTTAAAATTTAATTATTAGTGATATTTGCCATATGTGGTCAGACTTATATGGAATTTAGGTTTTTGTTATAATTATTGTCAAAAATACTGTTCAAATAACTTCTATTTCTGAAATTGGCAACAATTGATATTGGGGGGGAGGACAATCTTTAGACTTAAGCACTGGCCCAAAAATCATTTCAATGAATTGTACATACTTTAAGCTGGAAAACTTTTTAGCAACATATAAACTACCAGCCTTCTGTCAAAGAACTTACATGTTTAACATATCATAAATTACTTTGAGATCAAAAAAGACTTTTTATTAAAAAATATATTTAGTTATCTATTGCTATGTATCAAAATACCTCCTACTCCAAAACTTGGTTTAAACCAGCAGCTGTTTTACCATCAGCTGGTTTGTCAAAACCAAGGATTGGTTTACATAAGTAAAAAGTGATTCTTTTTTATGTGCTATCAACTCAGTTACTTGGTAATAATCAGCTGACAGATGGTCTGCTCTGAAGAAGCTAAAACAGCTTTATCACTTATGTGTCTTTTGCTTTACTGGTCATGACTGGAAAACAGTCAACCAGACTACCTCCCCATGGCTTCTCCTAGTGACTTGGGCTTGCTCACCACATGGCAGCCTTAGGGCAATCAGATGCATGGGACAGCTCAGGATTCCAACAGGTCGTTTTCCAAAAGGCCTGGGGAAAGGTACAAGGCTTTTTATGACCCAGGCACAAGTCTCAGAATGTCACATATTCTGTATTCTGTTGTTAAATAAGCCACTAAAGTTAGCCTATATTCAAGAAAATTAGAAACAGACACGGACTCTCAACAAAAGTAACAAAGCTTTTGTGTCCACCTTTAATCTAGCATAATATATAGGAAAAAAGGTTCTATCACATGAATAGACAGACACGTCACACATTGAAAACGCCTGAGTAACACACACCTAAATTAAGACACAGAACATTACCAGCACTATAGAACCTCACTGTATTCTTCTCCTTCCAAATTATAAGCCACTCCTCAAGAACAAATCAACAGTATATATCAAGAATAAATCAACCACTAGACTAACTTCTAACAGCATAGTTTAGTTATTGTGTTTTATACAAATCAAGTCAAACATATTTTGGATCTAGTTTCTTCTGTTCAACATTATATCTCTGAGAATCCATCTATATTGTGAGATATAGTTTTAGTGTTCATTTTTATTGCTGTATTCTATTTTAAGAATATAACAAAATTTATTTATTCATTCTGCTACTAGGTAGGTCGATATATAGGTAGTTCCCAGGTTAGGCTATTCCTTAAAATTGCAGAAGTCATAAAATTGTAGACTTTTCCTCCAGCTGTAGGGTAGGGCTTTTCCTGCAAGATAGTGAAAGTGTTTTATCATACAGGAACAAAGGGAATAAATCATTTTCATGATTTTCTGCTTATGTATTTTCAACATATGTTTATAGTAGGCAAATCAACAACAGCTCAAATGAGTGATTTTTTAGGAAGACATTTTCCCCGCCTTTCCTGCAAGAGTGACTTTGAACTATCATTATCTCTAATAATGAACCAAATGTCCTATATATGTTTATTCAGGTAAAGAGTTGAACACAAATATTTTAATGCACTGATTTTTAGGCCATGGGTGTAAAAATCAAAGGCTCTCAGATTAGGAACAATTCATTGTAAATTATCATTTTGCTATGCTTTCCATAATCTTATAAAAATGTTTATTGGATCACAGCTCCCTATAGATAAGTTGGTAAAATGAAGAAATTTTCCCTTCAAGAGTCCTAGAATAATGTATTGCCAACGCAGTAAGACTTCAAAACTTTTGGGGAGAGAGTGACCCTTAAAAAATAAGTCTACGAAAGAGGCACTGATCAGCTATTGAGAAAAATAAACTTCCTTGCTCACAAGACAGAGTATCAACAATTTATTTCAAACGAGATCAATGTAGCCTACAAGCAAATGACAGATTTTCTATGCCTTTACATGGCATCACTTCCTTGCTGATGGTGATAACTCAAGAAAAACAATATACAGATGGCAAAATGAACTTGGTTTAATTTTAAAAATTCAGATTATCGAAGAGTGATTGTTTCACCAATAGGTATCAATAAATTGCTCTAAATAGCATGACATGTTCTTTAAATGGATTTTATAGAAATACATGGTATACACCCTGACTTATTGTTTTGATACCTGGTAGTTGTTCTTCTTGGTTTTGTACTTTCTCATTTTATTATTTTTACATTTTCGTTACAAAAAGTTGACAATGACTTTCTCTTCTCTCAGTTTCACACTTGTTATCCTTCATACTACATCTAAGGTTAGTCTTTTTATTTGTCTTATATCCTAATGATATCTTCTTTGACTGTGTGCTAAGAACAAAAAGAAGACAGATTTGGTTTTAAGAGAACTTCCCAGAGGAGTTCCCATGCATTTTAAATAATGGCTTGATGGGGAAAAAAATGCAGATGGAATGAACTAAACACTTTGATGTAGTTCAGTGCATTGACAAATATATAAAAGCTAAAGTATTTTTAAAAGGGGCTCAGCTATTGTTTGTTATATATCTTTATTAGTTGCTCCCTAAAATTTCCATTCTTGACTTTAAGACTCTCAAAGATGTCTTTATCACAATAATTGGGATTGACTTTATCACTTTCAGGGATTGAGTACCTGGGGTTTGAAGAATACCTAGTTTACTATTCTTTGGTTGGAAACTGGGCCAATAATCCTTGGGAGCACCTGTGTAAAAACAAGTACCAGTCCTCATCACATTCACCCAATTCTCTTCTGCAATCTGGAGGCCTCTGCACTTAATTTATGTTGACCCTACTTCTTAAGTACATCTATTTTTAAGGTAAATCTAAAGAGTAAATTACAAAGATCACAACAAATGATATAGAAAAAGATAAACCATGAGAAGGAGGTCTCATAGAGCAAAGTAACTGGATTTTAGCCAAAATAACCCACACGGTTTTCAGTGTCCACAAGAGCAACTGAAGTATGACAGTTGTTACATATGCTTCATTACCCTCATCTGGACATGTCATCCTTTAGGACAAGGCTGGAATTTCCAAGAATGTCAGAAATGAAGCTGTTGCCGCAAACCTCATTAAAATAGAAAAACTCATTATTAAAGATCTGTTTGTACATAATAAATACCACCTCATAAGCCCTCGAACAACCAGTTTTAACAAACTCTTAGAGCTTAGTGATCCTCAGACAATGGCATGAGTTTTCACTCTCAGACTTATAGCTATTATGTGAATTATTCTGTATTTCTGAATACATCACAAGAAACACTGCTAGAAATATGTACGTATGTGTACACACGTTTACAGTATTTTCAGACATATTTCAAAGGCTCAGACAAGTCAGAGAATTTGCTGTTTACCCCATGTCTTATCTTTATTAAAATCAAGAAATATTGGGCCAATATTTTTTTCTTAACAAAGCAAATTGAACTCCCTTCCCCATGTCTTCATAATTTTCTGCTCAGTTTTTCAGCCTATTGCAAGATCGGAATAGCAGTAATGCTAAAGCCAAGAAGCAGCTTGCAATGACAGATTATTTTTGCAAGGTAAATTGTAAGGCAATATAAATCCATTCATGTAAAATTATAGGTTTTTACTTCTTGCTATTTATTAAGCAAATGAGAGCCTATATTTCATTCTTTCTATCCACATAGACCTGTATGACTGGAGACTCTCCATCTATGGTACATAGGACAAAGTTTCTGGAAAGAGACGGATTAGGTCCAAAATTCATCTCTGACATTTCATAGCTATTTGCCTTTGAGCAGTTTTCTTAACCTCTTTGTGTCTTAGTTTTCCTCATTGTAAAATAAGAATTTTAGATGCTTACAGTGCTTAGAAAGTTACAAGAAGTGATATGTAGAAAAATCTCCTAGAAAAAGGGATTACTAACATGCCTCTACAGTAGATACTTCACGTCAGGCAAAATTTTTGTCCCAAATGACTTCATTGGTTAGCCTAGACAATAACACATTCATTCTTGAAAACTCTAATCCAGCATCACTACCTCTCGAGTTTCTTGACTTCACTCCATCCCTATATAATCGACAACTCACTGTTCTTTTGCATTTTATCTATGAGAGCACCTTAAAATTTTATTATGTTTGTCTCTTTACTCTTACGACCTATCTTCCCTCCAACTTTTTAGGTGAACACAGAAGTGTTCCTATTGTTACTGGCCTCCTACCACAGTGCTCCACTGCAGGTTCCCAAATGTTTGAAAAAATGAGGAATAAAAGTTATAGTTCAAGCTGCAAAACAGAAGTCAGGTAGAGGGGCACCTGGCTAGCACAGGGGGTTGAACACCTGACTCTTGTTTTCGGCTCAGATCATGATCCCAGTGTTGTGCGGTCAGACTCTGTGCTAAACATGGAGCCTGCTTAAGATGGTCTCTCTCTCTTCCACCATCCCTCTCCCCTCACCTTACATGATCTCTCAGGAAAAAATTTTTGGTAGCATCTGAAAAAGCATGTCCATTTTGTTGGCAATGTGTGTGTGTGTGTGTGTGTGTGTGTGTACATATGCATGTGTGTCTAAAATGATGCAATAATATTAACCTAATTCAATAACCTTTTCATTCTCAGGCAATAAATAAGGGATAAAACATTAATGAGAATTTCCAGTAGGATTGTTTTAATGGCTTCTCTCAATGATTTTACTTTAGATTTATGGACAATAAAATGCTGTGGGCAGTTTAGATTTCTCTTAACACATTTCCTTAGAGGAAATCATGGTCATACAGAAGGAGGAATTTTGGCATTGACTGCTAGATATTAATAAAAGGACTTTTCTCCTGACGATATAAATGGCTGACAATGTTGAACTTGTGTGCAATCAGATGTGGCCATAGAACTAAGTTATAGCTAATGGAACATGGAATGAAGTGATGGGTCATTCTTACAGGGCAGACCACGGACAGCCTCCTGCACGATTCTGCTACCAGCTATCAAAGATCCTGGAGTGGTGGGGCTACAAAGTAGAAGGTGACAAGGGCCCTGTAGGCTTGAAGGTAAGCTACCCAAATCTTTCAGATCAGAAACCCACTTTGGACTGGTACAGGATTCAGAAATAAAATTTCATTTGGTTCAACTATTGAAATGCAGAGGCTTTGAGGTAGCATACCCAAATAATACAATGGCATTCTTGGACATTTTTTAAGTTATTTATTTATTTTGAGAGCAAGAACATGCATGAGCAAATGCATGGGCAGAGAGAGAGACAGAGAAAGAGAGAGAGAGAATCCCAAGCAGGCTCCATGCTGTCAATATGGAGCCTGATGTGGGCCTCAATCCCACAAACCATGAGATCATGACCTGAGCCAAAACCAAGTACTGGAGATTTAAACAACCGAGCCATTCAGGTTTCCCTGAATAAACATTTTTAGCTGATTAACTTTAAAAAAATCTTTAACAGTACATTATTTATTTTTCCCTCTTTATTAAGAATAAGCTTCCAACATACTAAGAACAAAAGATTTATGTAATGAATTCACACATCATCACCCAGTTTCAATAATTATTAACATGTCCTAATTTGCTTCATAATACTCTCTCCCTCTTTATATAGATATTTAAATATAAAATACAAAATCACGATGCTTTGTCCCCAGATATTTCAGAATGTATGTCTTAAATAGGAAAGTAATGGCAATGTTTTTTATATCCTAATATAATATCCATATTCAATTTCTCAAGTATTTCAAAAATTGTATTTTACAGCTGCTTTGGATAAATTAGAATTCCAGCCAGGATTCAGGCAATGTACTTAGTTGCTGTATCTCTAATCCCTTAAACCAAAAAACTACTGCCTTCCTCTGCTTCCTTGTCATTATTTTTTGCTGTGTATATTAGTTTCCTATTGCCAGTGTAACAGATTACCAAAGACTTAGTGGCTTAAAACAAATTTATTCTCTTATAATTTAGGAGGTTGGAAGTTCAAAATGAGTCTTAAGGGGCTAAAAATCAAGATATCATCAGGACTGGCACCTGAAGAAAGTCCCATTAGATAATCTATTCATTACACTTTCCATTTCTAGGGGCTCCTGGCATTTCTTGGCTCCTGGACACACCCCTCAAAGCTCTGCTCCTCTGGAAAAGTACATCAGCTTTTCTCCATGTAGTAAAATCTCCCTCTATGCCCCTCTTATAAGATACCTGTGACACATTAATAGCCCGCTGAAAACTAGAATCATTTCCCCAACTCAAGATCCTTAATCACATTTCCACTTTGCAATATAAAGTAATATTCACAGGTTACAAGGATTAAGATATCTTAATTTCTGGACATCTTGGTATGCCATCTTTCAGATTACTATAGTGTGTGGGATTGTGTGATTTAACTTGTTTTTCTATGTCCTTTGTTTCTTATACAATGAAGAGTAGGTCTTAGAGCTTGATGAGATCTTTGGGAAATAAATAAATAAATAAATAAATAAATAAATAAATAAATAAATAAATAAATAAATAAATAACTTGTAGGAGATGCTGTGAACTAGTTACATCCCATTGGAGAACATGGACTATCAGGTTGTTATCAGTGATACTAACTGATGATATTGTTATGGTAGCCACTGCCAGGCATCTCTGCTATATTTTTTTTCCTTTTGCAACTTTCAAGACATCTATGGGGTTATATTTTCACACTCTGTGATCATCCTATTTCCTAATACTTTACCTAGTAATTTTAATTACCACTGATGATCCTACTACTTCTATTCCCATCTGTTTTGTAAATCTCTTAAAACTTTGCTAATCCCTTCTTTCTTCCTTTATAAGTTACAGTTCAATGAGGATAATGTAATCTTTTTTGATACTGAAGCATCTCCTAAGATCTGGGATCATCTTTTGAACATTAATTTTCTTTGAACACTAATAGAGTAACAAAGAAGAAAATTCAGATTATCTAAGAGATCCTGCTACAAGGATCCTGTTTTTAGAATCCTTGGGGGAAAAAAAATGACCCTTTCTAATATCTTACAAGGATTTCACAGAAGCAAGCTATTTGACCAGACCCATGAATAGTAATAGCATCATAGACATATCGAAAGAGAAACTACTGCCTTCTGTTCTTTACATTATAGTAAGAGGTTATCACATTTTGAAAGTTGGAATATTTTGAGATGTTTTATGTTGGCTGGAATGAAATGACCTGATGTGAAAGGTTCTCTCAGTGGAGCCTATCAGACTTGTTTTTCTCAAAGGAATTGCTTATGTCAGATGGAGCACATTTTGAGAATATGGTCACGATCACCTTTTCATTTGATTCTCATTCTCAAAAGATTATAATCATTTCACCAGCAGGGAACCAATTGAAATTTCCCTGAAAATTTCATTGATTGAGATCTGGTGTCATTTTCTTAGGTCCCCATCCTTAAAACCTCTTCCCCACCCCCTCCCATTGCTAAAGATGAGGCTGCTGTTGCCAAAGAAAGTCCCAAGGCCTAGGGCAATCACATATAAGATGCTGACCAGCTGTTTCCTTTTTCCACTAAGTACTAACTATGAAGATAGAGGGAGAAACTGTTAGAATCAGGACCTGAAATTTAGTTGAACTAACTTCCCGATAAAGATATAGAATGAAGGTAAGCTCTAAAATTTTATTTTCTGAATATAGTTATGAGGGAAGTAATAGCCAGATCTTCAAACTCACCAAAATAAGATGGAAGAAAAGATGGATTCTTTTGAGTTCAAATATTTTATTTTTCTGCAAAAAAGTTGGGAGTAAATTAATGTTTGATTTTGTTTAGTTTTGGTTTTTGTCTTCTTCCACTAGAGAAGGACCAGCTACTTAACTGTATAAGACTGATGGGGGAAAAATACCATTTTGAAATCCCTGAAAGTAGCTAAAGAGGGGGTTTTCAGAAAAAGAGTGACAATGTTATAAGAAATTTGGGTTTATGTGCTTTAAGATAGAACTGTTCTCTCAGAAGGGAGAGGATCATTGTGGTGACAGGAAAGGTAGTGTTCCTTAGTTTTCAGTGTATAGGTGCTGGAATAAATCCTGACCCAATGCTCTTGGCACAAGCTTGAGCCCTGGCCACCCTCTGCCCTGATATGGGAAAACCTCATCATCAGAGTCTCTTCCTCGCCAGCTGAGTCTCACAGAGGCTTGAGAATATGGTGACTGTGATACTAGGGAATGATCTCTTCTCAAGGATATACTACGAAGTGAGTCCTTCTGCATGTGGTGGGAGCAGGAGCAGAGGACCCAGCCTCCAACACTGGGGTCTGATCCCAAAGCCCCATGTAGGCAAGGGGTACAAGTCCTCAAGTCCAGTGGTCCTCAAACCAGCATCCTTAGAATCACCTGGAAGACGTATTCAAACACACGGTGTTGGAAATTCAAGAGAATTTCATTTCTAACAAATATACAGTTGCCAGCACAGGGATCACACTTTCCCACCTATCATGTTTTTTTTCTGTGCAAGAGACACAACTGATAGGCAGAAACATTTACCCCCTTCTTGAAAGCAGTGCTTGAAAAACAAGCCATAATGACTCCCCTCCCTCTCAGCCAGGACCTCCATGTCTTCCTATGACCACAGGGAACCACGTGTTACAACTCCATGAGCCCTGATAATATGAAATCCTTTCTACTTGGTGTAGCACTAGGTTGGGATACAATTAATTCCTGAATCATTAGTCATTATGCAGGATATCACATCTCTGGCACCAGTGGTCATGGACCAGAGAACATACTTCCTCACCTCAGATCAAATCTACAGAGTGTATATTCAACTTCTATTCAGTGATAAGTTGCTCTTCATTGTGATTCAGGACACCAAAATAGGTCCAAGGCAGACCTATCTCACTCATTGAGGCATTCAGTGCATCAGCAAGACCATGATATTGCAAAACATACATGGTTAGAGCCCCAGGAGAGGGAAAGCCTTGCAGATCCGCATGTCCTGCCAGTCCCTGATCTGGCTTAGAGATTTCTGTGGCACATGATTAAGCTGCACTCATTTCATGAGAATATCCCATCCCTTCCTGTGTCATTTTTTGTTAATTACAACATATCCTCGAAATTCATAATCTTAAGAAGTAGGAAAGGGTATCAAGGAGGAGGAGGAGATGGCCTTTTGCTGTCATAGTCCATGCAAATACATGAGGGAGGCAGATATTAAATATCAATAAGTTAACTAATTACACATCGTAAATGATACAGAGAAATATGGTAGGCAAAAGGAATGTTATATAGGACCTGTTATAGTCTGGTCTCTGAGGATATAATATCTGAGAAATATGCATTGCATTTATATAACATCCCTTCAGCAGATCTACTGAGCCTCCTCTCTGTGAAAGTCTTGCTAAACCATCTCCCAAGACTCCCAGAGCAGCGCTATCCCAAAGAACTTTCCGCGATGGTAGAAATTATCTAGAATCTCTCTTCCCAGATGCAGGAAGTCTGTTTATAAAAATTTCGTAAATTCACATGAGACTAGTCATAGTCACTGCCACAATGGACAGCCGTTGCAGACTCTATAGTGGCCCAAGAAAACTACTTAGGGCGTAATGAGGATCTGCGGACTTTGGGCAACCGATAGAAACTCAGCAAGGCAGAAAGCCAAACATTTAGTTCATCCTAACACATTTCCAGCTTTGCTTATTGTAACCTTCTGTTTCCTAGCTATGTTGTTCGTTTTTTACTTGACTCTATCCAATATATTACTGCCAAGATCATGGCTTTTTCTTGCCAATTTATCTGTCTCTCCAATTTCTTGCCCCAGGATCTTATTTATCATTGCCCCCCCTAAATGTTAAATATTCCTTTTTTTTTTGCGTTTGAAACTAACTACAGTACTGTATGATGCTCTTTTGGCTTTGATATATACACTTAAACTCATATACTTTCTAAATTTTCTTCTCAAGTTCATATACTAAAATATCTACATAAGTCAATACAACTGATTCAATATTGAAAATACTAAAAATATTTTGTATTAATATATTTTCTTTTATTTTTAAAGCATCCCCACATCTATTATGTAAACAACCCAGTGAAGTTTGTAGCATGAGTTAGCCAACATTACACAGTCTATTTTTCTTTACTTAACTGTTGTGTGTGTGTCCTTTGGGAGACTGTACATTAATGTGCAGAATCTTTGTCTATACGTCTATACCTATACTAATACCTTTCCGTGGTCTAGCACAGCATCTGATCTAGAACAGATGCTCAGGTTAGATATTTGTTACCCAAATATTTATTGGGTAAATAAATCACCAAACCTCTGGCCTCTTGTCTTATAACACAGACCACAATAAGTCATATTTTCTAAATCTTTGTGTAATAAGTTTATTAAGTTTCTGCTCCTTATCACCAATTTTGTGCAAATTAGTGCATAAAGATCCCCACATAAAACTCCTTTCGCAATAAAAGACCAATGGTGGTAGTTAGGCACACAGTCAACTACTCACTGCTATTTATGTGACGCACATAAAAAACTTCTGATTTCTAATCACACTGGGGCAACAAGGAGAAAATACAGAAAGCTAGATTATCACACGAACTAATGATACAAGTGCTATGTGCATTGTGCCTTGATAAATTGAGTTTGACTCAAAATAACATTAAAGTTTGTCATCTTTAGAAATTTTTGGAAGGGGATTCTGTCAGAAATGATCTTAGTTGTATTTACTTCAAGCAAAGCATATTAAAACTTTAAAAAGGGGGTCACTTTCTGTTCATGTTTTATTTTAGGATGGAGAGAAGAGAAGTTTTAGTGATATTAGTGTTAAAGTAAGCCAGGGTATTCTCCATAAATTAAATCCTGAAAATCAAACCCAGTCTCTTTCTTTCCATGTTAAAATTTGGCATCACTTTGCAATGATTCGTTCAAGCACTTATGAGATGGACCATCCAAAAATGATCCCATGCCTCAGTAAACCAAAGCAAAGCAGAGGGAATCGTTGTAGGAAATCTCCCTGGGTTGTGTCCCTGCTATTCATCACTACCATGAACAGAGAGGAGATGGCCCTTTAATAGAAACTGGCTAATTTCTTTAGAAATATCTCATTAGGCCCGCCCTTCCCGAGCTGCTTCTCCATTAAAATGTGATAAATGAATTCTGCCATTGCCAATTCCAGCCTGTCCTTTTTTTCCTTAATGAAATGAAGATGCGTCATGCTGGCAAGCACTCAGGACAGACATAATTATTCATGGAATGCTCAAAGTGTGCTGTAACCCAGCCCATCACTGCCCCACAGACACTACAGGTGGGAGCTTCAAAAGCCAAAAAGGTGCCTAGACAGAGATTTATTTTCATTTTACTCAGTGGAACAAGTGCTACGGTTTTGTGTACTCTCTTACGGCTTTTTCCTCCATGTATTTTTTTCTCCATCTTAGATAAATGTGTATGTGTAAGAATGAGTGTATATATGAGTTTGGCACTTAACACTTCTGAATTTTAAATCAGTTTTTAAACCATATTATGGTTAATAAAAGTCAAAATTTATTTTATTTTTTTTAATGTTTTTATTTATTTTTGAGACAGAGAGAGACAGAGCATGAATGGGGGAGGGGCAGAGAGAGAGAGGGAGACACAGAATCGGAAACAGGCTCCAGGCTCTGAGCCATCAGCCCAGAGCCCGCCGCGGGGCTTGAACTCACGGACTGCGAGATCGTGACCTGAGCTGAAGTCGGACGCCTAACCGACTGAGCCACCCAGGCGCCCCATCAAAATTTATTTTAAAAAATACGTGTAAAAAATATTATATGTAGGGGTACAACTACATGGTTTTAAATGATGGTCTTCCTTTTCAAACATTAGTTTTGAGATCTAGATTGATAAGACATATGGCCCCCAAACAATATAATTTCATTTCTGAATACCTTGCCTGACCTACCTGCTAACTAGCATTTCCCTTTGATTGAAAATTACATCTATTCCTTGATGTGTCTCTGTCACTGGGCAAAGTTAGGTTTTTCTCTTTCAAAGTCTTTAGTCTTTCAGATGCCCCTCTTTTCTCCTGTA
Source organism: Prionailurus viverrinus (assembly GCF_022837055.1). Taxonomy (NCBI): domain Eukaryota; kingdom Metazoa; phylum Chordata; class Mammalia; order Carnivora; family Felidae; genus Prionailurus; species Prionailurus viverrinus. Next base: position 122,439,297 of record NC_062566.1, on the reverse strand, counting down.
TTTGAATTAATTCACAACTAAACCTATTGTTATAACAGGATCTGAAACTCATACTCAAATGTAGATGGCTATCATCTCAGTGTGCTACCTCCAGAAAAAAAAATGCTATTTGCCAGAGTCAGCCTTTAATTTTTTTCTAAGGCAAAACCTCTCTCTCTTACACACACACACACACACACACACACACACACACACACACACAGAGTTATTTTGGTTTCTCACTTTGCAAGGCTCCCCAGGCTGCCACATGAACCACACCTCCTATCAGTCTTGTATGCTGCTTTTAGCCTATACAACAGCACTAAAATTTATAGATGCCAGAAGAACATTAGGAGAAAAATAGACAACTCCAAATTTTAGGGAACTCATCACCAAACAAAAGCATCTATTTACAAAGTAATTTTTCTGTTGCTTTTCAGATGCCAGTTACTTATTAATGAGTTCACCATCTTGTCATTTTGTTTTTATTCCTGAGAAAGCTAACTCATTAATTTCATTTTCTGAAAAGGAAACTTAGCCAAGCTGTAGGTTTATAAAACTGTATATTTGTCTCGCAAAAGCTTAGGTTCATTGCCATTTTTAATCTTGGAAGTAGACACAGAGTAGCACTTCTGAAATGTAATGTGTATTTAGAAAGTGAAAAGAAAATCACCCTGCTTCGCACCCTGCTTGAGACTGGCAGAGTGAGAAGACCCCAGACCATTCATTCTCTCAGTTTCTTCCAGATTAGCAAGAGGCTTATTGCTGGGATGCAGGTGTGGATTTCTTTGCACTTTACAAATCTAAAAATCATTAAAAAAGTGCTAAAAACAAACCAAGTATGGAAGGGAGATTAAAAGATAGGGCGAGAATTGATAGCACAGCAAACAGGCCTTTTCACAGATCTTTTCTGGTGATTTAAAAAATCAAACGCAGGGGCGCCTGGGTGGCGCAGTCGGTTAAGCGTCCGATTTCAGCCAGGTCACAATCTCGCGGTCCGTGAGTTCGAGCCCCGCGTCGGGCTCTGAGCTGATGGCTCAGAGCCTGGAGCCTGTTTCCGATTCTGTGTCTCCCTCTCTCTCTGCCCCTCCCCCGTTCATGCTCTGTCTCTCTCTGTCCCAAAAATAAATAAACGTTGAAAAAAAAAATTAAAAAAAAAAATCAAACGCATAGTCAAAATTTCCATATGAATAATCCAAAGATCACGTGATTTCAAGCCATCATTTTTTCCTTCTTGTTCCTTGGTTACTTCAATAACAGCAATCATTATAATAGTAAGAGCAACATGAGAAAACTAAAATTATTGACTAATAACTACTGACCTGTCACTATACTAAAATTTTGCATGCATTACCTCATTTCATTCTCAGAGAATAAAGTTACCTACTACGAAGTAACTTGCCCAAAGTCATACCCGGCTCACCTGTGGGAGAGCCAAGTCTCCCTGCCTTTCTAAATGGAGTTCTGAATGACTTTATGCTCTGGGCACATGGAGTTTTTCTTCTGACTAATCGTGCATTGTTTCATTTTATATTTCATCTGTTAACTTCCTGCCTGAGGATCTTGTTTTCCTCCAGCTACCCTCTAATAAACTAAGGTGATTCACTGTAAATATTTCCCAGCAAGAGAGAACCACTTAAGACAAAATATATCCAAGAATGGGGAAACTCTTTTAGTAGCACTTTGCTCATTAAACCCTCAAGTGCCCATTTGTGTGTTTGCCATCCTCCACAGCTGGCTTAGCTGGGAACAGATGACAGCTCAAAGCGAAGGACAAACAGCTCGGCTCAGTTTTGTGCAGGAGGGCAGCATCTGCTGGCTGACCAGAGTGTCTGCAGAGAGAGAAAGAAAAGAGGGAAAGAGAGGAGAAAAATAAAAGGAAAGTAAGATCAGCAACCTAGACAAAAGATAAGTGACAAGGCCCAAGAGGAGAGGGCAGGTAACAAGATTAGAATTTGTAGAACCAACTGGCAAATTCCCATATACTCTGTGAAAAGTGCATTGCATGTGCAGAGTCCTAATCCACACTCTCTTTGAAAATGAGCACCACTGATTGTGAGTTGACTATTTGAGATTTAGTAGCACCATAGGAGCGGTGAATCAGGTCATGAATCAGTTGTATACTGTGTCGCTATGATGCCCCCATATTTCACATAATATAGACAAGATGCCTTGCCTATACCTAGAAGTCTGGGTGACCCAGAGATTAAGAGCATTTTTCAATGGATCTCAGCCAGTTAGAGCCCAAAACAAACCATTCAGGTTCAGAAGCCCTGCCTTCTGTCTCTCTTCCTTCAGGTTCCTTTTTGGCAACTCTGGGCCATTCTGACTGCTGACCTAACAAAGCCTAGGGGCTTAGGTACTCTCCCTCATGGTAGGTTTTCCCTGAAGAGTCATCTCTGTGGGTCATAGGATTGTTACCGACTTCTTTCCTTCATTTGTTTCCCCTTGGGAGATGGATGGCAATGGGAGTGGCTGGGCTCCTCTCCAGCTTTGACCACATTTCTCTTCCATGCCACCACACTTGTTACCCTCTTCCATATCAGTCCGTTCTTCCTCCCATGACTGGGCTTTACTGCAATATGTTTACTTCTTTAGTCTCTTTTCTCCACAGGAGTATCATGGCTCGAACATTTCCCGGTTTCTTTTCCTGTGCATTCCAGCATCAAGCATAGTGTCTGCTGTGTAGCAGGTGGGATGAATCTCCTAATTATTAATTGGCAATGAATCAGAGACTGCACCCTCTCAGGCTTGCACATTATTGCTACAAAATGGGCTTCTATAGGATGGGATTTTTTGAGAGATAAATACATGTTAGGAATTTTGCTTACTGTACAGCATAAAATAAACACTCAGTAAATAGTAGTTATAAGAGCCTATTTTTGAAATAATCCTTAAACTTCCCTTTATACTAATCCTTAGCAAACCAGAATCTGGCTTCTGCAAGAAATATTCTCAACGTGGCCAGAACAGAGAAGGAACTAGCACAAGATGACAACCAATATTTACAAACATTAACCCTTCCATTTTCACAACTGTACCATAAGGTAATTCATTTTATTCAAGTTTCAATATTTAAGATGCAAAAAACTGAAGTTCAGAGAAGTTCAGTGACTTGTGATAGATCATAAAAATAGAAAATGGTGAGCTTGGGTTTTAACCACAATTTGGACTGTGAGCATCTGAATTGCCCCTTCATTCCGCTGCATTTTACTGCCCATTTTGGGTCAAAAAAGCAGACTTATTTATGAGTTATCAGACATATTTTTGGGTGAGACTCTGTCAGCTTGTAAGAAAGTGTTCCTGCCTACATTCAGGGCTAATTTATGCGCTGGCATTCATAGCCACATTGTTCTCCAGTGAGAACGCAAATTGACTCAATACATCAGCCAGAAGCCGGTCTTCCTTGAACAGCTGATTCCATGACTTGTCACATTTTCAAACTCCTCTGGGTGTCATGAAAAAGGGTGGATGAACATTTTATTTAAAAAATATGAACAAGAAGGTTGCTATTTCTGAAACATTACAAGATTATAGTTTACTGGTGGATAATACTAACTTTCCCTAATATTGTACCAGATAGAACTGACCACATTTCTACATTTAAGAAATCTAGGTATCTGAAACAAACACTTAGAAGGAATAATTTGGCAGGTGAGTAGGCAAGGTAGTGAATCATTTAGGAGACATGTCACAGCTATTAGCCCGTTTGAGAAATGGCCATCTCCACAATCACAAACACATTTACGCCATTAGTATGAAGGGGGAAATGGGACATTTTTCTTCACTAATGCTTTTAACTCTGACTCATAATGCCCATCCTTTATCCTCTCTAGAGTCACCCTCCTAAGAATGACTGGCTACACCTCCATCAAGAAAACAGTATCTTATCATTAGAATTTATTCCTGTAAGATTTGATTTCCTTAAGTATGCTGATATTTGTTATCAGTGAAAAACCAGAACTTCTCCAAAGACAAAAGTTACATAAAATAATAACACAAAATTTTAGGAATTGAGTAGGAGGAGAAAATGGGAACTAAACTTTGTTCTCTCAAATACCATGTACCTTAAAAAAATGATACAATAGTTTAGGATTGGTATTAAATTCAGAAATGGAGATCTTGTTTCTTGCTGATATAACTGAATAATCTTAGAGGACTTTAAATTCCAACAAGGTAACAGACACAGCTAATATGTTCTACCGTAAGAATCTATAGAAATGGACGCGCCTGGGTGGCTCAGTCAGTTGAGCGTCCGACTTCAGCTCAGGGCATGATCTTGCAGTCTGTGAGTTCGAGCCCCGCATCAGGCTCTGTGCTGACAGCTCAGAGCCTGGAGCCTGCTTTGGATCCTGTGTCTCCCTCTCTCTCTGCCCCTCCCCTGCTCATGCTCTGTCTCTCTCTGTCAAAAATAAACAAACATTAAAAAAAAGAATCTATAGAAATGACATTTTAATAACTTGTTACTGATTATTTAATAAAGGGCTCAGTTTCTACCCCAGTGGCTTAGGGTTAGTTAGGCACAGACCAACACTTGAATTCTAATCCTACCTCAGTCTTTGAGAAGCTGCATGATTTTGGACTAATCCTATCTCTGCAACTCAGCTCTCTCATCTGCATATTAAGGGGACAAAATAAAAATAATCAAAGTCACTTCTCTCCATCAAATAATATCATTTGACAGTTATTAATATAGATTTACTTTTTAGTCATTGAAAATATAAATTGTTTCAACACATACACTGAATACGTACTCCTGCCCAACACTGCAGAAGTACAGAGATGAAACAGGGAGTATTTCTATTTCATTAGCAACTCCCCATCCTAGTGTCCAAGCTAAGACTTTTTTCAATGTGGTACATGAAACCCAAGATGTGAGGATATATAGTAAAAATGTCTCTTTCTTCCTAACATTAGCATGGACTATTAAAGCTATAGTGAAATATACAGATGATCACACAGTTACTTTGGTTTTTACCCTAGTATCATGCATCCAGTCTTACTCATTCTATTTTATCTATTCATTGACTTGGTGTGGGGAGTGATATATCAATGCACATCAGGTTTAGAAGACTCCTTTAAATGAGAGATAGAGAGGAGTTCCTGGGATTCAGGATACCAAGAAGATTATGAGCTCACTTCCTGCTATAGGAACTGAGAATCTGACACTGTTCACATAAATTCAATTTCCTTTAAAAATTCAAATCCTTTTTAAAAAGAGAAAACATAGTAACTGACAATCTTCTGCATTTGCATTTATCAAATCAAATTATCTCTTTTGAGATAACATCATAATGGAATACTGTCAGAGGATTTGGGTCTCCTGCCTGGAAAATGAATGGTTCCCTGCAAAGTAGCAATTGGAAACAGCCCCTGATGAGGCTCCCATCCACTGACATTATGTCTAGGGGTGAAACTACTAGGGACTGAAGAGTCTTTATCATGCTGAAGTTCTCTCTGGAATGGCTGTGGGCAATTTAAAGTGTATAACCTAGAGTGTTCAGTGCTAAATCCCAAAGCACAAGTAAGTGACTTGCACAAAATGTTGCACATATGGGCTGGAGTATACATTGCTATAAAAACCTCATCCAGGCCACAAACACAGGCAGCCAACACAGCCTACTGACAATAAAGGGAACAATGAGATGAGTTGCGCTGTCATCCAAAGCCCTGAATTCAATTCCTGTGGATGCTGCTGTTTCTCCTCTGCAAAAAATTTAACCCAGGGACACGGCATTTTGAGTCTGAGAGATACCTTTAGTTATTTCCTTTTCTCACTATCTAAGGCTGAGACAGCCCCGTAAGAAAAGGTACGTCCTACCCAGGTTTGAAAAATCTGATTCATGTCTCAGCTCTTATTAGCAAAGTTCCTTTACCACCTTGAGACTCAGATTCCTTATCTTTAAATTTTCTTTAAAATGAAGATAATTGGATAATCATTGCCTTAACTACTTCACCTACTTGTTTCTTGGAAAAAAGTAATATTTTGCATATGAAAATTCTCTGTAAACTCTAAAGCAATATTTAAATGTTAAGTGGTAAAAGGAGACTCTCATTCAAAAGAATGGCAAAGTTTTAGGATTTTTTGGCTTTTATTTTAACTGTCTAGCAGGATATGCATATCATCAAGTCAATGCTTTCTCAATGAATTTTTATATGATATCCAAGGAGCAGAATCAGGCATGAAGGGGTGGGGTGTTGGGAATAGCTGAGTATCTGGATGATGTTAAAACACCAGGTTAAAAATACTCTTCGTACAGGGGAACCTAGGTGGCTCAGTCGGTTAAGCATCTGACCTCAGTTCAGGTCATGATCTCATGGTCAGTGGGTTCAAGCCCCATGTTGGGGTCTCTGCTGACAGCTCAGAGCCTGGAATCTGCTTTCGATTCTGTGTCTCCTTCTTTCTTTGCCCTTCCCCTGCTCACACTCTGTTTATTTTTGAGAGAGAGAGAGAGAGAGAGAGAGAGAGGCAGACAGACAAACATTAAAAAAAAAAAACTTTAAATACTCTGGTAGAGCTCAATGTTTTCTACATGATTAATTGACCTTTGGGTGGACAGGCTGAAATGGAAAAGTTGGGTTGAGAAGTTCAGAAGTGGCGAGGGAAGTATGGAGATCCTGGTGTACATGAAGGGATAATAGTAGCTAGGAGGTGACAGATTTGGGAAAGAGGAAGAGGGACTTCCCCAGCTCCTTTCTGCCTCTAGGACAAAACCTGGAGGGAAAAAAATAAGAAGTTCTGTGGTTGGCTCGAGGTTGGGGAGTGTCAGGAACTCAACATACTATACCCAGAATAATGATAGAGCACAAGTGAGCAGCACTAATGGAGACCTCAATTCCCAACAATGTTAACAAAATGCGTTCCATACCTGAATACTGGGATTGTGAGAGGATCCTAGAGAACTCAAAGTGTGGATATGAATATCATTGTACAGAAGACAGGAGGAGCCCTATGCTCCCACCTCCTTCCCGCCTAATGTATCTATCTCTGTAAAAGCAGCCCACTACCTGAGATTCATGCTTAGCAGCAATGACAGTGGCCAAAGCTGTGAACACTCATGGTGAAAGTAACCAGGCCACACCCTGAGGCACTAGGGTTCAGCAGGGTTTCATCGTCCAAGGCAAGTTCTTAAGAAGTGGATTGCCAGACAAGGCAGGAATGAACATTTTGAAGAGTCCGAGTTTCCCAAAATCAAGGTGATCACAACATGGACAAATGACTACTGTGTTTTTAAGTTAAAGGCACAATTGCAAAATTGATAGCTAACCTCTGTATGTCCCTCCTTCACACATTCTCTGCCCTCACCAAAAAAACTGAAACTAGTAAACACATTCACTAAAGTTGCATCTGATTAATATATTCAAAGCAGAACTCATAACTTCCTTTCTTCAACACAACGAAGACCATTTTGCCCCACTTTTCCCCACACACTCTACTGTGGCTTAATCCAAGCTCTCCAGAAGGTGTTCTGTCCGTCCATCCTTCATTATGAGACAAAATTGCTTATAATCTCCCATGAACAACCCATTGTCCAATTTTCTTTGAGTTCACACTGTTACAAATGTCCTTAATTAACCTCTAACCTTCATTTAGTTATGCTGCTCAACCCCATTCTACCACTTACTGAGTTTATGACTTTTGGAAGGTTATATAACTTCCACAAGCTTGAGCTTGCTCACATGTAAATTGAGGACTGATTCTTTTGTTAATTCCTGCATCCAAAAAATGTTTGTTAGTCTACCACAGTGAACAAACCAGACAAACATCCCTGCCCTCACAGTTTCCATCATAGTGGAAGACATAAACCATTAGGATACAGGGGCACCTGGGTGACTCAATTGGTTAAGGAACCTGCTCTTGATTTTGCCTCAGGTCATGATTTTATGGTTGGTGGGATTGAGCCCTGTGTTTGGCCCTGCTTTGGGCCACATGCTGGGTTCTGTGCTGATAGCTCAGAGCCTACTTGGGATATTCTCATTTTCATTTTCTCTCCCTCTCTCTCCCTCCTCCCTCAATGCCCCTACCCGCATGCATTCACGTGCACTCGTGCTTTCTCAAAAAACTAAACTTTCAAAAAACCCATCAAATAGGTCAGATAGTAATAAGCACCTCAAAATAGTGCAAAATACAAATGGCTAGAAGCATCTGGGAGAAGCGTCAGAGAAGGTCTTAAACATTGAGGCAAAGTACTGAGGGAGGTGGGAATATAAATTAGATCTCTAACGTTTGGGAAAAGCATTTCAGGCACGGAGAATAACAAGTTCACAAGCCCTGAGAAATAAAGCTAGTACAGTAGGAGATTGACTAAAACAGCTCAGAGCCTGGAGACTGCTTCAGATTCTGTGTCTCCCTCTCTCTCTGCCCTTCCCCAACTCCCTCCCTCCCTCTCTCTCTCTCTCAAAAGTAAACATTAAAAATTTTTAAAAATAAAACAAAGGCAATTGAAGGCAAGGACAGAGAGTCAATAAGAGATCACATAGGACTTTATAGAGCACAGTAAGGACACTGGATTTTACTTTGAGTAAGATGAGACTCTATTGGAAGTCACTGATCCAACTTTAAACACACACACACACACACACACACACACACACACACACACACACACACAGAGTGACTGCTAAGTTGAAGGAGAGTAGGGGCATAAAGAAGACCACTTAGGAGGTCAATGCAGTAATTGAGTGTGGTGGTAAACCGGGTCGGGTGTGTAGTAGTGGAAGTAATAGGAATTATGCAGATTCTGAATACGTATAGACAGTTGAACTGACCAGATTGATTGAAGGAGCAGATTTAGATAAGAGAGAAAAAGTGAAACACAATAGGTTTTGGTTCTGAGCAACTATAAGAATGAAGTAGCAGTGAATACTGTGACAATAGCACTTTTAGGAGGAAATATTTGGATTCCTATCAGAATATTTAAAGCCATGAGATTACATAAAACCACTAAGTGAATGAGTACAGATTAAGTAATGAAAAATCCAAGGATTTATCCCTGCCCCCCCAACACCTAGAAGTGAAGAAACTATAACATAAGGAAAATAAAGTATAGAACAACAGTAGAGAAACTAGGGTTAAATGAAATAATGCTGTTCTAAGTTTCTTTTACTGTAAAGTTTCATTATATTTATTATAAGTACACCGTGGTGAGTTAAGAATGCATATTATATTTTTCCCTAGAACAATCACAAAAATAAAAATACAAAGACATAATGAAAGGTCACTGAGGGAGATAAAATGGAATACTAAGAAATATTCAATGATTTCAAACATATCCAGACAAGGAGAAACAAAGGAACAAGCTGGTGGGATAAAAAAACAAATAGAAAGATAGTAGACGTAAAAGGCTAACTAAATTAGTAATTACATTAAATATAAACTCAATACTTCAATTAAAAGATTACCAGACTCAACAGAAATAAAAGGTTAAAAAATGTCTACAAGAGAGAAACATTACATATAAGAACATAGAGGTTTAAAAGAAGGTAAAAGAAAGCTGGTGTAGCTCTATTAATAACAGACTTGAAGTAGACTTCAGAACAAGAAGGAATACTGCTCACATTTGCTCATGGGAGTTTGACAATACATCTTCTTTGGAAAACTGTCAGCTTTTTACAAAGTTAAACATACATCTACCCAATAATGCAGAAAACACACCCCAACATGTTTACCCAATAGAAAGAAAAATTCATGTTAATACAAAGACTTTCTCAAAAATGCTCATAGTTGCTCCAAATGCAGGAAACGATTGAACCAAATGGAGAAAATGACTCAAATTCCCACGAACAAAGCAAAGACAGAATTCTAAACAAAAGAATGAACTACTGTTATGTGTGCCAATGTAGACAAAGCTCAAAGACATGTTGGGCAAAAGTCAGATACAAAAGATTATATACCCTATGTTCCATTTATATGAAGGTCAAAGACAAGCAAAACTACAGTTACAGAAACCAGTAATGTGGTTACTTCAGTAGCATACGGGAAATTCTCAGTGTGAAAAAAAAAATCTCCATTAGGGATGGTTACATAGTGTATACATTTGTCATTTTTTTTTTATTTTTGTGCCAAAAAATATAACTCAATATAGTTAGTAAGCTAAAAGTAATGAAGATGAAGAATTAGAAAAGAGACTTAGAGGAAATAGACAATTAAGTAGGAGATTATCATAGTCAGATTATAATGACCCAGAAACCAAGTAAAGAAATTATTTCAAAGTAGATCTATATTTAGAACAGATCAGAAAAGATAGTGATCCACTGTGACAAATGCTAGTGACCGTGAGTTGACCACTGGAAAGCACAATAGAAATCACTGGTGTCTGATAAAAACTGTTTAGGTAGAGTGTGGCCTTCAATCTTTAGCCAAGTTCAAAAGAGTAGAATTAGCAAATAAGCATAAATTTTTAAGGAGTTGCCGTAGAGCAAAGATACTTGAGTCAGTCATTAGAAAAGAAAATTTGGCCAAAAGAACCATCTTTCCCCAGATAGGAAAATTAATAGCTTGAAGCTCTGCTGATAGAAGTCATCTAATAGAGGGGCGCCTGGGTGGCGCAGTCGGTTAAGCGCCCGACTTCAGCCAGGTCACGATCTCGCGGTCTGGGAGTTCGAGCCCCGCGTCAGGCTCTGGGCTGATGGCTCAGAGCCTGGAGCCTGTTTCCGATTCTGTGTCTCCCTCTCTCTCTGCCCCTCCCCCATTCATGCTCTGTCTCTCTCTGTCCCAAAAATAAATAAACGTTGAAAAAAAAAATTAAAAAAAAAAAAAAAAGAAGTCATCTAATAGAGAAAAAATTGATAACTGAACAAAGACTAAAGGGATTTTCGAACCATATCCCTGAGTAGGTAAGCAAGGATAGAATCTAGATGAAAGGTTAATATTTAATTCTAAAAGGTATGTGTGTGGTTGTGTGTATATGCACATGTATGTGGATGAGTGTCAAATAAGATAATTATGCTTAGCATAGTATCTTAACACATGTTTCTGTAAGTACCAGCTATTTTATTGCAGGTAAATTATCAACTCATGGGCCATTCTATCCTTAATATTACTGCTTTCAGCTGGTCAGTGTTCTAATATCCCTTCACTCTTATCCATGGGGAAAGATCTATTACAATTATATATGTCAAATCATAAATGTAAGCCAAAGCATTATCATTTCTATGGCTCTTTGCAATCTCACATCTAATCATGACACAAAAAGTTTTTCTCATGTTTCAATTCTGGGCTTTGGGAATAAACTAGAGGAGCTTTGGGGGGAAGAACAGTGTACTTGCAGGCACCCCCGAAATTTAACTAAGAAAACGGGTCCCTGAGCTGTTTACATAGAAGGCTGACTCTATCTAAATATGAGCTGGTACCAAAAGCCTTCTTTCCAAACTTGGCAAACTACATGGGCTTTCTGTTTCTGTTGAAATATATTAAGTTCGAACATTTGGATGGGGATCCAAGTGTACTCTTAATTGCTTCTAAGAGTTCTCGGCCAATCAGACACAAATGTCAGGTTGTACTTGGAGACAACGGAGCTAAAGCCACAGGGCTGAAGTTTAGGAAAAATGGACATTTTGCGACTCCCAGACTCACTATTCTGGGTGATGAGCTCATTCCAACATTAGTGAGTCCTAGAATTCATCACCTTACAAATGCTAAAATAAAATCAGGGAAATGTCATCAAGTTGTTAACCATTATTATCTATTAAAGTAGCACTACCGAAGACGAGGAAATCACCTAATAAAGCCAATATTTCTTCTTTATATCACCTAGAACTGTCAGGACTCCAATAAATTATAATAGACCCAACTTAAAACCAATGACCTGCATATTATACACTGAAAATCCCTCTTATCTCAGCAAGTAACCAACACCAGTCTTGTCAATTAGGATGGGAGAATGTCAAGGTTAAATGTTTCTCAAAGCTTCTGAAGTCTACCTTTCAAATTTGAACCACTTGAAGTGTCTGTTTATTGACTCTCAGCAAATGCACTTCCCTATTTCTTAAAAAAAAAAGATGGACTTGACAAAGATACAAAGAGCTCTTACAGAAAATATAGCAAAGCAATGATGGGCTAAATGAACGTATAAAGAGAAACATATTGAGGGAAAATAAAAGCTTTAGAGAAGCTCCAAAGTGGCCCCATTTTAAACACTGAAAATTATGGCAAGTTCTCTCTCCAAGTCTGTTTCTTTATCTAAAAATAAAGACAATAACCTCCCTCACAACTGATTATGTTGAAAATGAAATTAAAATACTATATTTAAAGTTTCTGGAAATAAACGGTGACTAATTCAAAGATATTATTGGTAGTATTTCATACAATGTCCATTAACTTATCCAACTAATATTTAGTAAGCAGCTATTTTATATGGGCATTTAGGTAGTAGACATAGGGAACATAATAAACAAGACAAACCATCTTTACTTTCAAGGAATTTGCAGTCTAGTGGTAAGTGGAGATGATTAAAAAAGCAATTACTAGACAGAATTATTTGATAAAAGAAATACAAGCCTAACTGATGCACAAAAATACCTCAGACACAATGGTCTGGTACGTTTGGAAATTCAGGGAAGGCTACCCAAGTGAAAGAACACCAAAACTGCATTCTGAATGATGAGCAGATATTAGCAAGGCTAAGTGGTTATGGAAAATGCACGAGGCGAAAGGTAGGCTATACAAAATCTTGCGGATAGAGAAAGAATGGTGCATGCTGTTACCAGAGAACAATTTAGAATGGATGGAATGAACAAAGGGTTGAAAGAGGTTCAGTGAGGATAGTCTTTCCTGCTCCTATCTGAGTATATTCCTGGGAGGCTTTGGAAGGGTATAAGGAGAAGAATAGAATCAATCCCAAAGTCTTTTATGTTCCTGCTATCTCCAGAAAGCAAGTCACAGATATCAAGCATTCATGACACAGTCTTATAATCTCTTTGCCTATGTGAAACACGTAGAGAAACTGGGGAAAATTAACAAAGGATTAAAGAGAAAAGCACAGCAGTTTTGGACTGCAGTAAAGAGTTAAAATATAGGAGGTGAACAGTAGAAACTGAATCACACAGCATTTCAAACAGAAGACCCGTCTGTTGAATTTGCTTATGCTCAAGATATCCTGTCCCCTCCTCCTTCTACTGAACTGACATTTACATTTTGCTACCTGGCTTAAATGACTGTTCCTCTGTGGAGCTTTTCCTCAAACCCACAATGCAGAACTAACCCCCCTTTCCAGTATGTTCTCATAGCAAATGTTACTTGGATGAGATACATTCCTTTTATTATTGCCTATTAATGTGAGTTTTTCTTTCTCAAGATGAGCTGAGGACAGAGCTAAAATCTTTATTCACCTATATGTCTGTGGCATAATTACAAAATTAGTCTCTGGTACTATTTAAAGAATATATTCTTTGGACTCCTACATACCTTTAGAATTGATGTGACATTAGTGTATATATTATCAATATAGATGGATGCATAGGAAGGACTGATGGATTCTTATATAAGAAATCTACATCTAATGACTGGGCTATCTCCCAAATGGTATTTGAGTTTGATAACATATTGCTTGAAATTTGAAACACACTTACCCCTAGAAATAATAGCATAGGAGAAAGTACTTTGTCAGGAACACCCATTTAACAAGTAAACCCTATACCCTTATTTAATAATTTTATTATAATTTCTGTGGGGAAAGTACAACCCAGGTTCCAACGGAAGAGGTCAGGAATAATTCTCATGTACCCTTATCTCCCTTATCTGCACTGAAAGACTCAGCCTTTCTGTAATACCATATGAACAGATTTCCCCTTCATCTATACCAACTGGATTCCAGGGATGGAATGGCCATGTTTTCTGAATCAAAGGTCAGGATGCACAGTGTTCCCATGACATGATAAATGGACAGAATATTTGAAATTCAATGGTTTTCTTTCTAACGGAGCTTCAGAGGAAGAAAGTGCATCAGGCAGAAGATGGAGAATAATGGCAGTTCAAGGAGGAACAGCAGGGGCTATTTTTCAGGAGATAAGATTGGTCAGTCAGAAAGCCCTAACAAGTACTATTAAAGTTTGATGAAGGTTAATCTGTAGGATGGAAACGATGGCTGTGGCTCCCAATAGAGGGAGCAGCCTCTTACGCGTTGGTGCCCAGACCTTCCTTAAGCAGAAAGCAGCATTCCATAGCTTCATGTATCCATTGGTAGCAATGATGGTGGTTCCTCTGGTAACATCTGTGTGAGGTACAGAAATGGCAGCAGCTGTATGCTTATATAAATCAAAAGCTAACAGATTAGGTATTACCAAGAAAACATCAAGCTTTTCTATCTTCCTAATTATTGTCCCTCTTAAATTTGCCCATTCCACTTTTTCCCCATAGCTTTGGACATGCTTACTGTGTGGTAGAACATTTTGGAGGAAAACTCATGTTAGGACTTTGTAACAGACAGGTTGTACAAAAGTTAATCTGCTTACAAAAGAAAACAACCGGCCAGTTTACGTTCAGTCAAAAGGGACAAAAGTAGTCTGGAAAGAAATTCAAATGATGATAGTTTAGTGTAGGGATCAATAGCCAAATCTTAACATTACAGTTTTGACAAAAAATCTGAAAGTCTAAAACAATGAACATGAAAATTGCTTTTAATAGCTTCCATTGCCAAGGATCCCTGTTATGCCTACTTGGTTGGCTAAGAAACTGCTGATTTTTAAGGCTGGAAAGATGACAGAGTAAGAGGACCCAAAGCTCACTGCATCCACAGATACAACTAGGTAACACATGAGTATAAATAACCAAGAAACCAACCAGAAGACTCTAGCAGAACAAATTCCACAACTAATGGTACAGAAGAGGCCACACTGAAGCAGGTAAGAAGGGCAGAGATGTGATGAACTGGACTCTGCTGTACACAGGCAAGAGAAAGCCAGAGCAGATTGCTCCAGGGAACCCACATGAGGAAAACAAATCCCCATAACTTTTGGGGTTGAAAGCAAGAGGGGCCTAATTTCATGAGTCCTTACAACCAGAGAGACTTAAAGCCTGGAATTAAAAAAAAAAAAAATAAGTAGCCTCTGCTCTGGGAGAGACAGGAGGGTGATAGGAAGTTTAATCCCTGACCTTAGAGAGACAAGATGACAAGCGGGTCCGAAAAGGTACAGCATAGAAGCAGCCCTTTGAAAAACACCCGGGGCATATGGAAGGAAAGAGTAGTTTACTCATTTCAGAGCCTGTCACACAGGCAGATTCCTCCAGGAACAAAGGAGCTGCAGGCACCATTTCCCTCCCCCGGCCCACATCATAAACACACGGCCACCTGTGAAATCAGCACAGAGCCACGCTCACTACCTAACTTGCTTATTCCATGCTCCAACCCCCATGCTTCAGGGGATTTGCCATTCACAGTCATGCTTGCCTTGGTCTAGGTGCTGTGGGTACCCTCCCCCTCAGGAGACCTGTGCAAACTTTACCAGCACCGTGTGTCCTGATCTGTGCATTTTGTGGGGTCTTGTTTCTAGTGGTGGCAGGCCCTGTGGAAGCCCAAAGCACACCTTATTAAAACTGCACTCCTGCCCAGGCAGCCTCAGTCCCTTTAGCAACAGGTTTCATTTTGCAAGCAGACCCGTTTTACCTTGTTAAAACTGTGTGCCCCACCCCTCTGTTGGACAAAAACACTCCTCGCAGCAGGCAAAGAGACTGCCTCTGCAGATCACTGAATTGAAGGAGAAAAAAGCAGCCATGACAAAATATCAGGGCACACATGTTACATATAAGAGACACCTCCCAAAGTATCTGATTTGGAGAACAAGGGACACTGCACTAGAGGGCACTATAGGACCCCTTCTGAAGGCCATTACCTTCAAGAGTAGGACATGTAGCTAACTTTCCTAATGCAGACAAAGACACAGAGTTAGACAAAATGAGGAGAGAGGCATATGTCCCAAATGAAAGAACAGGACAAAATCACAGCAAGAGAACTAAGTGAAATGGATATAAGTAATATGTCTCATAGAGAATTTAAAGTAATGACTATAAAGATACTTACTGAACTTGAGAAAAGAGTGGAGAACATCAGTGAGACCCTTAAAAAGAGAAGAAAGAACCAAAGATGAAAACACAATTAAATTAAATTAAAAATACACTAGATGGAATAAATAGCAGGTTAGAGGAAGCAGAGGAAGAAATTTGCAACCTGGAAGATGGAGTAATGGAAAGTAATCAGGCTGAGCAGGTAAGAGAAAAGAAAAATTATGCAAAATGAGAATAAACACAGAGAACTCTGTGACACTATCAGGCATAATGACATTCACATTATAGAGATCCCAAAAGAAGGAGAGAAATAAATAGGAATAGAATTTATTTGAAAAAAAATATACTAGCTGAAAAATTCCTTAATCTGGGGAAGGAAACATATCCAGATCCAGGTAGTACACAGATTCCCCAACAAAATCAACTCAAGGAGGTCCACAAGACACATAGTAATAAAAATGGAAAAACAGTAGTGATAAAGAGAATTTTAAAAGCAGCAAGAAAAAAGAAGACCATTACATACAAGGGAAACTTCATAAGTCTATCATCAGCTGATTTTTCAACAGAAACTTTGCAGGCCAGAAGGGAGAGGCATGATATAGTCAAAGTGCTAAAAGGAAAAAAAAAATGCAGCCAAGAATACTGTATCTAGTGAGACTATCATTCAGAATAGGAGAGATAAAAAAAATTCTCAAACAAAAACTAAAGGAGTTCATGACCACTAAATCAGCCCTACAAGAAATATTAAAGGGGACTCTTTGGATGGAGAGACCAAGAAAACAATATAAATGTAGGAAACACAAAAATAATAAAAGTAAGTTTATCTGTAAAAATCAGTCAAGGGATTCACACACACACACACACACACACACACACACACACACACACGATATAAAATATGACACCATTTACCAAAAATGTGGGGAGAGAGGAATAAAGAATGGGTTCAAACTGAAGAAGTGACCATCAACTTAACATAGACTGCTATATGCAGAAGATGTTATGTACAACTCTAATAGTAACTACAAATCACAAGTCCGTGATATGCAATAGACATGCAAAGAAATCCAAGTTTATCACTCAAGAAAGCCAACAAACCAAAAAAGATGGCAAGAAGAAAGGATTAGAGAAAAACTACAAAAACAGCCACAAGAGAAGTAACAAAATGGCAATACAAATTAATAATTACTTTGAATGCAAATGGACTACACACTCCAATCAAAAGACATAGGGTGCCCCTGGGTGGCTCAGTTAGTTAAGTGTCCAACTCTGGATTTTGGCTCAAGTCATGATCTCATGGCTGTGAGATCAAGCCCTGCATTTGGCTCCATGCCCAGCATGGAGCCTGGCCATCCCTTGTTCATGTGTGCTTGCTCTCTCTCTCTCTCCCCCCCACCTCGTTCTCAAAAAAGAAAAAGAAAGAAAGAAAAGAAAGAGAAGAAAAACCATCTATATGCTGCCTATGAGAGACTTATTTCAGATATAAAACACATGCAAATTCAGAGTAAGGAGAAGGAGAAACATTTATCATGCAAATGGACAAAGAAAGCTGAACTAGTAATATTTATATCAGACTAAATAATCTTTAAAACAAAGCCTGTAACAAGACTAAGGACACTACATAATAAAAAAGGAATAATCCAACCAGAAGATAAAAAAAATTGTCAACACTTATGCATCCAATATGGGAGCACCCAAATACATAAAACCATTAATAACAAACTTAATCAATAGCAATACAAAAATAGTAGGGGACTTTAACACCCCTCTTACATCAATGGACAGATCATCCAAACAGAAAATCAATAAGCAAACAGTGGCTTTGGATGCCACACTGGATCAAATGCATTTAACAGATATATTCAGAACATTCCACCCTAAAATGGGTGTCTGGATGGCTCAGTCAGTTAAGCATCTGACCCTTGAACTCTGCTCAAGTCATGATCTAGATCTCATGGTCATGAGATCAAGCTCCACATTGGGGTCTGTGCTAGAAGTGTGGAGCTTGCTTGTGATTCTCATTCTCTATCTCTCTGCCCCTCCCCTGCTAGTGTGTGCTCTCTCTTTCAAAATAAACTTTTTAAAAGAACATTCCACACTAAAACAGTAGAATACACATTCTTTTCAAGTACACATGGAACATTTTCCAGAAGAGATCATAAATTAGGCCACAAAACAACTATCAATAAATTAGAAAGATCAAAGTCATACCATGCATCTTTTCTTATGTTTTTAAATAATTTATTTTAAGAGACAGAGAGCAAGCATGAGTTCACAAACCATGAGATCATGACCTGAGCTGAGATCAATAGTCAGACGCTTAACCAACCGAACCACCCAGGTACCCCAATACCATGCATCTTTTCTGACCACAACACTGTGAAACTAGAAATCAACCACAAGAAAAAAATTTGAACAGAGTACTAATATATGGAGGTTAGACAACAGGCTTCCAAACAATGAGTGGGTCAACCATGAAATCAAAGAATCAAAAAGTACATGAAGAGAAATGCAAATGAAAACACAATAGTCCAGAATCTTCTGCAATGCAGCAAATGTGGTTCTAAAAGGAAGTTTATAGCAATACAGGTCTACCACAAGAAGAAAAACCTCATACAACCTAACCTTACACCTAAAGGAATTAGAAAGAGAACAAACAAAACCCAAAGCAGAAAAAGGAAATAGTAAAGATTAGAGCAAAAATAAAGGATATAAAAACTTAAAAATAGATCAATGAAACCAGGAGGTGGTTATTTAAAAAAACAAAAACAAAAACAAAATTGATAAATCTTTAGCCAGACTCATCAATAAATAAATATAGACTCAAACAAAATCACAAATGAAAAAGGAGAGATAAAAATTACATCATAGATATTCTCTTACAGTTGTTTGTATATTATGAAAAACTATATGCCAACAAATTAGATAACCTAGAAGAAATGGATAAATTCTTAGAAACATATAATCTACCAAAACTGAAGCAGGAAGAAATTGAAATTTTGAACAGGTCAAGCACTAGCAAGCAGCTTCAATCAGTAACCAAAGAACTCCCAACAAACAAAAGTCCAGGCCCAGATGGCTTCACAGGTGAATTCTGCCAAATATTTAAAAAAGAATATTACCTATTTTACTCAAACTTTTCCAAATATTAGAAAAAAAAAACTTCCTATTTATTCTGTGAGGCAAGTATCATCCTGATCCCAAAACCAGAGAAAGACATAACAAAAAAGAGAACTATTGTTCAATATCTCTGATGAATGTAGATGTAAAAATCCTCAACAACATACTAGCAAACCAAATCCAACAATATATTAAAGACATCATTCATCGTGATCAAATAGGATTTATTCCCAACACACAATAGTGGTTCAATATTCACAAATCGATGTGACATGTCACATCGATGAGAGAAAGGATAAAAACCATATGATCATTTCAATAGATGTAGAATAGGCATTAGACAAAGTACAACATCCCTTCATGATAAAAGCCCTCAACAAAGCAGGTTTAGAGGGAACATACCTCAATATAATAGAAGTCTTATATGAAAAACCAACATCATACTCTGCCAACGTTACACTCAATAGGGCAAAAATGAGAGCTTTCCTCTTAAAGTCAGGAGCAAAACAAAACAAGGATGTCCACTCTCACCATTTTATTCAACATAGTACTGGAAACCCTAGCCACGGAAATTAGACAACCTAAAAAAATGAAAAAAAAAAACACATCCAAATCAGTAAGGAAGAAGTAAAAGTTTCACAGTTTGCAAATCACTTAATACTACATATAGAGAACTCTAAAGATTCCACCAAAAAACTACTAGAACTGAAAAATGAATTCATTAAGTTTGCAGGATACAAAATCAATGTGCAGAAATCTTTCACTTTTCTCTACACTAATAATGAAGTAGAACAGGAAATTAATAAAACAATCTGATTTATAGTTTCATTAAAAATTAAGATATCTAGTAATAAACCTAACCAAAAAGGTAAAAGACCTATACTCTGAAAACTATAAAACAACGATGAAATAAATTGAAGATGACACAAATAAATGAAGATATTCATTATCATTGATTGGAAGAAAAAATGTTAAAATATCTATATTCTCCAAAACAATCTACACATTTAATGCAGTCTCTATCAAAATACCAACAGCATTTTTCATAGAGCTAGAACAATCCTAAAATTTGTATAGAACCAAAAAATACCCTGAATAGCCAAGGTAATTTTGAAAAAACAAAGGCAAAGCTGGAGGTATCACATTTCTGGACTTCAAGGTACATTAAAAAGCTATAGTAATCAAAACAGTATGGTACTGGTACATAAATAAATGCACAGATCAATAGAATGGAATAGAAAACCCAGAAATAAACTCACAATTATATGCTCAATTAATTTTCAACAAAGCAGTAACAAATATCCAATGGGAAAAAGATAGTTTCTTCAACAAATTGTGTTGGGGAACCTGGTCAGCTAAAAGAATAAAACCAGACCACTTTCTTACACCATACACAAACTCAAAATGGATTAAGAACCTAAGTGTTAGACCTGAAACCATAGAAATCCTATCAGGGTACACAAGCAGTAATTTCTGACACTGGCCATAGCAACATCTTTCTAGACAGGTCTCCTGTGGCAAGATAAACAAAAGCTGTATCAAAATAACATATATTGGGACTATATCAAAATAAGAAGCTTCTGCACAGCAAAGGAAACAACCACAAACTAAAAGGCAATCTAGTGAATGGGAGAAGATATTTGAAAATGGCATGTCTAATAGAGGGTTAGTATCCAAAATATATAAAGAACTAGAAACAAATCCACACCCCAAACCCTGAATAATCCCATTAAAAATAGGCAGAAGATAGGAACAGACATTTCTCCAAAGACATACAGATGGTCAACAGACACATGAGAAGATGCTCAACATCATTCATAATGAGGAGAATGCAAATCAAACCCACAATGTGATATCACATCTGTCAAAATGGCCAAAATAAAAAAAATACAGGAAACAGTATTTGCGAGGATGTGGAAAAAAAGGAAACCTCATGCACTATTGGTGTTAATGAAAACTGGTGCAGCCACCTTAGAAGACCATATGGAAGTTCCTCAAAAAGTTAAAAATAGAATTACCCTATGATCCAGCAATTGCACCACTGGGTATTTACCCAAAGA
Source organism: Prionailurus viverrinus (assembly GCF_022837055.1). Classification (NCBI taxonomy): domain Eukaryota; kingdom Metazoa; phylum Chordata; class Mammalia; order Carnivora; family Felidae; genus Prionailurus; species Prionailurus viverrinus. The sequence goes on along the minus strand of NC_062566.1, from coordinate 122,418,138 downwards.
ATATAAAAACACTAATTTGAAGGGATATATACACCCTCTGTTTACTGTAGCATTATTTACAGTAGCCAAACAATGGAAGCAGCCCAAGTGGCTATCAATAGGTGAATGGATAAAGATGTGGGGTGTATGTGTAAGTGTGTGTGTGTGTGTATGTGTATGTACATACATACACAGAATGGAATATTATTCAGCCATAAAAAAGAATGAAATCTTACCATTTACAACAACTGGATGGAGCTGGAAAGTATAAGGCTGCGTGAGATAAGTCAATCAGAGAAAGACAAATAGCACATCATTTCACTCATGTGGAATTTAAGAAGCAAAGCAAAGGAACAAAGGGGAAAAAAAGACAAACCAAGAAACACTCTTAACTATAGACAAGTAGGGGAATGGGTGAAACAGGTGGTAGGGATTAAGAATACATTTATGTTGATGAGCACTGAGTACTATATGAAGTATACAGTATAGTGACTCAACCTTTCCAAACTCCTGTAACACTGTATATTAACTACACTGGAATTAAAATTTTTTTAAGTACAAAAAAATTGCTGAAATTCATTGAAAGGTGAATGCAAACACTGTGCAAGCTCCTAGGAACTTTCCCTTCAAAAATAGAATTTATAGTGAAATAAAACAGTATACAAAGATGTGCAATGTGTGTAAGTCACCAGCTAGGGCATCTCCTCCTAACCACCACTTAAGAGGAGCCAAGGTGAATACATCAACAAATCAATTATTTCTTTTTCATGTATTAGAATTTATCTGAGCATTTGGTCTGTCTACTCCTTTGACCACTACATGTTTTTAAACTCACCTATATCTGCTGCTTCCTCACCACCTATACTTTCTCTATATTCCCTTACTCTTTACGTGACAATGAGCCTCTATCATTGCAGATAGTTTTATTTGAAATTCATTTTTCAGAACTTTCAGAAAGAGACAGGAATCAGAAAAGCTTCTCAAACTTCACAGACCTTTCTCTTGTTTTAGGTGTAGAGTGTTAAAAAAAAAAAAGTGGTTTTTGCTTTCTGAGATGTCCTCTCCCTCAATTCAATTTAAACCATCTCCTGCCTTCATCTCTGCTGTCTCTGTACTTCTTGATTTTGATTTCACTCCCCCTAGAGCAGTTTCTCCTCAGTGTAGAACCCAATCCTAGAAAGTAGCTCAAGCAAGTTAACTGAGAGGAGCTAGACTGTTCTAACTTCTTGGGTCCTTCTTACTGCAGACAGACCCTTGCTCTCATCCAGGAGTGGAGAGCACAAACCCCTTCTTTCAGAGCTACTGTTTTAAAATTGTCTTCCCCAGTGCTCCCCTCCACTCCTTCCTAGTAGCAAACACATGCTACAAGAATGCACATAGACTGTCTTTATTCCATTGTATTTATGTAGCTGGTGTGCAGGCGTTCGAGAGCACCTGGCTCTGGGGGTCTCAAACAGACCTTTAGCTCAAAATAATCCTTATGCCAATATGCTATATTTTGGAGTTACATATTCTGGTCCCCCACCCCTGCCCCAGAATATTCAGGACTGGCTCCTTTCTATCCAGAATCAGTTTCAATGTGGTCTCCTGATGCCCCCCAAAGGAACATCACTTGTTCCTCTCTTGATCATGGTGGCCTCCCTTACATGCTCAGTAGCGGTCCTCACTGTCAGTGATTACCTGGCATTTTTTTTTTTAGCTCTTTGGTGTCTAGCTGCTCCATGAAAGTAGAGAAATTGTGTGTATTAGTCACATCCCTGTCCACCATTACCAGAAAACACCTGGCACATTAGAGGTTCAATAAATATACATAGTTAAATTAATAAGTGAATAATTTGCCACAGAACTGCTGGTTGCTTAATTATCCTGATCTCCCCATGAAATGCTTAGGGCCAAACACTGCACCTCCCACTGCATGATGAAAAGTTATTTCTGTTCTTATCCCCTGTTCCTCTCACTTTAGTTTTTTAAAATCAACCTTGCTTAGACAATCACAAGCCTCCAGCAAGGGACTGAAAGAAGGCCAAAGGACAAAATCTGTGACGACTTCAGTTCCATGGGGGAAAAAATAAAAATGGGCTGTCTTTGGAATTTGCTGAACAGATGTCAACTCCATTTGCTACTTCACAAATCATTGTAAAGGATAATTGGATTTCATTGCTCCTCAAACAAGGTGACACAAAGAAAGATGAAACCGCTTTTTGAAAAAGAGTTTTGGGTCCCCCTCCTCCACGCCCCCATAGCCAACAGCTGAGAATTGCTACTTGAGAAGTCACTTATCAGATCAGGGACCCTAACACCAAGCCTCAGTCCAGAAGAGAATGTGGGAAATCTCTACAGCTTGGCCGGCAGAAAAGGGGATCTTGGGGAACAGATAATAAGGACTATCTCTGTATCTGCTGAGTAATTCGTATCATGAATATCAAGGAAATAAAAGCAGTCCTCTATGTTCTTATAAAACATGTTTCTGAAAATGTACTTGAAAGTCCAGTATCTTAAGGGTCAACAGAAATATATATTTGAATGAGGACGGATTGTGGAAGCAGAAGGTGTTTTCCAAGATTGCCTGTCAGTGTAACAAAATACTTATTTACTCCCAGGGGTGCTCCCTGCCTCCTTGTTTCCTGGCAACCTGGCATACAGGAAAGAATCCACAAAGGCCAGGGGTCTCAACCAGGTAAATACTGATGTGTTCCCATGGAGGTGGCCATTTCTAATAGCTGAGGGCAGCAACCAGCAACCCAACCACAAACAGCTGCTACTTCAATGAAGACGCGCCTTGGGCAACTGTGCAATAGTTCACCATCATGATTATTCTACTAATATTAAAAAAATAAAATAAAAACAAAAACAGATTTTACTATGTGAAAGGAATTTTAGTTGTGAAAATGCAGTCAGGACAAATATAAACCATGCAAAAGCTGAACCCTTATAGTAAAACAAGTTAATAAACTAAAATTATTAGGTTTTCAAATAGGAAATATATATCAAAGAATAAAATGTTCTTTTTTTAAAAAACTATTTGAGGGGTGCGTGGCTCAGTCAGTTAGGCATCCAACTCCAGCTCAGGTCATGATCTCACAGTGGATTCAAGCCCCACATCAGGCTCTGTGCTGACAGCTCAGAGCCTGGAGCCTGCTTCAGATTCTATGACTCCCTCTCTCTCTCTCTGCCCCCTCCTTCGTTCCCACTCTATCTGTCTCTCTCTTTTTCTCAAAACTGAACAACAACAAAAAACTATTTGATATCAGGGGAAAAAAACCACAAACCAAAAAACAGACTCATAAATATAGAGACCAAAGGGTTACCAGAGGGGAGGTGGGTGAGGTGATGGGTGAGACAGGTAAATGGACTTATTATGTTGGCGGGCGCTAAGTACTCTATGGAAATGTTGAATAAGTATATTGTAGACCTGAAACTAATATAATACTACCTGTTAACTACACTGGAATTTTCTTAAAAACTTAGTATCTGAAGTAGGCCTATAGATGAACTAAGCATGAGGCCTACCATTTTTTTCTGTTAACTTTAGACAGCCATTTTCCCAGAAGCTCTCATGTATTCTATCATGTTAAAAAAAAAAATCACCGTTTATAGAATATGTGTTCTCTACCTGGGTTCTCATCCAGGAACAACGTCTAAGGCCATTTTTAGTGTCATGATCATGGGAAGAGAGGGTGCTAACATCTAGTGGGTATTGACCCAAAATACTGCTAAACATTCTATATGCATATGACAGTACCCCACAATGAAGAATTATCTGTTTCAAATGTTAATAGTGCCCAGATTAAGCAACTCAGCTCTAGACTTAAAGAGATAGGTAAATGACACATGATATTTGATTGTTAAAAAAAATAAAAACAAGAACTTTTTTTTAGAGCTTCAAGCAGAATGCCAAGTAATATATTATTAGGAAATTAACACTGTCAAGCTGGAAAAAAATACTCAAATGCACAACTTGGCATTATTTTACTCCAGAAGTTTTCCACATTCGGATGCCAAAAGCAATTACCATATTCCTGATTGCTAATTAGACTGGCACAGGTTTCAACTTATCTACAGATGGCAACTTAAATGATAGTTAATTTTTTAACTAAACTTTAAATTTTGTAGATTTAAATTTAAATATTTAAAGCTATGACATCATCTGTTCATATATTTACTATAATAATGATCCCAACTCTGTCACATATCAGGGTTGGGCATATGGAAGAACAAGGCATATTTCCCAAGCCACATGTGAAAAATCAATCACATTTCTGGAAAGTCTACCCTAAACAAAGACTCACTTGAACTTGGAGGAAGAACTAATTTACCATCCTCTACACACATACAAACACACATTTTCCTAAAGTGACAAGAACCCTAAACTAGATGCCAGATGTCCTGCATTTTTGTCCTGACACAGGATTTCTAATTACTTAGGTGATCACATTCAGCCCAATAACCACTGATACCTCACTTTCTCCATTTGTAGAATGAAGGCTTAGAATTGTTTTGTATCATTTAGCAAAGCTCTTTTTGAGAAGGTCATCAAATCTTGGACTCTTTTTCCTCAAAATGCACATTTTCATGCACACATTTTCAAGACAGTCCTTAAAGCCCATTTATAAATTCACTAGGAATCAGTTAACTACGGGTCAGCAGCTTCTGAATTAAACCAGGTTCCTATACCATTTTCAATTCTAAAAAAAGTTGTGGCTAGAGAATATGACAGAAGATCCCTCTCAGCCAGGAAAAGCCTGGCTACCGCCCATCGTCAAAAAGAAGGCCACATGTGAGCAGATTATAATTATCAGAATTACCCGTAAACATTGTAAAGAGGTAATAAATAGATGGTCTGCTCCAATAAGAATTATTCTGACTTTCAGAATATAAATCAAACTGCATGTGGCTGACACGAGCTGCAACAGAAAGTCAACTGCAGAGGTTCAGCTTCCAAAATTTCATGTGCTTCCTTGGTCGGAACCAAAAGCAAACCAAACCAAACCAAAACAAAAAGCCAATTTCACAAAGTAGAGAAAATCCTTGGACTCCCCCCCCCCAAAATTCCTTTAACCTGCACACAGGTCCAGTCTCTGGGTACATATAGCTTTCTTGTTAATGTCCATGGAATGAAAATCCTTTCCTTCAGTTAGGCCCATTTGGGACACACGTTATCCCTGGACCAAGAAAGATTCATTGGTTTAAATGAATCATTTATAGCAAATAGATATGGGGAAACCATCCACAACCGTTGGCCACTTTGTGCACGAAGACTATAGTCACTACTGTTAATTTGAATTGAAAGTACATTTTTTTAAACAAAATTCTGTGTCATTTATGGTTCATTTCTGGGATGAAAAAAATAGGAACAATTAAAGGAATGATGTTGAGTAATTTCTGGAATTTGCTTTCAATATTTAAAAATCACTATTTTGTCCCTGCATCTCATTAGCCAAAGGGACTGTGGCTGGGTATCTCAAGCCTGGTTGCTGCAGGACAAAGGAAGAAGGGTTTCATCTGTGGATCTGCAATGTTTTTCTGTAAAGGGCCAGAGAATAAATGTTTTTAACTCTCTAGTCCACATGTGGTCTCTGTCCTATATTCACTTTTTTTTTTAACTCTGTAATAATGTAAAAAACATTCTTAAATCCTAGACTATACAAAAACAATCCCTAGGCTCAATGTGGCTGATGGGCTGTGGTCTGTCCACCTGGTAGGACACACAGGATTGAATGCAACTAAAAGATTGAATCACCACCATTTGATATTAACATTCATTTCATGTTCCTTAGCTGATTAATCACAAGTAGAGTGATCAACTCTTTCAGTGCACCCAGAACTGAAAAGGCTTGCCCAGATGTGGGATCTTTAGTGCTAAATCCAATAAAGTCTCCTGCCAACCTGGATGGTGGGTACCCCTGATAGATTCATCAAATGAGGGGAGTGAAAATCCTTTTTAAAAATGTTTATTTTTCAGAAAGCACAAGTGGGGGAGAGGTAAAGGGAGGCGGACAGAGGATCGGAAGTGGGTTCTGCACTGGCAGGCTGACAGCAGCTAGCTCAATGAGGGGCTGGAACTCACGAACTGCAAGATCATGACCTCCTCAGAAGTCTGATGCTCAACCTACTGAGCCACCCAGGTGCCCCAAGGGGAGTGAAAATCTTAAAGGGGAGGCCAAAATAAAGCTGCCACTTCATGGTTTGAGCATGTAATGGAAAAGTAGGGAGGAGAGAGGGAGGGAAGGCGGTAGCTAGAAGGCTGCTGGAGTTGGAGCCTCGAAATCAAAGAAATTAGGATTGGCTCCTCCTCCCAGGATCCATTGTTGTTCAAGTCATTCATTTTCTGTGCTGAGCAAAACTGGGGGCATTAGGGGTTAGAAAAGACATTCACAAAGTAATAAAAGTCAAGAGCAACCAAACAGGGCATGTTAAGACTGGAAAGCAACAACACAGACATTTACTCAAGAAACAGCTTGAAATTTCCATTTAAACTTGTCAACAAACCAGAAAGCTTGTGCAAGCACATCAACACTGTCCCCAGGTGCTGCTAGGTCCATTTTGTTTCTGGTTTCTTCTGTTATTTTTTCCCTCCTTCTTTAATGTAATTGGCAACATATCAAAAAGAGCCCATTCCATATTTCCTTCCTTGTGAAAGCAACGAAGCAGAGGGTATCAAAAACTAATGCAGCAAGGAAACACAGATCCACACGCAGCTTAGTTGGTGTGAGCCTTGAAAAAGATCTATTGAAAACAGGCTGGTTTGGGAATGAAGGGTGGTAAGGGCAGGGTGCCAGAGAGATGCACAGAGAGGGAGATATTAGAAACCACTAATGTCTCATTCTAAGCAGATCATTTCAGGCTGAATTATGTTTCCGTATTACATAATAATTCCATGCAGTACTGTAAACAAAGTCAACAGACACAAAAAGATCAATATCGAAAGCAACACTAAGTGGCAGGACGGAAATCCCGCTGAGTACAAGAGCAGAAAACGTCCTCACCTAGGAAGGGTCAAGAGAGGCCTCAAGATGGAGTGGAATATCCTAAGTGAAAAAGGAACTATGAGGGAGGAAAGGACTTTGCATGAATCTCAGATGCCCATTCCTCTGTCTCTATGTGTGTATCCTATTCCTCAGGAAGCATAAAACCTCTCACATGGTCTCATTTATACAATTTTCTCAAGAAGTCAACAGGAAAGAAATGCTGACATCCATTTCCACAGATGCAGGATTCAATTTCCCCAGAAACATAGTGACAATGGGAACACAATCTGCTCCCCTCTAAACCACAAAGCAAACCACACTATAAGGCCCTAGAAAAGGGAAGCACAAGTCAGTTATTAGGCTGTGAAATATATTATTGGACTTGATGTTAAAGATAGGAATTATTATAGCAAACAGGATGGGGAACCAAGGGAAACAAAATGTCATTTAGGACAGAACTCTAAGGCTGGGATTAAAATGTGACTCTATCTAGGTAAAGTTCCGTAAAGAATTAAGGAAGAGAAACCATCAGTCAAAAAGCACATTCTTTAAAAACCTCACCAAACTAGGGTCCAAGGCGCATGTTTTTCAGTACACCTGGTACCTGAAAATGCAGAACAGTTCCGAGCAGCATCAGTGGAATAGTGATACACCCCAGGGGTTCTGTCCTACATACAGCACCCGTCTGCCAACTCGATTCCCCCAGATGTCAGTCGGGACTGTGAGCACGAAGCAGCAGGCATTGGCCTGGGAAATCAGCCATAGGATAGCCCAGGAGGGCCAATTACTCTAGAACTCTCAGGGGCCTGCCTTCTCTTGAGAGCTCTTGGAGAAATTGGTAGCTTAGGGCAAAGCAGGAAGTATCTGCCTCTTCTCCAAACTCACTTCTCTGTCCAGGCTGAACCCTGACAGGAACGTAATCAACTCCCCAGTTACCACATGTTTGTGTCTCTTAGTACTATGGGTATTACTGGTACTGAAGAGAAGAGGAAGGAGAAATCCTTCCTGATGCTTAGAGTGCAGTGATGTGCTGGTAAAAACCTAACAACTGGCTCTCAGCAAGGCAAAGCGCATTTGCACCATCTATGGATTGCCATGGCGTAGATAATCTCACCATGGCCAATTTCAAGCTATCAAAGTGATGTCAGACTCTATAAAATTCCTGAAAATGCAGTGGTTAAATACTGGTAAGATCCCAGGGTACCACTGGTTCAGATCTATGCCTAAGGAAGGGAAATTCAGGGAAAAGTAGCTCCGAGTCTTGGAGTGGGAATAGTGGGAAGAGTAGGGGCATTGCTAAGCACTAATTTCATGGTCTCCCTATTCCCACATTCACTTTTCCTCCAGTGGACTAAGTCCATGAAGACTCACAGCTGCCTCCAGAGATAAATTTTGCTGGTCTGGAAGCCCCATAAGACTTTACTCCTAAAGCCCCGGTACTGTGCCTGGCACAGAGCAAGGACTCTATACACAAGTGCCTACTGATTGACAAATGATTGATTTCTTTGCCTTCTTTTCTCCTTTTGACATCCCCTCTAAGCCTGTGGGACAAAGGTTAATGGGAGACTTATGGTTAAGGTTGTTTAGAACCACGGCAGAGAGGGTATTAAAACCATCCATCCCAGATCCCATTTTTCCTGCTGCAAACAGAGATGTGGTTGGATGGCTGATGTGAACTCTTTTTTTTTTTTTTTAATTTGGAGTGAGGCGGTGGCTCCATCCACTTCCATAATTTAAAGAAAGGTTCCTCAAAGTTAGGTTATAATGCTTATTTTAAACTCAATTAGTCCCCTGAGAACATTGAGGAAACATCCAATGTTGGGGGATCCTAATGGTTTTTGAGTTCAAGACAACTGATTAACACTAAGCACACTGAGAATCAAAGGATTTCCGTAACTCTCTGCATAAAAGTCTCATTCTCCTCTTTCAAGGCTCACCTCATTTGTCACTTCCTCAAATATGCTGACACACACATACACAGTCACCACCTGGCTCAACATCCTGTTTATCGTCATGGACAGGATCACCATATAAAATCACCTTAGGCACTTCTTTATGTTCTGCTTCATTCAACTGAAACTTAAGACCCAAGCAAGTGGTAACTTTCTCTGTCTTGTTCACTCCTATATGCCCAGCTCCTGCCCAAATGTCTGGCAAAATTAGGTTCTCAAAAAATATTAAGTGAATCAATGGAATGGCATATCAGTAACCAATCTCTTAATATCCTGGTGTTTATTGGGTTGTTATTTTTACCCTCATTTCTCTTACAACTGAACCTAAGATGATAAGGCTTGAAAATGGAAACTGAAAAAAAAAATTTCTAAGACAGCCCACTCATACCTAGAAAGGTATTTCTTCTCCACAATCGGACTTGCCTCATTCTGAAAGAATCTTTTGTGAAAATCAGAAGGGTGTCTCCTTGTTTGTTCTTTGTGAAAGTTTATCCCATGTACTTATTCTTTTTTCTACTCACTCTAAAAGAATTCGCCATCAAGAACCATTTAAAAAAGTATCTTCTCCACTAGATTATATAAACTTAAACTGATCTTAAAATCACTTCAGGATTTTCATCAAACCTAAATAAAACAGATTTCCACCAAATACAAATATGCAATGACTAAAATTATTGTGGTTAATCATATTCATGGTATCAGTGTGAAAAAACTTTACGTTTAATTTTAACTATAATTAATGAAGGTTTTTTCCTCATTTTTCAACCAGATAATTTTTCAAAATAGTATTAAAAGCATTAGTTAAAAAAATTGCTTACTGGGGCACACAGATTTTGTGAAAGTGAATCTTATGATTTCCTTCTACAGATAAACCGTTCTGGGACTTTTTTTGTTCTCTTACCATGTAACTTAGTATAGGTCTTTCAGCTTTTAAAATATCATTGAGGCAGTTCACTGGTTCCATGATATTTATGATTCAGCAATAGAAAAAGGATCAAATATTTCTCCTCTATTCACAATTCTAAGTTATTTTCATTTAAAATTTAATCTTTATAAGATTAAGTTTTATTTTAGTCCTCTTAAAAGTAGATATCACAGGGACATTATTTACAATTACATAAACTCAAGCAATCTATCCAAAGAAGAGGAAATCATGATTTGTGCTTCCTATAGCTTTCCAGATAATTTCAAAAGTGAATTGTTTTCTTTACTCATTAAGGGAGGCTAAAGAGTCCTTGAGAAGTTTTTTGTTTTGTTTTGTTTTGGTAGTGGTTGCTTTTAGAGACATGGGATAAACAAGAAATCCCAGTGGCCATTTAGAAAAGAATGAATAGGTGTGACTTTTTTATAGACACACAGCCTGGGTAGCTAATGGGTTTCAGGTGTGGCTCACAAAGCAGATCTTTGCTAATAAATTGAATATGTAGCCTAGTTACAGAAAAGTACCAGAATACCACAGATTCGCAGCTACCTTGTTTTCAGTTCTGTGAGAGTCACCTGAGCCCAGAGCTGGAAAGAATTGTATTATCCAAGTCTGCTTGCAGCAGTCCAGTACATTTCCTAAGAGATGCACACACTGGTAATGAAATGGCTCAGCAGATGCTGGAATGGAGACAGGGGAGGTGATGGAAGAATCCAGGGACCCAAGAGCAAGAAACTCTCTGGACCTCGACAGATTAAGTAAACATCCTGACTCTCTATTTCCCACATGTAAAAATGTGGGGACAACATTTGCCCAGCAGAGTTACTGTGAGAATTAAGTAAAATTCAGGGAAGCTGCAGACACACCAAGGTCAATCAAGGATAGTCCTCCCTCCTCCCCATCCTTTGCACAAGATCTAACTTATGAGAAGTCACCCCCTAGGGCCACTATAGCGTAGTGCTCACCCTTACAGGACAGCTTTGCAGGCAACCATGTTTGGCTGTCATGGTGTCACTCCTTTGAAATCTTTAATAATTTTTAACAAGGGATCCCCTTGGCTGCATCTTTCACTGGGCCCCATAAGTTATAAAGCCAGCCATGCTTCCCCAGTGCTGGCACATAAATGGCTAATGCTTCCTGCCTTGGTCATGCACGCAGGGCTCCAGCTAAACACTACTCCGGAGAAGGGCCTCAGATGGAGAACCTTAAAACAGAGAGGAATACCAGCTTGAATTTCCACTCACTTCCTTTCCTTCTGTTGTTCTCATTACTCTATGGTTTCCTAATGAGTTGGTCTTAAGATTAGGGGAAAATTGAGTTTAAATTTATGTATTAACTAAAAATGCTATCTTGTATAAAACTTAAGGAGACAATAAGGCAATATATGAAGAGTTAAAGCATTCCAGAAACACTGCTCTGAAATTCTTAGAAGACCAAATCAATTATTATACTTAATTTCTTAATCTTGGTCAAGACGGTTGACACAAGTTAGATGCATAGGACTTGCAGAACACTTGTGTTACTGGAGGTGAAAAATCAATACTCAATTAAAATGAACACATTCTTAGATGAATTTTTATAACTTAATCACTTATTTGAAACCTAAATATCTCAAAACCTCAAAGTTCAAAATTCCATCAGTAGTATAAGAAGTGGAATAAAAATGATCCTTAACTAAAATAAGAGAACAAAAGCATTGGAGCTTAATAACTTTACTCAGAGGACTGATCCTCATATCATTTAAGATCTTTTTAGTCCTTTTCTAAACACAGTATTGCTCAGGGGGCTCTGATTTCCAAACTTTCAGTTGAATTTAACAAATTACACCAGGAGAGAATGCTTAAGTGGCATGCTGACAGCTAGGACAGATTATCATCAATAGCAAATGTGGAGGGGGTGAAAATACATGTAATATACATATATATGTATGTGTGTGTGTATATATATGTGTGTGTGTGTATATACATATACATACATACATATACATATATACATATATATGTGTGTATATGTATCTATAATATATATGTATATACACATACACTTACAAAAATATAGACACATAAAACATACACAAATAGATACACACATGTACATGCTTAGGGACATATTTACATGTCATTTGAAGTCACACATACAAAGGAAACATTAATTGTGGTGAAAAACAGCTCCCTGCGTTGTAGTTTTCAAGGGCAACACCCCCTCCTTCATAGCTGTCATTTACTGTCGTCTACAATGAGTCTACTATGATTGTAAGCATTTCATATGTATTATTTCTAAACCATACATCAACTGCTTGCAGTGGTTCCCATTTTATAAGAAACAAATCTGAGATTCTAAAAAGGTTCAGTTTATCCAAGATTACACAGCTACTACATGTAAAGGTACTCCCACAGTATTGGTTATTTCCAAAGAAGATCTATTTTTAATCATAGCAATTCAAGACCACTAATGACTTTCATAATGATGACCTAAGTCATCAAGGGGATAGAAGTATATGCCCATTATATTCCATTTAAAGATTTGAATAACACATTTCAGAAAAACAATAATAATCATCTGCTTGGAAGATTATTTCCCATTCTTTAATGATACTTGGAGTTTTAAACTCAAACAATTTTTAGAAATCAAATTTACAGAATTCACTTCCAAATAGTTTCAGATAAAATTAAAAATTAACTTATCATCTTTCCCAGCAGTGCCATGACAGAAATAAATCAACCAAACTAAAAGGTAGAAATAGTACTACAGAACCTAAAATCACCAAAAATTAATCTAATAGTTCTCGGGTAAATTCCCAATTTGTTCTTGACAAATTTGAACTATGCCCAGAAATTTATGCATTAAGACATTTGTGTCATTGCTATTTACAATACCAAAGTTTTGGAACCAACTAAAGAAAGGATTGGTTAAATAAATCATGGCAGATGCAAGATATTATGCTGCCATTTAAAACTGGTATGGCTAGTTGGTTAAACGTCCAACTTCGGCTCAGGTCACGATCTCACGGCTTATGGGTTCAAACCCCGCATTGGGCTCTGTGCTGATGGCTCAAAGCCTGGAGCCTGCTTTGGATTCTGTGTCTCCCTCTCTCTCTGCCCCTCCCCCACTCATGCTCTGTCTCTCAAAAATAAACATTAAAAAAATTATTTAAAAAATGGTATTGGAAACCCTTCATTACAAAATTGATAATTAAATATCAAGGCCTCAAAGAGTATATGCAGTATGGCTGGCCGCCATTAATGATATTTGCCAGGTACTACCAGTTGATCCCCTTTCTAGGAAATTACAGGATTGGTATCTCCAGCTTTTTTGTGGTTTAGTGGAGCCATGCAAGTAGTTCTAGCACTTGTGCCAATTAAGATTCCTGCAGAACTCTTTTCACATAGTGTAGCAATTGTCCAATTTGAAAGGGTTGTTGTACAACCAACTGAAGTTCCAGAATAATTTTTGTTAGTAAAATCTCCAAAGCACCTAGAGCTTTATTCATTCAATACCAGAGAAAAACATATATTCAACACTTGCTACACAGGAGACATTATTCTAAGCCCTAGGTATCTAGCAGAAACAAAGAGGTTCTCAGGAAGCTTACATTCTAATGGAAACTAAACAATAAACATATACTATGTTTGATAATTATAAAAGTGAGGAGATACTTTCCTACTGTAATAGACCTATATTTTTTTAATGTTTATTTTTGAGAAAGAAAGAGCATGAGTGGGGGAGGGGTAGGGAGAGAGGGATACATAGAATCTGAACCAGGCTCCAGGCTCTGCACTGTTAGCACAGAGCCCGACACAGGGCCGGAAGCCACAAAGTGTGAGATCATGACCTGAGCCGAAGTCAGATGCTTAACTGGACTGAGCCACCCAGGCGCCCCTACTATAATAGACATTAAATCAGTTATAACTGATTTTCATGTTACCTCTACTTCTAAATAGGAGGTTTAGCTTGACCACACATCTGGGATGGCATACAATATATTCAGCAGAGCCCATAATTTTATAGGGACACAGGACTCAACCCCATGACCTGAGCCAAATTCAAAAGTCAGATGCTCAACTGACTGAGTCACTCAGGCACCCGTCATATTTACTTTAGAAATATTTAAAGTTTACCTAAATATTGGGGCTACATATAACCTGTAGGTGATTCCTTTTTTACTTGCTACAGAATTCTTACAACATATATGAAAAGTCAATTCTTTAAATTTAACTCACTTTTATACTGCTAAGTAGTTGCTAATTCTGAACCCCCCTGATAAATATTTTTCTATTTCAACTCTCAATTTCAACAACATGGCCCAATAGATCAACAAGGTGTCCATGCTCTTGCAATGTTGGGATCCTTAACCAACCCTCAGTGTAATGGCTGCTGCTTCACATCTGCCTTTAATACCGTTCAAGATGCTCTTGTGGCCAAGCTCTATAGGAACTGGAAGCTTAGAAAATGTATTTCCAACTTTGCAAAGTTGAAGCACTACAAGAGTACCACGGACTATTAAAGCAAAAACAGTATCTTGTGAGTGTTCTGCTATGAATAGAGAAAAATAAGTGATAATAACACAAAGGGCAGAAGATGAGTAAACAGAAAATTATTTTATTGCACTAGGAGTGATAAAGCAATAATTTAAGGTAGAATATAATATATTTAGGATGTATCCCTGTCTTTTTAAAAGAGCAGGAAAGCAGGGCATCTGGGTGGCTCAGCTGGTTAGGCATCTAACTCTTGATTTCAGCTCAGGTCATAATCTCAAGGTTCATGTGATTAAGCCCCACAGTGGGGCTCAGCATGGAGCCAGCTTGCGTGTCTCCCAACTCCCTGCTGCTCCCTCTCCCTCTCTCCCTCTCTCAAAATAAACTTAAAAAAAAATTAAAATTAAAAGGCAAGAAAGGATAGAGATGAGACAAAGTAAGTAGCATGAGGGTAGGCTTAAACCCAAGTATATCTATCATGTTAAATATGAAGAAACTAAATAGTATAAAAAAATTGTCAGATTGGTAAGAAAAAATGCAAATTTACCTCCACACTTTTTAAAACAGACCCACTATAAACACGAAGACACAGGTGAAAAGTTAAACAATAGAAACATACGAATCAAAAGAAAACTGTTGCAGTTTTAACATCAGACACAAAAGACTCCAGGGAAAAAATATTATTGAAAATATAGAGAGGTTTCACTTTGGCAAAATAGGCTAAAAATTCCCAAATTTGTACTAATAATTTTTCAAAGAGTGAAGAATAACATTTGACAGAAATAAAGGGAGAAGTAGACAAATCCACAACCAGAGTTGGAAATTTTGATAAACTTCCCTTCATAAATGATAGATGCAGACACAAATCATTACAGATCGAGAAGATTTCAATAAAGCTGTTAACCAATGCAATTGCTTTTCTGAACACTATACCCAATAACCACAGAATATGCTTTCTTCTTAAGTGTGTGTAAACCATTTAATAACATAGGTCATATACTGGATTATAAAGCAAATATTAACAAATATCAAATACACTATAAACGTCCTCCGACTAAATAGAAATTAAACTGAACTGAAATTTTAAAAAACGTAATCGGAAGAAACCCAAGTATTGTGATTTTTAAGAAGTATAAAAACCTTAAAAAAATCAAGAGAACACTTGAAATCCCCTTTAAAAAGAGCACATCTAAATAGCTAATAATCATGAACAAGGAACTCAACATCCTTACTTAGGGGGGAAACACACATTAAAATCACCCAGTAGAAGGACTAAAATTAAGAAGACTGGGAATACCAGGGTGTCTGGGTGGCTCAGTAGGTTAAGCCTCCGACTTTGGCTCAGGTCACGACCTCACAGTTCATCAGTTCAAGCCCTGCATCAGCGGATCATTGGGCTCTGTGCTGACAGCTCAGAGCCTGGCCTGCTTTGGATTCTGTGCCTCCCTCTTTCTCTGCCCCGCCCCTGCTCACAGTCACTCTCTCTCTCCTTTTTTCTCTCGCTGTCTCAAAATAAATAAACGTTAAAAATTAAAAAAAAAAAAATAGAAGAAGACTGCAAATACCAAGTGTTGTCAAAGCTCTAGAACTCTGCCACATTACTAGTGTCAGTGTAGGATAGTAAAACCACCATAGAAAACAGGCAGTATTTACTAAAGCAATTCTAATCCTAAATACATACTCAAGAGAAATGAACACATTTGCTAACAAAAGATATATATATATACACACCAGAGTGTTCACAGCTTTAAATATCCCAAAATTGAAACAAAAATATTCGCAAATAGAATGGATAAGTAAACTGAAGTACATGTTATATAACACAATAGAAAACAAAAACAAAATAAACTACTGCAACATGCAAGAACACAACAGCTATAACTTACAGACACTACGTTAAACAAAATAAGCCAGATACACAATATTCCACAGGATTCAATACAGGTGAATTTCAAGAAGATTCGTGATAAGCTTATGGCAATAGAAGCTACAAGAGTGGCTCCTTTAGGGAGTATTGATATGCAAAAGAGTACAAGAGATCCTTTTTAGGGGTTTGGAAATAAAGGTGTTTTGATCTTGCATCTAGTAAAATGTGTGTTTACATATTTAAAACTTCACTGAGCCCAGTACTTGAAATTACTGTGTTTTATGCTCTTCCTAATGTAAATTTTACCTCATTAAATAAGGGAAAAGGGAAGTAAAGATATAAATTCTCTGACCATTTGCAACTAGATCTGTATATATCTCTAATGTCAATTCTTTTACAGATGGTTAGTCTGTTAACAGAATCTCTTCTGCTCCATCCTGTGTGGTTAAGTATCTGTGACCCTCCGAGCACAGTAACATTAGCACAAATGTAACATTCGCATTGTCTACCAACTGTTTCACCACCATTAAGTGGAAAATGTCATCAGGAAGCATTATAGACCTTTGTTGTCTTAATGTTACTGTGTCTTTAAGTGGAGATTATCATGGGACAGCCATATGCTTGTATATAGTTCTAGAGTAGAAAATTCACCTTTTATGCTTAAAAACACTTTGCTCTCTTTAAGAGCTTTTTTGTTTGTTTTTTAGTCCAACTTGAATATAAATATAGTGTCTACAGTAGGAAGCCATTTATCAATTTCCATGCTTCATTCCTCCTCTAAGATACTTTTGGAAACCCTAGATTTAATATCTTAAGGGTGAAAGGACTTGTTTACCTTCAGGTAATTTTTATGTAATTTTGATAATTATAAGAACTGTCAGGTGTTGCTTACACTATGATTTAGTGTATTGAAAATTAAGGAATACATATTAAATCCAAGTTTTTATTTTTAATCTATTTGCACAAATTAACAATTGCATTTTTCAACTCTGAATATAGAACATCGTAGCAGGGCCTGAAATATCTTAGGACCTGAAAATTAAGTTGACACAAGTTACATTCACAGAAGCATACAGATTTTTACAGGTACATGGGAGCCACCTCCGCCCCTTCCCCAGGAAAATGAAAAACAAGCCAAATGGCAAACCTAAATGCTTGTCTAGTAGGTTGAAATAAGAGTGGAAATTGAAAGAACTCAAATGCCTGAGGCTAAAGGCAAGCAGGAGTTATTCTAACAAGGTCTGTTTGTACAGACTTTCTTGGCTTTTATTCCCCATCTCCAACGGCAAGTTTCTTTTCTCCCCGTACAGGGGAGCGTGTCCCTTTTGTATCTGCCGTTTTTCAAGTATCTAGTTCAAAATAAAACTTATTCCAAAGTGCCATGTCTTGGGGTGGCCTGTTCTGTGGTCCTTCAACAGGACATAGGTACTCTAATCTGACAGCAACAGTTTCTAATATCTGAATACGCTTAGTCATTGAAGCACCTATTTCCTTTCTAAATCTGTTAAATCACTTAGTTGCTGAGACGTTTTAACTTCAACTGTATTATGCTTTTGTTTATAACACTATTTCTCATTATTTCTAAGCCTATACACAAATATGATTGAATAAAACAAAAGCAGTTTGGTAAGTGAGTGTGTTTCATCTAGTTTAAAAAGTCTTAGGGGTGGCTGGGTGGTCCAGTCGGTTAAGCGTCTGACTTCAGTTCAGGTCATGATCCAGTGGTTTGAAAGTTCAAGCCCCACATCAGTCTCTTTGCTGTTTAGCACAGAGCCAGCTGTGGATCCTCTGTCTCTCTCTCCCTCTCAAACAATAAACATAAAAAAAAAAGTTTTGGTAAAATTTTCCCACTGAAGGGGTTCACAATATGCCTCTCCAAAATGTGCCACTCTGGCATGTGGATTATTTTGAGCTGAGGACAATCAGGACCCAAAAGACTCAGCAAGAGCTTTTTACCTTCTCCTTCAGTGTCTATAAGAATTTAGATAGAAGGCCTGGTCCAGGAAGGGAACTTACACCAGAGAGAACTGTAAAGAGTGTGAGCTAGGTGTGGTACGTGTGGTAAAAGAGGGGGAGCTTAGCAAGGTCTGCTTGTTCAATCTCCTCTGAATCATACTGGCTCTGCCTGGCCTGACAAATACCTGTTTACTAAACACTTGCTCTTCCCATCTTCATGTGAATGCTCTTACTTCCCTTTGAAACCCTGGACTCCTATCCATGTCTCCTTAGCTCAGGAGGGCATGTAAGTCTCCACCGCCTGTCTGAGAGCACCGACTGTCGCAGAGCTTGGATATGTACAAAATTAAAATTTGTTTTACTCCCATTAATTTGTCTTATGTCAGTTAGTAGACCAGCCAAAAGAACTTAGAAGGGTAGAGACAAAATTTCCCTTCCCAGTACAATTGCCAACCTGTGCCGTGGCATTCAAAACTGTAACGTAAATCTACATACAGGCATATCTAGTTTTATTGTGCTTTATTACACCTCACAGATACTGCGATTTTTACAAATGGAAGCTTTGTGGCCACCCTGCATTGAGCATGTCTGTTGGTGCCCACTTCTTCCAACGCTATTTTCTCATTCGGTGCCTGTGTCACATTTTAATATGTCTCACAGTATTTCAACCTTTTTCATTATATCTGTTATGGTGATCTTTGATCATGACTTGCTGAAAACTCAGAAAATGGCTACCATTTTTTAGCAATAAAGTACTTTTTAATTAAGGTCTGCATTTTTTTTTTTTTAGACATAATGCTATTGCACACTTAATAGACTACAGTTTGGTGTATATGTAGCTTTTAAAGGTACTGGGAAGCCACAATGTTCATTTTTTTAATGTTTATTTTGAGAGAACGCATGCACAAGTGGGGGAGGGGCAGAGAGAGAGGGAGAGAGAGAATCCCAAGCAGGATCCACCCTGTCAGCACAAAGACTGATGCGGGGCTCAAATTCATGAACCGTGAGATCATGACCTGAGCCAAAATCAAGGGTCAGGCACTTATCTGACTGACCCACCTGGGTGCTCCGAAAATGTTCATTTGAATTGTTTTACTGCAGTGGTCTGGAACCAGGTATGCCTGTATTAATCTTGTCAGTTTCAATAAGTAACTACATAAAAATAAAAAATAAGAAAAACACCTGAACAAGTTTTCTGGACTCCTAAAAACAGTCCGGGCCATATTATTTTAGGGGCAGAATTCAATGGGCTCTTCAGGAAGCGTCATATTTATCTTGAGACAATGCCTATAATTAAGATTTCAAATAAGAATTCTAGGTTTTATTTCTTCATACTTGGAAAATAGTCTTCAAACATACTGAGAAAAATAGAGGAAGTAAATATAAGATCAGCTGTGAAGAGAGGTCTTCTGTACCAACATTACCTACAGTAGCTTAGCCACCAATGTCATATAAGCTGTTACTACCAGGAAAACAAAGGGCAGAAGTAGGTAGGAAGAGCCCAAATCCAGTATGTTGTCCAATTCATTTGACTGGTCTTACTAAAAAAAAAAAAAATCATACACACTCATTTTCTTTAAAGCAAGCAGGTCTACTATATATAAGATCATCCAATGTATCCTTGCAATTTTATATTTCTTTTTATGTTAAAAGCATGTTATTTATTTAAGCATAACAAAATAAAAATTCAACTTAAGTGAAACTAGACTGCAAATTTGGTAATTCTTGGTAAATGTTATGATATTGTGATTTCTAAGAAGAACTATGTATTTGGTTATCCTCCTCATTCCTGGTCCAGAGCTCCTAAAACCCTTGTAATAAAGTCCAAGTGTCATAAGAGCTATAGTGTCATCTTTGGTTAAAACACTTAGTTTTGGTTCCTGGTATCTTCAGGCAGAGAGTGTCAGAATGGAGTTAAATTATAGGACAGCCAGTTGTGTAGGGGAAAAAGTCTACAATTTGGTGACCAGCAGTATTGAGAGTATTGAGAAGAGAACCAGGAGTTTTTCCTTGTCAGTGAGAGTACTTCCTAAATGATTCTCTCTCAACAGGGTTCTGCAGAGGACCAGAGAGGAATTATTTTCAGCTTTTCAAGCTACTTATAGTCTATCAAAACTAGTTAATCCGCCATTGTAGTGCCAAAGGCACTACAATACAAAGAAAAATGGGTGCAATAAATGTTCCAATAAGACTATTTACAAAAAAAGACAGAATAGAGTTGGTTCATTGGCCTTATTTTATGATTGATTCTCTAAAAAAAGTCTGATATAAAAAATATTAAATTTATGGGGATCATTGCTTTTTGTTTGATAGTTGTTTGCATACGGGTTTTCACACACTTCCATCTTGATCAGTAGATATTGACTTCCTATTATGAAAAAAGGAAAATTTATCATTTATACTTATTCCCAGCTCCTCCTCAAAGGCCAATATTTGTCAGTTATATTGTATTACAAATATTCTACGAAATTCAGCATTAAAACCAAGATATATCTAGTTCTCTCCTGGGTCTATCTTCCTATTAATCAAGATTCTTGAATTGAAATGGTAAATATCCCCTAAAATACTGCAAACATACCTGTATATAAACAAGCAAACAAATACAAAGATTGCACTAAGCAGCCTACAAGGAAAGTATATAAGGCAGGTCTAGTTATTTTACAACGTGATTAGAGAAAGAATTTTTATCCCATTTGTTTGTTTGTTTGTTTGTTTCCTGGAGCCAAAGGTGCATATCATACTGGAATCTACTGCCTTACCTATATACCCTGAAACTAACACCTTGAAATTACTATCTTCCAATCCCTCCCTTTACATGTGAGGGAGATTTTAGTAGTGGATCACTAGAAAAAAATAGAAAGATGCTTATAAATGAATTATCCTCTAAAATTGGGCAAATATTTGTAATAAGTATGCAAACAGATATATTAATTGTATATGATTCATTACATATGCCTTTTCTAGCTTGTGGAGAGAATAGGAAGAAATTCTATGTGTGGCAGTCATTCCCACCCACATTTCCTCTCTGTTGGCATCAGTGCCCAGCTTCCAACAACTATCACCTGACTTTCATTGCCCAAGGATTGTCTCAGGGCTCTGGAACTGGCTCTGCTACTTACCTGGCAGGCTGTAAGAGCAGAGGAATCAAGGACTCCAGGAACAACCTTAAGCAACAGCTCACACTAGTTGATGTTACAACTCCTTTGCTGACTCCTTGATTCCGTCTGACACAGAATTCCCCCAGTGAAATTAAGCTTCAGTGGCCCACAGGGTTACCTAGGTGATAATTCTCCATTGATCAGTGCCTTCTCTTCCCATTCTTGTCTCACTTCTTTGCCCCGACAGTTTCCTTCAACCTGTCATATCCCAAAGCACACATCATTTGTTAGTGTGCCCATTTTACAGATCAGGAAACTGAAACTTAGAGATTATAAATAACCCTATCTATAAACAAAGATCTCAGCTCTGGAGTGCTTGCTAGTGGACACTTTACCTCTTAACATTTTTTTTTTTTTTTGCAGTTTACTCTTAAAAAGCCACAGGACATACAGCTCAGCATTATTAATAATGAAACTCTGTAGTGCCTACTCTGTGCCAGGGACAAGTATCACCTTACTTAATCTTCACAGTAGGTAGGTGTTAGCAATTTTATGTAAAAAAAATATATAGGCACAAAGAAGTTAAACTTGGGGTGGTGGTATCAGGACTCACATTAGCCTATCTGGCTCAACAGGACAAGAATTTAAAGCTTTTCCTCTGATAGCTCTCAAGAGCAATGCATCAATACTTTCCAGAGGTGCCTGGGTGGCTCATTTGGTTAAGTGTCTGACTCCTGATCCTGGTTTAGGTCATGGTCTCTGGGTTTGTGAGTCTGAGCCCTGCATTGGGCTCATATGCTAGCACGGTGGATCCTGCTTGGGGTTCTCTCTCTCCTTCTCCCTGGGCCCCTTCCCCCTAATATGGGCTCTCTCTCAAAATAAGCAAACTTCAAAAGAAAAAAAAAACACTTCAAACAAAATAATTACTACTTTTTCTGTGCTTCTAACTTAGCAGCACTCAGAAACACTTCTGGAAGTCTACAGACATTTCCTGATGAATTTTTGTCTGACAACAATAATCACATCTATTTCTTCCTATACTTTATGGCAAATCTGAGGATCTAGATAGTATTATTTTTATTTTAAAAGCAAAGAAATTGAGGCTTAGATAGCTTTAGATGCTCGAGGTCACAAAAATATTAAGTGGCAACACCCAGATTTAAATCTAGGTTCACCTGACTAGAGAGCCAGTAGAATTTCCATAAGGCCTCATGGCTTCAGCAGCCTACCCATTTAATGATGTCACAAAAACAAACAAAAAGTGTTCAAAGCGATGACTGTAGGAAATTTCACTTTTAAGTGAGCCCTTTCCCCTCTTGGAATTTGTCCCATCTTGTTTTCTCCACTTGTAAGGACCTCCATGATCTCCCCTCACCCTCTCTATAAACTGTTGACTCCAATTTACTATGAACACTCCCTGAAAGAGGGTCTTGTAGGTCTTCTAGGTCAGTAGGACAGTATTGCTCAAGACCAGTATGTGTGCTGGCAACAACTTCATCCATACGCAGAATTTGCCCTGGTCTCCAAGAAACCCCACTGTGATGGAGGCTATTTGTATATTTGATTTTTTAAAATATTACCTCATTTAAAACGCAGAATGGCAACACGGCATGTGTCCAACACAGGTCGATTGGAGGATCTTGGAGGGTCTTCAGTCATGATTAAGTCTTGGTCTTCCCCCGCCCCATCCCCAGTAAACCCCTCTCCACCTTTCTACTGCTGCAGCTGGGCACCTCTCGCTCCATACCTCTTCCTTTTCCTCTCTTACGCCCCACTCCCCACACACATTCATATACACAAGCACCTCTAGTCCTTATACACATTTTAAAATTTGCTCTTCAAAGATAAGATTTCATTAAATTCACTCCCAGGAAAGTATTAAAATCAAAAGCTTCATCTCCATTGGACGATTTGCATTTTGAGCCTCAGCGGCAGCCTGCACAATAAAAAGTTTATCTCACTTAAGGGAATTTCATACATCAATGACCAGCTATTACAGGGAAAAGGGCGTCTTTCTTAAAATCCTATACAAATACAGCCTGGCCTAATGGGCAGAGAAGGTTTGAGAGGTATCACTAGACATATCTTAATAGGCATTGGCCACGGTAATTGTTACCTGATGGTTTCGGTTTTAAATATGCATCACTCGGGACTCGCTCTGAAATTCAGACAGTACGGCCACCACTATAATCAGCAGAAGCAGCACAGTAAGCATATCCCTTTCACTTTATAAACACATTTATCAAAACATGGCAAGACATCGCCCCCAATTGAATAAACAAAACTAAGATCAGTGTCTTTTCCTCAGGGGTGTTCTGTCTCTGCCAGCAAGAAAATGTCAAGGCTGACATCATTTGTTCACAGCACTGATAACCCAGCAACTTCACTCAGCAACTCTGCAGCTCTGGGGAGAGATTCTTTGATACGGGACCCAGCTCTCAGCTCAAATGGCAATTTTTTTTTTTTGTTTTTGGAGTTTTGTATGTTTGGTTGATTTTTGTTTTTGTTCTATGGTGAGGGAACAAATAGGCATCTTGAGATAGCCCAGGGCCTGGTTATCTTTCCCTCCCAGTCCTTGGAGAGTTCCTCTATCCCTAGGTTTGGCTGCCAGTTTCCTGAGAATCCAGCCAAGTTGCAAACCAGCCCGTTGATTCCTTTTTATGCAGGAAATTTTGCTTCTGTAATTGCCTCAGGGAGGCAAAAAGCTCAAGAAAAAAGAGGCAGCACTTTTATTGACAACAATTCTGAAACGTTTAAACATGGTCTCCTCGCTGAAAATTTCATTAGCCTTTACATGGCTCATTCCCACAGAAGCTTTAAGCACCTGCTGAGACGTCATCTCTCCTGGGACAACTACTCCCTGACCCTGTAGTCTTCGTCAGGAGGCTCTTCCCAGTCGTTCTCAACTCTTTCATTGTTGCTATTATCTCCCTGGATTTTAATTTTCGGATTCTCTGTCCCATTGGATAGGAGGTCTTAAGGGCAAGTCTGTGTACATAGAATATATCCTGGTAGCCTTCCTCTATAAACTTGGTTCAGCTAAAGTAGATATTTTGTTTAAACAAAAAATGTAAGACATTTCTATCCTATAGAATGCTGGGAGGAATTTGGTGTGGTTTTGTGAGGTCAGTTCATTCTCATTTTTGTCCCTAAAGCCTTTGAAGTCATGTTGCAGATCAATTTAGCAAGGTCACTTACGCTGCAGAAAATTTTAATCGCAGCAAGTTTATTGAGCTGGAGAATTTCTTATCCTACCCCAAAGCTCTAGTGCCTTGCAAGTAGCACACTACTTCTAAGTATTCCCATGACCCAGGGATTCAGAGGAAAGAAATAATGGATAGTCCCCCTGCTGGTTTTGGTTTTAATCATCATGCCACTATCATTGTAAAACTCAGACATTCAGAGATAAGAATAGAAAAAAGAAAACCTCAAAAGTTCTGAAACTCTTTCTTACAGTTACTATTGGGGAACAGTGCACCTAATCAGTTCTGCCACCCTGAGGCAGACACCATCAAGAAAGACACAGATGTTACCAGGTATGAAAACAAAAGCTACCCTTTCTCCCCTGAAGTCTGCAATACTCAGCTGTCCCCTGCGTGGAGTAACCAGACCCCTGAAGCAACCTGCAAAGAATAAATTGAGACAGAGCCTAATGTTAGTGTTGAATGAGAACTCCTTACAGAGGGAGGCCCTGGATGGGGAGTGGTCATGAACCAGAGAGCTCTGCACCTAGTGGGGATTAATCTCCAAAGAAGACAGAATCTACAAGTGCAGACAGAATCTACAAGAGCCCTGAGGATGTGCTAGGAGTTGACACTGACAATGCTAGATTTTGTTCAGGGTTTGGAGTCAGAGTAAGAATGAGCTGAAGAATGAATCCTCAGGTCAGTACCTGCCTGCCTCTGGTTTGCTGCAGCTGTCTGAGCTCGATCCCCTTGCTGGGCCTCCAAGAAATAGAGCTGCTAGCACAGGAAGAGCCACTCTCACCAGCAAGTGGAGCTTCAAAGTAGGTTATAGCGACTATACTGTTGTTGTTGTTGTTGTTACCCAATGTCCACACTGAAGTCTTAAATAAATGTGTTCTATGTTAAGTTATACATATTAACCATACAAATAATACAATGTAAAATCTTCAAAGACCAAAAAAAAAAAGGCATGCCAATAACAATACAAGTCTTTCAAAATGTTTTCAGTTGCAAAAACAATTCCAGATAGGTTTCCTTATAAAAGAGACAAATAAATAAACATATCAATGATTGGAAACATTGCAGAACATTGTGACTATACACGTCAAGCTATTATAAAATTATCAAATTTAATTTCAATTACCAAAGAAATAAGTTAAAGAGAAACTGGAAACTGAAAGAAATATTACAAATATTTCTTGAGAAAAATACACATGGATTGGTGTCATAGCTATATAATATTATAAAAAGGATTATGAAAAACCTATTACAACTTTTACAATATATATTTTTATATTCATATTTTATGTCGAGTATTTAGTGATTCCCTGCTGTGAAAAATGAGGCAAGGTATTCTTCCTTCTTTAATCTCCCTATAATTCCCAAGTTTTATTAATTATGTTAGTTATGTATTCAAGGTTTATAATTGCATAAAGTGATACCACTCTAAGGGGCTAACCAAAGGTTGAAACTCAAGATCCCAAATATGGACTTAAAATACTTGTTATTTTTAACAGAATTTTCAGCAAAATATTTTACTTAGAAACTATATAGCATAGACTTCCTACTCTATTTAAGTATCTTTGTTTTAAGGGTAACAGAAAATATATTTGAATACATAATAACTGAAATCTTCCTGAAACTGGGGAAGGAAAGACATCCAGATTCAGAAGACACAGAGATCCCTCAACAAATTCAACCCAAGGAGATCCACACTAAGATAAAATGGTAAAAAAAAATAGTGATAAAGAATCTTAAAGGTTGTAAGAGAAAAGAAGAGTTACATACAAAGGAAACCCCATAAGGCTATCAGCTGATTTTTCAGCATAAATTTTGCAGGTCAGAATGGAATAGCATAATATATTCAAACTGTTGAAAGGGAAAAATCTGCAGCCAAGAATACTCTATTTTTTTCTTTTCTGAATGGTAGCCTCGCTGGATAAAAACTTTCCCAGAAAAAATAAAGTTAAAAGAATTCATGACCACTAAACCATCCATAAAAGAAATACTAAGAGGGACTCTTGAGTTGAAAACAAAAGCCATAAATAAGAAAAATAGGAAGCACAAAAGCAAAAAAAAAAAAAAAAAGAAGAAGAAAAACCTATACCTCTAAGAATCAGTCAAGAGAAGCACAAAATAAAAGGATGTAAAATATGACACTAAATATCTGGAACCTGGGTAGGGGGGAAGTAAAGAATGAGTTCAAAAGTAAGCAATTATCAGCTTAATATATATTGCTATAATATGCAGAAGATATATATATTTAGATACAGAGTGGTGACCTCAAATCAAAAACCATTAATAGATATGCAAAGTACAAAAAGTAAGGAATCATATCAAGAAATCATTAAAGAAAGTCAACACACCATGAAAGAGAACAAAAGAAAAGATCAGAGGAAAACTACAAAACAGCCACAAAACAAATAACAACATGGCAATAAATACATATCAATTATTACTTTGAAGGCAAATGGACTAAATGATCCATTAAAAGACCTTGGGTGACAGATCAGATTAAAAAAAAAAAAGTCCATCTAAATGCTGCCACAAGAGACTCATTTCAGACCTAAAGACACCTGCAGATTGAAAGTGGGGGGATGGAAAAACATTTATCATGCAAATCAATGTCAAAAAAGGGGGGTGGTGGCAATACTTCTGTCAGACAAAATAGACTATAAAAAACAGGCTATAAAAAGTCACAAAGGACACCATGTAATAATAAAAAGGACAATCCAACAAGAAGATATAACAATTGTAAATACTTATGTACCCAACATGAAACACCCAAATACATAAAGCACTTAATAACAAACATAAATAAACTAATCGATAGTAACAAAATAATAGTAGGAGACTTTAATACCCCACTTACATCAGCAGACAGATCATCCAAACAGGAAATCAAGGAAACAGTGGCTCTGAATGATATGCTGGACCAGATAGAACAGATCAATTCAGAACACTCCATCCTAAAACAGTAGAATACATGTTCTTTTCAAATGCATGTGGAACATTCTCCAGAATAAAGCACATATTGGGCCACAAAACAAGACTCAATAAATTCAAAAAGCCTGAAGTTATACCATGCATCCTTTCTGACCAAAACACTATCAAACTAGAAATCAATCACAAGAAAAAAACCTAGAAAGATCATAAATTCATGGAAGTTAAATAGCAGGCTACTAAACAAGGGGTGGGTCAACAAGAAATCAAAGAAATCAGAAAGTACATGGAAACAAATGAAAATTAAACCAACAGTCCAAAATGTTTGGGATGCAGCAAAAGTGGTTCTAAAAGGGAAGTTTATGGCAAAACAAGCCTACATCAAGAAGCAAAGTATCAAATAAATAATATAACCTTAAACATAAAGAGTTAGAATAAGAAACAAAACCAAAAAACAGAAGAAAGGAAATGATAAAGATTAAAGCACAAATAAATATAGAAACTATAGAACAAGTCAATGACACTAGGAATGGTTTCTCTGAAAACATCAACAAAATGATAAACCTATATAGCCAGATTCATTAAAAGAGAAAGGACTCAAACAAAATCACAAATGAAAGAAGGGAAATAAAAACCAACATCACAGGAATACAATCGTAAAAGAATATTGTGCAAAATTATATGTCAACAAATTAGGCAACCTCAAAGAAATGGATAAATTCCTAGAAATATATAACCTACCAAAACTGAAGCAGGATAAAATTGAAAATTTGAACTGATTATGAGCAAGAAGATTGAATCAATTAAAAAAAAAACAAAAAACAAAAAACCTCCCAACAAACAAAAGTCCAGGACCAGATGACTCCACAGCTGAATTCTATCAAACATTTAAAGAAGAGTAATACCTATTCTTCTCACACTATTCCAAAAAAAATAGAAAAACTTCCAACTCATTCTAGGAAGTGAAAGTATCACCCTGCTACCAAAAACAAAGATACCACTAAGAAAGACAACTACAGGCCAATATCCTTGATAAACATAGATGCAAAAATCTTCAATAAAATATTGACAGAGAGAATCCAATAATACATTAAAACTGTCATTCATCATGATCAAGTGGGATTTATTCCACAAATCCAAGTGTGGTTCAATATTCACAAAACTGATGTGATACATCAATAAGAGAAAGAATAAAAATCATATGATCATGTCAATAGATGCAGAATAAACATTTGACAAAGGTCAACATCGATTCATGATAAAAACCCTCAACAAAGTAGGTTTAAGGGGAACATAATGCAACCTAATAAAAGTCTTATATGAAAACCCACAGCCAACATCATACTCCATGGGGAAAACTGAGAACTTTCCCTCTAAAGTCAGGAACAACAAAAGGATGTCCACTCTCACCACTTTTATTCAACATAGTACTAGAAGTCACAGCCACAGCAATTAGACAACATAAAAAAATGAATCAAAGGCATCCAAATTGGTAAGGAAGAAATAAAACTATTTGCAGATGACAACACTATATATAGAAAATCCTAAAAACTCCACCAAAAAACTACTAGAGTTGATAAATGAATTCAGTAAAGTCACAGGATAGAAAAGTCAATGTGGAGAAATATGTTGCATCTCTACACACTAATGAAGAAACAAAAAATAGAAATTAAGAAAACAATCCCATTTACAGTTGTAACAAAAATAAGATACCTGGGAGTAAATAAACCTAACTAAAGAGGTGAAAGACCTCTGAAGCACTCCGAAAACTATAAAACACTGATGAAAGAAGTTGAAAAGGACACAAATGGAAAGGCATTCCATGATAATGGAGCAGAACAAATATTGTTAAAATACCTATACTACCCAAAGCAATCTACACATTTACTGTGATCCCTACACCAAAATACCAAGAGCATCTTTCACAGAGCTAAAACAATCAATCCTAAAACTTGTATGGAACCACAAAAGACCCTCAAATAGCCAAAGCAATCTTGAAAAACAAAGCTGGAGGTATCACAATTCCAGACTTCCACTTATATTACAAAGCTGTAATAATCAAAACAGTGTGGTGCTGGCACACAAAAAGACACATAGAACAATTGAACAGTATAGAAAATCCAGAAATAAACTCACAATTACACGGTCAATTAATCTTTGACAAAGAATGCAAGAATATCGAATGAAACAAAGACAGTACCTTCAGCAAATTGTGTTGAGAAAACTGGTCATGTACATGCAAAAGAAGGAAACTGGGCCACTTTTTTATACCATACACAGAAATAAACTCAAAAGGGATTAAAGACCTAACTGTGAGACGTGAAACCATAAACATCTTAGAAAAGAGTACAGGCAGTAATGTCTCTGACATCATCCACAGCAACATTTTTCTAGGTAGGTTTACTGAGGCAAGAGAAATGAAAGCTAAAATAAATTATTGGGACTACAGCAAAATAAAAACCTTCTACACAAAACAGTCAACAAGACTAAAAGGCAACCTGAATGGGAGAAGTTATTTGCAAATGATATATCCAATAAAGGGTTGGTATCCAAAATATGTGAAGAACTGATACAACTCAATACCGAAAACTAAATAATCCAATTAAAAAACTGGAAGACATGAACAGTTTTCCAAAGAAGACATACAGATGACCAACAGACACATGAAAAGACGCTCAATATCACTCATTAGAAAAATGCAAATCAGAACTGCCATATCACCTCACACCTGCCAGGATGGCTAAAATCAAAAACACAAGACACAAGAAACAAGAGTTGGTGAGGATATGGAGAAAAAGGAACCCTTTTGCACTGTTGATGGGAATGCAAACTGGTGTAGTCACTGGAAAATAGAGTATGGATGTTCCTCAAAAAGCTGAAAATAGAAATACCCTATGATCCAGGAATCGTACTGATATTTGTCAAGAAAAAATACAAAAACACTAATTCAAAGGAATACATGTATCCCTTATGTTTATTGCAGTGTTATTTACAATAACCAAACTATGGAAGCGGCCCAAGTGTCCGTCAATACATGAATGGATAAAGAAGTGGTGTGTTTTTTATGTATATATAAAGGAATTAAATCTTGCCACTTGAAACATGTTTGGACGTAGAGAGTGTAATGCTAAACAAAATAAGTCAGAGAAAGATAAATACCGTGTCATTTCACTCATATGCGAAATTTAAGAAACAAAACAAATGAGCAAAGGGAGAAAGAAACTGAGAAGCAGACTCTAAACTACAGAGAATACAGTGATGGTTACCAGAGGGGAGGTGGATGAGAGGATGAAACGTGGTGAGGATTAAGGAATGCACTTGTAATGATGAGCAACTGGATGGTGTATGCAATTGTTAAATCGCCACATTGTGTACCTGAAACTAATATAACACTGTATGTTAACTACACTGGAATTGAAATGAAAAGAATCTTTTTTTTGTATCACAACCAAATTTCTTGGGTTCAAAAATGGATCTGTTACTTCAAGTTGTGTGAATTTGAACACATCAGTCTCAATAAGCAGTGGTTTTCCCTTTTGTAAGATGGGGATAATAAAGTACCTATTTCACTGGGTTATTGTCAGAATTGAATGAATTTATGTATCCTAGTACTTAGCATAGTGTTTGACAATGGTAACTAGCCAATGACAGCTATGTCCTTATTATAGCTTTTGTTATTTTTACTAGTATAATTATCTTGTCCCCAACCTACTTCAGTGTAATTTCCTAGAACACCCTTTCTCAGAATATGCTCCTGTGATACTGACTTTATTGGATCTCAGAATATTTCATGTTCTCCCAAGCCTCCCTACTTGGCACCTGCAGTTCTGGTTGAATGCGGTGACCCAGGTTTACAAGAACTAATAGTCTGTCCACTTACCAAATCGCTAATCTTTTAAAGAATTTCTTTAATGTTCCCTCATCTGAGAGGCGTGTACAGATTTCCCTAGATAAACATAGGTATATCCTTCTCCCAGATTTCTATTTCATCCTGCAAAACCCTAGCTTATCATGTTGCATTGCCCTTTATGGTCTCCATTTTGGTCTCATTTCTAGACAAATTTCAAGAAGGACAATTTTTTCTAGATGTTCAGTCTGACATCCTCATCATCACCACCATCATGGCCACAGACAAATGTGTTTTATCATGTAAGATATTTATGGTTCTAACAACCTTACATTTAATACAAGAATAAAACCTTCCTATTGGTTCTTGAAAGAATTAAATTATCTCCATGTTAAATGATGTGAAATGGAGATAGAAAAATGTTCAGAAACTGGCTCAAGGTCACACAAATAAGAATGTCAGAATAGTGATCTTTAACTCCACAGACCAACTCCTTAACACTGTGAGGAATAGACACTCAAACGTTTTGTGAGTGAGTGTGTGGTTCCTAAGGTAACTTTTAGCCCAATATGGTACATTTTCAAAAAGCCATTAAACAATTCATACGTCATGCACTAAGTAAGTGGTGTAAAGGCTGAAAAAGAACTATTACATAAGCCAGAGGTTTCAAACACTTCACCATTTGCCTAAGGAAAAAAAATTGTAGCATATGTGAAAAACTCCATGGTTGGTATATACACTAAAATGGATTGTAGTGCAGTTCAGAAATGTTAAAAACCTGTGGTGGCAAGAAAATCTGGAGAAGAATGTTACTATGAGGTTTTAAAGAGCCACTAATGGATTATATTCTACTTTAGAGTCCTTTCCTGATTTCTAGGATGAAAATTCAGTGCTCCCGAGTTATTTGGAGTCTAATAGATAAGCTATTAATTGAAACAGTTATAAAAGCACCATTAATCTCAAAGAGAAGAATGTCAGGGATATTTTGTGTATGTTTGAGTTCTGAGTACAGATGGGAAAGTGCATAGGGCACCACTGTCTTCGAAATATTATTCTAAATATAGGAATATGAACTTATAAGTGACTTGTGGTTGAAATTTGAACATTTGCAATCTGTTGTGTGGTTTATTACACACTATTTCAATCTCATATGGAGAAATTATAAATTGCGACCATAAGTCTTTTGCTATGTAACTAGGCATTTGAATCATAGTTACTTCTCTCATCAGCAAAATGATCAACATAGAAAAGCAAGTTAGAGATCTAAAGAAACTCTATCCAAAAGGGCCCAAGGGGTTTCTTTAAAACTGCTCACAATAGGAGGTCTAAAATTACCAGAGGTCAATTAATAGATGTGTATTACATATAAACTTTATGCAAATCACTGTCAAGGAGATTCTAATAAAAATGTGCTACCGGAAATAATTGGCTGGAAATTCTGAGGTAAGGAACCCCCTACTCTCTGAAAATTCACATCCTGTGCTTTTATTAGGACTGGCGATGCTAATAGTGAATCATAAATGCCCCAAATTCTGTGCTTTTGTTAAATTTAAATCCTAATTAAATAAGACTTTTTTTCCCTGCACTAAAAAATAAGCTAAAAGCTCATGACTCTATCCTGATAAACTAATTCATACATTATATATTTCCTAAGATTACTGAACCACCAAATTACTCTCTATACCAGAAGTGTTTATCTTATTAAAGGTTTTTGATAATAAAATAGGCCTATGATTTAACCTTACTCTACTTAGAAAGCTCATTATGTTGTGTGTGTGTGTGTGTGTGTGTGTCTGAATTTTTTAATCATTGGTCTAATATATTATCTCCACTTGTTCAATTCTTTAAAAAATCAGTTATATTTGGTTGACTTGATGCATAGCTTGAAGCTCTTCTTGATGAATTTAATACTTCCTTTAAAATAAAATATAGTTGAACAGTCACCTTGCTGCATTGTTCTTTCATGGGTAGAAGTAGCAACAGACATATTCATGGGTTTTCCAAACTAAAGAAAGTGTTGTCATTTTGAGACAACTACAGATTGAAGCCATCCCTCCCACAAGTTTTAGGAATAAATCAATGGTGAATGAAGGACTGAACAGGAAAATAGAAAAATGTCTATATTTTTGTCATCTTTGTTCAATTTTTCATAACTGCGTCTTCTATTTAAGATTGAATTCATCAGTGTCACTCTTTCATAGAGATTGGTGGATAGAAAAATAAAGATTAAAAAAAAGCACTGAAAAAGACAACAAAAACCATAATAAAAAATAGATTAAAAAAACCAATGAGCCTGAGAAGGAGAATGTGAGTGGCCAGAAGCAAAATGGAATCTGAGAGTGTGGAAACCCAAATACTATGATTGGTTCTGCAACCAGCAACAAGTATAAACTTGAGTTGGTCACAAAGTCACTCTGAACCTGTTTTCTCAGTTTTATAGTAGATAATGTTGAATGACAGGCACTCCCAGACCTCGAAATTGTTTACTATTTTATTCCAAGAGCACAGGATGAAAGACAAGGATATAGGACTGGCAAACAAAGAAAAAAGGGAACAAATGAAGCGACAATTTAGCAAAATAATTCAATCATGGGAACAATTACGATGAAGGAGGACACTGGAGGAAGATTTTTCCCTAGTTCTTTTTATATTTCCTTCCTTGTGCTTCATGCTAATCGTTTCAACATTATTGCTATTTTTTTCTTTAGTAAAATGGTAGATACTCTAGGAAAATAATAAAGACAGAAACAAAAAAATAAACAAGAAAACATAGGAAGTGCCTGTTAGTTAAAGAATGACCAGAAGAAAAATTAGTTTGAGTTTGCCCCCGCCCTTAAGTTATTAGTAGTTCAGCAAATAAGCCATTTGAACATACTCTAAGGAGAAATAAGGGAATCTGCAAAAACAATTTCATCTCAGACAGATTTTGTCTGTGATTAGTTCTCTTGAAATCAATGTACCAATTCTTTACTTTTTGAAAGACCTAGGGCTTTCGGTCTAAGTGTGTATCCCCAACATTATCATTCAGAGTAACCACGCAAATAAGCCTTTTCTCTCCATTGAGGACATAATTCCAAAATATCTCAAGTCTTTTATATCTGCTACTTCCATAAATTAGTTTAAATGTAGCATGACAGTGACTTTATCTTTATTCCCAGAGCGTTATTGAAATGATGGATCCATCACTCACAAAGATGACTCATTTAACTTTATAGCAAACCTTTATATACCAGGCATTTTTCTTAGAACTTTGTTTATACTGAATCATTTAAACCTCATAACTATATAAAGAATATGCTATTATCGTGCTGATTTATAGAGGAGGAAACTGAGGCACAGAGGTTTTTATAACTTGCTTCTTGTCAAAGAAAGTATAAATGAAGGAGCCAGAATTAAAATCCACATGGTCTGGCTCAAGAGATCTTGTTCTTAAAACTCTAACCCTATAGTGATACAGATATGAAAGAAATAAATTGTAGGGAGCAACTTTTTAAAATGTGTCAAACTCTAAGATAAAAGGGAAGCTTGAGTGCCCAGCCTGGCCAAAGACAATATGCACATGGTCAAGATGAACTTAAGAGAAAAATGGGAGGTAAGTGCTATTAAATTACCATTATAAGAAACCCTTCTATTAAATAACTTCAAGTATTTTAAGATCAAGTTATCTAAAAGACTTTTACAAACACCAAGAGAAGCTTTAGCGTATATTAGTAATTCTACTAATGCAGGTGTGTGTGTGTAGTACCAGAACACAAATGAATCATTTACTTATGTGTTACCTAATACTCATGACAACCCTGGAGCACAGATGGTCTTCTTACCTTCCCCACTACTATCTTGTCAAAATCCCTAGATTACAAATTAAAAATCCTAAAAATACAATGAAAATGGAAGCACAAAGAAATAGGGTAACTTGCCCAAACATACATAATAATTAGGTGGTGAAACCTAGGCCTTCCAGCTCCAGAATCAACATACCCCACCACCATGCCTCCTCTTGATTTAAAACACAGCTAGACAGGTTCTCTGCAGACATGCCAATATGACCTCTAGACATTCCTGTTGACTGAGATACAACTGCTAGTGTGGGGAGGTTGGAAAGGAAAGCACGCTTATATGCGTAAATCATCAGCCATCATGTTTACAGCTCATGTGTCCCTAATTGTCAACAGTAACCTGGCAGATTTAGGAAGAGGTCATTGATTCATCTGAGCGTTCTTTGGAGTTTCTCTCTATATGTAGAATGTCTTCTCAAAGAGAAAGATAAATTGGTGGGAACTTTAAAATGCGGAGAAAAAAATGTTTATATAATACAAAACATTTTTATTATGGAAATGAACATTACTCTAAACTAATCCAACCAGCATCTCTGTAATACATGCCAAGAAGAAGGCAGAAGTGATAGAAATTATACACCTCATCTGAGACACATCCAGGCTCTTTCCCTTTTCTAGTTATTGATCAAATATTTTTTTAAAAAAGAATTTTAAGTCATTTTGGAGGCAACCCCTTTTACTCAGTCATTCCTGGTCTTCTAAGAATCAGGTCTTGTGGCCTCTAGTAGGATGCCAGGACCCAATACTTAAACTATTGTAAATCTGCAAAGATTAATGTTTGTAACAAAGATTATATAAATGTGAATTCTCAGCAGCAACTAGAGAAATAGTCTCCTCTTTGAAAAGAGTTGAAGCCAAGTCCCCAGACTCTGTTTGGACTAACTTGAGTGCTTTATTCATAAAGTTGGCTTTCAAATTCCACAAAGGCTGCTTTTGTTTTCAGATCTTCGGGGAGTCTTGTAATTCCCAGTGTCAAGGGCACAACAGAATCTGTGATCTGCACACAACTCAGCTCATCAGCATTAATTATTGCTCTGCCAAGCTTGTAAACGAATGTAATCAGAAACCTTATGCAGAGGCCCCAGTGAGGATGCCACCTTTTTCTCTGCCTGCTCATTTCCCCGTTTCCTTTCTCTCTTCCATTAACTGTTGGATTTCCACGCTTTGATTTCCCCTCTTATTTTTCACTTTCCCCTTGGGTGGGCACATCTGCCTTCCTGGCTTCAGCTGAGATTTCTATTATGATGACTTCTAATTATACCTTTTCGACCTCAGCCTTTTTCAGTAGTTCACACCTGTATTTTTGACTGCCTACTAAAGGCAACCCAAATCCCCAATTCCAAAGCAGGCTCATGCTATTCCTCTACCTTCAGAATCCATATTTGTTTTTCCCCAGGTCCTCCCACCCTGAGCCAGTGTCTCCTCCCTCTGCTTAGCCAATGCTGTAGGAAAAACAAAAAACAAAAACATCAGTTTCACCCTGGACTCCTTTCTCTCCTTTACTCCTGTATTATCTTACCACATCCAGTCAGCCATTGGATCACCTCAATCCTAAATTTAGGACCTTCTCCAAAACTGTCTTACCTGAGAATTATTGCCTGCTGTCATCTTCTTCTTGTTGCTTAGCTAGAGGATTCTCAGCCCCCATCATTCTGACTGGAGATTTACCAAGCTTATCTCGCTCCCACCCACCAGTGCTATCTCTGTAAATGTCACTTTGCTCCTCTGTTTTCTAAGGTTTTTGTGTGTGTGTGTGTGATGAATGTATTTACTTTTCTCATAGTACAATATACTTTTCAAAGTAAAGTTTCAAAAAATACGTAAGTTAGCTTTTATTTCAACCTTGACAAGTTACTTTTTAAAACCTAACTTTGCTTCATGCTCCTTCAATGTAACTGAAACTCATTAGCCTGGAGCCCAAGGCAAAAGGCTATCACCTAGATCCCAAACATCTTCTACCATTCTCTCCATACATGTTACAATTTGGACACACTACTGGTGCCTTTAACAGTTCCTGGCACATAGTGAGAGCATTGAACAAATGCCTGTTGAATGGATGAACATGTTGTTCACAGCTAGCCCAGCCTTGCAAAACCCTCTGTTTCCTGTTTGCCTTTCTATATGCTACTTGGAAATCTTTTTCCATTCTTCTGGACTCAGCTAATAATTTCTACCCTTTCTGCAAAATCTAGTTGACATTTGACCCTTTGATTCACTTTACTCAACAAATCTTTTTTAAGCGCATACAAGGAATCTAGTGTATAGGATACAAGAACCACAGCCTAGTGAGGAAAACACATTACAAAGCAATTGTGTACTTCTTTGTAGCCTTTCCTACATGTTCACAAACATAGTTGCCCCTCCTGTTTATCTCCACAGAACTTGGTACAAAAAGAACACTGAACGATATAAAAAGGCACTCAAAACTATTAATTTCTGAAAATCTCTCTCCATATTAAAATCTGATATACTTCAGGACCACATTTTATTAAGTGGTACTCCCCCTCTATCTCCTTAATGAGCAAATAGTAAGCTACCAATAAGTGGTAGGTGTGATCTTTTCCCAGGCTGGCAATACATGTGGTGTGATACTCTCTTGGGACGCTGGGCAGTGATAGCTGCAGTTTTACCAGGCACGCAATTGCAAGGAGAAACCAACACATTTGCAACCATTGTGTACCCACACGGCCATTCTGGTTTTCACCTTCAGTATCCAGTAAGTTACAAGATGTATCAATACTATTATAAACTAGGCTTTGTTAGATGATTTCGCCTAAGTGCAGGCTATTTTCTTTTTATCTGTGTTTCTTATTTTTTAAAATTTACATCCAAATTAGTTAGCAAATAGTGAAGCAGTGATTTCAGGAGGAGATTCCTTAATGCCCCTTACCCATTTAGCACATCCCCCTCCCACAACCACTCCAGCAACCCTCAGTTTGTTCTCCATATTTACGAGTCTCTTCTGTTTTGTCCCCCTCCCTGTTTTTATATTATTTTTGTTTCCCTTCCCTTATGTTCATCTGTTTTGTCTCTTAAAGTCCTCATATGAGTGAAGTCATAGGATTTTTGTCTTTCTGGCTAATTTCACTTAGCATAATACCCTCCAGTTCCATCCATGTAGTTGCAAAAGGCAAGATTTCATTCTTTTTGATTGCTGAGTAATACTCCATTGTATGTATGTATGTATACATATATATTTATATATATTTATGCATATATATACATATATACGTATATATGTATATGTACACACACACACATATATATATATATATATATATATATGTATGTATATATTATACACACAGCACATCTTTATCCATTCATCCATCAATGGACATTTGGGCTCTTTCCATACTTTGGCTATTGTTGATAGTGCTGCTATAAACATGGGGATGCATGTGTCCCTTCAAAACACACCTGTATCCCTTGGATAAATGCCTAGTAGTGCAATTGCTGGGTCATAGGGTAGTTTTATTTCTAGTTTTTTGAGGAACCTCCATACTGTTTTCCAGAGTGGCTGCACCAGCTTGCATTGCCACCAACAGTGCAAAAGACATCCTCTTTCTCTGCATCCTCGCCAACATCTGTTGTTGCCTGAGTTGTTAATGTTAGCCATTCTGACAGGTGTGAGGTGGTATCTCATTGTGGTTTTCATTTGTATTTCCCTGATGAGTGATGTGGAGCATTTTTTCATGTGTCTGTTGGCCATCTGGATGTCTTCTTTGGAGAAGTGTCTATTCATGTCTTTTGCTCATTTCTTCATTGGATTATTTGTTTTTTGGGAGTTGAGTTTGATAAGTTCTTTGTATATTTTGGATACTAACCCTTTATCTGATAAGTCATTTGCAAGTATCTTTTCCCATTCTGTCATTTGCCTTTTAGTTTTGCTGATTGTTTCTTTCACTGTGCAGAAGCTTTTCATTTTCATGAGGTCCCAGTAGTTCATTTTTGCTTTTGTTTCCCTTGCCTCTGGAGATGTGTTGAGTAAGAAGTTGCTGCAAGATCACAGAGGTTTTTGCCTGCTTTCTCCTCAAGGATTTTGATGGCTTCCTGTCTTACATTGAGGTCTTTCATCCATTTTGAGTTTATTTTTGTGTATGGTGTAAGAAAGTGGTCCAGATTCATTCTTCTGCATGTCACTGTCCAGTTTTCCTAGCATCACTTGCTAAAGAGACTGTCTTTATTCCATTGGATATTCTTTCCTGCTTTGTCAAAAATTAGTTGGCCATACGTTTGTGGGTCCATTTCTGGGTTCTCTATTCTATTCCATTGATCTGAGTGTCTGTTCTTCTGCCAGTACCAGACTGTCTTGATTACAGCTTTGTAGCGTAAAGTCTGGGATTGTGATGCCTCCTGCTTTGGTTTTCCTTTTCAAGATTGCTTTGGCTATTCGGGGTCTTTTCTGGTTCCATACAAATTTTAGGATTATTTGTTCTATCTCTGTGAAGAATGCTGGTGTTACTTTGATAGGGATTGTATTGAATATGTAGATTGCTTTGGGTAGTATCGACATTTTAACCATATTTGTTCTTCCTGTCCAAGAGCATGAATTTTTACATTTATTTGTGTCTTCTTCAATTTCTTTCATAAGCTTTCTATAGTTTTCAGTGTATAGATTTTTCACCTCTTTGGTTAGATTTATTCCTAAGTATTTTATGGTTTTTGGTGCAACTGTAAATGGGATCAATTCCTTGATTTCTCTTTCTGCCCCTTCATTGTTGGTGTATAGGAATGAAACCGATTTCTGTGCATTGATTTCATATCCTGCCACTTTGCTGAATTCATCAATCAGTTCTAGCAGTTTTTTGGTGGAATCTTTTGGGTTTTACATATAGAGTATCATGTCATCTGCGAAGAGTGAAAGTTTGACCTCCTCCTGGCCGATTTGGATGCCTTTTATTTCTTTGTGTTTTCTGATTGCAGAGGCTAAGACTTCCAATACTATGTTGAATAACAGTGGCGAGAGTGGACATCCCTGTCTTGTTCCTGACCTTAGGGGGAAAGCTCTCAGTTTTTCCCCATCGAGGATGATATTAGCATTGGGTCGTTCATATATGGTTTTTATGATCTTGAGGTATGATCCTTCTATCCCTATTTTCTTGAGGGTTTTTATCAAGAAAGTTTGCTGTATTTTGTCAAATGCTTTCTCTACACCTGTTGAGAGGATCATATGGTTCTTGTTCTTTCTTTTATTGATGTGATGAATCATGTTGTTTTGTGGATATTGACCCAGCCCTGCATCCCAGGTATAAATCCCACTTGGTCGTGGTGAATACTTTTTTTAATGTATTGTTGGATCCAGTTGGCTAATATCTTGAGGATTTTTGCATCCATATTTATCAGGGAAATTGGTCTGTAGTTCTTTTTAGTGGGGTCTCTGTCTGGTTTTGGAATCAGGGTAATGCTGGCTTCATAGAAAGAGTTTGGACATTATCCTTCCATTTCTATTTTTTGGAACAGTTTCAAGAGAATAGGTGTTAACTCTTCTTTAAATGTTTGGTAGAATTCCCCTGGAAGGCCATCTGGCCCTGGACTCTTGTTTTTTGGAAGATTTTTGATTACTAATTCAATTTCCTTACTGGTTATGGATCCGTTCAAATTTTTTTATTTCTTCCTGTTTCAGTTTTGGTAGTGTATATGTGTCTAGGAATTTGCCCATTTCTTCCAGATTGCCCATTTTATTGGCATATAATTGCTCATAATATTCTCTTATTATTGTTTTTATTTCTGCTGTGTTGGTTGTCATCTCTCCTCTTTCATTCTTGATATTACTTATTTGCGTCCTTTCCTTTTTCTTCTTGATGAAACTGGCTAGTGGTTTATCAATTTTGTTAATTCTTTCAAAGAACCAGCTTCTGGTTTCATTGATCTGTTCCACTGCTTTTTTGGTTTCGATAGCATTAATTTCTGCTCTAATCTTTATCATTTCCTGTCTTCTGCTGGTTTTAGGTTCTATTTGCTGTTCTTTTTCCAGCTCCTTGAGGCATAAGGTTAGGTTGTGTATCTGAGATCTTTCTTCCTTCTTTAGGAAGGCCTGGATTGCTATATTCTTTCCTCTTATATAGGAAAGTCTGCTTTTGCTGCGTCCCAGAGGTTTTAGGTTGTGGTGCTATCATTTTCATTGACTTCCACATACTTTTTAATTTCCTCTTTAACTGCTTGGTTAGCCCATTCATTCTTTGGTAGGATGTTCTTCAGTCTCCAAGTATTTGTTACCTTTCCAAGTTTTTTCTTGTGGGTGATTTCAAGTTTCATAGCACTGTGGTCTGAAAATATGCACGGTATGATCTCGATCTTTTTGTACTTACTTGGGGCTGATTTGTGTCCTAGTATATGATCTATTCTAGAGAACGTTCCATGTGCACTGGAGAAGAATGTATATTCTGCTGCTTTAGGATGAAATGTTCTGAATGTATCTGTTAAGTCCATCTTGTCCAATGTGTCATTCAAAGCCATTGTTTCCTTGTTGATTTTTTGATTAGATGATCTGTTCATTGCTGTGAGTGGGGTGTTGAAATCTCCTACTATTATGGTATTAATATCGATGAGTTTCTTTATGTTTGTGATTGATTTATATATTTGGGTGCTTGCACATTTGGCATGTAAATGTTCA
The DNA here is from genome assembly GCF_022837055.1 of Prionailurus viverrinus. Classification (NCBI taxonomy): domain Eukaryota; kingdom Metazoa; phylum Chordata; class Mammalia; order Carnivora; family Felidae; genus Prionailurus; species Prionailurus viverrinus. Next base: position 122,376,494 of record NC_062566.1, on the reverse strand, counting down.
CAATTGTTAGATCTTCTTGATCTACAGACCCCTTGATTATGATATAATGCCCTTCTGCATCACTTGATACAGTCTTTATTTTAAAGTCTAGAATGTTTGATATAAGTATGGCTACTCCGGCTTTCTTTTGTTGACCATTAGCATGATAGATGGTTCTCCATCTCCTTATTTTCAGTCTGTAGGTGTCTTTAGGTCTAAAGTGGGTCTCTTGTCAACAGCATATAGATGGGTCTTGTTTTCTTATCCATTCTGTTACCCTATGTCTTTTGATTGGAGCATTGAGTCCATTGACATTTAGAGTGAGTACTTAAAGATATGAATTTATTGCCATTATGATGCTTGTAGAGTTGGAGTTTCTGGTGGTGTTCTCTGGTCCTTTCTAGTCTTTGTTGCTTTTGGTATTTATTTACATATGTTCTTTTAAAATCTTTTCTCCCCTCAGAGTCCCCCTTAAAATTTCTTGCAGGGCTGGTTTAGTGGTCACAAACTCCTTTAATTTTTGTTTGTCTGGGAAACTTTTTATCTCTATTTTGAATGAAAGCCCTGCTGGATAAAGAATTCTTGGCTGCATATTTTTCTGATTCAGCACACTGAATATATCCTGCCACTCCTTTCTGGCCTGCCAAGTTTCTGTGGATAGGTTTGCTGCAAACCTGATCTGTCTCCCCTTGTAGGTCAAGGACTTTTTTTCCCTTGCAGTGCAGGCTAATTTAAATGTTAGCCAAACCTAAGTTACGCTATTTGGTAGGTTAGATGTGTTAAATGCACTTTTGACTTAGGATATTTTCAACTTCCGATGGGTTTCCTGGGACACAACCCCACCAGAAGGAAAGGGAAATCTGTATGTAATTATAATACTGAGGGTACAATATAGAAGGAGCCTGTGTTTGTGATCAGATTGCCTATTTGAAATTCTGACGATCTGACCTATGCAATTAAGATCCGGAGCTGATCAATTAACTTTCCTAGCCTCATTAGCATCTTTGTAAATCAGGTGGGACAACACCTACTTCATGAAGTTCTTCAAAGTATCAAGTGATGATTAAAAAAAAAAACTCAGCTATGAATGCCTGCCTGCTGTTTGCCTGATTTGTGAATAAAGAAATCCATATTGGTAATTAGAGTTCAATAGTATGGATAAGTAGAAGAATGAATAACTGAGTTAGATCAGTTTTTCCTAAATTGAGAAACTGAGGGCAGCAGCAGAAAAACACATAAGGAATAGATAAACTGTTTTAGTCAAACTGCCAAAGAAATTGAAGAGTCTTACCCAAAGGGAGCAAGAAGATGATATCAAAACATACTGTATGTTTATATGATTTTCTTAAATTCATATAACTTTCTATACAATGTTGCATTTTAAAGTGTAAGTTTAATTATTATAAATAAATCTAGTTAAGTCTTAATTTTAAAGACACTGAAAGAGAGAGATACCTGGCTTATACAAAGCACAAAAATCAAAATTCTGGGGACTCTGAAAGCAGAAAACCTCCCTCCTCCCCATTTCTCTCTATATGGTCTACTTCAATACTGTTCATTTCTGTTTTCACATTTACTCTGTTGGGCTCTTGACTCCTTTTGGATTCCTTATTCAGATATTTACCTGATGACTGACGGAGTATATAGGAAGAGGGCCTCCATCAGGTCAGAACTCCAGGACTGAAAGTCTTGTAAACAATAGACTTCACAATGCCATTTAAAAAAAATACATAGATATCCATAGATAAAAAGGTGATAGAGCGAGATGACAGAGCGAGAGATGACAGAGATGATACACACACACACACACACACACACAAACACACACCCAGAGAGAGAGAGAAACCGCACAGATGTCTGAGATCAGAGAACACTGCTCTCTAGGATAGTTATTTGTTTGCTTTAATACAAGATTAACTCATCTTCACATATGAACTCTGCGAACCTAGACTTCATCAAACTCTTCAGTATTCCCCAAGCAGGTATGTTTACAGGAAAGAGTTCAGCTTTAATTGATTACCTGCAATTCTCATGGTTTTTATTTGCTAGGTCTTTTTTTTTTTTTTTTGTCTCTGTCATCCTTTTAAAGTTAGCTTCCTGTCCTCTTGACCTGATGAAGCTAGAAATGATTAGCAAATTTCCGAAAGCAAATTGTTTACTGAGGTACAAAGCAATCTTCTAAAATCCTACAAAGTTTCACTGAAAAACCACCACAACCAACCAGAAGAAACTAAGAAAACTCTCCCAAAATAAATACAGTAGAAAATAGGACACTTTCAAATGGCTATTAGTCACAAGGTACCATGTTTATTTTATAAATGTACACTTATTTAATTCTTCCACACAATACCTTGAGGAAATTGTGAGGAGGAAGGCTAAGCTTAATTTGTTCATGATCAAATATGTTAAGAGGCTGATCTAGGATTTGGACCAGTATCTATCTGAATCTAAAATATATACTTTTTCCACAATATTTTCCAACCCACAACATGTACTATTGTTCAACTCTATGACTGCCATGAATTTATAACAAAATAAATTGGAATTTTGGTTTTAAACAAATGGTTTAAAATATGTGAAGTGGTTTTTTCTCTTTTAAAAATTGAATCATGCCCTAGTGAGTCAATTTACAATTTTCCTTGGTTCATGATTTTATAAATAAACATGGCATTGCTTTTGGCAGTGTGTCAGTCTGACTTGTTTTTACAGCAGAAACTGAATGAAGTCATGGAGTAGCTTTTCTGGCCAGGTCATAATAATATAATTTACAGCATATTAGCCTTTTCATATCGTATTGATTTTTCATGCTGAAGAGCTTCCAAAACCACAATAGAAGCTAATTCTGTGCTAAGGAACAACAATATCAAATTAAAAGTTAAAGGCATATGCCAATTCAAATATCAAGCTGATGTTACAAAATAAACATTTGCCGCTTCTCACAAACATTGGATTCACCCATGACTAGAGTCACACATGATGAAAGAATCTAGAAAACAAAGATGAATGCCAAAAGTAATTACATGCTAGGTCCAAAAATAAGAGCCCTAACCAAATATTGAACTTGAAGGTTATCAGTATGAGGAAAAAAGAATCACCTGAAATAATTCAAAAAGAAATTGATTATATGATATGATGTAAGGCAAAATGTAAGCCAAGATTCAGGAAATACTTACCCATTATTGGTCCTTTAGACTATGAAAAACTTTCTTCACAGCAGGACTTCAATGCTGAGTCCCATATAAAGATCTTTGTTCATTACTTTATTAAATAGTATTTGAGAAGTGCTGAATTTCTTATAAAAAGAGGTTTTAGAGTAGAAACTTTTCAGTATCCATCTCTGATTCCCTCAACACAGACCCTTAATTTTTTTTTTTAGTGTCTATTCATTTTTGAGAGACAGAGAGAGACAGAGCCTGAGTGGGGAAGGGGCAGAGGGAGAGGGAGACACAGAATCTGAAGCAGGTTCCAGGCTCTGAACTGTCTGCACAGAGCCTGACGTGGGGTTTGAACTCACAAACTGCTAGATCATGACCTGAGCCGAAGTCAGACACTCAACCGACTGAGCCACCCAGGTGCCCCAGACCCTTAGTTTTTAAAGCAAAAACACTCAGAAGCCAAAATGAACAACAAAATCTTTAATCTCCTTTGTTCCTTTGTTTCTTAAACCAATTCAATTTTAGGTTTTTAAATTTAAATCAAGAGCCATATAAATAAACCCTAGAAAAAAATGTGCATTATCTATACAAGTAATGTATCTTCAATTTCACACAGATTACAATGGTAGAATTCCTGTATTCCTTTAATCAGATCCCCCACTTGTTAATATCTTAATACATTTACCTCTTCCTATACAATATTCCAGAACAATATTCCAGGTAATACATTTACCTCTTCATATACAATATTCCAGTTATGTAGAAATTGACATAACTTCCAAATCAGGAAGTCAACATTGTTTCAACACTATAAACACATACACATAGCCCTTCAAATGTGGCCAAATGCCCCAATGGTCTGGACAAGAGGTATTTTTCCATTCTGGTCCAGATTCCTTCCTCTAAATCAGGAGCTATCCCTCAGTCTTGCTCTCACCTTCATGTCCTTGACAGATTCAGAGCCTACATGACTACCAAGCCAGGACTATCTACTGTTTCTTCTTGAGCAGACTCAGGCCAGGCATCCCCAACAGAAACATCCCAAACATGATGCCAAGCTTTTCTCAATGCAGCACATCAAAAGGGACACACACCATCAACCCTACCACCACCACTGGTAGTAGAAAAATGATACATGTAAACATGATGTAACCAATGTCAACTGGTGATATAGGTAGGATACATTTAAGCACAATGGGTAACATTTCTGCCAAGTTTCTTCACACACAAAAATAAGTTCTACCTTTCATGATAAGTGGAATTTCATGAGAAGGCATTCTTAGATTGCGGCAATATTCTGTTCCTGTTCAACTTCCACTGACCAGTATCTAGGTATCTTTTGAATCTCACATAATATACCCATCACCATGGTTGCCAAATAGGGAGTTTCCATTTCCATCACTATTTTTTTTACATTTAATACTTGGTACTATTACCATAAGACATGGCTCAATATACCTAACACATTGCTATCAGTATGGACACATGCAATTTTATTTTATTCAGTGGTACCCTGTTATTTATTTTGATGCTCAAGTTGTTCTAGATTTGTCCAACAGGATCCCCTTCAAGCTGGGTCCTGTGATTTTAACATGTCCTCATCATTTTTTAAAACCTTTGTATTGACATAATTCACATGCCATAAAATTCACCCTTACAAGGTGTATAATTCAATGATTTTAGCATTTTCACAGAATTATCCCAATATCAACACAATGTGAGCATAGAACCTTTTCATCCCCCTCCAAAAAAAATCCCCCTTGAACATTAGCAATAATTCATAATGCCTTTCCATAAACTATCAACAACCACTGTCTGTCTCCATAGACTCCCCATTCTGGATGTTCCACATAAAACAGAATCATATAAAATGTTATATGAGGTGTAGTCTCATTTTGCTAAGCATAATATATTCATAGAGTGCCCATATGGTAGCATGAATAGGAACTTCATTTTTATCACCAAATAATATTCTGTTATATAGATATAATATATTATTCATCAATTGATGGGTGTATCAGTCAGAGTACCACCAAAGAAACAGGAAAAGTAGGAGATACAGACTTACTGCAAGGGATTGGTTTATGTGATTATAGACTATATATAGGCAGATCCAAAATCTACAGGTAGGCCATCAGGAAGGATATTTAGGCATTACTGAACTTAGTATCTGCAAGCAGAATTTCTTCCTCAGGGAAGCCTCAGCTCTGTTCTTAAGGCCTTTCAAGAGACTGAATCCTGCCTCCCCAGATTGTCTAAATTTATCTCTTAAAGTCAACTGATTATGAACTTTAATCACAATGAAAAAATACCTGGAGCCATATTTATATTAGTGTTTTAGTGAATAACTGAGTAATTATAGGCTAGCCAAATTTACATATCAAGAAGACCATCAGGATAGATTTGAGGTTTTCTACTTTTTATCCGTTATGTATAATGTTGCTTTGAACATCCCTTATCAAGTGTTCAAGAGCATATGTTTTCATTTCTCTTGAATATCATTAGGAGTGGAATTGTTGGGTCAAATGGAAACTGACATTCTGTTGGGTGACACTGAGACACTGCCAAAATGTTTTCTAAGTGGCTGTAACATTTTAAATATTCACCAACAATGCATAAGGTTCCCATATGTCTACATCCTCATCAAGATTTTTTGATTATAGCAACCTAGAGGGTGTGAATGGTATTTCATGATGGTTTGGTTTGCACTTAACTAATGGCTAATGGGACTGAGTATCTTTTCATGTGCTCATTTGTGTGTCTTCCTGGCAGAGATCTCTCAAATCTGTGCCCTGTTTAAGTTTGAGAGAATGAGTAAGCACACACGTACAGTCTGGAGACAGGGTGGTGGGGGGCGGGGGGAAGGACAGAGAATCCCAAGCAACTCCATGCTGTGAGCACAGAGCCCACCCAACATGGGGCTCAATCCCACAAACTAGGAGATCATGACCTGAGCCAAAATCTAGAGTCAGATGCTCAACCTACTGAGCCAGCCAAGTTCCCCTGTGTCCTGTTTTTAACTGAGGCATTTAAGTATTAAGTTGTAAGTGTTCTTTATTTGGGATACTAGAGCCTTATCAAATATAGAAAAATTTTTCTTCCCTACTGTGAGTTATCTTTTAAAAGTTTTGATGTATCATTTACAATGGAAAGATTAATTTTTATATAGTACAATTTATCCACTGTTCTATTTTTTCTCTTTTGCTTCTGGCACCATATCTAAGAAACCATTGCCTTTTGAAGATAAAGGTTTAATACTATTTTTTCTAAGAATTTTATAGTTTGTATAAATTATAAAGGGATCCATCTTTGCTCTTTTCCATGTATTTATCACATGTATCACATTGATTGTTGAAAAGTCTGCTCCTTCTCCATTTGTAAATTTAAAAGAAATTGAATAAATAGAATTTAAAGTCCTGACATAAACCATAAGTCCAGTGATCTGTACTTATCTACCCATATGCCAGAATCACATGGTCTTTATGGTAGCTGCATAGTAAGGGTGAAATCAGAATATGTGAGTCCTCTAAATTTTTTTAAGGTTGTTTTTGGCTATTCTTGGTCCCTTGCAGATCTGTAGGAGTGTTAGGATCAGCTTGTCAATTTCTGCAAAAAGCAAGGGAAGAATTGAATAGGGAAAATCTTGAATTTATAAAAACACAAATTTGAGGAATAGTGTCATTTTAACATATGGTCTTTTAGGCCGTAAACATTTTACTTTCAATTTCCCTTTAATATCTTTCATCAGTTTTGTAGTTTAATGTACAAATCCTATACTTTATTCCTGTTTTTCCATGTTATTTTAAATGGAATTTTATTTTTGAAGGGTTAGTAGTATCTAGAAATATAGTTGTCTTTGTATGTTGATCTTGTATTCTGCAACATAGCTGAAATTAGTTTTTCTAATTTCTTTTGTAGAATTTTTTGTAAGATTTCTATATGCAAGAATGTCATTTGCAAATGGAGATTTAAAATTGAGAGAGATTATTTTAATTCTTTTCCAATACAGTTGTACTACTTTTGTTTGCTTCTTTACTCAGGCTAGTAACCTCTCCCCTCCCCCCTCCCCCCACACAATGTTAAATAGAAGTGGCAAGAGGACATCCTTGTTTACGATCACAGGGGAAAAACTTTCTGTCCTTCACCAATAAATATAGTGTCGGTGTTCTTGTTTTTGTAGATGTTCTTTAGATTGGAGGAATATTGGGATTGCAGGTTTTGGGTTTTTTTGTTTATTTGTTGTTGTTTTGAGGGCATGGTAGGGATGGGGAGAATTTATAAAGAATTGGTACTAATTCTTTAAACTTCCGGTAGAATTGTCAGTGAAGCCACCAGGGTCTAGGCCTGGGATTTTCTTTGTGGCAAGCTTTTAAATCACTAACTCAGTCTCTGTTTGTTATAGGTCTATTCATATATTTTTATATCTTCAGTCAATTTTAGTGGTTTGTGTCTATGAATTTGTCCATTTCATGTAAGTTATCTAATTTGGCATACAGTTTCTCCATTGTATTTCCAGGTAATCTTTTCCTTTAAGGCTAATAGCGATGCCACCTCTTAAATCTTGATGTTGGTAATTTGAGACATTTTTTCTTGGACTATTTAATGGTTTACGATTTTTGTTTTTCTATTCTAGGTGTTTTCCTATTCTAGCTATTTTTGTTCTAATTTTTTTTCTTCCTTTTCTTTGCTTTGGAGTTAATGGATTTTCCCCAATATATTAAGATGTAAGCTTAGGCTAGTGATTTGAGATCTTTTTAATACAAGTGTGTTCAGCTATAAATACTTTTAGGGGGTATTTTTTACTTTACCAGCATGCTGCATGTTTTTGTATGTCATATTGTCATTTTCATTCATGACAAGATATTTTCTAATATCCTTGTGATGTCTTCATTGACCCCTTCGTTATTTAGGAGTATTATTTAACTTTCACTTGATTGTGAGTTTCCCAATTTTCCTTCTATTTTTAATTCCACTCAGATCAGAAAAAATACTCTCTATGGCATTAGTTCAAATTAATCTATTGAAGCTTATTTTGTGGCATAACAGTCTGTCCTGGAGAATTTTCTTTTTTTTTTAAATTTTTTTTTCAATGTTTATTTATTTTTGGGACAGAGAGAGACAGAGCATGAACGGGGGAGGGTCAGAGAGAGAGGGAGACACAGAATCGGAAACAGGCTCCAGGCTCTGAGCCATCAGCCCAGAGCCTGACGCAGGGCTCGAACTCATGGACCGTGAGATCGTGACCTGGCTGAAGTCGGACGCTTAACCGACTGCACCACCCAGGCGCCCTGTGTCCTGGAGAATTTTCTATGTGCACTTAAAGTAGTCTGCTATTGTTGGGTGTAGGGTTCTATGGAGACCATCTTATCTAGTTGGCTTGTAATGTTCAACTCTTACATTTCCTTGTTGAGTTTCTGCCTTGTTGTCCTATCCATTATTGATAGCGGGTGTTATAGACTAAAATGTCCCTTCAAAATTCATGACTATTTGGAAGAGACACTTTAAAGATCTGATTTAAAGTGATTAGTTTAAAATTTAAATGAGCGGATCCTGGGAAGATGGTGGCGTAGGAGGACGCTGGGCTCACCCCGCGTCCTGCTGATCACTTACATTCCACCTACACCTGCCTAAATAACCCAGAAAATCGCCAGAAGAGTAGCAGAACGGAGTCTCCGGAGCCAAGCACAGACGAGAGGCTCACGGAAGAGGGCAGCGAGGCAGTGTGTGCTCCACGGACTGGCGGAAGGGAGCTGGGCAGAGGGGCGGCCCACCGGCCAAGCAGAGCCCCCGAGTCTGGCTGGCAAAAGTGGAGGGGCTTTGTGTGTTCCCACAGCAAGAGGGACTTGACATCTGGAAGGCTATAAGCTAACAGCTCTGCTCAGAGAACGGGAGGGCTGGAGGACAACGGGAGGGAGAATTGTTGAGCCCCCTGACGACAGAGCTCAGTTTGGTGGGGAACAAAGGCGCTCGCCAGCACCATCTCCCTCGCCCATCCCCCAGCCAAAATCCCAAAGGGAACCAGTTGTGCCAGGGAACTTGCTCGCTCCAGGCAACCAACGCTGTGCTTCTGTGGATCCATCACTCTGGCGGCTCTGACTCCCTCCCGGTGCTGCAGGGCCCCTCCCGAAGCAGATCTCTGAAGGAAAAGCGAGCTGAGCCTGCCCCTCCCGCCCCTGTGCACCTTGCCTATCCACCCCAGCTAATATGCCAGATCCCCAGCACCACAAGCCTGGCAATGTGCAAGTAGCCCAGACAGGCCACACCACCCCACAGTGAATCCCCACCCCCCAGGAGAGGGGAAGAGAAGGCACACACCAGTCTGACTGTGGCCCCAGCAGTGGGCTGGGGCAGACATCAGGTCTGACTGCCGCCCTGCCCACCAACGCAAGTTATTCAAGATAGCACAGGGGAAATGCCCCACAGTCCCGCACCACTCCAGGGACTATCCAAAATGACGAAACGGAAGAATTCCCCTCAGAAAAACGTCCAGGAAGTAACAACAGCTAACGAACTGATCAAAAATGATTTAAACAATATAACAGAAAGTGAATTTAGAATAATAGTCATAAAATTAATCGCTGGGCTTGAAAACAGTATAAAGGACAGCAGGGAATCTCTTGCTACGGAGATCAAGGGACTAAGGAACAGCCAGGAGGAGCTAAAAAAAATCCTATTAACGAGGTGCAAAATAAAATGGAGATGACTACAGCTCGGATTGAAGAGGCAGAGGAGAGAATAGGTGAACTAGAAGATAAAATTATGGAAAAAGAAGCTGAGAAAAAGAGATAAAAAAAATCCAGGAATATGAGGGGAAAATCAGAGAACTAAGTGATGCACTAAAGAGAAATAATCTACGCATAATTGGTATTCCAGAGGAGGAAGAGAGAGGGAAAGGTGCTGAAGGTGTACTTGAAGAAATAATAGCTAAGAACTTCCCAGATCTGGGGAAGGAAAAAGGCATTGAAATCCAAGAGGCACAGAGAACTCCCTTCAGACGTAACTTGAATCGATCTTCTGCACGACATATCACATTGAAACTGGAAAAATACAAGGATAAAGAGAAAATTCTGAAAGCAGCTAGAGATAAACATGCTCTAACATATAAGGGGAGACCTATAAGACTCATGACCGATCTCTCTACTGAAACTTGGCAGGCCAGAAAGGAATGGCAGGAGATCTTCAATGTGATGTACAGAAAAAATATGCAGCCAAGAATCCTTTATCCAGCAAGTCTGTCTTTTAGAATAGAAGGAGAGATAAAGGTCTTCCCAAACAAACAAAAACTGAAGGAATTTGTCACCACTAAACCAGCCCTACAAGAGATCCTAAGGGGGATCCTGTGAGACAAAGTACCAGAGACATCGCTACAAGCATGAAACCTACGGACATCACAATGACTCTAAACCCGTATCTTTCTATAATAACACGGGATGTAAATGGACTAAATGCGCCAACCAAAAGACATAGGATATCAGAATGGATAAAAAAACAAGACCCATCGATTTGCTGTCTACAAGAGACTCATTTTAGACCTGAGGACACCTTCAGATTGAGAGTGAGGGGATGGAGAACTATTTATCATGCCACTGGAAGTCAAAAGGAAGCTGGAGCAGCCATACTTATATCAGACAAACTAGACTTTTGATTAAAGGCTGTAACAAGAGATGAAGAAGGGCATTATATAATAATCACAGGGTCTATCCATCAGGAAGAGCTAACAATTATAAATGTCTATGCGCCGAATACGGGAGCCCCCAAATATATAAAACAATTACTCAGAAACATAAGCAACCTTATTGATAAGAATGTGGCAATTGCAGGGGACTTTAACACTCCACTTACAGAAATGGATAGATCATCTAGGCACACAGTCAATAAAGAAACAAGGGCCCTGAATTATACATTGGATCAGATGGACCTGAGAGATATATTTAGAACTCTGCATCCCAAAGCAACAGAATATATTTTCTTTTCTAGTGTACATGGAACATTCTCCAAGATAGATCACATACTGGGTCACACAGCCCTTCATAAGTATACAAGAATTGAAATCATGCCATGCATACTTTCAGACCACAATGCTATGAAGCTTGAAATCAACCACAGGAAAAAGTCTGGAAAACCTCCAAACCAGTAGAAGGTTAAAGAACACCCTACTAAAGAACGAGTGGGTCAACCAGGCAATTAGAGAAGAAATTTAAAAATATATGGAAACAAACGAAAATGAAAATACAACAATCCAAACGCTTTGGGATGCAGCAAAGGCAGTCCTGAGAGGAAAATACATTGCAATCCAGGCCTATCTCAAGAAACAAGAAAAATCCCAAATACAAAATCTAACAGCACACCTAAAGGAAATAGAAGCAGAACAGCAAAGGCAGCCTAAACCCAGCAGAAGAAGAGAAATAATATAGATCAGAGCAGAAATAAACAATATAGAATCTAAAAAAACTGTAGAGCAGATCAACAAAACCAAGAGTTGGTTTTTTGAAAAAATAAACAAAATTGATAAACCTCTAGCCAGGCCGCTCAAAAAGAAAAGGGAGATGACCCAAATAGATAAAATCATGAATGAAAATGGAATTATTACAACCAATCCCTCAGAGATACAAGCAATTATCAGGGAATACTATGAAAAATTATATGCCAATAAACTGGACAACCTGGAAGAAATGGACAAATTCTTAAACACCCACACGCTTCCAAACTCAATCAGGAGGAAATAGAAAGCTCGAACAGACCCATAACCAGCCAAGAAATTTAATCAGTCATCAAAAATCTCCCAACAAATAAGAGTTCAAGACCAGATGGCTTCCCAGGGGAGTTCTACCAGATGTTTAAAGCAGAGATAATACCTATCCTTCTCAAGCTATTTCAAGAAATAGAAAGGGAAGGAAAACTTCCAGACTCATTCTATGAAGCCAGCATTACTTTGATTCCTAAACCAGACAGAGACCCAGTAAAAAAAGAGACCTACAGGCCAATATCCCTGATGAATATGGATGCAAAATTTAAATGAGTGGGTCCTAATCCAATCTGACTGGCATTAAAGAGAGGAAGAGACACTAGGGGAAAGACCATGTGAAGACATCCTGACTGAGTAGGCAGTCATCTGTAAGCCAGGAAGAGAGGCCTCAGCAGAAACCAACCTGCAGATACCTTGATCTTGGACTTTTAGCCTCCCCAACTGTCAGAGTAAATTTCTGTTGTTTGAGCTACCCATTCTGTGGCATTTTGATCCGGCAGCTCTAGCAAACAAATATAACAGGGTATTGATGTCATTTCAATAGCAATAGCTGCGATGACAATCTATTTTTTCCTTCAATTCTGCCAGGTTTTGTTTAAAACAAAAGCTCCAAATATATGAAAGTACATGTATTACAAAGTTATAATTATATATTTAATTGTCTTCTTGAAAGATGTTACTAATGAAAGATTCAAGCTTTTATATCTAGTTACATTTTAAAAATTTTAAAGCCTATTTTATCTGACATAGCATATTACGTAGTAGAGCCATAATGTTACTTCTTGTGTTGCTGTTTACATGTTGGATCTTTGTCCATTTTTTAACTCTCGACCTACCGTTTCTTCAAAATGTGTCTCCTGTAGGCACCTCAGTGGCTCAGTTGGTTAAATGCCAACTCTTGATTTCAGCAAAGGTCATGATCTCACAGTCATGCAATTGAGTCCCATGTCAGACTCTATGTGGAGCATGGAGCCTGCTTGGGAGTCTCTATCTCAAAAAACATATATTAAAAAAAAAAAAATGTGTCCCCAACAGACAGCATACAGTTGGATCTTTTTTCAACCTAATCTCAAAATCCCTACCCTTGTGATTTGATTGTTTAATCTGTTCATACTTAAGGTTATTGACATGCTTGCATTTGTTTCTGCCCTCCCCCCCCCCCCCCGCTTTTTTTTCTCTTCTGTTCGGCTCATGTCCTTTTGGGGCACCTTTTCTTTCCTTACCTTGTATTCTTCTATTTTGTAGTTTTACATTTCAATTTATTTAATAGGTTTTAAGTTATATATACCTTATTAGTGATTTCTGTAAGGCTTACTGTGTACGGATAGGTGTACATATGTGTACGTGCATATATATGTATGTACATACTTCAGAGTTACGCTAACTTGAATGAAACAAAATTTACTCATACAGCTCCATGCCCTCCTCCCATTTGGGGCTATCATATAGGTTACCTCTTTGCATACTATTACTTTGTATCATCTTAGGTCTTAAAAGAAGCCGAGATTATAAATCTATACTTGCTCTAATTTCTTGTTTTTTGTTTTAAGTTTGAGAAAGAGCAAGTGTGTGTGAGCAGGCAGCAAGGGACGGGGGGCAGGGGGATAAAGAGAGGGATGGAAGCAGGATATCTTAAGCAGGCTCCATGTTACACCCTGAGCCCGACACGGGGCTCAATCCCACAACCGTGAGATCATGAGCTGAGCCAAAATCAATAGAAATCAATAGTCTGATGTTCAACCAACTGAGCCATCCACGTGGCTCTAAAACCTTTTAACTTATCCTTTCTGGTTCTCCATTTCTTCCTGCAGATTGAAATACCTTCTAATGTCACTTACTTCCAGTTCAGGTTTTATCCTCTCATGTGCCGAACACTCGGATATACTACATTTCTATCTGCTAAGCCAAACAACAATACTTGCTGTACGTAATTTCAAGTAATAAAGTTGTATGTAACATTTTATGCAATTACTCTCTAAGGAGAACAGGAAGAAATAAGCAATTACACTTAATTTCATAGTTATCTACGTAGTTTAACCAGTTGTTTTGGTTTTTTCATGGGGATTTAAATTACTGTCCAGTATCATTTGCTTTCAGGCCTAATACTTCAGTATTTCTTGTATGGCTGATCTTCTAGCAACAAATTATTTCAGCTTTTGTTTATCCTGCGAGGTCTTTATTTGTTTTTGAAAGATAATTTTGTGGGATATAAAGTTCTTGGTTTTGGGGCGCCTGGGTGGCTCAGTCGGTTAAGTGTCCGACTTCGGCTTAGGTCATGATCTCGCGGTCCGTGAGTTCGAGCCCCACGTCGGGCTCTGTGCTGACCGCTCAGAGCCTGGAGCCTGTTTCAGATTCTGTGTCTCCCTCTCTCTGACCCTCCCCCGTTCATGCTCGGTCTCTCTCTGTCTCAAAAATAAATAAATGTTAAAAAAATTTTTAAATAAAAAATAAATAAAAAATAAAGTTCTTGGTTTAAAGTATTTTTATTTTTATACTTACAGAACCTTGAATATGTCATCATCCCTCTGGTTTCTGATAAGAAGTCAGCCATTAATCCTATGGAGATTCCCTTTTACAGTGATAAGTTATTCTTTTGCTATTTTTAAGATTTTTTTGTCTTTTTTTTTTTCAACATTCACTATACTGTATCTATGTTTGGATGTTTATCCCTAGAATTTGATGAGGTTCTTTTATGTATAGTTTTTTTTTAATCAAATTTAGGAAATATTCAACCATTTTTTGAATATTTTTGTCTTCTTTCTCTTTGCCACATTTCCATTATGCATACATTGGTGTACTTAATGTTTTTTCACATTTCTGAGTGTTAATTTTCCTCCATATTTTTTTTTTGCTTTTTTTCTGATTGCATAATAATCCCTGTTGATCAGTCTTCAAGTTTGTTGTCTCCTGTGCCAGAGTAAATAAACTGGTGAGTGTCCCCTAGTTCATTTTACTACTGTACTTGTTATCTTCAGAATTTTTATGTCAATTTTCTTTACATAACTTCTATTTGATTAGACATTATACCTTAATATTACTATGTTGTCTCCTTTGACAGATTTATAAGGGCTTCTTTGAAGTCTTTTTTAAGTCCAATATTTAGGCCCCTTTAAAATTAGTCTCTGTTGTTGAAAACTAGATGTTTTTAGAGAATATACTGTAGCAGCTTTGGATACTGGTTTGTCTCACCCCTGAAGACTTGATGTTGCCGTTCACCTGTTGTTTGATTCATGACTTACCAGAACTAGCAATAGATCTCTGGCCATGTGTAATTTCTGATGTCCCTAAGATTTTTTTCAAGTAAACTTTACACCCAACAAGGGGCTCAAACTCACGATCCTAAAGATCAAGAGTCACATGCTCTACCAACTAAGCCAGCCAGATGCCCCTAGGATTTTTTTCTCCTTTTTATCTTTTAGCCTGACTACGTATAGTTTGCCCCCAAATCAGTAATGATACACTTATTGGCTTAATATTTGCTTAGTCTCTTTTAGCAATCTAAGTTTTACCCTCCACTCTTGGATATGTGTGTGGCTGACAGGCTTTATCATAGTTCAGAGTTTACTATTCTAAACACATTCAGGCAGGGACTAGTAGCTCGGAGCTTGTCTCTTATCAGTCTTGTCTCTATTATCATAGGGTAAGCACAAAGTCTTCTAGATGCCTAAATTGCATTCCATTAGACTTTTAAGCCTGGTTTATGTAGGACTTGCTTCTGGATAAGAGTAGATTATAGTTCAGTTGGGCAGACACTGTGTGTAAGCCCTTGTGCCAGTAAGTCTTCCACTCTGCTGATGGCTGTATGTGTGGCTGTGGCAATGTTTTTCAAGTCTGTCCCATCCTACTCTGATTCATCCTTGAGTAGATGCAGCCTAATGTTATGCACAGACTTCCCAGTCGCCAGTGTTGACAGTGACCCCAGAAGGACTCTTCTCGGCTGTCTCTTTCCCTGGTTCTACATGAAACTTCTGACTGCTCTCCCATTTTACTTTTCATGACTTTTTATCATGAAACTATAAGGGCACTTTCTTTTTTTTAAAAAAAAAATGTTTAATGTTTATTTATTTTTGAGACAGAGAGAGACAGAGCATGAATGGGGGAGGGGCAGAGAGAGAGGGAGACACAGAATTGGAAGCAGGCTCCAGGCTCTGAGCCATCAGCCCAGAGCCTGACGCGGGGCTCGAACTCACGAACCGTGAGATCGTGACCTGAGCCGAAGTCGGACGCTCAACCGACTGAGCCACCCAGGCGCCCCAAGGGCACTTTCTTAATTGGTCTCTGCTAAGATCTTTAGTGTTTTCTTCATTATCCTTTAGTATGTAGTTTTACACCCTCTGTTTTAAATCAACAGTTCTCTCAGGCAGGGAACTCTTCATTTTAAGTCTTGCTTCTCTGACCTGCCTCTTCTCATGGGCAGGAACTTTGCATCACTGCACAAGTAGAGGCAGGAACAGTGTCCATTTCTCCCAGAGTGACACCGCTGCTTTACAAGTGGGTGCCAGGAAAGGAATTCGAGTCAGCCCTCTAATATGGAACCCTCTACCCAGAAAGCCAGCTGTGGTGTGTGATCAGGGCTCATTCTCAGCCTGCCAGGCTGGAGTGGGGATTTTGCTGTATTTATTGGGTAGGCTGGAGGAAGGTAACCCGGGCATCTACACACGTCCTTTCTGGCCTAGAGCTTCTGTACCATGAGACTACATGTGAGGAGAAATACTTGTGGCCTGCCCCTCTAGAGATGCAGTAGCCTAGACTGGAAGCTGGGCAGAGAAGGAGTCCCTGTCTTATTATAGCATTCACCCAGTTAGAACTTCCAGAGTAGTTTCGGTAAGACAGAGCTGGAAATAGGAGAGCAGTCATATCTGAAATGCTGCAGACTCCCATTGTCCTGACCAAGATTTAGCCCATTTTCCCGAATGGTTATTTCCCCATTTTCTTTATGGCTTCAGAATAATTTCTGGATAATTTAAATTACTTTTAAAATAATTTTCTCCAGTAAAATGATTGTTGGGGGTAAAGATCCACTGTACTCCTCCATAACAAAAAGCTAGTGATCCTACTTAATAGTGAGATTCTAATATATGAAATTTTAAATCTCTATCAATTACTTATGATTATATTTGTAACTTAGAACAAAAATACATGTCTATCCAATGTAAAGTATAGTTGGTGTCTGCTGTAGGCCTAGAATCATTAAATGCTGCTTATTAAAATAAACCCTGACCTCAAGAGACCCACCATCTAAGAGATCTAAGAGAAAATGGATTTTTATAGATCAAAGTGTATGTGAATATATATATATATATATATATATATATGCATATATACATAAATGTGAATAATTTAAAGCATTGAAAATACCAACAAATGTCATACTTAGCTTTACACATTTTTTGAGCAAGCAAGCAAGATAGAGAGAGAGAGAGAGAGAGAGAGAGAGAGAGAGAGAGAATGAACATGTGGGGAAGAGTGGCAGAGGGAGAGAGAGAATCCCAAGCAGGTTCCACACACAGTGTGGCTGGATCCCATGACCCTGGGATCATGACCTGAGCTGAAATCAAGAGTTGGACACTCAACAACTGAGCCACCCAGGCACCCCTTTCACTTCTCTCTTTATGGCTAATTTACTCAACTCATTTGTTCAATAAACATTTGTTAAGTGAACTGGAGTTTAATTACACCCTCTCTCTTTCCTTCCAACTTTTAAACTAACTGAGGAGAAAACACAAAATCAGATGGAGGAAAAAATAGAAGTTTTATTACTAATAAAACTGGACTAGCAGGTACAAGTTAGATATCTGGCCTCAGACTTTCTCCTACTTTTGATGATCTACACTTGGCCACTCAGAACTGTTGGCGGCCCCATGTCCACTTTGCCCTGGGATGGAGGCGGACGTGTATTCACCACATGAAGGAGGAAAAAGAAGAGTCCAAACAGTGCAGAAGCAGCTGAACCACACATTTGTTCTTTCTCCCAAGCTCAGTGAACAAGTGAAATGGAGTTTTTTGCAGGTTTAAATCTGCATTAGTGCATGGAGTTGGGCCAGAATGACAATGGCTTCAAGGAGTGCACAATCTAGTGACATTTTGTTCCAGAGCACCATCTTCTCTAGCAACTGTATTTTTCATTGCTATTTAGTGACTGCCACCCACATTCCTCTATTTGCCTTGAGAACCCTGTCAGCAAAGAAGTTAAACAATAACTGATTCAAATTATAAAGTTCTTTAAAATGACCCTTCTTGGGTAATAAAGATGCTTCACTGAATAAAAATAAATGTAGTCTACACTTTCTATAGTGGTCCTTCCAACATGTTGTGTAGCATGTAATGCAGAGTGTTATCTTACTTTTTTTTTCCCCTATGCTTTCTTGGCCACTTCCCATATTATTACAAAATAAAACCACCTGCTGTTTTCATAGTGGCCAGAACATGCTCTTGCTGGTCTACCCACCTGCACAATAGATGTTTAGAGTCTAACCATCTGATTTACGGCATCATGAGTGAGGATATGAGTCAATCAACCAACTCTCAGTATTTTATAGATACCTAGTATTCTGTTTACAACTAAATTAGTTCATAAGCTCTCTGGGGCAAGCACCTGGTCTAGGCTGCCTTATGCTTTGCTAGGCTCCATGCACACTTGCCACACTCTATAAATATTCTCACAGAATATTTATGACAAGTCTAACATGGCAAGCAATTTCACCAGGGTCACTTTACCCTGGTAGATTTAAGGCTACATAAATTACAGTAGATATCTACTTTGTAATATTTTATCTAGAAAAATCTAAGTTCCAAAGCAATTTTCATACCCCAATTTTTCTAGCTTACTGAAGAAAAAAGTCTCAGAAATTGCTTAATGACGTTTCAAAGTCTTCGGATGTTAAAGGGCACCATTTTAAGAGTAAAATTACTCTGAATTAAAATCTAGATTTAAGGCAGATTCATCTGAGTCCAATCTCAGCCAAATCACTTTCTATTTGACTTCTCTAAATCTGGATTTCTTCACTTGTCAAGTGGGCACTTTAATAATTACACCTACCTCTCAGCATGTAAGGAGGTGGTTTGTAAAGATTAAACCCTGACACTTGGTTTATGCTCAGTACTTGTTAACTGATAGAAAACGTGGTAATAGAGGTTGTAACAGGAGTAATGGTAACAGCAGCAGTGGCTGAAAATTCATGCAAATGGAGCTGGAGAAACTATAAAAGACATTTTAAGTATTTTTTGGTGGGTAAAAGGTCATCTGGGAACGCCAAAGCCCAATTGATCTCATAGAATATGGACTCTGGAAGCTGGGTTAAAATAGTATTGTAGTTATACCAAAACCTAAACAATTGCATGTTCCCAGTTTAAGGAAAGATGGTGTTGACAGAATTAGACTAAGAGGTCTTGACAAATGAAAATCCCTAAGTGACCAGTTACTAATGTGTCTTTTGAATTGATTAGACTATATCCTGACCTGTTGACAGAAGTATACATAGCAATTTGGCAGGTGTACCCTTACACCTTTGAGATGGATAGATCATGCTGTCTAACTGAGCTACTTCTCAAATCATCCAACTATATCCTTCTGTTTGCTGTAATGCCATGCTTCTCAAATAAACTTATGAAAATCTGGCAGCCAGTGACCATTTCTCCCTAAAGGAGAGAATATTTGGCTCACTTTTACAGTTCTAATGGACCAGGTGGCGATTTGGTTTATACATCAGTCTTTTGTGCATTTAGTAGTCCATTTCTGAGGTATTAAACTAACTGTCCTAATACAACAGGATTTCAGAAACTAAGAAGCTTAAAACCAGGCCCTGGACTATCATAATGATCAAGAAATATGCACATCTAGGATTTCCTGTCTGCCCAGCCATTGACCTCACTGGATGGCATCTCTCAACTTTTTCAAGGTAACAAAATCTAAAAACAGGAAAAACAAAAGAAAAAAATATCTAACTTGATTCCTGCCTCTTTCAAGAGAAAAATTTAGATTGTAGAACCAAGGTTTAGATTCTATTTCAGCACATAATTATAATCCATTTTTTATACTTAGAGTAAAAAATTGTCTCACTGATACATTATATCCTTGACATAGGCGAAGATGAAAAAGTAAAAGAAAGCCATTAAATAGACTAAAAATAGACCCTGTATTGATACTTGCATCTTTCTTTTCAAAATATTAATTAGGGGGAAAAAAAGAGGAGGGATAAACCTACTGAAATTGATAGAAAAATCTTAGATATCAGTTTTTCTTCCATGAAATAATATTTCCTGCTTTGTGTGGACCCAGCTTCCTCTTTACAAATTACTTGAAATAAAGGGTATTTCTAATTTATTCAAATTAAAAATTGGTGCTTTCTTTCCAGCAAGAGTACCCTCATTATGGGTAAATACCATGTGCTCTCAAACATCATACCAGTGGGTTAATGCAAGAACATCCATTAATTTACATAGTGGTAGCTTCATAATTATAGGATAATTTCATTTACAAGATACATGAATGACTCTCATCTACTATTTTAAAAAATAATCTATAGGTTATCTGAAAATTCAGTTTCCTATAAAATGGAAGCTCTACGATTTATAGTCCTGATCTGCTTCACAACTAAAGGGAGCACTTCTGAGAATGTTCAGTTTAACATCTCAGGGAATTTCTTCTCTTAAGCTTAGTTAACACTGAAAAAAAGACCTTAATTTAAGGGTTCACTTAGATTTAAATGTGAATATTTGCTAACTTTGTTTTCTGTACTTATTCTAGAAAGGATAAGTAGCAATTATAAAATTTTTGAAGAGCATATACTCACAAAGTTACATCCCCTAAAGAGTTCTTCTAACACCCTAATGTGACCAATTTAAAAAAAAAAAAATTTTAATTTTTTTTTATTTCTCAGACAAAGAGACAGAGCATGAGTGGGGGAGGGGCAGAGAAAAAGGGAGACACAGAATCCAGAGCGGGCTCCAGGCTCTGAGCTGTCAGCACAGAGCCCCACGTGGGGCTTGAGCTCACAAACCGTGAGATCATGACCTGAGCTGAAGTCGGTAGCTCAACCAACTGAGCCACCCAGGCACCCCTAATGTGACCAATTTGAACAAGATTGATTTAAAATTACTTTGGGTAGACTCAAACAAGGTACAGTGGTAGAAGGGACTTATGATTTTATTTCAAACTTATTTTGGCCACAGAATTCTTAGATGCTATGGAATCAGCAACCAAGGTTATTTTTATTCTCTTAATAGGTTTCTCCATGGACCTATTTGTATAAACGCTCCTATAGGACATTGTCAAGTATTTGTGTGTCCATGTTTGTGCGTGTGCACATAAAAAGGATGAAGAGACGTTCTTGACATGGATAGTAACTATAGATATTGGGAAAGTCACAAAAGAAAAATAAACCACTTAAAACTTGGTTTATATAAATACAATGTTCCATTTTATGTTTAATGCTTTCATTTCTGTGTGATTTCCATACAGAAAATAATTGGACATATTATACATGTCTCAGTTCCATTTATATAAATTTCATTTGATTATGCTATCAATCTGTTCATATGGTCATGTATAGACCGTTTTTTATAGGTTACTGCCCTTGTAGGAAGGCCATCTGCTCTCAAGTTTTAAAAATACAAAATAGTTTTATAGTCAGGAAAAAGATATGGTATAAAGAAAAACAATACAAAAAAACAGTAAAATCTGAACATAAATGAGGAATGTAATTCCATCTTAGGAAGTATGGTCTAAATAAGCAAAACCAAATTTATCCTTTTAAAATTCCAATTTCAACAAGTATGATCACAGCTAATCTGTGAGAAACTACACAATGGTTATGTTATCAATAAAAACTTTATCAGATGCACTAAATAAAGTTTGACTCATTTTTCTCAGAATGGTGGATTTTTTTTTTGGAAAGGAGAACTGTATGGAATACACAAACAACTGAAATCATTTCAATGAAATTTTTAGGATGTATCTATGGTAATAGAAGGGCTTTGTTAATACTGCAGTTATACAAAAACAGGTTAAGAATTTGTTCATTTATTCAACAAATAGGTTTTGCACCTAATTAGTTTTAGACACTATTCTAATTGCATGGGATACAATGGAGAATCAGACAGAAGATCCCTGATCTCAAGGACTTTCTATTCCAGTATTATAGAATTTAAAAAATCCCTTTGGGAATTAAAAGCAAAAATGAACTACTGGGACCTTATAAAGATAAAAAGCTTCTGCACAGCAAAGGAAACAACCAACAAAACTAAAAGGCAACCAACAGAATGGGAAAAGATATTTGCAAATGACATATCGGACAAAGGGCTAGTATCCAAAATCTATAAAGAGCTCACCAAACTCCACACCTGAAAAACAAATAACCCAGTGAAGAAATGGGCAGAAAACATGAAGAGACACTTCTCTAAAGAAGACATCCGGATGGCCAACAGGCACATGAAAAGATGCTCAATGTCGTTCCTCATCAGGGAAATACAAATCAAAACCACACTCAGATATCACCTCACACCAGTCAGAGTGGCCAAAATGAACAAATCAGGAGACTATAGATGCTGGAGAGGATGTGGAGAAACAGGAACCCTCTTGCACTGTTGGGGGGAATGCAAATTGGTGCAGCCACTCTGGAAAACAGTGTGGAGGTTGCTCAAAAAAAATTAAAAATAGACCTACCCTATGACCCAGCAATAGCACTGCTAGGAATTTACCCAAGGGATACAGGAGTACTGATGCATACGGGCACTTGTACCCCAATGTTTATAGCAGCACTCTCAACAATAGCCAAACTATGGAAAGAGCCTAAATGTCCATCAACTGATGAATGGATAAAGAAATTGTGGTTTATATACACAATGGAGTACTACGTGACAATGAGAAAGAATGAAATATGGCCCTTTGTAGCAACATGGATGGAACTGGAGAGTGTTATACTAAGTGAAATAAGCCATACAGAGAAAGACAGATACCATATGGTTTCACTCTTATGTGGATCCTGAGAAACTTAATAGAAACACATGGGGGAGGGGAAGGAAAAAAAAAAAAAAAAAAGAGGTTAGAGTGGGAGAGAGCCAAAGCATAAGAGACTCTTAAAAACTGAGAACAAACTGAGGGTTGATGGGGTGTGGGAGGGAGGGGAGGGTGGGTGATGGGTATTGAGGAGGGCACCTTTTGGGATGAGCACTGGGTGTTGTATGGAAACCAATTTCACAATAAACTTCATATATTGAAAAATAAAATAAAATAAAATCTTAAATTTAAAAAAAATAAAAAATCCCTTTGGGATGCAAAGAAAGTGCGTCAAGAATTCAGCAATGGAGGTTTTGTCCCTGCTTGCCCTATGGTTGGACAAGAGAGCTTCATCAACAGGAGTTTCATAATATTTACCATATTATCTGCTACACTGATTTTTAATCCAATCCTGCTGTATCCTTTCCTTTTTTAGGTTTTAAAACATTAGTTATACCCCCTGAAATTCATTTAACAACCCTCTGAGTTTAAGTCCCATTTATAAAGCATTGGTATATCATGGCTGTGGTAATAAAGGGAAGAGGCAATTTGGAGGACAGAACCATAGGAAGACTGGGGTCAAGGAACTGTTAGACCAGGAAATGAATGGTTCATGAAAGGTAGGTGGAGATTAGACCAAACCAAAATTATGACAAAAAGCTTGTGCAGAAGATTGGGATCACAAGCCTTTCACTGATTCTCTCAGAATCAACTTACTCAAAAGATAAAGCTTTTAAAACTAACTTAGGCTACATACAAGAATACATGCAAACAAAATCACACAGGTAGTATAGAACAAATTACACCGTGCATAAAGAGGCACTATTGATTCATGGAATACTTTATTCTGAATATGTTATCAACATTCTGTAGGTAGAAACTACATCTTACTAGAAACTAATACTCACACTTTTTCCCCCTAATCTGTTAGGGTATTCAGCACATTGCTAAATATCTTAATTATCTCAAAAGCTAAAGAAACTTACTTGAAAAACATCAACATCCAGGTATAAAAAGGTAACCTCTCAACCTTGTAAGTCTATCTACTTCAACCTGCAGCATGCATCATAGAAAGAGAGGCTCTACATACACTCCCTTTAAGGTGTCAAAAGATATGGGTACTTTCTCTTGTCACTACTCATCATAGAATCAAAAGGTTACGGTCAAGTAAAAAGCAGAAAAAGCAAAGACGCATAAATATTTCCCATCGTTGTCATTACAAATACACGAATATCAAGAGACAACACACTAAAAAGAATTTCACATGGCTACACAAAGTTTCTTACATTCTAGAAACTACCAATTGAAAATGAAAAATAAAATACCATTTGCAATATCTATTGAATCCTTTCTATCTAAGATTTTTAAGCAATTAACCAAATAAAGATCGTTTTGGACTGTATGGAGAAAAAAATCCAAACTGATGAAGATAAATCAACTTAAAAAAATGGTCTATACCCTTTCCACAGTGGGAATGACTTAATATTGCAAAGATATAAATTGTCTCCAAATTACTTAATAAAATTAAATCAAATTCCATTAAATTGTATTTATAGGATAGGGGAGAAATAAAATGATTTTAAGATTTTCATGAAAGAACAAAGTTTAGTACACGGATAATTTTTCAAGTAAGAACAAAAAGATTTTCCTTATTACATGTTAAGTCATATAACAAATCCTTGAAATTTAAAACTGCACGGTTTTGGAAGAATATAGAACAAGGAATCCTAGTAAAGAATATAGAAACAGAAGCATTTATATGGGAATTTAGTATATATAAATTTGGAAAGAATAAATTATTTAGGAAATTGGAAATCATGTTGGGAAAACTAGCTCAATATGTAGAACCAAAAAAAATTAGATTCCTACCACATCATATTGAAAACTTAAGACCTAGTAGACCAAAGGCATAAATGTGAAAGAAAAAAAAAAACTTACTAGAAGAAAATATAGGAGAATGTATTTGTGAACTCAGGAATGAAAAGAGGTCTGAAAGAAGATTCATAAAATACAAGTCGAGAAAGAAACAGTTAATAAATTAAGCTCATGAAAATTTAAGGTATCAATCCAATAAAGAAAATCATATGCAAATTTATCAAGCAGGTATCAGGCTGAGAAAAGATATTTTCAACCTTCGAAATCAACTAATGTTTCAGGTATGGGATTTCTAGAAAATGAGAGAACACAAATGAAATAGGAGGGTGATGAGATGAACGGTAATTCAGAGAGGGGCAATCCTAAGATCAATAAATATAGAGGTGCCTAACCTCGCCAGCAACTAGAGATATGCAAGTTAAAATACTGAAACTGAAATAAAAGGCAACTGACAGAATGGAAGAAGAGATTTGCAAATAACATATCCAATAAAGGGTTAGTATCTAATTTCTATAAAGAACTTACCAAACTCAGCACCCAAACAACAAATAATCCAGTGAGGAAATGGGAGGAAGACATGAATAGACACTTTTCCAAAGAAGACATCCAGATGGCCAACAGACACATGAAAAGATGCTCAACATCACTCATCAGGGAGATACAAATCAAAACCACAATGAGGTACCACGTCACACATGTCACAATGGCTAAAATTAACAGTTCAGGAAACAATAGATGTTGGTGAGGATGTGGTGAAAGGGGAACCCTTTTGTACTGCTGGTGGAAATGCAAACTGTTGCAGCCACTCTGTAGAATAGCATGGAGGTTCCTCAGAAAATTAAAAATAGAACTACCCTCCAACCCAGGAATTACACTACTAGGAGTTTATCCAAAGAATACAAAAATGCTGATTCAAAGGGGCACATGCACCCCAACAGCACTATCAACAGCAGCACTATCAACAACAACCAAATTATGGAAAGATCCCAAATGTCCATGTCTATCAACTGATGAATGGCTGAAATGGCTAAAGAGGAGGTGTGTGTGTGTGTGTGTGTGTGTGTGTGTGTGTAATACACACACACACACACACACACACACACACACTGGAAACTCTGGAAACTCCCTGGTGATGAAAAAGAATGAAATCTTGCCATTTGCAACAACGTGGATGGAACTGGAGTATATTATGCTAAGTGAAATAAGTCAGAGAAAGATATATCATATGATTTCACTCATACACAGAATTTGAGAAATACAACAGATGAACATAGGAGAAGGGAAGGAAAAAAGATAAAAACAGAAGTAGGCAAACCATAAGAGATTCTTAAATACAGAGAACTGAGGGTTGCTGAAGGGGAGGTGGAGGGGGGATGGGTTAAATGGGTGATGGGTATTAAGGAGGGCACCTTTTGGGAAGAAGACCGGTGTCCTATGTAAGAGATGAATCACTGGGTTGTACTCCTGAAGCTAAGACTACACCGTCTGTTAACTTGAATTTAAATTAAAAAAAAATACTGAAACTGAAATTGTCCCCTAAGTTTACCTGGTTTGGAAAAAATTA
The DNA here is from genome assembly GCF_022837055.1 of Prionailurus viverrinus. NCBI lineage: Eukaryota > Metazoa > Chordata > Mammalia > Carnivora > Felidae > Prionailurus > Prionailurus viverrinus. The sequence continues at coordinate 122,350,179 of NC_062566.1, read as the reverse complement.
TGAAGGCAGATAATATCAAACATTGGGTTGAATGAGGGGAAATGAGAATCTTCTTCTAATTGGGCATAGAATTTTGTGTAGCCATTTTTAGAGCAACCTGGAATTTAGAGAAAATGGGATATGAGCACATTACTAATCAGAGTAATGCTAGATGCTGATTGTAAGCAAGAAAGCCTAAATGTCAGTTATTTAGTACAGTGAGTCTATTCTTCTAGAACTGTCCACTGCCAGTCTTCCTGTCTGATGGTTCTCTTGTCAACTATTTTGGGAACCCAGTTTGTGATGTTGCTCTGTCCTCTCTTCTACATGGCTTCTAAGGTTTTCCAGGAACTCCTTGCCATTCCAGCCTGGAAAGAGTAGAGAAGAAGGCATAAGGGAGGACTTTAGGTGCCTGACTTGAAAGTGATTCACATTGCTTCCATTCCTTCACTGGCTTAGACTGAGTCATGGAACCATTCCTATCTGCAAGGGAATATGGGAAATACAGTCAGGCTGTGGACCTAAGAAGAAACGAAATCATCTGGGGAACACATCAATTCCACTCTGAGTTTATACATCCCCAGAACAAGTACAGCAAGGCATAGAGGGATACAAATATATGACGTCCACTGGTGTGTCATCTGTGATGACAAAATTGGAAATGAATTTGGGTGTTCGTCAATAGAGGATGGATAAATGAAATATCTCTGTGGATGTTATGAAATATTATGCAGTAATCAGCAAAGGTGGCCTAGATTTACAAATGGCAACATGGATACAGGTGAAAAAGATGTTGAGCAAAAAACACAAGATCTCTAGCACAATATATATCTGTGTCAATTTTGAAAACCACATAAAACAGTACTATATATTTTGTCACAAATATACGAATATATAAGTAACTAGAAGGTGAAAAAGAGTGTTATCAAAACACAGCTGTGAATAACTATTGAGGGATGAGCTTAGGGATAAGTAAAAATGCCAGAATGAAAGAAAAGGATATACAGACTGCTGCTGACCATGTGCCACGATTTTGAAAGGTCATCAATTCAATTCTATTCATCTGAACTCTTCCCCAAAACAAAACTGCCAAACCCAAAGCAACCCGACCTGCATACAACCACACACAGAAGACATAATAAAAAACAAACTGTCCATTTGGGGATTCCAAAATCCTGAACTACCTCCAAGTCACTACAGGTTCAACATTTAAACATTCAGAAAAAGATTCACTACGCTGTGTATAAAATGGTCCTTTTCCTCATAGAACTTACAGATGAAGGGGCGAGGTGGCCAGGATAGAGCAGATCTTAAGTAATCACAAAAATTGTGATAAAAGCTTAAATGAAGAGAAAGATTATTAAGTATTTATCACAAGCAGACCAGATTTAGTTGGTGGGAAGTAGAGTCAATATATCTCAATGCAAGTGTCAATCCAAATAGCTTTTCCTTTTGTATGTATACTTAGGTGTGATATGTGTACATGTATGTATATAACCATCTAGAAATTTTTAGCTTATGTTTAAAGCTACAAAACATCTGCCTATAAATACCATAATGTTTACTTGAAAATGCCAAGAATAGCCAAAAACTTTGAGAAAAAGGAGTTGAAATAAATAACCCAAAACTTGTGATACAATCCTATTATCTATATGTGGTGAGTATAATCCTTGAACATTATTTTTTCTCTTCTGTATGACCATCTAGAACAGTGGTTCCCGTTGTGTGAGAACCAGCAGCATCAGCACCATCTGGGGATTTATTTAAGATGTAAATTCTTGAACCCTCTCCCAGACCTACTGAATCAGAAGTCTGGGAGTGGGGCCTTGCAATCTGTGTTCTAACAAGCCCTCCATGTGAATAGGATATATCCTCAGGCTTGAGAATCACAGGTTTGAACAAAATCTCTGTACCTTGTTTGCATAGAGCACTGCGAATACTTAAGAACGTTTGATGATAAAGTTGCAGAGGGATGGGTGAGAAAATAAAAACAAACTATGTAAGTTTAGTCAGAAGTTAGACTTCCATTCTGTATGTGAATTTTGATTGGCACTGACACTGACCTTTTGGAAGTGTGAAGCTTCTGGCACAAATGCTTTTAATCTAGTACAGATTTTTGACCTCATCATTGACAGAAGGTTGGCATTTCTGATACACAAAGACAAGACTATCTGACCTTTTTGCATTACAGCAATTGTCATGATTGGCAGGCCTTGGCCTCTCTTTTTGAAGAGATGTGGCACTTGGCACCCTCCCATCATATCAAGAACCCTCATCCTGTCCTCTACAGCTTGAGCGTGACAGATTGCCCCATCTGGCGGTATCCTGAGATCCTGTTGTTTCAATGAGTCTGGATGACTACCAGCTTCCTGATGACCGTGTACAGGTTGGCAGATGCCATTCTGATGTCCTTAGCTTTGCAGTGATACTGCTCTGACAGCCAAGACCTTTTCTTGAACAATGAGAGCTGATTTCAACTTAACAAGGAGATAACCTTAAAATCCCAGTCTAGACTGCATATCACATGGCATCCCACTGGGAAAATAAGAGGCAACGCCGCAGAATACCTTCATCACTTGTGGAATCCAAATAGGCTCCAAGGTAGTGGTTTCCAATCTAACCCATATCACCAGCTTTAAAAGTCATTATGGTTGCTTCCCCAGCCAAGCACATGGCAAGGCACTAGAGGAAAGGACACACAAAGGGGAAGAGTCACCCTCAGGGTGCTTACCATCCGTTTGGCAGAAAGAGGTATAGAAGCAGCTGCTACTAGGCTCCAGCTTGTTGGGGGTCTTAGGGGAACGACTAACCTCTCCGGTCTACAAAGATTTGAATTTGAGATTTGACAGAGTAGCAATCCACTTCAACTTTCAACGTTTAATTTCAAGTCTAAGTCCCTGTGCACATCTGTGTTATGTGGGGAATTCAGGACACGTTTGTGTGCTGGCTGCAGCCCTCTGGTTTTTGACCTCTGTCCAGTACAGGCTTTGTTCTTGTCATTTCACCATCTAATGAGGTCCTCTTGGGAAAGTCCCTCACCTACAAAATAATCCAAACATTGAGATTTTGAATTGGAGCAATTATCAAAAGATACAGGCAAGTAAAAATTAACTTCTGACTCCAGTTGTGGAAGTATTTTTAAGGATCTGAGAGATTTGTAGGGCTCTTAAAATCCACTGAACTATTATCAATTGAAAATATCCCAGGTGAATCCATACTGTTATTATGCAAAGAACTTAAATGCAATCTCCCCAATCCAGGGGCACACGAATACAAAATTATGTAAATCCTTCATAACAAGTAAGGGAAAAGAAAAAAATCAATGATTGTAGATCTTAATGTCTATTTCCCGTAATTGCTAAAGGACGAGAGTAGGGAAAACAGAGGGTTCAGAATACCACCTGGCTTGATGTTTCTCAGATACAAATGGAGTGTAAGGAAGTTGTATAAACATGGAGGAGGAAAGCAAAGAAAAATAAACACAAAGCATGTTGCTCCATTGAGTGGTTCAGGGGCACCTGGGTGGCTCAGTCAGTTAAGTGTCTGACAGTTCAGGATCTCACAGTTCATGAGTTTGAGCCCCGTGTCAGGCTCTGTGCTGACAGCTCAGAGCCTGGAGCCTGCTTCAGATTCTGTGTCTCCCTCTCTCTGCCCTTCTCCCACTTGTGTGAGCACTCTGGCTCTTGCTCTCATATATAAATAAACATTTAATTTTTTTTTAAAAAAGAGGGGTTCATAACATCCATGGCCCTTATTAAATCACTGTTCCTAGTGTCAAAACCGAGGTTATCAGTGGCTCCACACACACAGCCACATCTGATAACACTATCATTTAGTGTATCTTTTGCATTTCCCAAAGATACTGAAATGTAGAATGTTGAACTGTAGACCCATTATTTAAAGCAACAAGTGAGAGGAGAGAAAGGCAGATCTAATATTCTAATAATTACAAATCTCACCCCTTATGAGTGGTCCATCTGAGCATTCTCCCCCCTTTCATTTTCAGAAAAAAATGCGTTTACTATCTCAGCCATGAATTTAAACTCCAAACACTTCATTCCTCAACTATTGAAGGTTTTCACCAGCTACCTCTGACCATAATTCTTCTGTCTATCAGCTCTGCCTGTAGATCTTGTTACCAACTTCAAATTGCCATAATCCCACCATTATCAAGTTTCATCTCTGCTCTGAACTTTCAAGGCCTTTGTTATCCCACAAGATACTTGAACTCTCCACAAGTAGCCTATTAAACCTGTTGGAACAAATGTCAACATGGCACAAACTTCAACATGTGGCAGATATCATTCTTAATACTTCTTGGTATTAGATTCTCTTGGCAATGTTATAAAAGGAACTATTTTTGTCATTATTTTAAGAATGAACAAACAGAATCAGAGTGAGCTTGAATACCTTGCCCAGAGTTAGGACAGTGGTCAGTGACAGTGGCTGCCATTAAACATAGGAAGTCTGGCTCCAGAGATCAGGTTTCCATGCTTCGAGCTTTTTCTCCATGATAGCCAAATTCCTTGATCACACTCACCTATTAGAAGTTCTAATTTGAGTGTTGTAATTTCTTTTTCCTTCTGTTCCCACTTTCTTTTCAATTCTTCCTCCTTAGATACCTGTGACTACTTCTATTTTGTGTCAGGTATGGGAGAGTTTCTGCCAGAAAAGAGGCCATAAGCAATAAAAAGCCAGTATGGGAAAATCTCACTCTCCAAGAATCAAATGAAATTCTACTCTCTCTAGTAACCCAGACTAGAAGATAGTTCTAACTTTGCAAAATTATGTTTCACATAGGATTTATCTCTTGTTAACCATTAGTGGTCTCCAAAGAAATGGCACCAATCTAAAATGTGTGTGTATGTGCACACACACACATGTACATATATGTACATAAATGTATGTATATACGTGTAGACATAAGTGAGAGACTGAAAGGAAGATTATAGGTTCAGGCAGTTATGGAGGCTAAGGAGTCCCCAAATCAGCCATTTGAAAACTGGAGAACCAGGAAGCCTGGTGATATAATTCAGTTCAAGTCCAAAGGCCCAAGAATCGGGGGATAGTATAACTCCCAGTCAGGGGGTCAAAGGCCTGATAACCAGGTAGCTACCAATGGAAGTCCCAGAATCTGAAGGCACAAGCACCAGGGGCTGTGCTGTGATGTCCAAGGGCAGGAAAAGATAGACATCTCAGCTCAAGAAGAGAGGAAGTTCCCCTCCTTCCCATTTTTGCTGTATTCAGCCCCCATCCCCACAAAGGGAATGAATGATGATATCCACCTATAGTGGTAAGGACAGATCTCTTTACTCTGTCTACTGAGCCGAATGCTAATCTCTCTAGAAACATCCTCATAGACACACGCAGAAATAATGTTTTACTGGCTATGTGGGCATCCCTTAGGTGAGTCAGTTGACACATAAAATCAACCATAACATTCAATTCTATAACTTCTAGTTGCAGGTGAATATTCTACTTCTTCACTGGAAACAAACAAAAATCAAGAAACAAAAAAACAAAACAAAAAAACACCTACCTCAGGGCAAGGACCAGTCTTGTTCTTAATAAACACACCTATTGGAATCCCACACCTAGGTATGTCTGAAGCCCTCTTTTAGGTGCTTATAAAATTATGCTGAATAATACAGTACCTGTTTTCATGTTGCCTTTGTGACCAATAGCTCATCTTTTCCTCCAGTCCCTACTTCCATGTCTTAATACTATCTATAAACACTTGAAAACAGTGAAAGGAAAAGGCTCAACAAGAAGGTAAAAGGCATAGAAATAGAGGAGACCAGTGATATTTTCAGCTACTTCAATATTGAGGGACCAATATTTGTGCAGAAACAGAGCATTCTTTTGAAGTGATTTAAAAGAATTTGTACCAACCATTTTTTATAACCAGATTATCAGGGTCAGGGAAGTTTTATATACCAAAAAGTGATATTCACTTTTTACAGACTTTCAGAAAATAAATAATTATGCCCCATATCTGGGAAGTGGTCCCTGGTTTTACCTCCATTTTAGGGGGAAATAAATTGGTTTCTTAAATGAGTTGTTCAAGACTGAGCCTACTTAATGACTAGGCTCTAAAAAGAGTGTAGGACTTTTGCCTGGAATTAAGTTCCTGATCTAAACACTTGGGCACTTTTTGCTTATAAAATGAAATTATGGCCATTTCCAATCCTAAATAATTTGGGCCAAATAGACTTTACATGTGATATTTATGACTCATGTACCCTATTCTGTAAAACTTCCCCCAAAGACTCATTAAATCTGTTTTATGTGAATTTTTCCCAGCCTTGCACTTTCATTAACTGGAAGGAAGAGAATAAAGCCTACTTACAATGCCACCAGATCCATGCCAAGACCCTTATTTGACGGATGTCTTCCTAATGAATTATATATATTGTAAACAAGTAGTATGTGCCAGCCCAAGGTTTTCATTAATTTTTCATTAATGAAATGCACCACTTAGCTTGTTTGACATTTAAGTGAGTCACATAAATTTAAGCTAGAGGTCACAATAAAGGAAAGCATTTGCAAGTGTCACTGAAGGAATAAACTAGCAGCTGCCCCACCTCTTAACTCAAATCCTGCCCCAAACCATGTTCAAGTTTACCACCAACAGATTAATAAAATATCTAACAACGAAATAATGTTATAATTAGCTGCTAATAACTGATTTGAAATTTAGTGCTCTCCCACTATTATTAGAGAAAGTTGTGAAGTTTCTACTTCATTTTTGGTTCCCTACTGGACAACTTGGATATCAGGTATATGGCAGGCATCTTCATTCTGCAGGATTTAAGTGCTGTGTATTTTAAGACCCTCTCCACCCCCCAGTATATGGCTTCTACCATGTTTCAGGGTTCAAAAGAACAACTCTGAATGAAGGCAGTATCGCAGAAAACTACTCTCAAACCATAGTTAAAAACCCTCTTAACAGGAAACTCAAATACCTATATGATCTGAAAAGCCCAAAGTTTTCATATCAGAGAATTCCTAGCAATGTGAAAAATAACTACACTTTAAAATATAAGGATGTGAAAAAGAACACTCTTTCCCTTTGACTCCTGATGCACTTAGGAATCAAACTCAAAGTGTATCAGTCCTAGAACAGCACATGTAACTCTAGACTCTTCTAAATGATACAAATGTAGCTTCCAACATCTTTCTCACCTGCTCAGAATTGGCTCAGGATCCAGGTGGAGCTGAGGCTACAGAAGAAGTTTTATTCTAGAGCTCTATGAAGCTGGAGAAGGTAGAAATCAAATGAACATCAGGTGTTTTTTCTTTCCAAGATATACCCGGGCCATGTAAACTAAAAGCAAAACCGGTGAAGGATATTGGCGTGGTCTCGCTCATGTTGGTCAAAAGGTGGGACACATTTTCAATGACACAAACTTCTACCATGCTGTGCCCAATACCAGGTTAGGCATGGAGAATACAAAGGATTAGAAGAATTGTTCTTCCCTTCATAGAGGTCATTTTAGTGGTGGGCACCGACATGTAATCGGGTAGTACAGTAGGGAAGCCAAGAATACAGTATTCTTAGATTGTTTGCATTCATTTCTAGGCCTAACTCATTTCTCTGATAAGAACTATTTTTAGTTATGCACATTATGTGCAACACGCTCTTGATGTGATGAAGATCAAGGGACCCCACCCCACCCTCAAAATCTTCTCTTGTTACTTTTGTATTTTATCAAATTCCTGTTATGATAAAAACGCAGACCAGAAAGAGATGATTAACTGGATAAGTAAATTGTTCAGCTCATTTGTGTAAAGAAGTAGTTCAGATGCCAAACTCCTAAACTTTTCCCTAATGTTAGATAGTTGCTGTGGTTGTTGTCAAAAGAACTTTAGCTTCATTACAGTGAAAAATAGTAAAATTAAAAGGAATTTCTTTTGTAAACCGGTTAAATCTAGAAATTAAATATTTCATTCACACCATAAAAAATAACTTGTTCTCTACTCCCCATGTGGACATCTGGTTTCCCACCTTGGATAACCTACATAGACTTAGGTCCTCATTTGTGAGGAAAGGTACATTCCTATCTAGCTCCTCATTAAATAAAAGGAGAGGGACATTTTACATTCGATCACCCATATACTAAAAACATCTTCATTTTTTAAAAATTTTTTTTAACGTTTATTTATTTTTGAGGCAGAGAGAGACAGAGCATGAACAGGGGAGGGGCAGAGAGAGAGGGAGACACAGAATCTGAAACAGGCTCCAGGCTCTGAGCGGTCAGCACAGAGCCCGAAGCAGGGCTCAAACTCACGGACTGTGAGATCATGACCTGAGCCGAAGTCGGACGCTTAACCGACCGGGCCACCCAGGCGCCCCAAAACATCTTCATTCTTAACTATGTATTGGATCCATTCTCTCTATCCTTGCCTTTATAATCTCCCCTAGGCCCTCATTATCTTTCCATGGCTTCACTTAATTGCCTCTTCAAAGTTTGTTCTCAGCCTATTCAGGGCTGTCCACTCTGCCACCAATAGAGGGTTCTTCTAAGATATAAGCATGACTTTTTCGTTTCTTTAAAGTGTTCAATGACTTTCAAATACCTATCGGATAAATACAAAGCTACTTAACATTATCTTCATGATTCTCTTATCAACACAATACCTGGTATTTTACCTTATGACTAGTTATAGTATATACGTGCACTTAATGTTCAAGATACACTAAACAGGTTGAAATCATCCAAAGTTCCACATATTCTGTACCCTCAACAGAATACCAATTCCTCCTTGGGGAGCCTGGGTCACTCAGTCGTTTAAGCATCCGATTTCAGCTCAGGTCATCATCTCACTGTTTGTGGGTTTGAGCCCTGTGTCAGGCTCTGTGCTGACAGCTCAGAGCTTCGAGCCTGCTTCAGATTCTCTCGTGCTCTCTCTCCCCTGCTCATTCTCTCTCTCAAAAATAAAAACAAACATTAAAAAAAATACCAATTCCTCCACCTGCTCCCAATTCTCATTTAACTTACAAATTCATTTCTTCTCCAACTGTGACAGATGATTTTCCTGTAAAGCTCTCCCTACCACCAGCACAGATCCAATCACTTCTACTGTACTTTCATCTACCAATATCAATTTCAAATTACAGATGTTTGTTTTAGGCATGAAAGGGAGCCTTCTACTTCACAGGTCTCATTTTGATAGCAAAAAGATTGTATAATAATAGTAATAGTAATGATAATACAATACTGAAAAGGATCACTCAGGGAGTAAAGGTTTCCTGATGCTGCCATTGCTTGGTGGTAAATTATAGATGTTTGTATTGATACTTGTCTGGTTCTTCCAGACAGCATTTTGGAAACCATGAATTGTACCCCATTAGTGAATCATGAATTTGGGTGAGAATAGGGTAAGGCAGGATAGGATAGAAAATACAGTTTATCATGTGTATGATAAGGACAGTATGATTTCCAAATTTTCTCAGGAGGGAGTATGTGTGTGTATGACTATGTGCACACACACCATATCACATACTGGGAAGTAACGTATAAAGGATTTCTTACCGAAGACCATGGTAAAAACACTTTGAAGATAACAACACCAGGGGTGCCTGGGTGGCTCAGTCGGTTAACTGTCCAACTTGGGCTCAGGTCATGAGCTCATGGTTCATGGGTTTGAGCCCTCCATTGGGCTCTGTGCCGACAGCTCAGAGCCTGGAGCCTGCTTCCGCTTCTGTGTTTCCCTCTCTCTGCTGCTCCCCTTACTCATACTCGGTGTCTCTCTCTCTCAAAAATAAACATTAAAAAAAAGAAAGAAAATAACTATACTAGACTATGAGCACATTGAAAAAAGAAGCCAAATTTATAATAATCAAAATTATAACAATGTCCTCTGCATAGGAATATCTGCTTGGAACCAGGCCCTGGCCTTTCTGCTTTAAATATAAAATTGTTAGTGTCTTGACCAACATCCCACAACATATAGTATCATCTCCATTTTACAAAAAAAGGACTGTTAACATTATTTGGGGGTTACAAATGCAATTCCACTGATCTGGCAGAACATTCTTATTTTCCTCCGCTTCTTTGATAAGTACATTAGTACATCTTTACTAGTCACATCTATCATATGGAGGCCATATTTTATGTATTAGAGACCAAAGAACTATGCAACAAGAAAGAATATTGGAAGTTACAACAAGTCTATTTAACTTCTGAAAATAGATCCTTTCCCCTAACCTACACTACCCTACCCTAGAGGTCTACTTACCTAATTATACAGGATTCGTTTCTGACACCTAAGGGCTTGTAAGCCTATCATGACACAGAGTTTTAATATAATTTCACTGAGCTGACTGAATGAGTGCACATTATTAAAACACATTGCTTGGCCTCCAAAAGGTCCATACCAGTAAGACGACAGTAATAGAAATATGTGTAAAACTATGCATTATGACCCAGTTATAGAAAATAACCTATATGAGCACTCAAAACCATTAAGTGTGCTAGCTTTGGCTACTAATAAGCATTATAAACAAAGCCCTGTCAAACTGGAAAGCAACACGGGGTCGGTCTTTACCTTTTTAAGTAATTAATACCAAGCACAGGGAAATTTCCAAATACATTTTCATGTTTTAACATTCTTATCTCAAGTGTAGGTAATTTCAAGTTTGCTTCGGTAATAGAGCTTTTTAAATGTATGTTGACATTTCAGCTGGTTGTGAATAGCTTTACTTTTCCACTCATTTTTCTGATATTATAGCAGTCTAACTACTGCTACAAATAAATGGACTTGGCTCTTACATTTAAGTTAACCTATTAATACATAGGCATATAAAGGCATACATAGCTGAGACTATTAAAATATAAATCTAAGTGGGGCGCCTGGGTGGTGCAGTTGGTTGAGCGTCCGACTTCAGCCAGGTCACGATCTCGAGGTCCGTGAGTTCAAGCCCCGCATCAGGCTCTGGGCTGATGGCTCGGAGCCTGGAGACTGTTTCCGATTCTGTGTCTCCCTCTCTCTCTGCCCCTCCCCCGTTCATGCTCTGTCTCTCTCTGTCCCAAAAATAAATTAAAAAAAAAAAAAACGTTGAAAAAAAAATATAAATCTAAGTGCAAAATATGGTCTCTCTAGAAGGAAGGTCCCAACAGACTTGGGAAGAGAACCCAATCTTGTACAATTAGAGTACAGCTCTCAGAATCAAGCTGCCCTCTCTAGCTTCGTATTGCATCTCTGTCCCTCCATCTCCAGTAGCTACATCACTGTTTTACCCAGCCACTTAGGTCTTCAGTTGCCTTACCTGTAAGGTAGAGATATTCATCTACCTCCTAGGACCATTCTAAGGATTTAATGAAGTATGAACAAAGATTGTAAGAGACCTGGCACTTACAAAAAAAAAAAAAAATCAGTAAATGACATCTAAGGTTAAGATCTGATGATTTGGCAACCTGCAAAGTGGTTAGGATTTTATTTTCACAAGGATTTGATGATCAACTCTCCTTTGCACTCTGAGGTCTGAGCACTTTGTTCAGCACCATATTCTCAGCACCTGGCAGTATGCCTAGCATATAGGAAGTTAGTAAGTGTTTTGAAATGAATGAATGAGTGAAAAAGACAACAGTACAGCAAATCTGATTACTGCTCCTAAGGACTCAATTATTTGGAGGGAGTGATAGCTGTTCCCTAATACTAGCTCCTGTTCCCCATTGATCCCAACACCCAAGCACTTGCCCCAGGGAGTGAAGCCAATGAGCTTGATTTCAGAGGAGAGGAAAGTGGCAGTGAAGGGGGTGGAAGGAATACAGAGCTTTTCAACTGCATGAATGCTTTTCTAGCCTCCTACATATGACCACCCTCATTCTCCCCATTCCCCCACTACAACTCTGCCCTTAGTCTTATTTCTTTGTCTCAAGTTTTTAGTTTAAGATTCTAATGATTTTAAAGGGGAAGTCACATAAAAATGTTACTACTCAATGCAGGAAAATGAGAACATGACTACTCTTTTGTGTTACCTGATAAAGAAGTTTAATGCAATGGAAGGATGTGTTCACCTGTCCACCACCACCCCCGCCCCAATTTCCTCATGGGGAATTGGACAGAAATTGATGAACAACTCCAGGTCAACATGAGAGATATCTTAAGGCAAGGAGAGGATCAGGTTTCCTTCTGGGATCTAATGTCAGAATATGCTATTATCATTGGTATGGTCTCTTACCAGTTCTCCATGTATAGCACAGGAAAAAAAGTGTATATACTTCTGTGAATACGTTGTACAGAACTACAAAGTTAAAACATGGATTTGCAGAGGTAGGATAAATTTCAATAAAAATGTACAAAGCAAGACTTCAAGAGTCACTCCCACACTTAGAACTAAAATAAGCTAAACAGATAAATTTAGCCCAGGAGAGCCAAGATGCAACATTTACTTATCTGAGGCAAACATAGCTAGGCACTGGAGGGGAATCAACTAGGATAGTTAACAGGTGAGAGCCATAGATATAGAGGGAATGTGCACGTTCCTGAAGCTTCTCCCTTGGACACTACTAAGCCGTCGCAAAAATCTTTGGCAAGAGTACTGTAAAAGTATTTATTGTGCCAACTAGGGTAAAGAAAGAAGCAGGCACAGCAGGAGAGACAAGAAACCCCACTGGATCTTCTCCCCGGCTCTTCTGTGGAACAAAAGCCTTCATCTGAGAAGAGGGGTATTAACAACATTGTAACCTCAGGCACTGATAAAGATACATTGCAGCTAGGGGAAAGAAAGGGTGAGAACATAGATGAGGCCAGGAATACAGGCTGGTCCAGAAAGCTAGCAAGGGGACAGGAGCTCAAGGAACTTTATATTGCAAAGACATAAGGTCACAGTGCCTACCTGAGATGGAGGTTTTATCTGAATAGAGAATACCTCACCCCAAGCTCCTGCCATCAGGCTAACAAATGTCAATAACAGCGGAATACTGCTAGAAGAATTATTAAGAACATGGGAACACGTCCTGAGGTACAGCACAAAGACAAGACCTGAAGCAGAGGATGTGGCAGTCCTTGAGTAAAATCCTGGCAAACCAGCCCCCACCCTAAGCACGAGATATCCTGGAGGAATTTGAAGCCCAGGGTACATGTACAGTAACAGCAGCAGTAATCAGTGTTAGGATCAGCACAATCCTGGATTAGATGAACTCACATCTTTAAACTAAAAGTGAAGGATTAAAAAAAAAAAAAAGCCTTTTTTCCCCCAACTTGAAGAATATAGTTGATAAATGTAACTGTCTACATAGGCATACCTCATTCTATTGTGCTTCTCAGATGTTGCATTTTTACAAATTGAAGGTTTATGGCGACCCTGCATGGAGCCAGTCTCTGGGTGCCTTTTTCTACCCCCCCCCAAACAGCATTTGTGCACTTTGTGTCTTTTAAATTTGGTAATTCTTGCAATATTTCAAACGTTTTTATTTTTTGTTATGGTGATCTATGATCAGTGATTGGAATGTGCTGAAAACTCAGATTATGGTTAGTGTTTTTTTTAAGCAAAGTGTTTTTATATTAAGGTATGTACGTTTTCTTTTAGATATAATGCCATTGTACACTTAATAGACTAGGGTATAGTGTAAATATAACTTCTATGCACTAGGAATCCAAAAAATCATGATTCCCTTTATTGCAGTATTTGCTTTATTGTGATGGTCTGGAATGAAACATGCGATACGTCCACGGCATGCCTGTATTTAAAGTATACAACGTTTGATATACACATACACTGTGGAATGATTACTTTTACCTCACTCTACTGATCTATATAGATGTCCAGATTAACAATAAGATGAATTGTTAAAAATCACACTGCCAATAGTCAGCACAATTGAACTCAAATATGGCACAGATGTTGGACTATCATAGAGTATTCAAAATGACAAAAAAAAAGTTAAGACTAAACAAATGATATAAAGTTCACAAGATCTCATTTCAATAGTATTGTAGAAATGAGAAAGGATCAATTCCAATGACGGGATGGGGCAGGAACACAGCAACAGATAAAAGCTTTCATCAGTAGCCTTGACACAGCTGACTAAATTGTGAACTGGAAGACAACTCAGCAGAAATTTCCCAAACTGGAACACACAGGGCTTGTGTGGAAACAGAGCTTTCGGAAGACAGGACGAAAAGTCCAACAGAACATACGTATGACTTGAATCTTGAATGGAAAACGAGAAAGAATTTTTCACAGTTAAGAACATAAAAGAATCAAGAAACACCAAAGAGAATGAATACCAAGAAAATACAAGTTAGTAACCTAAGGTTCAAACAGTTGAGAATAAGACCAACAAAATCTTAAATGTAGAAACACACACTTCACACACAGTGTAGGCAAGGAATACAGACCCTCCAACAGAAACCATATAAGCCAAAAGATAATAGGAGAAACATTTTTATAGTGCTGAAAGAAAAAAGAATTGCCAGCTCAGAAATCTGTAACTTTAAAAAATAGATTTAAATGAAGAAACAAACTTTTCAGACAAACAAGCAGAACATTCATGGCCAGCAAATCTATACTACAAGAAATGTTCAAATGGTAAAAACTTCTTCAGGAAGGAGGAATGTGGGGCTAGGCAAAAATGTGGATGTATTAGCAGACACAAAGAACTCTAGAAATGGACTAATTTACAAATAAAGAAAGCCTTCTTTCTCAACACGCCCCTCAGGAATGTAGGGGTAAATCTCCTCAAAATATCAGCATATCAAATACAACCATATGTAAAAAGGATAACACATCACCACCGTGATGTACTCCAAAAGTTTCAAGGTTGAGTCAATATGGGGTGGGGGAGGGATCCATCCCTACACATTTGTAAAAAGCCACAGGAATGCATAGCATGAACAGTGAACTTTAAGGAACTTTTGAATTTCTTTAATTGAAAGAGATACATAAACAATCACGGTATGGACTGCTATTCAGGAAACAAATAAAAAGGAACCATTGATTCACACAATGTGGATGAATCCCAAATGTGTTTTGAGAAGTGAAAGACAGCACGTCCTATGTGATTTTTTCAGACATTCTAGAAAAAAGCAAAACTATAAGGACAGTACAGATCAATAGTTGTCAGAAACAGAGCATGTGGGATGGTTGGTTACAAAAATGCACAGGACTTTGGTGCCAGAATTGTTCTCTATCTTGACTGCAGTGGTGGATACACAAATCTGTGAATTTGTCAAAGCCTGAGGATTTTATACCCCAATGTAAAATGTATTCAAATTTAAAAAAAATTTTAACGTTTTATTTATTTTTGAGACAGGGAGAGACAGAGCATGAACAGGGGAGCATCAGAGAGAGGGAGACACAGAATCTGAAACAGGCTCCAGGCTCTGAGCTGTCAGCACAGAGCCTGATGCAGGGATCGAACTCACAGACCGCGAGATCATGACCTGAACCAAAGTCGGCCACTTAACGACTGAGCCACCCAGGTGCCCCTATTGAATTTTTTAAAAAGCATAAACCTATAACTCAAAAGTCCTTGAACTCTTTCACAGCTCTCAGAAACTACTACAAAAGATTTTATTAGCATATATGTAAAGCAAGTTCCACATGATCATTTTGCCATAGCACACAATCCTATGTGGACAGGATTGCTTTAAAGTCATTCTTTAAGGAAACAAAAGGGATTCAGGGTTAGTCAGGATATCTATACCACATTTAAGTACAAACTTAAAATAGGCCTATATTATGGAGTCTGTAATCCATCTGTTTAGTGGATTCTTTTGACTTTCTACTCTGCGTTTTATGTGAGGCAGAACTGCAAACTGTGTAAATTCTGGGAATACACAAAACTTCATCTTTTAGTGCCTTATGTTTCCTTCAACCACCAATTATTTTAGACAAATATCAGGTAAGGTATATATGAGAGTTGATTACATATGGGAAAATATCCTAAATAGCACCAATGCTCTTCCTGTTCCTTGTTGATCCTTAGTTCATCTTTTTAATGACAAACTTAATGGCAACAAAACTAGAAAAAATTAAGCTAACAATATCTAAACGATATATAATCTTTAAAGCAATAGAATTAACTTTCCATACTATAAACATGTAGTTAAAACTCTAAAAGTGTTTACTAGCACTGTGGGGCTAGGGGGAGAGAATTAGACATTCCATTAAAGCCAGTTGTGAGTGTTTCTATAATTACCACCACCATTATAGTAAAATAATAATCCTTTTCTGTATCCATGTAAAAGCAAACAGGAGGATAGATCCATGTAAAATCAAGCAGTTACAATTTGCTTAGATTTTAATTAGGCTCATTTATGAACTATGTGATTAGAATAATAAAAACATTAAAATAGGGGAATGAGGCAGCATCTTTAGAACAATAAACCCTAGGAATTAGAAATGCAATTACAAGTATTGTAAATGCTGATAAACCTGAAGTTTCTACATCTAAATGTATCAGAACTGAGGCCATGAGAATGGGAATGTTCAAAGTTCTAGAATGAAGGATACTAATACAAATAAAGATGATGAATATTTGAACTTCTATATTATGCACTAAGTCACAAATACGGATACAAACACGATCATCTGTCTTAGCTCAGGCTGCTGTAACTAAATACCATAGACTGAGTGACCTAAGTAGGAATTTCCCCACAGTTCTGGACGCTGGAAGTCCAAGATCAAGTTATCAGGTGATTCCTTTCCTCCATGAGGGCTCTCTTCCTGGCTTGCAGAAAGTTTGTTAGTTCCTCAAATACTGAGTAGAGGGGCACCTGGGTGGCTCAGTCGATTAAGCGTCCGACTTCGGCTCAGGTCATGATCTGGCCATCCCTGAGTTTGAGCCCCGCGTAGAGCTCTGTGCTGACCGCTCGGAGCCTGGAGCTGGTTTCAGAATCTGTGTCTCCTTCTCTCTGACCCTCCCCTGTTCATGCTCTGTCTCTGTCTCAAAAATAAATAAACATTAAAAAAAAAAAATACTGAGTAGAGAGGTCTGGTCTCTCTTGCAGAACTCACTACCTCATCTAAACTTAATTATCTCCCAAAGACCCCACTCATCTCCAAGTACCATCACATTGTGAGTTAGGGCTTTAAGCATTCTGGGGAGACACGTTCAGTCCATGACACCATGGTATAATGGGCCTTTCATCTAACTGTTTAGTCATGTATATAGAGGCCTGGTATGGTAGTACAGGAGGGATGCCGATATCTAGGATGGTAAGACCTGCTGCTGGCCAGCAAGGGAGGAAGATTTGCGCATGGATTTGGAATCACTTAGAAGAGGAGAGACAAAATGTACAACGTACCCACTTTTAGAGACAAACTCTTCAGTGAGACATGAAAGGCCCTCAGCCAAGAGTATTTTATTGGGATGAAGCCATAGAACAGAGATTTTTAATAAAATTCAACTTCTTAATTAGGTCATATCCAGTAAAAATACATGCAAATTTATGGGCTTTCAATGAGCTTGGCAGTAAAACTCTAATCCATCATTTATGGAAGCAACACAATGGTGCAGTGTAGATATATTCATCTCCACTCCATCGTTACAGAACGCCCATACAACCACAGGAAGACTCTGACTTCAAATCATAAAGAGAGTGATTTTGCCCTTTCAGGCAATTTAAATGAAGGTGGGAAAACATGAAGGGAATGCAAAGGGAACTAGAGTCCAAACAGCAACACCTATAGCTCTGATCAGTTGTTAAGCGGACTTGCCTTGAGGGGCAACTTTTTAAATAGATTTTTTTTTCCTAAAAGTGGTAGAGGCATCTTGTAAAAATTTATAGAATATTTTTGATGTCTCTATGGAAAAGCACATTGCAGGGGCGCCTGGGTGGCTCAGTCTGTTAACCATCTGACTCGATTTTGGCTCAGGTCATGATCTCAGGATTCGTGGGTTCAAGTCCCGCACAGGGCTCTGCACTTACAACAGTGCCTGCTTCTCTCTCTCCCTCCCTCCCTTCTCTCTGCCCCACTTACGCACTCTCAAAATAAACTTAAAACACACACACACACACACACACACACACACACACACACACTGCAAAACCAATCTCCGTATACTTGTTGTACATATGCTTCTAACATAATCATGAATGTGATCATATAATCCCCTATTTACTTCAGATTCTGCCCTCACCCCACTTCCTCCCTCCCCTCTGTAGAAGGAAGGAACACACACAAAGTCTTATGCTGACAGAGAAACACAATACCTGTGAGGCTGGACCATAAACACGTAGGACAGGCAAAGGAGTAGGGGAGGGGTTCCTAGAAGTTGGCAGAGACTAAGCTCCTTAGGGACATAGAAGCTATGGAAGGACTCTATAAAAGTTCCCTATGACATCTGCCATGCCTAAAACGCAAAGGAGAGAACTGAGACATCATTTAAGTTTTGAATGACAAGTCTAGCTGCTGAGTGGTTTATGCACTGTTGTGGGAACAAGTGAAAGTAGGAAGTCAAGTTGGCAAATTCCTACATTAGTTCAGACAGGGCTGGAAGCAGGGGATGTGAGTAGAGTGGGTTGCACATTGGAAGGTAGAGTTTATAGGACTTGCTAAAGAGTGGAAGGTCCCACCATTGCGTCTGTTCACACTGTTGATCATACTGCAGTGCTGTTTCTGAATTCTCTGCCTACATATCCAACCTGCCTGTTAATATCCAGCTCAAGTTCCCTCTTCATGGTTCCTCATTAGACCACCCCATGCCACAATAATTTTCTTCAGAACTCACCCTCTTTCCTTTCCAGCATTTCCCCAACTGTTGACAAATCCCAGAAGCCAAAGAACAAGAACCAATAGAGTCCAAAAAATTAACTTGCTGCCATCAGGGAGAATACACCCAAAGAAACCATGAAGTACCTCAAGACAGAAGGACAGAAAGGGATTTTGAAGGGTGGAGTTTAGATAAAATTTAAGTGATACGTTGTTCTGTCTGGAACAACACTAAGCAACCCTGTGTATAAACATTTAGGCTTAGGCTGAAAAGGACTTAGGATCCCATTCATTCAGAAACTACAATTTTGGAAAATTCGCAATTTTGTGTTCAAAAGCCCTTTTTCTGAGACTCTGAATATGGGTTGAAAAAAAAATCAAAGGTGATTGTGTGTATCAAAGTGAGCCAAATAACGGAACTCTCCCAAACAAGAAGAGGATATTCTATTCTCACATAGGATAGAATTCGAAAGAGCAAAATTTACAGTCATTTAGGATTTTAGATGGTTAACACTTAATAAATAAAAGTGGTTTTGAGAGATACACACTGAACTATTGAACCCTGGTATTCAATGAGCAATTATTGGTTATCTTTTTCTGGACGGAAAAGGAAAGGGGTGTTGATTTTTCTCAGGATTTTAAAATTGTGAATATATTTTAATTTTACAGATGATCTAACAGGAAATTAAGAAACATGGAGATATACTAGGAAGTTGGGTGCTGTATCACTGGAGACATGAACTTGTGACGTTTATCCACAGACCGCTGTGGATATATATAAAGTTTCCCAGAATTCCTGGTCCATTTGGTGATCACCAGTCTATCATGTACATTAGTTTCATACAGCTGCTGTAGCATTACCACAAACTTGGTGGCTGAAAACAACGGCAGTTTATGGTCTCACAGTTCTGGAGGCCAGAAGTCCAAATGTCAAGTTGCCTGCAGGGCTGTGCTCCCTTCGAGGCTCTAAGAGATTCTGGTCCTTGACACCTTCTAGTGGCCCTCAGCATCCCCCGACTTACTGCCACCTCTGTCTGCTCTGTCACCACATTTATTTCTATGTAATCTTTGTCCTTATGTACTAGCTTCAAAACTATTTCAAAACTTTCTCTGTCTCTCTAAGGAAACATAGAATTAGTGTGGGTTGGTTTTTGCTTTGTTTTTTGATAGAGAGCAAGTGAGAGAGAACGCGCAAATGTGTGCATGAGAGTCAGGGAGGAAGAGAGGCACAGAAGGAGAGGCAGAAAGAGAATCCCAAGCAGCCTATGTAGGGCTCAGTCTCACAACCATGAGATGGTGACCTGAGCTGAAATCAAGAGTCAGGACTCTCAACCAGCTTAGTCACCCAGGAGCCCCAGGATCATATTTAGAGCCCAAGCCAGGATAAACTCTTCCTTGCAAGGTCCTTAATTTCACCCCATCTTTTTCCATAGAAGATTTACACTTTGCCAGAGCAGGTAAGATTCAGATTCTGGGGACTAGGATGTGGACAGATCTTTGGGAAATTATGTAGCCTACCACATGTTTTTTGTGTTTTGTTGTTATTGTTTATGAATTAGAAGTGTAATCATTGAGCTTCTTGAAGTTTATACTTTTACTATTTAAAATGGTAATTTGATCACATGTTATCCTAATCAGTTTTCCAAGAATACATTGCATCCACAGTTTTAAAACATGTATTAGATCTCAAATGCTTATTGTTAATCTGTTAATACATTTCCCAAATACACAGAACAAACACTTCCCAATTAATACAATTGGCAATTACACAGTTCTTAATACGAAGCAATGTCCTTTTGTTCTGGTTCACAGCTCTATACACTGAAAGCTTATTGTTTAAGTGATGAAGCACCTGTTTTACACGTTTTTAACAATGGTTTCTTTCATTTATATCCAGCACAGGGTCAATAATGACTCCTTCCACATCTTATTTATTTTGGGACCAGAGCTGAAGAACAACCACAATTAGGAACATCCTAATCTTGTGGTAGAAGAAAGAGGCAGACTAGCAAAATAATTCCAAAAATTTCTACTTGAAAGTGACACACAGCACTTCTACTTGCATTCAATCAATCAAAACATGCAATGGGGCCAATCTGGATGTACATAGGGCCAGGGTATTGGAAAGAGGAGGGAGGAATAGTATAATCTTCCCACAGGCAGATACCACACATTTTTGGAACACCAACTCAACCATATCTAGCTCCGGGCCATTTGTCCTATCAAGAGCAAAAGATACTGGTATTTCTTCAAAAAAACCTTGTTCGTATAGCTTTTGCCGTTTAATGCATTTTTTCTGATTATCGATACGTTGGCCCAATTGCCTGGGTCATGGCAGATTTGCTATGCTACCTTACAAAAATAAAGGAAACGTGGAATACCACTTCTTGATTAGTATTTTTTTTAGTATTTATTTTGGAAGAGAGAGAAAGAACGCAATACTCTGAGCAGAGGAGGGAGAGAGCGAGAGAGTGAGAATGAATCCCAAGCAGGCTCCAGCTGTTAGCACAGAGCCTGACTTGGGGCTCGAGACCACGACCTGACAGACCACGACTTGAGCTGAAATCAAGAGCCGGACGCTTAACCAAGTGAGCCACCTGGGTGCCCCTTGATTCGTGTTGTGAAAGAAAAAATCCATGGTATAGAACGTTTAGTAGTAATTTCACCCTATCAAAATGTCACACACATGCCCCCTATTTTGTCCACTAGATTTCCTCTCATCCAATGTATTTAGCACTCAGAAGTCCCAAATTGGTGGGGACATTTTTCATGTTTTCACATTTTTGTTCCCTCTACCGTTCTTTAATCTTATCTTTAGCTCCTACAATTTTATGTGAGGCAATAAACACATGGGGGAAAAGAAAATTATTAAAAGAATCTCATAAAACCTAGGTCATTAACTGAGGAGCACCATTGTGGCAGGTTACAGTTCCAGTGATGGAAGATGTAATTAAAAAAATAATTCAAACCTATAACACATTGGTAGAAATCTATTTCTCTCTGACCAACTTACCACAGATCAATAAATATTCACCAGCCACCTGTGGATACATATTACAGAAGTGTACTTCTAAACACCAGAGACATCACAGCAGGATTGCTTAATACAGTAGCTTTTTCTAAGCCTCTACAGTGTAGCACAGCAGGGGATTTTAGTCCAGGTAAGAAGGAAGCAGAAAAAATTGCAAATGCACTATTAATCCCCACAGACCATGAATTTCTGGTTAACAAAAGATAGATTACGCTAAGTGTTCTTCAATCAAGGGTCATATTTCTAGCCAAGTAGCCCCTTTGGTCAAACATGACACTAATCCTCTCTAGTCCAAAGGCACCACAGGCCTTTTGGTGACCAGAAGGAAACAGTATTTTCCAGGTGCTATTTTTTTGTAGAGCAATTTGGGGGAGAATGGTAATTGAATTTATCCTAAATTTTACAATTCAAGAGTGAACATATCTACAATGTTTTTTATCCATTTCAGGATATTTCCCAAACATTAAGTCAGAACGAACCATTATCTACAGTGTTCAGATTCCTTCTAGGCAAGATGAATGAGACAGGGTAAGACAGAAGACTGTAGGAGAAAGACCTAGAAGACGGTTGGATTTAAGCTTGATACAGAGCAAAAATAGTTAACTAATATTAGTTAACTAATACTTAACTAAAGCCAATACTTAGCTTTAGTTAAGTATTAGTTAAGATTTAGTCAACACTTAACTAAATCTTCAGTCACAATAATAGAAGTGAAAATTCTGTAACAAGGAAGTAGATAATTTTGTTCCACTCGAATATTAAAACAAACAAACTACAGGACATAATCTTTACTTCTGGGCATGGTATTTGATGAGAAATACAGAAAGGCAGCCCAGAGTTGAGAAAGAATTACTAAACCCTTCGAGAATTTTTAGTTTCCATGTATAATAAGTCACTATTATGATCCTTGTGCAGTTAATGCCCTGATTATTACAAGCTGTCACTCAAACATACACAGAAAATAGGCCAGAGGAGACAAACACCATTTCTCCACTTGCAAACTTGCTTTCAAAATATACTCTAACCACATATGGAACAATACGACGTTAAGAGGACAATTGGCTGTGGAAACGCAATCACACAAAATATTAGTCTTGTCATTGATAGTCTTGCTATCCCAGAGTCCTTGAGTTTCTGATGTATGCCTTGCTTCGTCTATTCCAACATTGTGTGGCCAGTTGAATTTGCTTTTTCTGCTTTTAGCCCTTCCTACAATCCCCGGCTCTCCTTTAATAGGTGCTCAATCTTGTGTTCTCTGAATTGGATCCCTCATCTATGTACATTTATAATTCTACTTCTAAAATGGGGAGTCTGTTAAGTTTTAATTTCAATCTTTCTTCTAACACCATTACTGAGAAATCTTTCCCAACTTTCAAAATCAGAAAGGCTATTTTCCTCTTTGGTTTTCCAGGCCCCTACTTCTAAAACCCTCATCTCCTTCATGTTGCATGCATCGTACCTCCTTTAAACCTAACATTATTCCCATTTCTTAAGTGAGAAAATAGGTCTGGAAAAGCTCAGTGGCTTGGCCTGAGAGAGCACAATTAAAGCTCTGTCTGGCAATCAAGCCCTTGTCTGACTCCATAAACCATATGGAGTCACTATGTCCACATACATAGGGAAAACAATTCTCAAGCTATCTCCATAGGTCCCAATATGAACTTTGTAGTTTTTCTTCAGAAAAGGTTTAATGAAGGCTTTCTTTTTTTTTTTTTTTTTTTTTTACCATATAGGGAGATGGGGAAATAAAGATAGGAAGGAGTTATTAACAGCCCCTGATAACTTGGAAATGAAGATGTTGAAAGTTCATTCCACAGCATTATCAACTTGCTTCAGGAAGAAAAAAAAAGAAAAGAAAAAAGAGAGGTCTTGGTGACAGTTTAATTTTTTTAAGTTCACTTTATTTAGAGAGCAAGAGAGCGAGAGCATGTGTACAAGCAGGGGAGAGACAGAGAGAGACAGAGACAGAGAGAGAGAATCCCAAGCAGGTTCTGCATCATCAATGCAGAACCCGATGTGGGGCCAAACCCACAAACCACAAGATCTTGACCTTAGCAGAAACCAAGAGTCAGATGCGCAACCAACGAAGCCACCCAGGCACCCCTTATTGACAGATTCTGAAGCAGCCTTAGAAGAACTCACAAGAAAACAGTGGGGTGGGGGGAATGTGGATTCACTAGGATAAACTTATCTAATCCCTGGTACTCAGTGTGGCCCATGAGCACTGGTGTCAGCACTGCATCAGTGAACACAGCTATTCAGTTCTAACTGAACACTTGTCTGTTACTAAGGATCATGTGAGGTTAGTGAAAAGGAAGGGAGATCCTTGTATACAACCGCATTATAGTACTGTTTCTGGATAAATAATGGTATTAGTTTGAAAATTTTAAATTGCTAATGGAAAAAACAAAATCTAACACTCCTGAAATTCAGTATGACTGTTGACTCTACTTCTTGTGTTTCAAATATTGCCAAGTGTCAGTTTACTCCTTGCCTCGTATTTTTTATACCCAGCACCAGTTTCAAAAGAAACAAGAGACCTTGATTCTCCTGGTTCTAATTGGTTCTTCCAAATAAACAAGTTTAATAATATTTATGATTGTGTTAAATGAAAGTAAAGAACACATTCTAAAAAGTCCCCTGGCCATACATTTAAGCTCAATATTGACTAGAAATTTCTATAGACTATCACATAATATATCAGTGTGAACCTTTCATCAAGAAGTTCACTACAGATTAAGGTTTTGCCGAACTGCAAGGTTGGCATTCAAATTTGCCAATGAGGTTTCTAGTTAGATTGGAGGCATTTTCAGGAAATTTATTTTTTCTGCCTTTAACACTGAAGTCAATTTCCAAAGTTAGGCCGTGTAGAATACACACTTGCAATCATGTAATATCCACTTGGATTCTTACTCAAAGTATTCTTCATTTATTTATATTTTCCTCCTTTATAAAATGCCAGTGTACAATATTGAACAATACCTTAATGTAAAAGTTTACATTTGACATGTGACATTTTTAAGGGTCAATTTCACTTTAAAAAAAAAAAATTCTCCCTTAAAGAAGTTGTATCCTTAGCTGAAGTCCATGTAGAACTTTTTATCAGTATTCTTAGTCGTGCAAAGTCTCAGCCACAGAGCCTTTAATACATGCTATGGACAAACTTACACTCAGACTTGTTAAACTTCATGTATTTGGAGTCATGAAAACTTCTCTTTACATGATCTCAAAGTGAAAAGCAATCAGTGTTTGAAATGAGCTAAAATTTTGACCTAGAGGTTTTGGTCAAACAGTGCAAACTCATGAACATCCACGAAAGGTCTCCAGAGATTTTTTTTTTTTTTTAAGTAATCTTATCAGCTGAAAAGAGTGCAAAGATTCTCAAACCAAACTCCTTTCCACGTTGAAAATGCCCATTTTCACTAGAAGTAACCATGTCATTCCCGCTTTGTAAGTACTAGAGAAATCCAAAGTGAATGTGAAAGGCTAATCTTGCTCATCAGCAACTTTCTACTAGAAAATAAACTGAGCTGTATGTCAACGGTGCATACCTTTACTTCAATCACCTAAGATTATGAAACTGTACTCAGGAACAAAGTGCCAGCAAAGTCCTTTATGTCCTCTGTCATTTCAATAACTGAATTAAGACTAAGAAGGACTACCAACCAAGTATGAAATCCACAGGATTCAACCTTGCTCATTGTCTTTAGATTATTTCCAGTCTAAACACCACTGATCTTTTTCTTTTCATCCCTTAAGACCATTGTTCTACAACTTTTCTTTTCTGGCTTTAAAATACTCTGTCCGTGGGATGCTAAAAGCTAAGCTTAACCATCTTCCAAGTTGTACCTCTAACCACTCATTTTCAGTAGTCTATACTCACCTCAGAAACTTGACCTGCTAGTATTACTTAGTAAAACAGTGAACATTGTAAACAGCCGAATAAACACTCTGGGCTTTGAGAGCCAAATGGTCTGTTACAACTACTGAAACTCTGCAGTCTTATCACAAACGCAGCTGTAGATCATATGCAAGCAAATGAATGCTGTGTTCCAATGAAACGTCATTTATAGAAGTAGGCAGCAGGCCAAACTTGACCCACACTGTATTTTGCCAACTCCCACTCTTGCCAAGCACACTGTACCACAAACAGAACTTGCCTACTTATCCAAATGCTTGATGTACTCCTAGATACTTATTAATTCCCCTAGGTAATCCCTCCAGTGAAATATTGCTTGAAATTTCTTTCTCTCCCCTTTCTCTTCCAGCTCTTCCTGGACTATCTGAAATCAGGAGAAGCACTCTTATCACTAAGTTGTACTAATAGTTTTATTATATAAATATATAATTCTCATACCAGTAATGGGCAGATTTCACATACATAGATATTATATAGATGTATGGGCATTTTGAATCAGCAGAACCAAATCCTCTCACCTTTACCACTGACATTTTCCTTAGGCAGATAATCGATCTCAAATGTTTTCTGCATCTATGTTTAGATTCCCATTTCCCTTTATCTTCTGAATATAGAATCACCAAGTGCTATAATTTCTATTAGCCTAATAACCATATCCCTTTCTGTAGATATTGGCCCCTCCTCCCAGGTGACTTATTATCTTCTGTGATGCCACTGGTTGAATCTTAGCTGGTGCTTACCTACTCTACTAGAAGCACATGCATGGCCAAGTTTATTCAGCTGCTTATAAAGGGAGGAAATTTTATTTTTTGGTCTGTGCCATCCTTTATCTTTTTCAATCACATTTTCACTCTTAATCAGAAATATGTTTCCCTTTCCTAGTGAATATTCCAATGGTCTCTGGAGATCTCATATTCCATATGTAGTACATTCTTGAACTACTGTCATATTAAAATTCCCTATCTATATGTGTAGCATTATTTGCTTAATTGGAAGTATAAGAGTAGGTAAGGAATGAGCATAACATACCACTAAGGTTTTGTGTTTTTCAAATGAGGGCCTTTAAGGTCTTTTATGTAATTTTTTTTAAGAGATACTATCCTAAGAAACTCAGTATTGGGGAAAAAAAGATCATATGGATTACACAGCAATTGTGCAAATTAAGAATATGTATATGTGTTTTAGGAGGACCAAAACAAATATAATAGAAAGTCAAAGTGGCAGTTGCCAGGGATAATGGATGGGAGAAATGAGTAAACATTGTCAAAGGATACAAAGGATACAGTTGTTGGATGAATAATTCAAGGGATAGAATATACAGTATAGTAATTACAGCCGACTATATTGTGTGTTTGAAAGTTTGGAGTAGATTTTAGGAGCACCTGGGTGGCTCAGTCAGTTAAGTATCATTTTCTTGATCTCAGCTCAGGTCTTGATCTCAGAGTCCTGAGTTCAAGCCCCACACTGGGGTCTGCACTGAACGTGAAACCTACTTAAAACAAAAATTAAAAATTTAAAGTTTCACCACACACACAAAAGTAATAATTATGTAAGGTGACAAATGTGTTACCTAATCTTATTGTAATCTTTTAACAATATGTATGTATATAAAAATCACAACATTGTATACATTAAAATAATATTATAGGTCAGCTGTATCTCAATAAAGCAGAAATAATTTTTTTAATCCTATTTGGAACATTGTCTAAGAGAAGACAAAAGAGTGACAAATGGGGATAAAGAATAATTAAACGAGGGGCGCCTGGGTGGCGCAGTTGGTTAAGCATCCGACGTCAGCCAGGTCACGATCTTGCGGTCCGGGAGTTCGAGCCCCGCGTCAGGCCCTGGGCTGATGGCTCAGAGCCTGGAGCCTGTTTCCGATTCTGTGTCTCCCTCTCTCTCTGCCCCTCCCCCGTTCATGCTCTGTCTTTCTCTGTCCCAAAAATAAATAAACGTTGAAAAAAAAATTTAAAAAAAAAGAATAATTAAACGAATTGCAGAGGTTCTGTGCCTGATCAATACTAATATCCAGGAACTGAAGAGTGGGATTAACTCAGCCCTGGGCACCTAAGGTTAAAAATACATAAATAAAAACTAAATTTAAAAGACAACAAACTTGACCAAACAAAAATGTGCTTCATTTTCTAGAATGATCCATTAATCAAGTAATGGGCTTTAATTTTTCTTTAAAGTTAGAAAGACATTGCTATTGTTATTAAATAGAGACTAGGTTTTTTTGTTTGTTTTTTTTTGCCAGAATGGCATATCGCTATTAGTTGTTACTTGAAAGAAACCTACCACTGGGACAGCCTATGGAAATGCAATTAAGAACCATTGGAGATATCAAGAGACCAAATGCATACAGAATATAAATGGACTATAAAGATTTACAAGGAAATGGTCCCATAGAGGGAGTCTAGTGACACATAACCACCAGAGCTCAGCCTTTAAATGACTTCTAATTTTTTACCAGAACTCTAGGATGGAATTAATTTCATGTAAATTGCTGCAAAACATCTATTTTGTGTTATAATTTGTACATCTGACACTACATATCAATTTTTTTTATGTATTTAAACATTTAAAACAACTGAAGAATTATTAAAGGAGACCTGCTAGGAATTATTAGAACTCTCCCAATGCACCAACTGCAGGGCTGTGGATGGTACAACTATTAGGATGGACTCCCATGGCTTCAACAGGAGCTTTGCTGAAATGAGAACCACATCCCACACTCACGTTTGTTCCCCTAAGAGAATTTGTATTATTTGTAATCAAGCACCTCCAGGAAATGGCTTGTTAGAGTGTCCTCAAATAACCATTCATCTTTGTAGTAACAAATGATTGGTCATGAGAAGTCTATAATCTTACAACCGGAGATTAAAATTTAAAAATAGAAAGAAAGAGGGGATGGGCCAGTAGAAGTCTACCAGGACTGCCATTCCAAAATACCACCAACTGAGTGGTTGAACAGTGAGATTTGCTTTCTCATAATTCCAGGCACTGGAAGCACAAGCTTAAGGTGTCAGCACATTTGGTTTCTTCTGAGCTTGCACATAGCCATCCTCCGTGTCCCCATGTGGGCTTTCCTCTGTGTGCTCACATCCCTGTTGTACTGTGTAGGTCCTAATTGCCTCTTCTAATGACAGCAGTTAAACTAGATTAGAGTCCCCCTTGATGATTAGCATCATTTTAATAATTTCTTCTTTGAAGGCTCTATCTTTAAATACAGTAACATTCTAAGGTACTGGAAAAGTTAGGGCTTCACCATGTAAAATGTGGGTAGGGGACACAATTCAGTCCATAACAGAGAAGAACTAACAAAAGGAAGAAACCTGAAGCCATTAAGGAAAATGCAATGATTTTATTTGTGGAAATTGGCCAAATAGGACTAGGAAATAGTAACAAACTGTCTAGAATAATTTCTTCATGATGAATTCAGCCACTTACTTCATGGATATACCTTGTTATTAAAATAAAGACTACATATAGCATGGTCTTCATGGGCTGCACTATCAGATTAACTCTCTATTATTTCTCCCTATACCCTCTCCCATCTTAAATTCAAGCTACACTGTGTGTCTTTCCATTCTTAAACAGACCATGCTTCCTTCTTCATAGGATCTTTGTTAGTGCCATTCCTTCCACTTGGGAGTATCACGTAGTCATTCATCATTCTTATTTTCAATGTCACATCCTCTAACTTTCACTTGTGTGTCTGACCTCAATCGAGTTTCCTTGTTAGCTCTTCTACAGCAAGATAACTTTTCATTTATAGTAACTATTACAGTTTACACGTTTATTTGTATGCATATATTTCAGTGAGAGCTAAATTGTTCTAACTCAAGAAAATGATGGACTGTTCTAATACAAGCTATCACTTACATGGCATTTATTGTCTGAGATTTTTTATGTGTTCATTCACTTAATTCTTGTAACAACTCTGCAACATATTTAAAGTTGATAGTACCATTCATATTTTATGAATGGGAAAACAGCCACAGAAATTTTCTATAAATTTCTTAAGGTCATCTACTTAGGATAGTACTGGATCTTAAACCCAGGTAACTATGGTTTTATAGTTTGTCCTTCACCAATATCCTATTCCCTGCAATATACTCATTAATTCGGGGTCACACCATTCCTCTTACATATCTCAAAAGGTCTTCAGTTATGAGGATATCAAAAACCAAAATTTTTGAAGTTCAATAGGGTTAAACAAATCACAGTAGAGCAGAGAAAATCATGCTACTTTTCTCTCCATGAAACTAAGGCAAGATCCAGCTCTTCTAACTCCATAAAATACTGTTGGTGAGCCATAAACACATAAGGTATTAGGACTCCAGCAAGAGTCTTCTATTGGGGCGGGGGGGTGGGGAGTGAAATCAGACCAAACCCTGCTCTAAATAACTGCAGCTGGCACATAAAGGAATCAAAAAAGGGTACACTGTTTGATGATCCAAATGATTACTCAATCCAAAATTGAGGCCAATTTTGATATCTTGTAAAACACATACAAATACATACCAGTTAGCAGTAAATATCTACTAATCTATTCTTTACAGATCAAAAATATTCTTTGGACTAGAAAACAATTTTTGATTCCTTTAGGAACTCCACTATTTACTCTGAAAAAGCAGAGTGTAATGGTTAAGATACCAGATTCTAGAGCCAAATTGGATGGATTCAAATGAATAACTAGTTGTGTGACCTCAGGAAAATCAGTTAAATGCCTCCAGAATATAGTATACTAACATTTGGTTTGGTAGTAAAGTTTAAATAAGTTACTATGTATGAAATTCTTAAAATAGCACCTAGAACACTAAGTGCTCTTGATGTTAAGTATTCTTTTATTCCCTGATCAAGGAAGTTTGATTCCTTGAGTTCATATAATTTAGGATTTAACAACACTGTAGATTATTCATGTGGGAGTTATTTTTGAGAACAGTCACAAAGAATTTCAGTTCACTTAGAACTCGAGAGTTAAGGTGGTACCAAGTCATAAAACAAGGCACAGATCTCACAGTTTCATGCTTCATGTAGAATGTGCTAAGATCCTCCCACTGAACCTCAATGTCCAGTATAAATAATATTCTGCACATCCGTTATTTGTTCATTTACCTTACTATATTCCTACTTCTCATGAGCCATCAACCCACATATGCAGATACTGTTTTGGATGCAAGAATTTCCACAGGGTATAACAGAAAAATAAGCCTATGGCTATTACAGATGGCTCTTGGTCTATGACTAGAATACATCTAGTTAGGGGATCCAAAAATGTTTAACAATTCATCACTTTGCCCAACCAATAACTTGGTTACTTTTAAGTTTTATATTTTTCGTGTTTTCTATATATTTTTTAATGGAAATGGTTTTGAAAGTAAAGAAATGGAATAGATGGGGAGGAAAGGAATTAAAGAGCCAATGCAAAAAGAAAAAATCCTCAGGAGAGAAAGAAAAAATGTTGTAAGATGAGCAGAAACCCAACAGAAGCAGGGTGAGAGTCTTAAAACTAAACAATTATTTCAGGTAACTGTTAGCAACACGATTGAGATACAACTAAAAATATACAGATTTCAGCAAGTTGGGGGGGGGGGGGAAAGTCTAGCTAGTTCTAAAGACAGATGACTAAGGAATAAGATTAATTGTTCAAATGTAATTAAGTAAATAGCAATCATAAGCATGTGTAAAATCTAGTACCAAGTAGCAGAATGGAAGGGAGAGTCAACGACTACGGAAGTGTCAGCAATGTTTCCAACCCTTAGCAACTTCCATCTAGTGGGTAAGACACATACACATAATTCTTGACATAGGACTTCAGTTTATTTTCATTTCTTTTTGCCCTGATTTCTATTATTCAATTTGGAAAATATAAATATAGCATAAGGGGAAAAAAAAACTTTTGAAGTTCAGAAGCCTAATACTGATAAGTGTAAGTAACAAGATTGGCCAAAAAAGACAGCAAATGTCAAAAGGGATGAGGGGGAAAAATTCATCTTTATGATGTCTGTTAAAAAAAAAAAATCTAACATTTGACATTTGAAATATTAAAAATGGAAAAATTGAAAAACAAAAATAAAGTACTGCAAAGGGAAAAATACACTTTTAAATGATAAAAATCTCCCAACAAATTGAGAAATTAAAGAGATTACAAGATACCTATGTGTAATATTAATACCAAAAGTCAACTGCATTTTCATATGTTAGTGAAAACATCACCAAGGTAAAACAGAATTATGGAAGGTGCCTAGGAATAAATCCAGTGAAACATAGAATACTAAAAAGTTTTTAAAGAAACAATGTGTGAATAAAAATGACTAATATACCCCATATATTGGGATAACATAAAAGAACAGCTAAATAAAGAGGTAGCATAACATGCTCATCAGTTTTAAGACTATCAGAATGAATTCAAGTCTATATTATCTACACATCTAATAGAATTATAAACAAAATCCCAACAGGGTTTTTGGGGAAGCTATATAACAAATGATACAAAAATTAATGTAGAAGAACTCAGATTTATTGAATTAGAATACAGTCTTGCTATACCAGATATTAGATCTATATTGTTACTCAACTGTAGTAAGGTCTATATTATGAATGTTTAACACTAACCAATGAAACAGTATACAAATTGATACACATCTTCTTTAGACACTTGTATTGCAAAGTTGATATTTCAGTTTGCTGCAGCCAGTATGGATGATTCAACAAATAGTCCTTATACAATTTATTAGTCACATGAGAAAGTGAAATTAAATTCCTATCTCACATCTTTATATTTTTATTTTAGATTTAGAGAGAACATGAGTGGGGGAGAGGGGCAGAGGGGCAGCGGTGACAGGGGTGGGGGGAGAGAGAGAGGGAGAGAGGGAGGGAGAGAGAGAGAGAGAGAGAGAGAGAGAGAGAGAGAGAGAGAGAGAGAGAGACCCAAGCAGGCTCCATGCTCAGTGTGGAGCCCAGCACCCAACACTCAATCCTGTGACCCTGGGATCATGACCTGAGCCAATACCAAGAGTCAGATGTTCAACCAACTGAGCCACCATGCACCATCCCCGTGGCCCTCAATCTCATTTTATACAAAAACCAACCACAGATGCTATTATACAGCACAATAACTAAGATAGCATGGTATTGGTACAAGAACAGAGAAATAGATCAATGGAGTAAAAACTTAAGATCCATGTGTGTATGGATATTTAAGAGAACCATGGCACTGCATATAGTTGGTGAAAGAACAAGCTTATAAAAAGTTATTCTGTGATAAATGGATATTCACATGGGGTGGGGAATAAAAGCTGATTTCTATTTCAAATACATGAAATCAGTTGCAAGTGAATTCAGATATAAATGTGAAAAGCAATATACCTAAAAGTTATATATATATTTAATATATAGGATATATAATCAATACATAATACAATATAACTATTGACAAGTTATTAATCTGGATAAGAAAGCATTAATCATTAAGAAATAGGGAAGTTTGCCCAAATTGAAGTTAAATTTTATTCATCAAAAATACCATAAAGAAATTTAGGGACAAATCAAGGTGTGGTAGAAAACTTACTTGCAACAGATATACTGGTGAGACTTACATCTGACATGTTTAAAGACAAAAAGCAAACCAAAGACAACATCTCACTAAGAATAACCAAGGGATGGGGAGCCTGGGTGGCTCAGTCGGTTAAGCACCTGACTCTTGATTTCAGCTCAGGTCATGATCTCACAGCCAGTGGGATGGAGACCCACAACCGGCTCTGCTCCAACAGTGCAGAGCCTGTTTGGGATGCTCTCCTTCTGCCCCTCCCCTGTTTTCTGTCTCAAAATAAGTAAACAAACATTAAAAGGAATAACAAAGGATATGAACAGATAAAAGAAGAACAGGGAGCAATAAGACCTCTAATACAGTGCTGGAGATTGGCTGGTATTTTAACTTTGGAAAGGGGTGACATTCAGTTTCATTCTTCTGTACTTTTCATGACAAACACAACTATGTTCATCACAATACATGTACAATAATAAACATACCAAGCATTTCCCTGATATCTCTGTTATGGTTAATATTGTGAGCCAGCTTGTTTAGGCCACATAAGTAAGGAATCTTTGGCCAAACACCAGTCTAGAGGTTTCTGTGAAGGTACTTAAATGTGGCTAACATTTAAATCAGACTTTACGGGGCACCTGTGTGGCTCAGTCTGTTAAACATCTGACTTCAACTCAGGTCATAATGAGTTTGTGAGTTTGAGCCTCGCGTCAAGCTCTGTGCTGACAGCTAGGAGCCTGCTTCAGATTCTCAATCTCTCTCTCTCTCTCTGGCTCTCTCTCTCTGCCCCTCCCCCATTTGTGCACGTGCTCTCTCTATATATATAAACACTAAAAATAAATCAATAAATCAGACTTTACATAGATTACTCTCCATAATATGAATGGCTCTTAACCAATCAGCTGAAGGTCTTAAAAGAAAAAAAATCAAGATCCCCAAAAAGGAAGTAATGCTATCTCGAGATCACATTTAGATTCAAGACTACCACATTAACTCTTCCCTGTCCTCTCTAGCCCATCTGCTGGTGGGCCTGCAGATTTGGGGCTTATGAGCCACCACAATCACATGGGCTAATTCCTTAAAATCTCTCCTATAGAGGAGTATGAATACATAACACAAACACCCTCTTGGTTTTGTTTCTCTAGAGAACTCTAATACAATCTCCAAACTGGCAACAATTCACCATTTAGATGCCTATAAACATTAGATAGCTAGATTGAGAGTCCTATAATGGAGTACTGAATCTCAATGAACATGAAGTAGTCCTAGTGAAACATGAATTTCACCAAGTGATGAATCCAAAGAAGCCAAATACAATACCATATAGGATATGGCTCAAAAGGTAAGTAACCCACAATTTCAGCATCTAGAGATGTGTTTTTAAGTGAATAAGTAAAACAAGTGGCGACAATTGTCGACAGGTAATGGTTATCTTTGGAAAGAAGATAGACAAACTGCAAAGGGGCACCAAACAAGCCTTCTGGGGGATCAGGTTTCTTGACTTAGATAGCTCAATTATTTCAAAACAAAGCCTGGATAATAGTCACCTATTTTCGAGTTTCTGGTGTGTTTTATTTTATAGTAAACGTGCATTAGCAAACGAGTGAGAAACAGATTCAGAAGTAGGAGAATGAGAGCACACATACATATGCTGGTAATAGTCTAGTTTTTAGATTCTGTTTTAGATCCCAACTCCATCAGGCGTTAACGTGGAAACTTAATTTGCTACTAGCAAGATCTCATGTTTTGACTTCTGGCTCATTCTACAAAGCTGAAAAGCAAGAGAACAGATTAGACTGGCTACTTTTCCCAACCTGGTGATTGAGGACCCTGCAGAGCCAGATGTTGAGAAATCATTAGTTCTTGCCATGATAGCAGTATCAGCCTGCATACAAGACTGAGCATTTGGAATGATCCATTTGGAATGATCAGTCTGTGCTATTTGCAGGCCATGTAAAAGCTGAGAAGAGTCAAAGCAATGATCCAAGAACACAGTATCTGGAACTGATCACATCCTGAATACCTGTTTCAGCCTTCTGCAGCCAATTCATCACCCAACACTGCTGTAGCCATATGGTTTTGCTAACAGTCTTACCCTTAACTGATTATGGTGCTGTTCTAGAAGACACTGATAATACTGAAGACCTTTTATGAGAAACTTAGCCTGATCCAGAGTGGCAGATTAGAATCACATAGATGTGGCTTCTAAAACAGGCCAAGGGTACAGCAAAGAATATACTGTCAAGTTCCCTGTACCCTGGTAGCCAAACAATTATTGTGATCAGCTCAACCCTATTTTCTCCTATTAGAAATATTCTATTTATAACACTCTCAACGCCAATTCAATGGATACCTTTTCCTGAGACCAAAGAGCATCTTCTAGAATTCCTACTCATTCAACCCTGCAATCTTGCTTTATAATCATTGTCCTTATGCTGCTTTTTAGAAATCGGGCATTTGAATCCCTATGAACAAAATCACAGTATGTTTTTTAAATAATAAGATGAAAAAAATGACTGATAAGGAATATAAAGTCTATAAAATGGCCTAAACACTAAGAAGCACATGTGTGGACAATTTTTTGGCTTGTGAAAAATCACAGATCAAACTTTCAGCTGATGTGCAAAACCCAGGCCACCTATATACGTACACATGCAGTCTCCAAGTGCCTTTATTGGTTAAAATGTGGTTGCTGTCCTAAGGCTCTTTACACTTGATGTTTGGGGTCTTAAAAATACCACATCACATGATTTTAAGATTGAATCTCTCCTCTGCTTAAGGATACTAGAGTCCTAATGTATCTAACCCTCTACCCCCTTATGAATGTCCAAATGATGCCAGGCCTCTTTAAGAATTGTAATCTCTGATAAATGGACCAAGGGGTCCACTGACATCTGCATTAGTGATGCTAAAAATGAATCCTGTTGATAAATACAACATTAAAAAGTATTCTATTTTTGAGAGAGAGACAGAGCATGAGCATGGGAGGGGCAGAGAGAGGGAGACACAGAATCTGAAGTGGGCTCCAGGCTCTGAGCTGTCAGCACAGAGTCCGATGTGGAACTTGAATTCACAAATGGGGAGATCATGACTTGAGCCAAAGTTGGACACTACCAATTGAGCCACCCGGGTGCCCCAGAATACAGTTTTTAAATCCATTTTAGTGTTTTACTTAAAAGTCAAAAAGATTGGGACATAGTGAATTTTAAGAAATTTTAAAGCTGTTCTATCTAGTTCAAAAGTGATAGAATAGTCTAAAATATCTCAACCCATCTACAGTTCTTTTGTCCTCTTCCAACCCGTAGCACACATACGCCCACCCTTCTTTACACATTGAAACACCCATATTCTAGGCAGATAGGCAGGCTTGTTGCAACTCTGATTTTGCAAGGCAGGGAGAAGCTGCTAGAATCTGCTGCTCTCAAGAGTACATTCAGTAAACAGATGAAGCCAGGTGTCCTGGGAAAGAAAGGGAAGCATCACAGATGGAAGAGGTAGGAAAGTTTTCTGGAGTCTGAAAAAGAGATGGAGAGCAGAGGAAAAGCATTCCTGCTCTAGAATTCATTACTAGGTTTCCCAACTCCTGAGAATATTTCTATAATGCCAAATATGACACAAAGCCTAATTAAAAAAATTAAACTGAAGAAGAATCTAGATCTGGTTCTCTTCCATTTGTCAGTGAACAGTTTATGCCCGGGAACAGCAGGACACTTGGTGGACCTGGTATCCTTGCCCTGCTGAGGAAGGAAATCACCAAAGCCCAAGCATACCCTATATGAAATGCATGTACATCTCCCATAGCTGCTCATGAAACATCTATTATTGTTCCCCCACCCCCTTAAGTTCTTACCTTTTTCTCCACATGTCTATCATTTTAATTATCCCCCATCATCACTATATTAACCTTTAGGAGTCCAGGAGTCCTGAAGCCATTCAGGGCATTTTCCTGGTTTGATCCTAAGAGCCAATTCTTAGTTATTGCAATACCTGAAGCACTTCAAGGTCTTTACATTCTGTTATTTCTCAACCTAATGTTAACTCCCTAGGAGTGCTGCTTATCACTAGTTTTCCTCAGATGAGGTTCAGTACAGTGAACGGACTCACCCAAGACCTAAAACTTAGAAGGTGGGGGAGCCCAGGGGGCTCAGTCAGTTGAGTAACTGACTCTTGATGTTGGTTCAGGTCATGATCTTGCAGTTTGTGGGCTAGAGCCCTGCACTGGACTCTGTACTGACAGCGTGGAACCTGCTTGGGATTCACTCTCTCTCTGCCCCTCCCCCTTCAAAATAAAAAACAAAAAAAACTTAGAAGGTGGTCCTAGGATTTGAGGGTTGTCCTGCTGTCTCCTGTCCTACATCCCATCAGTGAATTCACATCAGTACCGATATGTGGACCAGAAGATCTAACCTTTTATTTCAAATCTCATCTAGAAGCCTCAGTGTAAACAGGGACTCATGGGGATATTTAAGCATTACTTTTATAGCTGAAATTTAAATAAGTCATTCAATCTGAAAGACAGTTTCGCAGGAAGCATAAATTATATAAAAAGATGTCACCCAAAATGGACTTCTGATTGGGACAATTATGCTAATGACACAGAAGTAACACAAAGAGACAATAGTTACTGAAGGGTGGGTTTGGCAGTGGGTAGCTATTGAGTACTTACAAAGTAGTTGTGTAAAAGTGAATAAATTAAATCCCCACTTAAGGCAACATGTAAGCTAATTTTCCAATTCACAGGGGTTCCGAAAATCAAAGGGAAAATTCCACGAGTACTAGACTCAAGAAAGCTATTTTAAATTAACTATATGCACACAGCTAAGCTTTTAAGCTCTGAGAGAGAGAGAGAGAGAGAGAGAGAGAGAGAGAGAGGAGAAAAAGACATTCAGATCCAAGTTAAATTTCCATCCAGGCCCACTCTCCTGGATTTGTACTGCAAGCCGGATTGGTCATGTGAGGAGCACTGGAAGGGGGTAGAACAAGGAAGGAAACCTGCCTCATGAGATAAAAAAGCCCAAGAATATCAACAGGAGGCCCATATTAATAAGTGACACTTCTCAGCAGTATGAACCTAGCAATTTCAGATGCTTTACTGCCAATCAGCAATCACAATCACTTCATCTATAGCTCCCTTCCCCTGACATAAAAAGATGCCACTGGAGAGATGTTATGATGCTGAATATATCAGTGAGTTATAAAATATACAAGAAAAAGATAAAAACCATTTGAAGATTATGCCTATACCAGCAAAGTATGGATAAAACTGAAAATAGAATCCGTCAAATAGCAATTTAAGAAAATTCAATTTCCCCTACCTTTCTCAGCTTTTCCAGCAATTTCTAGTGAATTTTTTCATGTTTCTGTATCTCTTATATTATACACACACACACACATACACACACAAACTATCCTAGCCAATTATATCTTTCTCTAAGTTTTTTCTCTTCATTTTTCAAGCTTTTGAATGTGATAGTAAATAAATGGAACTCAGTCTATCTCCCATTGTTCTAAGTATAGCAATAGCTGGTTAGCTACTATTGTTCTATTGATTTGCTTCAAGAAATAAAGACCTGAGTAATGGGAACGATGGTTAGACACTAAGAATGCAAAATAAAACACAGCCTTTCCTTTTAGGAATCTACAACCCTATGAAATAGGGGCTAGGATTAGAATCGAGGGGCCAGAATCAAAACACAACCACCTTACAAAGGCCCTAAAAAACATGGAAAACGCTGTTTTAACTACTTTGAAAAATAGTTTTGCCACAACACAATGAGTACTATCCCCCAAGATACTTTCTTTGGGTGGGGGGAAAAAAGTTACACACACACACACACACACACACACACACACACACACACACACAGCAGAGGAGTCATGTGAAAATAATTCTACTCAGATAACGAGTTGGCAAAATTACTGCAAAAATCCCCTAAATTTTTCAATGTGTCACTAGTAAGTATCTTGCAAAAAGAAAAAAAAAAAGCTATTTCATTTACATATATATTCTTGTCAGGAGGGTAAAACTATTCAAAATGTTCTGAGATCTGTAAGATTTTTGAAAATGAGCATAAAATTGAGGAAGTATACACAATGTTTCCTAAGGGATTATATAGCATGCAAGCTTCATCTTTAACCCCAAGCATGTAGACAGTAATGAAAGTGTCACACAGGTTGCTAGAGTGTATTATTAAAAAACTAAAATATAAATCAAAGGAGGTAAGAATATTGCTGTAGAATTTACTGGCTGTAAGCGGTGTCTCATATTACTCATCAAAATCGAAAAAGTCATACTTATTCTCATAGGAAATTAAGGAGACTTGAAATGGCTTAATGCAAGTTATTTTAACTTACAAGGTAGTTGTGTAAAAGTGAACAAATTAAATCCCCACTTTCAGAGGAAGCCAGAACAGAAATGCAGGTAGCTAAAGGGCAATAATGGAGTAATGAGATAGCCTGAATGCTTTAAAAATAGTTCTTTCATAAAACTATTTTCATTAGGTCTTTTCAGAGTCACAGATGTTAGGGTCAATACTACTAGGTCAGCAGGAATCAGAAGGCAGGCCTGGCAGGTAACTCTTAAGAGTCAAATGGAAACCAACTGGCCACAACAGGGAATACTCACCAACATATCACGGACACATAGTTCACGATTTAAGAGTAGCTTCTGGACTCAGTCTGCCACTCACCAAGAAGCAGATGAAACAATAAGTGGCCTAGGCCAGGAGTGCTCAAACCATTACATCAAATTAATCAAAAAATTACCCAAAATTCTAAAATACAATTTATAAATGATCTACTTACAAAAGATACTTTCAAATCAATTCAGTGACCTAAAATTCATGTAAGGCATAGTTTCTAATAAATATATTTTATATATTAATGGTCCTGGGACAACTTCCCTAGAAGAAATAATGAAGTAGCCAGACCAAAAACTATTCCAAGATTTTTAAATATGAAAGCTACAAAGGCAGACCAATACAGATTTGTCTTTTTGTAACTTAAAAGACAGAATAGTCATTAATAACATTTTCCAAAATGGTAAACAGATTTTAGCAACGCTTTATCTATAGAAGTGAAATTATTCCACAAACACCTAGAAGCAGCATGTCTGGAAAATTCAGTGTATATTAGATCCATGCAAAACATACCTCATATTTGAATGTAGATTAGAATTAGGTAATAATCTCGTAGTTATAAGTAGATATAGCAAAATATGTACTTGCAGGATGTCAAGTATCTCTGCCCCCTCCCCATTACTAAGGCAACCAGTAGCCTCCAAACTTTATAGCAACCACAAAGCCCCACAGATATCCAAGTTTCCCTTAGGAAGTAATCCCTTCTGTTGACAGCTAATGTCCTTGGAGGAAAAGATTAGCAAAAAGGAAGTTCAGATAGAAGGAAGCACAAAAGGAAACAATTAAGCACCTACACTAACTAGCTGGTTAGTGTACTATGAACTTAGAACATTTTACTTCATTTTTCTAATAATCCTGCAAAACAGAAGATTACACCCATTAAGAGGTCTAGAAACCAAATCTCAGGGGGCAAACAACATTTCTCCAATACATGGCTTGTAAGTAGCTGGCATGTATGTGGAGTGTAGTCTTAAGAGTTCTGTATATCCCACGTCACCATGTTTGTTAACAGTTGACAAGAAATGCAACAGGAGAAACTAATGAAAGTGACATTATCTTGAAATGAGGTATTGATTTCTATAGGAGAAAAGTAAATTCTGGAAACAGATTTATGATGCAATAAGAAAATAAACTTATAAGATTGTGTTCTACAAATTCTAAATTAGGGAATAAATGAGACATACCTAAGTGTAAAACTGATTGAAATTAAAAACATACATCTAGGCCTAATAAAAAATAAAGAGCAATGGATCAAGAATTTCTAAAGTCACATTTACACTATAAATACCCTCTATTCTCCACCCTATTTCAAGGAGATCTAGTAAGACTTTCAGTGTATTCAAATTTCCTACACAAACTGAGGCACAAACTCTTGGTGTATGAGTGTGTGTTCAAGAAGGCAGCCATGGTTGGGAACTTATTACGCACTTTGCAAAATATGTTGCAATAATGGTTAAGAGGGGGTGTTTTTTAATATAAGACTCATTAATCGCTTCCCAGCCTTTTGGCCAAGATCAAGTGTAATAGAAGACTCATTAAGTCTGAACTTTGTATAGGTACAGAAAGCAAAAGATTGAGAATTATCTCTATCATATCACCCGTGGAAAAAAAGAAAATATCAGTCACATTTTTGAAATAGTACAGAAAAAAAAAAATCAGATGAAGAATCTATTTCTGTCCTTAGAGAGAGCTATGATTAACAAGTTCATTGTCAGAAGGAATTTTATTTTACTACTTATAGTTTAGTAACATACGATTGAATTGTTCGGTAGAAAGGTAGAAAGTTTATTCCACAATACATGCCCAGCCATTCTTACTTCTAGATTTACAAAATCCTAGTTTTAATAATTCCCCTTTAGAAAACTAAAGGGCAGATGGACTTAACTAAAACCTGTAGTGAATGTGTTTCCCTTAACACAGGCAGAAGCAACCACCTACCTCATCATAGTGATTCTAACTGGCCATCTTCATACCCTTGGAGAATGCTGTAGTTTAAGCCATCATTTACCCCCTTAATCACCGCAGAAATGTCTCAACTAGTCTTCCAGTTCCAGTTTGACTTAATAAGTCCTTCTTACTATTACCAGAAGGTTCTTTACAAAATTCAATTTGATCACTCTCCTGCATACCACTCAATTCTAAGATGAAGTCCAAGTTCCAGAAGTATGGCCCCTTAGGGATTTGGGTCTCCTGGAGTTTTACTTTGGTCATTCTTCCAGAATGTGCTCTGTCATGGAATCATAGTAACCCATCTGCAGTTTCCTAAATGAACCAGGTAGGTCCCCCCACCCTCCTCCCAGCTAGTGTCCCTTATGCTAGTTTTCCCCATTTCCAGTAACAGGTTTCTAGCCAGGATTTGCTTGAGGAGCCCACACTCATCCTTAAGGAGTTAACTGAAGCTGCATCTCCTCTCAGACAATTTGATGGCTAGGTTTCCCTCCTTTGTACTCCACAGTCCCCTCCATACAGATCTTAACAGATTTAGCAGAATAGTTAATACAGTTGTTGACTTGTTTCTCTCACCCCCTACCATCACTGGACCGAACATCTCAAGGAAATGAATTCAATGTGATCTGTGTCCCCAAAATACAGCACACTGTAAACACTAATGAATTTTTATTGAAGTAGAAAAATAACATCCATTTTATTCTAGAATAAAGTCATACATACTAATATAAAGTTAACTCATTTTGAGGTTTCAAAGATGTAGTTTTTTTAAATTTTTTTAAAACATTTATTTAGTTTGGAGAGACAGATACAGAGTGCAAGCTGAGGAGGGGCAGAGAGAGGGAAACACAGAATCCAAAGTAGGCCCCAGGCTCAGCTATCAGCACAGGGCCTGACACAGGACTTGGACTCATGAACTGTGAGATCATGACCTGAGCCGAAGTCAGATGCTTAACTGACTGAGCCACCTATGCACCCCTCAAAAATGTAGTTTTTAGGACAGTTAGGAAAAAGTGCAACTTCTAACTCCTACATATAGAAGAATATTATAAATATGCATAGTAAGGAGTTATATAATTCTGTTGATAGGTTTATGAAGAATTATATCTCAACTCTAATAAATCCACAAAAAAGTGAATAAGCACTTTTTGGAGAACAACTAAGTCAAGGACAGTATTCCACTGTTACAAGAAAATGCAGATTTCCAATTAAAAGGCAAATCCTTCATTTCAAGAGCATGAATAAAACAGTGCTTTAAAAATAATTCCAACTGGTTAAATTTAGTCAGAGTATTCTGTGTCTATCACCTCTTCATTTGATTTTGAATTGATTAAATTTTCATTAACTTTAAGCCCTTGCTTCTTATTATCTCTTTTTTTGAGATTGTCAGAAAGTGTCAGTAGGAATATTGAGCTTGGTAATGCCCCTCATCCTATTTAAATGATCTGTTTTGGCTGAATCCCTGACTGAAGATCTATGTAGTGAGTGGTTTCTAATGATTAAAAACTATGCACAGACACAGTGTGACCATTTTCATCCAGAGCCAAACAACCTCAAATCCATAGTTAGAACCATTGCATACTTTTTGATTCAAAATACACTTTGATACTCAAGAAGACGTATTATTGTTTATAGA
This sequence comes from Prionailurus viverrinus, assembly GCF_022837055.1. NCBI lineage: Eukaryota > Metazoa > Chordata > Mammalia > Carnivora > Felidae > Prionailurus > Prionailurus viverrinus. The sequence continues at coordinate 122,306,810 of NC_062566.1, read as the reverse complement.
ATAACCCCTGGGGCACCTGAGTGGCTGTTGGTTGAGTGCCCAAATCTTGAGCTCCGTTCAGGTCTTGATCTCAGGGTCATGAGTTTAGGCCCCACGTTGGGCTCCACGATGGGCATAAAGTCTTTGTGTACAAAAATCAAACAAACAACAAAAAAAAGCAAAAAACAAAACCCACTTACATAATACAAGAAGTACAGCTACAACCCAAGAGAATAAAATAGAATAAAAAACAAGTTTAACTAAAAAGGCAGGAAAGGAGCAGAGTAACAAAAGGAACTAATGGAAAACATATCAAAGGGCATACTAAAGCCCAACCATATCAAGAAATACATTAAGTGTAAATGGTCTGAATACTCAAACTAAAAGGCAGAGATGGCAGACTGAATCATAACTAAGACAACTACCTCCTGTCTACAAGAGGCGCACTTTAAATATGTATGTATTTCAATGTTTTACTTGAGAGAGTGTGCATGAGCGGGAAAGGAGCAGACAGAGGAAGTATGGAAGATCCAAAGCATGCTCTGCACGGACAGCAGCAAGCCCAATGCAGAACTCAAACTCACAAACAATGAGATCACGACTTGAGCTGAAGTTGAATGCTCAACAGACAGAGCCACCCAGATGCCCCCTATAAGAGATGTGCTTTAAAGTTAAAAACACAAGTCAGAAGAAATTATATATATATGATATACCAGGTTTAAGTTAGGCATAAGGAAGTTGTTTTGGTTACATTAATATCTCAAAAAGTAGACTGTAGAACAAGAGCCAATGTCAATAATTAAGGGGGTCATTTCATGAAAAATTAGATAATTAGGAAAATATATAAAAATTCATGAAATAAAAATCTAATAGAATTGAAGGGGTAAGTATTAAATCTAAATCAGATGCAGATATTGATTAAAGATGATTAGAATACTATCAACCTAAATCAATCTAATTGAGTTCATTAAACATTATAAAAACAAATGCTAATTATACATACTTTTCCAATCATACTTGAAATTTTCATCAAGACAAACCATACAATGGGTCAGAAGATAAATCTCAATACATTTCGAAAGGTGAAAGTTGTATGGTAGTTATCAGACCTAAATAAAATTGAATCAGAAATTAGAAACTCTAACATATATAGAAACCTCCCAAATAGAACTTAAATGCCATACCCTTTGACCTATGATTCAAAAAAATAAGGAGTTATATAGATTTCAAACTAATAAAAACATTCCAAAAATGTGTGAAATAGCATTTAGAGGGAAATTTAGACCTTTAAAAGGTTCTATTAGAAAAAGATGAGAGGTATGTAAGCAATGATCTAAGTTGCCACCTTAAACTAGAAGAAAGCTAAACCCAAGGTGAAATAACTAGAGGAGAAACTAGATAGAAAATACTAAACAAAGTTCACAAAAATCAAATATTGGGCTTAATGATCAATCCATCTGACACCTTGCAAGCCTACTGATTTCTTAGGGCTGCCATAACCAATTACTACAAATTAGATGGCTTAAAATTGAAATTTATTCTCACAGTTCCAGAGGCCAGAAGTCTAAAATTTAGGTGTCAGTAGGACTGGTTTATTCTTAACCTGAAAGATCCATTATTGGATTTAGAGCCCACCTTAATCCAGACGATCTCATCTTGAGATCCTTGCCTTAATTACATCTGTTGAAGACCCTTATTGCAAATAAGGCCACATTCTGAGGTTAGAGATGGACAGGAGTTTGGGGAAATGCTATTCAACTTATTGTACTAGGCTAATCAAGTAATAAAAACAGAAGAGACAGATACTAGGGATAGAAGTTTATTACTATAGACACTATAAATACTAAGGATTGTATAGGAATTTTATGAACGATGCCAAAAAATAAAATTTTATAAGAAAATGAAAGCAGGAGTGCCTGAGTGGCTCAGTTGGTTAAGTGTCCAACTTCGGCTCAGCTCCTGACCTCACATTTCATGAGTTTGAGCCCCACATCAGGCTCTGTGCTGACAGCTCAGCCTGGAGCCTGCTTCAGATTCTGTGCCTCCCTCTCTCTCTGCCCCTCCCCCACTAGTGCTTTGTCTCTGTCTCTCAAAAATGAATAAACATAAAAAAATTAAAAAGAAAATGTAAGCAAAGGTGAACTAAAAAATAGAAATCTGAACTCCTAGGTTTATGTAATAGATTAATATTTAATTAACTGAATTCATAAGAGCTTCTTTTGAAGGGAAGTGCAGACCTACGTAGTTTGGTGTAATTCTTTAAATATTTGGGATTCAACACCATCTTTCACACACTCCTTTAAAATGCAAGATGTAAGGATGGCTTCCCTATTCTATGAGACTGATACTGAAAACTGGCAAGGATATTAAAGTCACATCAATAAATGGATTTGCTTATTTAAGTCATGAAATTCAGCAAAATATAAAAGGATCCTATTTTAGAGTTACATAGGCTTTATACAAGGAAAGCAGACATAAAGAAAATTAAAATGACAATTTTGATACAAGTCAATACCCATTTATGACAACAAACAAACAACTCAGAATAAAATGTTCTCAACCCGATAAAATTATCTATGAAATCTTACAGCTGCTATCCTATTTTAACAGTGAGAAACTGCATTCCCCATAAGATTGGGAACAACTCAAGGGAACAACTCAATTCTCACTAGATCTTTTCAGTATTTTACTAGAGATACTAGTAAATGCTTGAAGAAAAATAACAGGCATATATAAAAGTATATATATGTAGAAAAAAAATCTAATTCCATATACAAAGGGAGATCTACCTAAGGAGTTCTAAAAAATCTACCAAAAAACCCTGCTAGAGTTAATAAATGAACTTATCATGGCCACAGATAAGACACATGGTTAATGTAAATTGAAGAATTATATTTCTATATGCAGTAACAAGTAACTGGAGAAGGAAATATTTTTTCAAGTGAAGTTAACAACTGAAAATAAATTTCAACATATGCAAGACCTCTGGCCTAAAAACTACAAACATGGCTCAGAATAAGGAAATAAGACCTAAATGGAGTTGTGTCATATTTATCAACACTATTGCTAAAATGTCCATTTTCTCCCAATTGATCTATAAAGCCCATTTCATACAATTTTAGCAGGATTTTTTAAATAATTTACAAGAAACCTTTGAACTTTGAAAATGCAACTCTAAAATAGCCATAATTCTTTCAACTCCATAAATTAGACAACCCTGTAAACATTGAGCGAAGATTTGTAGATTTCACAAAAGATAGCTGTTTGGCTTATAGCCACGTGAAAACCTACTCAACAGCATTAACTATCAGACAAATGCAAATTAAAATCACAATGAGATACTAGCTCATACCCACCAGAATGCCTAACATTCGAAGGACCTAGAATAAAGGGTTGGTGAGGATGCGGAACTACTAGAATACTCCAAGTATAAAATATCACAACTACTTTGGAAAACATCTTGGCATGATCCTATGATGTTAAGCATATATCTACCATCTGATCTAGAAATCCCATTTCTAAGTATTTTACCCAAGAAAAAGGAAAAGATACATCCACGTAACTTACTGTACCTGAATGATCATAGCAGCTTTATCCGTAACACAAGAACTGGAAGCAAAAGGACCGTAAACAAGTAAATGCATAAACAAAATATATAACTACATAATGCTCTACTGTATAGTAACAACTACAAAACAATCATGCAAGCAATGGAAAAACCTTTCAAGAAAATTACCTTGAGCAAAAGCGGCCAGTCACAAAAGGATATTGTATGCTTCCATTTATATAAAATGGTATAATTTGTGAAGTAATCTATAATTTTTTTAAAAAGCAAATCATCGGTTTCCTGAAACAGAAGATGAAGTGTGGAGGAACTACAAAGGCATACAAAACTTTGAGGCAATGCGAATGTAGATCCTTATAGATGGGTCAATTATACGAGTGTGTGCATTTATCAACAAATTCTGCACAATGTGTAAGTTCTACTGTTTGAGTTATATTTCTATAGAGTTGATAGAGCTGAATCAGAATGGCCAAACACTCATAAGGACAGATTTGGACTGGGGCTGTTACCTTCTTACCAATCCCTAGTATCTCAGAGGAAAAATATGGAAATAAAATTGCCAACAGACAGAAGTTAAAGAAACTGAGAAAAAAAGAACTATGGGGGGATTTAGCGGGATAAAATGTAGAAACAAAAAGGGAAAGAAAATGGCTGAAGAGAGAGATTAGAATCAGCAGAGCCTGTGGAGAAAATATGGCACAAATCCCTGAAGCACACAATATGCAGTCCTGGAGGAAGAAACCAGGCCTAGGGTTGCTAGTGAACAGGATTTTAAAATTCTTGTGTCGTTAAGTGCCAATCCTTATAACTATTCACATGAGGACCTTTCATTTAGGTACTTATATTCCTTTTTTTACTGCACAAGAAGTTTAACTTATATTTGTCCTATGTAATATTCTAATACAAAATGAATAACATTTCACCACCCTAAAGTAGCTCATATTCTATGGAAGATTAAAACATGACAAGCACAAGGACAGGTGGGCATGTGATCTCATTGAAGTATTGTAGAATGGGATCTTAACTTGGAGAGGGAAAGCCTCTGAAGGTCTCTGAAGTCTTCAGAAGTCAGAGGAAGGATGTTGGAAAAAAGAGAGCATTCCAGTTGGAAGATTTAGCATAAAGAAAAGCACAGGACCACCGGAATATAGGCTACCAGATTTGAGATCTATAGATCATAGGGTGGAGACTGTAAGGCATATTGTAGGGGACTTTCTAGGTTTTCTTCATCTTGGACAGGTTTGTTTTTAACTGATCCTATGAAGGAAGCATGAGCATTCAGCCAGATTTTCCTAAATATTCATAGCAGTTCCTTTCCTTCTCAAAAAGGAAACACTTTAGGTAATAGAAAGGTGAGGAGTACCTTTTAAATAGAGTATTAACAGGACTAAATCACTTTTTTTTTTAATAGAACACTCTTGGCTGCGGCATTAAGGATGCATTTGAAAAAATGCTAGGACACAAGTCATTAAGGAACATGATACTGTAGTCCAGTTAAGACATGGCAAGGGACTACAGCCATGCTGTAGCAATGCAGCTGGTGAGAAGAACCACTTTAGGAGGACCTAGGATGCCAAGTCAGAATAGATGTGTAAAATGAAAGAAAGGAGTCAAATACTCAAGTATTTATAGCTAGACTAAAAGGAAACAAAAAGGTATAGAAGGAAGAGAGAAAAGACAGAAAAATTGGGGCAAAGAACATGCAGAGTGGCAGCATTCAGGGAGAGTGATCAAGAATACTGAATGCAGCTGTGGTCCAGTAAGGCAGGGTAGACAGAAACTTGCAGGTAGGGGATGGAAAGATGCAGATTGTTTTAAAAAAAACTGTGGCCAAGTTTTGATGTGAGAAAGGGCAGTGTAAACTAAGAAATGGTAGACAATGATCCAGATCCTTAAAAGTTTTCATAGGCCACTTGTTAGAGTTTAACTTTATCCTGTGGGAAATGAAGAGTCAGTATAAGGTAGGCAGTAAAATGACCAGTGTAGTATTTCACACACCACACAGTGCCTTAGCATAATGAGGTCAGTATTTTATAGTGGACTATATTCAAAACGCTATTTGGAGGGGAAGAATGTCCCCTAACACCACTATATTATCAAGGATGATTTGCACTGAAAAGATCGGACCCTTTTACAATGTAATAACTTGCAATGCTTTAGATATCACATATATGGTGTAATCACCAGATCAGCACCCAAGGAATTGGTCCCGAAGAGCCGAAAAGGACAAGAGCTAGAGAATATCAAGAGTTTCACGTCTTAGAATAGTGAAGAATTTTAAGAAATAGGTCCAAATATACATTTGCATTGGATCCTGACCAATTTGGGAACATGGAGCCATATGGGAAGATCCTGCTACATTAACATTTTGTCCCAGGCAGGAACTGCCAGTTGTCTCTTTACCCAGAAGGTGTAAATACAGCCATAAAGAAAGGAAGGTGAGGAAGACAGGCTGTCCAAGCTTGGCAAGGCTTAGTAAGCTTGCATGAAGATTCAGCTGGTTTATGGCTGACCCCCCCTTCCTAACAAGGGGTTTAAGAATCCCAGTGAGCTAATTATTAACCTGAAAATGAGGAGATTGTACCATTATATCAGAACCTATATTGTACATCCCAACCCTTTACAGAGGGAGGTGGTCAAATCACATAGGAAATCCTTAACAGAAAAAGATTTGTTTTAGTAGATTTGCACTTTTTCCCTTTGATTTTCTCACCACAGATCTACCCCATCCAGTAGCTATCCTAAATATTGCACATCTAATGCTCACATAGGCAGGGATGCATCTGGTTGAACTTGTAACTTCACAGAACAGGAGGACAAAGAAGGCACCAAGAAGTTTGTTCTCTGGCATTTAATGGTGTGAATATTCCACCACCCAAAGATGACTTTTTACCACGCCATTGTGGTTGTGGGGAGACTAGAAGGCATTGTACATTCAACTACACAAGAAAAAAGAATTCTTTCTTCTTAAAATGAGAGAATACTGTTAACATGAAAGTAAAACTGAGCTTAATATCTAGAACCATGATAGAGAATATGAAATGGTATTTTTAAAAGAAAGAGAATGTGAAGCCATTAAATTTACTGTCCAAGGTCACTCACCAGTCACTGACAAAGCAGATAACCTAATACATGCTCTTTTTCCCTTTCTACATTCAATCCAATTTTAAGATGGATCGAAACTGAGTCAAGTCACATTCACCATTTCAAGGAATAAGACTTTCATCATGTCCACAGAAAGGTAATTTCAGTCTAATAGATTTCATTAGACTGAATTTTAGCTTGAAAGCCTTTCTGAAAGCACTGCTATGAAGTGAAGTACAACATAGTTAAAAATGTTCCCCAGTAACCTGTCTATACTTAGCATAGTCTCATTATTTCTAGTTATGCTCCTTTGGACCACCCTAAAGTACCGTGCTCTTACTTGATGTTTACATCCTTTCAATGACTTGAATTCGTTTAATAAAATCTACAGGAGGTTGAGACCTTTCTTACCATGTTAGCATATTTAGCCTCTGGGGAATGTCTGCTTTCACATAATTATGCACAGATTTCATATTTATACAAATATTTTGTGCCTGCAGGGAGGTAAAATGGATCTCATGAATATTCATCAGTGCTATTTCTTCTAGTAAGACACAAACATCTTTCTCTGTGGATACTATACACTAGGATATCTTTATGTGCCCCCTCTCTCCATGCTTTGTTTGCATAAAACTGATGAGATTCAGGGACTGCCAAAGCAGACATTTGTTTTCCCAGGTACCACAGTATTACAATATTCTCAACTCTCCATCCAAATAACTCCATAGCATTTCTCAGGCTCAAATCTTCAGGATCATACAGTTTTCTCCATTTATATGTAGAATTATTTTATTAATTCTATACATAATATAAAACAAAGTACAGAATTCTATACAATTCTAGATACCTAAAATGAGAAAGACTGGGCTTCAAACTGGAAAGGAGATAGTAGTGACAAGGTGCTTTATACCCTTTATGTCATGGCTTCCCACAATATCATCTTCTGCATGCTCAGACTTCAAATTTTAGTAGTAAAATAAAAGGATCATGGAACTACTTCTGGAAAGAAATCTGGAAAAATTTTTTAAAATAAGCAATTTCCTGAGGTATCCAGGCTACAGAGTGACAGAAACATCTCCAGGGGCCCACGGGGACAACCTGGTGGGCCAGAGGTATGCGATTGTGAACTAGAGAGATAAAATGGGCAGCATAGGCATGGAGGAGAGGGATCCCCTTCTTCGGAGAGACACAAAAGAAAGAGGCTGTGGAAATGTAGGGTTGTATTTGGACAAAAGAAAAATCATGGACTGAGGAATCAAAAAAAAAAAAAAAAAAAAAAAAAAAAAAAAAAAAAAAAAACAATTTCTAACTCACTCCAGGGTTGTGGGGCTTTTTACAGACTGGGGCCTACTGCCCTGTTCCCACACCTGGGGAGGAGGGGAGCCCACACCTGGGGAGGAGGGGAGAAACACACTCCAAAAACACCTCCTGAAGGGCCAGGACCTAGACAGCGTGTGACCCCTTTTTAATTTGGTAGTGCTCACAGATGCAGGACACATAACCAACTATTAAAACACATAAAAGACAGAAAATTAGCCCAAAACCACAAAATGGAAGATTTCTCCTCAAGAGAAATTTCAGGAAGAAATGAGAATTGCTCAAAACAGATCTAACAATGTATCTGATCATGAATTCAGAATAGTCATAAGATTAATAGCTGGGCCTGAAAAAAAGCATCAAAGACAGCAGAGAATCTACTGCTGCAGAGATCAAGGAACTAAGAAATAGTCACGATGAATTAGGAAATGTTGTGAATGAGGTGCAAAGTAAACTAGATGCAGTGGCAGCAAGGATGGAGGAAACATAGGGGAGAATAAGTGAAATAGAAGATAAAATTATGCAAAATAATGAAGCTGGAAAAAGAAAGATAAAACAGACCACAAGGGAAGAATTAGAGAAGTGATTCAATGAAATGTAATAATATCTGTATCGTACAAGTTCCAAAAGAAGAGAGGAAGTGGCAGGTTTACTTGAACAAATTATAGCTGAGAACTTCCCTAATCTGTGGAAGGAAGCAACATCCAAATCCAGAAGGCACAGAGAACTCCCTTCAGATTTAACAAGAATAGGTCTTCTCAATGGCATATCTCTCGCCTTCTCCACCCCCCCCCCCTTAATATGAAACTGGCAAAATACGAAGATAAGGAGAAATCTGAAAGCAGCTAGGGACAAACCGGCCTTAACCTACAAGGGTAGAAACAGAAGGGTAGTAGCAGACCTGTCCACTGAAACTTGGCAGGCCAGAAGGGAGTGGCAGGAAATAGTCAATGTGCTGAATAGGAAAAATAGGCAGCCAAGAATCCTTTATCCAGCAAGGCTGTCATTCAGAACAGAAGGAGAGATAAAGGCTTTGCCAGACAAACAAAACTAAAGGAGTTCATGGCCACTAAACCAGCCCTGCAGGAGATCCTAAGGGGGCCTCTGTGAGTGGAATGCTGTAAAGACTACAAAGGACCAGAGACATCACCACAAACGTGAAACCTACAGATAACACAATGACACTAAGTCCATATCTTTTAATAGTAACTCTGAATATAAATGGACTAAATGCTCTAATGAAAAGACACAGGGTATCCAAATGGATTTAAAAAAAATAAGATCTATATACTGTCTACAAGAGACTCATTTTAGACCCAAAGACATCTTCAGATTGAAAGTGAGGGGATGGAAAATCATCTATCATGCTACTGGATGTCGAAGGAAAGCCAGAGTAGCCATACTTACATTAGACAAACTAGATTTTAAACTCAGGGCTATAACAAGAGATGGAGAAGGGGATTATATCAAATTGTGGGGTCTATCCATCAAGAAGAGCTAACAATTATAAATGTTTATGCCCCCAATGTAAAACAGCAACATATGTAAATCAATTAATCACAAACTTAATAAATCTCATTGATAAGAATATGGCAATTGCAGGGGACTTTAACACTTCACTTAACAATAGACAGATCATCTAGGCAGAAAAACCAATAAAGAAACAATGCACCTGGATGATACACTGGACCAGATCGACTCGACATATATTCAGAACTTTTCATCCAAAGGCAACAGAATATACATTCTTCTCGAGTGCACATGGAACATTCTCCAAGATAGATCACATACTGGGTCACAAAACAGCCCTCCAAAAAAAAAAAAAAAAAAATTATCATACCATGCATACTTGCAGATTACAATGTTATGAAACTTGAAATCAACCACAAGAAAAAATTTTGAAAGTCTCCAAATGCCTGGAGATTAAACAATATCCTGCTAAACAATGAATTGGTCAAACAGGCAATTAGAGAAAAAATTGTTTAGAAATATGGAAGCAAATGAAAATGAAAACACAATAGTCCAAACCCTTTGAAATGCAGCAAAGGTAGTCCTAAGAGGAAAATACATTGCAGTCCAGGCCTATCTCAAGAAACGAGAAAAATCCCTAATACAAATTCTAATAGCACACCTAAAGGAACTAGAAACAGAACAGCAAAGAAACCCCAAAGCCAGCAGAACAAGAGAAATAAGGATTAGAGCAGAAATAATATATATTCCAAGAAAAACAATAGAACAGATCAATGAATTTAAGACCTGGTTTTTGAAAAAGTAAACATAATTAACCCCTAGCCAGACTTTTCAAAAAGAAAAGAGAACCCAAATTGATAAAAATCACAAATGAAAGAGGAGAGATCAAAACACCATAGAAACACCATTAGAGAATACTATGAAAAATTATGCACCAAAAAACTGGGAAACTGGAAGAAATGGACAAATTCCTAGACACACACACACTACCAAAACTCAAACAGGAAGAAATATAAAATGTGAACAGACCCATAACCAGCAAAGAAATGGAATCGGTTATAAAGAATCTCCCAGTAAGAGTCATGGGCTAGACAGCTTCCCAGGGGATTTCTACCAGATATTTAGAGCAGAGTTAATACCTATCTCAAGCTGTTCTAAAACACAGAAATGGAAGGAAAGCTTCTGGACTCAATCAATGAAGCTAGCATTACCTTAACTCCAAAACCAGACAAAGACCCCCACTAAAAAGGAGAATTACCAGCCAATATCCCTAATGAACATGGATGCAAAAATTCTCAACAAGACACTAGAAAATCAAATTCGATGATATATTAAAAGAATTATTCACCAATCAAGGAGATTCATTCCTGGGCTACAGGGCTGGTTCGATATTCACAGAATCAATGTGATACATCACACTAATAGAAGGATAAGAACCATATGATCCTGTTAATAGGTGCATAAAAAATGAATTAGACAAAATACAGCATCCTTTAATAAAAACCCTCATGAAAGTTGGCATAGAGCATACCTTAACATATAAGCCATATATGAAAAGCCCACAGCTAATTATCTTCCTCAATAGGGAAAAACTGAGAGCTTTCCCCTGTTATCAGGAACAGGATAGGGATGTCTACACTCACCATTGTTGTTTAACATAATGTTGGAAGTCCTAGCCTCAGCACTCAGACAACAAAGTGAAATAAAAGGCATCAAAATTGGCCAAAAAGTCATACTTTCACTTTTTGTGGATAAAATGATACTCTACACAGAAAACCTGAAAGACTACACCAAAAACCAGATAGAACCAATACATGGATTTGGCAAAGTCTCAGGATACAAAAATCCATGTACAGAAATTGGTTGCATTTCAATACATCAATAATGAAGCAAAAGAGAAAAATCAAGAAATTGAACCCACTTACAATTGTACCCTGAACCATACAATACCTAGGAATAAATCCAACCAAAGAGGTAAAATATCTATATGCTGAAAAATATAGAAAACTTATGAAAGAAATTGAAGAAGTCACAAAGAAATGGGAAAAAAAATTCCATGCTCATGGATTGGAAGAATATTGTTAATATGTCAACACTTCCCAAACAATCTAAACATGCAGTACAATCCCAATCAAAATTGCACTGACATTCTTCTCAAAGATCGTACAAACAATCCTAAATTTTTTATGGAACAGAAGACCCTGAAGAGCCAAAGTAACATTGAAAAAGAAAAACAAAGCAGGAGGCATCACAATCCCAGACTTTAGCCCCTACTACAAAGCTGTAATCATCAAGACAATATGGTATTGGCACAAAACCAGACACATAGACCAATGGACTAGAGAACCCAGAATTGGATCCACAAATGTATGGCCAACTAATCTTTGGCAAAGCAGGAAAGGGTATCCAATGGGAAAAAAAGACAGTCTCTTTAGCAGGGAGAACTGGACAGCAACATGCAGAAGAATGACCACTTTCTTACACCATTCATGAAAATAAACTCAAAATGGATGAAAGACCTAAATGTGAGACAGGAAACCACCAAAACCCTGGAGGAGAAAACAGGCAACAACTTCTTTGACCTCAGCTGCAGCAAGTTCTTACTTGACACCTCTCCGAAGGCAAGGGAATTAAATGCAAAAATGAACTAATGGGACTTCATCAAGATAAAAAGCTTCTTCACTGCAAAGGAAACAATCAATAAAACTAAACAGCAACTGATGGAGTGAGAGAAGATATTTACAAATAACCTATTGAATAAAGGCTTAGTATCCAAAAATCTATAAAGAATTCACCAAACTCCACACATGAAAGACATATAATCCAGTGAAGAAATGGGAAGAAATGAATAGACACTTTTCCAAAGACATCCAGATGGCCAATAGACATATGAGAAGATGCTCAGCAGCACTCATCAGGGAAATACAAATCAAAACTACATTGAGGGGGCGCCTGGGTGGCGCAGTCGGTTAAGCGTCCGACTTCAGCCAGGTCACGATCTCGCGGTCCGTGAGTTCGAGCCCCGCGTCGGGCTCTGGGCTGATGGCTCAGAGCCTGGAGCCTGTTTCCGATTCTGTGTCTCCCTCTCTCTCTGCCCCTCCCCTGTTCATGCTCTGTCTCTCTCTGTCCCAAAAATAAATAAACGTTGAAAAAAAATTAAAAAAAAAAAAAAAAAACTACATTGAGATACCACCTCACATTGGTCAAAGTGCTAAAATTATCAACTCAAGAAACATCAGATGTTGGCAAGGATGTGGAGAAAGGGGAACCCTCTTTCACTGTTGGCAGGAATACAAACTGGTGCAGCCACTCTGGAGAACAGTGTGGAGGTTCCTCAAGAAATTGAGAACAGAACTACCCTATGACCCAACAACAGCACTACTAGGAATTTATCCAAGGGATATAGGAGTGCTGATTCATAGGGGCACATATACCCCAATGTTTACAGCAGCACTTTCAACAATAGCCAAATTATGGAAAGAGCCCAAATGTCCATCAACTGATGAATGGATTAAAAAAAAAAAAAAAAAAAGATGTGGTTTACTACTTTACTAGAATGGAATACATGGCAATGAGAAAGAATGAATCTTGCCATTTGCAACAACGTGGATGGAACTGGAAGGTATTATTCTAAGTGAAATGAGTCAGCCATAGGTAAATATGTTTTCAACCATATGTAGAACTTGAGGAACTTAAAAGACCATGGGGCAAGAGATGGAGGAAAAATAGTTTCAGACAGAGAGGGGGTCAAACCATAAAGAGACTTATAAATATAGAACAAGCTGAGGGCTAGTGAGAGGGGACAGAGGGGAAAATGGGTGTTGGGCATGGAGGAGGGCACTTGTTGGGATGAGCACTGGGTGTTGTATGTAAGCAACGAATCATGGCATCTACCCCTGAAGCCAAAAAGCACCTTGTATACACTGTATGTTAACTAACTTGACAATAAATTGAATTTAAAAATAAGCAGTTTCCCTTACATAATAACATTGTTCACGTGAAGAGTTGTCCATTTATAGGTTTGTTTTGAGACTCAAGTATGCTCTAACTATTTTAGTCTCAATACAGTAAAGAAAACCGATAAAGCCACTATTATGAAGGAGCTTATATTCTAGAGTAAGAGATACAGAACATAAAAAATGGATTAAAAAGGGATGAATGGACAATATGTAAAGGTGAGCACTATGAAGACCTGATAATTTTACCAAACTATTAATCAGACATGTTAATGTACTTGTCACAGATTTTATACCCATGTATAGTATTTCATAGGTTATAAGGTATATTGTTTTATTCTTTTTGAAGTTTATTTTTGAAAGAGAGAGGGGAGGGGCAGAGAGAAAGGGAAACAATCTGTAGCAGGCTCCAGGCTCTGAGCAATCAGCACAGAGCTCGATGCAGGGCTCAAACTCACAAGCCGGGAGATTATAACCTGAGCTGAAGTTGGACGCTTAACTGACTGAGCCACCCAGTTGCCCCTATATTCTTAATAGCATGGTCTTTCTTCTTAATAGCATGGTCTTTCTTCTTAATAGCATGGTCTTTCTTCTTAATAGCATGGTCTTTCTTCTTAATAGCATGGTCTTTCTTCTTAATAGCATGGTCTTTCTTCTTAATAGCATGGTCTTTCTTCTTAATAGCATGGTCTTTCTTCTTAATAGCATGGTCTTTCTTCTTAATAGCATGGTCTTTCTTCTTAATAGCATGGTCTTTCTTCTTAATAGCATGGTCTTCAGTGCAAGTACTAGCACTTTGAAGTTGAGGAAGAAAGACTAACAATAAATCACTGTTCCCTAAATCACGTAGCTAGTATATAGCAGAATTTTGAATTTAGTCTATAGTAATGGAATCCAACTTCAGGCTTTTGCCACTACATAGGCCATGATCTCAGGTGCTGGTTCCTCTGCTCACCCATTTCATCAGGATTTTCAGAAAAGTGACCTGGAGAAGGTCAGGATATAAGTGGAGGATAAAAGGAATGGTTAGAAGGTTCTAGACTAAACATTAACTTTCAGGAGGGATTTAAGCACAAGAAAATTGCAGACTAACTGGACACTATTTAGGTTAATATAGGAAAACAAAAAAAAACCCAAAAAACAAAACAAAATAAAAAGCACACAGTTAAGAGCAAGAGAAAGAGTATTCTTCCCTAGAAGAGAGGAAGGGGAAGTGGGTATTTTGGTGAGAAGTTAAAGGAAAATGTAATATTAAAAAATTAGTAGAAGCTTGAGTCTCAGGCTTCCTTCGGGATTAGTCCAACTCAGCTGAGGCAAATAGAATGGAAGGCCCTATCCAGGAATAAAGACTGCATTTTCCTTAGTGTGTCTGTGTGTGTGTCTGTGTGTTTTCTATTGCAGAAAGAGTAGGGGATAGGATCCCTATCCTATAGGGAGGGGGATGGTGTCATGGTGAATAAGGAATCATTAAAAAGGGCCAAGACAAAGAAAGAAGCCTAGACATGCTCCAGACCATCCAGAGAAACGGACCTATGTGGAGCTGTTGCTTTTACCACACACTTACAGCCACAGGAGTGCCTTCACAGGTTTCTCTGGGCCCTTTGCTCCCAAGAGCATGCCATTAAAATGAAGATGAGGGAATTTCCTTCCTCAAGGTTCTGATCTTCCCAAGTGGCAGAGATGAGGTAATTTGTGAATGCTAGTGTGTGTGCCCTCTTCTTGAGTACCCTTAAGCTAAAGGTCCACTCCACTGACCACCAGCTTGGAGAGAAATTAGAGGAAACTCTGAAATCATATGGTCAATTCTAAGCCACTGGCTGTGGTGCCAGCTATGGCTGTGGCCCCCACCTTCCCCATTCACTTGAAAGCTCTTATAGAGGTGGTGGTTAAAACTACGAAAACTGAATACTACTTCTTCTCTAACAGTGAGTTTCTGCCTCCTGATTCAGAGCTCTTGTTTTTCCCTTTTAGTTTCTAAGACAGCAATGCCATTGTGTAGAGAGCCACCTTGAAAAACAATGCTTTTTGTAGCAATTCTGAGAGCAGTTCTCTTACAATTTCTTAGTCTTAGCATGTTCTTTATCCATTCTCATGAAAAACACCTGAAGATTACAAATAGCTTTTAAATAATTCCCCCACAAGGTCTTTGAAGATATTCAAATCCTTTTAAATCCGAAGCCACCCTGAAAAAGCATGCAGAGAAAAATGGACTAGATGACTCACTGGAATAAACCTTTTCCATCTCTACAAAAAAAAAGGTTTTGTTATGAGAACAGTGACAAATCTGCAGGGCTGTTCCTTTAAAAAAAAAGAATGGGATGTTTAATATGTCCCTTTAACCTCAGCTGACTTTTAGGAAACCCAGAGAAGGATAAATACTTGTAACAAGAGCATAGACCTTAGATCTAAAGACTAAATATTCGTACTCTTTGTTGGATGGCCAGTAGGTTATGCCCTAAGAGAGGTAAGATTTTTTTTTTTTAGATTTAATATTGTTTTACCAACACTCATGATGGTTTGCAGTCTCACATGTTAAATATTTCTGAGTAAAATCAGAAATTAGAAAGCTAGAATCTAGCTTCTAATAAGCTAGAAGTTAATATTCTACGAAGTTAGTTGGATTCAGAGTGACCAACTTGATTTAGATGAACCTCTAATAAGGCAAATTTTAAGTAGACATTGAAAATAAGTGGTACAATAAAAACTAACCATCTCAGCTACCGTGTCCTCCATCTTTACATTTGACTTCCCCATTAAAATCTAAAAGGTTAGCATTCCAGGCAAGGAGCAATCCCGTTCTTTCTAGTGAAGTACACGCTTACTTGAGAACAGCAAAGATACTCAGCCATCAAAAAGTCTTCTGGAAGCACAAATCCCACATCACATATTTGTCCTGGAAGCTACAGGCAGCTGAGTCCAACTATTTGGACATTTTAAAAGGTTGCAGCTATGACCTTGAAACCAACTGTAAGAATCAGATTTCAAGTGGTTTGACCCGAATGAAATTTTTCATCTTAGGCTATAGAAAGCTGGACTGAGTGGAAGGTAATGTCCTAAAAGGCCTCATCTGCTGAAAACAAGTTGAAGTAGAAGGACTAGAGGGACACCTGGGTAGCTCAGTCAGTTAAGTGCCTGACTTTAGCTCAGGTCATGATCTCAGTTCATGAGTTTGAGCCCCACATCCTCTCTGTGAGGACAGCTCGGAGGTTGGAGCCTGCTTCAGATTCTGTGTCTCCCTCTCTCTCTGCCCTCTCATATTCATTCTCTCTCACGCTCTCTCTCTCTCAAAAGAACATTAAAGTAAAAAAAGAATGACTAGATCTAACACTGCTAGTTAAGAAAACAAGTTTTCAAAATAGAAAGCAATTTCTTTTCCTCTCCTGTTACTATACTGATGTAGTACCTTGGCGGAGAAGGGTCTTAGTCCATTCAAGCAGCTAGTACAAAATACCACAAACTGGGTGCCTTGTAAACAATTAATATTCACTGCTCAGTCCTTCAGGCTGAAAAGTCCAAGATCAAGGCACCAGCTGATTCCTTGCCCAGTAAGTGATTGCTTCCTGGTTTACAGATGACGGCTTTACATGGGCTCTTCACAAGGTGAGGAAGGGGAGAGAGGGAAGGAAGCCCTCTGGAACCTGTTTCATAAAGGCACTATTTCCATTCATAAAGGCTCTACCCTCATGACCCAATCAAGTCCCTAGAACCCCACCCTCTAAATACCATCATATTGTCAATTAGGTTATTAATGTATGGATTTGAGGGACAGAAACATTCAGTCTATAGCAGCTAGTATGCGATTTCTGCTCCGCAAAGTTCTCAGGGACAGATTCCCCCAAATCACCATTTTACCTTTCCTAGGTGGCGGCATTCACATTTTGATTTCAAGATTAGGCCATCTAGAGACCAAACAGCAAAACGGAGGGGGAGATGAGAAAGTTACAAACAGTATGTACTCAAGTCTTATAAAAAAGCTCTCAGAAGTTGTACTTACATACACCATACGGAAATGTGTCACAATGGAGGCAAGGATAGCTTTATCCTGGCCTTAAGTGTGCCTAGCTAATTCTTCTGTGACTAAGGAAAAGAGATGGAATTGTAAGTAGTTTTTGTACCTGACCTAAAATCTGAGTTAGCGGAGAACCTGCCAATTTAGATCCTCATGACACTGAGATGGCCAGCTTCTTTGTTACTAAAAGTTGAAACAGTTTAAATACTGCTGTTAGGAAGTAGTTTGAACAGAAGATTAAACTTGAAAACTCAAGATTTTCAAGCATCTTCTGCTAAGAATTCTTTGCCATCTCAATGGAAAGGGTCAGACAATGGGAGCCATTGCAGTTACAAAAATCTGATTAAAGAAGTTGCTTTACCATCTAAACCCATTACTACAAGTAGTGTAGTCATTACGACTGTTTACCTTAGATACATCTAGGATTACCCTTCTCCATTCTTTGTGGAATTAGGTGTGGATGAGAAACTTTCTGTGAGCAATAAGACAGGAGTAGAATGGCACAATTTCTTAACAGAATCATCAAAACTAGTCAATGGTTCAGTATATTCCCTTGTTCCTGCTCTGATGATCCTGGAGATATATTTTTAAAAACCACCTCTGCCAGCCCAGGTCCCTGAGGGATTACTGTGATCCGTTTCCTGCCAAACTTTTCCCCACCCCCAAGCTGCTATAAGATTTTACAAGTGTCTGTCCTTATGCTGGTGAATACAGAGCTCTTCAAGGGATATTACCTGATGGTGAGGGAGAATGGACTAAACCCGAAAGTCGGTAAATCAAAGACCAGAGTAGTTTTAAAAATTACGTGCAGTCATGGTTTGGCTGTGGTTAACATGAAGCATAAGTTGGAAGCCTAGTTATTTTCCCAAAGAAATCATAAGCTTGGCCTTACAAAAATTTCCGAGTGTTCCATTCCTAACACCATTCCTGGGACCTCTAACCTGCATTAGCAGGAAAGAATAAGAGCTGTGTAGTTCCTAAGAGACGAGAGGTCTAATGCCCACTTCAGACATAGGAAGGAGGAGATGCAGTAAAAAACTCCCAAGACAATAGGACCAGGGACCGCAAAGATCCCTTCCAGAAAGCAGAAGGAGAGTTTTCCAGATAGTTTCACAAATCAGTTACCAGTACAAAAAGCAGCTGCTACCTTGGCCCAGAGACCTGGTGACTGCCATGTACGACCCTTTCTCCTCTTTTCTTAATAGGACATTTTAGGGTTGTAATCCTGTCCCCACTCCACTGGCATATTAGGAGTATGGGAGGGAACTTCATCTTTTACCAGCTTCCAGAGCAAGACAAGCTACATCTAAAACACTCCCCAAATGGTCACAATATTATAGACCCTATGCTTTGAGACAGAGGAGACTCAAGTATAGATTCTTGTGGAAAAGTAGTAAGCAGTTCCAGGAGTGGAAAGAGGGGGGTGTACGGCAATTTAGGGAGCCAATGGGATGAACTGGTAAGAACTCCTATTTGTCCCAGAACACTGGTCTTCTATTGTAATAAACATTTTTAGCTACACTTATGTGCACCTAGAAGACTTAAGACCTCATCATCTCTTTAAGCTTCCTTTGCAGCTATAGTAAGATTTCAGAAAATAGAATACAAGTAGAATTTGAGATTCTGAGAGCCTTCATTACAAGACAACTGGTATATACCCTTTGCTACCTTCTTCATCTCTTTCTACATCATTGTGCTTATATAGGATACCATAATCCTGAACCATGAAGACAGAGACCAAATCCTATGGATGGTACAATGGTAACTTGAGCAGTCACTGCTATAGTAAAAGTTCAATGAAGGTATTGGTCAAATCACGAAGAAAAAAAAAAAATGTGTTACAACTTGTAGGTCTCAGACTTCTCTGTTCTAGAAGTAGAAAATGTTTCCTTGACATAAACACTCAGATTCCTACCAAATTCTGAATTGTCACCTGCTCCTCACTCCTTGACTTACACTTAAGCACACAAATGCCTCAAAGTCCTCCAAGAGAATTCATGAAGTCCCTAGGGTTGAAATAAATCTCATGAGCTCAGGACCAAGTCTGTTACTACCCTTTCCATTTAATCTCCTCCATTAAGAGGCCCAATAATGGTCTACTATCAAGCCGTCTTTGAGGGCAGAGTTCCATTGAATACAGCTTTCCTGTAGCTTGTCTCTCCTTAGTGGAACTCCTATCTTGTGGTGACTTGGCAATAGCCATTGTTTTGTGGTAGGTTACAACATTTCAAATTGACTCTGGTATCAAAGAAAACTTTCACTGAACTGGTTGAGTGAACAGGCAAGGAAGACAAAGATGATTGTAATAAGAGATGGAGGGAAAAAGAGTTTGGCGTGGAGGTGATCTATTGACAAAGTACACCATGACATTCGAGGGAAGTTGCTCGATGCCATTAGGCCATCTGTGTTAGATAATTGGCACTTGTTGAAGTTAAGCTCCTACCTTCCATAGAGGCTGGGAGAAAGGGGCAGGATCTCTCTTGATAGTTACATTTCACAGGGATGGCTCTTAATTCCTATAGAAAAACACCCCATGGCTATAAAACTGACAAGAGACTGGGAAAAGCTTTAGATCTCAAAAGGAACAGAAAGGAAAAAAAAAATGTACGATTCTAACTTTTCTAAAATAAATGCACTAAGGGGCTCCTGGGTGGTTCAGTTGGTTGGGCGACCGACTTCAGCTCAGGTCATGATCTCAAGGTCCGTGGGTTCGAGCCCCACGTCGGGCTCTGTGCTGATGGCTCGGAGCCTGGAGCCTGCTTCGGATTCTGTGTCTCCCTCTCTCTCTGCCCCTACCCCACTTGCGCTCTGTCTTGGTCTCTCAAAAATAAATAAATGTAAGAAAAAAAATTGTTTTAAATAAATGATCTAAGAAAAGGTAGGTCAGGGGCCTTGAGTCAGGATGAAACATTTCCCTCAGCTAAGTCTCTTCAGTCCATGGATAGGTTCAAAGAGTACATAGATCAAAGAGCCCAAATGTCTATCAACTGATGATTAAAGATGTGGTATACACACACAAAGATTACTCAGCCATGAAGAATGAAATCTTGCCATTTGCAACAACGTGGATGGAGCTAGGGAATATTATGCTAAGCAAAATAGATCAGAGAGATATTGGGTTTCCCTTACATGTGGAATTTAACAAAACGGGTGAACACAGGGTGGGGGGAGGCAAAACAGGAAACAGTCTCTTAAGGATGGAAGACAATTAAGGATTATTGGAGGGGCAGGGGGTGGGGTTCAGGGAGAAGATGGGAAGAAAAGCAGGAACACAAGGAGACCATCTCAAACAGACATTTTAAGCCTCAATTCTCATTTGCTAATATCCCATCAAATAAGTCATATACTCAAGGCCACATCAAGGGTGAAAGCAAACATATTCTTCCCACCTATGTCAAGGAGAGGGAATGAATATTTCTAGAAAATAGTCAATTTACAATAGAAGCCAAGGATCCCAGTTGTACCTCTGTATTTTCTTCAAGGAGAAGAATTAAGTTCTACTAAGCGCTTTGAAGCCCCGAAACTTCTAGTCACCGAATTCCATTATTTTCTTTTCTTAGTCGACCTGAAATTATCTGATCCAATGGAAAATGAGACTACTGAGGGGTTTAGGGATTTGTTCTATGAAAGTAGAAGACTCTGTCAGGAGTTCCTGGTCTCCAGAGACAATAGAGGCAAGGGGGTGTTGTTTCTATGTTTCGTGCCTGAGAGCTGGCTGATACGGAGTAAGAACACTGAACATAGGAAAAATTAACCACCCACCACTCCTGAACTCAGCCCAACAGTCTGGATTAGATTAAGATTCTGTACTGAAAATTAAAAGACAAAACAAAAAAACCACCAAGCTCTTTAAAACTTTCTCATGAATGTTAAGTACCTTTAGGAGGCTGTAGGGCTATTGTTGCAAGAGTGTAGTGAATCCCCTTACTTAGGGACTCAGTAAACAGAAACCAGATCTTCAGACTTACAGACTCAATACTTGATGCATTTAAAGCAAATTACTTGGCTACTGGTTCTCCTCTGCCCACTGTTTTTCAGCAAATTCCTGTCATCTGATTTTCTAGGAGAATTTCAGCAAATGGGATCCCTCTTCCATTCATTTACTGTTGCTTTTTGACTTGATGCCCGGCTGTGTTTCTATGCCTGTTCTTCCCTTTAGCTCAAAATCAAACTGTTTATTTCTTCAGAGCCAGAAGCTTCCACAGAGAGTTAAGCAATGATTTCTAAGCATCTAGAGAGCTGTATGTTCTCCTACTATAAAATTTGGGGGAGGGAGTTTAATAGAAACTGAAGTAGTTTCTTATCAACTCAAAAAGTTACATTGAGTTAAGAACTCCCTCTTAGGTTTCCTTTTAGACTATAAACAATAAATGCTGAGCCAAACTAACTCTAATTACAGTGAGGCTGTTAAAAGAACTCAGATTACCCAAAACTCAGTTAACTGGAATTTAAGCTCAACTATATTAAGCAATAGATGCAAGTGGCAAGATCAGAAACTTCTATCACTATTTTCCCCCCAAGAAGTCAAAATCCAGTGGGAGTCTTAAGGTCAGAACAGATTAAAATCAGATCCTAGTTAGCCTCTGGGAGCTGTTCCTCTAAGCATCAGCTTAAATGATTCAGCTCTATGTAAGTGTCATTAAATAACAGTCCCTCTTCAAATTCATTCCCAATATATGTTGGCAATAGGTCTCAAATATCCTAAAGTTGGATACATCTAACAATAATTTCTTCAGGTACTATACACACACTTATCAGTTAACTTTCTCTCGGGGTTCACTAATGGGGAGTACGCCCTTCATAATGTTAAAAAAGCCAACAATCGGGGCGCCTGGGTGGCGCAGTCGGTTAAGCGTCCGACTTCAGCCAGGTCACGATCTCGGAGTCCGGGAGTTCGAGCCCCGCGTCAGGCTCTGGGCTGATGGTGCGGAGCCTGGAGCCTGTTTCCGATTCTGTGTCTCCCTCTCTCTCTGCCCCTCCCCCGTTCATGCTCTGTCTCTCTCTGTCCCAAAAATAAAAAAACGTTGAAAAGTTTTTTTAAAAAGCCAACAATCAGGAAGTAGAAGTACTTAATCACCAGTTCATTCAAGGTACTGACAGCTTTTCAACCCATACAGAAATTTCAGGGAAGGGGGGCCAAGATGGCAGAGAAGTAGAGGGAATCCAGACTTCCAATGTCTCTCAAAGAAGCATAGAAGCCAAAGGACTTTGAACACTAGACCTGGGAGGAAAAGAGACTGAATCTACTAGGAAGAAAATGGGAAAGCTGGAAAAAAAGGGGAGTAACTGCGAACTGGGGGAGATAAAAAGGCCACGTGGGCAAGGAGAGGAGGGACCCCCTCCCTCAGACACATGAAGGGAAGAGAAAGAGTGGCTAGGCTAGGGAAGTATAGGACCGTTTCTGGCAGGAGAAAGAACTCAGACTGAGACGGGGAGGGATCCGATCTCTAACTGCGGGCTTTCTTGGGACTGGGGCCAGCTCCCTGTTCGCGCACTTGGGGAGGAGAGGAGCCAGGCCTGGGTGCAGAGGTAGGTCAGGTGCTCAGCCAACAGTTGGAAAAAAAGTGGTTTCCTCCCTGGAGGGCTGCACCATAGCACAGAGCCTGCCGGCTCCGTCACCCCCAGGCACAGTGGCTGGGCCGAGGGCACACTCTGCAGGAGAAAAAGGCCGCCGTGTTTCCCTGGAGTGCCGTGGGAAAAGATAAAGCCTGCCTGCGTCTGCCACCCCGGGGACTCCCTGCGAGGGCAGCAGCGCTCAGTCCGCAATAGACGTTGATCCTCCCTATAGCACAGCGCCACAGACAAAGCCAGCCGGGAACACATCTTGCAGCAAGGAGAGGTGCTTCACCAGCGAAGGGAGCAGGACTTTGAATCCTAGCCAAGAGCAGGGTCAGGGGAGTTGGCAAAGAGACAAGGACTGCCCCGTCTGTGCCTGCAGCACAGTGAGGACAACTCAAATGGAGTCCACCGGGTCTGGCTCCGTGGAGGAAAGACTGGGGGATCACCATCCCCCCCCCTCCCCCAACAACCACCACCACCAAGGCGGGGCCTCAGGGATCACTCCCGGGGTCCCCAGTGGAGGTAGGTTCAGAATACGCCAAACCATGCCCCTTAATACTGGGCAACTGCATATCCACCAGAGCCGCACAGACCCTGTAGACAGCTACTCCCCACAAGCGATGCAGCATTGCCTAGATTAACTCTAGGTCAATTCCTGATATATAGATATATTCTCCCTTCCCCCACCCCCCCCACCCCGCCCCATTTCTCCTCCTTATCTCTTCCCTCCCCTAGGCTGGTTACTCTGGTTATTGGTCTGTCTAAACAGGCATATTTAATCCATTGTCTTGATACAGGTTCTACACCTCTTTTACACTCCTTTCTCCCTCCCTGGAATAATCAAGCCATATAGTTTCTCGGTCTTGGTAACTTTATCTTCTTCCATTTTCCATGCCTCCATATTTGTTTTCCTTTCTCTGTCTGGATTAAGGCCTTTAGTCTCTCTGCCTAATCAATGTTGTTTTACTCTAGGAAGTACCAACAGCTAATGAATTGGTCAAAACCGATTTAAGCAGTATAACAGAATAAGAATTTAGAATAATAGTCATAAAATTAATCACTGGGCTTGAAAAAAGCATAGAGGACAGCAGAGAATCTATTGCTACAGATATCAAGGGACTAAAAAACAGTCATGAGGAATTTTAAAATGCTATAAATGAGGTGCAAAATAAAATGGAGGTGGCCACAGGACGGACTGAAGAGGCAGAGGAGAGAATAAGTGAATTAGAAGATAAAATTATGGAAAAAGGGGAAGCTGAGAAAAAGATTAAAAACAAAATCCAGGAGTACAAGGGGAGAATTAGAGAACTAGGTGATGCAATAAAATGGAACAGTATCCATATCATAGGAATTCTAGAAGAAGGAGAGAAAGGGACTGAAGGTATACTTGAACAAATCTTAGCTGAAACTTCCCTGATCTGGGGAAGGAAACAGACATGGAAATCCAAGGGGCACAGAGAACTCCCTTCAGATGTAACTTGAATCAATATTCTGCACAACAAATCATACTGAAACTGGCAAAATACAAGGATCAAGAGAATTCTGAAAGAAGCTAGGGATAAATGGGCCTTAACATACAAAGATAGAAAATAAGGGTAGTAGCAGACTCCTCTACTGAAACTTGGCAGGCCAGAAAGGAATGGCAGGAAATCTTCAATGTTATGAACAGAAAAAATATGCAGCCAAGAATCCTTTATCCAGCAAGTCTGTCATTCAGAATAGAAGGAGAGATAAAGGTTTTCCCAAACAAACAATAACTAAACACTAACCCAGCTCTACAAGAGATCCTAAGGCAGACACTGTGAGTGAAATGTTGCAAGGACCACAAAGTACCAGAGACATCACATCACTACAAGCATGAAACCTACAGACATCACAATGACTCTAAACACATAGATTTCAATAACACTGAATGTAAATGGACTTAATGCTCCAACCAAAAGACATAGGATATCAGAATGGATAAAAAAACATAAGACCCATATTTGCTGTCTACATGACACTCATTTTAGACCTGAGGACACTTTCAGATTGAAAGCAAGGGGATGGAGATCTATCATGCTACTGCAAGTCAAAAGAAAGCTGGAGCAGCCATACTTATATCAGACAAATTAGACTTTAAATCAAAGGCTGTAACAAGAGATGAAGAAGGGCATAATATAATAATCACAGGGTCTATCCATCAGGAAGAGCTAACAATTATAAATGTCTGTGCACTGAATTCCAAAGCACCCAAATATATAAAACAATCACAAACATAAACAACCTTATTGATAATGTGGTAATTGCAGGAGACCTTAATGCTCCACTTACAACAATGGATAGAACATCTAGACAGAGAATAAAGAAAGAAATGAGGGCCCTGAATGATACATTGGATCAGATGGACTTGACAGATGTATTTAGAGCTCTGCATCCCAAAGCAACAGAATATACTTTCTTCTCGAGTGCACATGGAACATTCTCCAAGATAGATCATATACTGGGTCACATAACAGCCCTTCATAAGTATACAAGAATTGAGATCACACCATGCACACTTTCAAACCACAATGCTATGAAAATTGAAATCAACCACAGGAAAAAGTCTGGAAAACCTCCAAAAGCATGGAGGTTAAAGAACACCCTACTAAAGAATGAGTGGGTCAACCAGACAATTAGAGAAGAAATTAAAAAATATATGGAAACAAACGAAAATGAAAATACAACAATCCAAATGCTTTGGGATGCAGCGAAGGCAGTCCTGAGAGGAAAAAACGTTGCAATCCAGGCCTATCTCAAGAAACAAGAAAAATCCCAAATACAAAATCTAACAGCACACCTAAAGGAAATAGAAACAGCAAAGACACCCCAAACCCAGCAGAAGAAGAGAATGAAGAGCAGAGCAGAAATAATACAGAATCTAAAAAAAAAAAAAAAAAAAAAAAAAAAAAAAAAAAAACACAAAAAAAACTGTAGAGCAGATCAATGAAACCAAGAGTTGGTTTTTTGAAAAGAAAACATGATAAACCTCTATCCAGGCTTCTCAAAAAAATGGAGATGACCCGAATAGATAATATCATGAATGGAAATTGAATTATAAAACCAATCCCTCAGAAATACAAGTAATTATCAGGGAATACCATGAAAAACTATATGCCAACAAACTGGACAACCTGGAAGAAATGGAAAAATTCCTAAGCACCCACACACTTCCAAAACTCAAACAGGAATGAATAGAAAATTTGAACAGACCCATAACCAGTGAAGAAATTGAATCAGTTATCAAAAATCTCCCAACAAATAAGAGTCCAGGACCAGATGGCTTCCCTGGGGAATTCTACCAGACATTTAAAGCAGAGTTAATACCTATCCTTCTCAAGCTGTTCCAAAAAATAGAAAGGGAAGGAAAACTTCCAGACTCATTCTATGAAGCCAGCAGTATTTTGATTCCTAAACTAGACAGAGACCTAAGAAAAAAAGAAAACTACAGGGCAATATATCTGATGAATGCGGATGCAAAAATTCTCAATAAGATACTAGCAAATTGAATTCAACAGCATATAAAAAAAGAATTATCCACTATGATCAAGTGGGATTCATTCCTGGGCTGCAGGGCTGGTTCAACATTCGCAAATCAACATGATACATCACATTAATAAAAGAAAAGATAAGAACCATATGATCCTGTCAATTGATACAGAAAAAACATTTGACAAAATTCAGCAACTTTCTTAATAAAAACCCTCGAGAAAGTCAGGATAGAAGGAACATACTTAAACATCATAAAAGCCATTTATGAAGAGCCCACAGCTAATGTCATCCTCAATGGGGAAAAACTGAGAGCTTTCCCCCTGAGATCAGGAACACAACAGGGATGTCCACTCTCACTGCTGTTGTTTAACATAGTGTTGGAAGTGCTAGCATCAGCAATCAGACAACAAAAGGAAATCAAAGGCATCAAAATTGGCAAAGATGAAGTCAAGCTTCTTTTTTGTAGATGACATGATATTATACATGGAAAACCCGATAGACTCCACCAGAAGTCTGCTAGAACTGATACATGAATTCAGCAAAGTCGCAGGATACAAAAGTAGTGTACAGAAATCAGTTGCATTCTTATACACTAATAATGAAGCAACAGAAAGACAAATAAGGAAACTGATCCCATTCACCATTGCACCAAAAATCATAAAATACCTAGGAATAAAGCTGACCAAAGATGGAAAGTATCTGTATGCTGAAAACTATAGAAAACTTATGAAGGAAATTGAAGATAGAAAGAAATGGAAAAACATTCCGTGCTCATGTGTTGGAAGAATACATATTGTTAAAATGTCAATACTACTCAAAGGAATCTACACATTCAATGCAATCCCAATTAAAACTGCACCAGCATTCTTCTCGAAGCTAGAACAAGCAATACTAAAGTTTGTATGGAACCAGAAAAGACCCCGAATAGCCAAAGTAATATTGAAGAAGACCACCAAAGCAGGAGGCATCACAACCCCAGACTTTAGCCTCTACTACAAAGCTGTAATCATCAAGACAGCATGGCATTGGCACAAAAACAGACACATAGACCAAAGGAATAGAATAGAAACCCCAGAACCAGACCCACAAAAGTATGCCCAACTAATCTTTGAAAAAGCAGGAAAGAATATCCAATGGAAAAAAAGACAGTCTCTTTAACAAATGGTGCTGGGAGATCTGGACTGCAACATGAAGAATGAAACTAGACCATTTTCTTATACCATTCACAAAAACAAACTCAGAATGGATGAAGGACCTGAATATGAGACAGGAAACCATCAAAACCCTAGAGGAGAGAGCAGGAAAAAACCTCTCTGACCACAGCCGTAGCAATTTCTTACTTGACACTTCTCAAAAGGCAAGGGAATTACAAGCAAAAATGAACTATTGGGACCTCATCAAGATAAAAATCTTCTGCACTGCAAAGGAAACAATCAACAAAACTAAAAGGCAACCCACAAAATGAGAAGAGATATTTCTAAATGACATATCAGGTAAAAGGCTAGTATCCAAAATCTATAAAGAGCTCACCAAACTCCATACCCAAAAAACAAAGAATCCAGTGAAGAAATGGGCAGAAAACATGAAGAGACACTTTTCTAAAGAAGACATCCAGATGGCCACAGGCACGTGAAAAGATGCTCAATGTCACTCCTCATCAGGGAAATACAAATCAAAACCACAATGAGATACCACCTCATGCCGGCCCGAGTGGTTAAAATGAACAAATCAGGAGACTATAGGTGCTGGCGAGGATGTGGAGAAATGAGAACCCTCTTGCACTGTTGGTGGGAATACAAACTGGTGTAGCCACTCTGGAAAACAGCGTGGAGGTTCCTCCAAAAATTAAAAATAGACGTACCTTATGACCCAGCAATAGCACTGCTAGGAATTTACCCAAGGGATACAGGGGTGCTGATGCATAGGGGCACTTGTACCCCAGTATTTATAGCAGCACTTTCAACAATAGCCAAATTGTGGAAAGAGCCTAAATGTACATCAACTGACGAATGGATAAAGATTATGTGGTTTATATATACAATGGATACTACACTTGGCAAGGAAAAAGAACGAAATATGGGCTTTTGTAGCAGTGTGGATGGAACTGGAGAGTGTTATGCTAAGTGAAATAAATCAGGCAGAGAAAGACAGATACCATATGTTTTCACTCATATGTGGATCCTGAGAAACAACAGAAGACTAGGTGGAGAATGGGGGGAGTTAAAGAGGGAAGGAGGCAAAACTTAAGAGACTCTTAAATACTGAGAATAAACTGAGGGTTGATGGGAGGTGGGGGAGAAGAAAGTGGGTGATAGGCATTGAGGAGGGCACCTGTTGGGATGAGCACCGGCTGTTGTACGGAAACCAATTTGACAATAAATTTCATATTAAAAAATTAAATAAAATAAAAAATTAAAAAAAAAAGAAATTTCAACATTAAGCACGTTCTTTTTCTTTGAAGATTTTATACCACCTTGGTTCTGTATAACCCAAAACCCTCTCCCTGCCATTGAGAGTCAAGTCTGCTCATGAAATATTCAAGTAATGGCCAAAAGAGAATCTAAAGTGGCATAAGCTAGTTTCATACATGGACAGTGACTCCAATCCAGAAACCCACAACACTTATATTAACAGCTCGTACTCTTGACTTATACTCTTTGAAAAATAGATTCTAAACTATTTAATACCAAAATGGAAGACCTGAATATACATATTTGTACATGTTTATCTCCCATATTATTTCTAAATTAGTACTCTATACTGCAGAACTGCTCTCCATAGTATTCAAGTTATGCTCTAATACTAAAAAGCTTCATCTGTTTTCCAAAACAGTAGAGTTCATCATCTGAATAAGTGCTACCCCCTTGTGTACCACCTTATTATACATGTCCCATCTGTTGTTTCAGCGCTTTCCCCAAGGATTAGTTTGGTGAAGGCTTCAACCAGCCTCACGCAGGCAGTCTGGAAGGACTTCCCATCCGCACAACAGAGCTCCCACGTTTTCAACTCCAGGGGTGAGACATTTCCAAGCATCTGACACACACACTCCTGAGCTCCCAGGAGGACAAGAGGGTCAAGGTCTTTGAAGCCACTGTTGACCAGTGAGGATGGAACCTTTAGATAAAGGCTTTTCCTTTTTGTTTCCCAGGTATTTAGAACAACAACAAAACCCACAATTGGAGAGTCTGCAGGGTGAGAAAGAGGCTCTTAGACCGCATGAAGACAGAGACCTAGAAATTCCTATGGAGTCTGGATTTCCAGCTATCTCCTCACAATGACCTAGAAATGTATGTAAGTGGTCATAGACTTTCTAGGTTGGTCAAGCCCTTGGATGACTGACTCAGCTAATATCAAGTGAGGAAGAACAAACCAGCATGTAATCTAAGAGGTAACAAAATGGTGGATACTTGGAGCCACCATCCATGCACACCTTACCCAGCATCCCCTACCATTCATCTATGCAAACAACAAAATACTGCTCTCCATTAAAGACAGACATCTGATCAGCCCTGCCCACACCAGGGTCTTTTCATCACATTGGACAGCCAGGTAGATAGTTTTGAAGTGCATTTCATAAGACTCCTCAGGAGATGCTACAAAATCTGACAAGAGGCACTCATAGCAGCATCCAATAATACATTCTCCACAAAACAAAAACACACCATCTTTGTGTGGTCTCCCCTTCCTTCTGGGTTTCAACTTTACTCCTGTTCCATAAGAGGACGTCCCAAATGAACTATCTGCATGGAAATCTTTGTCTCAGTTTCTGCACTCAGAACACAAACTAAGAAATCTTTTGTGAGGAAACCAAATGTTGAAGACAGACCTAATGATATTCACCATACTGTATTTGTCTAGGCAGTAGTGTAAAGGCTTTAGGATGGCTTTCAAACACTGGGATAAACCCAGGATTTTCTTGTTTCTATTATGCACGGAATTCAATTAGATGATTTTTACTATTTAACATTTGTATTTTGCAACAGATATTCTGTAGTAATTGCTAATGTTTTATTTGGACTCAACTTTCTAGAAAGTTCCATCTGTGACATTATATAGAAGGTTAAGAGAATATAATCCCAAGATCCATTTCCCCTTTTATTTTCTAATTGAAACCCCTGCAGAGGTTTGGAGACATGGTGTGCCTAAAAGGCCTGTATTTTTGTCTTCCATCCAGCTAAGTGGGGGCTGTGTGGCTGATTTCTGGCCAATGAAGTCGAAGATTACAGGATTTCCCGTAATTATCTTTAAAGGAAGAGAATACAGGCTTCTCAGACTTCCTTGCCTTTCCTCCTGATGCTCGCCGGGAAAATGGGTGCAGTGACTGGATATCCAGCAGGAATTTCAACCATGAGGGGACTTTGAAAAAGGAAGCTGAGTGTAGGAAATGAAGAAACAGATATTTGAAGAACCCATAGAATTGCCATGGCAGATCTGAACTACCCTCAGATTTGTTACATAAGAAATAAACCCCAAATCATTTTTAAAAGCTTATCAGTCACAAGCCACTAAAAAATAATTCTAATTTACAAACTTCCACATATAGAAATTCCAGGCAAGTGGTTCATTAAGGCAGTGATTCTCACTAAGGGGGACATTGTCCCAGCAAACATGTGGAAGGTCTGGAGACCTTTTTGGTTGTCACAACTTGAGTGTTGCCACGGGCATCCAGTAGGTAAAGGCTAGAGATGATGTTAATCATCCTTTAATGCACAAAAGAGTCCTTACTGAGAATTATCTGGCCTAAAATGTCCATAGTGTCAGAATTGAGAAATTCTGCATTAGGTCAATTTACCTCCAGTTCCTTCTTCCAACTCAAACCAATTAGTCTATACAACAAGTTATCCAAATAATCTTAGAATAAATTCATCTGTTTAGCCTATTTGGGGTTATGTTTTTCTCAAGTGTCATTTTTAAGTTTTCCAAGGCCATTAAGAACATACCCTTTTTTTAAAAAATCTTATTTTTAGAGACGGAGACAGTGTGAGTGAGGGATGAGCAGAAAGAGACAGAAACCTAAGCAGCCCCCCGCCTTTTTTTTTTTTAACTTTAGAGACATGAAAGTAATCAAGTGGGAGTTTGAGTTTAGGCAACTGAATGAAGTACCAGATATAACCCAACTCCACTCGCTTCATTGTTTTCTTTCTATAGCTGAAGAGAGAACTGTACGAGGTAATAGCACATGTATGGAGTTATTCTCCCAGAAGTTCATGAGGACAAAAATATTTTCTGTTCACTTTCTTAAGTATTTTCATCATAGACCATTTAGAATTTATTAACCAAAGGAAAATTACAAACATCCATAATCCCAATAGACCCAAAAAAAAACCAATTGCCTGCAGATTATGCCTCTAGAGCTTTTCTATGCACATATATTAGTACATAAATGAGATTATGCTCTACCTACTTTTTATAACAGCCCTCCCCCAACACTCAGTAGATTGTAACTATCAATGGTTATCCACCTCTTTCAAAAGCCCAGTGACTACCCCCCTTTCAAAAGGGAAAAGGGGCTGGACACACTTCTAAATGCTAGTTATACATAGATTCACTGTTTTGAGGTGGTCTCCTTAAACCATGGGAAGTTTTCCTTACATATAAGCAAGCAACGCCGTTATTTCCATCCCGTTTGTAGCGTCTTCTATTGCCTTGTGACACCATCCATTTACCTCCCTCAAACATAAAAGCATATGCACACATAATCTTCATGGGAAAATATTTCAGGTTTTATATTTATTTCCTAGTGAAGCCTAGGAGAAGATACTTTATAATATAGGAGCAAAGCCTCAAATAGAAAAAGAACCTTCCAGTGTGCTAATTTAACAGTCTTCAATTTACTCTTTAAAAGAGGTGGTTTAGGATGGGAGCTGCCTCACCTTGAGAAACAGGAGGTTGGGGACACAATTTGTACTTACCACCCTGAGATACTTCTTAAAGGACAGAAAAATCACAAGGTAGAAGATCTGTAGTTTTGTCAATTAACATCATGTTCCCAAATATTTTGCATGAGCTCATTAGGGGATGATCACCACAGTAAAAGAACTTCCGCCAGTTTGCTGGACCACAATGCCCAAGGTTTGCCTTTTCCAGACTGCACAAATGAACTATGCTTTCAATATTAGTTGATTCTGATTCTATGGGAGCTATTCATACCTCTGCAAGTGTAGATAACTGTAGAAAATTATCATGTCAACATGAAAATAGATCCTGTTTGCAAGCACCTTTCCCTCCCCCCACCCCCAAGGAAAAGATGGTTTGGATGCTTGGGCAGAAGAGAATTCAGCAAGCTTGCATTTCTCAAATCCTGTGCATTCCAAACAAAGGCCTGTTGTCAGGACTGGACTCCCTCTTTCCAAGGAGAAAGCCTCCGAGCCCTTACAGTATTCTTCCTGGTAGGGTTTTATAGGTTTTTAGGCTTTGGGCTTCTCTGGACCATTCTGGTCAGTTAAGCTCACTCTAACAATGTGACCTATGGGGAAAGCCTTTTATTGCTCTGTGGATGGGCTGCTGTCATAATCCATAACCATAAGGACAGCTTTTGAGTCCTGTGAGTCTTCTAATTACAGAGCCTGATTAGAAGTCTTGGAGACCCCAACACACCTGTTTGCATTCTTTTCCATATCCCAGATCTATCTATGTGTCTGTTCTTTGGGCTTTCTTTTGAACCAGTTATAACATTGTCATGATTCCCTTGTTAGGGAGTTAAATTTTTTTTTTTTTTTTTTAGAAATTAAATTTTACATTTATTTATTTTTGAGACAGAGAGAGACAGAGCATGAACGGGGGAGGGTCAGAGACGGAGACACAGAATCTGAAACAGGCTCCGGGCTGTGAGCTGTCAGCACAGAGCCCGATGCGGGGCTCGAACTCACGGACTGCGAGATCATGACCTGAGCCGAAGTCGATCGCCCAACCGACTGAGCCACCCAGGCGCCCCAGGGAGTTAAATTTTTAACATGTGTTCATTTTAAGTCTAAAAGTCAGGATCTTAACTTTAAGAAAATTCTTGGGGCTCCTGGGTGGCTCAGTGAAGCATCTGACTCTTGATTTCGGCTCCGGATCTCACAGTCATAAGATGGAGCCCCTGCATCGGCTCCCTGCTGAGTGTGAACACGGCTTAAGATTTGCTCTCTTTCTTCTCCCTCTGCCCCTCACCCACACTCAAAAATAAATTTAAAAAAATTCTGAGGAACACCAAAGTTTCTTTAAATATTGAGAGCCTCTCCTAGAGTAAAAGCAAACCAATATCCCTCTACCTTACAACTTTTCTACTGGGTTAGTAGCTTAGGTTTGAGATTAAAATCTTCTCTATACCATGCAAAAGCTTGTTAGCAAGTGGAAATAAAGGAGAGGACTACTATGTGTTCAATAGCTAAGTTCTCCCTGTTAGCAGGCTCAAAAGGCTCTCAGGAGGCAGATGCAAGGAAACTCTGATGGCAGACCCAGTCCATCTTCTCTAGGCCCACGTGGCAGGGATCTAGTTCCCAGGACCCAAATTGCTGCAATGATGTTCTTTCACTGTCAAATTTGCTAAATTCTTACACCTCATTCATGCAATTGCCATCAGGGATATATACAAATTTCCTAACCAACCGCCTATATTTAACACCTTAATTTCACTGATGGAAAACTATTTCCAACCCTCCTTAAGCTAATAAGCCTCTCTTGTGTAAATTTCCATAGAAGAGTGCTAAGTTACCAACTCTGAAGGTGTTGATATCTGACTGGGGTGCCTCATAGTATATGCTGGTTAACCACCTCTGAATTGTGGATTCCTGAATAGGGTACTATAAACACCAACTTATCCTAAAGTTTAAGTTAGAATTAACTTGAATATACAAACAGATCACACTGTTAATACCCCAAGAGTCTTAAATTCTACACAGACAATAGCAGTGTTAGGAACAACACAAACTCAGAGCAATCATGGTCTTTCTTTCTGGTATGCTTGGTCTTCCTTATTTCTTAATCACTAATCAAAAATTTTTGAACATCTATGTATGAATAGTATTAAGTTATGGAGTTAAAGATGATTTGGTCTCTTCAAACAGAGCAGGGAGAAAATACTTTTGCCAAATGTCTGATGATGTAGTGACTTTATAAGTATTTTTAATTTTCACAATAACCTTGGAAGTTTCACATTATCATGTAAGAGATAAAACAAATTCAGAACGGTAACAGATCTTGCCACACAAGGTGATGAAACCCAAACTAATCACAATGAATGGGTCTTAACCCCGGGTCTTTCCCTTGGGCATAGCCAGTCTCCCTTCCCCATGCCACCCCCCAAATAGACTAACAAATACAAAAACATCAGTTCCTAAGCATCTTTGTAATGAAATAAAATTAACATTCAATAAGTGACTTTGTAGGAAGCCACTGTTAAGTACCCTACATGCCTTATCTCATTTTCTCAAATATTCTAAAAGCTTTGACAGATAATATACAATCTTAGGAAAGGGAACTGCTCTTTTCACTTTCACATACTTTCTAACTAGCTGATAAGTTAGTAACAAAAAAAAAAAATCCTTAGATAGGAGGGTGGGAAGGGGAGGAGGAGATTATTTCACTCAGGATTGATCTAAATGAAATTCATAAAGAAGGTTAGGCTTAGGCATTAAGTATTGAAGATTTGTATATATGAAGTAGTATGAAAGCTCAAAGAAACTCCAATGTTATTCAGAAAACGGTGAACTCATTAGCATGAATAGAGCTAGGATTTTTTAAAGGCAAAATAGATTTTCCATATATATAGAAAATACTTATTCAACAAGTAATCATTGGGCATCCATTGTTCTAAGTACTAGAGATACAGCAGGGAATAAAATGCACAAAAATACCAGCCCTTCAATGTGCTTATGAAATACCAGCGCAAATAAGTGAGGAATGAATGGACTATTCAATAAATGTGCTGTGGAGAATTGGCTGCCAAGATGAAGCAAATATTAAATCCCTATCTCACACAGCACATTAAATTCATTTTAGGCAGATTAAGAATCTACATGATAAAATAAAACATGAAAGTTTAGAACAACTTAACATTTTCATATGGTACAGATTCACAGAAATCTCAACATAAAAATATTAACAAGAATTCATGAAAATACAGCTTTTGTATGATAAAAAATGAAGACACTACATTGTGTGTGTGTGTATATATCAGGAGGATCTCAGGAATTGTAGTCCTCAGAAAAATTCACAGAAGCTATCAAAAATTACTGGAGCTTCTTTAGGGTTATGTAACCCCTAAGAATAACAGGTTTAAAGGGCCTTTTTCATTAAAGACATTTATAGATCTTAGGATCCCACTATTTCAAACAGCTTTGTTAGGTGGAAACAGGTCACTATGGATCTTGATCCCCAAATAATTTCCTTTTGAATGTGCTTGACCTGTATAGGGATTGTAGATTTCTGTGTGTAGATAGGAAGTTTGGTAATATGATCAGTAAAAACAACATCCTTCAAGTTGATGGGTGGGACACGGGAACTAAAAATGGGGCTCAACAGGATTTAGTGGGAAAAGAGCCTTTGGTTCTCCACTGCTCCTAGTCTCCTGCCCAAACACAATCTCTGGGATAAAGTGATCTCCATTTACCAGTAAGAGCTCTTTCTTCATTAATGGATGGTAAACCCCAACTCAATACAGGGTATCTTTTTTAAGCACATACACATCTTTTAAGTCTGGGAAGATAGAATTAGGCAGATGAATCCTAGTATTAATGTGTAGTCCATACAAATTTTGTAATTTATATACTTCTAAAGTTTAAAAGGCTTTATCCTATAAATATTAGTTGTGTTATTCCAGTTTAAAATTCATAGTGGAAGTTAGAGTTCGAATTTTAAGATAAAGTTCAACCTTATTTTTAGAACAAAGAGATTTTGTGGCACCTGGGTGGCTCAGTCGGTTAAGCATCCGACTTCAGCTCAGGTCATGGTCTCAGGTTCATGGGTTTGAGCCCTGCATTGAGCTCTGTGCTGACAGCTCAGAGTCTGGAGCCTGCTTCAGATTCTGGTCTCCCTCTCTCTGCCCCTCCTCAGCTTGTGCTCACTCTTTCAAAAATAAACATTAAAAATTTTTAGAAGAATTTTAGATTCACCATACTATAAAGTGAATCTACCACATGCATACAAGTTATGTTCTAGTTTTTCAAAAACTCTTAGGTCACTTTAGATTTACAAGAAGTTACACAGTACAGAGAACACTCATGAGACCACATCTAATTTCGCCTTATTGTTAACCCCGTACATTGATCTAGCACATTTGTCAAAACAAGTAAACCAAGAATTGACACATTATTGACTAAATTCCATAATTTATTCATGTTTCACTAGTTTATACCTAACATCCTTTTTATGTTCCAGGATCCCATCCAGGGATTACATTTAGTTATCGTGGCTCCTTAAGCACTTTTAGACTGTAATGGTTTCCCAGGTAAAACACTTTATTGACCTTAACAGTTTGAACGGTTACCCATTAGGTATTCGGTTGAACGTCCCTCAATTGGGATTTATCGGATGTTTTTCTCATGATTTTACCAGGAGTAGGAGTTTCAGGGAAGGTCACAGAGGTAAAGGGCTGTTCTCTTCACAGACATAAAAATGACATCACTGTTGATGTTAACCTTCATCACCTGGCTGAGGTAGCATTTATCAGGTTTCTCCACTGCAAAATCACTGTCTCTGTAGAGGTCTCCCCTGCTGCCCCCTTCTCCAAATAGTACGTTTTGGAAGAAGTCACTATGTGCAGCCCCCACTTAAGAATTTGGGAGTTATGCTCTATACATCCTTGATAAAGAAATATCTACAAAAGTCATGTGGAATTTTTCTGCATGCATTGGTCTATTCCCCTTGTTTATGTATGAATTTGATCATTTATATTATTCCCCTTCGGTCATTGGCCAGTTAGATCTTGTGCCCCTTTGACAGCGATTGGCTTGAGTGTGCACATGCACACATGTATCTATTTTAATAAGCATATCCTTACTTTCTGGCTTAAAGTCTCCAGTCTTCTTTGTCTTAGGGCATGGCCAGCCATTACTCCAGGGACCCATGGTTTCTTTTATTGGAGAATGGCCTTATAAAGCAAGATCTGGGCATTTGAATATGCTTGTCACCACCAGAGTATAAATTATTTAAGCACTTGGAAATGTCCATCTCTTAATTCAAGCAACTACTTTATAGAGCAGTACTTAGGATTGTATTAAGTATGTTTATAGATGCATTTCAAAATGTTTGAAAGACCTTAGTTTAGGCGTAAATATTAAATGTTATTCAAACACTCCTTAAAAGTGATTAAGATTTAGTAGACATAGGTTGATGAAGTTTCTACACTAACTTTTAAAAGACCAATAAAGGAACTCCACTTAACTTTGTTTTATAAAGTTCACAGTTGCTAAAAACCCCAAAATAGTCTTGTTTATATAATAAAAACAGAACCCTCCAAAGCACCCCAGAATACAATGCACATGACAGTCCCTTTCTCAAGTATCTCTAAAATTGCTAGATGTCAACTTAAAAAAAGACAAACATTCTGATAGAGGAATGAGCAATGCATACGTACAGGTAATTCACAGACGGAGAACACAGAATGTCCAATAAACGAATGAAAAGATGCTTACCTTCACTAGTATGAGTTTCTTATAGATACTTTTGAAAGTTACTGTGAACTTAGTGGCTGAAAAATAACACAACTTTCCTACCTTATAGGAAGTCTGACGGGATCCCACTGGGCCATGATCAAGGTGGCAGCCAGATACATTCCTTTCTGGAGGCCGTCCTTACCTTTTCCAACTTCCAGAGGTCCCCTTCCTCCACCTTCAAAGCCAGCAACGTCCACGCAAGGCCTCCTCGTGCTACCATCCCTGTAGCTCTCTTCTGCGGTCTGGTCCACCTTTAAGTACACATGTGATTAAATTAGGTCCACCTGGATAATCCTGGCTAATCTCTTTACTCAGTGTTAGCTGATAACAACGGTAACTGCACCTGCAGGCCTCCACAATTTAATATATTCACGGGTTTTGGTGTTGAGGTCATGGACATCTGGGGCGGGGGTCCATAGTCTGCTTACTACAATTAGTATCATGGGAATTCAATTAAAACAAGGCTCACCTGCTCTCCTAAACTGCCAAAGGGAGTGTAAAGTAATCCAACCACTTTGACTTTTGTCTTTTAACTTGAAGATACAATCGCATCTATAAAGAAACTCAAGCAAATGGGTCAAGATGTCTATTATCTTCATTATTCTGAGTAGCAGAAAAATTTAAAACAAGCTAATTTTCTAACAGGAGGAGATGGGTAATTTGTGGTGTAATCATATACCAATATATAACAATTAAAATGCATTAAGCAGATCTACATGTACATATCAACATGGATATGTCATAATCAAAAAATAAACATGTAGAAGATCACATGATTTATGTTAATTGTTTAAACACACACATATGTATAGATTACTACATAAGTGGAGACTTTTAAGAAAAATACAAAATTGGGGCGCCTGGGTGGCGCAGTCGGTTAAGTGTCCGACTTCAGCCAGGTCACGATCTCGCGGTCCGTGAGTTCGAGCCCCGAGTCAGGCTCTGGGCTGATGGCTCGGAGCCTGGAGCCTGTTTCCGATTCTGTGTCTCCCTCTCTCTCTGCCCCTCCCTCGTTCATGCTCTGTCTCTCTCTGTCCCAAAAATAAATAAATGTTGAAAAAAAAATTAAAAAAAAAAAGAAAAATACAAAATTAAAAGCCAAAGCTGATAACGTAGGTACATAAATGAATATTTATTTACAATAAAAAAGAAATCACAGGGGCGCCTGGGTGGTTCAGTCCATTAAGCATCCAACTTTGGCTCAGGTCATGATCTCATGGTTCATGGGTTTGAGCCCCTCATTGGGCTCTGTGCAGACAGCTCAGAGCCTGGGGCCTGCTTCGGGTTCTGTGTCTCCCTCTCTCTCTGCCCCTCCCCTGCTCACACTCTGTCTCTATCTCAAAAAAAAAAAAAAAAATTAATTAAAAAAAATAAATAAGAAAAAAGATCACAACAAAATACTAGTTACTTTTTTCTGAGCTCCCCATAAGCAATTTATCAGAAATGCTTCCTGACTGCAACCTGGTTTTCCCTTCTCCTAGATCCCTCTCCAGTTCATTCAGAGAGCCAAGTTCGGGGGAAGGGGGAGTCTGGAGCTTTGTCTCATTCGCTTCAAGAAAAATCCACCTCTGCCCTCACATGTGATGTAAAAGTGTATAGACACATGAATGCCTATTGTAGCTGTAACATTTTCTTTGTCTAAAATAAAAGATTTATTTTCATTTAATCATGAATGAATAAATAAAATAAATAACTATTCAAACAACTGACTCCTACTTTTCCCTCACGACAAACCTGGCATCTGAAACTCCACAGTTTCACCCTCTATCCACTATCTTCCGAGTCGAGCTCTCCCTTTTGACGGTTCTCTTTTCTGATACTACTATCTCCTGAACACCTTCATCATTATCCTAACTCCCCAACTGTTCTCCCTACTCCCATCCTCCCTCCCACCTTCTATTCTGGACAGAGCAGCCCGATGTTCTTTGAGAATATAGATCATGTTGTATCACTTCTGTCTGCAAAGCCCTTCCATGGCTTCGCATTTCACCTAGAAGAGACCAAAGTGTGTTGTGGCCTTGTTGATGCTCCAGGTGTTCACCCTTCAAGCATTTGGTACTTGAAGCCTTCTCCTAGACAGCTGTGTGGGTCATTCCTTCGCTTACATGGGCCTTGCCTAAAATTGTTATTTATGACAGAAGCATCTCCAGACCATGGGCACCTAGGTGACTCAGTCGGTTAAGTGTCCGACTTTGGCTCAGCTCATGATCTCATAGCCCACATGGAGCTCTGTGCTGACAGCTCAGAGCCTGGAGCCTGCTTCGGATTCTGGGTCTCCCTCTCTCTCTGGCCCTCCTCCCTTCATGCTCTGTCTCTCCCTGTCTCTCAAAAATGAATAAACATTAAAAATTAAAAAAAAGAAGCATCTCTAGACCAAACCACGTCATTCACAGCAGTTCTGCACTAGCCCCATATTTCAGTCCCGTCCTGTTTTGTTTTCTTACCAGTTATCACCACCTAACGCTCATTTAGCTATTGATTGTATTTCTTTACCACAGAATATAAGCTACAGAGGGGCAGGGACTCCTCATTCATTGATGTAGCCAGTGCACATAAAGAGTGCTCTGTAAATATTGATTGTGCGTGGTCCGAATGAATGAATACTCCAAGTTAGAGTAAGCATTTTAAGATTGTGAAAGGAGGAGGTTTTTGAGGAAAGAGAGCACTTCCAGACATGCAAGCAAAGTTCAAAGGGAAAAGAGAAGTGCAGTGATTTACCTGTAAGGGAGGGATGAAGACAACAGGTCACTAATCAGGCAGCAGGAGACATACTGGGAGGACGAGGGGACAAGGAAACAATGGCAGCTTGTTTTCTCAGGGGCATCAAGTTTATATGAAGAGGCAAGTCTTAAAATGTTTTTTCAAAATGTTCCAGTTCAAGATGGTACTGTAGGAAGATCCTGAACTCACCTCCTCCCAGGTGAGGAGAGTAGAAATCGACTGGGCAATGTCTCAAATGCCAAGTTACTAAGTGCATATTTATTCATTTGTTAAGGATCAATTTTGAAGATGTTTTAAAAAGACAGTTATGCAATCAGAGACATACCTTAGAAGAATTAATGCACAGTTGTGTAATAGATGAATTAAAAAGTGAAGCTATGAGAATCAAAAAGTGAGTTAGCGGGGAGCCTGGATGGCTCAGTCAGTTTAGCGTCAGACTTTGGCTCTGGTCATGATCTCACAGTTTAGTTCGTGAGTTAGAGCCCTGCATGGGCTCTCTGCAGTTAGTGCAGAGTCCTCTTCGGATCCTCTGCCCCCCCCCACCGCCCGCCCTTCCCCTGCTCACGCTCTCTCTCTCTCTCTCTCTCTCTCTCTCTCTCTCTCTCAAAAATGAATAAACATTTTAAAAAAGTCAGAAGCGTTTGAATTATCTGTAGTTATGAAGAGACTCAGCAGATGCAGAGTATACATAATTAGTCACGTTAACCCTGGCTACAGGTTAAAACTCCCTTGGAAACTTTTTAACAACCCCAAGCCTGGACCATACCCTAGTTCAATTAAAGTAGAGCATCTTGTATAAGACCCATATATTAAGATTTTTTGAAGCTCATCATTTGGTTCTAATATGCAGCCAGGAATGGGAATCACAACTAACAATCAGGAATTAATCTCATCAGTGAACAGTAATTCTTGAAGTGCTGGTCTTCTCAACATTAACTGGAGATTTGTTAGAAATGCAAACAGATTTCTAATTTGTTAGAATCAGAACCCACCCAGGCTACTGAAGCAGAAAATCAAGGGGTGGAGCCCAGCAGTCTATTTCTTAACAAGCCCCCCAAGTGGTTTTGATGTACCCTTGGTGTTTGAGAACCACTGGCCTAGGGTTGCCAGATGTAGCAAATAAAATTACAGTATGTCTCATGGGGCATACTTGTGCTAAAATATCATCTATTGCTTATCTGACATTCAAATTTAGTTAGCCGTCTTGTATTTTATCTGCCAATCCTAAACTACAAAACTTGCATGGCATTACCATACATATATTTTTTTAAGCATAAATGCTTGAGGAAAAAATGGCATCATCAACCAATTACAGGATGAGCATTAATAGAAAGACCTGACTTTGTTGAGAAGATTGTGGATATGGTTATAAACTACCTGGGATTAAGTTGTCTGGGGAAATACAGGTGAAGGGGTCATATAGGCTATATTGGAAATAGGCAGATAGAAATATTTGTATTAAAAATATAATTAAGGAACTAATTATCAGAGGACAAGATACCAAAACCTTGAAGTTTAAGGAAACATCTATTTTAATAAGAGAAGAGAGATTAGGAAGCCAATGAAATGAAGAAATCATGCTATTTTTAATGTATTTACCACCAATTTCTTTGGATGATCATTTTATTGTAGAATATTAATTAAACAATATAGGCAAAGGGTACTAGTAAGCTCTTTGAGGGCAGGGACCACAGACTTCATACTGAGAAAAAATACCATACGTGCTAGCATGTTAATATACATACAGGGGTTAATCAATTAACTTTCAATTAACCTCTTTCAAGTGAATGATTGACTGGATTAATAATTTAGAATGAAATGAGAAAGAAAGTTGTCTGTGTCATTGAGCTACAGTCAAATGAAAATGGCCTATCCCAGAAGCACGCAATGACTGTTAGGTTCAAAGATGGAAATAACACAGCAGCAGGTAGTTTTGTTTCATTGTCTAAAAACATAGTGAGGAGAGGGGAAGGTTAACAGTGTGCTTACTGTTTACTAGGGCATGAAGTAACTAAAATAGCTGAACAAACAATGACACAGGATATTTGAATGGAGACCTAGTCTGAAAGGACATGAGAAAATTATAAAGCCGTCAAGCTGGAAAAACATTGATATATGAAGAGTACTTAGTGCTTTATTTCCTGAATATCCTTGTGTTTTAATGGAATATTTCTTTCTATGGTAATCAATGCATGTGGTGGAATGCTTTTTCCTTGAAAATGCAGATGTTGTACTTCCGGCCACTCAGCCTCCACTGGCCTTGTGGTAGGTCATGCTATCGTTAAAAAAGGAACTGGTTGTAAAAATAAGTCTTCATCTCAATGGAAGAATTTATTGCTCCAATAAAACGAAAGGCCCCCAAGGTTTACCGACTCCACTTTACTGAAGAAAGAGAAAGTAAAGCTTGGGGATTTTTCTGCATTATATGACATTGTAGCAAACGTGGGTGGAGGTGGTGAGTAGCTGAAGATATTAAAGGAAGTTCAG
Organism: Prionailurus viverrinus; assembly: GCF_022837055.1. Classification (NCBI taxonomy): domain Eukaryota; kingdom Metazoa; phylum Chordata; class Mammalia; order Carnivora; family Felidae; genus Prionailurus; species Prionailurus viverrinus. Next base: position 122,263,514 of record NC_062566.1, on the reverse strand, counting down.
CCCAAGGGGAAAAATAGCGGATGGACATTTAGGTTGTTGAAATCAAAATGAACCTCATTTGGGAAGGTGCAAGAGAGAAGTAATCGGAGTCTATTTTACTCGATAGGATCTTAGCTGGACGTTTCTACTGCTCTAGTAAATCACTTATTGAAACTGCCTCCTTGGGCAATATGTTAGTTTACTACTGCTGTTGAAACAAATTACCGCATGCTTAGTGGCTTAAAACAATACAAATTTATTATTTTGCAGTCCTGAATGTCAGAAGTCCAAAATAGGGGTTTACTGGACTAAAATCAAAGTATTGGCCTGGGTGTGTCCCTTCTGGAAGCTCTAGTGGAGAATCCAGATCCATGCTTTTACTAGTTTTTCTAGAGGCTGCCTGAATTCCTTGACTCATGCTCCTTCCTCCATCTCCAAAGTCAGCAATGGCCAGTAGTGTCTTTCTCACATCAAACCGCTGAGCTGCTGAAGTGCCTGCCTCCCTCTTGTATATATAAGACCCCTGTAATTACATCAGGCTAACCTAGATGATGAGATAATCTCCCCACCTCAAGGTCCTAAACTTAAAATCACATCTGCAAAGTCTCTTTTGTCCTGTAAGATAATATGTTTATAGGTTCCTTGGGGTAGAGAATGGACATCTTTAGAGCTATTATTGTGCCTACCACAGAGAGGTAATATCTTTTTGGAATGTTATTTGAATGTGTATGTTCCACAGCAAACAGATTCATAAGAGGTCGAGCACTGTGAGACTCTCTAGGTATGAGTGAGCATTTTAAAGTGTGTCTGTGTTCTTTCTGCTTTGTGCCTCATCAGCAGTCATAAAGGTGACCATTCGTATTTAGGCAGTGATATTTCTACTTACTCAAAGGGCAAGAGAGAAGCCATTTTAGTCCTTTTATAGATCTCAAGACTATTGAAAAGTCACCAAGACTAAGACCTTATTATGTCCATAAAATATATTTCACATAAAGATGCCCAGGAAGAGGTGTGTGATGGGAAGGGTAACATTTTACCTGGTCTTGTTTTATATTATCCTCACTCTTCCTGAAAAACAGGGGTAGGGGAAGTCTTGGAGAAGCAGACTGCTAAGAGAGAAATAAGAGGAAATCATCCACTTGTTGAAAGGGGATAGGATACTGGTGAAATCACTGAAGCATCATCAAGGTGGAGAGAAGGTCTGAGCACAATAATGAAACCTGGCAGGGTGCACAGTCTGTGGCAGCATGTGTCCAACAGGAAACAGGGTAATAAGACTGCAGATGAGCGCTCAGTTGGGAAGGAGAAAGTAGGCGGCATGGAAGCAGTGGAGGGGAACCAAGTACAGTTCCATGTCCTCAGCAGTTGCTAAATTAATAGATGGAATAACCAATGATGATGATCTTTTGATCAGTGAAAATGTCCAAGCTCTTGACTTGCAGAGTGTATCCAGGCACTCAGTGAGAATTAGGAGACGTGTTAATAAAAGGAGCACACATAATAGACAAGATGGGGGTCTGAAGGGGAAAGAAACTCCGAAAGGAGAGCAATATCCATTCTGTTCATGTGGGACCCAAGAGAAAAGAAGCGGCACAAAAGAAACTCAATTACAACATGAAACACATGTAGTTGTTAATAATATCATAAAAGGAAATTAAAGCAGTCAAATCAATGCTTCAAGAGGCGACTTGATAGTAAAGGCTCAGATCTTCACACACAGGGCTCTGTTTTCAAAGTAAATTCAGTTAAAACACTCATTGTAGATTATTCTGCGGGATCAGAGTGGACTGGGATAGGCAGACCAAAGGGAGAATAAAAAATGTGACATAATAGGAACATTATCAGACATAAAACAAAAACAAAAAAAAATTTCTTTTGTCTCATTTAAAAGGCCCATGGGCAGCGGGGCAAAGTAAAATAACTGAAAAAATGTTTTTGTTCTCTGTAGAATGGAAAGGACTTGAACGTGCTTTTGTGTGAGAAGCTTTGTAAAGTGTAATAATATAAATGTGCTCGGTCTTCAGTTCCACAAATGCCGACTGAGGAAGAAATGCATTTATCCCAATTAGAATCTGCAGCAGTAAGGAACCCTAAGGAAACCCTAGAAGATGCACCCAGGGACCTGAGTTCTGGACTGTCTCTGTAATTAACAAACCCTGTTTGGTTTCCATCACAAACTTTTTGGGTTTTCATTTTATGTGTGTGTGTGTTTGGCGTATGGGATTGTGACATTTTTTTAATTATGAAGTAAATTATGCAATAAACTTAATTATGCAATAAAACAAGAATCCAAGTAATACAAAACTCTTGTAAACATTCCTTTTCCATTTTCCCAAATCCCCCTATCCTATCATCCTTCCTCAAAGTAAACGTTCATAAGAATTTAGTGTTTCCTTTCAGATAACTGCATATTTATATGAAATATATATATAAATATTTAGGATGATTTTTAATGAACTTACGCATATTGTTCTACTTTCATTTTATTGACTAATATGTATTAAATACCTTTTCGTCTCTCTGTCTTAAATCTTCCATAGTACTCCACAAAACCATAATCCATTTAACTATTCCTCTATTGGTAGACATTATTTAGGTTTTTCTAGTATTTTGTTATTATACAAAAAAATTCTTGCTATGAATGTTTCTTTATATGCACACACATATAACACATTTATTTTTTTTTTCACCAGGCAAATTCCTAGAAGTAGAGTTGTTGAGGTGCCAGGGTGGCTCAGTCAGTTAAGTGTCCCATTTCAGCTCAGGTCATGATCTCGCAGTTCATGAGTTCAAACCCCACATTGGGCTCTGTGCTGACAGCTCAGAACCTGGAGCCTGCTTCAGATTCTGTCTCTCTGTCTCTCTGCATCTCTGTCTCTAAAAAATAAATAAACACGAAAAAAAATGTTTTTTAGAAGTAGTTGTTATGTCAAAGGGTATGTGCATTTTCTTCTCCATCAAAAACAAGTTTCTCAAATCATTTTCCAAAATAACAGTAGCTGTTTATATTTTTGCCAAAAGAGAATGTGCATGACTGTCCATCCAAGTCCTTATGAACACTGAATATCATCAATGATTTAAAATTTTCAAGCATATTACTAAAGACAGCAAGGTGTTTATAAATTTTCTTACAATAAACAACATAAGAAAATATTCAAATATAATGGGTAAAAAATGGTTTATCATTAGAGTTTTAATTCGTAATTATACATAATTACTGAGGTTTGATATCTTTTCAAATGTTCGTTGACAATTTGCATTATTTTCTGAAAATTGCTTTATCTTTTACTAATTGTTCTACTAAATTATTATTATTATTATTATTATTTATGTTTATTAATTGGGAGTGTTTTAGTCAGCGTGGGCTCTTATAACAAAATGCCATAGCCTGGGTAGCTTATAAACAACAGAACTATTTCTCACAGTTCCAGAGGCTGGAAGTTCAAGATATGGGTGACAGTGTGGTCAGGCAAGGGCTCTCTTCTGGTCACAGATTTCTCATTGTATCCTTCCATTTTTCATGATGGAAGACACAAGGTAGCTCTCTGGGGCCTCTTTTATAAAAGCACTAATTCCATTAATGAGGGCTCCACCCTTATGACATGATCACCTCCCAGAGACCCACCTCCTAATACCATCACCTCCAGTATTGTTTTCAACACATTGGGGTGCCTAGGTGGCTCAGTCAGTTAAGCATCTGACTTCAGCTCAAGTCAGGATCTTGAGGCTCATGGGTTTGAGCCCGCGTCTGGCTCTGTGCTGACAGCTCAAAGCCTGGAACCTGCTTTGGATTCTGTTTCCCTCTCTCTCTGCTCCTCCCCCATTTTTACTCTCTCTTTCTCAAAAATAAATAAACATTTAAAAAAATTTATAAAAAAAGTTTTCAACACATCAATTTTGGGGGGGGACACATTTACACCACAGTGGGGAGGAATCTCAGTATAATCTTTGTGTGATGTTTTCTATAATTATTTTATTCATCCTGTCACATCTTAAAGATATTTCCTTCCATGTTTAGCCTGCTTGCTGTGTGTTTTTAATTAGCAGTGCCTATTGCATTTCATCAAATATTTTCCAAGAATCTATCAATTAATTATGAGTTTTTCATTTCATCTGTTACCATCATACCCATTCTTCTCTCCTGAGATAAACCTACCTATTCCAGTTATTATTGCTAAACAACAAGCCATGCCAAATATAGTGGCAAAAAACAGCAAGCATTTTATTGTATTCACGAATTCTGTGGTCTGGGCAGGACGTGAATGGGCAATTCCTTTGCTGCTTGTGGCATTAGCTGAGTGGTCCTCAACTGGCAGGTGGGCTGGTCAGGAGGTTCCAAAATGGTTTCACTCCACATCCAATGTCTAGAGGAATGACAGGAAGCCTGATCTTACTTAGGACTGACTACTGACTGGTGTCCCTACATGTGGTCTCTCCAGCAGGATAGTCTCAGTGTTGTTGGAATTTCTTACATGGCAACTGGCTTCCACCAGAGCAAATATCCCAAGAGAAATGTGCTTTCCTTTTTATGACTTATCCCTGAAAGTCATTCAGCTTCACGTTCACCATACTGTATTGATCAAAACAGTCACAGGCTCCTCTCGCCCTTTTACCTTTTGATTCAATAAAGCCCAACCCCTAGATGGAAGAAGGATCAAAGAATATGCAGACATTTTTTAACTATCATACTACCTGATCATGATATAATTTTACTCTGCTCTTAGATTCATTTTTCTTACACACCATAAAATATTTTTTGTGTCAGTGTTGGTTTGTAAAAATAACACTTCAAATGCTTATGTTGTGGCCTTATGACCATAAGACTCACAACAGTTCAAAATGATCCAAGGTCATAAAGCCCTGGCTTCCATGGCAGCTGCTGTTTCTTCTCCAGAAGCAAGGATTGTGTTTTGACCTGTCTTCATAACTCCTACCTGTGTGGAACCGCAACATCTCTAGCACTCAGTTCCAATCTGGCCATATGCACAGAAGCTCAGAGTACCCCAATAGCTGCCAGATGAAGCCACAAGAATGGAGTACTGAAAAGCCCATGGAGAGGATTTTACGTAATGAGAGACAGGAGCTTGGAAAGACTGGGAATATATATTAGTCACCCTTGCTCCTGATGAAGGACTTCTTCCATACACAGAAGTTTTATCTGGCCAGTCTATGGACATTCAGTGCAAACAATCACCAGTATTGCTCTTTTTTTTTTTTTTTTTGTCAAGTGTGGTAAGCTTCGTAGCATACCCTCTGAATTTGCTTTCTCTCATTCCCGCTTCCCTTCCCTTTTTTCCTCTACCCTTGTTTCTCTAGCATTATATCCCTCAATAAAGAATTAGCACATAGGTTTGGCTTAGGCTCTTATTGCTGAAGAATTCAAATTGAGACACAGGATTATACTACCACTATAAAAGTACACAGGGAACTTTCCATTTTCCTTTGGCTCTGGAACACTTTGCATAAAATGGAAATAGCTCCTCTACCATTTCAAATTTTTGAAAGAGTGTGGTAATTGGGTCTTGTCAGGTTTTAAACTTCTTCATCTGATTTTTGGCAATGTATATTTTTCTAGAAAATTGTCCTAAGACTTTCTATAGGCAACTTATTACCTGTCAAATACACTCCTTTTGATAAATGTCTGAGAAAAAGAAAAAAAAAAACCAATGATTAATATTTATCTTGTCTGTATCATGAGTTAGTATATCAGGTGGAAAAAATAACCAATCTGCGTGTCACTTCATTCATCTGTAAAATATGAAATTTAGACTAGAATATTGCTCTTTTTCTCCTGGCTCCAAAATTTTTCTCCTGGCTCCAATTATGATATTAGTTCCATGTTATATGAAAAGTAATGCCACAGATTTGCACACTGTATGCCAACATTTAACCATCTTTGTGGACAGGAGATAGCTAATTCATTTCTCAAGAAAAAAATTAAAATTGAAGCAAATTTAGTGATTATCAGCCAGAGGCGACACTGCATTCCTAAGGTACATATACCAGAATTTTCACCATCAGATTTTGATAATATTCTTGATGTGGCAACACTCTCCTATTAGAATCACTGCCACTGGAGGACATTATAATCATTGGAAGTCTCACTGGAAATGTGTTTTGATGAAGAGAAGTGTTCAGAAACATTTATTAATAATAATAATTAGGAGAGAGAGAATAAATATTTAAGTTAATAAATATTTATTGTAATAAATATTTATTAAGTTAATAAATATTTATTGTAAATAAATAAATATTTATCAAGTTAATATTTATCAAATTAATAAAACTATCATACGGCTCACAATGTTAATTTATTTAATTCAAAAATAACCCCCAATAAAATGGATACTACATGAAATGATCATTCTAAGATTGCTTCCAGTTTTATCATTCTAAAAATATAGATTTCAAGGGTTGCCTGGGTGGCTCAGTCAGGTAAGCATCCAACTCTTGATTTTGGTTCAGGTCATGATTTCCTGGTTCGTGAGTTCGAGCCCCATATCGGGCTCTGTGCTGACAGTGCAGAACTTGCTTGGGATTCTCTCTCTCTCCCTCTCTCTCTGCCCCTCCCCTGCTCACACTCTTTCTCTCAAAAATAAATAAACTTTAAAAAATATATAGATTTCAAGACACAGAAGAGCAAGTTTTCAACACCAAACTGGAAATAAATTTATATATATACACATATATATGTATATACATATATATATATACATTAAAAATGGAAAATAGTTTTAATTACATATTAAAACTTCCAGCCAAACATACTGCAAATTGTATTTGGAGAAAAAGCTCTAAAAAATCATCAATAATGGAGGAAAAAAGACCAAAGATGAAAGTTACCAGAAAATTTTTTTAAAATAAAAGCATGTGTAAAAGTGTAAAACTTAAATGCAAAAAAACAAAAAACAATAGAAATTATAATACTACTAACATCAAGATAGATTAAAAATAAAAACATTTAAGGGAGACAAACAAGGAACATCCCACTGTAAAAAGCTTAATGCAGAAAAACAGAAGTATCTGCCTAAATCCTTATGCCCAACATAAAAAAAAGAAACAAGTAAAACTAAACTGTTAGAAAATACAAGGGAAACTGATAAAACCATAACAGAGAGAGGCCCTTGCCTAATTACCTAAGTCTTTATATGTCAAGTTTTAGAACACAAGTACATTTATATGAATAATATAGCTTCAAACCAAGTTCATCAAACTGAAAACTAAAGATGCGGAGCAAATTTAAAGGAAGTCAGAAAAAAAGACACATTATATAAGAAACATAAAGGGCCAGAGATGAAGTCTGAGGTATAAAGTAGTACAATATTGATCCTAAGTAGATTTTAGAATGCATATTGTTAGGGTTTCTCAGCCTTGGCAGAATTGACATTTTGAGTGAGATAACTCTTTGTTGCAGGGGTCTCTTCAATGCATTGTTGGATTCTTAAGAGCCATCCCTGGTCTCTACCAGCTAGATTTTTTTTTAAATGTTTATTTATTTTGAGAGGGAGCAAGTGGAGGAGGGGTAGAGAGAGGCTCAGTTGGTTAAGCATCCGATTTGGTTTTGGCTCAGGTCATGATCTCAGGGTTCCTGAGATGGAGAACCACCTCAGGCTCTCTGCTGACAGGGCAGAGCCTGCTTGGGATTCTCTCTTTCTGCCCCTGCCCCACGTGTGTGTGTGTGTGTGTGTGTGTGTGTGTGTGTGTGGCACAAGCATGCTCTCTCGCTCTCTCTCCCTCTCTCGATAAATAAATATTAAAAAAAAAAAAAAATCACATCACTATAGAAGGCAGGAGGGAAAGTGGAACCGGGCAGGGCCAGCCTCTAACCCTTTTATCAGGAAAGCAAAAGGCTTCCAACTGTCACTTCTCCAGCAGATGTTAGGTGAGGTCTCAATGATCACACCAGTGTCACACATCCTTCACTAGATGCATTTGTTGGGAAAGCACCTTCTCTGGGTCTGTTGGGATTATTACTGAGGATGATGATATTATACATAATGCTTAGCTAGCTAAAATGTAGCACAGAGATTTCTGGCCGGCTGCAGTTAAACTTGGGAGGCGCATGGGTCTCCAGGAATGCCTGAGGCCAGCATAACCACCCTGACTGTGGAATGCCCAGGCTGGCCCTCCCAGGTGTTTCTGCAATCCTTGCAGCCTCGTTGTCTATACATTGTATTCAAAGTTTAGCAAAACAATAGGACACAGAGACCCTAGCTACCTAGCTCTGATTTGATTGGTCTCTTGTGATTGTTCACCTTTAAGTCCTGCACCTTTTGTTTCGCCTGTCTGAAATGTTGTGCGCCCTCTGTACACAAGCCATCAGAGATTTGTGATTGGTCTGACACTGCAATAAACGAGAATGCGAGCGAGGCGAATGGGGTCTTTGAGAACTGACCCCCCCTGCCTTCTCCTCTCTTTCCTGCCAAGTGTGGAGTAATGGTTCATCCGTGGGCGCAAGGTTTGCTGGCTATTCCAGGCATGGGTCCTGCCTCTGGGCACATCTCTAGATCATTCAGAACCAAGATTCTGTTAGCAAAGATGAAAGGGAAGAGGCTGTTGGGGAGGCAATAGCCTCTCACCAAGGTGAGAAAACATCTCTCTTCAGGCCCCTACCCACTTTCATAACCAAATCCCACCCCCACTCAAAATCATTTTCTTAACCAGGTAAATAAATTTTGAGCTTTGTCTCATACAACCTCAAGCAAGTCACCTCTTTCCATCCTTAGGACCACTTACAGAACTGTGGGGAGGAGTTTAGGAATTCCCTGAGCCTGCACTGATGGGTTAACAAGACATAAAGAATTAGAAAGCCACAGGATGAACACACCCAAGTTTGGGTAAACAAGATTAGGTCAACAGGGCAAAGGCCCCCAGTATAGGACAAAGGTATAGGAATAGGAAATCTCAGGATGAAAACATCCAAGTAAACAAGAATAGGAATTCCGGGCAGAAGTGTCCTCCAATTTAGTACAATAGCAGAAAGCTGCTTTCTCTGGAAGGAAGGACAAAAACAGGTAAACAGGGCTATAGACCTCTGCAGGGTGAAGTTGCCCAGAGAGGAGCTAATTAGCAAAAGAAAGGTGCCTTGTTGACCCTGAGGTAGCAGGCTCAGTCTTTCTACCCCTTAGGCCAGTTTAGGTAAACAGAGGTGGTGCCTATGGCATCCCTTCTGCTATAAACAACCTTCCACCCAGCACCAGAATTTTGTTTTGTATTGACCCAAACCCCTAACACTGCATATCTTCAGAACCCCCTTTCCCCCACCCCCATGAGTTATTGTTCACGGTTTCATTGTCTCTTTGTGCACACCCATCACACTTGTAAGCCTTCTGATCCTAATAAAAATGGAGCAAGGGTTCTTACTGGGGGCTCTTGTCTCCTCCCAGACATTAGTCCCTCTGGCATTTCAATCCATTCTCTTGCTGGACAAAAGAGAACTCCAGACCCAGAGTCTACGACACGAAACCTGGATGTTGTTTAGCATCTTCAAATGTCCAGCTAGCTACTCTTTCAGGCCCAAGTGGGTTTACTACTTGGTGGCATGAATGCACTCATTGAATCTTTTTATGGGACAGCTTCTAATGTAATATTTAGGTAAGAAGTAGGAGAGTATTCATAATGTGAAGATTATGACAGCCATACATAGAAATGCCATCCTATAACATTTCTGAAAACTTCTTCATAATAATGAAGGTATGTTTTATTATGATTAGAAACATGGGAAGCTCTACACTGTGCTACAAGAGGCCTTGAGGCCGTCCCACACCCAGCCACTGCCACCTCATGTCCGTATCTTCCCAGGGCTCGGACTGCCTAGTTTTGAGTTTGAATACTTACTGTGGCCTGAGTACTGAGCCAATATACATTATCAGTTTATCTCTTACAACCTCAAGAACATGGAAAACTGCACAAGTCTTCCCATTTTATACAGGAAGAAACATTTCAAAAGTGAAGTTTCATAGCAAATTCTGTAAAAGTTCAAGTAATTTTATCAGCAAAAGTTACAAAGTCAACAATTGTTACCCCATTTTTCCTGAAACCAAGAGGTATTTCCTCACTACTGGGCATTCACATGAGGAAGAACACAAGATACATAGCTCCATACTCCATCATTTTTACTTTAATATTTCCTCAAATACCTCAGAAAGGTTTCTATTTACAAAAATGTCATTTTACCTAAATTTAATGCACACAAAGAGTTTAAAATGTCTTTTAAGTAAGAAAAAGAGGGCAATTGTAATAGCACTGCTTATGACCATTCACACTTAACTTACCAAGACTGATATTATCATCTATAGGGCTCATTATTTCACAAATCAAAAATTATAAGAACATTAAACAATATTTGACATTGCTAGAGATTTGATGAAATGTTCAGAAATATCCTCAAGCCTCGGTAGCCACGGTTATGGTTTGAGAATTGTGTTTTGTAAGTGAGTTTATGTAAATATTTTATCTAAGGAGCCTAATCGATAGCCAGATTTCTAAAAGCTAGTATGAAATCCCAAAGACTGAATGCCTCCAAAACAGCTACAACTTCGTTTTGCAAACCTTTTTTGTACATAGACTAAAAGCTCTGAACAATAGCAATACATTTTCAAACATGACAAGTACAATAAAATCCATTAAAAAAAAAAAGCACAAGTAGGCAAAACTGTTTTCAGATGTGACTCAAAGGTGACTTGTGTAGCTAGCGAAAGGTGAAAAAGCTCATTTGATACAAAAATCTGAGACGTGACACACTGCAAACAGCATATATTGGAAACTGTCCAATTTAGCCAACCTGACCCTCCCACATCTGTTCATGGCCAAGTTTGGAATTCACGACTCTAACATCCCCCCCCCGCCCCCCACTAGTTCACCCCATTCTTGGACTGTGGCAAGACAGATCCAGAAGAGCAGTACACAGTGCAATGGAGGAGATGCATCTATGAGACATTTATATGCCTAGGGAGACTCTGAAGTGGGAGACAGTGAAGGTAAGAAGCAATTTGGAGATGGAAGTAATTAAAAAATAATGCTGTTTTTCACTGAAAACCTTAGAGAGAAATAAATGGTATAAGAGCTTCCACTTTTTAACTAAGGTGTTGTTTGCAAACTGGAGAACTGCTAAAATATTTACATCTTTGAGTGCATGTAGACAGATTTTTCTCCTTTTGCCACTGTCCCCAGAGAAGAAGAGAATGTTCTGGAAGCCACTAATACAGATGATTTCAATTTCCAGAGGCTACCCCTGAGGATAACTCTAAAGAGGAGTGGGGTGAAATGAGGTAGTCAAAAGTCATCTTTCCTCAGCCCAAACTACATAAAAAAGAGGCTTGGTGTGTCCCTTGACACAGAGAGATTCCTTTGCTACTGTTTCAGTGTCATCAGGAAGCAATAGCTCATAAATAAAGCCAAATTGCCATGTAACGGCACTAAAAAAATCACCTGGTCCTCTGAGTCTCAAAATGAATAGCAACGGCATATTGGTTCTTAAAATGAGCTTAAGATGATCTGACTGTTCATTAACCCACTTAACCAATGTATTTATTAGCAGCTGTGTTAAGTAGAAGTGCTAATAAATACCTACTTTTAACCATATATTGCGTGTGGATTACGTTTGTACATATATCTTACTTTCATATTCATGCCCTGAAAAGAAAGATACTCATTCTCTTCTAAATAAGAGGAGCTATACGGCCAGAATCCTCTCTCACTGTCTAGAAAACTGATTGTGTCCATGAATGAGCACTGACCAATCCTGTGCGTGGAGTGACAAGTCCGGAAAAATCAAATTTGATCCGTGTGGGATTTTCAGACAGAGCTGCCCTCATCCTGACCTTTTTGCACACCCACTTTCCATTGAAGCTGCCTGTAGACAAATACAAAGGTTTCAAGCCTTGCCACTCTTCTGACTCATGTGACATATTCAGAAAGGCCAGCATAGAAATCACTGTTTTGTATTTACTGTCATGTTGTGGGCATTGCTCAGATATCATCGATTAATGCCATTATTTCTTTTTTTTTTAATTTTTTTTTCAACGTTTATTTATTTTTGGGACAGAGAGAGACAGAGCATGAACGGGGGAAGGGCAGAGAGAGAGGGAGACACAGAATCGGAAACAGGCTCCAGGCTCTGAGCCATCAGCCCAGAGCCTGACGCGGGGCTCGAACCCACGGACCGCGAGATCGTGACCTGGCTGAAGTCGGACGCTTAACCGACTGCGCCACCCAGGCGCCCCCAATGCCATTATTTCAAAGGAAAGGCGTCAGCAAAGCATGATTCTACATTCTGCCTCATAAATTACTCCCCTTGTCCTTCCTATTTGCCAGACATTCTCTAATGACCTTTCTACCTGATGGTCATCCAACAGGTAACAGTGTAGCAAAAGATGATAAAAATGAACTTCTAATCATGACCAACATCCTTTGTACTTGAATGAATGTCCTCAAAAGCCTGTGGATGCAATTAGGTAAGGTTATCACTTAGGTCTTGACAATATCCATCATCCAAATGGCCTTTTGACGTTTTTGTTTCCCTTACAGTTTTCACACTCATCCTAAATTCTCTATTGTGAGAAGTCCCTTATTTTCCACCAATCTCTTTGTATCTGCCTTTCCCCCCACTCTAGCAGAAGTACTCCTGACAAATCTCTAACTCCTTAAATTTTTCCTTTCACATGATTATGTCCACACTCAAATGATAGCACAACTGATCAATCTTGTCATGCATTTAAAACCGTGTTTACAATACAATACATAAAACAAAAATTGCCTCTGCAGGAGTGTCTGCTGCGTGATTTTGTGTCCCAGTAATCTCATCTCTGCCATTTGCATGTAGACAGCTTCAAGTGTTCCTCCTCTAGCTCATCCAGTATTGGTAAAACAATGAATTGGTTAGAACATACCTTTCCTCGTTATCAGATTGTAGCTTTTCAGTGCCTCTGAGCTGTTTTAAGACTCTATAAATTGTAGATAACAGAGAGCAATGGACAAATAATCCTTGTCTGTAGAAATGCAAATCAATTCTGTTTGAGGAAATTCAGTTCACTTCCCTCTTTCCCCTTCCTGGAAAAGCCAGTTACCTTCCATTTGTAAATTTATATCAACATTGATTTACTTCACATAAATCTGTGCATCTTTGATTGTTTTGAACATCTGTCTGATTCCCTCATTAACGATAAATTAAATAAAATTTTTAACTTCTGCTTATTTTCTGTGTTTGAAACTCAAGTTCTACCTTTTTTGAAAAAAAAAATACCTTAACACTAGGATTCACAGACTATGAAAACTCAAGGAAGAGTACACTTAACCTAAAACTTATTACATTTGGTCTATGTATATTAAAATGACTGAAAACCCCTTTAAAACTTTTATATACAATTTACAAAGTGGCCTGAGTGCCAGTAATTCAAGATGCTATCAACTGAAGAAGTCAAAATGTAAAAGGTTGAAACATTAAAACAATGAAACTGAATTGCTTAATTTCTGTCCTCCCTTTTCTTTTCTTCCTTTTTATATTCTCTGACCTTCAAGAATTAAAAAAAAAAAAAAGAACCAAAAAAATGGCCAAAGAACATTCTCTTCTGATTATATTTATAAAGAAATGTTAGATATAGGAATTCCACTTCTATAGCTTTTCAAACAAGAGTATTCCATTCAGTTCTTACTTCTTGCTGAGTCCAGGTTGAATGTGAGGAACACAGGTTCCATCTTGGGATCCTGGTCACCATAGTACATGGAAGGGAAGCATGTCTCCAGCTTCAGACAATATGAGTTCTGATTCTGGCTCCATGAATTATATGTGAGCCTTGTCAAGTCATGTAATTCCTCTGAGCTTCAGGCAGTTCATGTATAAAACTATTATAATAATAATCATGCTTTTTAGAATTATGTGAGGTTTAAATGAGAAACTATGAAGCTCTAAGAACAAGGCCTATCATGTGGTAGTTGCTCAATAAGCATTATTATCATTATTATTATCCCTTGCTTGATGTGCTCCCAAAGAGTTGTTTTAATTTGTTCCTAAACATCAACATTGCTGACCAGATTTCAAAATCATCTAATGTAAAGAATGTCCTATCATGTACTATAAAAACATAAAAATGTTTCATAACATAAAATCAAGAAATAAAGCATCTAAGACAAAAAAAAAAAAGAATTAAAATACCATGTGCTATAAACTTAATGTCAGGTGAACATGTAAATTGGCCATTATAGTGGACTTCTGTAACAACTACTCTTATAATTAAAGAGATCTCACTTAAGTGGTAGACCTTACTTGGAAATCATGCTAAATGTAACTTTATCTTCCTAAACCTTCTGTTCAAAAGTATTGTGTCCTCTCCATTCAGTTGAATCTCCATTGCATTTAAAAATAAATAAGTAAATAAATGAATATTTGTTTTATATGTTAAATATATAAAGTTCTATATATATGTATTTATGTATGCATATGTATGTGTCTATAACCACCACTGGAAGCAGAACATCTGCCTCTTTGAATAATTCAAAAATTCAAGGAATAGCTGAGTTTTACAGATAAGACACAGGGTCTAATCAACTGCATGATTTGGGGTCAGTAATGAATTCAATCTTGGTAATTGCCCCATTGGTAATAAGAATTCTAAGATGGTCAATTCCTTTTACACAAGCACATAGTAAAGATAAATGAGACAAAGTATGAAAAAAAAATCTGGGATCAATTTGGAAGATAATGTGCTATACAAATCCAAGTTGGCACTACTCTGAAGAACACAAATTTAAGCACTTCAGATGCAATAACTAGATTATTGATGCAAAAAGACCCTATTTTCCCACCTGTTCTTTCTTCCTATCCACTTTCCAGGTGCTGCTGTATAATTTTTCTCACAACCAGGCAATTACATCCCATGAATTGTGTGGTTAGTCAGCTAACCATCTGCTTTCTAGAAGTAGTCATGTGCTGTGTTCACCATTTTTTTTTTTATTCAAACTACTAGAAGGATGTAGAAATCTCAGGTGCAATATTTGAGACGTTATTTATTCTGGAATAATGAACTATGAAGGTGAAGATTTGATTCATAAGACTTGCTTATGAAGTCTTTAGGGCATTGGAGAACAAGGTTGGGGACAAAAGGAACATAGAGATAATAGTCACTTAGTATGTATATATAAATATAAATAAATATATATGACTATTGTTTTTCTTGATTGCACTTCCCCCTAACACCCCAAACTGTGAACAGGCTATAAATGGATGCCTCCAGACACCCAGAGAAAAGCAGCAATCTTAATTAGCCAAATTAAAACAGTAAGACATATCCGATTATCCCTTTTTAGTCTAAACCAGCTTCTAAAATGACAACTGATGTGAAAATAATTAAAACAAGACAGACTGGAAAAAAAGGAGAAATAATGTATTTGGATTTTGAAGAGAAGTAATTAGTTTTGACAGGTTATTTTTTTTATGTAAATTGAAAAATTAGGTCTCGTGGCAGAGGCGATACATTCAAGTGTCTGCATTTCTGGCACAACATGGGAGAAGAAAAAGTTATAATGAAAAGCAACAAAGATAAATTTCAAGCAAGGAAAAACTCTTTAAATTGTTACTTTTTTTTTTTTTAAAGAAGACAGATTCCCAAAGAAAACAGAATTCATTAAATCTGTCTCAATAGTTCAGTATTACTGTAGACGAGAAAACAATCTTACTAATTTCCTAAGATTGTTTTTCCTCCATATAGATTTTTTTTTTAATCTAAACAGCTGGTCTGTTCTTTTGCTGTTCTGTGTTAACATTCATAAGTTATCTTCCTTCAAATTGTCATTTTTATATAGCTTTACTTCTTCATTTCAAGTTTTCAGTAGAAACCTAGACCAGTCTTCATCTTGCACGTGTTGTATGCTGTCGGGCACCGCTCTTGCCTGGGTTCGCCCACACATATGACTTCAACCATCACAGACAAAACAACGACTCCAAAATCTATGAATCGAGCACCGTTGAAAAGGAAATCTGGCAAGGGCAGATAAAAAAGCGGGCCAGCTAGATGTCAGAGACTGGATACTCCCCTTGCACGCTTTTGGCCCTTGTAATCTTGCTTGCCTCCGCATCCATCAACTGCCCCACAATCGATGTGCCCCATCCCACTTTTTTTTTTCCTTAAGCCCCTGCAATCCCACCCATAAAAGAAGGCCAGCCCCGGGGCTCAGGGCTCAGCTTTTGGTGGTGACTCTGCTGGGCCAGCACCAGTGCGAAATAAACTGTCTTTTCTGATTCCCTGAGTGTATGTCGCTTGTCTCTTCCTGGGTGCCGAATATTTGCTGTAACACTGTCATCCATACTTTAATATATAGCCACCTGCACTGTACTGAAATACACAGTTATTCTTGTTGCCTTAATTTATCCATCATTCCTGCAGAAACCATACAGTGCTCTGATACCAACCCCCCATGTTCCAATAACCACAAATGCCTTAAAAAAACAAGAAAGAAATAGTAAGAGGGACCTGTGGTCTGATACTAATGGAGAAACCTACAATGTACTGGCCACAGTTCCCAGCCTTCTTGGAATTAGACACTGTGGGTCTGAAATTTCATCGGGGGGAATATGAACAAAAAAAGGCAGATCAAAGTTGCTATGTGTCCTTCTTGGGATTTCTCTCATATCTGAGCACTGGAAACAAATACCTTGCAAGGTAGAATTGCAGGGCAGAAGTAGTTCAGACCCTGAGCCATAATTTGAGAACAGCTAAGGAGGACCACCTGACTCAGGAATGGGAAATAAACCATTTTTCTGATAAGCCACTGAGATAATGGAGATTTATTTGTTGTCACAAAATAGCTTAACCTATCCTAACAAAAACAATGTTATAAGAAACAGACCAATCAATAGTTTTCCTACTAAGTGAAATAAAGAAGTAATATCAAAAACTATTGATATCTTATCAACTGCACATGGTTAATTTGAATGAAAATACAGTGTAGAGTTAATATTTAAAACTAGGGCTTTGTTGGGGCACCTGGGTGGCTCAGTCGGTTGAGCGTCTGACTTCAGCTCGGGTCATGATCTCACAGTCTGTGAGTTGGAGCCCCGTGTCGGGCTCTGTGCTGACAGCTCAGAGCCCGGAGCCTGTTTCAGATTCTGTGTCTCTCTCTCTCTCTGACCCTCCCCCGTTCATGCTCTGTCTCTCTCTGTCTCAAAAATAAATAAACGTTAAAAAAAATTTTTTTTAATAAAAAAATAAAACTAGGGCTTTGAGGACAAATGGCCTAAGTTCAAAATCTGACTCTGTCTTTTATCAGGTGGTTGATCCTGGGCAAATTGCCTAACCTTCCTGTGCCTCAGTAGACTTATCTGTCAAATGGGGATATTATCACTATCTACCTCATATATTTCCATAAAGACTAAATGAAGTCATTCCTGGAAAGAATCTACCATAGTCCCCAGCACATAGTAAGTCCTATTGATAAATATTTACTGTTGTTATTGTTACATGTAGGTAGAATAGTACATAGTTCTGAAGGAACATGCTTTCCAAATTTAAGTCACTATTTATACAATTGGCTAAAATGTTTTGGCGTTCCTTTCAATAGTCTTCAGAGCATAGCTGAAATGTACAGTCATGCAGCAAGAGAGGGATGTTTCTGTTCTTGAGCCTTGAATCTTTTTGACAACGTCTGACCACGTAGCTGCGGAGACCTTACCTGGGCAGCCATGCGAGGCACTAGATAAATGGCGAGATCCTTCTAATGCCAATGAAGTTTTATAGACAGCAGCAATGCCTATTTACAACCTCAGTAAACCATTTTAAAATTTTACTGATGCCTCTTCATTTGTGTATTTGTGCCAAATGAAATGTCAGGAAGGGCAAAAAAAAAAAAAAAAAGAAGAAGAAAGAAAAATCAGCAATAAACAAACAACACCACCAAAACAATTGAAGCTGCCACAAAGGCTAACTTAATAAAAGCCTATGAATATAACATATTCTTAAATTCTATACTGCATTGCATGTAATGATACTCATACGAGAAAGAGATGTATCCTGATTGCTAACTCTAAGCATCTCGGAGTCTGTGTATACAAATTACCACATTGATATACTTTTATATACTTTTTAACAGGGACAGATATTTAAATATATGGGCTTAAAAACAACTATTTCCAGGTATTCCCTCATACCTTTAAGATACTCCTGGTCAACAGAACCAAGTCTACGCATATTAGAACCTACCTTTGCAGAAAGGAAACAATTTGCGCAAATATTTTTAGGTAACTTGAACTTGTTCTCCTACTCTTTTATTTTTTTTAATGCTTATTTATTTTTGAGAGAGAGAGACACACACAGAGAGAGAGAGTCAGGGAGGTACAGAAAGAGAGGGAAACACAGAATCCAAAGCAGGCTCCAGGCTCTGAACTGTCATCACTGAACCCGACCTGGGGCTCAAACCCACAAACCACAAGATCGTGACCTGAGCCAAAGTCAGATGCTCAACCAACTGAGCCACCCGGGTCCCCCCTCCCATTCTTTTCTATATATGCCTGGGTAATACCTCCTTTCCTAATTTTTAGTTAAAATTATAATCCCTTATAAGAGCTCACAGTCATATTAATAAACACAGCATCATTCTTTGACCCTGAATTTGGCAAAACGTGACCTCCTAAAATATTCCTATATTAATGATAATGATGATGGTGATGATGATGATGATATTAATAAGTAAAATTTATTGGCTAATTATTATTTGCCAGATGATCTATGAAGCTTTTACACTTAATCTTCACTTAATCCTGATAATAACCCTGAAATAAAATATTACCATCATCACTTTATGGATAAGAAAAATGTGGTTTAGAGAGATTAATAAACACATTGAGCTCATACAACTAAAGGTCACACATGGTAGATGTGGAACTTGAACCCAGCAGGCTAGCTCTAATTTCTGTCTACTTAACCATTACAATATATTACCTTTCATTCCCTCTCTTTTCCATTCTCTCTCTGTCATAGCATATTTCTTGATGTATAATAATCATGATATATCCAAATTATGCAAAGTGCTCATGAATTATATTTTCATAAACAAGCTATTTCTTTTTTTTTTTTTAATTTTTTTTTTCAACATTTATTTATTTGTGGGACAGAGAGAGACAGAGCATGAACGGGGGAGGGGCAGAGAGAGAGGGAGACACAGAATCGGAAACAGGCTCCAGGCTCTGAACCATCAGCCCAGAGCCCGACGCGGGGCTCGAACCGACGGACCGCGAGATCGTGACCTGGCTGAAGTCGGACGCTTAACCGACTGCGCCACCGAGGCGCCCCAACAAGCTATTTCTTAATTTAAGTAATAGCTCTTTCACTGTGCCCTGTAATGAAAGTCACTAACTTCCTCTTGCCTCAGTTTTCTCATCTGTCAGATAGATAAATAATACCTTCCTTACTTAATATTTTAAAAAATTCTTTAAGCAATATTAACAGCAAATGATAGATTGGTTGGAGGCGTAATCATTATCAGCACAGAAAATGATGTCAGAGCAAAAGATAAACACTCATTAATTTAACAAATATTTATCCAATAGCACTTATTGCCAGACACTGTTTTAGATACTAAGGTAACAAAAGTTGAGATTAGGGTATTAGTAATGGAAATGGATAGAAAGAAATAATGACTGAAGATTTCATAAGTGAAGGTTTTCTTTATCTATAAAATGATGTTAGAACAGTGGTTCTGAGAACTGGTTTGCATCAGAATTACTAGACCTAGCAAATCAGATCCTCAATTAGTGAAGTCCTGAGCTTCTGTAGTTTACTGATTCCAATGATTCTCAATCGATTCCCATGGCACACACTAATGTCTAGATTCACTGGGCTGCAGAATCCTTTAGGACTCTTCCAACGTTAATGATCTTTGCATTTGTGATTCATGATTAATTATGATTCTATTGCAAAGAAAAGGAAATCTGAAAGATAACAATGAGCTGCTTAGTAGCATCTCTATGAAATGCCTCCAGTTTGCAGAAGCTCGCTCTGGAATTTCATCTGTGGAGACAAGATTTTAGTATTTTTTAAACCTCTATTCTATTTCTGGTGTTTTATCTTTATGTTTTTGAAATTCAGCACCTTTATTTTTAATTTCTAAGTTATGCCCACATCCTTACCCTCTTGTGATGCAGTTTTAATAATGCTAATTAAGGACAGTGCTAGAAAGTGAACTCTGTGTGTATGTAATTTACAACATTTGTTTTACAATGACCTGGTAAGAAATACACACACACACACACACACACACACACATACACACACAAATTTATTACAACTCCCACAACCTCTATTGCCAGCTGTACCTCTTTAACATACATGATTGTTATAATAATTGTAAGCCCCCTTCCCCCTAACATGGATCATTACCTACAAACCTGGAATGAATTTAGCTTCATTATCATTGACCTTATACATGATTGAGCACAATAATGCATAGGAAAGTATTTTGTAAACTGAAAGGCATCACATGATATACATTACTCTTATCTTCAATTAATATGCATTAAAACTTTATTGCTTCAGCAAAGCTTTACAATTTTGAAGCTTTAAGGCTTTGGGCAAAAACAATTGTGAAAATCTTTGTATAGGTAAGGACTAGCTTTTCAAGGATATGTGTAGAATAAACAGTCTTGGAAGATAGAGAAGATAGATAGGTACCCTAGATATCCCTCTAAGGTAGTAGGCTGGTTTGTTTGCTATCCAGGGTAGTAGAGATGTCTCCCTCCAAGGCAAAAATCAGGCAGATTTGCTAGCAGTCCCTAATAAAATTGGGCCTCAGTAACCTCAGGGTTCCTTATCTAGGATATGAGCCCACTGTACGTGCACAATCAACCTAAGACCGACTCTTTGATGCCTCTGTTGACCTTGGAGCGACTGGGAAGCAAGATTGAGGTAAACATGAAGCTCACACCACCTGACGTGCTATGAATAATAAAGTCCTCTGTCTCTGACCCAGGAATCTTATGTCTTCTGCCAACATTCATGAAATTATGCAGAGTAACAGTTTGTAAGCAGGGTAAAATAGGCCTTTCACAGTACTTGACAGGATGTGGATGTCTGATACCCTTACTGGACAGGGAGTGGATATTTGGCAAAAATAAAAAGTAATGCAATCTTCCACAAAAGTTCACATCCCAAAACTATTCTAAAAAAAAATCAGTGTGAAAATCTCTCTCTCCTTCTTACCTTCCATCCCTCTTTCTTCCCTCTCTCTTCTTTCCTTCTCTCTCTTTACTCTCCTGCCTCCCATCCTCCTTCCTTCCCCTCATTGCACTGAATTTTCTATGCTGGTTTAAGTTTCTTCTACTGTTCTAATATCTATCTGCATTAGCATGTTCACTGTTCCAGGAACAGCATGTCCCTGAAAATCTCTGCTGGATATAAAACTTTCAAGCATAACTAATATGACAGTGAAATGAATTTCATTTAAAAGAACAATACATTTCTTGGCCTTCATGGGTCAAGGTTACAGAGGAAGGAACTGCCTTTGTTTACAATCATTTGTCATCCATCCACAAAAACTTCGTTAGCCTAGAATGCTAGTGTGTACATGGGAATGCCTTTCTTTTTAAGAAGCACATTATCTTTGGAAAACAAGCCAAAAAAAAAAAAAAAGGATAACAATTGGTAGTTCAGATCAACTGCCTCAGTTTGTTATTATAAACAGAAGGCATTATAAAGCGATTACTCAATTAATTTTTAACATTTTAACCAAATCAGAAATATCATGAAACTAAGAAACAGCTCACTGGTGAAAGAGGAGTGAGGATCTCAGTGGGAAGTAACCCTAAATTCTGGGGTTATTGACTAAATGGTTGTTGACTGCCCGATTGGGCACATTTTTCACCTGACACAAAAATTTACTACAGCATGCTGCCTCCCTGATAAATGCCACCTCTTGCCCCTGCAAAGGAGAGTGTTATTTCCTCATAAATCCTTGTTTCCTACATTTTCTGTCAGAGGAACCCAAAGGTATGGAGTGTCACATACCAAGCCCATCAGTCCACAAACCTGGCATAGGAGCAGCAAATTACTACCAGCATGTGCATTTCCCTATGTTCCTACCCATTATCCAACTGCATCCTGAGCTTCTTTGAAGTACCAGGCACTGTGCTAGGCTCAGACAGCTATTCAAAAATGAACACCAGCACATTATACTCTGGGAAATTTTAAAGTGGTATTATAAAGAAATGTGTGGGAAAATTAAAAAAATGATAAAACAATCATTTCTGGAATAGTCTAGAAAGTTTCATCAAAATTTGCCAATTGATCTGTCTACTAAAGAACATTTGAGCATTTTTTTAGATGAATAAAAGTGGTTGCCGCTAGAGGAAACAACATGCCAAGGTCCTTGCGTCCCTGGACAAGGAGATGTAATGTAATTTTGAAGGGAACTCTAAGTTAACAGTCAACAATGGTTTCGAAGCTGGAAAACTCCAGGATCGTATTTGTTTATCAGAAAATTACTCTACTGATGGTATTGTGAGCGTTGGGAGGAACAAGACCGAAGCCTGTGCAAAATTTCAAAAGTTAGACAATAATAATGAGAATGCCGTATTTGAAAGGTATTGTGAAATAGAGTTACTATGATTGCAACTTACCATGGATTGTGAGAGCAAAGACTCAAAACTGCCTCCACGTATGTGAAGGAGAGTGAAAATACAAGGGGTTCAGTTGTTTATGCCAAGTATTTATAGAGTATGCTTATTCCAGTAAAACAAACAAAAACCAACCAACCAACAACAGAAAAGAAAAACAGTAGGCAGAGATAATCGGATATGTGAGCATGGGGCTCAGGAGAAAATTTGGGTTTGGATATATAATATGGGTTTGTGTGTCATATGAAAAGGACTTTTAACCATTGATTTAAGTGCTGTACCTGAGGAAAACAGCAGAGATTTGGAACAATATAGAACCCAGGATGGGCTTCTAGGAAATGAAGACTTATAGTGAGAGGGCAGAGGAGGAGTTAGAACAAATTAAATACGAAGATCAGTGGTTATGGATATATGAAAACATCCAGGAAGCCTAAGAAAAGAACATGAAGAAGTAGACTAAAATGGTCAAGTAGTTCATGACATTGGCTGGCCAATTAATAGGTCACTCATGATTCTAATGGGGAAAGAAGCCAATGCTGGATGGAGACGTAAATGGAAATCAAGAGAGTCGAGCTACTGAACACTTCCTGTGTCAACGGCTACCACATGTGTGATGTGCAGTCACACAGGCTGGCATGGTCTGTGGGTAAACACAGTAATCACTAAGGCCAGTGCTACTGGATCAGTGTCCCCAGAGCCCTCTTGTGCCCTCTCATCACCCCCCACCACCATGCAGTTCACTATAGAAATGACTAGAGGAATTTATTGACTTCTTGCTATGTATGGAGCACTGTCACAATATTTGGCTTATTTTATTTAATCCTCACCAAAAAAAAAAAAAAAAACTTCTAAACTATTAACGTCTCCATTTTTACAGATGAGAAAACTAAGTTTTAGACAGTTACATAAGCTTGCCAGTATCAAGCAACACCAGGCACTGAACCAGCACCCACCTCTGCCGGGCTCCAAAGCCCCAGCTTTCATCACCATGTCATTATCTAAGTGGAAGGCACTGAGAGGCAAGCACAGGGCAAGTGCTCTGTCCACATCGTTCTCCACTGCATGTGCAGTTCCTAATACTAGGAATGGCGCTGAGTTTGTGGGGGTGTCAGCTAGCATTCGTTGAATGAACGAAAAACACTGAAAATAAATCTCTCCCTACAGCACTATTCATAACTGACTTTGGAATTTGCTTTGGGATGCAAGCTTAGACATATTTATGAACCTCCAGCCAATCAATTATTTAGTACTTACTCAATGTAATATACATAGCCTTATTCTGCTGGGCTTTGTGAAAGAAACAAAGGCAGAGAAACACAATCCCTAACCTTTTGGGTTTACTACTTTGTACAAAAGAAACAGACGAGTAAACAAACGAAACTCATGTCTGTGGCCAGAGCTTCCATGACCAAAGCTCAATCAGATGCTGGAGATCAGGGGGTCCTGAGATGCAATCAGAAGTCAGTCTCCAGGACATGGGGCAGGGCAGAGCCCGTAGAGAATGAGTCTGGGGCGGTGGAGATCCTCGAAGAATAAACAGCATGCTATCATAAAACATTCACTGCACAATGAATACTGAATGCTGGTTCAAAGTCCTTCCTTTTTGACTCCAAAGATTAGCTTACTCAAGGCAAATTATCAACTTTTGAAGTTCTGGTGGATGAACTCATAATCTGGATCTCCGAAGTCCAGGAATCAAGACACGATTCCTAACCTGGCTGGCAGTGGCTGCAAAGATCCACACATACTCACCGAAGGCACTGAATGTCTTCCATTTGCTCCTTCACCTCCACTCTGCATTTCTTCATCCTGCTCTGCCCTGAGAAGCTGATGACCTACTTGTCACTGGCTTCTGGTTGGTTCTGATGAGCATCACCCATAGGAGTGAGAGGGAGAGAGAGAGAGGAGGGTGAATTCAGGGCATATATTACCCGACCCCCCTCTCTCTCTCTCTCTCTCTCTCTCTGTCTGTCTGTCTTCTGCACCAGCTCTCCTCTTTACATAAAGCAATCTCTCTTTCTCTCTCTCAGCTGGTTGACTATGCCTTCAGGGGTAGTAAATGTGTTGCCCTGTTACTCTCTCCTGAATACTGCTCATCCAGTGTTGCTTCCCTATATTCTGTTAACATCTTTGTAAGTGGTCCCTTCAGTAAACTTTCACCAAAAGACTGTTTGAGGCATAGTCATCTGTTTCCTACTAAGACCCTGCCTAACTGACAAACCGATACTACAGAGATATGCTTCATTGAGAGAAAGAGAAAGAAATACTCTGCCCATGGGAAATGAAAACAGACTTGTAGAAACTTGAGAAGCCACTTTTTACAGAGCTGCATAATTTGCTTTAATTAAGGTCTGAAGCCACAGAAGCTATTAGATTTCAGATAAGTCTTCATAGCAAGTGTTGTACCATGTGTAAACCAGAAATGAAATTCTCAGTCATTCTCTCTTCCTCGTCCTGGGATCCTATGCTTTATCTTTTCTTATTTTCTAAAATGGGAGGGGAAAAGTCTTCACTTTTCTCAAGTGCCACTACAATCATGCAGTGAAAGGATTAATGAAAGTTTATGTACATACTGACCCACGGTCTCCTTAGATTATTTAATGGAAATCACATGCCATTCATTACACACAAGCACTCTCTTTAAGAGCACTCTGGGGAGTTATTCATAGGAATGTTGTGACCAGAAGGTGAAGGCTTACAACAGCTTGTTGAGGTGCAAGTTGGAATGTGTGAGATGTGTAGTTTGAGTTAGCAAAAAATATAGGAACTAGGGGATTGCCCTAGTAAATCACCAAGAAGTAGAGGAAATGCTATAAAAATGATGGCCAAGTCAAGGGATATTCACTGTCCTCCAGGGTGTAGACTTTAAATTCTGCCCTGCAAATTCAGCAATTCTTAACGTATTCTTTGATATGCTTATAATTATTTCTTTATTACACAGTCCATATATTTTCCATTTAACCAGATGTTTTCTCCATCCAAAGACAAAACTATCTTCTACCTTCCCCCTCCCATGACTCAGTAGAATTCAGCCAGGTGAACAAGGAAAGTTTCATGTTTTCGTTCTTACACAACTGTGCTAGCTACACTGTAGGCAAGAGCCGAACACTCGCTAATTTACTATTTCCACACCTTAACTGAAACAACTTCTGTCTGGAAGAAGTTTTAAGAAGAGTGCTTTCAGGTGACACATGTGTAAACATTGAGACTGCTTTGAATGTGCAACAATTTTCACGGGGTCTGTGGGGGGGGGGGGTGCATCTGGAGGTGTTTTGTTGCAACCATAGCAGAAATGGCTTAAGGATCACAATCTACTGATAACTAGTCATGGACTAGATATATCTGAGGAATTTTTTAAGGCACTTTAATAGTTCCAAGCTCTGGTAAAATATCAATAAGAAGTCATCATTTAGACAAATAAAAGCAATACAGTCTCAAGTTGGCTGAAGTTGGAAAAGTGGGGTTTACTGAGTTTGACTTATTAAGATCACGTTTATTTCTTCATGATGTTATAACCATAATCATATGCCAAGACTCATGCTGACTAATGTCATTTAATGTCATATCTTAAATCTTAGGGTATAAAATTTTATCTTCAATTTTAACATATTTTTAAATACTTTATTTAAACCTCATGAAGTCATTATCCCTATTTTATCCCCATTTTATAGTGTCACTCTGGCTAAGTGAATTGGCAAGGAATACACAGCCAGTAAGTGGCAGAACAAAATTCAAAGCCAAGCTTCTCAAACCTAAATTGTGTCCCATTTTTATCATGTAGGCAATTTCTACTTTATGCCAAAGTGCTTATCTTCCTGATCTACTCTTTGGAGAGGTCAAGCTTCTGATCAAAATAGAAGTTCAACACAATTTATAGGCAAAAAAGAACTTCCTGAATCTTTAGGATGTTACTGGAATGTGCTGTTTGAATGAGATATAAAAGGATGCTTTTCACTCTGTCTCCTCTGCTCATTTTGTCACACGACTCAAAAGAAATTCTTTTGGCCTAAGTCCCAATCTATTCTTTGAAATAAAATGAAATAAAATATGTGTCCCATGCTTTAATTTGGGGGTGGGGGTGGGGAGGGGCAGATAATAATATAAGAACATGGAATATAAAGACCAGATGCATGCTTCACTGTTTCAAAAGTTCAATTGGTCTCTTAGCTACTGTCCTCATCACACTGAAATGCCTTCTACAGAGATGGATGTTTCATCCTGAAGTCATCTATTGCTGGCTATGGCTGATCGTTATGATTCCCCTGGGTAAAATGCATTCTCAAAGGGCATCTTGCCTTCTAATGCCTCCTGGCAAATGTGTAAATGGGTAGTTTGATCTGACCACTTGCCCCTAGAGTGTGATCATATTCTACAATCTCTGAGCCCCAGGAGAACTCGGGAATCCCAACATTGAAATAGGCATCGAACCAAGGCAAAAAAAAAACAGCGGAGGTACCAGGGGAAGGAGGCAAGTTGGAAAGGGCCGCTTTATGAGGTGCAGCTCATGTCTGAATCTTTTAGTGCTTCACTGGGAATTTAGGTCCATCAGAGCTTCTTCTGCTTACTTTCCAGGAGTGCTAAAAGAACAGGGGGGGTTGGCCTCTGATACTAAAGGAAACTGGTATCAACATCATAAAGGATTGAGGCATCAAGAGGGAATGCGATAGTGTGATTCAGTCATATTTTCAGTTCTTTTTTTTTTTTTTTTTTTTTTTGAGAGAGAGAGAGAGAGAGCAGGGAAGGGGCAGAGACAGAGGGAGAGAGAGAGAATCCCAAGCAGGCTCTGTGTTGGCAGCAGGGGCTCTAACCCATGAACTGTGAGAACATGCCTGAGCTGAAACCAAGAATCGGACACAAAACCGAGTGAGCCACTCAGCTACTCCTTCAGTTCTGCCTCAAGTATTTAGTAACTCAAACTGAAAGAGTCTAGAGAATGGATTTCCCTACTTACAGATGAAAGCTATCCTAAGGATGAAAAGATAAACAAAGACATAAGGTGAATTTCTTTTAAAAAAAATTTTTTTACATTTATTTATTTTTGAGAGACAGAGAGAGACAGAGCACAAGTGGGGGAAGGGCAGAGAGAGAAGGAGACACAGAATCCGAAGCAGGCTCCAGGCTCCGAGCTGTCAGCACAGAGCCCGACGCGGGGCTCAAACTCACAAACCATGAGATCATGACCTGAGCTGAAGTTGGATGCTCAATTGACTGAGCTACCCAGGCGCCCTGACATAAGGTGGATTTCTAATCAAAACCCAGTAGGAGTATATAGGTTCACAAATGAGTGGTAGAAAAGAAGAGTCCATGGCCTCTTTGAAATAGGAACATATTAAAAGTCAGTCATTGATTTTTTTTCTTTCCTGCCTAACGGTATCTTCAAAAACCAGTAAATGTTCTTTAACTCCAGTGCTAAGGATTCTTACTAATTCTCAGGACTTCGAAAAAAAAAAAAAATTCAACCCGGAAAAAAAAAATTCAACCCAGATCCAAAGGACAATAGACAAATGCCTTGAAATGTAACGTGTTTGGGGGCAACCACTGACAAATCACACTTAATATATTAATCAATAACTGCCACACTAAAGAATGTTGAAGGACACCAGAGCTGGCAAAGGCCTCCAGTCCTGTACGTATAAGCATATTCAATGTGAAAGTGAAAGATTGATGGATATGAATACCATCCAAGAAACTGTGAATACAGACTCTGCTCATCCTGAAGCATTTCTGAAATTCTTAGCAAACGATGATTAAAGAAGCTCCAAAGAAATGTTATTGGTTCCAACCAACACACCCAGTAGGTATCAATGGGACATGAAAATAAATGCAATCTCCTTTCTACTTTAGCAAATCTCCTTTCTAACCACTAGCTTTCTAAATACAGTAAGTCTTAAGTGTTTTTTCCTATCATGGTATTTGCTTTTCAGGTGAATATAGTTTGGGAAGTACAACAGAAGTGTACAAAACTAGAAAAAAGAAGGAACTATATTACTGTCTGAAATGGAATCCATATATTTTATATACATAGAGTTCTGTTTTTCCAATTGATAAGACATTATCAAAGTAAGGTCAAAGGAAAATGTTTTATAGGCACTTCTTTTTAAACTTGCAATTGTTAAAGGAACACTTCTTGTATTTTTTTCCTGTTCTAAGAATAATTCATGCTTAACATTTTTTTAATCTAATGAAACAAATAATATAATCTATAACTGAATCACTTATTGATTACTGTTAGTATTTGTCATATGCCCTTAGAGTGTATTTTTACACGTATATTTAATTTGTATATTTGTGCTTCATCAGCTTGGAGGTACACAATCCTTTTAACATGATGAAATTACCCAGCCACCCTACCTAGAGATTTGAGACCCATTCTAGATTCTTCACTTTTCCTTATACACCACTCGCATTCACCAAATACTGCAGATTGTGTTGTTTTCAGTCTATTATATCTCATTTTTTCCCTTCTCTAGCCACAATGCCACTGCCTTAACTTGATGTGCTTCATCACTCATCTTGGCTATGGACCTAAACCTGATTTATATCACTACTCTTAGTTTTACATTTCAACTGATCTTTCACATTACTTACCAAATTATTATTTTTAGTGCATCAAGGATTGTGTTATTTTTCTGCTTGAAAATATTTCAATGATTTTCTATTCTCCTGAAAAATATCAAACTCCTTAACTTGGTATATAAAGTCATCCATCCTCTAGTGCCATCTTAACCACTCTTTACTCTGGCTGTATTTATTCACTAACCTCTCCTTCCCTTGATGTTCCAATTATTCTCGATTGCTTCCATGTCTCCAAACCACCAGAGTAATCAATGCCTTGCCTAATGCTTTTGATCACTCTATTCCTCAATCAAGAATCATCATCATTTCCCTTCTGAAAACCTGACTTGCTCTCCCATCACCTTCCAAGTAGAAGAATCACACTCTCCTTTATGCCTCATGGTATATGATACTTCCATCTATATAACTCTACCTTCACCATTTCCATGTTTTACTCCTCCTACTAATGGCACTTCTTAATGTTAAAAACCTTGTCTTACTCATCTTAGTGTCCCCAGGACAAAAGAAATGTTCAAAATTATTAAAATAAATTAATGAACAATAGAAATCAGTAGTGCTCTGATTTGTTGGTAAATGTCTATCAAAAACTTAGGTTGAATATCATTTGAACTCACATACGTTCTTCCAGTTCCTATGCCACATTCACTCTACGTTTATCCATTTTTGACTTTGTTGAAAAACCACAAATGAAGGACAAATTCAGCCTATTTAAAATCCCCATGGAATGACAATTCATAAAATGCTATAAAGAGATGAAACTCAGCAAACACCACAAAGCCATTATGAGAAAATTGTCATGCACTAAATCTGCTCAGGACTGCGGGGCGCTTAGCTGATAGTCACATTTGTTTTGGGATGTTTGCCTAGAAATGTTCTTTTAATAAATGTACTAAATAAGATGCATAATTTAGTTCCTTTTCTGTAGCTGGCTGGCCAGCTGCCATATCTAAGCTCCTGCTCCGCCTCTCTCTTTCTATCCTCCTTTGATGTCTCACCGTCTCTTTCTTGGGTTTGATTCAGCACCAAGGTTACCTGCTGGCCTAGTACAAACAATCTCATTAAAAAGCCATCACAGTTGTGTCTGATGGCTTCATTTCTTCCCCAATGGCTCAATTTATATCTTCCTTTGGAACAAGTAGAGAGCAGGTTGTCTCCAGGATGACTTTATTCAGCCATACTACATGCACACTGACAGTAAGACAAAAGAGAACTCTTGCCTTTATTGGGTAGATGAAAAAAAGATTTCCTAGTCTTACTCTACTTATCACCATAGGGTTTGTCAAGGTTCTACTTTCCTGTGGAGGCTATCATGGTCAGTGTTCAAGGATGTTTTTCTTATTCCTATGCAGCCTCAAGTAAAACTCAACAAGCTGAGAATCAGAAGACCTTGGTTCAAGATAGACCACTGGAAAGTAATTCACTGTATGGTGACTAGCATAACCTCATTGACCTTAATACTTTAATTGCTGCACCTTTTTAAAAAAATTTTCACAAAATCTTTACTTATAGTAGTTCAAAACAAGAAATAACCCAATTATCCATCAACAGAATGGCTACACTGGTGTGTATTCATAGAATGGACTCCTATACAGCATGAAAAAAATGAACTTCTGAGACACACAAAAACATGGATGAATCTCATAGACATAATATTGAGCTAACAAGAGTATGATTCCATTTTTATAAAATTCAAGAGCAAGAAAAACTAATCTATGGTGATAGAGGTCAAAATAGTGTTTACTTCTAGGGGATACTGACTAGGAAGGGGAATAAGGGAAATTTCTGGAAGCTGGAAATATTCTGTATCTTAATCTGGAGGGTGACTTCCCAGATGTACACACATATGTAAGGTTTCATCAAACTGTACTCTAAACATCGGAGCATATTACTAAATGTATCTCAGAAAGTTAGGGGCAAAGTGGTATTTCAAATAGACAATTTCTGGATATGGCTAACAAACAGGTATGTTTTCTCACCCACATCCATTCTTCTCCCTTAGTCTGGAAGAAGCTCCATAACTTTCTTCTTTTCACTTTCAGTCAGTGTGCTTCACATGGTGCTTACTCTTTCCTAGGCCACAAATCAGAGCACGATTTTCCTAGTTGCAGTAATTGGTTTAGGAATTGGAACAGGGCCAAGCTGGCTAATGAGTCAATCCCAGAATTTTTTTTTAATGTTCATTTATTTATTTTTGAGAGAAAGGGTAAGAGAGCGCACAAACAGGGTAGGGGCAGAGAGAGAGGGAGAGAGAAAATCCCAAGCTGACAGTGAAGAGCCTGATGTGGGGCTTGAACTCACGAACAGTGGGATCATGACCTGAGCTGAGATCAAGAGTTGGACGCTTAACCAACTGAGTCACCAAGGTGCCCCAGTCCCAGAATTTTTTGTTGGAACTAGTAGAAAAAGATATTCTGTCCATTGTAGTTGCCTATTCATCAGGATATAAGCCTGGAGCTGCCAGAGGCCATCTTGCTACCTTCTGGAGACAGTCTTGCTGAGAAACAGGCTACACAGGAAAGCAGACTGAGATTAAATTCCTTCTGATGACACTGTGTCAGAATCTGGATCTAGCCATCCCTGCACCAAAATTTTTCATTAGATAAATCAATACATTTCCTGTTTTAGCTAACCAGTTTAATTTCAGTTTGTTATAGTTGTAACTGGAGTCTAATACACTAGGAATCTTGGGTAAAATTATCAGACTATGGGGGTGGGGCTTGGAGTATAAAATAACCATTGAGCCTCATCTGATCTATTTTGTGACCACTAGTTCTGTGAGCCCATGGCCCTGCCAGAAGGAGGGTGAGGCAGGTCGAGGGGTCATGTGGGAAGGATTTTGGTCCTTGTTTGGAAAGGGTTCTGGACTAGGAATCTAGGGAACTGGATTCCATGCTCCATTTTGTAGCTTATTGGCGTCAAGACCTTGTGCAAAATACTACACCTCTTTGAACCTTTTGTACAAAACGGAATATCATTACCTAGCTCAAAAGGCTGTTATGCAGATAAAATTCAAGCTTCCCAACTTCTCCAGCTTGTTCATACCCTTAGCTGAGTTAGTGCTTACATCTTTGGCATTCCTGCTGTGCCCTGTATAACCCTCTGACCACAGCCATAATGATCTTTAACAGTGTATGAGCTCTCCAAGGGAAAGAAAGCATTCATCTCTGTGCCCTCTTGCCAACAAGGACTTCAAGTAGGGACTCTAAATTCAAACTAAGAGGTCTTATAGGCCAAGGACCCTTGATATGGCAGACCACCCACCCTTCTGCCCTTCATTTCCTTGCCAAATAAATGAGGCTGATGCTGACATCCTGAACAGTTTGCTGAGTGAAGAATAGGAGCTGAGGCTGCCTGGGTACCTTCCTCAAATCTGGCTGTCCGAAACAAAGGTTAGACAAAGGGCCCCTGAAGCCATCAGACTCATTCCTTCCCTAGCTCATTTATGGGTCATAGAAAAGCTTTCTGCAAGAATCTCTAGGCTTATAAGTCTATGGAACACACCTAGTTGTATGTAAGAGCTATGTGGGAAAAGGCCATCTTTCCTTACACACCCTCATTCATTCATTCACTCATTTATTCATTCATTCAACAAATACTTCATGACACACCCCTCCACATTAGAGAAGTGGAGATGAAAGAAACTAGGTCTCTGCCCTGAAGGGACTAGCCCGGAGAGATCCATATTGGACACAGCCTCCATTTTGGCTTCCCTGTCTGTCTCTTGTCCTATTCCCATGCATTCATTCTCCACCTAACAGCCAGAATGATTGTGTCAAATAAAGTAGATTATTAGCTTAAACCTTATGAAGACCTCCATAAGGCCCTCCATGACAGGAGGAAGTGGACGAGTTGATGAGGTTCTATTAAGTTTAGGGCATGTAGGAAGGCTTCCACAAGATTGACAAGTGATTTAGATGTTTATCTCTGTATCGTCTCCTAATATCAGTATTTAAAGCCTTGGGAACCTAACAGGGATGAGGGTGAGGGTCAAGACACACATACTAGATCCAATGGCAATATAGCCCCAAATCCCAGTCTGGCCTCTGGGACGAATTCTTTATTTAGATGCTTCAGTGACCAAGAGACAGAGCATGAGCACATGCACACACACCCATGCATGACAAATAATGGCATTTCACAGACAAAGGGAAAGGCAATGCGGGGGAAGAGGCCCCAAGAGAGGGTAAGGGCTTCTTTGACTCAACGAAGAGGGGCCTATGATGGTGGCACTCCTTGGAATTCTTGTGTGAAAGCTACGAGGAAATATCCACTCCCAGTAAAGTCCCAGGGCACAAAACACAGCAGAGGTAAAGAAATCTAGGTTTGAGGCCTGGGGAATATCTGTTTCTTCGCTGCATAAACCTACACCAGCTCTCCTTTCTTTCCTTGAGGGCCCTATCTTGTTCCCTGGGACCCAGGAATCTCCCGGTGGATGATGGGAGAGGGCTAACACCACAGCAATCTGGACAGGTGGTCTGCTGCACAAGGAAAAAGAGAGGGCCAGTGGAGCCAAGGAGCGGCAATGAACCTCTGAGCTGGCATCAGGCAGTTTGCCTTTAAGGGCACAGAACCATGAAGGGAACTTGCATGTGGGACTTTCCCACATGACCCTGGGACAAATGATGAAGGAGAAGAAAGGCTTCCATTGGAGCTTTCCATGATGTCACTAGTCTCCAGCTCCAGCTTTGCCCCAGCTTCTGCAGATCCTTAGCACCATTCAGGAACTGTGGAGAAGAGGCAGGAAGGGTAGCATTGTTCTTCCAGGACTATGTCACTGCTCCAGGAGGAAACGTCACAGTGGGCAGAAAGCTATACAACTGGCCAGCATCTGGTCCCAGGCTCAGGAAAGTGTGCCCATTTTAGGGAAATGGGGAGTGTCATAGTAGCTCCAAGCTTCTAAGCTTCTATGGGGCAGCCACTTCCTTCTTTCCTTTCCCATCTAGGCCAAGGTCTGGTGTGAAAGCTCCAGATTTCACTGGATCTGCCTAGAGTGCAGGGAGAACTCAGTTTTTTAACTGCAGACTGGTTCAAAACTGACCTGCAAAGGAAAGACAGGCCTGGGTCTCAAGACATATGGCTCAAAAGGGCTAGGGTAAGGGGAAAGCCATCCTCCAGTTCTTGAACCTCCAGAACCATCCTGTGAGTTCCCAAGTCTTCTTAAGATCCATCCCTTTCCCTTTTCCTGCCCTATAGAGCCCATTCCAAAGGGGAAGAGAAAGGGTGAATTTGCCTGGACCAATCAGAGGCTATCTGTGGCTTACTCCTGCCTTAGGCCCATGAATTCTCCAGGTACAAGAAAGGAGGAAGAGAAGCCAAGGGCTGACCATGGTCATGGGAAGCTGATTCACGGCTGATTTAACCTGGGGTGCCCACTGGTGCACTATCTTATACATCTTGCAGCTGATGAGTCAGTGACAGCAGGGTCTGCCAGCCGCTCCTAGTGTGCCATGAGTTTGAACCTGGGTTCCTTTTTCCTGTGTTTCTTGCCCACATAACGTCCTCAAGCCATGACAAGGTCATTGAATGTCTCATGGCAGAAGCTGCAGAACTTGTCTGGGTCTATTATGTCTCTATTCTGAGGCAAGGTTTCCACCTTAGTGGATTGCTGCTTCAACTTTCAGTTCTTTGGGTATCTTCCCCAGGTAATGTGACTGGGCCAGAAGAGGGGAGGAAAAGGTCATGTGACAAATGGGGCAGCACTGGTTCTTGTCTTTGCTTCTGCTGTTTTTCTGATCTGAGTCAAGCTTCTTTGTTTCCCCCTTTAATGTCTCCATTCCATGGACTGCTAGGTGTCACTTCACTTTGTTGGCATGTTTTTTGCCCTAATAGTGTGTCAGCTTGTGGGACTCAGAAATGAGTGAGGCACAGCAAACCTTACATTGGGTATTGATAAAGAGACACTGGTTCTTCTGGATCATGTGCTCCAATTCCTCCCTCCCCACTGGTTGGGCCCAGGACACTGCTTCCCACAGGAAGCACGTCCTCTAGCAGTCTAAGTGCACCCCATCCTGTTCTGTCGTTCTTGATGCTAGGGAGCTGTCATATTGCCTGGCCCCTCCACTGTCCTTAACCTCCACGTTGCCCAACGTGGGACACTCCATCTTTCCCACAAGCTCTAACCTGCTGATGGCCACTCATAAATCTTGGTTTCTACTGTTGTATCTTTAAAAAAAAACAAATAAGGGGCTTCTGGGTGGCTTAGTTAAGCACCAACTCTTATGCCTGCTCACGTCATGATCTCCTGGTTCATGAGATACAGCCCCACATCCAGCTCTGTGCTGACAGTGTGGAGCCTGCTGAGGATTCTCTGTCTCCTTCTCTCTCTGCCCCTCCCTCCCTCTTTCTGTCTCTCTCTCTGTCTCAAAAATAAAAAATAAACATTAAAAAACACAAATAATATATAATAAGTACTGCCAACCCTTTCTGAGTGCTTAACCACCCCCACCCCCAAAGCACAAACAGTCATTTGACCTTCTTACGAGATCCATATGTCAGAATAGTCTTAATATTGTTATTCTCCTTTCTAGTTGAGGATGTGCATTTTCTTTGAATTTAGTAACCATGAGACTCTCCTATCTTTTCATCCTGTATAACCCATTAAAATCCATTTCCCATAAAAATTAAAATATGGGCTTGGAATGGTAGTCATAGTCCAAGTCTGGGATAACTTCTGGGGAATAATTCTTCACAGCTCTGCCAACCCAATCTCATATTTGGTTAACAGAATGGGGTTCAAGAGTCCAGAAATCTGTGAAGGCTGGCTAAAATAATGATATAAGGTAAAAATCAGCTTCATTTTTAATAAAAGCCAGTATTAAAACTTGTTACTTATGATAAAAAACGCATTATCTGCTTTAGATAATTTAATCTTTAGAGCAATCCTATGAAGAAAACTCTATTAATAGTTTCCAGCATCTTGCAGTTGGTGAAACTATATCATAGTAACTGTGGGATCTTGGCCATGTTACTTTGCCTCTTCAAGTTCCAGAGGTAGGATCCAAGCCTAGGTTTGTCTTCCTCAAAGCCCATAACTCTTAACCACGGCAACTTCTCTTATCCACACCTAAGCCACATCTGGCTTTAACAGCCAGGAGTATAAAGATAAAGACAGATGCTAGCCTCAGAAACTGACCTGTAATGAATGGGATCAATCAGTGCCTATTAGAGTATTTGTTTCCCTTATGTTTTTCTAGGACTGCGAATCTTTACATCCATCTCTCCTTACTGGATTGCAACTCACCCTTGGCTTGCCATGATTTCTTTTCCAGCTGCTAACCTTGTGCACCATGGCACTGAACGCTGTCTGGCTGTCCCAAGGAGAGGAGGCTGTGCAGAGCATGGCATCTGACAAAATGCAGGTCATTTCTCTGAGTGAGCATTATTCATTTCTGTCGGTTAAATTCAGAGGTAGCAGCCTGCATTTCTCCCACTGGGCTGCTAAGAGGAACTGCAGAGCATGAAGAGACGTTTTGAAAATCAAAATACTATGCTGCATTCTCCCATGTTGAGAAGGGCATGTCAATTCATCTCAGCGAGACCTCATGGGGCAGAAGTTTTGTAAACACACTACAGTGGCCCTTGGGTCCTAATTTAAAATATTTCTGTTCTACTTTATTCCAGGCACTTGCTTTTTTGTCCCTGAACCAAACCCATAGTTTGTATTCAGTAGGAAAGGGAGGGAGAGCATGGCCATTTTATGTTTATTCTTCCTTGAGCTATAGACTCAACCTTAAAGGCTCTTCAAATTGGAGAAGGGTCAGGGTAAAGGAGAATTCTCCAAAATATGATCGTTTCTATTTATAAATTATTGTTGTGTTACTCATTAAATCTATTTGTGTCCCTTGCATTTCCATATGAATTCCAAGATTAGCTTTTCAAATTCTGCAAAAAACAGTGCTTTTAATCTGTAGATCAATTTGGGGAATAATGTCATCTTTTAAGATCTTATCTTCTACTTCATGAATATGGAATGTGTTTCCATCCATTTGTTTCTTTTTAAATGTAATTCAATAATGTTTTATGGAGGCACGTGGGTACTCAGTTGGTTAAGCATCCAACTCTTGATCTCCGTTCAGGTCATGATCTCATGGTTTGTGAGATCGAACCCTGAGCTGGGCTCCGTGCTGACAGTGCAGAGCCTGCTTAGAATCCTCTTTCTCCCTCTCTCTCTGAGCCCCACCCCTTTCTCTCTCTCTTTCTCTCAAAATGAATAAATAAATTTAAAAATGTTTTATTGATTTTAATGTAAAAGTTCTACACACTTCTGTTTAATTTATAGAATTTGATGCTGTTATAAATAGAATTGTTTTCTTAGTTTCATTTTCAGAATGTTCACGGCTAGTGTATAGAACTACTATATATATTTGTATATTGATCTTGTATCCTGAAACCTCGGTGAAATTTTTTATTAATTCTGGTAATTTTTCATGGATTCTTGACTTTCTATATACAAAATCATCTTTTGATAATAGAGGTAATTTTAACTTCTTCATTTCCAATCTAGATGTCTTTTCTTTTTTTTCTTTTCTTTCTTTCTTTTCTTTCTTTCTTTCTTTCTTTGTCTTTCTTTCTTTCACCTAATTGGCATCTGATATAGAGATAGTTTCAATTCTCCATTTCCAATCTGTATGTCATTTATTTCTTTTTCTTGTCTAATTGCCCTGGTTAGAATATCCAGTGGAATGTTAAATACAAGTAGTGAGAGCAGGCATCTTGTCTTATTTCTGTTCTTGGGCAGAGAAAATAGTCTTTCACCATTAAGTATGATGTTAGTTATGGGTTTTCCTGCAAGTTATCTTCTACTATTAGGTCACTGGGTGTTTTATTTCATGCAAGATCATTTGATTTTGTCAAATCATTTTTCTGTATCCAGTAAGATTACCATGGAGTTTGTGTCCTTTACTCAATTAATATGGTATATTATGCTGACTGGTTTTTCACATGTTAAAACAATCTAGCATCCCTTGGATAAATTCCACTTGGTCATTGTATATAATCCTTTTTGTATGTTGAAGGACTCAGTTTACTTCATTTTGTTGAGGATATTGTGCTGATATTTGTAAAGGATATTGGTCTTTAGTTTTCTTCTTCCTGTAATGTCTGTGGTATGGGTATCAAAGTAACTGCTCTCCAATATTTTTTGGAAGAGTTTATGAAGGATTGCCATTATTTGTTCTTTAAATATTTTACAGAATTCATCATTGAATTCTAGACTTTTTCTGGTAGGAATGTGTTAATGTACTAATTATTAAATTTGTTTTAGTGCTTTTCAGATTTTCTATTTCTTCTTAAGTTTTAGTAATTTGTGTTCTTCTGGGGTTTTGTTCCTTCATCTAAATTACCTAACTTGTTGGTATCCATTTGTTCATAGTGTTCTCTTAGAATTATATTTATTTCTGTAAGGTCAATAATGATGTTTTCTTTTTAATTCCTGATTTTAGTAACTTGAATCTTCCACAGTTTTTTTCATGGTCAATCTAGGCTTGCCAATTTTGTTTATCTTTTTAAAGAAATACATTTGTGTTTTGTTGACTTTTTTATCTTCTCTACTTCATTTATTTCCACTCTAACTTTATTATTTCTTTCATTCGTTTTTCTTTGGGTTTAGCTTCTATTTTTTCTAGTTTCTTGACGTTATGTCATTGATTTGAGTATAACCTTTTAATGTAAGCATTACAGTTATAAATCTCCCTCTGAGTGCTGTTTTAGCTGCATTGCATAAATTTTGATATCTTGTATTATCATTTTCTTTCATCTCAAAGTATTTTCTGTTTATTCTTTACATACATTTCTCTTTTCACCCATTGTTATTTAGGTTATTTAGAAGTGTGTTAATTTCTACACACTTGTGAATTTAAAAAAATATTTTTATTTTTAATTTTTAAATTCAGCCCACTGTGGTCAGAGAACACACTCTGTATGATTTCATAACTTGTAAATTTATTCTGGCTTGCTCTTTGGCATAATATATGGTTTACCCTGGAGAATATTCCATGTGCACTTGAGAAGAATGTGTATTCTGTTGTTGGATGGAGTGTTCTATGTATGTCTGTTAAATCTAATTGTCTTGTAGTGTTGTTCACATCTCGTATTTCCTTGTGGTCGTCTGTCTGGTTGTTCTACCAATTGTTGGGAATAGGATATTGAATTCTACAACTATTATTGTTGAATTGTCTATTTTCCCTTCAATTTTGTCATTTTTTGCTTCATGTATTCTGGGGCTTCATTGTTAGGTGCATATATATTTATGATATGTCTCCCTGATGGATTTACCCTTTTGTCATTATAAATGTCATTTTTTATCTCCAAGAATAATTTTTACCTTAAAGTCTTTTTAATCTAATATTAGTAAGCCACTTTTGTTCTATTTTGTTTACTACTTGTGTAGTATATATTTTTCCATCCTTGTATTTTCAGTCTCTTTTTGTACTCAAACTTAAAGTGTGAATTTATAGACAGCATATTGTTGAGCCATGTTTGTTTTAATGGAATTCCAACAACTTCTGCATTTGGTTTCTCATTCCCCAGATTTTCTTTTAAAGATTTTGCTCATTTTAATTGCCTCAATTACCTTGGCCACTTCAGGCATCTACATACAGTATTAAGCATTTGCCACTGATTGTGTGTGTGTGTGTGTGTGTGTGTGTGTATCGAATGTCCTGGGGATAGAACTTTCCTCATTGAATGAGCTCTGAGTCAGGTTGACAAAGACAGACTCTGCAAATAAAGATAAGACCAGGAAACTGCCAAACAGATCAAGTAGTAACAATTCTCTGAGGATGAAGCTTTTTGAGGGGCTCCAAATCCATTCTGCTCCCTCCAGTGACTATTAAACTGCTGATTTTCACTTCTAGTATGGTTCTGAAGGTGCTATATTCAAGACCATGATGGGGTAACTTTTACTTCTAACTCACTTTTCTGGGGAAGACATGATCAACACTCATCCAGGCTGCTATTTAGTGACATACACTCTTACAGTCTGCAAGTTCCAAATAAGGAATAATGGTTACTTTGGTTTGTGTTTTTAAGTTAAGGACTTGGATGTGATTTAATTGTTTGTCCTTAAAGAAATAAAACTTTTCTGCGGATTAAGAAGAAAGAAAGAAGGAAAGAAGGAGAAAAAGAAAGAAAGAAAGAAGAAAGAGAGAAAGATTACCTGAAAAAATCTACTTGTTTATATATCATGTTCACTCAAGTTCCCATGAAAGGGTCTTTGCTATCTTCAGACAAGTTAGATTTGCTAAATTCATTTTTTTCTATAAGCTATATAAACTGTTTATAAATTCTTGTCCAGAGGCTTAATAACATGTGCTCTAATTATTATGTGACTAATGCACCTTATTAAGACTTTTAACTGGTTTTTCTGAATGTCCAGTGCTTAAAGGTGAAGAAATAACACCATAGCCCAGAAAATTGTATCTGTTATGCTCTCTTTTTAAAAATGAATAACTATCAATTAGTCTAGTTTAAAGTGCAGTTCTTTGGGGGCGCCTGGGTGGCGCAGTCGGTTAAGCGTCCAACTTCAGCCAGGTCACGATCTCGCGGTCCGGGAGTTCAAGCCCCGCGTCAGGCTCTGGGCTGATGGCTCAGAGCCTGGAGGCAGTTTCTGATTCTGTGTCTCCCTCTCTCTCTGCCCCTCCCCCGTTCATGCTCTGTCTCTCTCTGTCCCAAAAATAAATAAACGTTGAAAAAAAAAAAATTGTATAAAGTGCAGTTCTTTGTACATCTATACTTACTTCCAATTTCACTGCTAAATGACCTATTATCACTTGAAGTTAAGAACTTTGAGGAATGGTGTTGTGATAGCATATTAAAAACACAACTATTATGTTAAAAATAACTCAGCTTTTACTAAGTAACCTTAAATGTAAAACTTAAAGAAAATATATGGGTGCTTATTTTTAGTTACCTATACAAGGTACATAACTTCTATCACACATAGGATCTATGACTTTTAGTAGTGCATATGGCCATGTAAAATAGAACTAAATGTTCTAGCTTTCCTTGCAGCTAATGACTTTGTGAAAAGATCTGAGCAAGAACTTATAAATGGAAGTCATATGTGTAATTTCTTGGTAATAAC
This sequence comes from Prionailurus viverrinus, assembly GCF_022837055.1. Lineage (NCBI taxonomy): Eukaryota > Metazoa > Chordata > Mammalia > Carnivora > Felidae > Prionailurus > Prionailurus viverrinus. Next base: position 122,222,280 of record NC_062566.1, on the reverse strand, counting down.
TTTACTGAAATGTGAAAGGAGGGTTACCATAATCATCCTCACTCTTTCCCACTGGATAGGATATAATATAAATCCTGGAATTCTTAAAGACAAATGGATCTTTAGACAACCTTGGAAATATAAAGCACACATGCTTCAGAGCCACAGAAGCCCAGATCCCTGACACATGAAGCCACAATGATCACTCCCACCCAGCTGCCCATCTCAAGACTTTCACAGAGAAATAAATGTCTTCCTTATTTGAGGCTTTGAGTTATTATTATTTGAGGTTTGAGTCACCCCCAGCTGAATCTAATCTTACCTCATAGAGCAGTTTTCAAGGCTTAAAACTTAACTTTCCTGAGCTAGTGAAGCCATTAAATACATCATAGAAATTCAATTAAGTTACTCATTGATGATCAGTACTGCTTAATCAGAACGTGCTTGGATGAATTCCCTCTGCAATATGATAAAATGGGTATTCTGAGACGCAACTGTTTCTCCAAACACCAAGGTACACTCACACTCGTACCAGTTAATTTCTTATAAAATTGAAACTGACCTTCTTTGTGCCTTCACAATTTTTGCAAGGTTGTGAATATTCATGCATAAAGAATTTGTGTCTTTTTTGCCTGGTAATATTGTTTATCTCTGTTACGTATTATTTTTTCATTATAGAACCTAACAATCACAGTCTCTTGAAAAGTCTCTCCTGATTTCCCTAGACAGAATTTGTACCACATATTTTCATTTCCATAGTATTTTATAGCAGACTTCTATAATGGTGTTCAATACATTATTATATTTGGTGTTTATGCAGTTGTCTTGCTTACTCTGCTGTAAACATCTCAAAAGAAGTGACAGTGTTCTATTTATCTGTGTTTTCAACATTTCACATAGAGCATATAGCAGACTCTAACAGCTTTCTATTGCTTTGTAACTGGTTACCACAATCTTAGGGGCTTAAAACAATACCCACTTGTTGTCTTGTACTTTTTGTGGGTCACAAATTCAGGTGGGTCTTACTAGGCTCTTTGTTTATGGTCTCAAGGCCAAAATCAAGGTGTGAGTCAGGCCAAGCTCTGACACCTGGGATCTTGGGAGGAATCTTCTTCCAAGCTCATTGAGGTTGTTGTCAGCAACGTTGCATCAGTAGGACTGATGGGTCTTCATTTTCTTGCTGCCTATCAGCAGTGAGTCACTTTGAGCTTCTATAGGTCCCCTGCATATTTTGTCACGTGGGCCCCTTTTATGCACAAGCTAGCTATGATATACAGAATCCTATGCTTTGAATCTCTCTGTCTTCCCTTTCTATCACCTGCTAAAAGCAAAATCTCTACATTTTAAAGGCTCATGTAACTAAATCAGGCCTACCCAGATATCCTTCTTGTGCCATATGACTTGAAATAGTCTTCGGAGTGATAATATCATTTTCATGGATTCCACTCGCACTCAAAAGGGAGGTGATTATACAGATGGAGAGGCTCTTGAGGGCTGTTCTTGCCCATCAGGTATACATAATAAATGTATCTAATAAGAAAATTATCCTTAGTATGTTGAATTTTATTAGCATGTAGATATTTAAAATATAAATGTTTCAAACTTTGTTTTAATTTTCCATTCCCAAATAGCCATAAGCACATGGGCATCATTTCATCTTATACTATGATCAGTAATTATCACAGCCTTGGGAGTTTAGGTGACATAACATTATTAATTGGATCAAGAAAAAAGTAAAAAGAAAACAAGAGTAAGAAGAAACAAAGCTAAGAATAAAGCATATAAAGTCCTATCAATTCATTTCCTAGGGCAATAAATGCTTAGTCACTGCATTTGAAAATAACCAAAGGGCTACATTTCTAGAACAATTAAGACCTCCTCCAAAGAGACCTCTGTCTTTGCCTCTATGAAGAACAGTTGGCACTTTTTCCTTAAAAGCAACAAACAACAATGACAAAATTGTATATAAAGAAAAAATTCAAAACAGTGAATAGTGGTGGTGAATTATATAAATGAAGTATGAAAGTATGACTGGGGAAAGTAATTCGGATATGTCAAGACTATATTTGCATCAGAATGCAATGGCATCTTGCAATATAAGAGCATAACTGCTATGCTGGGTATATGTATGTCCAGAGTGGAAGAAACAAAAGCTAAGTGAACTTGGACTTCTTTGTGTTGAGGTCTATCTAATTCTCTGCCCCACACTTTCATTTCCATCTACAGTTCTGCATAGATGGACTTTTTGGCTTTGCTCTACTTTCCTGACACTCTTAGGTGTGGAATAAGTGCTATTTAAAAATAGGACGCCTCCAATCCAGAGCCTGGAACCTCTAAAGTTCCATTCCATCTGTAAAACAAAGTTCTAGTCACAATGAACCTGGTACTTGTTACTGTACTTGATACGAAGTACCTGGTACATACTTGGTAATACCCTGGTCCAGAGCCCAGGGACCGGTTACATGCGGAAAGAACTCACCCAAGTCATCACCCCCATTCCTGATCCTATAGGATCTGTTTCCCATGTCTGCACACTGCCCACCTTGCAGGACTCTGCTGAGATGACTCAGATTCTGGTATAATCAACATTATACCTGTCCTGCCCTCTGGACATTGTGCCTGACAGTAGGTTGTCCTGCCCTTAATGACAATTTTCTGCCAATTCCAAATACCTTCCTCCTTTTATTTCAACCTCTTTTTTTGTTTGTTTGTTTTTGTTTTTTTAAATAATACTCAAGTCTCAGAATATTACACTTGCTTTTTAGGTACAGAATAGTATAGGTAATGCCACAATTCATACAATCTTTCAAGAATTTCTCCAGGTAAATTCATTTATGGGATATTTGTATATAGTCTTCTCCCTCTTCCAGAAACAAAATCTTTAAAAGATGGGAGAAAAACTATCTCATGCAACAATATTAAGAATTTTACTAAGGGGCGCCTAAGTGGCTCAGTCAGTTAAGCTTCTGACTTGATTTCAGCTCAGGTCATGATCTCATAAACTATGATATCGAACCCCGTGTGGGACTCCCTCTGGCAGTACGGAGCTTGCTTGAGATTCTCTTTCTTCCTCTCTCTGTGCTCCTCCTCCCCATTCTCTCTCTCTTTCAAAATAAGTAAATAAACTTAAAGAATTTTACCTAAAATATAAGCTATATACAATCTATACACACATATATAAAACATTGAAATATGTACTTTAAATATCTATAAAATCCATTTACCTTACCCACAAGAGCAACTTGAATATGCGAGCTGTTTTGTAACAGAATTCCATGAAATGTGTGACTGTTGATCTTACCGATGGCCTATACTGACTCCACCAGGGTATGTAATTCCTTCCCTTCACTAACATGAATGCTACCTGGAATCCTGACAGCCGATAGAACATCTCTCTGAAACACTGCCCCCTGTGCTGATTTGCTGCCACCAGCCCTTTCTTATGTTACAATCAGCTAAGGTTGTCTTCTTCCAAGATTACAGGAGTCTTGCCATCATAAGCTGCAGCTCAATCAGCTTTTGCAATGTTTGCCAATTCCATGGAGAGAAGATTAACTTGTGATTTTGTAGTTGCCACCATTTCCCCCCCTTTTCTGGATTGACCAGAAAGCCATTACATCTTCCCACTCAGATGCTTAGGTTGCCATCCATCCTCCAAAAGTTGCTGTGTTCACTCAGCCCTTCAGTTCCTTTGCTCCCTCTGAGATTGTCTTGTACACTCACCATCTTACATATATAATGTGTATTTTCATTTTGCTTAATGTCTTCTAAGAATAGCCATGCCAAAAAAACTAAACAAAGCAAAAACAAACAGATGGCTTACAAGTCTTGATAGGTCTGGCAGGCATTGTTCCTATGTAAGCCACATATCTGATTTTTGATCTCAGTTGCTAGTGACTATAACTTGCGATCCTTTAATAGCTTTGCCACAATTTATATAGGTCAGAGGTCATGCACCACTGGTTCATGGTTTACAGTGTCCCTCTGTAAATATCCACAGTCATCACTAGAGCCTATCCTAATTATTGTAATGACTTGGAAATAAGAAGTAAAGATGCTCAGCCCTATTAGAAAAGTTTGTCTGGCATCTGGATGAGAATATGTTTCTTGAAATCTTTCTGCCCAAGGCTCCTAATTATTTCCCACTGGAGACAGTCATTTAGAGACTTCTGTAATATTCTCCATTTTCTTTAAGTTTATATTTATTGCTAGTACTTCGATTCTCTTAGGTCACTCTTAAACAATTTTCCTGCCATAATCTTTCTAATCCATTTGAGGATTATAGGATGGCTTTCACTCACTTTAGCCACATGTAATTTCTCCTAGTTCTGTTAGTTATTGCTTTGATAACAATGTTATATCCTAATGTGTGAAAGAAGATCCCTTTAACTCAATCAAAACTTGACTGCATTTATTTTCATATTCCAAATACATTTTTTTTGTTTGGTCTGTAGGGGCCATTTATTTTTGAGACCAGCTAAAGAAATAAAAATTTTCTTATTTGAGTCACATCCAACTAACTAATGGGAATCCAAAGGGGACATGGAGATTTGGCTTCTCCACTTTTCATATTTAGCCTGATTAGGCAGAGTGGAAAATAACTGGCTTGAGAAATATAAAAACATACGCGGTTGAATGGAGATATTAACTTATTTCATCCACATGGATCAGTTTCCTAGATGGGACTGAAATAAAAACATTTACCAAACAATACGCTCTTATGCATGGGAACAGAAAGAATATTTATTTCTTAGGATCAGGTGTCAAAGTTCAAAAGTGCATAGAGTACTGATAAATCCATAACCTTCCATTTAGCTCAGTTGGAAAAAAATACAGAATGTTCTGATATCAAATATGAACAGAAAAATTGAGAAACTGAGCAAAGTTTTAATAATGTAAGCCTATACCGATTCAAAGAATAGAATCAGCACTTCTAGTGTATATTATGTGATGTGCTCAAGTATAAAACCTATTAAGTCATTCACTTACAAGGGCATCCTAGGGATAACTGTAAAAAAAAAAAGCAAATAGCAAATACTTCATTTTATAAAAAGTATTGTTGCAAAATTAGCAATAAATCCTGAATCAAAAACCCACCTTGGGCTATCAATAGTTGAAAAAGAATTTTAGTTTTCAAAAACCTACAAACTCAGCCTAACCAATATGTATAAATCATTATGTTCTTTTTCTAATTAGAAAATATAAATCCATGAGACTTTGAAATTTAATTGAGATATTCTGGGTAAATTGGCTCAAATTTTTAAAAGCATGTTGGTAAATCTAGGGGTGCCTGGGTAGCTCAGTCAGTTAAGCTTGAGTTCGAGCCCCACATCGGGTTGTCTGCTGTCAGCACAGAGCCTGCTTCCCATCCTCTGTCCCCTTCTCTCTGCCCCTTCCTTCCCCCACCTCTTTTTCAAAAGTAGATAAACACACACACACACAAAGTATGTTGGTCAATCTATGGGAGGGTCTATACATGTATAACATAAGCATCTTGCTTTTTCAATGTAATTTAATGAGAGTTTCTAATTTTAAAAAAAATTCAAAAATAAAAACCTGGACGTGATTAAATAAAAATTGAAAGCAACCAAACTGTATTACACAAAATTTATGTGATTAAGGTCATAATCTTTATGGATATAAGGATGTCTCTGAAACAACCTACTCTCCATTAGAACAAATTCTACCACGTTAAAAATTTTAGTTTCTAAGCTCACATCAAATTAGAGGGAGCAAACTGAAGTGGGAATGAGGTTGTTAGAGGCAGAACCACTAAATGTAACAATGGCTAAAAAACTGAGAGTTGAAAACTGAGGGAAAGGTCAGAGAAAATAAAAAAAGCAAGCTCAGAAACCTCTGCATCCAGCAGTGGCTGAAAAAGATTCTACTGTATGATACTCCCTATTTATGATATCTATAAGTTCTGGACATAATATAAAACATACTTGCCTAGGAGGTACTGGTGAATGAAGAAACAGACATATTCAGACAGAATCTATAACTGGAGTGTCTGATCTATAAGAAATTAGTTCCTATTTTCATGGCTTTTTATCTTGGAACCAGTCTAGAGCAGTATAGTACTGCAGTGTTTCTGGACGGGGGAAAACAGAAGACTGAATCTGAGAAAACCATGGCCACTAGTCATAGAGAAGGAATACCAGAAGCTAAAGACACTGACAGAAGATTCCCAAATTCTACCTACCCACCTCTTTGGCTGGTATCTGAATCACACATCTGTAAAACAGACTAAAAGTAGCTCCAAGACAAAAGATACGAAATGAAATAAAAACTGCCACCTAAGAAAGAAATTTGATGCACTAACCCCAGCCAATTGCCTACTAAAACAAAACAAAAGTTACACAAACTTTCTGGAATTTGAAGAAAATACTTTCCTACTCATTCAGGATTCCAGCATTACCTTGATACCAAAACAAGGGAAAGAAATGACAAGGAACGAAAAGCATAGGTGCATATCCTACATAAACATAGATGCAAAAATTCTAAACAAAATATTAATCAACTAAAACTGAAAAGGAAAATGATAATTACAGTAGATGCAAAAAAGCATCTGACCAAATCCAATGTATTTCTGATGAAAAGAATCTCAGAAACTAAGAATAAAAGAGAATGCCTTTGTCCAGATAAAAAGCTTATGCCTAACATATTTCAATCTGAATGCTTCTCTTTGAGATCAGAAACAAGTTAAGGATTTCTGCTTTCACTACTCTTATTTAACATTGTACTATAGATTCTAGTCAGTGCAATAGCACAAGAAAAAGAAATAGAAGCTTTTGAGATTATAAAGAAAAAAATAATTTGAATTTACTTGCAGATGATATAATTGACTACATAGAAAGTTTTTAAGAAACTACAAAGAAGCTACTAGAAGTAACAAGCAAATTTAGCAAGGAAACAAGATAAATATACAATATCAACTGTATATCTCTAAACTAGAAGCAAATAATTGCAAAATAAGATTTTAATTTAAAAAAGCAATGATTTAAAATAGCATAAATATAGCAAATACTTAGGGATTTTTCTGACAAAATATATTCAAGATTTGTCCACTGAAAACTATAAAGTAGTGCCGAAAGAAACAAACCGAATAAATAGACATATCTTGTTCTTAGGTCAGGAAACTTAATTTTAGTATGATGTCAGTTCTATCCAAATTATTCTATAGAGTCAATGACAACCTCAGTCAAAACTCCAGTAAGTTCCCTCCCCCCCTTTTTTTTTACAGAAATTAAGAAACTAAGTCTAAAGTTCTATTGAAATGCAAAGGATCTAGAATACACAGAGCAACTTTAAAAATAAAAACAAAGTTTAAGAGCTAATACTACCTGAATTTCAGATGTATTATAAAGTTCCAATATCAAGCCAATGTGATATAAGCATTTAATAATAGGGGCCTAGAAATAAATACTCACAAATATTGTCAACTAATTTTTGGCACAAATTCAAAGGCAATTCAATGGAGATAAAATAGTTTTTTTTTCAATATTACTAGAACAATGGATAGCCACATGCAGAAAGAAAGAAAGAAAGAAAGAAAGAAAGAAAGAAAATAGAAAAAGAACTTTGATTCACACTCCTTATCACACAGAAATATTAACTCAAATGGATCATAAACCTTACTATAAAACCCCAAATTATTAAAATTCTAGAAGCAAATATAAGAGAAAATATTATTTAAACTTAATATTACTTAAAGTTATTATTATTTAAATAAATATTATTTAAATAAATATTTAAATTTAAATAAAATTTAAATAAATATTATTTAAACTTAATATTATTTACACTTGAAAAAGTTTAAGCAGACACCTCAACAAGTAAGGAATGACAATGGCAAAGAAGTACATGGAATGATGCTTAGCATCATTGGCCATTACGAAATGGGAAAATGCCAATTAGAACTATGATGAGATACTACTGCAAAAATATTAGAATAGCTAAAATTAGAAAGACTAGCTGTAAAAGCATTGGCAATGATGTGTGGTAAATGGATATTCATAACACTAATGGAGTGAATGTTAAACTCCACAAGTGAATTGGAAAACATTATGGTAAATTCTTAAAAGGTTAAGCACATGCCTAAAACTCAGTCATTCAATTCTAGGTATTTACCCAAGAAAAAAGAAAAATATATGTACACACAAAGACGTATACCTAATGTTCACACAAGCTTAATTTGTAATAGCCAAAAACTGGAAATAGTTTCTATGAAAGGGTGACTGGGAGGGTAAGTTTAACTGAATTGTATTATCAAATGATACAATTTAAAGAAACAGTTTCCATGAAATGGTGGGTGGGCAAATATGATTGTATTGCATCATAGAATGATACAATTTAAAAATAGAATGAACTACTCACATATGTTAGGACAAGCAAAGTTATCAAAATAATTACACTGAGTGAAAGAAGCCAGATTAAAAAGAGTATGTACTTTATGATTCATTTACATAAAACTATAAAATATGCAGAATAATCTACAGTAGAAGAAAGCAGGTTTCATGAGTGTGGGGAAAGGAAGAACAATGGGGGAATTGTAAAGGGGCAAATGGTCACGAGGTAATAATTCTTGGGAGTGATGGATATGTTCAGTACCTGCACTGTGTTATTGGTATGTGTGTGTATGTATACACTGTATATATACACATACACATATATAAAATGCTCTTTAAATGTAAATAATTTATTGTCAATTATATCTAAATTAAATTGTTTAAAAATATAACATCAAAATTTGTGGAATGCAGCTAATGCAGTGTTTAGAGGGAAACTTATGACTGTCAATTTAGATATTTAAAAAAAATTCTAAATCGATGATTGAAATTTCCATCTCACAAAATTGGGGAAACTAGAGCAAATTAAGATAGAAGGAAGTAAAATAAAGAGCAAACCTGAAAACTAAAAAAACACAAATTATCAATAAATATCAGTAGTGAAAGAGTAGACAAAGCTACAGATCCTATAGACATTAAATAAGGGAATGTTTAAAATAACTTTATGCCAGTAAATTATAAAATTTAAATACAAAAAAAATTGTTTGGAAGACATATTACTAAAGTGGATTCAGGAAGAAATAGTAAACCTTTATAGTCTTAAATCAATTCAAGAAATTAAATTTGTAACTAAAATTTTCCCACAAATAAAACTCCTGATGGATATCTAAGATACATTATATAATATAATCATATATTACATATATTTCTTTAATATATAAACAAAAGTGGGGAAAGAAGAGAGAGGGAAAGAGTTGAGAAGAAGAAAGAGGAAAAGAATGGAAGAGATGGTCATGTAATACCTTATAACAATTTATAATCTAGAGCAGATAATAAAAGACCAAGCTGTGATTCAACCAAGCTCTGTTGCATTTCATGTCCCTACCCTTTGCCTTTATCACAATCACATACACCTACTTACAGCCAAACACATCAGTAAAAATGGCATTTATTTATTTAAAATTCTCTTAGAACCCTAGGCTCTATCAGTCTAGAACCCAGATTGGTGTGTGTGTGTGTTTTCCCTTCAGTTTCACTTAAACTGAGATATATCCATGTTTCATATGGTTAACAGACTCCTCAGAGTGACATGAAACATCGATTGGCAAACCTCTTTTATTTTTAATGTTTATTTACTTTTTTGAGAGAGAGAGAGAGAGAGAGAGAGCATGAGTGGGGGAGGGGCAGAGAGAGATGGAGACACAGAATCTGAAGCAGGCTCCAGGCCCTGAGTTGTTAGCAGAGTCTGACACGGGGCTTGAACTCATGAAGCACAAGATTATCACTTGAGCTGAAGCCAGAGGCTTAACCCACTGAGCCACCCAGGCGTCCCCATCAATTGGCAAACCTCTTAACACAACAAAGTCATAGATTATTTTTCATATCAAGAACTACAAATTGCATCCAATTAGTTCAAGATCTAATCAATGTTCACCAATTCCAGAATGAACTAACAACACCACCCTAGGGCTCATGCTGGTACTTGTCCCTTATAATTGTAGGCACACCTTAGAATCATGGCACTTTGCTTTCTTCACAGAGGTCACCTTATGGCAGCAACTTTTTTTTTTTCCCCTCTCTCTCATAAACATCCAGTCTCCAAAAGAAGCAAATCTAGGATGTGAATTATCTCACTAGCTCTCTTACTCCCATTTTAATGATACATTATTCCTTCAGTTTGGATAACCAGATTGTTTTCCCAGATTATGGTATCACAAAATACAGGTTGCCAATTCTCCTGTAAAATAACTGTCAACCTTTTAAATATGAAATATCAATCCATTTTTTCAATCTTATAACACAATGTACCAATTGGCAGAGTAGGTGATGGACCCCATTGTTTTATTCTTTATTGCTTGTCATAAAGGAAGTGGCTTGAAATGTATAAAAAGTGCTTGTAAACACTGAAATGCTATTCCAATAAAAGACTTGTTTGGATTTCCTTCTGATGGTCTCATTGGTTTTTAACTTATAGAGTTGCTAATACTTTTAGGTACCTCGATTCTTTTTCACAAGAGCATTTATTAAAATGCTTAGCTTTTTAAAAATATGTAAATGAGAAAGATAACTTTATTAGCCCAGAAAATGCAGTGTGAACTTAAGAGAAGCTTAGAGATCTGGTGTTATCCTAAAATGAGATGTTTGTTTATTAGATTGAGATGCTTAGCAAAAAGGGTGAGGGGAGTGATGACAGAACATGGGGCAAGCTGAGGGCAAAGTACAGGCTAACGGCAACCCTCCCGCCCCAACCCCACATGGGATATGTATGATGCTCCTCAGACACTCCTGGCTGCCCGAGAACAGGGGAAAGGAAAGAAAGTGAATGGCTGACTGATAGAGATCACGGTCACGCAGGACAGGAGTCTCCTTCAGTTCATGGGTAATTTAGTAAACTGCAAGAAAAAGGCAATCTTATCCATAATCTAATCTCCAGAAACCTATAGACTCTGTGCCCTGGAGCCCTAATATCACCCTCATCAAGATGTAAGGGGTTTAAATGCTTGCCATGGTGATGTGAAAAACAAAGGCAAATGAAAAATTAAGTTCCTTTACTGCCTACAGCCCACTGACAAGTCCTTGAAACAGGCAGAGTTATCTCCCTCTAGGAGCTCAGCTGCCTGGATGATGACACTTTGCTAGGGGCCAAAAGGAATCTTGGCTTAACATTATCCTGACTCCCTAGGATCCTCTAAGTCTACTTTAACATATAAAAATTCCTTTGGAAACTTCCTTTATCTCAATTCCCCCAAGGTATATGCTAGTAATCATACTCCGAGCTTATGGCCCCTGATATACCTCTGAAGGGTCTCACGACTGAGGTTTTACTAAACAGTAATAAATGGTGTTTCCTAACAGCAGCTAGCCCCTCAAGGTCCTGGAAACCTTGCTTCCAAAATACCTTAGAGACTTACTCTATCCCTAACCCCCTCCCAACCTGACGGTCTATAATCAGTTACCTGTCAACCCCAGTGCAGCTCTTTCTGCCCACAGGTCCTGTGTCTGTGCTTTTTTTTTTTTTTTTTTTTTTTTTAATATTTTTAATTTTTTTTATTTTTGGGACAGAGAGAGACAGAGCATGAACGGGGGAGGGGCAGAGAGAGAGGGAGACACAGAATCGGAAACAGGCTCCAGGCTCCGAGCCATCAGCCCAGAGCCCAATGCGGGGCTCGAACTCACGGACCGCGAGATCGTGACCTGGCTGAAGTCGGACGCTTAACCGACTGCGCCACCCAGGCGCCCCCTGTGTCTGTGCTTTAATAAAACCACCTTTTTGCACCAAAGGCATCTTCAAGAATCCTTTCTTGGCCGTCAGCTCTGGACCCCACCATCACCCCAAAACTCCATCAGGCAGTATAAACTGGATTTTTTTGAAAACACAAAGAATATTTCAAAGAGAAAATAAACATTCGGGGCTGTTTTTGTTGTGCATAGGTTTCTTTCCATTCTGTTCTTTTAAAACCCATTTTATAGATTTTGTAATTTTTCAAGAGTGAAGGCTTTGCAGCTCAATTTATGTGATTATCGAGAGAAACTAATTCAAAAAAAGTGGACAACTTTGTGGAAGTGACCTTATCAGGCTTAGAAAGCCCAAACTTAAAAGGAAGACTAATTTCATCACAAATATCCTTCAGTCGGCAAAAGTTGTTATTTAAAGTGATCAGACTTCCTGAAACACTTAAGCAGTTAAAATCCCTGAATTATTTACATAACGGGAGGAACTCAAGCAACATGACCCATTTCAACTTGCATCCAGAATATCAACCCCTCTTCAATTTTACCTAGCTGTTGGAGTACAGCATGCACTGTGAAATTCCGATGAGCTATAGAAAATATTGGAAATACCTGTGTCTGTCTTAACAAAGCCCTTTATCATTTCTGAGTTGGGACATAGCTGCTTCTCAGCCAATAGAGGCCCCTTTTCTGAGGGTCTTCCACCACCAATATCCATTGCCTAAAATATATCCAAAATGATTACAAGTACGCACATATTCTAAGTTGCTAAGAAATACTCCACAGGGAGCTTGTCGGAAAGGCCAGTGTGCCCACTTCTTCACATTCTTTCCCTCTCTAGTGTCTTTTTTCATTTACCAGCCCAAATTCTGGATATCCAGAGGATGTATCTGAGAATACTGAAGTTGAGACTGAAGAATTCACTCAAGGTCATTACAATAAGCAGTTATAATAGAAGCCAAGAGAAAGGAACTTCTTTTTGCTTAACATAAAACTAACAGGTTAGTTGGACCCTAATGTCTACCATGGGAAACTCAGATTCATCCTGTAGGGGATTCTGATTAAAATGCAACATAAAGAGGGGTGCCTGGGCGGCTCAGTCGGTTGAGCGTTCAACTTCAGCTCCGGTCATGATCTCACGTTTGTGGGTTCAAGCCCTGCGTTGGGCTCTGTGCTGACAGCTTGGAGCCTGGAGCCTGCTTTGAATTCTGTCTCCTTCTCTCTCTGCCCCTCCCCCGCTTGTGCTCTGTCTCTATCAAAAATAAATAAATGGAAAAAAAATTTTTTTAATGCAACATAAAGAAAAGGATCAGAAGTGGAATCCTGTTAAGGAGACTTGGACAAGCTAAACATTACACAAAATATTATCACTTACTTTGAAAACCATATTCATGCTGTGCGTCTATGTATTTGTGCACGTTTCTATGCATGTTGAAGAAAATATGAAAGGACACTTCTGTATCATTTGAATTGCTAAAACAATCCTTATAATAAAAAAAACACCAAGTACTAAAAATAATATATATCAAAATAACTATTTTTTTATTAAAAACTACATCAAATCACTTCAGAATTTTTTTTTTTAATTTTCGTCTGAAGGTACCATGGCAGAATAGGAGCGGAATGCAGGATAAGTGCATACATTTGCATTTGAATGTTGCTAATCACCAGCTGGGTGAAGTTGAGTGAGTGACTCCCCCTGAGCTTTTGCTTCTTTGTGAAATGATTGAATTGAGACCTAACCACTATCTTTGCCACTATCCAAAGTTCTTTGCCACTATCAAAGAACTTTGGGTCTTACATAAGCAAAATTAACATTTTACAGAAATATTTGAAGTGATTTCATGTATCTAAACCGTTATTAAGACACTGTGTTAGCTAACTCTGTAAAAAAAAGATCTGTCTTGTAAAACAATGAACCTCAGATCGGTGCTGATGAAGTCCAAGGTGACCACAGTCTCTCCCTTTCTGACACTGTTGGCCTTTGAACTCCAGACTGTCCGCTTGTTGGGAGTAAGGAGCTTGTGAGATTATTGTGTCCCTAAGGCATGTTAGGTGCCCAATAAATATTTGTTGCATGACTGAGTAAGCCCTTAAATCAGTCTCTTGTACTCAGGTAAGAGATCTACTTAATGAGCTGGAGAACTACTTGGCATCATATAAAAGAAAAAGTAAAATAAAATAAATAAATAACAAAGGAACCTATTTTACTGGACTTTAGTTTTCTGTTCAGCAGTCTTTGAAGAGCCCTGCACTCGCTTGCTTCCGTTAGGAAGAAACTTCTTTCCACTGTTCTTTAAAAAATATCTAGTCATTTTACACTTCCAACAGGAGACACCAGTGCATGGGGCAGCACTGATTGATGTATTTCTCGTGTGAACTTGAAACCTGAGACGTATGTACCTGAACTACAGATTAATCAACACGTGAACACGGGCTGCGGTGTCTAACTGATTAATTATGCTGAATGATGGATACGGGTTTAATCACTTTACCTGATAGATGCAGGGAGCCTGCAGATGACAGTTACCATATCATTTCTCAATAAACTGCTTTCTAACCAGCTTGCGGCAGAAACTTGAGAAGTTGCTGTTCCCGGGATGGGGGAAAAAGCATAGTATTTTCCATGCATCACTTTGCATTTCTACTAATTTATCTCTAAGTTTGTTCTTTGGCTAAAAAATAGCATACTTATGTGAACACAGTAATTATCCAAGAATTCCATTGTCTGGAAATCTGTCTCATCAACTGGAAAACATAATTTAAAAGGTTAATAGGATTCATAATCAAATTTATAATGTTAGGGAAATAAATAACTCTTTCCTTAAGTTAGAAAACCAGCAACTAATGGTAAAAATCAGATGTCTACAAATAAAGAGGAAGAAACACACCTACAAACCACCTCTTCTGCTCTTAAGAGGAAAATGCCAGCTTGATTTACATAAGAAAAAGGGAAGAGCTTAGAGATCACTTCTTTAACTGAAAACAAACAAAAAACAAGATGTATTATATAATTAATATTTTCCTTCTACACAATTCAGTGGACAGCCCTAAGGAGAAAATGAATAATATCTGGACCAACGAGATTTAACAAATTGGTAGCAACCCCTCCCACAGACCATGAAGTTAACTCCTCTTTCCTTTTTTCTTTCACTGCATTTTGTACCTCTATAATAGTTTATCATCTGCCATACTAGTGACACTAGTTTTGTCACACTGTGATAATGTGAAAAATTTATTAGAGTTATGGATGTACATTGGACTCTCCTTCATTCTAGGTGGCCTAGAAAACAGTGGCCATCATATCTTATTTAATACTGTTCTTGGGGCGCCTGGGTGGCTCAGTTGGTTAAGCATCCAACTTCGGCTCAGGTCATGATCTCACAGTTCATGAGTTTGAGCCCCACGTCAAGCTCTGTGCTGACAGCTCAGAGCCTGGAGCCTGCCTCAGATTCTGCGTTTCCTTTCTCTCTGCCCCTCCCCCACTCACACTCGCTTGCTCTCTCTCTCTCAAAAATAAATATTTTTTAAAAAATGCTGTTCTGTACAATGTTTAAGTAATTCCTTACTGGTAGTTGGTACTCAAAAAATCTTACTGAATTAAGTTGAATACATGTACAGATTCTGCAGAGGAAAAGGTTAGTTTGTCCATTCCTGATCTCTGTAACTCCTTTCAGCTCTATGTAAACTGCCTTAAACTTCAGCCTGACTCTCCACCCATAGAGGGCTACTTTCTAATTTATGGGGAGAGTCCAGCATTAGCTGTGAGTGCCACGGTATTTTCCAAGACACCCTCTCTTACTCTCTGTCACTTCGCATAGGCCATTCCTGAGCCCTCTGCCACATGGCTCCTTCATGAACAAGTCTGTCTCCCTGTGGGGCATTAGGCTGAGCCTGCTAACAGATGTGTAAACTAATGCCCACTGCTGAAATCTCAGCCTAGTCAAGAACTTGAGTAATCACATTTTCTGGAAACTTCAGTTGCTGACATCAGGTCTTACTTTTATATCAAAACTTAAACTCTTTCCATTGTTTGTTCTACGTCTAAAGCAGCCATGGTGAAGTTCCCACACTCAGCTGCACCAGGGAACAGCCACTATTCAAGGAGCTAAACCAAAGTACGGGGGTCAGGGTTAGTGCGTGACTGGCCTGAGACTTCGACAGATGTGTGAGCAGGATCTCTGGGTTGTCTTTGAAAGTAGAAGAGTAATGGCAGAGGGTCAGGTTCAAAAGGCTGTTTTGTAGCAGTTATGAGGTTATCAAGATAACAAATAATTTGGAGAGTGAGTTCCTTAGCCAACTCCTTCTTAACTTCTGTAAGCGTCAGTTTCTTCCTCTAATAGAGATATTACCTGCTTTGTTGTAAGGTTTAAGTAGTATAGTATAGTACCTTGTTTGTTCGTACTTAAATATTTTTTTTAAGTTTATTTATTTTAGAGAGAGAAAGAGAAAGCAGGGGAGAGGCAGAGAGAGTGGGAGAGAGAGAGAATCCCAAGCAGGCTCCACACTGTCAGCGCAGAGCCTCATGAACCGTGAGATCACGACCTCATCTTGACCTGACTCAAAAGTTGAGCACTTAACCGACTGAGCCACACAGGTGCCCCAGTGCTTGACAAATGTTAACCACATTTCATGTTCTCTATTCGTATAAGAGTGAACTGCAGTTTACTCAAAAAGAAAAAAAAAGCAGGCAAGAGAAGTGAACACAGCCCTGGATGTGACCACTGACCTAGGAGGAAGGACTGAATCGATTCAACCCTAAATGGTGCTGATTCCAGTCATGAAATAAGGAGAACTATATAGCCTTACTCCCCGGGACACCTAACCCTGACAGACTCTCAGTGTTGTGGTGACAACCCCAGACCTGTGCCTTATGCCAACTCTGCTGCTACAAGGCAAAAACTGGGCACAGAACTTAGAGACAGGCCACTCCTAACATTTGCAGGACCCAGGACAAGAGTACAAATGGAATCCCATGTATCTTATATCTAAATATTTAAAAGTTACAGATAAGGCTATCATACCATTAAACATGTTCTATTCTCTGGTGTTACAGATATCCCTTCCTATATCCAGGAAAGTCAGGTTTGAACTTACTATTCTTGGATACTTTAGAGTTTCCTGCTGGAATGTGGATGGTACAGGGAAAGCTGTCTCCAAACCCTTGTCTGGTCCAGCTTAGGTCTTCATGGTGAGGGTCTTGCTGCATTCCACCCTCTTCAAAAAGAGCCTCTCAAAAATCCATTGGGCATAAGCATAAGCAAATTGGTGGCTTGGTCTACTTTCAGGTGTAAAGGATCAAGAAGTAGCCTTGTACAGCCCCTGGAAGTTGACGTGGGGTCATGTGGCATGGACAGGACACTAGGTACTCGGGGTATGGTCTAGAAAAAGAGGTGCTGTCAATAGTGAGGACATCCCCGTGGTCTTACGCTTTTTCTGATTTCAGCTACTGGAATCTTCTAATGCCCAGGTCCTGAGGAAGAAGTCTTACTTGCCCAAGTCTAAGGCCAAGATGCTTAACTGATAGGTTTGGTAACAGAAGGGAAGACCACTCCCTGAATGTACGAACCACAGCCTCAGGTTACAAAGAGCCTGAGTTATGTCCAAGGATATAACATCTAACAATCAGTTGCTGAGGTGCTGTGACAGCGGCTTGGGAATTTTGCATTGGGAATTCTTTTAATTTCTTTATTATCTTTCCCTGTTTTCTTCTCTTTTTTTCCCCTGGCTTCCATGTATGTGCACAGTTATTTTATTGTATGGAACTAGCTAGATCTTTTGCCACTCACATGATAGGTATGTAGTCCTTGAGTCTTTTTATTAGAAAAATTTACACATAACTTTTATCTGGGTAATCTATCAATATTTTTATGTGAAAAAGCATTGAAGTGTTCTTGCAAATAATACAGCCCACCTAAGACCCTCTGACCAAGGTTCTATCTACAAAAGACAATACAAGATTAGATTTAAAATAAAGATTTAAAACTTCTAAACCTGTATTCCATTCCATTTTACACCTAGAAGAGTTCTCCAAAGCAAGAATTGGAAAGTTAACCATCGATCCAGAATTGCTACATTTGGGGAAAAAAGTCTGAATGACAGGCAGTTACTTAGACACTAAGGCTTTTATTATCCAGATTATTATGACACTAAAATTAAGATGGTAGTTCTTTATAATAAGTATAATCACAGCAATTTTAAGTTGGTAGAGACTTAAAAATGATCAAAATCACTGTGGTGGGAAGTATATTTGAAAAAAAAAATTCAAGTGGTCTAGTTAGTTGCTCACTGTCCTAAGAAGTCTTAGGTCTCATTTCTTTGTCTTTGACTCAAGTCTTTGGTCTCATTTCTTCTTCATTTTTTTTATTTATTTACTTTGAGAGAGAGAGAGGCAGAGAGAGAGAGAGAGAGAGAGAGAGAGAGAATCCCAACAAGCTCTGTGCTGTCAGCATGGAGCCTAATGCAGGGCTCAAACCCAGGAACTGTGAGATCATGACCTAAGCCAAAATCAAGAGCTGGTCACTTAACCAACTGAGCAGCCCAGGCACCCTTCAGGTCTTCTTTCTAGCTAAGTGTAGGTCTTAGTCACTTTGGGCTGCTACAACAATTTACCATAGAGTGGATGGCTTAAATAACAAACATTTATTTCTTTCATTTCTGGAGGCTGGGAAGTTCAAGATCAAGGTGCTGGCAGATCCTGTGTCTGGTAAAGGCCCTCTTCCTGGTTTGCACATGGCCACCTTCTTACTGCATCATCACATGGTAGAGAGAGGGATCATCTTTCTCAGATCTCTTCTTATAAGGGCACTATTCCCATTCATGATGACTCCACCCACATGACCTCATCACCTCCAAAGGCTCCACCTCCTGATACCATCACATTGGAGGTTAGAATTTCAACTGTGAAGTTTGGGAAGATACACACATTCAGTCCATAATAGTGGGCTTTCCTCTGTAAGGAGGCAGAGTCTAGGACTGTGAATAGAAAAGTGCATTTCCAGATTTCCTTGGATGACTTAAGATAAAAGTGAGAAGCAGTGGTAATGAAAGGAGAAAAAGGAAGAAAAATAGGAGCCTCCAAGTGCCTTAGGGTATCTAGAGAGGAGACTCTCCTGGGTCAGACACATCCACAGAAGCTGCCACCTCTTCCAGAACCCCGTGCCTAATCTGGAACTGTTAGTATATTACCTTTCTAAAGAAATTTGTTGATATAAAGATAGAAATAAAAGGCAGAAATCAGGGGTGCCTAGGTGGCCCAGTTGGTTAATCATCCCACTCTTGATTCCAGCTCAGGTCATGATCTCACAGTTCATGGGTTTGAGCCCAGCATAGGGCTCCCTGCTGACAACACGGAGTATACTTGGGATCCCTCTCTGTCTGCCCCTCCCCTGCCCATACTCCTCCTCTCTCTCAAAATAAATAAATAAGCTTAAAAAAAAGAGGCAGAAAGTTAGCAAAGAGAATTCCACCCAGGAATTTGAAATATTAAACATCGAGCTTGAATTTGGTTTGAATCATCATCCCACCCACTTGTAAATTTTCATGAAGTACAGAACTCACAAGGCACAGGAAGATGAGTCAAAGACTTTTCCTCTACAGAAATCACTTTCTGAGTTGCTCTTTGGGGAAAAGAGCTGGGTTAAATGAGACCAAATGCTTTCCATGTTTGATTTGAAGTGGTTCTGACAATGACACACCAAGGAGGCATCGGCATTGGTAGCCAGAGCTGGCGCTGCTAAGCAGCAAGCTAGAGGCATAGAAATCTATAACAACAGAGAATCAGCCCAAATAGGATTAATTTAGGACTGCCTGTCAGTTTCGACTCTTGGGCCATTTGTATAAGGAGGACTAGCTGGGGCTGCAGAATGGCCTTGAACTTGTTTTTAGTTGTCACTAGCTCTATAGACTTCCCCTGTACATTTAGCACACAGGATGAATGATTGAAAGGCAACTGATGGAAGGTTAGTGATTCCCCAAGGAGGTAGTTTCCCTCTTACACAAGAAGATCCCAAGGGCATGCATTCCGAGGAACATGCTTGCAATATTAATTGACTCAAAATGGGAGCTTCCATTTGCAGGGTGAGACTATCTGTCACATATCGAATACTGACTTGGCATCCCCTCAAGAGAAACTTGGGTATAATCCCTTGAAAAATAGAAAAGGCAGCATCACATCAAGGGTAATGTTGCCAGTGGATTCCTGGCTACCTGACATGAAAAAAGCAAATGTGTTTTGTCTGAAATACAGAAAAAAATAAAGTCTCTTCTAGAACTACAAAATATTAGCCATGGAAAAGACCTTGGAGACATCTATTTTAATCTCCTTATTTCAGAGATGAGGAGCAAACTTCTAGAAAAATTAGTGGACAGAACCAAGATTACTGAGCCAAAAGAGAGGAACTATAGAGTAATGACTTTACAAGAGTGTTCTAGCATCAGATTCCCTTGATATAAATGTTGCCCCCACTGATTACTGGCTGTGTAACTTTGAGTGAGTTACTTAAACTTTCTGCACATCAGATTTCCTATGTATAAATGGGGATCATAGTTTCTACTATACTGAGATTACTATAAAGATTAAATAAAATATTTTGTATGGAATAGTTTGTTAGTTGCAAGTCAGATGGTAATCAATAAATTCTAACTAATAATAATAGTGTAATAATTAATAATAATAATAATAAAATGATGATGATGATAAATTCATCATTTCTGTTATGTGACAGGATAAGAATTAGTCCAGAGATCTCCCCTTTGTGCTCTCTGATACAGCAATTTCAGAGTCAAATTTAGTTAACTAATCAACTATAATCAAATAAGGAGTTTTTCTACTTAAAGAGAAAATTGTGTTACTGGCAAGGTAAAGACTAAAGTACTTTGGAGGAGTTGAAGAGACTGGGGTGGATAAAAGGACAATTAAAGAACTAAGTAACATGTTGGAACCATGAAACCTGAATGGATAAAAAGTTTTGGACAGATATCAGCCTAGGAGAGGGATCTAGTAAATTGTCACAAAATTCTGTCTTTAGCTTCATTCTGGATAATATTTTCATAAATATACCCTCAACGTAGAAGACAATGCTTATCAATTAAGGGGATGAAATTAAACTGATAGGGTCAAACGTTGGCAGGCTACAGCCAAAAGATAAATGTGTAAGAAAAAGTATAAACAGATATATTTAGGTTTTTTTAAAAATCTGCTCCATAAACAAAAGACAACAGAGATGTGTTTTAGCAGTAGGCACTTGTCAAACATTTATCAATTTTAGCTGCCATTAAATCTAAAATGATGCAAAACCCAAAGGGCAACACATTTATTGGCAACAAACCCATGCATCGTTTGTATACTGTGAGCAAACATTTTGTCAGGAATTTGAAAAGCTGAGTGACTACTGCCTCTGTGGGATAATGTCACAAAGTAGAAATCAAAGTCCTTAGGAAATAAACGGTGAGGAAAGTGGCAGAGATGAAATAAAAGCTGACAGATCTTGGGGCGCCTGGGTGGCGCAGTTGGTTAAGCGTCCGACTTCAGCCAGGTCACGATCTCGCGGTCCGTGAGTTCGAGCCCCGCGTCAGGCTCTGGGCTGATGGCTCGGAGCCTGGAGCCTGTTTCCGATTCTGTGTCTCCCTCTCTCTCTGCCCCTCCCCCGTTCATGCTCTGTCTCTCTCTGTCCCAAAAATAAATAAAAACGTTGAAAAAAAATTAAAAAAAAAAGCTGACAGATCTTTGAAAAGAAGGAGACAAAAAGTAAAATCAATTCAAGAGAAAAGATAAAAATGGGAGGCACATAAAAGTAAAGAAAAAAAGTCAGAAAACACAGGCAGAGAGGAGAGAAATACAGTAAATTTATGAAAGAAATAGAAGAAAGAATAAACATAAATGAGCAAGAAAATGATAGAGAAGCAGGCAAAGGGAAATCCACTGTACACCCTCGTAGGGTCTCCAAAGAAGGAAACAAGTTACTGGAAAAAAAAATAGAGTCCTAGTTCAAGAAATGTTTCTGAAATAAAAGTAGACTTGAATTTTCAAAGGCACATCTTTGCTAGAGAAATTGACCCAGAAGAGTGGATACCAAGAAATATAGACTTAAACGTACAGAATCCTTTTCACAGCCAGAAAAACATGTTAAAATGTGAAATTATGGAAAAAGCCACAGGAACATTCAAGCCTATAGGATTGTTAACCAATATAAAATTAAATAAAGAAAATATAAGCCAAGGAAATTATATCAAGTCAAATTATTTTTAGCTATAAAAACCAAAGGCAAATAGTGTTGAATAATGAGAACTAAGTAAAAATTGTTCCCATGAGTCTTGGGAGATTACTGGAGGGCAATGTTCAGCCCCCAAGAATAACAGGGGGGACCACAGTGGCAGGACAGGCATGGACAGGCATGGATGAGGAGCACGAAATGGTTAATCGTTCAAAGTCAAAGGATATCATTTAAGGCTGACAGACCAGCGGTGCCTGGGTGGCTCAGTTAGTTAAGTGTCCAACTCTTGATTTCAGCTCAGGTCATGATCTCACAGTTGGTGGTTTCAAGCCCCACATCAGGCTCTTTGCTGAGCCTGCTTGGGATCTTCTCTCTTCCTCTATTCCTCCCCTGCTCTCTCTCTTTTTCTCTTTCAAAAATAAATAAACTAAAAAAAAAAAAATTAAAGCCAACAGATCAAATAATAGAATTATAAGAGTATTTACATATACAATGACAATAATTTAAGAAGACTTTTAAATTGACTGAGGAGAGAAAGGAGGGAGTAGAGGGGAAAGGAAGTGGAAATATGATAATTGTATCATCTGTCATATAATCAAAATTCATTATTTTTAAAGGATTAAGGTTGTTATATAACTTTATTATTTTAAAGGAATGCAACCCTGCCTAAACATCAGAATTACACACATAACCACACAGAAAAATGAAGAAAATGGAACACATAGTGAAACGCACACACAAAGTTATGAATAAAGCAAATCATAAACTGCTTTCACAGAACTAATATAAACATATACCATTATTTTATTAAAATAAAAAAGATTACAGAATGCATTAATATTTCTGTTAATGAAAATAGAATTTATTCATGATCTAGCCTTATTTTTTATTTTCATGTATTCCATCTACCGCTGGCTTCCTTGTTGTTGTAGTGGAACATGACATTTCTCCTACTGCCTCATTGCCTCTGTGCTTGCTATTTCTTTTGCTTTCCCTGGGATCTTCCCACGACCAGCCAACTCATATTTGTATTCTCTAGGTCTTTAGGTTCCATTCCCAGAAAGAGATTTTCTCAATAGTGTACATATATAGTATTGGCTTGTATGTGTACCTAAAATTTTTCTGGAAGGTTAAGCAAGACCTTAACAATAGAAAGGGAAACTGAGCTGTTGAGTTGCAATTCTAGGGGGAGAATTGTTTACTTGATGTAATTTTATACTCCGGATATTTGAATCATGTGGTAATATTACTTATTTTTAAAAATGTCTTAACGTAATGACACATTGTGATGAGACCAAAGAAAGGTCACAGAACCCAAAAGAAAGTTGTAAAGAGATTTTTTTGTGAATATATATTCATAAATGAGTTTTACACTAAAACATGGGACAAGCAAGGAGAGGTGAAAGTGATGGATATCTAGGTGGAAGATGAGATGAAGAAAATCTTTTTTTTAGTTTGTTTATTTTGAGAGAGAGAGAGTGAGTGCACACAAGAGCGAGTGGCAGAGGGGCAGAGAGAGAGGAGAGAGGAAACCCCAAGCAGGCTCCACACTGTCAGCAGGCTGTGCAATGTCAGCACAGAGCCGGATGCGGGGTTCAAATAAATTGTGAGATCATGACCTGAGCTAAAATCAAGAGTCAGATGCTTAACTGACTAAGCCACCCAGGTACTCCAATGAAGACAATTTTACATTCACAAATTATCATTATATGTGCACAGAGGTACAAGACACTGGTCCATAATGGGCAAGAGGGAGTGTGGACAGAAGTGAGGTTGGAAAAACAGGTCAGGTCAAGTATATACATCATGTTAGCAATCTTACATCTCATCCTGGAAGCAATAAGAAGCCACTGGAGAATTCCAACTGAGGCTTTCAAAAAGATCACTACCTACCAGAAGTTACCTCAGTTTTTTATGTAATTGAGAACACCTGCAATAACTTATAAAACCGTAAGATCAACTGGATAAATAGTATGTGATTAGTTTTAGAAAGAATGTGAAGAAATTCATTTATACTGTTGGTCATTTTGTAAATTGGTCCAGGCACTTCAAAGAGCAATTTACCAACATATATTTACATCCCAGTGTTTCTCTGTCCAAGTTTATATCTAAGGGAAACACTCATGTAAAAGCACAAGGAAACAAGTACAGGAGATTTTTATGGGATGTTTGTAACAGCAACATGGAAAGTGTCTAAGTCTCCATAAACAAAAAAGTAGATGAATACTTTGTGGTATGTTCACAAAATATTATTCACAGGTAAAATGCATTATGACAGATCACCTTATGGTACACATGTGCACATACACATACACACACACAAATATAAATCAATCAATAATTATGTCAATCCAGGTAAATAGAGTCCAAATATCCTGTATTCCTATTGTTGCTGTGACTAATTATGAAACTTAGTGGCTTAAAACAACAAAAATGTATTCTTTATAGTTCTGGAGGTCGAAGTCCGAAAAGGGTCTCTGTGGGCTAAAATCAAGGCACCAGAAGGCTGCCTTCATTCTGGAGGCTCTAGGGCAGAATCCGTTTTCTCGCCTTTTCCAGCTTCTAGGCTATCTACTTTCCTTGGCTTGTGGCCCCTTCTTCCTTCTTCAGCAGGGACTAGTCAAGTCTTTCTTCTCGCCTCCCTCAAACACTGGCTCTTCAGTCTTCCTCTTACATCATTTAAAGCCCTTTGTGATCCCATTGGGCCTATTTAGATAATCCAAGAAAATCACCCTATCTCAGATCAGCTGATTACAAACCTTAATTCGATCTGTAATCTTAAATCTCTCTTCCATATCATAACATGTTCCCAGGTTCTGGGGAATAATAAGATGTGGGCATCTTTAGGGGGCCATATTTGTGTCCACCATATACCTCTGATAACTGATGATCCTCTGCACTCTGATTCTTTATCATGAGCTAAGATCTGCTCAGTACAGTAGTAGGTAATAATGCAATGCTTACTTATTTAGATAATAGACAAAGTAACTCTGACGCACAGATTCAACAGCAACCTCAACATCACCATCAGAATTACATACATAAACACTACTTTGGAATTCAAGGTTTATAGCACTTAACTTGGCTCAGTGAAGACCCAAAATAACCTTTCAGGAACCCACAACTTAATTAGAGATGTTGTCAGCCAATGTCAAAATAATATCTATAGACATGAGCAATTCACATTGATCAGTGCAGATGAAACCAAATAAAATAGCACAAAAGGCCTTTCCTTCCTGAGTTTTCATGCCATTGAAGTCCAATTGCTAAAATCAAGTGGGCAAAGAAATCATGCTTGCTTTTGATTTTCCAGACTGCTAACACTCTGTGATGATTTGGAGAGTTGCTGTTCTATCAAACCAATCACAAATAAATGACTGGACACTCATTTCCATTTAGAATGTCTGTTTAAATGCTGATTTGACCTCTAAGTGTACTGGGGGTTGAGTAGTGTATGTAAAACTGTCATTAAAATTGTATATGAAGCACAGGTTAAAACGAAGCTACTATGTCTTGTTGGCTGCTTTTTATTCCCTGGAATCCTGAGAGGAAAGAAAGCAATGGCCATCAATCATCAATAAGATGAGGCAGAACAAGGAAATTTTAATGTTCATTATAAAAATATCTGAGCCTTTCAATTTTGCTTGAGGGAATTAGACCACCTCCTGCTAAAGCACTTTATGGTATTTTAAAAAATATGATAGAAAATAACCCTCTTAAAACATAGACCAGTGAATGCTGTTCTGTTTTTGCACCGGAAATTAAGGGTGTAGAGCATGTAATATAAATGTCTTCAGACTTTCACAAGAAACACTCAGTGAAAATCCT
Source organism: Prionailurus viverrinus (assembly GCF_022837055.1). Lineage (NCBI taxonomy): Eukaryota > Metazoa > Chordata > Mammalia > Carnivora > Felidae > Prionailurus > Prionailurus viverrinus. Next base: position 122,196,521 of record NC_062566.1, on the reverse strand, counting down.
TTTAAATTTATTTGGTGGTTTACCTCCCACCCTGAGGGGTTGAAAATCTCAAGCACAGGAAGCAGTTACTGATTTACTGGTTGATCCGCAGCCTTTTGCTTCAGTGACAGCTCATTTGACCCATTTCATTTCTCTAAATTGCTTTTTAATTTCCTGAGGACAGCAGTGTTGCTGTAGTGTGTTTAGAGCATCATGTGTTTCAAAATGCTGAACGTGCTCATTTTCTTTCATATTTCATCTCAGTTAGAAAGGCAGATTTCCTTTAGAAGAACACGAGTGTAGGTTTGGAGGGTCAAGGGATCCCAGCTGAGTCCCCGCTCTGCTGTTTGCTAGCCATGTGACCTTGGAGCATTCACTTACCCTCTGTGGGCCTAAGCTTCCAGCATCTATTTAAATAAGGGACTGAACAATATTTCCAAAGGTCCTTTCTGTTCTAAAGTGTTACATTTTTTTAAAAGTTATCGCTATGGGTGCTTAGCACTAGTAAATCTACACATTATCATTTTTCATACAGTGAAAAGGTGGTTTTGCTAATTTCAGAAACAGTTCATCCACGCACGACTATTTAGAACAAAATAGCATGTTCGGTCATCAAACAGCAAACACTTACGACGGTTCATTCTATAAGACATGTGGCTTGTCTTTTAACATGTTTTATTATATATCTCTTTCTTCTGAATAGAATGTTTACTTGGACTCTGGGATGAATCCTAACCAGACATTGGTTATAAAATGCAACAGCTGAGACCATTGATTTTTTTTTCCAGCTCCCAAACTTTTTTCAGGCTGTCACACTTCATAAAATTTTCTCCCCTTCTTGGTTATCTTTTCAAACCTTATCCCTCCTTAAAGGCCTAGATGGAATCCACCTGGTCAATAAGGCTCTGCATGAATAGACCCAAGTTTTTATTTCCTGAGTCACCTCAGAACAGAATTTGATCATGGAAATGCTAATCAGAACCACAAACATCTATCAACTTGTATGTTTGTGTGCAAATTAGAAGGTATAGAGGAAACATAGAAGGGTAAAACATGACTTAATCATTTTAAGGTTACCTATTATTAATTATAAAATGGATGACAAATAATCCAGAATTTTAAAAATTTTTTTACCCTTGAACTATTTTACTTTTACACATGAAATAACTTACCAAATATACATATCCAATAAAGTTAGAAATGCTATGGTTGATGTGAGGATAGAAAACCTGTCTTCTCTCTAGGTGGATCCCAAAACACATCCTTATAAATTGAACACTCTGAAGAAAATGATTTTAAAACCACAGGGCAACAGGGGTTTGACACTGAATGCATAAAAGAAACACAATCTGGATCATAAGTCTTCCTAGAAGCAGTGAGAATGAGCCCAAATTTTAAAAAGATGCATGGATGTTGGGTAGATTAAGGTAACTCCGTGGAAGCCTCACAGGTTAATGGAAAGAGCACGAGGAAAGCATTGAGGGGCCACTGCAAGGAGATTTGGAAATAGAAACAATTATAATGAGAGAAATACTTTGTAAAATGTATTATCTTTCTTTTTCCATTTTAATGCATGCGGCTTTATCTTTAGTCATTCGGGATTACTTCTCTGTCTTGAGTGGTTGAGTGAGGATGGGAGTGACACAGAAGTAGAAAATGAAAACTTTCAGGCAGAAACACAGAAAGAGCATTTCAAGTTTTTAATACCCAAAAGATTAATTACGAAATAATAGGCTTGAAAGCTACACTTTGAGAAGCAGAAAAATAAGTGGCCTTAATAATTATTAACATATAAGGGACAGGGCTGCCTGGGTGGCTCAATTGGTTGAGGGTCAGACTTTGGCGCAGGTCATGATCTCATGGCTTGTGAGTTCGAGCCCCACATCAGGCACTCTGCTGTCAGTGCAGAGCCTGCTTCAGATCCTGTCTCCCTCTCTCTCTCTGCCCTTCCCCTGCTTGTGCTCTATCTCTCAAAAAAATAAATGAAATATTACAAAAACATATAAAGGGCACACTTAGATCATCGAGTTTGGGGCTATTTTATGTGTATGTATGTGTTTCTTAGGGAGGCTATGCCTTTTCCCCATGCCAGGTAGGTAGTCTAGGGGGACCGGTTGCCTGTTGGGTAGAAAAAGAACTGAAAATGTCCACATGAGTTTTGACAGACCAAAACTGATCAGAGGTGATAGTTGTTTCTGATGTATAACATGGAACAGGCTGAACACCTACCTAACTTCAGGTCAGAGCACAGGATGAAAGTGATGGGACAAATCTGCCAAGTGACGGTGAGCTTCCAGCATACCAGGGTCTGAGTACAGTGCTCAGGAACCCAGAAGATTGCTGGAGACTGTGATGATGCACGTGGTATTCAGCAGAGGTCTTCACTGTGTAGGGACTTGGGGACTGATGGCTAATGGCTATGGTACAGACTCAAGAGCCAAATACCAGCAAAGCACTTGCAAAAGGCCAGATAGGACCAGTTTAATTTAGGAGGGACCGGTTTAGGGAGAAGACCTAACTAGCCACAGGACAGCAGAGAGAGCAAGACCAGGGGACACTGTACAGGTGTCAAAAATCTGCAGATTCAAACTTCCACCACCAGAACAAGACTGCAGCAAACACTTTAAACCCAATGCTACCAAAAGGAAGGGAAAGGAGAGAGAAAGCACTTGTGTGAGGTTTTTGAGTCATTAAAAGAAGTACTTGAAATTATTGGACCAGTAGGATTAAACCTAGTCTCCACCAGCAGAAGGTTTGTATGTGATCATACGACCAGATACCCTCAGAGGGAGTATAGGGCTGAGGAAAAGGGTGGAGAAAATGGGAGGAAGAGAAGATGAATTATAGAATAATAAAGATGTTATATTCAGCATCAAGCTCAGTAAAATAGAGCCATGCCAAACAAATCAGTTTGAAAATAATCGAGAATTCATATGGATAAATAATGACAATGAAGACCAGAAAGCTGGGCTAAGTTGTGGAAAATTCCAAATGTAAGTGTTATACGTTTCAAATGATGTCCTTCTTCTGGACTCCACTGGTTCCGAATCCTCTGTCCTCTCTGTCACAGGCTCCTAGGAAGGTAATTTTCCTGCTACTCCAACTATCTCCCAAGAATCCACCCAGTCATTCATCAGATCAACGGACAATCAAATGAAGCATATGACAAAACAAAAAACAAAGACAAATAAGAGGGTCAGGGTATAAGGTGCTGTGAAGGGTCTGAGTGAACAAGTTAGCCTGGCACCATTTCTTGCATAGACGGAGAAGACATAATACCTCCGAGCCAGAGAATAAGGACTTTATTACTCACAGCAATAGCAACAGCGAAAAGAGTAGCATTTTTCCTGCTTCTCCAGGTCCAAATTCCAATAGGGCAACACAGGGAAAGCCAGGCAGCATTTACTCTCATAGTGGGTTACATTACCAATTGCGTTACATAACCGCAGACTTATGGAACTCCCATCTTTTATCCTGGAGAGTAAGCATGCCAGCCTTTCGCCCACAAAGAAAGTTCTTACCTTTATCACATTATTCGGTAAACAAACCTGTTGTCTCTGAAGAGAAACTCATCTCTACTTTCCAATGCTGTTCACTCCACAAACATTCTTGGAAAGATAGTTTGGAACAAAGATAGTCTGCTCAGTGGGGCGCCTGGGTGGTTAAGCGTCTAACTTCAGCTCACGTCATGATCTCACATTTCGTGAGTTTGAGCCCGCATCAGGCTCTGTGCTGACAGCTCAGAGCCTGGAGCCTGCTTTGGATTCTGTGTCTCCCTTTCTTTCTGCCACTCCCTCACTCATGATCTGCCTCTATCTCTCTCACAAAAATAAAAAAATAAACCTTAAAAAATGTTTTTTAAGAAAAGATAGTCTGCTCAAAAGATGTACAGAAACATGACAGACCTATGGAGAATTGTCTACTAACACAAGACTGTGAGGCTCTCCCCTTAATTATTCATCTTACCACATATGATAAAGGTTATCATTTACCTCAGAAATGGAGGTTATTAAAAACATTTGAGAACAAAAGTTATTTTCAAAAACCATAAAGAGTAATACTTGTTTTAGTCAGTTTGGACTGTTACAAGATGCCACAGACTGGGTAGCCTAACAATAATTGTTTTATGTTTATTTATTTGTCATGAAACAGAGACACAGAGAGAGAGAGAACATGCAGGAGGAGGAGGGGCAGAGAGAGAGAGAGAGAGAGAGAGAATCTCAAGCATGCTCTGTGCTCAGCACTGAACCCAACACAGGGCTCAATCTCACAAAACCCGTGAAATCATGACGTGAGCTGAAATGAGGAGTCAGATGCTTAACTGACTGAGCCACCCAGGCATCCCAACAATAAATATTTAATTCTCAAAGTTCTGGACACTAGGAAGTCCATGATCGAAGTACCAGCAGATCCAGTGTCTGGTAAAAGTCCTTTTCCTGATTTGAGACCAGGTTGTTGTAGTGTCATGTGGCAGAGAACAGAGAGACAGGAAGCAAGTCTATTTGCACTCTCTCTCTCTCTCTCTCTCTCTCTCTCTCTCTCTCTCCTTCTTGTGTCTCTTCTTACAAGGCAGGGCACTAATGCCATCACAAGGACTCTACCCTCACGATCTAATTACTTCCCAAAGGCCCCACCTCCTAAAACCCCATTAGGGGATTAAGGTTTCAATATATGAATTTTAGAAAGACACAAACATATAGTTTAATATCACTGAACTTTGAAAATTGCTTGAAAAAGAGACTAAAGAAAAAGTGACATTTCATTAATCCAAGTGAGACATATGTTTAAAGGTCATTCATTATGTGACTTATATTTATCTTAATTCCCTAACTAGAAGTTTGTTTCCTTTGGAATCCAAACTATATATTATATGAGCTAACTATTTCCCACATCACTAATCACAGGAACGAGTGCATAGTAAGCACACAATATACACCCTTGCTGATACAATGATTTATTAATTTGAATCTGGGGGTTGCTAAAAACAGTGGATACAATTTACCCAAGGGATACAGGAGTGCTGATGCTTAGGGCACTTGTACCCCAATGTTTATAGCAGCCCTTTTCAACAATAGCCAAATTATGGAAAGAGCCTAAATGTCCATCAACTGATGAATGGATAAAGAAACTGTGGTTTATATACACAATGGAATACTAGTTGGCAATGAGAAAGAATGAAACATGGCCTTTTGTGGCAACATGGATGGAACTGGAGACTGTTATGCTAAGTGAGATAAGTCATACAGAGAAAAACAGACACCATATGTTTTCACTCTTATGTGGATCCTAAGAAACTTAACAGAAGACCATGGGGGAGGGGAAGAAAAAAAAAAAAGGTTAGAGAGGAAGGGAGCCAAACCATAAGAGACTCTTAAAAGCTGAGAATAGGGGCACCTGGGTGGCTTGGTCGGTTAAGTGTCCGACTTCGGCTCAGGTCATGATCTCATGGTCATGATCTCATGGTCTGTGAGTTCAAGCCCCACGTTGGGCTCTGTGCTGACAGCTCAGGGCCTGGAGCCTGTTTCAGATTCTGTGTCTCCCTCTCTCTCTGCTCCTCCCCTGTTCATGCTCTGTCTCTCTCTGTCTCAAAAATAAATAAACGTTAAAAAAAAATAAAAAACTGAGAATAAACTGAGGGTTGATGAGGGTTGGGAGGGAGGGGAAAGTGGGTGATGGACATTGAGAAAGGCACCTGTTGGGATGAGCACTGGGTGTTGTATGGAAAACAATTTGACAATAAATTTCATATTAAAAAAAAAAGTGGATACAGCTTGTAATGACCAGCCACACTGACACAGCAGAGAATACTGTTTTGCCCACACTCTTTCATTACACATCTCATTCCTCAAGGAAGCAACCATCTCTTTAATGCTATTTCCTTTTTGGGAGTTTCTTTTACATTATACTTATAAAGAACACTATCCAAGCTATTTGGATACCTCTAAAACGTCAGTTTATAAGAGAGTTAAGTTTCAAGTGTGCGGCATTGCTCTCTTTTAAATCAAGGACTTGGAAGCTGTACTTCTTTTTTTTTTTATAACTTGTATTTTTATATCAATGGTAGCCACTGTGTAGCTGCTTTCTAATTGCACAGGACCATTGCTAGAAATTGAATTTCTAATATTGATGCTTCCCATTCTTAATGGCGCAGTCAAGTTTTCTTTTAATTAATTAGAAAAATAATGTTTGTTATAGGAAAACGCCTAAAGCAAAACCTGATTCCAGGTAGCAATCAAAGGAGGAAACAAAACACTCAGTGGTCACTATGTGAACAATCTCTCTTTTAAGGTCAACACAACAGATAAAACTGCAGTGTTTTCTGCTGTTGCTTTACTTACTAGAGTCAGCACTTTAATTCAGAAGAAAATGACAGCATCTCTTATTTAAGTTTAAAAGTTAACCTTGGCCAAATTATGATAGAAGTAATTAACAATAGTACTTTAGTCAATTTAGCTAATTAAGCTTTATGCTGCATCTCTATGATCTCCTTTGATTTCTTCAAGGATTTTCGAACCTCTGAAAATGGAAAAGGAATTTTCATAGGACAAAGTTGCAAAGCAGAATTGAGATGAAAGGCTGAATGACTTCGGGAGAATCAGTCCTGTATATTTCATGGTGACGTATGACTCACGCACAGTCACATCTCAGTACTTAAAGAGTGCAAACACGCCACTGTATTGAACTGAAGCCAGGTCAAGTGTTTTTGTTTTTGTTTCTTCCTTTGACCCTCCCTCTTTTAGAATCAGCCATCCATGCTCCATTTTCATTCAGCTTAATCTCATTACATTATTTAACAATTCATTATTTTTGAGGTTTTTACCTCTTCCTAACACAGTAAGACATTTATGATTTCTCTTAGCCTTGTATTCATTACACATTGTGACTTTCCATGGTGAGTGCAGCAGAGTGAAGACTGAATTATTACAATCCAGGTCCTTATCTAAAACTCCTTGCCAGTGTGTTTTTCTTTAGTAATAAAGACAATGGAAAATAAATAATACTAAAATGTTTTTATTTTTTTTAATCTTAATTTATTTATTTTGAGAGAGATAGAGGGAGAGCTCAAGCAGGGAAGGGGGCAGAGAGAGAGGGAGAGAGAGACAATCCCAAGCAGGCTCTCTGCTGCCAGTGCAGAGCCCGATATAGGGCTCTACCTCACAAACTGGGAGATCATGACTTGAGCCGAAACCAAGAATCAGATGCTTAACTGACTGAGCCATCCAGGTGCCCATAAAATGTTTTTAAATTCCACCTTTGGAAAGTTATTCTGCTGCACATAAATAAGGGTTTTCTATGTCATTAGGATATTGTGCAAATGTGTGTGTGTGTGTGTGTGTGTGTGTGTATGTGTCTGCGTGTGTGTCAGGGGATAATTTCTCTAGCATTGCAGATAAGAAACAAAGCTTATGCAAATGAATTGATTCATAATGAGACCTTACATAATGTGATTTTGTAGTACTGTTTTCTCTTCATATGCATATCCATTTTATTGCTGTTAATTCTTGTCTTCTGCTTTACCCTGGAAATATTACTGTTTCCTCCATTTTTCCATGGTAAGAGAGTGCAAGAGGAGTGAGAAGGGGTGTCCTCTTCAGCTCTTATTGTCAATACATGAAATGCTTGCCATTGTCAACACAATCTGGTACCACAGCCATCTTCACATTCCCAGACACCACTGTGCACAATTTATGAGGTTTACATAAAGGTTATGTGGAATAAATCACTGGCCTTTATCTTTGCCTGGTATCCTGTTTGCATTATTTATGAGCAAAGAACAATGCATCACGCTGGACTCCATGGTAGACTGCTATAATTCACCTGGTAAAACATTATTTTCCTGTAGATTCTGACGTTACAGTGAAGAGGCAACTCCTTCTTTTTGAGAAGAGCCAGGCAGCATGTTTCAGATAATACGTCAGAAAGGCAATGACAGCACCTATTTATAATGATCAGTCTTAAGATGCAGCACAACCCACAGAGGAGTGAACTTTCCTAAGCCTGCATGCTGCAAGAATCCCAATTACACCATCCATCCCCCAGACACCAGGAACTCATTCATTCAACAACATTTTGTTGAGTGCTTACCATGTTCCAGATATTACTCTAAGTGTTTGGAATTCTTTAGTAAACAGAGAAACAACAGTTATGGTATTGGCCCAGGGTTCTCCAGAAAAGGATCTGAGATACAGGCTTGAATTCGTGGAGTCTAATTTGGGAAATGACCCCAAGTAACTAGAGTAGGGATGGAAGAGCAATACATAGAAGGAAGGAAACTTAATTGAAAACTGCACCATTGAACTGATTACCTCGGTGAACAACTGGAGCACCATTCCACTGAGGATCTTCTGAGGAGCCATGTATGAGCACCTCAGAACAGTCCACCTGAGACAGAGAAGAGCAATTCTAATCCCCAATTACTGAGGTTGTCCCATGGAAACTGAACTCCTCTCTGCATGTGCCACATGGCTGAGCAGATTTCCAAAGGCACCCCGTTTGGAAGTAGCAGAGAAAAATCCAAGGCCAAACACAAAAGATGTGGAGTGTAGGTAAAAGGCAAAGTGCTGTCATATTATATCTGCTGCATGCACCTGTACGCCACAGCCATGGCTGGACTGAAAATAAAAGCCAAAAAGATACGAGGTGGGGAATGCAAGGGATATCTGATATAATCCAAGTCAGTGGCATTTTATACAATTCAGATGCTTTACTTAAGGTTTTCTAAAGCAAAGAACATGGGCACCTGGGTGGCTCAGTCGGTGTAGCACCCATCTCTTGATTTTAACTCAGGTCATGATCTCACCGTTCGTGAAATCAAGCCCTATGTCAGGCTCTGCACTGATAATGCAGAGCCTGCCTGGGATTCCATCTCTGCCCCTCCTCTGCTCACCATGCACATACACTCTAGCTCTCTCAAAATAAATAAGCATTTTTTTAAATTAAAAATAACTAAAGCAAAGAACATAATTAAATCAAAGCAGCTGCACTCACATAGTAGATATAGACAAAGATATAGTTAAATCTCAACTCAACTCAAATTATATTAATTTAAGATCATAAGAAAAAAATACAAATGTATTAAAGTTTACTATATTATGGAGTCTCATCATTGAGAAAGATTAAAGTTTTTAGAAAAGATATGTCTAAAAGAATCAATTTTATTGCTGTCTTGTCTGAATTCCTCTTGTTTTATTTAGAAAATAAATTTTCTATAGAATGTAAATGTGGACTTACTTAGTATCAGTTGCAACTGAGTTCCTAAGATCTTGGGTATGAGCTATCACCAAATCTAAAACACAAGGACTTCAAGCAAAAGAAACAGTACAAAACCAGCTTTTCAACCTTTCCCTGAACATTCACATCCACACTTTAAAGATTCTGAAAAACAGCCAATGAACTTAAAGAGAGTACTTTGGGAGAGCTGATCTGGTGCTGTGACTCCTGCCCCTGCCATGGGGAGGAAGCTGAGAGGCCTTTAACTTCTCAAAGCCTGGGGCAGAGGCTTCAGCAGTATGCCTTAGAGAGCTTTATCTACTTTCCATGCATCACGGAGTTATACTAGACATGTGTGAGAAACCTAAAGGGAGTGAGACCAGGGCTGCCTAGCTTCTCTGATAATGGAGATAAAACAGTGAAGACAAAGAAGTTAGGAATTTGGTTATGGGCTCTATTCCTAGAATTCTTAGGGCATAGTCAGAGAACTGGTAAATAATTGTTTGATTCTGTCCTAGAGAGTTGCCTGGATTGGGAAGGTGTCCTTAGCCAAAAGACTGTCTTGAGTCAGAGGCAAAGTAATAAATCATCAGCCAGAGGAGATACGTTTACCCACATCAAGGGAAATACATTTAAAACCTCCCCATCAATGGAGGGCAGAAGGAAGGATCTCTGGAAACTTTACGAAATCACTTCACAGAAGAATGGACATTTTAAAAATCTAAATTTGTAGTTTGTCCGCTTTGATGAACCTGAAAGACCGAACATCTAAGGAGATTCAGTATGGCGGCAACATTCTAAAATGGAACCAAGGAGGGTTATCTTCCATCCTTGGACCATGTCGTAAAAGCAGGATAAAACATAGACCCTACAGAGAGGAGAGAGGAGAGAATGACAGAAAGAGATAAAAGAAAAATTAAACTGGAAGCACATTCAAGGATTGAAAGTACTTGGAAGAGAAGGCAAGTAATTAGAAAAATTCTCTTGTGTTCATGATAGGTTAGTAGAATGAACTTTTGGTGGTGAATGGCTGGTAATGAACTCTACCTGCACATTTTCTGGATATTGTGGGACATTATGTCAAGATCTCACACAATAAAAAGCAAAGAAGGAAATATGAAAATAAAAAAGTATAATGATGCATAAGGTAGGAGGAGGCTTAAAGGTTGGCTAAATTTATCATCCTAGGTCCAGGAGCCAAAGGAGAATCTCAAATTATTGACTGCATGTTCTGGAATCAACAGCCAACTCACCTTTAACTCCAGTATAAGCCAAATGAGGGAATACAAGCCCTTAAACAATCACTATATAGTGAAATATAGTAAGATTGACCTTTCTTTCCAAACATGAAAGTTATGGATGGAAAGAGCAATTTCAATTGATTTCAACTGGTTCAAATAAAGATCTTATATCACTCCCCTCATTATGCTGTCTGATCATAACTCTTCAATATCAAGAAAAGCTGGTGACCTAAGTGGATGATAAACCATGACGGTCGATAAATGAAATCAAAGCAACCAGCTGAAAAACTAAAACTTAGGTGATCAACAATTTGCTTTCTCTTTGTGATATCAAGTGACTAATTTGAGTGATTTTCTCTTAAATTACAAGGTGTCATGGATAGGAACTGTGTGAGCCAGAGTATAGTATTGAATATACTCTAGGATAACAGGAGCCAATTACAACCTGTCGTACAAATTTAATCAAATGATCGGACAAATAAAACCTTGGGAGGGAGAATTATCTCCTATTTTATTCAGAAAAACTTACCCAGACTTCAAAGATACATCAGGTGCTCCAAAGCACCAACTTAGGCATGCCAAGAGATTTCACTAAAACCAATATTCTCTAAAAGGAAACTATTAGTAAAGTTTAGTGAGGAGAACATTTCCATTTGTTCTGAGAAGGCTTTGTTCTGGTGTTCAGAATATGATGGATGATTACCAGGTTCTCAAGTGAACAGAGCCTCATGAACTTTGAGTTTTGTCTTCCTTTTTCTAGAAGAGGTTTAGCAAGATAAAGTGATGGAAAGTGTGCTTTCACTGCATATGCAGAAGGAAATTGACTGGTTTTTCTTTTAGGAGCTTAAAAGATCCCACAAATCTTGACTCTTTATTTTATATTTGTTTTCTCTACTTTAATTTTCACCTACTATTATTCAATAAATATCTTTCTTTTAAATTTATAGATTCCCATTGGAATTTAATACTGTACATAGAGGCAGTGTATAACAGAGCTAATTGATTAGTGCAATTTCAATTTACTTTACTATTCCAAATCTCTAGTGTGAAATACCCATGGTTAATGATCAGCAACTAAACTGAGGTCATTGTAACTATTACCAACTCCCAAATTTAATTTTACAGATGATAAAGAGAAAAAGATCATTAAAGTGTGTGTTTCTCTCAATTTTAATGTCTTCTTGTGTGGATCTTTATAGTCTTTTATCAAGTCTTTTAACACTTTGCTTTCTTCTTAGCTATTAACTCATTTTACAGGCTTTTAGAATTAAAACCTACGTAACCGACATCATGAGCCTTTGTTCCTAACACTTGGCTTCTGGTCCTTGCTTTCTATTATATCACAGTAAATGTGGGGCTTGTCCAGAAATACCATGATTTTCAAAGCTTAATTGTGTTTTCATTCTTTCTACCATCCCTTTGGAAATATAAGGCTTTTTTCAGAAGTCACATCCTTCAAAAAAAAAAAAAAAAACAATCCCTGAGAGAAAAAGGAGGAGAAGAAAAATCATTTCCTGTATCTTTCCAAGGTTCTCAACAGGGATTGGGGGATCACTCTAATGATGATAAGCCATATAGTGTTAAGAGCAGCAGGCCCCACTCGGTTACCCATATTTCCTCCTACTAGTAATCCCCTGGAGAACTACAAATAATAATTATCACATCAGAAAACATCTACTCAGCATTATTATGTGTCACGATATGTATTAATATATGTGCATTTATATATAAATATATTAATATACATTTACATATTAAATACTTATAAATTAATATATATAAATGCACTATATATTTTACCTCGCTGAATCTTTAGAAAGATCCCACAATGTTACACTATGTATCATTACTGTTCTGGATTGACAATATTGAGGAAATGCAGACAGAACAAGCAAAATCAGCTCATTCTATGGCTAGTGTAACCCAAGATTTGAACCCAGGACCAACTGGCCCCAAACGTCACACAGTAAAAACTTTCAATTCTTCATATCAAATCCTCTGACCCTCATCTGCTTCTGAGGTCTTTGGCCACTTCACCTACTCCAACCACCACGGTTACAACCAACTCTGTGTTCAAATGGACCAAATCTATGCAGGACACCCTGATGAGGCCACATCTTGTACCCACAATGCACACCTCTCACCTTCTGCCACTGAACTTAATATTAATATTGAGGCAACTAAGCTACCTGGAAGTGTGGAGGTAGTTTATGCCTTGTGGGAAAACCTTTGACCAGCGGAAGATGGAAGCCATGTGTGAGCTTTTCACCCATTATCCTGCCAAAAGTCTGACTTTGGAAGCAATTTCACAGCCTCTCAGAGGCTGAATAAGTGAAATGTCTGAAAGGATTTATTACAAGGAATGAAAAGCTTCTACAGCTGTTGGAAGAGCTAGAATTGTAAGTAAGAAAATGATCACTAATAATCTCATATCACAGCATCAAAGCAGATGATTCTCAAAAGTATGGTCAGAAACCATGAAACATTTCAAGAAGCTCTGGCAGGTTCCCATCAACTCTCGGTGCTCAACAGTGAGGTGGATGGTTCTCATACCTCATACCTCTTATCGACCTACAATGCTGACTATCCCATCCTCTAAAAAATAATAGTTTCTCCTTTTTACCTTCCTTCCAAGATCCTCCTAGGGACAGAATTTAATTCAGAACTATACAGGGAGGGGGATTTTGGCTTAGGAGATCTTAAACCAGGGAAAGGTGAGGGTGCTGAGCTGACCATCAAGCCCACAGGGGCGTGGAAATTTAACCTTGATATGGGTCCTGATTGAACAGCTGGTCAACTTGGCATCTATAGAGGATGTGGAAATACTATTACATTTCCACAAATATTACCGGGCTTCCAAACACACACCCTAGGAATATAATGAGATAGAAAAAATTTTATATGCCACAATTTCCTCTAGGAAACCTATGTGCTTAGAAGAAATATGTTAAGCCATTGAGGAAGGCTGATGAGACCATTGGGTAACATGGTGAAACAGGAAGAAAGGGTCACCAACTCTCTTCTAGGAAGCACAGACCTGGTTAACAGCAGGGGTTCCTATCATGTTAAATGGTGGGCAAGCTGATGCCATGTCACCAAAAGTCCTCCTCTTTATAGTTTACCCACATAGTCTTACCACTCGATCAATGTTGAACAGATATTTAAGAATGTTCTTTTGAAACAACCACAATCATTGGTCTGCATGAGGAGCTCCATGTGACTTAGTACAGCTCTATATTCATGTGAACACAATCAGTCAGTTAATAGTGTCCCAGTGAAAAAAGCAAGTGAGAGCCCCTGTTCTAATCCACCTTGTCTATTAAGATACTAAGCTTAAAACAAGGTTCTTTTCTGAGGTCTAAGTACCTTTTTAAACTTCAGTGACCAAGTATTCAGCCAGCAACATGCCAGGAACTAATTCCTAATTCTGTATTTGCTATCTTTATTTTACTTCAAGACTAATTTTATTTAGTGAATCCTTTCTCTTTTTATTTATAATGTGCCATAACAATGAAGAGCATTATATTGAGTTGATATATAAATAAAGTGATTAACCAGTTGTGAGACCATTGAGTATAAAATGTTTAGTTAATGCTAATGGAACATTCCCAGTGGTTGCTCCAAGATGTACTTCTGTTGCAAAAACAATAACCATAACCACAAGGGCATATTTATTTAAACTCTATTACACCAAAAATAATGTGAAGTGTTTAGATGATTCTAATAAAGAACAGGTAACAAATTATCATCATGATTCTCAGTTTAATCCATTTAGGCTTTAAGATATTAGTAGTTGCAAGTAATTTGAATATTGCTTAGTAAATTATTAAAACAATAGTAATATGTACAGTAAAACCTTGGTTTGTGAGCATAATTCTGTCCAGAAACATGCTTATAATGTAAAGCATTTGTATATCAAAGTGAATTTCCCCATAAGAAATGATGGAACCCCAGATGATTAATCCCACAACCCAAAAATATTCACAAAAAAATGATTACAATACTGTAATATAATACAAAAGAATAAAGAAAATACAAAATATAAAGAAAAATAAACAAATTAACCTGCACTTACCATTGAAAACTTTTGTGGCTGGGGTGAGGGAGACAAGAGAGAGGAGGATTATTGAGTAGGATGACTTTCTCTATCACTAACAAAGTCACTGCTATCTATTTATTGGCTTAATGGAATCTTTTTCTTTTCGCAAAACTTAACAAGGAACTTACCCAAAGAACATTTGCTTTTGCCTACACTTGAGGATTTCATGGAAATGTAACACTGCATTGGCATCACCCACAATCCCACAGAGAAAGAGAGAGAGAGAGAGAGAAAGAACCTTGGCTCAGTTGTGATCAGGTGACGTTCCACATCACATACTACTTGCATTGCAAGACATTGCTTGTTTACCAAGTTAAAATGTATTAGAAATGTTTACTTGTCTTGTGGAACACTCTCAGAACAAGTTACTCAAAATCCAAGGTTTTTGGGGCGCCTGGGTGGTGCAGTCGGTTAAGCGTCCGACTTCAGCCAGGTCACGATCTCGCGGTCCGTGAGTTCGAGCCCCACGTCAGGCTCTGGGCTCATGGCTCAGAGCCTGGAGCCTGTTTCCGATTCTGGGTCTCCCTCTCTCTCTGCCCCTCCCCCGTTCATGCTCTGTCTCTCTCTCTCCCAAAAATAAATAAACGTTGAAAAAAAAAATTAAAAAAAAAATCCAAGGTTTTACTGTGTTAGTAATGGTGCATTTTTTCCTAAAATTATAGTTAATTTTCTTCTGTACATTATTCCAAAGACACAGAGGTCCAAACCAAGGACAATTGGTCCAAACACCAATTGATAAAACTGACGACAACAAAACGTTCTATACATTAAAATTGTATTTGAAACATAATAAGGGGTTACTGAAATGATAGAAATAGCACCAGGAAACAGCAAATTTCATCTAGACTTTTCTAGCTTTTCCAGTGTTGTGCTATTCGTCTAAGGTGATCACCTATCAGTTCTATAGTTGCTGCAACTCTACCACTACAGTTCCAAAGAGTTTCATTTTTGGTGACTGATGTGTAGTATGCCCTAGAGCTTTTCTAATGCAACAGTGATATTACTGAGTTATCTGAATTCCAGTCTTCATGACGTGCAGATTGAGCTGGATTAGGCATAAGTAACCAATCTGGGAGCAGGTGTATGGGTCATTAAGCTCCCCAATTTCTTTCAGTCTGACCTTCATTTTTCTAGGATAATGATTAAGCACTCATAGCAGCAAATATATAATAGCATAGGGTAAATATATATATATATATATATATATATATATTTCTTTTTACTAATGTCCCAGAAATTTAACCAAAAATGTGGACCCAATCCTATTAATTATAGAAGTCATATCATTGGAAATAATTAAGCTCTTTGTAAAATTCAAACTAGAATTCCAGAAAGCATGCTCAGTCATACTATCAACTCCTGGAAAAGAAATAGAACTTTTCATGGTATATCTTTTCAAAAAGTGCCATACCCTAGGCAAAATTATTCAATAAACTATATCCAAGGTTCTGAAGTTCGTCCATTCTTTGTTAAAACCAGCTGTTTAATTTATCATACTCATTAAAGTAAAAACAACTTGTAATAAATTGGCCAATATGTTCTCCCCAATCATGCCTCAAATACTATTTGCATTTTAATAAAACCCCTTGGAAATCATAAAGCAAAAGTTCAAGAAGTATGTACTGTTAGTTAAAGTGAGCTTACAGGTACAAAAGAATCCAGATATTAAAAGCAGAGAAGGGGTTGTTGTTATTTAGGTTATTTGCAAATAGCACGCATTATACCACAAGTCTACAAGGAAGACTCATGTGATTCGTCATGTTATGTATATGTCATTTTGCATCCCAAAGCTTTTAACTCTCCCTTAGAAAACTACATATATACACACACACACACACACACACACACACACACACACACCAGAATTATAATTCTACAGTGATTTAAGCTCTGTAAGTATAGCACGACTGCTTCTTGCAACACAGCAGAACACATACTCTAAAAGACTTATCTCCTGGGGCTCCTGGGTGGCTCAGTTGGTTAAGCATCCAACTGTTGACTTGTTCTCAGCTCAGGTCATGATCTCACGGATTGAGGTCGAGTCCGGCATTGGGCTCTGCACTGACAGTGTGGAGCCCTCTTGGGATTCTGTCTCCTTCTCTCTCTGCCCCTCCTCACTTGCTCTCTCTGTATCTTTCTCAAAATAAATTTTAAAAAATAAATAAGTAAAATAAAAGACTTATCTCCTGAATAAGATATATACTGAAATTGTTGTTCATCTAGGGGAAAGAGAAATATCCACTGCAAAAAGAAAGTAAGAGAGTGATTAAGAATTCTGGATCCAAGCTAGAGCAGGAAAGATAACACAAACCAAGGATGCCCAACAATTAAATATTGATACAAATACTAGGCCTTGGGCCATGCATAAGTGGAGAAGGTGAATGATGATTCTACTAGTAAGTTAAGACCATTGGTGGGGTCTACAGTGATCAAAGTCAGTAGTGTCTTCTGGCTGCCAGCAAAAGCAAATATCATTCCTCTCTGAAGGACAGATTCTCAATTTAGATCCTCGGCATTTTCAGTTTAA
The DNA here is from genome assembly GCF_022837055.1 of Prionailurus viverrinus. Lineage (NCBI taxonomy): Eukaryota > Metazoa > Chordata > Mammalia > Carnivora > Felidae > Prionailurus > Prionailurus viverrinus. The sequence goes on along the minus strand of NC_062566.1, from coordinate 122,179,465 downwards.
ACTCAGCAAAATGTGAACTCAGAATCAAGTATTCTTAAGTGCACAAGCAAACAAGACACTATGATAAAAAGTCAGCAGATGCAAACAAACAAACAAGCAAACAAAAACTACAGATTCAGATGACTAGGGGATTCAGACCCTAAAATTATTAGATATAAGCTACAGGGGCCTAATGATTTATGACATATGTAATCAAATAAAAGAGGCCAGTAATATATTACAGAACAATCTAAAGTTTTAGAAATAAAAAATATGATTTGAAGTTAAAACAATGTGTATAGTAAACTAGTCATATCCAAAGTAATAATTAGTGAACTAGAAAACAGATCTACCCATACTGAGGCACAGACATATGAGAAAATGGAAAATATGAAAGTTTAAGGGATGTTGAGAATAGAAATAAATTTAAAATATGCCAAATCAGAGACTTAAAAGAAAATGTAAGAGTTAGGCCATATCTGAATAGATAAAGGGTGAGAATTACCTAAAGCTGATAAAAAGTTGGAATCTTCAAATAAAAACAACACAATATAAGTATAACACAATATAAGATAAAAAGATATTAAATTTGATATTAAAATCATAAAATGGGTGGGGGGCAGAGTAAAAATAGATTTAGAATATGTTGGAACTTAAGTTGTTATCAACTTCAAATTAACTGTTATAAATATAAGTTGTTATATATAAGCCTCATAGTAACCACAAAGACAAACCCATAGTAGATACACAAAAGATAATGAGAAAGAAATATAAACACACCACTAAAGAAAGTCATCAACCCCCCAATAGAAAAGAGCAAGAGAAAAAGAAAGGAATAGACAGGAACTACAAAACAGCCAGAAAACAGTTAACAAAATGAGAATAAGTACATACCTATCAATAATTACCTTAACTTTAAATGCACTAAATTCTCCAATTAAGACAGAGAGGCTGAATGGATTTAAAAAAAAAGAAACAACAAAACAAAACAAGACCCATCTATTTACTGCGTACAAAAGACTCTCTTCAGGTGTAAGGACCCACACAGACTGAAAATGAAGGAATGGAAAAAGATATTCTAAGCAAATGGAAACCAAAAGAAAGCTTGGATAGCTTGGATACTTGTATGAGACAAAATAGGCTTTAAAACAAAGACCAATAAGAGAGAAGGGCATTACATAATAATAAAGGGTCAATCCAACAAAAGGATATAATACTGTAATGATTTATGCAGCCAACATAGGAGCACATAAATATATAAAGCAAATATTAACATACTAAAAGGTTGAAATAGACTCCACTACAATAATAATAAGAGACTTCAGTACCCCATTTGCATCAATGGATAGATAATTCAGACAGTAAATCAATAAGGAAATGTCAGCCTTTAATGACACTTTAGACCAGATGGGCTTAATGGATATATGCAGAACATTCCATCCAAAAGCAACAGAATACACATTCTTATCAAGTGCATAAAGAACATTCTCCAGGATAGATCATATATTAAGCCACAAAACTAATCCTAATATTTTTAAGAGGACTGAAATCATCAGTCATTTTTCTAACCACATAATATAAAACTAGAAGTCCATTACATGAAGAAAACTGAAAAATTTACAAATATGTAGAGATTAAATAGCATGCTGCTGATCAACCAATTATCAGTGAGAAATCAAAAGATAAATGAAAAAAAAAAGGGAGGGCTCAAATAAATAAAACCAGAAATGAAAAGGAGACATTACAACTGATACAACAGAAATACAAAGGATCATAAGACACTACAATGAACAAGTATATGTCAAAAAACTGAACAACCTAGAAGAAATGGATACATTCCTAGAAACATATAACCTTCAAGATCAAATCATGAAGAAATAGAAAATCTGAATAGACCAATTACTGGGGAAAAAATTGATTGATTCATTAATCAAAACCATCTCAACAAACACAAGTCCAGGACCAGACATCTTCACTGGTGAATTCTGTCAAACATTCAAAGTATTGATGCCAATCCTTCTCAAACTCTTCAAAAAAATGGAAGATAAGAGAAAAATTCTAACCTCATCTTTTGAGACCAGAATTACCCTGATACCAAAATCAGACAAGGATGCCACAAGAAAAGAAAATTATAGGCCAATATCGCTGATGATGCAGAAATCCTCAACAAAATATTAGCAAACTGAATTCAGCAATACATTAAAAGGATTATACACCATAATCAGGTGGGATTATTCCAGGGTGACTAGGAAGGTTCAACATCTGCAAATCAATCAATGTAATACGCATCATTAACAAAATGAAGAATAAAAATCAAATGATCATCTCAATTGTATGCAGAAAAATTATTTGACAAAATTTAACACCCATTTATGATAAAAACTCAACAAAATGGTTATAGAAGGAACATATCTCAATATAATAGAGGCCATATATGCCAGGCCCACAGCTAACATCATAATCAGTGGTGAAAAGCTAAAAGCTTTACTTTAAGGTCAGGAACAAGACAAAGATGTCCACTCACTGCTTTTATTCAACATAGTCCTGAAGGTCGTAGCCACAGCAATTAAGAAAGAAAGAGAAATAAAAGGCATCCCAATTGAAAAAGAAGGAGTACAGCTGCTACTGTTGCAGATAACTTAATACTATCTGCAGAAAACCCTGAAGACTCCACCAAAAAACTTAAAGACCTAATGTTAGACCTGAAACCATAAAATTCTTAGAAAAAAATGTAGGAGGTAAGCGTCTTGACATTGGTCTTGGCAGTGATTTTTTAGAGCTGATTCCAAAAGCAAAGGAAACAAAAACAAAAATAAACAAATGGGACCACATCAAAACAAAAGTCTTTTGCACAACAAAGGAAATCATCAACAAAAGAAAAGGTAACCTACCTAATGGGAGAAAATATTTCAGATCATATATCTGATAAGAAGTTAATATCCAAAGCATGTAAAGAACTCATACAGCTCAAAAACTACAACAAACAACATACAACGCAATTAAAGAATGGGCAGAGGATCTGAACATTTTCCCAAAGACATACAGAGAGCCAACAGGTACATGAAAAGATGCTCAATATCAATATCATCAGGGAAATGCAAATCAAAACCACAATGAGATATCACCTGTCAGAATGGCTATTATCAAACAAACAAGAAAAACAAGTGTTGGCCAGGATGTGAATAAAAGGGAACCACTGTGCACTTTTGATGGGAATGTAAATTGGTAGAACCACTATGGAAAACAGCTTGTTGATTCTTCAAAAAATTAAAAACAGAGTTACCATATTATCCAACAATTCCACTTCTGACTATCTAAAGAAAATAAAAACACTAATTCAAAACTTATATGCACCCCTATGTTTATGGCAGCATTATTTATAATAGCTGAGATATGGAAATAACTCAAGTGTCCATTGAAAGAAGATATGGTGTGTATATATATATATATGTATACACACACACACACACATACACACACACACACACACAAAAAGTACATTATTCAGTCATAAAAATGAATGAAATCATGCCATTTGCAACAACATGGATGGACCTCAAGGACATTTTGCTAAGTGGAATAAGTCGGACAGAGAAAGACAAATACCACATAATTTCACTCATATGTGGAATCAAACATAAAAAAAAAACAAAAACCAAGCTAATAGATACAGAGAAAAGATTGGTGGTTACCAGACATGGGCGCTGGGAAGTGGGTAAAATGGATGAAGGGGTTAAAAGGTAGAAACTTCCAGTCATAAAAAAAAATGTCATGGGGATATAATGTATAGCATAAGGACTGTAATTAATAACACTGTATTGCATATTTGCAAGTTGCTAAGAGACTAGATCTTAAGTCCTCATTACAAGAAAAAAAATTTTTTGTAACTATGTATGGTGACATGTTAAGCAGACTTATTGTGGTGATCATTTCTCAATATATATAAAAATATCAAATTATTATGTTGTACATCTGAAATTAATATATGTCAATTATGCATCAATTTTAAATGCATCATATATACCAAGAAGCATATATAAGAAGAAATCCACAAATAAATTCATCATAATAAAATGGCAAAACATTGGTTTGCCCGGGTGGCTCAGACGGTTGAGCATCCAACTTCAGTTCAGGTCATGATCTCATGGTTCATGAGTTCAAGCCCCTCTGCTGTCAGTGTAGGGCTAGCTTCAGATCCTCTGTCCCCTCTTTCTCTGCCCACCCCCACTCTCACGTGCTCTCTCTCACAAAAATAAATCAACATTAAAATTTTTTGAAAAATTTTAAAACAGCAAAACGTTAATGAAAGGATAAATTCTTAAGAGTAATTCAAAAGAAAAGACAAATCATTCACAAAGAACAACTAAATTTTCAACAGGAATAATAGAAGTTAGAAAACTATGATGATATACTGAAAATAATGAAAGATAAAACTACTAATTCAAAATTTAGTATCTAGCAAAACTATTTTAAGAATGGAGATAGAGATAAAATCATTTTCAGGTAAAAAACAAAACAAAACAAAATAAAACTGAGTTTGTCACCAACAAAACTTCACTGAAGGAATTTTTTAAAAAAGAAAATGACCTCAGAAATGTGGTGGGCAATGGAGAAAGGAATGGTAAGCAATAAAATTGAGAGACGAGATAAATCTGAACAAACTGCAAAAGTAATATTGATGTCTATTTTTTTTTTTTGCTTAAAAATGACAGAAATAAAGTATGAGAAAATAAGGGCCTGCTGATTAGTAAGAGGGAGTGATCACAGTTACAATCCTAGAAGCATGCATTACTCTGGAGTGGGGACTTAAATACTGATTTGCATTCAATGTTTCAAAGTTAATATGGTAAATTTTCAAGGGTAATCACTAAAAGATACTGTTCCTTTAGTAAAGTAGAAAAAAATAATCAGGAAAACAAACAATGATGAAATCAACAATACAAAAAAGAAAAGGAAAAGAATCAGAAAATCCAAATTAAAATAGCATTAAGAGGTTCAAATATAATAGAAATCACATTAGATATTAAGGGACTAAACTCATGAGGTAGTGAGTAAAACTTTTCAGATTAGATTATATATTTAAATGAGGGTTGTGTGTCTGTGTGGGAAAGAGAGACAGAGGGAGAGTGAACACTCATAAGAACATGAAATATTCTGAAGCAAAATTATAGAAAAAAGTATGTTAAACAAATACCAGCAAAAATACTGTTGTGGTAGATATATTTAAGTAGGACCACAAAGATTTTAAGATAGAAAGTATAAATTAGGCTAACCATTACATAATAATAAAAAGGTTGATCTTATTAGGAAGATATAAGTTCTAAACTTATATGTATCAAATTGAGAGACCTCAAAATACATGAAGTAGAAAAATCTATAGCATTATGGGTACAAGTGGGAAAATCTATAATTATAGTGAAAATTTTCTAAATTTGTCTCTCAACTATCAGTAGATAAAGCAGGCAGTAAAATATACACACTGAGTAATACAAGTTAAAAGCTCGGGGCGCCTGGGTGGCGCAGTCGGTTAAGCGTCCGACTTCAGCCAGGTCACGATCTCGCGGTCCGGGAGTTCGAGCCCCGCGTCAGGCTCTGGGCTGATGGCTCAGAGCCTGGAGCCTGTTTCCGATTCTGTGTCTCCCTCTCTCTCTGCCCCTCCCCCGTTCATGCTCTGTCTCTCTCTGTCCCAAAAATAAATAAACTTTGAAAAAAAAAATTTTTTTTTAAAAAAATACAAGTTAAAAGCTTGATTTAAATGAATATATATATATATATATATACATACACAAAATCACGCTTCCAGTTATTACAGAGTACAGTTTTCTTCAAGCACACATATGCTATTTGTAAAATATGACCTTAAAAAAATTTACTACACTATAAACATGAAAACATTTACTGTATCATAAAGCAAGTCTCAACCAATTTCCAAAAATCTGTATACCACAAATTATGTTCTCTTACCATGTAGTGAAATATCAATTAAAAGAATATAAACTTAAGAACACAAATATAAGAATGGAAATTAACTATCACATTTTTAATAACCAAGAATCAAAGATCAAATGATACAGAAAATTTCAAAGTATTCAGAACTAAGCACCAATTCCTACACTCCATTACAAAGTTTAGGGGACACACTTAAAACAGTATTTAAAGGAATGTTTTGATTAGAAAAGTTATTAAGTAGCAAAATTCAAAAATTAGAGAATTAATGCCAAAGAAATTCAAAAAAGGGTAGAAGGAAAAAGAAACTAACAAGCAAAAATTAAAGAACATAAAAACAAAGATAAAAGAGACACCCAGTAGAAGTCAAAGTTGGTTGTTTTATATATTAATAGAACTTCTGGCAATATTCACCAAGAAAGAGTAGAGAATATCCAAAGGATCAATATCAAAAATAATTTTTAAATGAAGCATAAAGCTACAATCAGCAACAATTTTAAAGAAAGTGCAATATGACAAATGGCTTTTTGTTGAAAACTTTTAAATGCAGACAAGATAAATTCCTAGTCAAATACAACACACCAAAATACCAAAACTAAACTAGAAACAAAACAAAACCAGAAAAACTGAGTTTACTTATGACATTTTATTTATTTTTTAAGTTTATTTATTTATTTTGAGAGAGACGGAGAGAGAGAGCGCATGAGCAGGGACAGGCAGATCACGACCCGAGCTGAAATCAAGCCCCAGATGCTTGACTGAGCCACCCAGGAACCCCTACCACATTTTAAAAGAAATTAAACTTATAGTTTAAAATCTTCCCTCAAAGAATACATCAAGGCAAGCTGAACTTAGATGGGATATTTCATTTTAATTTACACAAGTCCTCTCAGACAATGGGAATCAAGTAAACATTGCCTAATTCACACGGCATCATATTTTTCCAGGAGTACTCAGGCCTCAGTCAAGTCCTACAGCCTCAATCCAATCCTGCTTGGTTTACACTTTGAGTTTATCCTTTTCATCTGTAAGGACACTGTGGAGAGCTAAGCTACATCCCACCTTGGGGATTCTGTATACTTAGCTAAACCACTAGGAATTCTGATTAGTAGACACAAAGAATATTTAAAAATTTTTCTAATGTTTATTCACTTTTGAGAGCGAAGGACAGAGCATGAATTGGGGAGGGGCAGAGAGAGAGAGGGAGACACAGAATCCAAAGCAGGCTCCAGGCTCTGAACTGTCAGAACACAGTCCCATTTGGGGCTGGAACCTGCAAACCGTGAAATCATGACCTGAGCCCAAGTCCAAAGTTTAACCGACTGAGCCACCTAGGCGCCCCTGAAACAATATTTAATACTGAACTGATGGTTCAGATGACTTTAGGATTCCTGGAATTTAAAAAAGTTAACAGCTTTATTGAGGTACCACTTTCATACTATAAAATTCACCCATTTTATGTTTGCAGTTGAATTATTTTTAGTAAATTTATAGTTGTGCAATCATGAGCACCGTTGGTTTGCAAATTCAGAGCTTCTGCGGTGAAGTTCTGAAACCGGCCCCTTTCTCGGAGGGCAAGGAGAGGCTGAGGAAGGAGGCCAACCACTCCAGATTGCGAAGTGGCAGGCTGAATAAGCAAGGGGACTTACGTACAAGGCTTGCCTTGGTCCCTGCAAGATGCACAAATCATCACACTCCCGCCAGAATCTGAAGTTTATACGGAGACTGTACCCGGGTTTAGTCACCACGCAGACTTGCTTTCTCGAGGCTGCATCCTGGAAAACGGCGGCGGGCTGAAGGAAAAGTGAGCAGAATGTACATTTCAAGAACAGGGGAGGGGGAGGAGCCTTCATTGCCCTGGCCCAGCTTGCAGGTCAACTGGAGGTCATGTCCTCTCATAACTTCCTCTTACAAATCAGTCTAACAATATTTCCATCACTTCAAAGTGTTTTTCTTTTCCTTTTTTTCTTTCTTTCCTTCTTTCTTTTCTTTTTTCTTTCTTTCTTTCTTTCTTTCTTTCTTTCTTTCTTTCTTTTTCTTTCTCCTTCTTTCCTTCCTTCCTTTCTTTGTTCACTGCAAAGTATTTTCTTATGCCTGTTTAAAACCAATCCCCACTCCTACCCCCAGACCAGGTAACCACTCTTTTTTGAGTAAGAAGAGAAGAGCTCACTCAAACTCTCTGGGTGTAGCAGTGTCATCCTGAGGAAAGACAGCAATATAGATACATATATATTTTCATTAATATAAAAAGTGTACTTGTGCCTCTGTTTTATTGGTCTCCTAACCTGAAAATTTTTAAAGACGTTATTTGGTATACAGGGGGACAAAAACCCTAAGAATTGAGATTAAAAACCCTAAGAATTGAGATTAGCAGACAGAAATAAGAATACACTAGATAAGCCAGCAGTTTCAATGAGTAGAAAATGCAGCTGGATCAGACACCATGTCTAATGTGCATCTTTTTATCTCTGGCTCTCATATAATAATTGAAGTAGGCCAGACCACAAAGGTTGGTGAAAATGATGACCTTGACTCAAATAGAGGTTATTTTCACTTCAGTGAAATATATGAAAAATTAATGCTTACATTAATCAGAATGTAAGCAGTGCAAAGAGTATAACTAGATAAAGACACAAATAGGGGCACCTGGGTGGCTGTTAGTTAAGCATCCAACTTTGGCTTAGGTTATGATCTTGTAGCTTATGGGTTCAAGCCCTGTGTCAGGCTCTGTGCTGACTGCTCGGAGCCTGGAGCCTGCTTCAGATTCTGTGTCTCCCTCTCTCTCTCTGTCCCTCCCATGCTTGTGCTTTCTCTCTCTCTCTCTCTCTCTCTCTCTCTCTCTCTCTCAAAAATAAATAAGCATTAAAAAAATAATAATAAAATACATTTTTAAAAAACTACAAAAGAGTAGATATAGCACCGTGCCTCCCTAAATCCTCATTTGTACTGAAAGATAGTGTTCACTGCAGCCCTGACAGAGGGGGAAAAATCCCCTTGTTCAATTCCATGGGCTCTTTGCCTTGTATTTGGTCAGGATGAGCAAAGGGCACTCTAACTTTTCATTCAATATTCTATCCAGGAAGAAATTCTTACTATGACATAGATACATACTTCTAAGTCTGCGGTCAGCTAGCCATGCTGCAGTATACTCCTGCCCCATTTTTTTTTCCTTTTTGAGTATAGTTAACAAATAATGTTCTTTAGTTTCAAATGTTCAACATAGTGTTACCCTGGCCTTTTATATGTGTTTTGAATTCAGTTGGTAACTGGGCCTTCTCAAAATGCACAGCATTACTTTTGTCCCCATCTTTGCTCACAGTGCTCTAATGCTGGTATAAACCTTTTCTCATTTTAATTTATTTATACATTTCTCATTACTCAAGGCACAGTTCACTCACTCTAACTTCTAATTGGAAATCACTGTTTCTTCCTCCTTCTTCGAATTTCAAAGGAAGCTTGTGTCTCCTTAAAAGTTTCTATTTAATCCACCTTATAAAGTAATTTATTGGTAACTATTATATCCATCCTTCTACAATAGAAAATCCCTAAGAGTGCAAACCTCTGTATAATATAGTCCCTGCACTTAGACACCTGGGCTGGCTCAGTTGGTTAAATGTCTGACTCTTCGTTTCAGCTCAGGTCACGATCTCACAGTTTCTGAGTTCAAGCCCCACATAAGGCTCTGTGCTGACAGTGCAGTGCCTGCTTGGGATTCTCTCTCTCCCTCTCTCTCTCTCTGCCCCATCCCCTGCACAGTCTCTCTCTCTCTCTCTCTCTCTCTCTCTCTCTCTCTGTCAAAATAAATAGACTTTTAAAAAAAGATTGAAAAAAACTGTATAATGAATGACCTCTCATTACCATCTTTACCCCTTTAATTCCAGTTCCACTCATTCCCCCATAGGCATTATTTTCAATAGTTTACTTTTGTCCTTAAATTTTAGGCTCTTTTTTTTCCCTCTAAATAAGCAATAGTAGTTTCCATGTTCTGTGTGAAGTATGCTCACTCATGCTTTCCTCTCCTCAGAATTTTGGTAGGAATCAGCAATGCAAGTCATTAGCAGAAGCAGTGTATGGGAGGGAGGAGCATGAGGTTGGGTGTTGATTCCCTTGGTCGCCTTTCTAGCAGCTCACAATAAGCTTGCCGGATCTCTGGAACAAAGGTCACAGTCCAGTTAAGAGGTCTTCCCCTCCAGGTAACTGTTCCCTCCACTTGTCTTTTCAGTCCTAGAGGTGTGAATCATCACTGCTGTTCTCAGCTCTGGGGTGAGTTCACCATCCTTGTGGGTTTCCGGTATGCTAACCATAGCTTTGTGAATAGTTACGTTAAACTCCCTGCAAATTAATCAATTAGAGGGCACCATCTGTTTCCTAGGAAGACCCTGACTGACACTGTTAACAGTGGCATTCTGGTGTTCTTTTCGTATCTGCAGGAATATTAACCCAAGGCCAAACTGACCTGGCCTTTGTTATGTAAGACAAAAAGATATCTAATGAAGTCTTCTCTTTTTTAAAAAGAGTAAAGTTTATAGTGAACAGTGAACTGAAGCTTTGTCTCATTAAGATGGCTGTTTTTCAGTGATGGGAGGGCCACGTGGATATACAGAAACATGATGCATCATCACTGTAGTGCTCCAGTCAGCCCGCTCAGGAAGAATCTCCCAGCACAAGAGTCCAATACTCTGACCTGCTGTAAATGCAGCACCCTTTCTCCATAGGTATGTAAGGACTCTCCTCAAAGACTGCTCATATTTCTCTTCCTTATAAATGAACTCAAATATGTAGTTGAAAAGTTAAAAAAAAATCATTCCTATATCTTGCCATATCTTGTCAAACTTACTCTTAACACCAGAAGAATACAGCCTCTAAAAAGAATATACAGAATATAAGTTCACATTCCATTGTTGTCTCAGACCTTAACTGCAAGTGTTAATTTTTGTATGCTGCTATATTAAATAACAAGCTATTGAAAAGAACAGATTTTTCTCTAGACTAAATGGCCACACTACCGTGTTTCATCATTTTTTAGGTCTACTTTTTATACTTGCATACTTTCCTTCATTGTTGATATTGTGATTTTCTCCCCAACATTATTCTAACACCTCTTTTGAAGAGCAGTCATGGCGTTTGGAGTGGGAGGCTGGCTTTGACCTTTCTCACAGTTCCAGAGGGATAATCCCATTCTTTTGCCACAATCATTGTTTCACGCATGACACTGTCAGGACTTAACACACTATTCCAACAGAAGAAATTGATTGGTTCACACATGGCAAAATCGGGGGGGGGGGGGGCAGGGGGAGAAGCTATATGCACCAAATGTGAATTTGAAAGTACATTGCTGGCACCATATTTCTGAGCTATGAAAAGCCAGCCTAAGGATAAAACCAAACACAGGGTTATGAAGCTAAAAGGATTCTAGAATTGACATCCTGATTGCACTGTGACTGGTGGCCACCATACCACTGGCGTTTTCCTAGTTGCATAATTCAATAAATTGTTTTATCTGGTTTAAGTTGAACTTTTGCTGTTTACTTTAAAAGTCACCGATAGACTTTTCTGGCAATTAACCAGAACTCCATTCTCTGTCCTGTTTGTCACTATGTTGGTCTTAGTGTCATTTTCTCCCAGACTTTAATTTCTATCTTGGGTATCTATTTGATGCAAATAGTAGAAAGACCAGTCAAGCTTGAAGGTTTACTTCAATCAAATACCTAGGATTATAGGAGAAAGCCTAACAGTTGCTCTATATCATGGTCATCAAATAGTATTCAAGCTTTGTGGTAACAAATTTTCTCACCACTTGGAGCTCATTTTTGCACCCTTAATATGTATGTTCAAGAAGGCTGAACTGCCGGATGCCTAATTCCTAGATCAATGAGAAGTATTTGTACCTACCGATCGCTGCAAGAATACACATATGTGTGTGGTCTGGGGAGACCCTTCTTCCTGCCAGGGAAGGGAACTAGAATAAATATAGTGGATTATTCTTTAAATGGTAGACATTATTCTTTTTTGGCACTTATTTGTTATTCATTGGACTCATTAGAAAGTCTGATGCTAAAACAGTTGGAATAGCAAAAATTACAAATTTACAGCATATTGCTGAATTTCAATGCAGTGATACTTCTTTCAGGCATCATGTATTATGTCAGAACACTGTTTTAATAAATTAACAGCCCCAGAAAAAAAATAAGAACGAAATAGCTTGCCATCTTTGGCATTGTAATTCTCAACGCTCTCAAAGCCTGACACCTAAAGCACAACAACAGGAAAGCCTGAATTATAACGTGACCAATTCAAAGATGGCCCCAGAAAAGAGTTTCCTGTGATTTGAGATGTCAAGGTCCATCAGTAACAGCTTTGCTCATCAACCGAAAGTGCCAACTTCACTGACACGGTTTAATTTTCCTCAACAATGTTCAACTAGATTCCTTCTGCAGCTTCTCCTAGAATATATTCTCACTCTACAATTTGTTGTTGTTCTTGTTGTTCTTATAATCCTAAACTGTACTGCCCTGATAGTATCCTTTTAGGTATACTCATTTTATCCTTTTGGGTAGATACCTGGAGAGAGGGAACAGTGTCCCTTTTCGCTTCTTGCACCACTACTAGGGACTTCTAATGTATAACCATATCCAGTTACTCTCTCCTTCTGGCCACACTGGAGGATTACACTTCCCTGGCCCCATGCATTTGTGGCTGCTCATGTGAGTATTTATACCCAGTAAAATGTGATTGGAAGTGGTGTTTGTCACCTCTTGGCTGAGATAGTGAAAGAAATCTATGTGCAATTCTCTAGTTTCTCTTTCCTCACAGCAGTGAGCCAGGAAGGTGTGCATCCAGGTGAAATGCTGTAACTGTAAGATAGCAAATTGCCATCCCCTTGGATCTCTGAGTAAAGCTTCCTTATCTTGTACAGTTTAAACACCATGTAAATTCAGTCCTATTAAGTCACTAAGATTTGGAGTTTACTCTCTCAGAATAAGAATAGATTATTAATGCAATCATGTATATGAGAAATAATTATTAAATTTATAATATTTAATTGGCTTTTAATCAAATCAGCCCTACTCACTTATCATCTGCCATTTTGGGCTCTTTTCTTAAAAGAAAAAACTTTTTAAAAAGTTAGGACAGCATATTTGTTTTTCCCTTTCCTTCAGTATAGGTGCAACTGTTTGTCCTGGGTGAAAGGATTCTTTAAAAAACTCTGTTAGAAGTTCTTACACGGGGACCAACTTAACATTTCAAACACCTTGAGACCTAAGTGGGTTGTCTTCTGTACATTCTGATGGGAGTAACAGATCCTTAGCCTTTTATCACATTTTTAAGTGTCCAGAACCACAAATATATATAACTCCTAGATTAGGTGAAATCTGGAATTTCTATAGAACAGGTCCTTAATATATTAATATATTTAGGACAACTGAGAAAGTTGAAAGGAGATTATGTCCTTTGTGTATCGTTCTCTCATAAACATATAGTCAATTAAAACTAACCAGATATTTCCTCACATCTCAAAATGTTCCTTAAAGTAGACATGCTAAGTCACTGCCTCTTAAACTTTTCAACTAGTTTTGATCTCATTTAAATTGATGAAAGAGGCATGCCTGGGTGGCTCAGTTAAGTGTCTGACTTCTGTGGCTCAGGTCATGATCTCACGGTTCGTGGGTTTGAGACTTGTGTCAGGCTCTGTGCCAACAGGTCACAGCTCAGAGCCTGGAGCCTGCTTCATATTCTGTGTCTCCCTCTCTCTCTGTCTCTCTCTGTCTCTCTGTCTCTCTGTCTCTGCTTGCACTGTCTCTCTCTCTCAAAAATAAAATAAACATTAAAATTTTTTTAATTAAAAAATATATTGATGAAAAACAAAAATACAGACTCTAAGAAAAATCTTTAAATCACTCATTTTGTAACAACAGATCATGCTACATGGTCAAACAGTCACATCATTGGACCAATATAATATTCGAATAGTTCATACCACCTTGATGAAGTCAACTATCATGTTAATGTATAACCACTAAGAGACTGATACCAAGCCACATCCTTATAAGTTTTTACAGTATGAGTCTCTTAGTAATCTATTTCAACTATTTCTAATAAATATTCAATTACTAATAGGTTGTTGATTCACATAACCCAATGAATGTAGCCCTTATCCCAACTTCCAGAAAGACTTGAAAATAATAATTCTGCTACAATACACTCAAAAATAATGGTGCCAGAAACTCTGAATTGTCATGATGTTGAAGACATTCTTTCACAGCATATTCCAAGGAATAAACATTTCTGGCTTTGTGAGCCACTTTTTCTCTTAGTATCCTATCTTTTATCTCCACCCAGGTCATGGTTTATAAGCAAAAACAAACAAGAAGAAAAAAACAAAACTTCTATCTCCTGGTCGTCACTTTGAGTACACATATCCTTGCCTGAGTTCATGAGAACCCATTAGTATTCATCTACATTTTCCTATCTCTAGACTTCATAAACTAGGTGAACAATTAGTCACAAACCTTGTGCTATGCAAAATAAATGTTTCATTTTTTTCTCACATCAATGAAGTTGCTTATTGACCCACACAGCGAATGAATATATCAAGATTTGCGATATGGTTACTCATATGTGTCTGTGTCTTGGGTCATATGGTGATGCCAGGTCATTCAGAATAAAGATCATGTTATACTTATAACTGTGACTCTTACAAGCTTCTAGTGCATTACCTTGAACATAGCATGTCCTTGGTAAACATGCCCTTACTTATAGTTACACACTGGATGGGTGGGTCAATGGATGGATGGATAGATAGATATACAGATAGATGATAGACAGATAGATAGATATATGACAGATGAATAAATGCTACCAAATCAATGGAAATAAGAAAGCAGTGTGTTACTTTATATATATAATATATTTATATTTATAAATATATAAATATATTTATATTTATATAATATTATTTATATTTGAATGTAGGAGACTAATCCCAGATTTTGCCACTAACTAGCATTAACTACCCAGAAATTTTAGACAAGTTAGTTACCACTGTGGACTCCAGATTCATCATCCATAAAATAAGGGAGCTAAGATTATGTGGTCTTTTGTCACTTCTTTACTATTAAAAGTCTGTGATGGATAATTGCCCACTAAGCTTGGTACTATAGTATTTCAAGTCTCTCTCCTTTTCTTTTCATCAGTGGCCTTAAATATCTTTAAGTAACTGTCCATTTTTCTTTCACCAATAATCCTACACAGGCTGAAACAGAAACCCTACAGAGGAAGATCAAGGAAGAGTCTGTAACTTTGATCTTTAGTCTCTAGGTATAAAACAGCCCAAGGATAAGAAGCAAAGAAAGGCAATGTCAGACTAGGCAGGCTTGAGAAAAAAATGGATGATCTGCAGGGGGGGAAATCTGGAGTTAACTATTTTGCAGAGAGTTTCTGAACAAAAAGTTGGGGCTTTGAAGTGAAGGAAGTTGTAAGGAAGAGGAAGTTGATGATTCACCAAATGACAGAGAAATGTGGTGATAAAATGGGTTAGATGTGTCTGTATGCTGGAGAGTCTGTAACTGGAATAAGACACTCTGAAAAGCCATGAGTAGAATATACTAAATTGTTTTATTCTCACATAGAATGGAAGAACTCATTTCCTGATACTACAGACATGATAGAGGCAGTAGGGATTGGCAACTAATGGCATCGGTCTAGGATTCAGACAAATTTACCCCTTGGGTGACTTTCTAGCAAGTATCAGGTCTCAGTTTCCTCATCAATAGTAAATATGGCTACACCATGGGGTTGCCATGAGGATAAAGACAAAGCTTTTGTAGTCCCAGCTCAGTGTCTGGCATGACTAAGTGTTCAATCATTATTAACTATTATTAGTCATGAGGAATAAAATAAGATAGTCCTCTTGTTTGAAGGCCTTTTGTCTCTGATTGAATATGGCCAAGTCAGAATGAGGGTGGTTGGAAAGGTACCAAAACCAGCCCAGGAAAGCTAGCACAAATGTGGCTGGTGAAGAGCTATCAAGTAGTAGGACTAAGGGAGCAAGTTTTCAGAAATTGCCTCCAACTGAATTTGCATCCAAACCAGAGATTAAAGGCAGTTTCAGAACTAGTGAGAGTTGACAGCTAGAGTCTAAACTGGGTAATTTACACCAAGAAACCTCCCATTTGTGTTTGGTCATTGCTGTGCCTGTCAAGCAGTAAACCACTGTTCGATTCAATCTAGTCTTCAATACCATAGACAAAGTCATCAATAGCTCTTGTTAGTTTTTATAGGTTAAGCATTGAAAACATTTGATCTTATCTCTCAATTCTGTTTCTTTTATTTAGCTTTTACAAGATTAAGAGAGAAAGTGTATGTGGCTGGTGGGGAGGGGGAATGTGACAGCTTTTAAAAGACCTTCTCCAGGCAACTGGAAACTGAAACACAAACTTAATTGATCATTTTAATTATCTTCCCCCAGACTTAAAAATGTACGTTGAAAAATGTTTCATTACATGGTATTTTAACTAAGACAATAATTTACATGTTACTGACCGAATGGCAACCAAGAAATTTTAAGACCCTTTTGCTGCATTTTAAATGTTAAAGCTATATATATTTAAATTTTCAACATTAGGCGGTGCAATTTCAATTCCACTTAGAATATGGTGAGGGAAAAGAAAAAGTAAATATAGAGTAATAACACATCTAATTAAAGCAACTTTTCTCCACTAAAGGCACATTTTTGACATAGATATGATATTAGATTTGAAGATGTTCCTTAATGTGTATATAGGAGGAAAATTATATATTTTCAAGATTTGTATAGGAGTCCCTAGAGTGATTTGGTTTCTCAAGCACATTTATATCTCATTTACTCATCTCCTATTGCCTTACACCTCAAAATGCACATTTTCTGACTCCAAACTGTATAACTCATCAAGTGCCAAATTCAAGAAGGTACAAGGTATCATTCATTGTAAGAGATAAAAAGAGACACATTCAAAAAGCATTTGAAACCTTTAAGTAAAAAGTTCTATCTTATATTTCATGTTTCTAAATTCTGGTTTCATGGAGCAAATTCCAGAAAATGAAAAGAAATGAAAATCTCCTGATTTTCTTTATTTTCTTAAATCTGTCTTTGTTACTTGTGCTCTGTCATATACTACTTGTAAGAAAATCACATACATATTCAAAATAAGATATTTATGTTTAATATGTTGATGGATAATTCTGTTTTCATAAAATGACTTTTATGATTTTTTTCAAACAATAAGCTCTTAACAAGCATGCTAAACGACAATGCAAATACATTTATTTTGTTTTCAAAATTGTGTTTCTTGAGTGGAACAAACAAAAAGCTTAGCCAAATTGATTTTATTTTGATTATTTAATACATGTAGATAAATTGTCTTTCTCAAGTTCCCAGACTTTGGAAGAGTTGGATCAGCATATTTACAACATTATAATACACCATTAACATTGTTATTGGGAAAACAGGAAAGATGAAAAACTAAAACAATAAACCTCAAATTTCACAGAATTATATTTTTCACCAATAACTTTGTCACCCAGGAGACACCAATTAAAGATCATTATAAGAACAAACAGCAAGTGCACAAAATTATGCTTAAAAAACATATGGTAGGAACATCATGGAGACAGCAAGTTCAGAAATGAACTAATTAGAACTACAGAAAGTGGGGCACCTGGTTGGCTCAGTTGGTTAAGTCGCGCTGGGCTCTGTGCTGACAGCTCAGAGCCTGGAGCCTGCTTCAGATTCTGTTTCCCTCTCTCTCTCTCTCTGCCCCTCTCCCACTCCTGCTCGGTCTCTCTGTCTCTCAAAAAGAAATAAACATTAAAAAATTAAAAAAGAGAGAACTATAAAAAGTAATAAGAATATCTTTAATTATAACAATATTATCAGATCAATGACACAAATACTTATTACTTTTCTTTTCCTTAATACCTTCTCTATCTCATCTTACCATATCTGTTTGAAGTAACACAGAAGTAAAATGCTGCAAAAAAATAAATAACACATTTTGGAAGGTATTTTTAGTAGACGTTTTTAAATGTTTATTTATTTTTGAGAGAGAGAAAGAGAGTGTGGGAAAGGTGCAGAGAGAGAGAGGGACAGAGCACATGAGGTGGGCTCTGTGCAGACAGCGCACAGCCCCATATGGGGCTCAAATTCACAAACTGTGAGATCACGACCTGGGCCAAATTGGACGCTTAACCGACTGAGTCACCCAAGCGTCCCTAATAAACTTTGATTAAGAATAGGTTTTTTTTCTTACTTTACATAGGAAATAAATTATTTCTTTACAATTTTTTCTAGGTAAAAAAATGTTTAAAAAATACTAACCTTGTTCGTATTCCTATCATCTTCTCTCTCCTTCCCATTGATAATTCTCTATTTGGGGTGGGGGGGTTGGCAAGGAAGTTGTAATTCCAAGTTTTTATTAAAATTCAGTTAGTTAACATACAATACAGTGTAGTATTCATTTCAGGTGCAGAATTTGGTGAGTCATCACTTACATACAACACCCAGTGCTCATTACAAGTGCCCTCCTTAATACCCATCACCCATTTAACCCATTCCCCCATCCACCTCCCCTCCATCATCCCTGTTTGTTTTCTTTGGCCAAGAGTCTATTTTATGGTTTTCCTCTCTTTTTCTTTTTTTCTCCAATGTTCATTTGTTTCTTCATTCTCTGTTTTTTGTTTTGTTTGTCTCTCTTTCTCTCCTCTCTCTCTCTCTCTCTCTCTCTCCACTTTCTGCTTGATTTCAAAGTTTACTTAAGGCATATATTTCTAATAAATTGAATAAGTCATTGACATGACTAAATATATTTAAAAAGTTAAAAAAAATAAATGGTTAATAATACCATATCAAGAGTGATGGAAATAAAGTCCAACTAGAAAACAGATGGCAGAGTGTAAAGTTTGACCACTCCATGTGACTTTTAACCAGTATTTACATTTCTTTGAAGTTTAACTATTTATATAGGTTATCTTGTATATTAATTTTGTTCTCTATCACTAAAAAAGTTGCTAAGGGTAATAAATAAACACTAAAAAAAAAGTTGTTAAGGGCAGATGATTCTGAAGGATCATCTTCAACTGTGTAAGTTTCTAAATTTTATAGGTAGAGTTTGAACTAACTCTCAGCAGCCATTCCAGGCAATAATATGAGCTGCTTTCTCCTCCTCCTCCTCCTCTCCCTCCTCCTCCTCCTTCTCCTCTTCCTCCTTCTAGTTTTAATGACTTTTGTTAATTCATATCTTCAACTTATATTTCTTTGTTGACATTTCTGTCTTAAGTATCTTAAGGTTCTCTGTATAGATAATTTGTTCCTAAGGATCCCTCAATGCTATCTTATTGAATGATAAGTATTGTATAAGACCAGCAGAAAGTGTTTCAGAGACTCAGAGCTTTCAGAAACAAGGTCTCTTAAAGCTTGCTTACACAAATGAAGATCCACTGAAATTTAGCACAACTTCATTCTCAGGAGCAAGACATAATGTTCAAAGTAAGTGACTAAGCTCCACTTCATAAATTATGTAAAGTTGGTCAAAGAATACAATATATGAAATGATAGAGAAATTCCCTAGAATTTTTTTTTCAATATATGAAATTTATTGTCAAATTGGTTTCCATACAACACCCAGTGCTCATCCCAAAAGGTGCCCTCCTCAATACCCATCACCCACCCTCCCCTCCCTCCCACCCCCCCATCAACCCTCAGTTTGTTCTCAGTTTTTAAGAGTCTCTTATGCTTTGGCTCTCTCCCACTCTAACCTCTTTTTTTTTTTTCCCTTCCCCTCCTCCATGGGTTTCTGTTAAGTTTCTCAGGATCCACATAAGAGTGAACACATATGGTATCTGTCTTTCTCTGTATGGCTTATTTCACTTAGCATCACACTCTCCAGTTCCATCCACATTGCTACAAAGGGCCATATTTTGTTCTATTCCCTAGAATTTTTGACCCTGATGTGTCATCAAATAACTTTGGTCAATAAGCATGTACGGTAATCATTTTGAAAATATTTAACCAACTGTTTTCAGTCTCCTTATTTAAAACTCCAAGGATTTTTTGAAGACAGCTTGCCATTACCTGTCTCCAAAATAGCAATGCTATACCTCTATTTCTTACCTTAAAATAATCTTTTTTTTAAAACCATCTAGCCATATTCGGTGCTTCATAATAGGATTAAAGGAGTTAGCATTTATCAAGTCCCTGCTATATGCCTGGCACTAACTAGTTACTTCAAAAATATATAAAATTAAATCCTAAAAATCAGAACTCTACTTCTGGCAATAGAATAATGAAAGAGTCAGGTAATTATCTGTAACAGAAAATGAGTTCAAAATAGACTGAAATTATTCAAAATAATCACTTCCAGAACGAACTAGAAATGACCAAAGACAGGCAGCAACTTGAGAAGTGCTTACTCATCAAAGTGTTTATTCATCCAAATCTGCTGTTTCATTGATTAAGAAAGATGAATCTTTGGTCTTTCTACAATGGATCGTTTTCATCTCCAACTTGGAGGATGAAAATCACAATATTACTTGACAGAAGTAGAAATTTGGTTCAAGGTGCAAAGCACAACAATTAGAAACCAAAATGGAGGAGTTTGGAATCAAGATATTCATCATAGAAAGACTGAGATAAGTTCTACATACATCCCTGAATGACTTCTAAACTATGTATGCAAGCAGGACAAAGTGCCCAGTGAAAATTAAAGCCTTGAAGAAATTTGAAAAATTGCTGCATTTTGAATGCATTCCTTAATCCACAGCTCAAGGAGCAGAGGATAGAAGATTTTTTGGCTTTAAAAAAAAAAAGATTTATTGGCTTTTGGTGTCTGAACACAGCCTCTGTCTAAATCATTGGCTGACTTGTGAACTACACAAGCACAATGTAACCCCTAGGGACCAAGGCTAGACAAGAATGAGTGGAGACATCAGTGGATACACACTGCAGAGAAGATAGATTTCACATTTGAGGACCAGGAAAGTTCATTACCTCCTAGAACAAACTAACAAATAAAACCAGCAACTCCCCAGAAGAACAAATAGAATTAAGAATCACTGCAATGAATTATCTAGTATCTGGCTTTCGGTTGAAATTATTAGACATGCTAATAAACTGACAAATGTGACTCATAATCAGAAGAGAAAAAAAAAGGAGTTCACATGCTGGATAAAATACACAAAAAATTAAAGAAATTACAATAGGTATGTTCCAAATTTAAAGGAAAATCTGCCCAAGGAATTAAAAGAAAATGTGCTAATAATAAGTGAGCACATGGAGATCTCAAAATAAATTAAAAGAAAAATTTGAAAACAAGTAGGAATTCCAAAGCTGAAAAATATAATAACTAAAGGTAAAAATTCACTAGCTGAGTTCAACAGCAAGATTGAATGACAGAAAAAAAATTATATGTGAATTTGAAGATATATCAAAAGAAATTATCCAATCCAAAATATAGAGGAGAAAGAATTAAACAAAAGAATTATCTAAACCAGAAGCTAAATCTTTCAAGGATCCCTAAAACTGAAAAGTCTTTAGCTAGAATCAATATTATTTAGCTAAATCTTTACCTCAAAGAAGAAGAAATGAGTGAAATATACATTACTAATATTAGGAATGAAAAAAGGGGTATCAATACAGAGCCTACAGATACTAAAAAGATAGGGAAATATGAATATTTCATGCCAAAAAATCTTTTACAAAAAAGTCTTTGAAGGACAAAAATTATTAATATTAAGTCGAGAAAAATGGATAATTTGAATATTACTATATTTATTAAATACAAAGGTTGGTTATTTAAAATCTTCCCTCAAAAAATATAGGTCTAGATAGCTTCACTGGTGAATTCTATCCTTTAAAGAAGAAATTATGTCAATCCTGACCAAACTTACACAAAAATAAGGAATATTTCTAAATGTTATGGAGCCAATATTACATTGTGATATATTTTATACATACATTATATTATATTACATATATTACACTGATAACCAAGGCAGACAAAGACATCATATGAAAAGAGCAGATCAATATTCTTTATGAACATAGATAAAAATCCTTAACAAAATATTAGCAAATCAAATTCAGCAATATAAGGATAATGCATCATGATCAATAGACATTTATCCTAGAAATGCCAGTTTGTTTCAAATTTTAAAACCAATCAATGTAATCCATCATATCAAAATATACTCACCTATGAATTACTTTCTCCCCTGGCACATACTTCAACTCATTTTATTTTCAGTCTTCTATGTAATTGTACTTATTCTTGTTTTTTAAATGAGGAATCAGAGATCATGAGGGATTCAGTAATTGACCAAATGTCACATATCATATAAAAGGGAATAAGAATTTTAGCTCCATGCTGCCTGACCCTAAATTACTGTTTTCACTGTGGACTCTATCTCCCACTGCTGACCTACAAAAACATAAAATATATACATGGACAGATGAGAAGGTCTTGAGAATCTCTTTAATAGTTTGTGCAGGCTCCAGTAGTACCTTTGCCAACATCCTTCATGTTCTGGGTAATAAACACTTAATCCAAAGCAGTACCTTCCATGCTGCCAGACCATAATAACTGCTTCACTTCCCTTACATAGCACCAGACACCCAGACTGCAGTCTCAGTAACAGTTTTGTAAGCTATGAACATGAAACATTAAATACATAAAAGTTCCCTATGTTCCTTTTGGTTAAGAAAAGACTGTCATCCTATCTGAGGTCCAAGGACAAATGCAAATGCAAAGAAAGGGCTTGAGTCCTGCTTCAGAAGACGCTTTCTGTTTTCCACAAATAAAAGCAGCATGGCAGCTCCAGTGAGTTAGTACATGTAATTAAAATCTATAACATGAGAAATAAAATGCTCTTCTGTATATAAACATGCATGCGTGCTCTTGCATTGAGCCTACAAGATCTTTTGAAGCATTTAAACAAAAATATTGTGAAGCAAAACAATAATCGACTGTGTGAGAGCATTTGAGACATGGTAATAAACCCCATGGGAAGTCAGATTAAACTCATTCTTTAGAAATGCTTCTAAAGGACATTTCAAAAAAATATTAACATTGAAATGTGCAAAACTCTTCTTTAATATTTAAAAAAATGGTTAACACAGAACTTTCAGATTTAGACATCCAAATGCTAACTAACATCACTCTGTTCTGTAGCACCCATTTCAAGTCCTGTCCTCAATTCCTTTCCCAGATTCCACACAGACCTTCAAACTTTCTTCTATAAATATCATTATGTAGTTAATATCTAGAAATATAGAAATAGAAATTCCATTTCTATAGAAATATAGAAAAATATAACTATCAAATCTGTTTATAAGATCAGACACATTCATTTAAATAATATCATAATACACACACTTATACAAATATTTATATTTCCTTTACTGGTACTTCTTACTGCTGAATTTTTCTATTTCTGGTTTCTGTACTAGGATCTTTTTCTTCTTCCTTAGTGACTAGTTTATAGTTATGCCTATAAAGGATGCCCATGTATAGATCTAACAATGATGAATATCAGCGCACTGGAATAAGATTTGAGGAAGACTTTGTGCAGCTAATGATGTCTCAAGTCTGAAAATTAATATCCAAATTAATTGATTAGAAATGTAGGTGTAAGCTTAAGAACCATCTGGATTGCTTGTTAAAAATAGGAGTTCTCTGCTTCTGCCCACAAATGAATTCCAAGAGGAATCTACATTTTTTTTAAATTTTTTTTCAACGTTTTTATTTATTTTTGGGACAGAGAGAGACAGAGCATGAACGGGGGAGGGGCAGAGAGAGAGGGAGACACAGAATCGGAAACAGGCTCCAGGCTCTGAGCCATCAGCCCAGAGCCTGACACGGGGCTCGAACTCACGGACCGCAAGATCGTGACCTGGCCGAAGTCAGACGCTTAACCAACTGCGCCACCCAGGCGCCCCAGGAATCTACATTTTTAAAAAATATTCCTGGGGTGCCTACGTAGCTCAGTTGGTTAAGCATCCAACTTCGGCTCAGGTCATGATATCACGGTTTGTGAGTTTGAGCCCTGCATCAGGCTCTGTGCTGGTAGCTTAGAGCCTGGAGCTTGCTTCAGATTCTGTGTCTCCCTCTCCCTCTGCCCCTGCCCCCCTCAAAAATAAAGAAACATTAAAAATTTTTAAAAAGAAATATTCCTGATGATTTATATACTTATACCCGGATAATCTTTGGCACCAGACTTTAACTTGGAGAACGGTTCATCCTTTTATAGAGGTTAGACTTTTCTTGGGTGTTTTTAGAGGGACTATAATTACTGGCCACAAGGCAGTGACTCACCAAAAGACATGGTCCTGCGGATGGTACGTGTCAGGATACAGGAACTTCTAGCAATAAGTCTTAGAGGGGCAGTTAAGTATTACTTAGGTTATAAATTACCAAAGGAACCACAACTATTAGGCACTCTGCCCTCATCTCCAAACAAGGCCTGCTGGAAAAAAAAAAAAAAAAAACCTACCCTCACCAGCTTATACGTTTTCTCCCTCTTAACTGATAATGATATTCTGCAAGCCCTCTACCCCTCAGAAAATCTCTCTAAATGCCCAACACATTCACATATTATACTTGTATATGAACTGCTAGCTCAAGAATTACCTATTATAACAAACCTTCTTTACATATAGTATGGCAGTTGATTCCTATATCAGGATGTCTTAGCCTGAAAGTTAGAGAAACCCAAGCTCAACCAGCTCAAACAATAAAGATAGGAAAGGTGCCAAGAAAACCAAAACAATATACTGAGAGTAAAAGAAAAAGGTATTGATCTGGCTTCCTTCACTTTGGATTTTCTATGGCCGAACAAAAAAAGGGAGGACATTTCTGAGGAAAAGTTGATTATCCTTTGTGCTTACAATGAATTCACAAAAGCATGGAATGGAATGTTTGCCTTTGTCTACACCAGGCCCTATCATTCCTTCCTTGAGTCATCATCGTCTCTGTGACACTACTCTCATCTCATAGCATGATTCCCCCCCCTTTCATTTTTTTCTAGTTTATGTTAACGTGTGGCTTGAGATAACAGGTTCTGTGTGTACCACCTGGCCCCAGATATGTATGAATGAAGACAGGATTGTGCATGGGGTCAGACTGGCTCATCTCAAGAATGCAACACTTTCCTGTTCAGTTAATGGTGAGATTGAGTCTAGTAGTTACCAGCTCCTCAGATGCCATATCACATCAGTGTAGAAAGCCTCCATCTGGTCTGAACTATGCTGTCATATTCCATGTAAGCCATTCCTTTCTATTCTGCAAATATTCCAATAAAGGTGTCAGACTCAGTTAGGGAAATCAAGTATAAGTGTATATCATCAATGCAAATATAAAATCAAATCAGTGTTAGGTCGTCAATACATTAAACTCCTGTCGAGTCTAATTACAGCTCCCTCCAACATCCTTTCATTGGAGAACACTTGGTATTGCAGGAAAGGTAACAGGGATCTTGTTGCAGACATTGCAATTCCCAAGGACAAAGGGCCAAGACTTTTGTCTGGGCTTGTATGAAATGGTAGCATCTGCTTCCTAAGCAAATCCATTCACTTATTTAAGACCTTCTTTAACATTTAGAAGCATTTAGTTTTTCAAAACTATCAGAGCTATGCATTTTAATATGAGCTAAGCAGAATATTGGAAATGACCATCCAAGTCACTACTAGTGTGGCTCTACTCTTACCATTCTTCAAACAATTCAAACCAAGAACTAAAATTTAGTTTATTTTTGAAAAACCTCCCTGTGTTTTAGTCTCATCTTTGGTCACTGGGAGTCTTATCTTGGCATAAGTGATATTTAATTTTTTCTTTTCATTTTCTTTTTTTTTTTTCACTAATTTATAGGTTCAGTGTTATTGTTAGTATTGTATCAACACTCACAAGAGCCAATTGTTAAATACTTAAGAATTTTTTTAAAGCTAGTGTTAAAATCATAGGTAGCCAGGGGTGCCTGGGTGGCTCAGTTGGTTAAGCGTCTGACTTCAGCTCAGGTCATGATATCATGGTTCGTGGGTTCAAACCCCGCGTTGCTTTTTGCGGGCAGCTGAGAGCCTGGAGCCTGCTTCAGATTCTGTATGTCCCTCCTTCTTTGCCCTTCCCCTGCTGCCTCTCTCTCTCTTTCTCAAAACTGAATAAACATTAAAAAAATTTAAAAAAATAAAATCATAGGTAGCTGGAATTGGCCATGATCAGAGTATTTACACCAGGGAAATTGGCAAGTACTACAAATCAGAACTCTCTGTCTCTCTTTTTTTTCCCAGAGAGTTGGTTTACTAGCAAGTTAATGGCTATAGTGGAAAATTGAAATACCAAGCATAACCACATTATCTTCTAATCTTTAGGAAGCTTCTCCATTCCTAGTTTCTACTGAGAGAAGTCTCTGTAGGTTCTTCTTTAAGCCCTGGAGGGCAAGTTCTGGTTTATATGATGCTATCTCTTCCTCTCCAAAGTTTCAGATACTTGTACCACCATAGTGAGTACCAAACTTAAGTACAATCAACATTTCAACAGCACAATAACCTATATGATGGCCTAGTATGAAAAGATATCTAGAATGTGTGATTATAAATAAGTAGCTGAACCAATTCTTTTGCTTCACCATCACCAGAATAATTACATTAGTAGAAGGAAGAGAATTATATTGAAGCCAAAAGACAAATGGAGAATAAGGGAGGGACATAATGATGGATCATAGTTTTACAGAGCTGGGGGAAAAAAAACACTTCTGCAGAAAGACTTGTTCTCAGCTATCCTGAATTCAGAACCAATTTCTAACACATAACATCATAAGACCTGCTGCCATTTCTGAGATTCCAATCTCCCCTAATACTATCTATATCCTTACTATCAACCCTCAGGACTTTAGTTCACTTTTATGTGCATTTCTCCCTTGCAACCAAAATACTCAATTGACAAAAACCTACTTATAATGTATACTCTTCACTGAGTGATAAATTATAGTCAAAAAGGGTAATAGATTATAGTCTTTTTATTTTATAACTCCAAAAGTTGTTCATTGAGCCTAGAGCTCTCCAAGCTCTACCACCAGTGGCTGGGTATCCTGCCTGGAAACTAAATAAACTCCTTGCAATTTGAGTGCCCCAGACCTATATCCTTTGATGATAAAAATGTCCAACACCTAATCCAAAATATCTTATGCCAACTGACCTTTCATATGATCCTCGGTGATCATGTGCTTCATGTTTGAACTTTAAGATTATTTAGACTGGACAACTTTAACATCCATGTGTGCACTTCATGAGGTTCAAAAAATTATTTTTTAAATGCTACATATATGCTGAATGTAAGCATTTCTAAGGAGGAAGTCTCCAGAACTTTCAAAAGATTCTCAGAGGCATTTATGACTCTGACAAATGTTTGAGTGACTGTGATAGATTTTATATTTTATTCAGTCTTTGTATTCATTAGGGTAAAGCTAACTGCTTTAAAAAATAGTGTCAACCAATAAGGGATTATCTACTGTCCATGTAACAATATGGTACAAATGAATAGATTGTCAAGGAAGTCTTTATGCCACCATCCAACAATACAGGCTGATGGAAGCTTTGCTATATTCAACACATGTCTTCCAAAGTTTCCCTAAACTTTTCTCTATTTCAATCAGCCATCTTGAGAACAAGCAAGGAGAGTGCATATAGAAGATCATAAACCAAATCTGTCAATGGTACATGTCTTGTCATATATGATGGTCTAGAAGTTATTCATATGCCATATGGGTTTTGGATACCTAACACCTAATCTAGCTTGAGTAGCTGTATTTGTGCTTTCCCTTTACTTTTACATTTGTATGGTTCACCTAATTTAAACAACTTTATGGAATCAATTCACTGTATCCTCTATAATAAAAGACCTCTTGACCTTGGGGAATGTTGTCAAATTCTGTTGACATGCTTCAATTCCTAATCTAGACACTCAACCTCACCTTCTCACAGTCAAATGAGACTCTCCTAAAAGATAAATTAGCACCTCACTTTGGGCAACTTGCTCTACTTAACTCAAAACTTGGTTAATATCACTTTTACTCCTTTATAATAATATTTACAGCCCCACTAAATTTGGATTCTAAACCTTCGTAAGTAAGGTATAAGTGATTGGGTAATTATGAAGCCCAAGTCAATGAACTGCACCAGTCACTCCTTTATCATGCTCACACACGACTTACTGTTATTTCATATAGAGAACAACAGCAAATGTCCACACTCTCTTTATCCTACTCAAGAAAGTGTGCGACAGCCCTTTCCTCACCATAGTGACCCACTAGCAGGCATGTAACTCTCAGCTTTTATCAGTCAAGTGCATGAGTTCAAGAAAAGAGCAGAATAACCAAGTATTAGGTATCTGGACTATGCCTTCGTAGAAAAGAGCATTGTAATAAATGCATACATGGAGTATAATTATTCTGAGGACTGGAATACAGGGAGTGGTGTTGTGGAAAAATTTGTAAAATCGCAAGTATATGGGGTTTATTCATTTTCACACAAATTACATATTCATTACAAATTTTGATGTTTTGAAATGAGGAGCAAATCAGTAGTAATCTATTTGGTAAAATACTCTGGCAACATTCTTAAAACTAGTGTACGGTTGCTGTGAGAAAAGCAGCAGTGGTAACATTTCATCTCCTTTTTAAAATTTTTTTTTAACATGAAATTTATTGTCAGATTGGTTTCCATACAACACCCAGTGCTCATCCCAACAGGTGCCCTCCTCAATGCCCATCACCCACTTTCCCCTCCCTCCCACCCCCATCAACCCTAAGTTCCTTTTAAATACTGTATATCTCAGGGTCCTCAGGAGTTCAGTTTGACCCTCTTCCAGCCCAATCACATACAACAGATTGATGTGAAACATTTCTCTACAAAGTGGCTAAAGTCCCACTGGGAACAAGAAAAAGAGATTCATCTGTAAATTTCATCATTGACTATGTTTGTTTATTAATAACTGGGATTAGTCCCACCTTTAGATAGCTGATCTCTACATCAGAATCAGAATATTAAAACTGAAAAATCATATAATCTAACTCCATCTCTTGAAATGAGGTAAAGACAATGGTCCAAGGTCAAGGAGTGAATTAACACCAGAGTCAAAACTGTAACCCAGTGTTCTTTCCACCTCGTCACTTAAGCCTTTATTCAAAGGACTATATGCTTATATAATTTTAGGTTGTATGCAATTGTTATAGAGTGCAGACTAGAGTTTATTGTGAAGTGTGCATTAATCTTTGTTCACTAAGATAACGGAAGCAACAGGAGAATGTGGCAGAAAACAACCAATGTTTGATATGAATGTAAAACCACTACATTAACCATAATGGCAGTTGTTTTAGCCTGCAAACATTAATTTTTAATCTCCAAAAGGAGAAAAGGGAATCCCTGTCTTAAATTTCTTTTTTTTTCTTTTTCTTTTAGGGGACTTGTCGCAGTGGGGGAAAGGGCACAACCTGCTCATTTCTCTAGACTCTAATGTCCCTTTGAACTCAACAGGGTATAAGTGGAATTATTTACTGAAAGTTTCCCTGAGGCTAATAACTGGCATTTCTTCCAAATCTAGCTTTTTACAGCTGCAAAAATTAGCACAAACAACATCCATATTCATTAGCTGCCTAGAATATGAGCACATATGATAAGACTTTAAGGCAATCTCACCACAGAAGTCAGAAAATGGAAAGAAAGGGAAAAAAATAATAATGAGTGTGGGGTTCAAAAGGTTCTCTTTAATGTGCATCAAGCAGTTTTACGTAATGCAAGTAACTACAGGGATTTGCTATTTAGCAGTGATGGGTCATGCACGAGCTGGGCTTCTCCCGATCCCCTGTCGGGCTGGCAGCATGTGTTCAGTACCAGTCATCTGCCAACATGTGAAGGTTGCTAACAGATTTCCCTATAATGAGCTCACTGGACTGGAGCACTAGTTAAAGGAGAAGGTCAAAGATTCATGTTTATTTAGCTTCCTCCAACACGTCCACATCTTCCTCAGATTTGCAAGAAGTAGCTTTATCTTGCTTGCTACTGTTTCGTGCTAAATTAGCCTACTTGTCAAATGGATCAAGGTAAAAAGGTCATAGCAGCCAAAAAAAAAAAAAAAAAGAACAATGTACAGAAAACTCTATCAGCTACATACATTAGCATGAGTCCCCATTTTTTAGTCTTTAATGAAGTGCGGATGAGCCTTAAAGATATTATACTCTGAGAAAGTGAACATCATATTAATACTAAAATATTCCCCTAAGGCATAACTCTGGTGTTCAGCCCACAAGCCTATCATGCCCTTAAGCACATCATTATTCTTCACAAGTAAATAATGTGAGATGAGCTCACGGGCATTTCCAAGTAGAAACAATTTTGTCAAACTGAAAGATAGCTGAGCCAAGGTGCAAAAAGGAAAAGACACAATGGTAAAAATCTGAATGAATACAACATGTCAGGGTGAATTCTGTTAAGTCTTCATCTAACACACTCTTAATCCAGTGTTAAATTATTAATGTCTTGCTTCAAATACTCTTTCTCAACAGCATGGCCCCCATCAGTGCACGTACTAAAAAACCCCAAAATCTTTCTGAAAGGTCACTGCTGAATCCCTCTCTCCTGGTGTGCCTTCATTTTGCTCCTATATCATATATGGCTTATCCTACAACAGAGTCTTGCCAGACAGAGAATAGTACTCAAATGGTCCAAGAAACCTAACAATATATTTACAAAGATGTGAGAAAGGTTAATGAACCCAGAAATGGATGCTAAGGACCCAGGGATTGGCAACAGTGAGATACCACTAACACTCAAAGGAATAAAACAGCAAAGGAAGCAAAGAGTATTATGAAAGCATTGAGCATTGGGAGCTCAGGACAAGCAGAAGGGGTTATCTTATAGAAACTGTAGTTATGGTGGGGGTAGCGGGACAGCATCATCAGAAAACCCATTCCAGCTCATGAGGGAGAGGAAAAAAAGCCCCGATCTCTCTTTTTTCCCACCTTCGAATTTCCTAAAGGTGACTCCTTTAGACCAAGCCCAACTAGAAGCCACAAGGCAAGGTGATTCAGAGCCCAGGGTCAACTTCTGGGTGAGGAAGGTAGGCAGACAAAGGAGGGGAGTGGATGGATTTGGGGAGGAGAGTAGGAAACTGAATAACTCTTTGGCATACCTTCCTCGTGGGATCCTTAAGATCAAACTGCGTTTTCTTGCCTTTAGGTGCTCTGCATTCAGCAGTGTCGAGTACATGGTACCTGCTCAACAACCACTGAACAAATAACCAACTGAGACTGACAGGATAAATATTTTGTTTTCAGTGTCAATTGTGTTCTTCCACTATACCACTGTGACCCATGTTAACTTGTTCAACCTCTGATACATCCATCACACAAGGGAGATCCCTTACGAGACCTTGAACCTTAGGCTCATGTCATCTTACAACTTAGCCTTGAGTTGACCCACTTTCTCTTCGAGGCAGCTTCCCTACTTTTAGTGTTGAAGTATCTAACTGCTCTCACATGCAGGGTGAGGCAATCTTCCTGTAATTCCCAGAAGTCCGTAGTGATACCTGGTGTGGAGAGAATAGAGTATCAGTAACTCATCATCACTCACTGAAAACTATTTTCTAAACAACATTTAATATTGCTTATATAACATAGAATCTGTCATCCCTTCCCTCACCCTAAACAGAGATCTGCACTATATGGCTACTCCATAACTATGCATTAGATAAGGTGACCCAAAAATCTTTTCCTTCTCTTCCTCCTTCCTCAATGGTGTCATGATTCTTGTAATTAAATCGTCATTTGGGGGTGCCTGGGTGGCTCAGTCAGTTAAGTGTCTGACTTCGGCTCAGGTCATGACCTCATCATTTGTGGGTTCAAGCCCCACATTGGGCTCTGTGCTGAGAGCTCAGAGCCTGGAGCCTGCTTCAGATTCTGTGTCTCCTTCTCTCTCTGCCCCTCCCCTGATGTCACTCTGTCTCTCTCTCTCTCAAAAATAAATAAAACACTTAATTCTTTTTTAATCATCTTTTGGAGGTTGAACTGCATATTCAATTTTTCAAATTGTGAGCCATTAGAAGGTAGTGGAATCAATTAAGCTGACCACTACCAGCATTCCTTAATGTGATAGGGCAAAAATAGGAGAAGATAGAAATGAATACAATAAAACAAAATAGACAAAATAGATGGCGAGGTAGCTGTGGTCACTATGAACTACATGTATGTGTTTGTGTGTATTGTATTGTGGAATGTCTTTCTCAGTGTTATTTCTTTATATGTTATGATAAAACAATGTTTGGAAACCATGGTACTAATGGATATTCTCTTCAAAAGCATTCCAACCACAAAGGGGTCATTTCTGACCCATCCTTCTGAAATGGGAATCTCAATAATACATCCTGCTTGTATTTTCTTTTTTTCCTCATTTTACATACCTACATTCAGTTTAAACATAATTCACTTGATTAATAACACTTCCTGCTGCAAATGTAGCCTTTTCTTACTGTACCATCATCACTATATAAGGATTTTCTATAATTCCCCTTAATGTATGTTGGAGGTAGTTTTTAAAAATTCAGCTCTGTTGACTCAGTGTCTTCCAACATTAGGATAAATTCTGTTTCCTACCTCAGTTTTGTGTTCCACTTTCTTCTTCCTCACCTGCATTTCTAGAAAATTAGGATGGAAAAGAGTAGAGATGACCTCTCATAGACCACAGCAGAGGACTTTGTCATAAAGAAGAGACTAAACTTACTGCCCAAATTCCACCTTTTCTTCTCTAGAAGGATTGTGAGCCCGTGATCACTGGTTGTGGCTGCTATTGGTTGTGGCTGATATTATACAGATTTCTGTGGAAAGATATATGCTAAGTAAATACAAAAGCATTAGAAATTACATTCATGTTTCTAGATAATTAAGCAAGTTACTCAGTTTCCTAAATTATGAAATTGAGTATCATAATACTATTACTGGATAGACAACTCGTTCTGAATTCACATTTGTTGGCTTGCCACTCGGAAATCAATACTCAAGAGATAAGTAATGGTGGGAAAGGAAAGTTTGCTTTATTTGGGGGTCTGGAAACCCAGGGAGATGGTGAACTAACATCTCAAAGACCATCTGCCCTGTCCAGGCAAAGCTGGAGGGTTTTAAAGGGGAAGGCACGAGAAATGGTGGGAGCTGCATGGAGGAGAAGCAGGTGCCCAGGAGCTACTCCTGTGTGGACATGAGCCTGAACAGACTTGCTGGCATCAGTGGCAGCTGTTTTTGAATGTGATGAGGCTTTAGCTTCCAGAAAATTTTGAGCCTTCTTTCCTCGAAGCCAGCGGTCTGCAAAATCTCAAGGAAAGTAGGTTAGTTTCTGCTACAAACCAAGGGATTTAGTTTAGCAAGCAATGATTGCATCAGCGTGAACCACATTAACCCTTACAGGGCGTTGAAGTGCTGTTACAATACCTACAATTGAATTCATTTACATTAATTGCTTACTACCATATCTAGCTCAGAGTAGGTAGTAACAAATAAATGGTATCGATCATTGACAGAATCCACAGTACATTTGGATTTGGATTAATTTGGGAACTTACACCTGAGGTCTGACTCATCACAATCTGCAGATTGCACCACAAGCATAGATCTGACAGTCACTTTGCAAAAGTCATCTCTGTAATCATGTCACTTCTCTTCAAAGCCAACTTTTCATCTTGGGGCCCATGAGTGTGGGGGCTATGAGAGTGTCACTTTCTGATCTCTGGCTACAGTGAGTGCCATTGACCTGTAGCCCCAGCTGTTACCCTCTGACTGACATTAAGATTTTCTCACGAAGTACCACACACCACAGGCTGCTCCCAGCCAAGCACTGGATGTGGTCAGGAGACCAAGGCATGTATGTCTGTTTCTAGAAGATGAGGGATTCCTCTGATGGGTTACTTTGACTTGAGGACCCTCAACAGCTTGATAAACCCTCTTAGAACCATACCTCAGTCCAAAATGGTCTCATGAACCTTCCTTCCTTCTATCCCTGCCTTATCTGAGACAGATTTGCATTGTGTCTGAGAGCTCCCCCAGGTTCCTCCAGCTGTCTTATCTTTGTTCTTCACAGAACTCACCCCTAATAAATCTCGGCCTCTGGAGGGTCCAGATGGCTAACATAATAACCCATAATTTGTGTGTAAGATTTTGTGTGTGGGAACATATATCCTTTATTCATAATAAGAACATCTTGGGGCGCCTGGGTGGCTCAGTTGGTTAAGCGTCTGGCTTCGGCTCAGGTCATGATCTCGTGGTCTGTGGGTTTGAGCCCTGCATCAGGCTCTGTGCTGACAGCTCAGAGCCTGGAGCCTGTTTCAGATTCTATGTCTCCCTCTTCCTCTGACCCTCCCCTGTTCATGCTCTCTCTCTCTCTGTCTCAAAAATAAATAAATGTTAAAAAAAATTTAAAAAAAAAGAACATCTATCAGTTTCATTGGCTTTTTAGATGGGTCTGTGACCAAAATATATTTAGGACTACTGCCTCTTCAAGTTCTTTTCAAATGATATAATACCACCACCACTGCCCCAAAGCTAAAAAGGTGCTTGAGCAAGGCCAGTGTAGAATTTCCATATGCCTAAGAGTTCTCATGACATCATTTTGATATATCAGGGTCATATTCTTACAGGCAACACAAAATATGTGAAATTATATTATTGATAATATTTATACCTATATTTGCCTCGGTGTCCTGTTTTATGTACTACTAACCTATAGCCATTTGATTTGTAACTTTGTATCTCTGAACATAACTTTCCTTCCTCAAGTTAATTACTTTATATGACATGTAACCCACATTTTGGTATTTACACTCTTAACATTCTGAATCTATCAAATGTGGCACTTAGGAAACATTTGTTTCGTTAAGGAAAAACTAAAACTTACTTATGAAAACTCTTTAACTCTTTGTAGACCTTTGAAAATGATTCTTTGGGTTACATTAGAAAATTCATTAAAATTTGAAGTCAATTAAAATTAATTTTTTACAAGTTAAAGCATTCATAAAAGTGTCCAAAACTTTAAGTTATAAAAACTTTAAGTACATACATTTTGCATTTTTAATGCTACTAGAACCCCAAAGGTTTGGAGCTCACAAAATAGGGGCTTGCATTCAAGTATAGTAAATCTCCTCTTTCAGATCTCATGCTAACAATCACCAATGAGAAGATAGGACCGAGTTAAAAACTAATCTTTTCTTCAACTCTTACTCTTGCAATGATGCTTGATTATGTATAAATGTTTTATTTTTTAATTTGATTTATTTTTTCCAGCTTTATTAAGATATACTTGACATATAACATTGTGTAAGTTTAAGGTGTACAACCTGCTGATTTGATATATTTATGTATTGCAAAATGATTACCACCATAGCATTACCTAACACTCTGTCCCATCACATAATTATTATTTCCTTTTTGTGGTGAGAGCATTTAAGATCTACTCTCTTAGCAACATTCAAATATATAACACAGTATTTTTTTAATTAGTTAAACCAGAACAAACAAACAGCAAATAATAATTCACCTATTTCTTCCACCCACCCCCAAGCCTGTACCTCTGAAAACACCAATATATTCTCCATATCTATGAGCTTGGTTTTTGGCTTGTTATTTAGGTTACACATAGAAATAAAATCATATGGAGGGGATCATCGGAAGATAGCAGCATAGGAGGACGCTGGGCTCACAGCGCGTCCTGCTGATCACTTAGATTCCACCTACACCTGCCTAAATAACCCAGAAAACCGCCAGAAGACTAGCAGAATGGAGTCTCTGGAGCCAAGCGCAGATGAGAGGCCCACGGAAGAGGGTAGGAAGGGCGGAGAGGAGAAGCTTGCTCCACGTACTGGCAGGAGGGAGCCGGGGCGGAGGGGCAGCCTGCCAGCCAAGCAGAGCCCGTGAGTCTGGCTTGCAAAAGCAGAGGGGCCGGACGGAGTACGTTCTGACAGCAAGCGGGATTGACATCTGGAAGGTTATAAGCTAACAGCTCTGCTCAGAGAACTGGAGGACTGGAGGATAAGGGGAGGGAGAGTTGTTGAGCCCCCGACGACAGAGCTCAGTTTGGCGGGGAACAAAGGCGCTTGCCAGTGCCATCTCCCTCGCCCATCCCCCAGCCAAAATTCCAAAGGGAACCAGTTCCTGCCAGGGAACTTGCTTTCTCCGCGAAAACATCCAATGCTGTGCTTCTGCAGAGCCACCCCTCTGGCAGCAGGTCTGACTCCCTCCCGTTGCCACAGGGCCCCTCCTGAAGTGGATCACCTAAGGAGAAGCAAGCTAAGCCTGCCCCTCCTGCCCCCCTGCACCTTGCCTACCCACCCCAGCTAATACACCAGATCCCCAGCCCCACAAGCCTGGCAGTGTGCAAGTAGCCCAGACGGGCCACGCCACCCCACAGTGAATCCCGCCCCTAGGAGAGGGGAAGAGAAGGCACACACCAGTCTGACTGTGGCTCCAGCAGTGGGCTGGGGGCAGACATCAGGTCTGACTGCGGCCACGCCCACCAACTCCAGTTATACTCCACAGCACAGGGGAAGTACCTCCCTGCAGGTCCGCACCACTCCAGGGACTATCCAAAATGACCAAACGGGAGAATTCCCCTCAAAAGAATCTCCAGAAAATAACAACAGCTAATGAATTGATCAAAAAGGATTTAAATAATATAACAGAAAGTGAATTTAGAATAATAGTCATAAAATTAATCGCTGGGCTTGAAAACAGTATACAAGACAGCAGAGAATCTCTTGCTACAGAGATCAAGGGACTAAGGAACGGTCACGAGGAGCTGAAAAACGCTTTAAATGAAATGCAAAACAAAATGGAAACCACCACAGCTCGGATTGAAGAGGCAGAGGAGAGAATAGGTGAACTAGAAGATAAAATTATGGAAAAAGAGGAAGCTGAGAGAAAGAGAGATAAAAAAATCCAGGAGTATAAGGGGAAAATTAGAGAACTAAGTGATACACTAAAAAGAAATAATCTACGCATAATTGGTATCCCAGAGGAGGAAGAGAGAGGGAAAGGTGCTGAAGGGGTACTTGAAGAAATAATAGCTGAGAACTTCCCGGATCGGGGGAAGGAAAAAGGCATTGAAATCCAAGAGGCACAGAGACTCCCTTCAGGCGTAACTTGAAAGGATCTTCTGCACGACATACCATAGTGAAACTGGCAAAATACAGGATAAAGAGAAAATTCTGAAAGCAGCAAGGGGTAAACGTGCCCTAACATATAAAGGGAGACCTATAAGACTCGTGACCGATCTCTCTACTGAAACTTGGCAGGCCAGAAAGGCATGGCAGGAGATCTTCAATGTGATGAACAGAAAAAATATGCAGCCGAGAATCCTTTATCCAGCAAGTCTGTCATTTAGAATAGAAGGAGAGATAAAGGTCTTCCCAAACAAACAAAAACTGAAGGAATTTGTCACCACTAAACCAGCCCTACAAGAGATCCTAAGGGGGATCCTGTGAGACAAAGTACCAGAGACATTGCTACAAGCATGAAACCTACGGACATCACAATGACTCTAAACCCATATCTTTCTATAATAACACTGAATGTAAATGGATTAAATGCGCCAACCAAAAGACATAGGGTATCAGAATGGATAAAAAAACAAGACCCATCTATTTGCTGTCTACAAGAGACTCATTTTAGACCTGAGGACACCTTTAGATTGAGAGTGAGGGGATGGAGAACTATTTATCATGCCACTGGAAGTCAAAAGAAAGCTGGAGCAGCCATACTTATATCAGACAAACTAGACTTTTGATTAAAGGCTGTAACAAGAGATGAAGAAGGGCATTATATAATAATCACAGGGTCTATCCATCAGGAAGAGCTAACAGTTATAAATGTCTATGCACCGAATATGGGAGCCCCCAAATATATAAAACAATTACTCAGAAACATAAGCAACCTTATTGATAAGAATGTGGTAATTGCAGGGGACTTTAACACTCCACTTACAGAAATGGATAGATCATCTAGACACACGGTCAATAAAGAAACAAGGGGCCTGAATGACACATTGGATCAGATGGACCTGACAGATAAATTTAGAACTCTGCATCCCAAAGCAACAGAAAGAAGCAACTTTCTTCTCGAGTGCACATGGAACATTCTCCAAGATAGATCATATACTGTGTCACAAAATAGCCCTTCATAAGTATACAAGAATTGAAATTATACCATGCTTACTTTCAGACCACAATGCTATGAAGCTTGAAATCAACCACAGGAAAAAGTCTGGAAAACCTCCAAAAGCATGGAGGTTAAAGAACACCCTACTAACAAATGAGTGGGTCAACCAGGCAATTAGAGAAGAAATCAAAAAATATATGGAAACAAACGAAAATGAAAATACAACAATCCAAACGCTTTGGGATGCAACGAAGGCAGTCCTGAGAGGAAAATACATTGCAATCCAGGCCTATCTCAAGAAACAAGAAAATCCCAAATACAAAATCTAACAGCACACCTAAAGGAAATAGAAGCAGAATAGCAAAGGCAGCCTAAACCCAGCAGAAGAAGAGAAATAATAAAGATCAGAGCAGAAA
This sequence comes from Prionailurus viverrinus, assembly GCF_022837055.1. Lineage (NCBI taxonomy): Eukaryota > Metazoa > Chordata > Mammalia > Carnivora > Felidae > Prionailurus > Prionailurus viverrinus. Next base: position 122,140,916 of record NC_062566.1, on the reverse strand, counting down.
TAAACAATATAGAATCTAAAAAAACTGTAGAGCAGATCAACGAAACCAAGAGTTGGTTTTTTGAAAAAATAAACAAAATTGACAAATCTAGCCAGACTTCTCAAAAAGAAAAGGGAGATGACCCAAATAGATAAAATCATGAATGAAAATGGAATTATTACAACCAATCCCTCAGAGATACAAACAATTATCAGGGAATACTACGAAAAATTATATGCCAACAAATTGGACAACCTGGAAGAAATGGACAAATTCCTAAACACCCACACTCTTCCAAAACTCAATCAGGAGGAAATAGAAAGCTTGAACAGACCCATAACCAGTGAAGAAATTGAATCGGTTATCAAAAATCTCCCAACAAATAAGAGTCCAGGACCAGATGGCTTCCCAGGGGAGTTCTACCAGACGTTTAAAGCAGAAATAATACCTATCCTTCTCAAGCTATTCCAAGAAATAGAAAAGTAAGGAAAACTTCTAGACTCATTCTATGAAGCCAGTATTACTTTGATTCCTAAACCAGACAGAGACCTAAGAAAAAAAGAGAACTACAGGCCAATATCCCTGATGAATATGGATGCAAAAATTCTCAATAAGATACTAGCAAAGCGAATTCAACAGCATATACAAAGAATTATTCACCATGATCAAGTGGGATTCATTCCTGGGATGCAGGGCTGGTTCAACATTGGCAAATCAATCAACATGATACATCACATTAACAAAAGAAAGATAAGAACCATATGATCCTGTCAATTGATGCAGAAAAGGCCTTTGATAAAATTCAGCACACTTTCTTAATAAAAACCCTTGAGAAATTCGGGATAGAAGGAACATACTTAAACATCATAAAAGCCATTTATGAAAAGCCCACAGCTAACATCATCCTCAATGGGGAAAAACTGAGAGCTTTTTCCCTGAGATCAGGAACACGACAGGGATGCCCACTCTCACCACTGTTGTTTAACATAGTCTTGGAAGTTCTAGCATCAGCAATCAGACAACAAAAGGAAATCAAAGGCATCAAAAGTAGCAAAGATGAAGTCAAGCTTTCACTTTTTGCAGATGACATACTATACGTGGAAAATCTGATAGACTCCACCAAAAGTCTGCTAGAACTGATACATGAATTCAGCAAAGTTGCAGGATACAAAATCAATGTACAGTAATAAGTTGCATTCTTATACACTAACAATGAAGCAACAGAAAGACAAATAAAGAAATTGATCCCATTCACCATTGCACCAAGAAGCATAAAATACCTAGGAATAAATCTAACCAAAGATGTAAAAGATCTGTATGCTGAAAACTATAGAAAGCTTATGAAGGAAATTGAAGAAGATATAAAGAAATGGAGAGACATTCCCTGCTCATGGATTGGAAGAATAAATATTGTCAAAATGTCAATACTACCCAAAGCTATCTATACATTCAATGCAATCCCAATCAAAATTGCACCAGCATTCTTCTCGAAACTAGAACAAGCAATCCTAAAATTCATGTGGAACCACAAAAGGCCCCGAATAGCCAAAGTAATTTTGAAGAAGAAGACCAAAGCAGGAGGCATCACAATCCCAGACTTTAGCCTCTACTACAAAGCTGTCATCATCAAGACAGCATGGTATTGGCACCAAAACAGACACATAGACCAATGGAATCGAATAGAAACCCCAGAACTAGACCCACAAATGTATGGCCAACTCATCTTTGACAAAGCAGGAAAGAACATCCAATGGAAAAAAGACAGCCTCTTTAACAAATGGTGCTGGGAGAACTGGACAGCAACATGCAGAAGGTTGAAACTAGACCACCTTCTCACACCATTCACAAAAATAAACTCAAAATGGATACAGGACCTGAATGTGAGACAGGAAACCATCAAAACCCTAGAGGAGAAAGCAGGAAAAGACCTCTCTGACCTCAGCCATAGCAATCTCTTACTCGACACATCCCCAAAGACAAGGGAATTAAAAGCAAAAATGAATTACTGGGACCTTATGAAGATAAAAAGCTTCTGCACAGCAAAGGAAACAACCAACAAAACTAAAAGGCAACCAACAGAATGGGAAGAGATATTTGCAAATGACATATCGGACAAAGGGCTAGTATCCAAAATGTATAAAGAGCTCACCAAACTCCACACCTGAAAAACAAATAACCCAGTGAAGAAATGGGCAGAAAACATGAAGAGACACTTCTCTAAAGAAGACATCCGGATGGCCAACAGGCACATGAAAAGATGTTCAACGTCACTCCTTATCAGGGAAATACAAATCAAAACCACACTCAGATATCACCTCATGCCAGAGTGGCCAAAATGAACAAATCAGGAGACTATAGATGCTGGAGAGGATGTGGAGAAACAGGAACCCTCTTGCACTGTTGGTGGGAATGCAAATTGGTGCAGCCACTCTGGAAAGCAGTGTGGAGGTTCCTCAGAAAATTAAAAATAGACCTACCCTATGACCCAGCAATAGCACTGCTAGGAATTTATCCAAGGGATACAGGAGTACTGATGCAGAGGGGCACTTGTACCCCAATGTTTATAGCAGCACTCTCAACAATAGCCAAATGATGGAAAGAGCATAAATGTCCATGAACTGATGAATGGATAAAGAAATTGTGGTTTATGTACACAATGGAGTACTACAGGGCAATGAGAAAGAACGAAATATGGCCCTTTGTAGCAATGTGGATGGAACTGGAGAGTGTGATGCTAAGTGAAATAAGCCATACAGAGAAAGACAGATACCATATGTTTTCACTCTTATGTGGATCCTGAGAAACTTAACAGAAACCCATGGGGGAGGGGAAGGAAAAAAAAAGAGGTTAGAGTGGGAGAGAGCCAAAGCATAAGAGACTCTTAAAAACTGAGAACTGAGGGTTGATGGGGGGTGGGAGGGAGGGGAGGGTGGGGGATGGGTATTGAGGAGGGCACCTTTTGGGATGAGCACTGGGTGTTGTATGGAAACCAATTTGACAATAAATTTCATATATTGAAAAAAAAATAAAATAAAATACAAAAAAAAAGGTGGGGAAAAAAGACTGAAAATCAGGTGTTGCATTGGAATAAGGAGAAAGTGGAATGTAAAGACAACTTGAATGCCTTTTTTATTTTAAATAAACAATATTTCTACTTCCAAAAAAAAAAAAAAGAAATAAGATCATATGGTATTTGTCTTTCTCTGTCTGACTTAATTCACTTAGTTTAACAGTCTGAAGTTCCATTCTTGTTGCAAAAAAATCACAATAATTCATCTTTTTTATGGCTATATATCATATATGTATGTATGATATGATACATATATGTATGATACATGTATGATATGACATATATGACATACATACATATATCATACAAATGACATGTACATTATATGTATGATTTACATATATATATCTCATATTTATCCATTCATCCATCAATGGACACTTAGTGTGTTTCCATACCTTGGCTGCCATGAACATAGGGTATACATGTCTTTTAAAATTAGTGTTTTTGTTTTCTTTGGATAAACACCCAAAAGTGAATTGCTGGATCATATAGTAGTTCTATTTTTAATTTTGAGGAATCTTCATTCTGATTTCCTCAGTGACTGAACCAATTTATATCCTCACCAACAGTGCACAAATTTTCCTATTCCCCACTTCCTCACGAACACTTCTTATTTGTCTTTTTGATAATAGCTATTGTGACAGGACTAAGGTGAAATCTCTTTGTGGTTTTGATTTGCATTTCTTTGTTTAATGATGTTAAGCTTCTTTTCATGTACCTGTTGACCATCTGTATGTCTTCTTTGGAAAAATGTCTATTCAGATCTTCTGCCCATTTTTTTGTTAATGTTTATTTTTGAGAGAGACAGACAGACAGAGCACGAGTTGGGGAGGGGAAGATAGAGAGGGAGACACAGAATCAGAAGCAGGCTCCAGGCTCCGAGCTGTCAGCACAGAGCTTGATGTAGGGCTCGAACTCACAAACCTCGAGATCATGACCTGAGCCGAAGTCGGACACCCAACCAATTAAGCCACCTAGGTGCCCCTGTCCGCTTTTTAACGGAATTGTTTATATTTTGTTATTGAGTTGTATAAGTTATTTATTTTGGATATTATCCCTTTTTAGATATATGATCTGCAAATATTTGCTCTCATTCAGTAGGTTGCCTTTTCATTTTGTTAATAGTTTTCTTTCCTGTACAGAAGTTCTTCTACTTCGATGTAGTCCCTATAACACAGTTATTATTACCTATAATCACCATGCCGAACATTAGATTCCCAGAACTTGTTAATCTTATAACTTTAAGTTTTTACCCTTTGACCAATACTGTTGATTTATATTTTAATGCATCTATTTAAGCATATAATCTTTAATCGTCCCTTTTAAATCAAACAGGTAACTTATTCATTTCTTCCCATTTACTCCACTTAAGCACAGTTTGGGCTCCTGTGATTGCTTGTAAACCCAATCAATATCTGGCTCCTTAAGATTCTATGATCAAAGTCCTGAGACACCACACTAATCTTTTATCTATAAACAGACCCTGGTCATTTTGTCTCTCTAATTGCTGAGAGAGATTTACTGCAGCTTGGCATTACACTTTCCATCAGACCTGGTTTGGGACTCCCATCTCACAGATTTAATCACACTGCTGCCAATTGTGTTAACCTCACGTAGTTGTTCCTTTTTGAATAAATTCCTCTCATTTACAAGGGAAAGCACCTTTTAGTGGTGTAGTTTCTGACTACGCTTCTAGCCTAGAGATGAAGGCCTTGACTCCAGGCAGGTGGTAAAAAGCTATTTCAATCCCGTACATCAAATGAGTATTTACATTAGCTTTCTAAAGGTGTTCTTTCTCCAAAATCAGTCTCCACCGACCCTTGGTTCTAAAATTCACAATTCGTAGAGAATAGAGAAAACAGAAATAACCCTTCAGTTTAAGAGGGTGACTTAAGAACACGAACTAGACTTTCATCTTGATATCTATGTTATGCCTACTTATCTCTCCCATTTGGCCCCACATTATGATATGGATGGGGGGAAAGCAGTTTTATAGATCTTTGGGTTTTGTTTATACTTTTATTTATTTTTTTAAGTTTATTTATTTAATTATGAGAGAGAGAGAAAGAGAGCATGAGCAGGGGAGGGGCAGAGAGAGGGAGAGAGAGAATCCCAAGCAGATTCCATGCTTAGCATGGAGTCTGACATAGGGCTTGGTTCCACAAACCACAAGATCATGACCTAAGCTGAAATCAAGAGTCCATCACTCAACCTACTGAGTCACCCAGGTACCTCTTAGTTTATACTTTTAAAATTAAATATAGCAGAGTAGTGAGCTATTGCTGAGTTATCTCAGCAAATTTACAATGGCTGAGAAATGGAGAAAGAAGAGTTATGATTATTATAGTCAATGGTGAATTCAAATGAGACAGCAAAAGAAAGCCAGCTTCTACCTTTGTCAAGGAAATGAACTCCCAGAAGTAACAACCACAAAATGACCATGCTCTAGAAAGACAATGACTTAGATTTCTTTTCATAACTGGAGATAACACATATGTTTTGGAAAGTTTAATTTACTTCCTTTGTGATGGGGTATACCGAAATGATTAAATGGAACATGGCAAGCATAAGATACTTCACATCGTTTCATACATTGTAGTTACGTATATAACATTAGATTCTCCTTCCTTACTTTTCCCCTTCCTTCTGTCAAAATAACTTGAAAGTCCTAAGCCCCATGAGCGCAGGGACCTTGTCTTATTTAGTTCATCAGTGTGTCTCCAGTGCATGGATTCATACGTGTATTAGTTAAAGAAAGGATTTGGACCAATCATCTTTATTGAGTGTCTGCTTTTTGGCTTTGTGCTAAGCCTGGATGAAGCGAGGGTCATGGTGAATTTGACAGTGTTCTTGCCTATAAAATGTTTATAACATAGTGGCAGAAATAGGGATATACAAGCATAGACATTATGTAGGCAAAGTTTTGTTATGAGAAATATAGTATCCAAAAAATATGAAATTTTGCTATGAGAAAAAGAAAATATTATATCCAGAGGCCCCTCTTAATTATTAAAAGATTTCCCTTGAACTTCAAGACCAAACACGAAACATTGATGGCTTTGTTATTCTTGTTGCACATCTGTGGATGTGAGACAAATGAGAGAAAAAAACATTCTGATTATACTGTTTCCTTATCTGAGAATAGAAGTGCTTTTATAAAATATTTATTTATTTATTTATTTATTTATTTATTTATTTATTTTGAGAGAGTGATAGAGGAGGGAGCATGAACACAAGCTGGGGAGGGACAGAGAGAGAGGGAGACAGAAAATCCCAAACAGATTCTGCACTGTCAGTGCAATACAGAGCTCAAACTTGCAAACCTTGAGATCATGACTTGAGCGGAAGTCAGACACTTAACCAAATGAGCTGCCCAGGCAAGCTGAATAGAAGTACTTTTGCACATTGGTCCGAGGAATATCAAGGTCAAAAAGCCAAAATGAGGGGAGTCACAGAAGACAGCAAGAAGGGGACAAAAATGGATGCAGAGAAACTGAGTAGCTGGGTGTGAATTCTGGCCTAAGTGGACAAGAACAGGAATCTTCATGCTTTTAACTTATTACCAGATAAAAGGGATATTGGCTTGGCTTGGATCAATAAATGAAATAACACATAGCTGAACAAATGATGTTTAAAATGATAGAATTGATAGTTTGCAAAAATATTGAGGAGCGAGAACATTCTGTCTTATATTGGTCTCTGAAAAATACAAATACTATCTCTCTGTAGGTGGTTGCTAAGTGAATGAACAAAAATTGATTAAACATGATACAAGAGATCATTCATGTGAGGTTATAGCTTTCCCATGTAAGGTGAAGGATGATAACATGGAATCATAGAATAAGCATTCAGTTTTGAAACAATACAGGTCTGGATTTAAACCTTAAATCCACCTTTTACTATATGTGTAACCTTGGAAAATTCCATTTAAGATTCTGAGACTCAGTTTCATCATTTGTGAAATATGGATGGTGGAGTAATTTATAGGATTATTACAAGGATTAAGTAAAATTGTACATATATAAGGCCTTTGTAAGTGTTCCACACATTAATTAACTAAATATTGGATATTGTACATACTAGAATTTTAAAATCTATTTTAGCTGCCTCTCAAAACCTCCCATCAGAACGCAAGCAAAAACTTGGGGTGCCTAGGTGACTGAGTCAGTTAAGCATATGACTCTGGATTTCGGCTTAGGTCATGATCTCATGGTTCTTGGGATTGAGCCCCATGTCCAGGTGTGAGCTGACAGCATGGAGCCTGCTTGGGATTCTCTTTCTCCCTCTCTCTCTCTACCCCTCCCCTGTTCATGCATGCACGCACGCCTGCTCTCGTTCTCTCTCTTGAAATAAACATTTTTTTAAATAAGTAAAAAATGTATAAAAATGTATTTTGAAAGGGTAAATAAGAAAATGGGAGCACCTAGAAAATGATCTGGAAATAATCTAAAATAAGATAAATAGAAACTTTCATACGATATTGAGGAGTAAGGGGCAGGATTTAAATGCAATAGTCTTGCTTGCAATTTGATGGAATTCACTTTACATTATGCAGATGTCAACTGAAGCACCTTAATTAAATCATTCCAAACCAAGGGACTATGGGTTGACTTTCCTGTCATCCAAACTGGTCTTCAGGGGCCCTTCTAACCAAATCAGCTAAGTCCAAAGCTTTTTTTTTTTTTTTTTTGGGCAGATAGTCAACACCACAGTCAGCACTAGATTGATTGTGGCCTTTGGGAAGTCACATGGCTTGATGTTCAAAATCCCTAGCTGCTTGTCAAGGTCAAGCATGCCTTGCTTGAATGAGATATTTATTTTTGAGAACACGCCGCCAGTCTTGAAATTTTCTTGAGGACCTAGGTAGAGCATTTCCCTTGAGGACAGTTGCATTGGGGGGATTTCATTTTTGCTCATGTAGTCTGTCAGGAAAAATCACTTGAAAATGTGCTTAATTTAGCCTATTACTGAAAGGAAAATGTGCTCCAGTACTGCAGTAAAATTACTGCAGAATAAATATGTTTTTAGATGCCTTCTAGTATATAATATTGAAAGACTGTAATGTGTTTTTCTGAAAGGATTGGTAATAAGATGCGGAGTGGAAATCTTAATTAAGAATTGCGCATTTTAAAAAGCAAAATGTTCTCTTCTCTTCTGAGAAAAGTCTCTTGACAAATACTACCCTTCAATAGTAGCACTTTCCATTGAGTTTCTATAAACATTACTATTTACATATGTGTATTTCTATCATTTTTGAAACAAATAAATTTTTATCAAGTTAAATAATTAAATACTTAATTGCCTTTTAATTGTGCTTTTAATTGTACTTGATTTCACTTTCCCTTTTTTTCTGTAATAAAATTGCAAATTCATTGATATAGATGTATTGATTTCTCAAAGGTCACACAACAAACATTTATTAAGCACCCACTATGTTCAGGAAGTACCCATGATACTCTAGAAGATAACATGATATAGTAAGTATATTTTAAAAACCCCTGATCTTGGGCACCTGGATGGCTCTGTTGATTAAGCAGATGACTCTTGGTTTCAGCTCAGGTTATGATCTTATGGTTTGTGAGTTCAAGCCCCTTGTTGGGCTCTGCACTGAGGTTGTGGAGACTGCTTGGGATTCTCCCTCTCCCTCTCTCCCTATCCCTACCCTGCTCATGCTCTATCTCTCTAAAAAAATAAATAAACATTTAAAAAATGAATAAAATAAAATGAAAACGAGTGACCTTGAATTTAAAATCAGCTTCTATAATTACAGTCAATCTGTGGCCATTTTATATCAGCTCCCTGAGCCTTAGTTTCCTTAGATGCATGATGGTACTAATGGAGCTTTATGAACAGAGTCACTTCAAGAGTTCAGTAAAGCAATATTCAGGGCCCAGATATTTCTTAACATAGAATATGTACTCAATAAATGTGAGCCCTTCCCCAAGCCCCATGTGTCAGGTGCTGGAAAGCTACATGATAAATGTCTCATACTCCCAGGGGCAAGGATAACAATTATATTTATAACTCAAGTCTTTGCTAGCATATTAATCATTCTAAAGGCAACCTTGCTTACTCAGGCTCCTTGGTTCTACCAAGAAGCACTAAATGAGACCTGATATTTCCAGAGCTTTATTATATCTCATTTGGGATATTTCCTAAAGAAGGGTAAGAAATCTTGGCACTAGAAAATCTAAATACATTCATAGATTTGACTTCAGCTTGTTTTATGCATTCTCTTAGATATAAAGCACTTCATAGTTTATAAATGAGCACAGTTAATTCACATACCCCAGGGTGGTTTTGATTTGCTTGCATTTAAACAGAAGAACTCTATCAAATGACGGAGTTTATCATTTTAATAATTAGGAAGAGTTCTATTAAATTCCACCAAGGCCATTCTTTCAACTTAAAGGTTGTAATCTCTATTCAAAAAAAATGTAATTACCTCCTTAACCCCTCTCATTTACACTATGATTTATAACTGATTGTAATTTGCCTCCTTCTGGGCCATTTTTGGCCTGGTGTCCACAGCTCTGCACGCTTCCTCTCCTGTCTTAACTGACTTCTCAGAATGAGAAATTTGTTAACACCTTATTCTTGTTTCTCAGAGTCCTTCTGGTGTAAAGAACAACATCCATTTGACATCCCAAAGGTGCAAGAAGACTATGCTATTTTGCACAATATTTTGCACACTTCTTTAATTACATACATATTAGGTTGTCAATAAATACTGTTGACTGACAGGTTTTTGTTGCATTAGTTTAAGAATTAGAATGAAGAAGTGACATGTGTTCTTTATCATACACTTGTTGGAATACAACTCTTAGAATCTTCTAGATCCAGCATGAAAATGGACCAAATGGGGGAAAAGAGAGTGTAAAAAAAGTACCCAGCTGCCATTATGGTTCCATATCTAGAAAAGACTGCAGACAAGTCATGGATATCCAATGTCTCTGTCCCATTCAGATATATCCGGCTGTATTTTCACTCCTGGTTTTACTCTTTCTCAAATTTGGAAATGCCTTTAAACTTCTTTATTCATGTTCTGTCAAATGTAACTATTGTCCTTGTCTCTGGGCAAATTCTCTGGAGAAATTAGCTTAAGCTTTTTGGTCTTTTCCTGAGATGGATGAAACTACACTACCCTTTCTTTCTAGTTTTCAAAGCAATCATGAATTTGTAAGTCCCCAGGAATATGTTATTCTTCTACAGGGCAGTAACAATGACTAAAATGGTTAATAAAGCATTGTAGACATGGATTGTAAGTGAATATTGTAGCAGAGAAATTGGGGATCAGTTTCTGGAGTCAGATTTCCCAGAAATGAAACCCAGATTTACTACTTTCTAGCTGTACAACCATGAGAGAGCTACTCAAAAATCTCTGAGCTTCTTTCTTATCTGTAATAGATGGATAACAGTATCCATCCCTGTAGGGGTTGTTGCATGATCAAAGTAAATAACCTATGGTTATTGAGCATAACATAATTATTGTTATGGAAAGATACCTTGATTTCGTTTTGACTGAACTATAACAGAAGCCAGATCACTCAAGAAATAGAAGTCACAGTAAAAATCCCATGAGAAATGGTTCTGTGCAGAACCAAAGATGATAAATACTTTTCTAACATGTCTCATTTAAGAAAAATACTTCCTCTTTATTTCAAGACTACCACATAGATCCCTCCAGATTAAAGAAAAGGAAAGAAGCAAGAGTAAAGTAACACAATGCTGACATGATCCATCACGGTAAGAGGCATCCTCTGATGCAAGCATCAAGCTGCAATCAAAAGGCTAAATGAGCAGTATTGTTGGAAGGAATGAGAAGAAATGATGAGAACTCACTAAGAGAACCTCCTGCTACGGGCTGTTGAAAATTCATCTCTCAGAAAATGAAGCAAAAAATAAATAAATAAAAAAGAAAAAAGAAAGAGAAAAGAAAGAAAAGATAGTGCCAAGTCTTTTTAATTGATGAATAATTTATGGATGATCAGCAGGAACATCCATCCAGGCAGCTGATTAAATGCAAAGTATTTTGATAAGCAGAGTTACCACCACAGGCCTCCAAGGAAAAGGAAGCATTTCCAGCAATCAATGCCAATTTATATATTGATGAGTGTTGCCCAGTCTCTTGCTAGCGGCCTATTTTCCCACACCATCTACCTTTATCACTGGCAGGAAAAGTTACCTCCTCTGTGAGTTTCATTCTCCTGTCAAAATGATGGAGGTTAAATGTGGATAAGAAAGGCAATTAAAATAGATCTGTCACAAGTATGCTATCCCAGTGTGCCATCCTGATTTCCTTCTCTAGTGTGAACTGCTACCAAAGGACGGTAATTGAAATTTGTCAATGTTGACAGCTGATGACTAATATGGAGATTTTCATTACATATCCCTCCTGGAATGAAAAGAGATGAATGTGTATTAAACTCCAGATGGAGACATCCATAGGACAGAAAAATGCAGACACTACTCAAGCCAGCAGTGCAAAGACTGTTTGAGAACCCTAAGACCTTCTGAAATTACACTGTATGGAAACAGAGATGGCATTAGTTTTCTTCATCTTCTGTCTGTGTAACCTCATCATGTTCAACATTACCATTAACCTCACAGCCCACTCATGTTGATATCACCTGGAAGCCCCACCCACTAACCTTTGGCAGAGTCAGTTTGAAAAGGATGTAGGTGTTCTTCTACTTCTTCAAGTTTGAAAATGTTGTGATTTTATAATATAGAAACCCAAGAGTCATTTCTATTATTAATTTGTGTTGTTTTATATTTTCTATGTGGTTTTCCTACAAAAGAAATATGATTAATCATATAATTCTGCCAGAAGATACCAGGAAATCTCCTTTAGTTAAAATTTTCTGAGTTTTGTCATTGGTCAAGACTGAATACTTATTTAAGTGGATTTCTGGTGTGTGAGACAGGAAGCAAAATGGCTCTAAGATTGTGGTTTCAATGTTCCAGCTAACTATTGTTACATAACAAACTACCCCAAACACAGTGGATGAAAACAACTTTTTTATTATATCCATTAATCTGTGGGTCAGGAATTTGGGCAGGGCTCAGCTGGGTGATTCTTGAGTTCTATGTGGCACTGATAGAGTTACCCCTATAGTATCCAGCTGGCAGATGCCCTGATCTGGAGAATCTAAGATGGCTTTACCCATATTTTTGGTCATATTAACTATATTTTCTTATTTTATGTATTCTTGGCGCTCTGGAGGCATCTGGATCCTAGCTGACCTGGAAGATTGTCCCTCCCAGGGCTAGCCAATTCTTAAAGATAGCAAACTACCACCATGCAAGATTTCCCTTCATATGCAAACCAACCAATCCAAAGTTTGTATTCTCCACCCATCACATTTATTAGTCTCTCATAGAGTATTTGCACTCAGGACCAATATTTCCCTGTCTAAATCACCTCACAGCCAAGTACCAGACAAATAGGGTCAGTCCCTATACCTGAAGTCCACTGAAATTACTCAAATTAACAAATTTCTCTGCTTTCCCTGCCTCTTCCATTCCTTTCTGGGAAAGAAGAATAAGAAGGAGAACAAGGAGAAGAGGAGGAGAAGGGGGAAAAGGAAGAAGGAGAAAAAAAAATAGAAAGAGAAAAATAAAAATAAAATACAGTAAAATAATAAAATAAAATGAAATAAAATGAAATAAAATAAAATAAAATAAAATAAAATAAAATAAAATAAAATAAAATAAAATAAATAAAAAGGGTGCCTGGGTGACTCATTTAGTCAAGCGTCATGATTTTATGGCTCATAAGATCGAGCCCCATGTGGGACTATGCATTGATGGTACAGAACCTACTTGGGATTCTCTCTCTCCTCTCTCTCTCCCACTCCCTCACTTGCATACATGTGCATGCACACGCTCTCTCTCTCTCCCTCTCAAAATAAATAAATATTTTTAAAATTAATAAATAAATACATACATAAATAAAAAGGGCCTCACCCATGTTTTCCCCTCATTCTTTCTGTCTCTTTACCAACCCCAGTGCTTCCCCATGTGGCCCTGCATGGCATGGCATGCCCCCTCCTCTTGGTGACTATGAGTTACTTCGTAACTATCTTTTTTTTTTTTTTTCAACGTTTATTTATTTTTGGGACAGAGAGAGAGAGAGCGAGCATGAACGGGGGAGGGGCAGAGAGAGGAGACACAGAGTCAGAAACAGGCTCCAGGCTCTGAGCCATCAGCCCAGAGCCCGACGTAGGGCTCGAACTCACAGACCACGAGACCGTGACCTGGCTGAAGTTGGATGCTTAACCGACTGCGCCACCCAGGCGCCCCCGTAACTATCTTTTCAATGGCAGTCATCTTCTGATCTGTTGGCCTCACTATTCCTGAATAATAATAAAATCTACACTGAAACTTTAAAAAAAGGAAAAACCCTAAAACAAAAAAAATTCCTTAGTGTCTTGGCAGAGATGACTAGAAGGCTGGCTCTGCTGAAACTATCATGTAGAGAACCAATACATGACCTTGAAGTAGTCATACTTCTTCTCCAGAGGCTCCAGGCTCCCAGAGAAAGTGTTCCAAGAGTTCTTACCAGGAAGTTCAAGGCTTCTTATGACCTTGCCTTGGAAGTCTTGGAATGTCATATCCTCTAAATTGGTCAAGTCAATAGGTAAGCCCAGACTCAGTGGAGATGAATTAGCCTCCATCTCTCAATGAGCAGGGTAATAAAAAGCTTGCAACCATATTTAATCTATTACAAACAAGCTCACTTCAGTCAAGCCTTTATAGATGCCTAATTGAAAAACATTGCTGGTGGTAATTCTAAAGGAATTCTAAGGAAAGTTGACTGGTAATTTCGTGATCTCCTGGGGATTAGACAGCCTTGTCTAAGAGTGCTACCTAGGATTTCTGCACGATTTCAGGCTGAGTTCTATCTGATTAGTGGAATCACTGGTGCAGAAAGCAAGAAATAAAAACAGCAGTTGTAGGGGAGCTCCTCTTCAGGAGGTAAGCTCTGCTTGTAGTAGAAGTAACACAAATAAATATCTCTTCTGATTTCATGGAGGGAGGAATGACATTATGATGACTATAAAGAGCTCAGAGATAGAGATAGGCATGTGCAATGCCCCTAATGAAACATTAGTGTTGGAATTGAATCCCATTTGTTTTCCAAACCACATGCTTTCTAAACATGTATTTGCATTTGGATATAATGAGTGTAATTTACTCTTACTGACCAAAATTACTTTATATGCTACAATGCTGAAGCTTTAAAGTGAATAACTCAGCTGATCAATCACTGGCATGCTAATGGCCCCCAATTTCACCAGGAGTGCTTCCCCCCAAGAGCAGCCAGCTAAGACCTCAGCCCCATGCCAAGAGTGCATTTAGAGTTCTTGAGTTCACTCAATCTCTGACGGAAATGTTGTCACCACCAAAGAAGAAGGGAGAAAAATGCAAAAGAAGACATGTTTTACTCTCCTTAGCCTCAATGAAAGACATTTATGTGTGACAAAACATTTTTTAAAATACTGTGCCTATTTATTTTGTATCAGCATGTGGTAAAATATGAATACACCCAGAATCTAATTACATAAAGAATAGTACACAAGCAACTTCCTTACATTTCACCAAAAAAGAGCAGTCATACTGCTGGACTACATTCAAGAAGTCATTGTTTTCCTTTCACCAGACAATTGTGCTGTTTTACATAATCAGTATTCAGGGGATGGTATTTTGCTAATAGGCAAAATCCTACAGTGACAATTTAAATGGTTTGAAACATGCACGAGATAATTTAGAGTCACAGCTCTGCCAATTGCTAAACAAGTGCAGCAGGAATGTGGGCTTTCGATGCATCCTGAGTGCTGTTGGGGGAACAGGCTGTCCTGTTCAATCAAGGAAACTTTGCTCACATCAAGCTCAAGCCAGCTAATATCATCATTTCAGTCTCTTACTAGGGGAGATTAAGTGTCTTCACTGGGTAACTCCGTTGCTCACCATGGGTGGGAACAGAGAACAGGCAGATGATTTTTAGTGGTTAAGAGTGCAAACTCAGGCTATACAAAAATTAAAAAAAAAATCTCGGTTTGAGTCCCAGTTCTACTGCCAATCAGTTCTATGAAGTTGGATAAGCAAGTTGATCTCTTTTGCACTGATTCTTCATCTTCATCTAGGGGGACTTACCCCTAGAGCTGTAAGGGTTATTGAAATATTACATGTAAGACAGTACGAAGTCTGACAAATTGTAAGTACTCCATAAAAGTTAACGTCTATGGCTTAAACTGGAAAATTAATATAATTTGGAACTGATGAACCCGACATGAATGGGTTTTAGGCTAATTAGTGAATCTCCAGTAAATGCGACGAAATTCTGAATTTTTCTGGGAAAAAGTTTCATGGCTTTCATTAAAGTCTCAAGTGGGCTTATAACAACAAGAACAAAAAGTAATAACCATTTTGTTATGTATTTTTCAGTATAGAAAAGTTATGTCTATGAACCTTCAACAAATTCTTGACATTTTACTAAGTATCAGCCACCATGCTAAATTTTGCAGCTATAACACTGAGTCGAAGTGCCTTCCCTTAAGGAGGTGGGTGTGGAGAAAGGGTGAATAGACATTGGTAACTAATCCATTAATATGTGTGAAATGTGATAAATATTATGGAAATGAAGAGGGGGACACGTAAAGTAGGGGAAAGTAATCTAGATAGTTTTTAGGTAGTGTGCTCAAGCCTAAGAGTTGACCAGATTTGGCTACTGGTGGACAAGAGCTCAGTGTCCCCACACTTGTCTGAGGTGGACACAGATGGTGGCTGCCCACCTGGACCATGTGATTGGAGCTGTGTGTGCATCTGCTGTCTTTCTTCAGGAGTCCTCCTCAGAGCCCACTCCTCATGGAAGTAATCCTGTGCTCCCACTGATTTGCACCTAGATGTACCACACAGCTGGCCCTTTCTTCTTCTTTTAGGATTGATTTATTGCAAAACCTCAACATAGTGAGAGCATAACACACATTTATTTTTCCCAAAAACTGCCCCTTACCAGACTATTTCATGTCCCCTTTCCTAAACAACAACAACGAAAATTTTATAACAGTTTAGAGTAACAGATGCTAACTAGACTTATTATTATGGTGATCATTTTGCAAATTATTAAGATATTGAATCATTGTGTCATACACCAGAAACTAACATGATGGTATATATAAATATACTTCAATTAAAATTTTGTATTTATATTTTTAAAATGTCTATAAATAAATATAAAATAAAAATGCAAATAAATAAATAAAAATAAGTGTGTCTATATACAGATACAAGTTTATATAAATGTGTTAATAGATTATAGAATATTTGCTCTTTTTTGGGTGGTCTTTCATTTTATTTTGCTTTTTTTTTTCCCACTTCTGCCTCTCCCTCTCAACTACATTACTGCCCCAATAACACTGCCCTTATTAACAATTCAGCTCGTATTATGTAAAAGTCTACATGAAATTGTATCATTATTCATGCTTATAAGCTCATATCTGTGTGTTTGTGTATCAAAAATAGAATCATACAACACTTTTCTACATCTTGTTCATCTTAGTTAATATATTATAGACATTCCTCCAAGGTAATTATTACAGTTCTATTCAATTTTTTTAACAGTGCCTTTTTCTGTGCAAACCTATTTTTTTTTTAAATTTATTCTCAATTTGCTAACATGCAGTGTAGTCTTGGCTTGGTGAGTAGATTCTAATGATTCATCACTTACATATAACATCATATACATCACATACATATAATACATATAACTTGTTGGGATGTTGCTCATCCCAACAAATGCCCTCCTTAAATCCCATCACACATTTTTCCCATCCCTATCAACCCTCAGTTTGTTTTCTGTATTTAAGAGTCTTTTATGGTTTGCCTCTCTCTCTGTTTTTATCTTATTTTTCCTATCCTTCCCCTATGATCACCTGTTCAGTTTCTCAGATTCCACATATTAATGAAATCATATGATATGTGTCTTTCTCTGACTGACTTATTTCGCTTGGCATAATACCCTCTAGTTCCATCCATGTTGTTGCAAATGGCAAGACTTCATTCTTTCTCATCGCAGATTAGTATTCCATTGTATATATACACACCACATCTTCTTTATTCATTCATCAGTTGATGGACATTTGGGCTCTTTCCATAATTTGGCTATTGTTGAAAGTGCTACTATAAACCTTGGGTACATGTACCCCTTCAAATCAGTACTACTGTATCATTTGGATAAATTCCTAGTAGTGAAGGTCATAGGGCAATTCTATTTTTAATTTTTTGAGGAACCTCCACACTGTTTTCTAGAGTAACTGCACCAGTTTGCATTCTCACCAACAGTGCAAGAGGGTTCCGCTTTCCTCACATCCTCCCCAATATCTGTTGTTCCCTGAGTTGTTAATTTTAGCCACTCTGACCAATGTGAGGTGATATCTCAGTGTGGTTTTGATTTGTATTTCCCTGATGAATGGCAACGTTGAGTATCTTTCCATGTGTCTGTTTGCCACCTGGATGTCTTCTTTGGAAAAGTGTCTATTTGTGTCTTCTGCCCATTTCTTCACTGAATTGTTTTTTGGGTGTTGAGTTTAGTAAGTTCTTTATAGATTTTGGATACTAACCCTTTATCCAATATGTCATTTGCAAACATCTTCTCCCTTTCCGTCGGTTGCCTTTAGTTTTGTTGATTGTTTCCTTTGCTGTGCAGAAGCTTTTTATCTTGATGAAGTCCCAATAGCTCATTTTTGCTTTTATTTCCCTTGCCTTTGGAGACATGTCAAGTAAGAAGCTGCTGTGGCTGTCAAAGAGGTTGCTGCCTGTTTTCTCCTGTAGGATTTTGATGGTTTCCTGTCTCACATTTAGATCTTTCATCCATTTTGAATTTATTTTTGTGTATGGTCTAAGAAACTGATCCAGTTTCATTCTTCTGTGTTTTGCTGTCCAGTTCTCCCAGCACCATTTCCTAAAGACTGTCTTTTTTTCCAGTGGATACTCTTTCTTGCTGTGTCAAAGATTAGTTGGCCATATATTTGTGGTTGTGGGACCATTTCTGTGTCTCTATTCTATGTCTGTTTTTGTGCCAACACCATACCGTCTTGATGATTACAGCTTTACAATAAAGCTAAAGTCTGGGATTGTGATGCCTCCAGCTTTGGTTTTCTTTTTCAACATTACTTTGTCTATTTGGGGTCTTTTGTGTTTTCATATAAATGTTAAGAATGCTGGGGCACCTGGGTGGCTCAGTGGGTTAGGCATCCGACTTTGGCTCAGGTCATGATCTCACGGTTTGTGGGTTTGAGCCCTGCGTAGGGCTCTGTGTTGACAGCTCAGACCCTGGAGCCTGCTTCGGATTCTGTGTCTCATTCTCTCTCTGCCCCTACCCCACTTGTGCTCTGCCTCTCAAAAATAAATCAATGTAAAAAAAATGTTAAGATTGTTTGTGCTAGCTCTGGTAAGAATGCTGGTGCTATTTTCACTGGGATTGCATTGAATGTATAGATTGCTTTGGGTAGTATCGACATTTTAACAAAATTTTCCTGTCAACAAAATTTTCATGTTCCATGAACATAGAATGTTGTGTCTTCTTCAATTTCCTTCATAAGCTTTCTATAGTTTTCAGTGTACAGATCTTTTACCTCTTTGGTTAGGTTTACTCCTAGGTATTTTATAGTTTTTGATACAGTTGTCAATGGGATTGATTCCCTAAAATCTCTTTCTGTTGCTTCATATTGGTGTAGTTAAATACGACCAATTTCTGTACGTTGATTTTATATCCTATGACTTTGTGGAATTCTTGTATCAGCTCCAGCAGGTGTTGGGGGAGTCTTTTGGGTTTTCCATGTAGAGTATCATGTCATCTGCGGAGAGTGAAAGTTTGACTTCTTTGCCAATTTGGATGCCTTTTATTTCATTTTGTTGTCTGATTGCTGAGGCTAGGACTTCCAACACTATGTTAAATAACAGTGTTGAGAGTGGACATCCCTATTGTGTTTCTGACCTCAGGGGTAAAGCTCTTAGTTTTTCCCCCATTGAGGATGATATTAACTGTGGGCCTTTCATATATAGCTTTTATAATATTAAGGTATGTTCCTTCTATCCCAACTTTCTTGAGGGTTTATTAAGAATGCTGTATTTTGTCAAATGATTTTTTCTGCATCTATTGACAGGATCATATGATAATTATCCTTTCTTCCATTAATGTGATGTATCATGTTGATTGATTTCCAAATATTGAACTATCCCTACAGCCCAGGAGTGAATCCCACTTGATCATGGTCAATAATTCTTTTAATATACCTTTGAATTTGATTTGCTAGTATCTTGTTGAGAATTTTTGCATCCATGTTAATCAGGGATATTGGCCAGTAATTCTCCTTTTTAGTGGGGTCTTTGGTTTTGGAATCAAGGTAATGCTGACTTGATAGAAGGAGTCTGGAAGCTTCCATTCCATTTCTATTTTTTGGAACAATTTGAGAATAATAGGTCTTAACTCTGCTTTAAATGTCTAGTAGAATTCCCTTGGGAAGCCATCTGGCCCAGGACTCTTATTTGTTGGGAGATTTCTGATAACAGATTCAATTTCTACCTTGGTTAATTGTTCAAATTTTCTATTTCTTCCTGAGTTTTGATAGTGTGTGGGTGTCTAGGAATTTGCCTATTTCTTCCATATTGTCCAGTTTTTGACATATAACTGTTCATAGTATTCTCTAATAATTGTTTGTATTTCTGTGGTGTTGTGATCTCTCCTCTTTCATTTATGATTTTATCTATTTGGGTCCTCTCTCTTTTCTGTTTGAGAAGTCAGGGTAAGGTTTTATAAATTTTGTTTATTCTTTCAAAAAACCAGCTCTTAGCTTTATTGATCTGTTCTCCTGTTTTGCTTTATTTTGTTTGATTCTATATTGTTTATTTTTGCTCTAATCTTTATTATTTCTCTTCTTCTGCTGGCTTTGGGCTTTCTTTGCTGCAGGGTTTCTAGCTCCTTTAGGTGTAAGGTTAGGTTGTATATTTGGGGACTTTCTTGCTTCTTGAGATAGGCCTGAATTGCAATGTATTTTCCTCTTAGAACTGTCTTTGCTGCATCTCAAAGGGTTTGGACTCAAACCCTTTGGACAAAGGGTTTCATTTTCATTTACTTCCATATATTTTTTAATAACTTCCTGTTTGACCCATTCATTCTTCAGCAGGATGTTCTTCAACCACCATGTATTTGGGGGCTTTCCAAAATTTTTCTTGTGGTTGATTTCAAGTTTCATACCAGTGTGATCTGAAAATATGCCTGGTATGATCTCAATCTTTTTATACATGTTGAGGGCTATTTTGTGACCCATTATGTGATCTGTTCTGGAGAATGTTCCATGTGCACTCGAGAAGAATGTGTATTCTGCTTTTGGATAAAAAGTTCTGAATATATCTCTTAAGTCCATCTTGTCCAATGTGTCATCCAGAGCCATTGTTTCATTAATTGATTTTCTGCCTAGATGATCTATCCATTGATGTAAGTGGAGTATCAGGGTACTATCATCTATACATTTATTTATGTTTGTATTTAATTGATTTATATATTTGGGCACTTCACATTGGGGGCATAAACATTTATAATTGTTAGCTGTTTTTGATGGCTAGACCCTTTAACCATGATATAATGCTCTTCTTCATCTCTTATTACAGTATTTGTTTTAAAATCTAGTTTGTGTGATGTAAGTATGGCTACTCCAGCTTTCTTTTTATGTCCAGTAGCATGATAGATGGTTCTTCATCCCCTCACTTTCAATCTTCAGGTGTGCTTAGGTATAAAATGAGTCTTTTGTAGGCAGAATATAGATAGATCTTATTTTTTTATCCATTCTGATACCCTATGTCTTTTGATTGGGTAATTTAGTCCATTTACATTGAGAGTTATTATTGAAAGATGTGGATTTAGTGCCATTGTGTTATCTGTAGGTTTTGTGTTTGTGGCGATGTCTCTGGCCCTTTGTATTCTTTGCAGCATTCCACTCAGAGTCCCCCTTAGGATGTCCTGCAGGGCTGATTTAGTGGTCATGAACTCCTTTAGTTTTTGTTTGTCTGGGAAAGCCTTTATCTCTCCTTCTATCCTGAATGACAACCTTGCTGGATAAAAGCTTCTTGGCTGCCTATTTTTCCTACTCAGCACATTGACTATTTCCTGCCACTCCCTCTGGCCTGCCAAGTTTTGGTGGACAGGTCTGCTACTACCCCTATGTGTCTATCATTGTTAGCTAAGGCCTGTTTGTCCCTCTCTGTTTTCAGAATTCTCTCTTTATCTTTGTATTTTGCCAGTTTCACTATGATATGTCATGGTGTTGACCTGTTTTTGTTGATTTTGAAGCAAGTTCTCTGTGCCTCTTGGACTTGGATGCCTGTTTGCTTCCCCGGATTAGGGAAGTTCTCAGCTATAACCTTCTGCCCTTTTCTCTTACTCTTCTTCTTCTGGAACTCCTATGATATGGATGTTATTTCATTTCACAGAATTACTTAACTCTCTAATTCTCTCCTTGTGGTCTAGTAATTTCCTTTCCCTCTTTTTATCAGCTTCATTATTTTGCATAATTTTATCATCTATTTCACCTAGTCTCTCATCTGCTTCCTCCATCCTTGCTGTCACTGTATCTAGCTTATTTTGCATCTCGTTTATAGCATTTCATAATTCATCATGACTATGTCTTAGGTCTCTGATCTCTGCTGAGATTATAGATAGATTCTCTACTGTCATCTATGATTTTTTCAAGCCCAGCTCTTAGTCTTATGACTGTTATTCTAAATTTTTCTTCAGACATATTGTTTATATCTGTCTTGAGCAATTCTCTGTCATTTCTTCCTGGGTTTTCTTTTGAGGAGAATTCTTCCATTTTGTCATTTTGGCTAGGTTTCTGTCTTTTACATGCTTTAATAGCTTGTTATGTGTCTTGCACCTGTGAATGCTACTATATTAAAAAAGGGTCATACACTATCTAGGGCCTGGCACTTGAAGAAGCATTTTTGGAGTGTGTTGTATGCACTCTGTTGTTGCGTTTTGACTGCTCTATCCCACTGGTCAATCCTCTGCAAAACTCCTCCTTGTGTGTAGTGATGGGGTGTTTGGACCTTCCACCAGGTGTGCTTTGATTTGTTCATTGAAGTAACCCTCGATCCCACCAAACTGTCTCCTTCCACGTGTGGAGATCCTTCTGCCAGTCCACAGATTGATTTCCTTGGTGTTCCAAGTGATCTGACTTCGATACAGCTGTGTTGAAGGGACAAGGGAACTCCTGCTCCCCCTACTTCTCCACCATCTTAACTCCCCCTGTATTTAATTTTTTAATGGCTGCATAACATTCCATGATATATCATGTTATATCATGATATATCATGTTATATAAAAATTAATGATTGTTTCAGTACTTATTCTAATGTTATGTATTTACCTTTCCCATGGTTTTATACCATGAACAACTTGGCAATAAGTACCCCTGTCCATATACTCCTATATACTGGAAATTTCCAAGAAAGGCTCTGCTTAGTCAAAAAGTATATATCTTTGTAATTTTATTAGCTACAGGCAATTTGTTTCCCAAAACAACTCAACAACCCACTTTTTGTTCCCCCCATCCTCATTAGTATGTGTGGGATACTCAGTGTTAGCTGTTGTGTCCTATTCCCAGCCTCAACCCTGCCCCAAAAGACTTCACCCTGCCAGGTGTTGCATGAGTCACAGTCCACGAAATTTCACCACCCTGCAGATCCTATGCCTTGAATTCCACTTTATCATTTAACAAATATTTATTGAGCTTCTACTACATGGCTGTCACTTTGTTGGGCACCTTGGAATACAGACGTAAACAAGAGAACTGAAAGCAACTACAAGTGAATGCTACCAAAAGCAAGTTTGAAGTGCTGAGAAGAATTTTTAGGGAAAGGTCACCTAGTCTGGGGACACTTTCCTGAGGGAAGAAATAGTCAACATTTTTGGTCTTTTTTTAAACTCATTGTATTGGCTTCCTATGGCTGTTATAACACATTACCACAAATTTAGTGCCTTGAACACTTTGCTCCCTTTTTTGCCTGTATAAGAGTTTCTTGATGTGACTCCAATAAATTACCACAAACTCAGTGCTTTAAAACAATAGGCCGTCATTCTCTCACAGGCCAGAAATCTGAAATTGGGATAAAATCAAGGTGTCAGCAAGACTATGCTCCCTCCAAATACACTAGGGGAGAACTTGGTCGTTGTATCTTTTAACTTCTGATGGCCACTGGCATTCCTTGGCTTGTAGCTGAATGCCTCCAATCTCTGCCTCTCTGCTCACATTACCTTCTCCAATTCTGTCTGTCTCAACTCTCCCTCTGTTTCTCTCTCATAAGAATACATGTGATTGCATTTAGGGACCACATGGAATAATTCAGAATAATCTCATCTATCTCATCTCAAAATCCTTAATCCCATCTGCAAAGCCATTATTTGTCATTTGAAGTACTATTCACAGGCTTTGTGGATTAGGTCATTGGTATGTCTCAGGGGAAGGAGAAGGGCGTTATTCAGCCAATCACACTCATTTATTTTATTTTTGTATTGAATTTATATACAGAGATTCCTATTTTAGATGAGAAAATTTTAGCATATACTTCATCCATGATTTTGGAAAAATAATATAGACAGTTACTAATGAAAAGATCAAGAGATCTTGATCCAGTTAAGTGGGGTGGGGTGGAGATCTAAGGCATTTATTAGTTACCTTAAGCCATAGTTTCATTATTTTGAAACAACCAACTGCCTCCAGGGGACTGTATTGCTATATTTGAAATATAAGAGATACCATTTTCAAAGCACTATATATGCAATAAATGTTAAATACCATTATTGAATTTCCCCACAAAACATCACAGAGTAAGAAGCAGTTCTGTATCTGTATTCCAGCTCCATTCTGATTGCTAAATGGGAATTCCTGGTTAAGTCCATTTTTCTTGCACTAGCTTGAGCTGTAACTATTAGCGTGTACTTTTCCCCTCACACTTTAAAAACAAATTTCCCATTGTCTGTTTCCCTTTTTGATTCTAGCCTTTAAGCCCTTTATTTTCTTCAGATGACCCATTATGTCTCAGCTTTGTCCCAAGAACTGTGTAATCAAATTTCCAGTTTGCCTTGTACCCAAAATGTTGAATGAGGATGCAACCTAATTATTTGTTTGCTGAATAATATTTGTATATCTCTTTATAAAATGTCACAAATTTTCATGAACAAAATAAATTATTTAGAGCCTTAAAGAGACAAGAATTTATTTTTCTACCTTCTTTTTATTTATTAAAGTTTTTGTTGTTGTTGTTGTTGTTTTGTTTTGTTTTGGTTTGGTTTGGTTTTGTGTGTGTGTGAGAGAGAGAGAAAGAGAGAGTGTGTGCAGCTCAGAGCCTGTCTCAAGGTTTCATTCCATGACCCTGGGATCATGACCTAAGTCGAAATCAAGAATCAGAGATTCAACTGATTGAGCCACCCAGGCACCCCTTTTAAACTTCTTTTTCTACCTTCTATGTTAACAAGAAAGAAAAATTCTCCCCAATTTTCAGATACTTAACTTAAAAAAAAAAAAAACGTTTAGAATAATATGTGTGTGTGCGTGTGTGTGTGTATGTCCTTAAGTTGGCACAGATCCATCCAATCTCTTATAGTAACCAATCTTATACTGGCATTTATGCTTTTAACAAGAAATAATCCATCGTTTAGCCAGAACAGACATTGTTAGCCAATCACTGATGCATGCTGTTTAGCTGATTCTGGTTTTAGAGCCCTCTTGGATAGAAGACTCCAGAGTCACCAATTTGTCAGAGCTGGTACCTAAGGGGAAACCTCTTTATCATCCCTGGAGAAACTCACCCATCTTGACTTTACTCTGTGTCTGAAATGTGGTCATGAATTTACTCAGGTTAATGCCACAGGGAATTTATGCGTTATTTTATTTCATTTAAGTTTTAATTTTTAAGTGTATTTATTTTGAAAGAGAGAGAAAGCAAGCAGAGGAGGGGCAGAGAAGGGGAGAGATAGAATCCCAAGCAGGCTCCTCACTACTAATGCAGAGCCCAATGAGGGGCTTAATCTCACAAATTGGGAGATTCTGACCTGAGCTGAAAACAAGAGTCAGACACTTAATTGACTGAACCACCCAGGTACCTCTATTAAGTTATTATTTTAGAGAGAGAGAGAGAGTGCATGGGAAAAGTAGAGAGGGAGAGGGAGAGGGAGAGGGAGAGGGAGAGGGAGAGGGAGAGGGAGAGAGAGAGAGAGAGAGAGAGAGAGAGAGAGAGAGAGAGAATATTAAGCAGGCTCCACACTCAGGGCGGAGCCCATCGTGGCAATCAATCCCACCATTCTGGGATCATGACCTGAGCCAAAACCAGGAGTCAGACACTCAACTGACTGAGCCTCTCAGATGTCCCGAGAACTTATGTTTTTAAGCATACTTTCATTAGAAATAGAACTCTATGTGCTACTTCTTTCAGCAGGTTACTTTTCTTGATTAACCTTTAAGAATAATAATAGCCAATAATCACGGGAAGGAAAAAGTCATGTTCTATATTCTCTATGGCATGCATGTTTTTTTCCATTCTTCTATGCTCTGGAACTTTCTCTTTTTCTTTTTCTCCCTGAACAAAATAAATAATAATAATAATATTCACTGTTTTAAAATAATATGTATCATTTTACAATTCTCTGCACAACAGTTTGAGATGTTATAAGTTTAACAAAAAGTGAGATGTGTTTTGAAGTTCTTTCTAGTCATGAATTAATGATATTGTTTATCTCAACACCACAAGAAATCCAATAGATCTTGAGGTGAAAGACAAAGCTTTCCTATGGGAAGGCAGATGACTGACACCTCAGAAGAGTATAGGAAATTAAAAATTTCACAGGCAAAATTGGCAACTTGTTTTAAAGCTTCAATGTTAATTCCCTTGCAAGTGAGTCACAGGAAAGTGACTGAAGGCTGAAAGTGACAAAGACTGAAATATCATATGTAAAATACAAACCAAAATCACTTTTGGTAACTCACCTTCCTAAACAGTACCAATGTATTTTAGACCAGTCCTCCCTCAAACTGTGGTTTATGTTTTTGTTGGAAGAGGTCATTGAGAGGATATGACCTGTGGTCTGGAGCAGGGCCATGGGAGGCTCCTCCCCCCACCCCTGCCCCTGGAAAGAACACTCTGCCCACCATTTCTACAGCAGGAAGCGTTTAGGTGCAGCCTTGAGAGGGCAATGTATTGTGAAGACCATCTGGACCAGCTCTGTGACAACCCAGGTAAGGCCTTTATATAAACTTTTAAGATTCTGGCAAGTGGATGAGGAAACCTATCATCCTGCAGCTGCTCTCACAAGCCTCATAAAAATTCAAACATTTGTTAGTTCCCTTGCTTATTAAACCAGCCATTTACACAGGAATCTGGAGTGGCCAACCTCTTCCACCTTGCCCTCTGTGGATGGGGACCAGTTACAAACAAAAGCCTTTGCAATCAAACGGGTCTGAACTCAAATTCTGTCCTGGTATCCAATTAACTGGTAATCTGAAACAAGTCACTTTGTTTCTCTGAGGTCCTTTCTCCTCATTTATAAGAGGGAAAATGTGACATTGTCCAAATTAGTCCTTTCCCCAAAGCTTCCAGATAAAATACAAGACACCTAGTTAAATTCGAATTTTAGATGAACATCCGATACTTTTTTAATGCTTCGTAGTTATACTAAAAGATTATTTGGTGCTTACCTGAATCCAAGTGTATCTGGGAATTCTGTATTTTTATTTACTAAATCTGGCAACCCAATTTTTTCTTACTATTGTCTTTCTTAGCAACCTGCAGTCTTCTTTCACAGCAATTGCATTGCAGTGTTGATTATTTATTTAACATATCTCTGTTCCACTGGACTATAAAGCTCCAAAGGGCAGAATCTCGTTTATTTCTCTCATACACACCTAGCAATAAGCACAGTGTCCAGCACAAGAGGTGATAAAAGCAATCTGGAAGAGTAGAATTAATGAATGTATAGATACTTACATGGAGGGAGGTATGAGTGTGAGTCCCAAAGTTTATAAATTGCAATGTTACTTATTATAATTTCTCTCTAAAATTAGTACTTGGACTATCTAATCCCCACAGACTATCTGAAGAGAAAATTCTTTGTTTCCATGCTTTATAAAAAGCAACGGCTCGTTAGGACTTTCAGTGCAATAATTCCTAAGATTCTGAAATAGGGGCACCTGGGTGTCTCTGTGGGTTGAGCATCCGACTTCGGCTCAGATCACGATCTCACAGTTAGTGAGTTCAAGCCCCACATCAGGCTCACTGCTGCCAGCGCAAAGCCTGGATCCTCTGTTCCCCTCTCTGCCCCTTCCCCACTTGCACTCTCTCAAAAATAAATAAACATTTAAAAAATAAAAAATAAAATTCTGAAACAGTTAGACACAGCCATAATGATAGATACAGTTATTTGGCCAACTACCATATACTAGATATTTTAATTACATTACCTCTAGTCCGTGGATAGCCTTTCAATATACGTATGAGATCCATTTTGAGACGAGAAAATTCAAATTCAAATGTTTGTCCCAGATCACAGAGACAGGGAAGTGACTATAGTTTGTTTTAGTCAACCTCCATTTGACCTTGTAAAGCTCAAATGAACATTTCTCAGACCCCCTTCAAGCTAGGGTTCTAGATGTGAATCAGCTTCCACTGATTACATATACTTGTGCATGATTTGAGCAGGGGCAGTGAGACAGAGGCAAACTTCTTGTGGCTCTCGGCTTTGGTTGCTGGCAAGTAAAACCACGACAGTGTGAGATTTTGAGCCTCTGGGATGCTGGGAAGAGCTGCAGTGGCGGTGCTCAAAGAGGCTGCTGGCTTCCAGCACAGTGCTGCAAGACAGCATCAAAAGCAGAGCTCTCCTACGGGAGCAGCTCCTTATAGATAGCTCTTGGAGTCGCTCCAGGGTACAGCCTACAACCCGTTTCTCTGGCCTCTCTAACAATTTTGTGAGCCCCTATGCCCCTACATTAAACTCTCTCATGCTTTAGATACCCACAGTGGATTCTGTTTCCTGCCCCGAACCCTGGTGGATACAGCAAGCAGTCAACAGACTTCAAATTTTATTCCAAATTTGGTTCTAACTCTTGCTTTTTCCTCCATACCGTGCTGTATATAATTTTTTATTTTTCAAAGAAAATGTTTTTTTAAACGTTTATTTTTAAGAGATAATCTGTTCTTTCCTTCTATAAGTCGATAGGAAAGTCTATTGTACAGATAGGTTCTCAAAAGGATTGTAATAAAAAGTCTGACTCCATTTTTGGATCTTCAATTGCATGAAAGCTTGTAAACCTCCCCCATTCCCTTCTCCTTCTGGCCCCATCTGGTGAAGCTCACGCTAAAGCCTCAGATGCTACCTTCCTCTGGTTCTGGCGGGAAGTTCAGATCTCTAGCAGGACTCCTTACCCTGGCCCTCCACTTCTAATTGCCATGAAAAGCCAAGCTGGTCTCCTTTCTTTGTTCTCTCAAGCCATTTTGAACCAGTCTGGGGTCCCACCCTGAACTCTCCAGAAAGTCCCATTATGTCAGAAATAAACTTTTTCATACCATCTTGGTGTATACGTGGCATTGTCATCTTGCCACCCAAACCAAATTTTGGATGGGTCGCTTTCACAAAGCGACCACAGCAATGGTTCTTAGTATTTATCTTAGTTCAGATTGCCATGACAAATTATCACACACTGGATCACTAAAATGACAGAAATTTATGTCTCACCGTTGTAGAGGCTGAGAAGTCCAAGATCAAGGCGATGGCTAATCTTGTGTCTGGTGAAGGCCGTCTTCTCGGTTTACAGTGGACATCTGCTTGCTGAGTTTTCACATGAGAGAGAGGTAAGAGAGTATCTCTCTTGTGTCCCTCCTATAAGGGCACTAATTCTATTCCTGATGACCCCACCCTCATGACCTAATCACTTCCCAGAGGTCCCACCTCCAAATACCTTCACATTAGAGATTAGGACTTTGACACATGGATTTTGGAAGAGAGGGTGCCCAAACATTCAGTCTAGAGCAGTGTTATAACACGCCTAAAGATATATAGAGATAGAGATAGAGAT
Source organism: Prionailurus viverrinus (assembly GCF_022837055.1). Lineage (NCBI taxonomy): Eukaryota > Metazoa > Chordata > Mammalia > Carnivora > Felidae > Prionailurus > Prionailurus viverrinus. The sequence continues at coordinate 122,111,741 of NC_062566.1, read as the reverse complement.
AGAGATAGAGATAGAGATAGAGATAGAGAGATATAGATACACTTTTTTTTTTGAGAGAGAGAGAGAAGAGAATGCACAGGGGAGGGATAGAGGGAGAGGGAGAGAGAGAGAGACAGAGAGAGACAGAGAGAGAGAGACAGAGAGAGAGACAGAGAGACAGAGAGAGAATCCCAAGCAAGCTCCACACCCAGGGCAGAGCCTGACGTAGGGCTCAATCTCAAGATGGTGAGGTCATGACCTGCCCCAAAATTAAGAGTTGGACACTTAACCAATTGAGCCACCCAGGCACCCCACTCCTAGAAAAATACTTTAAGTAGCAAAAAAGGAAGAAAGAAACAAAAATAAAAAAGAAAGAATATGTGATCTAACTAGAGGTAAAATTGATTCACAGAGAAAATTTCTTGAGGACAAAACAGCTTTATTTGAAGAACCATTACCTACAAACATATTATGTGAAATATCTATGCATTGAAAACTTTTATGTGAAATCCAATTGTGATTCATTCTAATAGCTTCAATAGAAATGCAATTATTTCCAACATCCAAGCATTTTCAGAAACAGCCATTGTGTTAAAGAGCAGTTTTAATGCACAAGCAATATGAGGTTGTTAAATATTTTAACTACTGCATGAGTGACTAAGAATTAATATTTCAGGATTAAAATTCATTGATTATTGAATTTATGCTATCAAGTCATTATAAATCAATGATGAATGTGATTTCCATGGGACATCTTTTAGTTAATAACTTGACAAATCTAACAGCCTAAACAGGGGCAAAAATCACACTTAGTATTTCAAAGTGGCTTTGAAAGAAGACAGCATCTCTCTATTGGAGTGCTATTTGTGTTTCAACAAAATGAAACAAAATCACAAAATTTTAAACCTAGGCAGACAACTTGAAACTTGATCTGTAAGCCCTTAACTACAAAAGAGAAAACGATTCATACAAGTCAGGAGTCCAGCAGCCTATGAGTGAAAAGACTGGGCCTATATGGGCACCAGATCTTACAATTGGCTCAAAGCTATTACCCATTAAATACCTCTGTAGGAATTCTGATGGGTAGCAAACAGGATACTAGAAAACATATTTTTGGAATGTTTTAATATAATGTCTATTAGATAAATCCATTTGTCCTAGTTAAAAAAAAATTTGCTCACATATACTCATTAGCTTATAAACAGGATTGCTGTTAACTAGCATCTTTGTGCAAGTAGAAAAAGACATCCCCTCTGGGTAGATGTAGCAGGGTGCAAATGAGCCATATTGTCTGCACCCAAGAACCCCACAGTGGGTGCCTTTGTGCACCATACACAGTGCCTCTCATACTCAGTGACCCAGATTATGCAATCCGTCTTTCTCTCTCCACTGTGTGTGAATGTGTGCATTGCTCACTCTTTCCTCAAATCTCCCCCTAACTCTCCTTCCCACTCTCCATCTTTTCTGCATCATTTTTAGTTTAGTATAACAGTGTTTGCATTTTCAATTTAAGCTTTTGCTCCATGCAATGTGAGAGGCAATATGCACTGTGGTGATTTGCAACATGAGCTCCAGAACCAGTCACACTAGGTTTGATTCCCATGTCTGCCATTTACTAGGTGTGAATTTTGTCAATTTTCTCAACCTTGCCTGGCACTGTTTTCTTTCTTTATTTTTTATTTATTTTTTAATTTTTTAAATGTTTATTTATTTTTGAGAGAGAGACAGAGTGTGAGTGGGGGAGGGGTAGAGGGGGGGGTGAGAGAGAGAGAGAGAGAGAGAGAGAGAGAGAAGACACAGAATTCTAAGCAGGCTCCAGGCTCTGAGCTGTCAGCACAGAGCATGACACCGGGCTTGAACCCACGGATCTGACCACGAGATCATGACCTGAGTCGGAGTTGGACACTTAACTGACTGAGCCACCCAGGTGCCCCTAGCCCTGTTTTCTTACCTACAAACTAGTCTTAATGATATCATTCTCCTTATGGAGTGTTGTGAAGAGTTAATACATGTAAAACATTTTAAACAGTCCCTAATACACAGAAATCTCTACAGAAATGCTTCCTAAGCCTGAATTGCCTATGAAAGTCACAGTAAAAGTCAGATATGATGTTTACTCTATGACATGTGAACATGGAAAACACACTCCTCAGAACTTCATAACCAAGAGTCTGTTCCTGCACTGGCCAGAAGGTAGGCAAATGATCCCCACTAGAATATGAACCATAACATGTAAAGGGCCACAGGGGGCTAGGGAGGCAGCAGCTTGCTCCAGAGAGGAGGAGTGGGTGTCCTGACACAAGTTTCAAATCATGGGGCCTTGTGAAGAAGTTCAGTGCTTGTGAGCAAGATGGACAATCAGTTCCTGTGGTCAGTGCACCCCTCAAAAAAGGTCCACATCCTACTCCCAGACAAGGAACTCCATGGGTTAAGTTACTGTTACTGAGATGAGGAGATTAGCCCACAATATCTGACTGGTCTAAATTTAATCACAAGAGTTCACATAAGTGAACGCAGGAAGCAGTGGTTGAAGATGCTGTGGTGCTGGCTTTGAAGATGGAGGAGGAAGGCCACTAGTTAAGGAATGTGGTGATCTCCAGAAACTGGAAAAGGTGAGGAAGCAGATTCATCCCAAGAGTCCACATGGAAAGAATTCAGCCTTTTTAATACAGTAAAACCTTGTTTTGTGAGCAGAACTTGTTCCAGAAACATGCTTGTAAGACAAAGCACTTGTATATCAATGTGAATTTCCCATAAGAGATAATGGAAACTCAGATGATTCATTCCACAATTCAAAAATATTCATATAAAAATGATGACAATACTATAATAATAATATAGAATAACAAAGAAAATACAAAATATAAAGAAAAACAAATTAACCTGCATTTATCTTTGAAAACCTTGTGGCTGGTGTGAGGGAGACAAGAGAGAGGAGGGTTATTGTGTAGGACCATTTTCTTTTTTTTTTTCTTTTTCTTTTTTCTTTTTTCTTTTTTTTTTTTGTTTAGGACCATTTTCATTATCACTAACAGAATCACTGCTATTATTGGCTCACTGGAATCTTTTTTTTTTTTTTCATGCAACTTTAACCAAGAACCTATCCAAAGACACTTACTTTTGCCTCCTTTGGAGGATTTCATGCAAATGTGACATTGCATTGATGATCACTCACAATCTGGCAAGCCAGAGAGAGAGAGAGAGAGAGAGAGAGAGAGAGAGAGGAACCATCAGCTCATTTGTGATCAGGTGACATCTGGCATCACGTACTACTCATATTGCAAGACGTGGCTCATTTATCAGGTTAAAATTTATTAGAAATGTTTGCTCATCTTGAGGACACTTGCAGAACAAGTTACTTGCAATCCAGGGTTTTACTGTACCTTGATTTTTTCTCCATGAGGCATGAATTGCATTTCCAACATACTGAACTGTAGGATAATAAATTTATGTTGCTTTAAGTCAGCAATTTGCTGCAGCATCAATAAGAAATTAGTAGAGCTTCCCAGTGATTCTATGTCTTGTGATTTTTTTTCTGTGCTACCAAGAAGCACAGTTAAGTACCATCGCTATACATGGCTACCATGAAGATGTGAGCACATCAAGATGCCAGATTGTGTGACGCCATTGGTATTTGTCCAGCCAGCACCTCTGCCATTGATACACATCTGCTTTCTGGTCCCCTATCCTAAACAATCCAAGAAAATATTTGGTCTCATTTTCCAAATTTGGTTGAAATTTACTTCTACGTGTTTTATGTGAGATATTTGAATTCTTAGGTTCTTTTTCTCACACTGTAGAAAAAATGTTCTGCCTCCTACTCGTAGGAGAAGAAAACGACATATTTTGAAATCAAGGGAGTTCTTCCCTTAACTCTGTAGTCATTCAAGGGCAAGGTTACCCGGAAGAGAAATTGCCCTGACCTTGTACTAGGTGTCTGTGCTGACTGTTTCAGATGCTGTTGAGGATTTCTAAATCATCAACTTTCTTCCCATCCCTCTGTTAATCTTGTCCCAATAGTTTAGTGAACTAAATTAATCTCTTAGCTCAGTTCTCACCCCAACATAACAAGATGTTTGGTACTGAAGATACATTGCCATTGCCCCTTACTCTTCATGTATAGGTCTGTCTTTACCCAATTTCCTGAACTCTGAGCTACACAGCAGGTGAGTGACCAATGACCACCACCTTGTCCTCTAACCAAGCATTTCCTGACCTACATGTTTTCAACTTCTGAAACTCAAGGCTCTTTCAAAGGAGTAAAGAGACTATGACCCTGAGAAATGCACACAGAGACCCTCACCCAAGAGCAAACCCAAGGTTTCTCCCTTATACATAGTGAATGTTAGCTACTACATGATGATTTTATTCAATTCAATCCAACAAGCATTAATTGAGACCTTACTCTGGGCAAAGAATAGTAATTAAGTCACACATGGCATTAGGGAAACTGCTGACATTTGTGTTGATGATAGATACTAAAGAATTAACAAAATTAGAAGGGAAAACCTAAAAAAAATGGCTGTGGTGATATAAGAGTAATACTAATTACAGTAATTTATGGGAACTGCTTATCACTAATGCCTAATTACTATGCAGCAAAATCATGAGGATGCATGCCATTAAATGTGTATATGAGGGACTTTGGTGTGTGTTGTGTTAGATTAGATTAGAACAATGAAATATAAACATGCATGCTCAGTCCTCATAATGTGTTACTATGCAGTAATTTGTCATCTGTTCACAATTTTTAAAAATTAGTGAGAAATGCTTAGCCTATGAATAATATAACTTGGTTCTTTTATACCAGGGAAGCTATAAATTGATTAGTGCACTTGATTTTCTAAATGAGTTTCCTATTGTTGCCATCAAGAATTGTAGTGTGTTTTTTTTTCCTCCCAGGCTTTCTTATAAATAAATTTTTCTTTTCCAGCATTTGATTCTAGAATAAATGCAACTCTGAGAAGTTTGTTATCTTGATAATCTGCAGAAAGAATGAGATAGATAGAATGAGTCTGATCAAGTCTGTGTGGTCAAACCAATCCATCAAGCTGTTTGCAGATTACTTATCAATCACACAAGAGTACCAGGTCCCAATTACTTCAAGTTCAGTTAAATTGATGTTCACCATTGATGTTCTATCATCTCTCAATGCCTTTTCTCATTTAAAATCCATGCTATCCATTAATATGGGCTCACTGAGTTTGATTTTGCAGGTTGTGCCATGTACATAAGTTTCCCATATGTAGGAGCTGAAATCCAGCTAAAGCGCCACAGTCTAAAATCTGAGCCATGGTCCAGGGAGTTATCAAGATTTTCTAATCATACACGTAGCTAGTAGTCACCCTGCTTTTAAACCACCCTAGTGTCAATTTCACCATCATTTTCTGAACTCCTGAAACTTACCCACCTATGCATGAGCTTCCAGTCCAGACTCTGAATTTCCACTGTGTAGCACAGTGCCTGACACATGATAGATCTCTAATAATTTTTGACAGTCTTGTGACATCGAGGGCTGCCCTCTATTTCTAAACCCTTTTATGCCAGAAGTTTTCACTGAATTTTCAGGGTGGCCCATAAATGTCACGTTGTGCATGGTTCAACCATGTTAACAATAATGCCATCTTACTCTGTTATCTTAACTTCCAGTCCACCACTTGCTCCATGATTACTGATGGTAACTTCACATCTATGTCAATGATCCTTAAAATGCCAACCTCACATACCCTCAACTTCCTGAACATCCTCAAGTTCATTTCATTTGGTTTACTTTACCTTGAGTCTTGTCATTATTTGAAATTTCTCCACCTCCAAGATCCAAAAGTCTGAATCTCCCTACTTTGACCATGCCTTTCATTTCTCCACTTCATCTGCTCACTCACTGTGTGGTATATGTTCTTTCCTCACCATGTTACCTCTTTATCTCTACGACGCATGTGGCTCTTTTCCAAATTCATTTGCCTTCATACCAGGTTTTGGTCAGTTACTCCATTCACTATTACAATACTCACTTGAATGTTCATATCATTTATCTATATTGCCTTAAATTATATCAAACCCCATATAGATTGTACTACCCACATTCTGCACTCATACTTGCAGGCAGCCAAGCATTAGTGGGAACAATTCCACGGCCAGGTTTGTTGAGTCAACTTCCATCCATCCTCAGTTAGGTTTTTGGTTCTGCTGCTCAGAAAAACATTCACAACATTGTACCAAGAGGACATATCTAAAATTTGTGTCTCCATTTCTTTATCCATAAAATGAGGATAATAATGTGTATAAATATAACATATAATCAAATAATATAAATTAGCTAAGCCAGTGTTTTCTACCTGTTAGCATGTCAGGGTGTTAATAAGCATTTGTTAATACAAATTAACCCCAAATAAACCTAACAATTATAGATGCTTCCTGACAAGTAGGCTTTTGACTCACCAAAATATTACTGCAGCACTCAGAAAATTTCTGTAATAATTATGAATGGGTGGGCAGCAGACACATGGATTGAGACTTCGGAAGAGCTAAGAGAATCTACAAAAGTATAAAAAAGATAGACTAAAATGGCAAAGAGGTCTTATATTCTTCACTTTCTGCATTAGTTGTGCATTTCTATATTCCTTGCCATTAAATGAAGCTTTATGCCTAGTAGAAACTTTTCATTAATCACATTACCATGTTGTTGCAACAAATATGCATCTAGTATCTTCTCCCACCTCTCTCTCAAAATGGCATTCTATCTGCCCTTTTTACTCTCAATTTTTAAAGAAAGATAAACTTTTTTTCAAGCCTAGAACTTTGGGTTGTTTTTATCTAAATTTCTTCTTTTACCAGAATGTCAGTGCCCTGCATCCTTATTTTTTTCTTCTCTGTTGGATCCTTTGTATGAGGCTACAGATTTTTCATCATTTAATATTTTAAACTTTATATGTATCATGAAATCCTCAACTGGTGATTATCAACCTGCACACAAGAGCTACTTCCTCTGTGAAGATATTTTTATTTCCAAATTGACAGTAATAATTCCATCCCTTGAAATAATATATCAATCCCTCTAAAACTTTTTTATGCTCTTCAACCACAGATAACTACAAAACAAGATACAACATGAGATCTCTGGGGCGCCTGGATGGCTCAGTTGGTTAAGCATTCAACTCTGGCTTGGGTCATGATCTCCTTGCTCATGAGTTCCAGCCCCGTGTTGGGCTCTGTGCTGACAGCTCAGAGCCTGGAGCCTGCTCCGGATTCTGCCCCTCCCCCACTCAAGCTCGCGGGGGTGGGGGGGGGGGGCGTGCGCGTTCGTTCTCTCTCTCTCTCTCTCTCAAAAATAAATAAATATTAAGAAAAAAATTTAACAATAGTTGAAGTTTCCTTGTAAAAGGATATATGGTTATTGACTTTGATAATTGCAAGTAGTAGACGCCCAAGGAAATTGTTGTATCAATTAACTTTCAATCACACTTAAAAACAACGACAAAAAAAAAGAGTAGGTGGTTTTGATTAGATAATGATAGCTACTCCAAAGGTTTTCCATTTCCCCCTACCGAGCTGAGCCACTGTTTTGGGTCCTGAGAAAAAGCAAAGACAAACCCGCGTTTATTTCCATCTGCAGGAAAAACCTGTTTCTCTTTCCATTCCTCTCCACTGCCAATACTTCACTCTGACATAAGATGTGTGCAGTCATAATGTGGGAACTTTTCTGTACATATGTTTTATTTCAATTACAATCTCATCAAAGTATAAAAGTACCAAAGCATCAAAGTATAAATCAAAAGCCAAAATTTAGAGCATGAATTATCAAGATTTAAGATGTTACCCCAGCTCTATTTAGAGGCAAATGCACAGCTGTAAATGCTTTTATTTTTAAGGAAGAAGTAAATTAAGTATGTCACATGAGCAGCTCTGAGAAGAATACCAAAGAATTTAGTAAAAAGAGAAGGAATTTATCAAATATTGGCATACAAGTAAATGCATTAGGAAACTACAAACAGTATAGCCAAAATATTTATCTCAGACTTGTTTCCTTAAAAAAAACCCAAAACACAGATAAACCACTCTCTGGCCTAATGAAGATAAAAGAGTGCAAACACAAAAACAATAACAATAAAAAATTAAAAATTAGGGATAATTTTAATTTTTTTAAGTTTATTCATTTTTTGAGACAGAGAGAGAAAGAGAGAGAGAAGGAGATAGTGTGAGTGGGGGAGGGACAGACAGACACACAGAATCTGAAGCAGGATCTCAGCACAGAGCCCTACGTGGAGCTTGAACTCATGAACCACAAGATCATGACCTGAGCTGAAGTCGAATGCTTAACTGACGGAGCCACCCAGGTTCCCCAGGAATGATTTTAAAAGATAAGGTGACTATTTTAAATCACACACAAAATACATGTGTATTTACTAGAGAAGTACTTAGAATGGTGGAAACATGGCAGCAATTTAAATTTCACTAGGAGGGAACTGACCATTTAATATTGGTATTTTTATGTAATAGATTTTATTCAATGTTATGCAACTATTCAACAGATTTATACAGATACAGTTTTACTTGTTCACAGGATTTATATAAATGTTATGTAACAAAATGTTAGCTTTTTATCTCTGGGTAGTGGTATTACCTCTTAGTGAAATTATGGAAATTATTAAAAGAAATAACATGTTCATTTTTTATATTCAACAATTTCATTCCAACACTTTCTATGTGTCAGACACAATGCCAGGTAGTTAAAGAAAAAAGCAAAACCAATGCTTTCACTTTCTGATTATCTACTTTTTGATTTAAACATTAATCACAGCACCACATAAATGAAGTACAATGAGTATAAAAGGTATACGCAGTGTAGTTTGGGAACATGTAACAAGTACCTAACAATTTGGCACGTAATAAATGCTCAATCCAGGTGTGTTGGTCTTTCTTCCTCTTTCTGATACCAGCTTACTTCTCTTTTCAGGGATTATATTACTTCTCAAAGGAATCCAGAATAGACTTATCACAATTTCCTAAAGTAATTACAAAAAAAATAATAAAATCAAGGAATAATAAAACCAGTTTCAACTCAGGACATTGGGGAAATCAGGCCCATTGTGTGCTAACGACATCCAATCTCTAAATCCCAACCATGTAGGCTTGCTAAAATTCACAGCTCAGGAGAATGAGTAATGAGATACCTGCCCCTGGTACCTCATTATCAGTCAAAAATAGGTTCAAGCACCAGGCTAATGAAAATGCAAGTATGGCTTACAAATCCATGTGAAAGACTGGTTTAGGCTGTTCCTGACCATTCACAGGCCTCTAACGCACTTGTGCCAATATCACTACAAAGGTATAGGTGGTCCCATTGGTCACAGGTAGGACCACTGAGAAGAGTGTATATATACACCTTATCACTCTTCATGATACTTCATAATGCCCTTCACAATGCTTACCATTATGTGTAATGACATATGCCTTAGGTGTGCTCCTGTGATTATTTGATTATGCTTTACTCACTTTGTTTTAACTTTCTCCAGAGCATTTTTCACAGCTGATTTTTTTTCTTATTTCCTCCACAGCTGAGTGGAAGAAAGAATAGGGAGACAAGATGGTGGATTCTAGCAAGGAACTCTATTACTTCTTTGTGAAATCCTGGGGAAAAAAAATGATCCCAAGAGTAGAAAGGTTATACAGGTACTTTAGATTGTGGGTTCTGGAAGACCTAAAGGGTGACATTTAAGCTAAATGGCCATTAGAAGCCACCCATACATCCATAGGGGAAGTCAGTTCTTAGCAGTGGAAATAGATCATGGAAAGGCCTGATAGCAGTGAATGGGCTTGACTTCTTATAGGAACTTAAGAAGCACTATAGAATGGGAGTTTAGAGGGTGAAGGGAAAATTGACACTGAGGAAGTTCAAAGAAATAGGTAGTACAGAGATCTTATAGGGTTTTCTAAAGCTGGGAAAGAAATTTGTTGTTTGCTTTGTACCAAACATAATGAGAAGCCCTACACTATTTTTCATCAAGGGAATTATATGGTCTTATTTATATATTTTTTTAATGTTTATTTTTGAGAGAGAGAGAGAGAGCACAAAGAAGGGGCAGAGAGAGAGGGGTACAGAGGATCTGAAGTGGGGTCCATGCTGACAGCAGAGAGCCCAATGCAGGGCTCAACCTTCCTAGCGGTAAGATCATAACCTGAGCCGAAGTCGGACGCTTAACTGACAGAGCCATCCAGGCAGCCCAAGTCGTATTTCTATTTTTAAGAATTACTTTTACTGCTGTACAAAGAATGATTCATGGAAGGGTCCAAGTAGAACTGAGAAAAACAATCAGGAGGTTTTTGTATTTGTCAAGGACAGAGGAAATGGGTTTGGGCCAGCTAGGGTGGTGGTAGCAGAAATGGAAAAAGAAGATGGTTTGAGATATGTTTTATAGGACAAGTGAGCAGTATGTACTGATGACTTGGAGATGAAGGATGTAGACAGAAATAAATTAAAAATAACACCTAGATTTTGGTCACTGAGTCCGAATGCTACCGGAGCTTTTTACAGACAGAAAGGTGGAAAAGGAAGGAAAGAAGGAGCTGGTTTGGATGGACAAACCATGAGTTCACTTTTAGTTTGAAATGCCTGGCAGAAAGTCAAGTGATGACATCAAAACATGTGGTGATTTGAAATCTATGGAAATATGATTGCAGTCAGGGCTCAAGAGCCCAGGAAATATTTTGCATTTTTGAAAAAAATTTCACACATTTTTGCTCTCATCTATTATATTTGTGTTTTATTGCTTAATCCCAGAGAACAGATGTATCTTCTGTCTTACTTTCATGATCTAGGGAGATGCTTTATTTTAGCCCCCTAATAGAAACATGGGATCATAATCCCCAGTCACTGCACATGATGTACCTTAAAAACCTATTCCTGACTAATAAGGTTCTCAATGACAAAATACCTAAATTGTGACAACCAGTGATATGTATACATATATATACATATGTGTGTGTGTATAATATACACATATTTTAAATGGCACAAAGTGCTCATTCATGGTGACAATGACTCTGACTCACTGGGAATAATTGCTCTAAATATAGAAACATGGCTATTTTAGTTCAACACTTAAAATAAAAAGATGCTAGGAACTTGTGTTTGTAGCTGGCCTCCATCTCTAGTTATCTGCATGATCATAGTCAAGTTATTATAACATTCCAGTTTCTTCTACCATAAAATGAGAGTCCCCAACAAGATAATCTTCAGGTCCCTTCCATTCACAAAATTAAATGTAAAAGAAATCCACAATTCTCCCAGCACCAGGCACCCTTAACTGCACCTCATAAATAATAATAATAATGTTTCGCAGAGTGTATGGCATGAAGTAAGGATTGTTTGCAAAATGCAATTTAAACAGATCGCGTTTTATGGCTTGCCATTTACCGTAGTAGTAAATAGCAAATAGGCAGTAGTGCCTATGTGTATTTGCTGATCTGTCAGACATTGGAAATAAGGCCAGTGCGTTATCCCCTTATGAACCAAAGCACGCACTCATTCTCTGGGAGAGGCATTAAGTTTTTACTGAAAACGACAAACCACTGCAGCTGGGGTGAGCCACAGAGGGGGCTCCTCCATTACCATTTAACATATGCATACACGTTTTTCAGAGTGAGTGCCAGGGTTTTCTTAGCCTTGTTTTGCCATGTGTTGGAGTCAGCATTCCCATCTATTTCAAAGATTTTAAAGACTACCATTTTCTCATCACATTTTATCTCCCCATGTTGGGCTTCACCAGCTCTAATTATGTGACTTCCTTTTCTCCTGATTCTTTTGCCTCAACGTCTCCAATATGATTTGGTTCCACAGCTTCTTTGACATTCTTTCCAGGCCCCAGGTGGCTATTCCTTCACAGCTAAAATCTGCTAATGCTCTTAAGATAATGTCCTTCACTGTTGGAAATAGAAAAAGAAGAGCAATAATCACTGATTCTCAGTATGAAATCTCTAAACATTGTATGCCTTCTTTCTTTTAAATGCCTTATATCCCTTTTTGTTCTTTAAATGAAGTAAAAAGCACCTGGGTGTTATAGCATTAGCTTTCTTATGCACACTTGAAATAATCAAAATTTGATGTGATTTATGCAGTTATGGAACTATGAGTTGGGATTGTATCCACAGTATCTTCATCTATTAAATTCATATAATGAACTTACGATTGATACAGTACATTGTAACTCAGTTGGTGAATTACACATTGCCTGAAAATGAGAAACAATTCTCTGTGTTACATTATATAAATTGCAGAAAAATTTATTCATTCTCTTCATACAGATAAGACATGAACAGGATTTAAGGACTAAGTCTGACCTGGTATAGAGTTTTTACAATTTAGGGGCAGCTGATCAGATGATGGAATTGTTTGCTGATATTTTAATCTGCACCTTAGGAGCACCATGTACAATTCAAAGGATACAACTGGTTAATTTTGTTCAATAAATCCCCAGCACTGTGTAGAATTTAATGTAGAGTTCAACCAAATTTTCATATACCATACATAGAATGGAGCATGTGGTGTTTAGGTTCAGGGGAACCGATAAAGAATTCTGGTTGGTAGATGGTTCTGTTTGTATTTGAATGAAAATGCTAAGACACTTTCTCTTCATATGTGCATGTACTTGTAGATTAGTACAGGTGTAAAACTCTCCCAAGGTCACATATACACCTTGAAGTTTACTCTGCTGTCTAGTACCATTTTACAAGATGAAATTGCATAACTTACTGTCTTACAATAAAACAGCAGTTGAAGGATGGGAAAAGTGCCATTTACTAGAAACTAATTCTTCTAAGCCCAAATATTCCTGAATATTATTCTTCTTTTCCCCCAATATTATTAACATGTCAGAGTAAGCATAGTTAACATGTAATTTAGAGCAAAGATTAAATCACAATCATGCTTCGTGACAACAACAAGATAAACAAGAGAAGATAGGAAGCCTCCTTCCTTTCTTCTATTTATCAACCCACTGATTCCAGTCCACTTGAGAAGTTCCACTCAAGGCCTGTGGTCTCTGCCACTCCAGTCCAAGGGTCACCCCTTCTGCTCCTTTATCATAAGTCAAGCACAAGGTTATACTTCCACTGTGACTTTCACAATAATGGAAAGTGAGGCATTGACTGTCTTCGTGAATAGCCCTGACATTGATGCTTATGTAGAGAAGGTGCTATATTTTAATATACAGTGCATTCTTGAAATGGTGCTTAATTAATAGTTGAGTGTCTAAAAGAAAACAAATAACCTTGAAGGTTTTAAATTAAGTTTCCATTTTCAGAAAACTAAAACTTTTTACAAATTCCTTATTGAAAATATACAGGCTTCTTGAGTTTGTTGCTATTGTTTTCCTTTAGGTTATCCAATCTCTAGAACTTCTTCAAATGTTAACAACTTCAATTTCCATTTGCTATAAATCATACAAACTAATTTTATATATATTTGGAAAGCTAACTTTTTTAGCTAAGTTGAGGTGATACTGAGTATAAAGAGAAATCAGTTCTAATATCTGGAAGAAGATATTAAGACTGAAAATATTGCAAGGGATTACACGTGGATTAAGTTGGAGTTTGTGAGGCTGTGGTTTTGTTTTGTTTTTTGCATAGTCCACAGATAACAAAATGTAATCAGAGGAAAGAGAATGGCAGTCTTCTCCAAACAAAAGATTCTCTGGTGACCTATAATCCCATCAATAGGTAGGCAGAAGTATGGACTTCCCTTTGCATTTAGATCACTAGAATCATGTTTTGATACAAGTTCTTGTGACTGATCAAGTCACCTGAAGTCTTGAAACCTCAGTTTCATAAAACTGGAAATAATAAATCATTGTTGGGATGCAGTGTTCCATGGGTCTTTCTTATTTCTACATGTCTTGTGAATCAAGGTCCTGACAGCATTTTGCTCAAAACTATCTTTTCAAAAATGTCTGCAGAGCAAACAACCTTGGAAGATAGAGACAGAGCCAGGGTAGAAGCACTACCTTTTGCTTTTTAGAATAATAACCATAATGTCTCCCTCCAGGGCAAGAATTTGGAAGGTTTACTTACAGCTGCTTTCAAGGACTGAGCTTTCCTCAACTTGGGATTCCTGGCTGTTAATATAACCCAAGAGTCACTTGGCCTTCATTGCATTGCCCTGTAAGAATCTGGGCTTATAGAACTGGTATAAACACTGACACTGGCTTTTGCTGTTTCTGTAATAAGCAGCTCATTGTCTCTGATTCAAGAGTCTGTATCTTCTACCTGTACTCATTAATCTGTGTCATGCCAACTCGTTAGTTGGCAAATGGAATAAAATCTCAGGCCCTTCACACTTCCTGACCTATATTTCATACAGTTATTGTGGGAATAAAATTATACAATGCATTTTTTTTATTTTATTAAGTTTATTTATTTATTTTGAGAGAGAGAGAAAGCAGGGTAGGACCGAGAGAGAGAAGGGAGAGAGAGATTCCCAAACAGCCTCCACACGATTAGCACAGAGCCCCATGTAGGGCTCGAACCCATGAATGATGAGATCATGACCTGAGCCAAAATCAAGGGTAAGATGCATAACTGACTGAGCCACCCAGGCACCCCCTACAATGCATTTATAAACCTTAGGTCTATGTTTGGGAGAGAAGCATTCAAAATGTTTAGCTATAATATTATTAATTATTACTCAAACCACAGTTTAATAACTTCCTCTATATATGTATCATTAAGCCTCACCTTTCAAAACTGGATTCAATTACAGATTTCTAGAATTTCATATCATTTAGCCTTTTATTTTCTTTCATAATTGAATTAAATTTAATGAACATTCAAATGGATTAAAAGTTTCACTTTTAATGTGCTTAATATTTCCATCTTTTTAGCACTTTTAATTTTCTACTCATTTCGAAAGACATTATGACATTAAATAGTCAAATAATTTGCACAAACACTGTTATACAAAGATATTAATAATGCCAAAATCAAACAGTTGGCAGACATCCCAAGCCTGAGAAAGTGGCAAATATTTGCTAACTGATGTATGAAAGCAGATTCATTATGAGAAGTTTAGTTGAGGGGTGGGATTGATTATTTTAAGACTATGTACACCTGTTGATGGATATAAACATAAAACTCAAAATTTGTACATCCACTCACTTCTTTTCCAGCTATGAATCAATGTCTCTCATCTTATAAACTTTTCCTATGTCTACCTGTGATCAAACTACCAAGCAGGAAAGTGAAAGAAGTCAGTCAAGCTAATATTAACATTAAAAAAAATGACCAAACAATTAATATTAAAAATAAAGATTTGGGGCGCCTGGGTGGCTCAGTCGGTTGAGCGGCCGACTTCGGCTCAGGTCATGATCTCACCGTCCGTGAGTTCAAGCCCCGCGTCGGGCTCTGTGCTGACAGCTCGGAGCCTGGAGCCTGTTTCAGATTCCGTGTCTCCCTCTCTCTGACCCTCCCCGTTCATGCTCTGTCTCTCTCTGTCTCAAAAATAAATAAACGTTAAAAAAAATTAAAAAAATAAAGATTTATTAATAACATCAATTTTTTGAAGTTTGGGTTTGTAGCATATAAATATTTTTTCAGTTTAAACTATATATAGATGTTTCACAGATAAGGAAAACGCACATTCAAATTTCCCTGTGGTATCTAAAGCATCAACACAGATAAAAGTATGTTGAGTGTATCTGAGGATGTATCTGAGAAAGATGTATGTGTACATGAAAGATGTATTTGTGAAAATGAGGGAATTTTGTTACAGTAAAGATTGCCCACACATACACTAACAAAAACAAAATAAATTTAGAGCACTTTTCATATATTAATTTATTGGGCAATCTATAAATGGATCCCAAATATAAAGTCAGCCAAGTACCAATGAAGAACCAGAAACTATATTCCAGAGTCTTTTTTGTTGCTTAAAGTTAACAATATATGTTTTAAAAAAATAATTGGAAAGGCACACATGGGATTTAAAACAAAAGAACAAGAAGCTTGGGTATATAGATATATGCCATCCTTAAAGCAAAATGAACTCACGATTTAGAGTACTAAAATATTAGAAACATTGTTGTAGTGTACCTCTAAATATTTAAAATGTTTCCCTCTGTTTTAAAATGCAGATTTTATTATTCAGGTATGGCGGGCCAACAGATCAGGGGATGAGTGCTATTGAAAAGGTAGTTGGTTAGACTCACAGATCCCAAGAGGAGGGGATATGATACTCCATGATGGAGCCATAGAGAAGTGACAGTAGCAGTCAAGAGGGAGAGGAAGCAAGGAAAAATGTAGGACTGTGCTGTAGTTTCTGGGAAGAAATAGCAAAGCAGACTAAGAATTGGCTAGTTGGAATAATTTCAGTGGGCTCTGGGGCACAGGGGCTGTCCCTAGTTTTCTGGTATATGGCCCTGGGCTGATTAGGGGAGGAGAAAACTGGTCTTGAGTGTGAGAGCCTGATAGAAGAGGTGGATGGCGTGTGTGCTGTGGAGTGGATGGTACCCACATGAGAGAGAGCCTTGCCGGCAAGTCCTTTTCCATCTCTTGGAATTGGCTAGACCTGGAAGGGGCAGTTCTCTCAAGGTTAACAAGGCCCCCAAGATACCAAAACATCAGAAACATATGGTTAATACATCCTACCTTTCAGGAAAATATGAGGCTTTATGAATCATTATTTATGAATACATTATGAATATGTTGCTAATAATTACAGTTATATAGCATCATGGCCTTGTATTAGTCAGGGTTCCACCAGACAAACAAAAGAAATAGGAGACGGATTGATCTATCTATCACCTATGTATGTATGTATGTATCTATCTATCTATCTGTCCTTCTATCTATCAGAGATTGACAGAGATTGCAAGGAACTGCTTTATGCATATAGCAGCTGGCTAGACAAGTGAGAAATCCATAGGGCAGGCCATCAGAAAGGCCCAGTTGCACACTGACCAGCAGGGGCTATCACTATAATCCATAAGCAGAATTTCTTCTTCCTCAGAGAAACCTCAGTTCCCTTCTTAGGTGCTTCAACTGATTAGATCATGCCCACCCAGATTATCTAGAATAATATACTTTTTAAAAAATGTTTTTAATGTTTATTTATATTTGAGAGAGAGAGAGAGAGAGAGAGAGAGAGAGGCAGACAGACAGAGGGTGAGTGGGGGAGGGGCAGAGAGAGAGGGAGACACAGAATCCGAAGCAGGCTTCAGGCTCTGAGCTGTCAGCACAGTGACATCATGACCTGAGCCGAAGTCAAATGATTAACTGACTGGGCCACCCAGGGACCCCTCCAGGATAATATTCCTTAAATAAACTCAACTGACTGTATATGTTAACCACATCTACAAAATACTTTCAAATCAACACCTAGATTAGTGTTTGATGGATTAATTGGGCACTGTAACCTTTACATTATCATATTAAACTAACCATCATAGGCCTCATCATCTGGAAAAGATTTTGGGGCAGGGGGTGTCATTTTGTGTGTGTCGTTATCCAAACTAGTAGAGGAGGAAGAAGTGAGAATAATTGAATAAAGATACAATGAAGTTGATTGGAGTAATTTTCCGTAACAAGAACTCTGCAGAATTATTTTCCTGAATAATTTCTGAACCCAGTTACTGAGCTGAATTTAAAGAACAATAAATCTTCTCTACAAAAAGAAAAGTCACCAATTAAGAAATAAACTTTTACAATATGCTACCTTTCCTCAAATTAATACCAAGCAGGTAATCAATAAGTATTGAATGAATAAATGAAAAATTATGAGCAGACTATATAATATTTGATAGATGTTTGTATTCTCTTTTCAACCCTCTATGTTTATGGATTTTTTTTTTCATTGAAGGAAATCCTTTTGTTAATTAGAAAGAAATGTTTTATTACAGTTAAATGGTATTAATATAGGTATTCTTCAGTATCCAAGTAAAAGCATCACAAAACAAATAAAATGAATAATGAAAGCAGAGTGTCTTATTGGAGTTTATCAAATTAAAGGTTTATTTCACATCCACAAAAAAATTCCCTAACAACTGATATGAACATTTTCAATGAAAAATTTTTTAAATGAAGGAATTTTACATCTTTAATATTTGAATACCTCCAAGATTTTAGCTATATGTACTTACATACAAATACACTTCCTGTTGTGTATGTTGTTCACACAAAAGGAAAATGTAGAATGCTTTATTCAAAGTTCCATAAAATTATCTCACGACAGCTAGGTATCAACTGCTCCTTACTGAAGTAGGTAATTAGGTTACTATTATACTCCTTGCATTACTTGAGTTTTCGAAGTGAGAGAGACGTACAGACTAAGAGGAGGGAAGGTAACTAAAATATATACAATAAAACCTTGGATTGTGAGTAACTTGTTCTGTGAGTGTTCCACAAGACAAGCAAACATTTCTAATAAATTTTAACTTGATAAACAAGTGATGTTTTGCAATATGAGTAGTACATGAGGCCAAATGTCACCTCATCATAACTGAACCAATGGTTCTCGAAATTTGCTTTGATAGACAAGTTCTTTGGATTATAAGCATGTTTCTGGAATGAACTTATGATTACAAACCAAGGTTTTACTGTAGTGGACAATGTGGTGGTTAAGGGTGCCAACTTCCCTCAACAGTTGGGAAATCTGCATATAATTACTGACTCTCCCAAAACTTAACTACTAATAACTTACTATTGACCTAAAGCCTTACCTATGACATAAACAGTCAATTAACACATATTTTGTATATGTATTATATACTGTAATCTTACAATGAAGTAAGCTAGAGAATAAATGTTATTAAGAAAATCATAAGGAAAAGAAAAAAAACACTTATAGGACAGTACTGTAAAAAAATCCCCATATAAGTGTAGAAATTATCAAAATGTTTCATTAAACTTTATTTCAAAGAATGTATGTATATCTTCTACACTAGAGTTATAACAATAAACTCTAGAGTCCAACAATAGAGTTATAAAGTATCCATATTCATCTTTGAAAACTTATCTTAAACAATGACAACTCAAAAGTCAGTTGGAGTTTCAAAACCATGCAGGAAATATACAGTAGGAAAATTCAGCCCATTAAGATTAAGAAAGGTTGAAGACTTCCTTAAATATACATAAATTCATGCTTACTGACCTCTCTACAAGACTAGTCTTTATGTAACAGTGTTCACCTTTAGAGTCCCTTGTCAATAATATCTAATTAATAAGAATAGACAAATCCTGCTGTGTCATCCAATGTTCTCAAGTCACTTTTCTACGGTTTAGAGCCTAATTAAATCCATATGTACTTGTTTCTCCTCTATAACAAGTTAGCAACAATTATACAAACCATATAAGGTTTTAGGGAGCATATCATCTGAACAATTTTAAATCCCATGAAATTCTTGGGGTTTAAGATTTGTTTCCTAACACTGCCTGAACACTCTGTTCTTCTCCCCAAGTTTTCATAACTAAGTGCTTTTACCTTGACAGATGATTGTCTAAACTTCTTATTTGACTTATGTAAAGGGGAAGATAGAGAAGGCATAGCTCGCGCAAAGATTTTAATCTATGTCAAATAAAAAATGTAATCAGATGGATTTTTTAAATTTTTGGTTAAAAAATATTCAATGCCTATTACACCTCCCAATTAATGACATGGCCCAAATATTAAATAAATAACCTTTTTGAGGGGAAAATAGTTTACTTAGTTTATATTTATTGTTTTTTTTTTCTTTTGGAAGAGTCTGCTCATGTTTCCCCAGGCTTCTTTTTTGTTTGTTTGTTTTGAATTTTATTCAATATCTCTCTAAGCTTCTGTTTTCTCAGTCAATGATCTGATACAATAAGTAGATTAGAGCCAGAAAATGTCTTTCCCACAGAGATAGGAAAACTGTCTAACAGAATATTAACAAATCCTAGTTCCCAGTATAGCTGCCTTACTCATTGCTCTAAATTAATGACTTCGAAAAAGGGAAAGAAGTTATAAGTGAGAGGACAGACAGGGATTTCAATATGCCCTTTCCCGTGTCTGTGATTACTAATAGAACCATTGCCTTTCCCCCAAATCTTTGGATAATATTTGTGATGTGATATGTATTCAAAATGGCCAAAAGGATTGTAGGTAAAATAAAATAAAATAAAATAAAATAAAATAAAATAAAATAAAATAAAATAACAGCTTGTAGTGATCAAGTAAAAAGAAGATGAGAAAAATAATCAATATAAAAAATCAACAAAGAAATCATTATCAATGATGTCTTTGTTCCATGTTCTAAACATGGAAGAAAAATATCTTTCTGCATCAGGGAACTTACAAGTCTTACTCTTCTCTTAGAAAAGTGTACCAATGACTAGGTAGTGAATGATTTGTTCTCTACACAGGTCTCCATTCCCAAAGAAATTAATAAAGGATCTCAGAACAATTTTGCTGTTTATTGTACCAAAAGGTTACTTCTGGCCTCACTAGTAATTTTAGATAGGAGGAACATTCTATGATACTTAGCATATTTATTCCAGCTCAGTAAAGAAAAATCTAAAGCCCATACTTTACATGGGATTCTCCAAGAACCATCCTTGCTCACTCATTCTTGCTCATGGGGCTTTAAAATATTTGCATAATCCAGGAAAATTCCATGTCAGGGCACAACATGAAATTAGCAATGACCTCTAACTTGATTCCAGTATCAGTTCCTTGCCTCACTAACAGGAATTTAGTTGTTTTTTGGTTTTGTGTGAATGTGTTTTTGAGCTTTTGGGTTTTTGTTTTGTTTTATTTTGTTTTTTTGAGATAGGAATTTAGTTTTTAGGGAATATTTTACTCTGTTTTCTTATTGTGATTCATATTTCTCTCTCTCTCTAAGGATTTCAAAAACTCAGTCAAGTTTGTCTTTTTGGTAAAGCTGTCCTGGTTGCTGAAGTGGAAACCAAAGAAGTATTCTACAATGTATAAATTGAAAAGAGTTATTTTGTTTTGTCAGACAAAATTAGGTATTAATCCAAGCTCTGCCAAATGTTATCTGTGGTATCCTAGAAAAGTCATTATATCTAGAAGACTTTATTTTTTCATGAGTGAAATGGAATAATAATAATTAGCTTACAATGATTTTGAGAATTAAAAGAGATGGTGGAATCATAGTACTAGTCATAATAAGTACTGGTCAAATAAGTACTCATAAAAAATTGAGGCTGTTTTTATTGTTGTCAGTGGTTGTGTTTCTGTGATAAGAGTTAGCTTTTGTTTTTCAAGAGACGACAATTAACTTTTAAATATAGCATGAACAATAAAAAAAGATAATATTAATTTAATCAAAATTATTTTCTCACACTGTATATTTAGATAAAATCAAATAGAGGGAGAATATAGTGATCCAGCGATGGTCATAGATAGAATGAAGGATCAGAATGAACTTTGAAGAGCAAATGGTCCAGTTATTCGGCCAACCAGATGAGACTATAGGAAACAAAGCTTGAACAAAGGCTTTTAAGGTAGAATTGAGAAATCATAAAAGAATTTCAATCTTTTTAAAGATAAATAAAACTTATAGATAACTTGAATGTCATGCCATTGAGTGAGGACTTGACTCTGACATAATGGGTAGTCACTTGAGAATACACATCTATGTATTCTTTTTCCATGAAAGCAGTAGCATGGGATTGACATTTTAGAAATATAATTATAAAGCCATGTGTAGAAGGAAATAAAGGTGAGAGGGAATGGGGATGGAAAGAACGATGTGAGTCAAGGACTATTTGGAAGAGAATAGAAGCTATGAGAATACAAAAAAATAAAAAAAGAATTGGATGCACAAGATATTTCAAAGGATGGATCAGCATAAATTAATGGACTACATATCTAAAATAATCTAAATATCTAAAATTAAAGAATTGAATGTTTCCATTGAGGCTTCTTCTTTTATATTCCATTCACACAGCTCTTACTTCTAACCCTTGCTTGACCAGTCTCTTTGGAGAAGAAAAAGAATAATAAACAACCTCATTATGTATGTCTCAAGTCTGTATTCATATCCTTGGCTCTCAAAATATAAAGGCCAGATTTATAAATCAAGTGAGAGAAAATACAGTGTAGTGTGGGCATAAGTTCTTTTCAACTTGAGTTGAATCAGTGATAAGATGTAGTGGCTCTGTCATAAGCACTTATAAAAACAGAAGGAACTAAGGTGAGAATAGTTCCCTGATCAACCACCATGCCTAGGACAACAGACCCAAAGGCCTTCTAATCATATAAAACAACTAATGCATTTAATATAACTTGTCCCAGAAAAGGGCTTGAAACATGTGATCCTGTTTCTAAGACAGAGTACCAGTGAACTTATTTAAAATTTTGATAAATTTCCATTTATAATTTTGATTAAAAAGACATTTTGCTAGCAGGAAAACCATTTCTACAAGTAAAGTTTCACATGAAATCTTCATTAAAACAAGCAAAGCTGTTCTAGTGAAATCAGGAGGCTGGTCTCAAAGTTCTGACAGTACTTTCCTCCCCTCACAAAATGTCACTGCAGGAATAGACATACTGTAAAACCCCAAAGTCTTTGCAGAACACAGTTTGAAAACCACTGCCTCAATGTATTTGAGGTATTGTTATTGAACCAATATTTATAACAGGGTTGAAAATGAGGTTCTAAAATGGAATCATTCTCTCTATAAAATCAATTTTTAGGGTTAAAATATGATCTTGGACTCATCTTATGTGTACCTATCTGAGCTCACTAGGCTAATGCACAAAAAGACAAGTTTCAACATGAAAAAAAATCACTCACCCTTTTAATTTAATTGATTTAGGTGCAAATAGTTTACATTTTTAAATCTACATTTGGTTTGGTCTCTTATACATGAAGCATCCTATTAACTACCTACCATTCATTCACAGTATGACGGGCTGGCAAGTGTACCTCCCATATTCATGGCCACGTAAGAGAGTACAGCAAGAAAGACAAATGAGGATGATGAGACAAAATGAATGAAAGTAACATTTCACATAAACATACTGTTTAAATAATTATTTTCAGTGCATAATCCTATATAATCTTTTTAGCACACTCAAGGAGTAAGCAACATTATTATTTCTATTTTATAGGCAAAGAAGCTGGAAACTAAAACTTAGAAAATAAAATTTATCCAAGGCCATATGAATATAAAGTGGCAAGGCCATGGCTCACTCAGAACTTCATTTTGAGTTCTGAAGAAAAAAGAAAAATAAGAAGGGAAGATGCAAACAAGAAAGACACCTACAGCATGATTCATGGAATAAAAGATTCCTAAATGAGATTTCTTTAAAATTAAACTCTTCTGATCCATGAAAGACTATTAAGAGAATGCAAAGAGAGGCTCCTGGGTGGCTCAGTCGGTTAAACATCCCACTGCCACTCAGTTCATGATACCACATCTTGTGAGTTCAAGCCCCGCTTCGGGCTCTATGCTGTCAGCTCGGAGCCTGGAGCCTGCTCCTGATTCTGTGTCTCCTTCCCTCTCTGCCCCTCCCCTGCTCACTTTCTCTCTCTCTCTCTCTCTCAAAATTAAATAAAGATTAAAAAACTTAAAAAAATAAAAAAGAAAGAAAAGTGGCAGAAAACATTTGCCAAACATATATCAGCTTAAGAACTAAAGTATCCAAAATATACAAAGAATTCTTAAAACTCAACAACAGGAAAAGTAGCAACTCAATTTAAAAATAGGCAAAAGATCTGAACAGACACCTCACCAAAGAAGATATACAAAAGGTGAGTAAGCATATGACAATATCCTCAACATCATAAGTTATTAGGGAATTGCAAATTAAAACAATGAAATACCACTACACACTTATTAGAATGCTGAAATTCAGGGCAGTGACAACCTCAAATGTTGAGGACGATCTGGAACAATAGGAAGTCTCATTAACTGCAAAATAGTACCGTCACTTTGAAGATAGCTTGGCAGTTTCTTGAAAAGTTAAGCATAGTGTTACCATAACATCCAGTAGTCAGGCTCTTTCGTATTTACCTATACTAAGTGAAAACGTATGTCCACACAAAATCCTGCGCGTGGATTTCATAGAAGCGTTATTCAAATTTGCCAAAACTTGAAATTACCAAAAACGTCCTTCAGTTGGTGAATGGATAAACAAACTGAATATAGTTGAGCCTTGAATAACACAGGTTTGAACTGTACAAGTCCACTTATATGGAGATTTTTTTTTAAAAATAAATACACTATAGTACTATGACTGTATTGTCTCTTCCTTATGATTTTCTTAATAACATTTTCTTTTCTCTATATTACTATATCACATATTATAATACATGTAACATATAAAATTTGTGTTGACTGTTTACATTGTTGGTGAGGCTTCTGGTCAACAGTATGCTATTAGTAGTCAAGTTTTTGGGAGGTCAAAAATTACATATGGATTTTTGACTGTTGGGAAGTTTGGCTTTCCAACCCCCATATTGTTCAAGGATCAACTGTCCATTCATACAATGGGACATCATGCTGCAACAAAATGAAATGAGTTATCAAGCCATGAAAAGATATGAAGGAACAGCAAGTGCATATTACTAAGTGAAAAAAGCCAATCTGAAAAGGCTATATTCTGCATGAATCCAACCACATAACATTTGGGGAAAGACAATAAAAAGATCAGTGGTTGCCAGAATTTCTGGAAGTGAGACAGGGAGGGATGAGTAGGTGAAGCATAGGGAATTTTACAACAGTGAAGTTATTCTGTATGACACCATAATGATGTACATGGTGTTATACATTTTCATAACTCATAAAATGTACAACGCCAAGAGTGAACATTAATGTAAACTATGTGCTTTAGTTAATACAAATTTTAAAAAGAGAGCAAGAAAGAATGAAGGGAGATAATAAGAAGGAAAAAAAGGAAAGTTGGAACAAAGCCAAGAAGGCAATGGCTAGAGGCATCATTGCTGACCACATACATTTCTGGGCATTAGCTCAGGGGCTGTCATTACCTTTGCTCAATTAACTGTTATTATGTAATACTTCTTTTCATATTTTCCCTTTCCTGTTCATAAATCTTTATACCAAGTCGTCTGCAAATTAATCTTAACCCACCTCTGAATCAATCCTTGTGTCAACAAATCAGATGATGAGACAGATTATTCTTTATTATAAAGACTTAATGATGTCCCACTTAATTAACCTATATTTTCCATAAATAATGATTTATCTATTGGCATCCTTAAAAAAAGTAATGTACAGACAGACTCAAGAGGCATATATATACATACAACACACACACACACACACACACACACACACACACACATACACACATAAATGCATACACCTGACAAATATAAGCCTCTTTTTACTACCAAACCCTGACTAAACCTGACAACAAAGTCACTAGAGAACTCTACCCAAGGAACATTAAAAGTATGAAACTCCTAAAATTTCAAAATATAGAAATTAAAACGAGACAGATGACAAGTCAATAATCATGACATGATTATCATAAACATGCTGAAAAATAAATGGAAAATCTCAGTAGGGAAAGACATTCTTTGGAATTTACAAGTAAGCAACGAGCCCTTGGACTTAATTCTCAGTTTAAAGGGCCTCCAAATAATTGAATAAACAATAAATGGCTCAGGGAGAATTAAGGGAGAGGCATGATTTTACATAACCCATCCAGAGAATGGGGGGGGGGGGGCGCGAGGAGGGAGTTAAGGATGCAAGTGAAAGGATTAATATTCAGCCTTATTTTTATTGCAAACATCGACAGGATGATAATGAATTCTGGGCCTGGCTCCTGAGATGCAGGTTACCTCCATCCAGGCGAAGGAGGCATGAATAATTAATAATCCACTTCAAAGTTCACAACCCCCATCTCCTCCCCAAGGTAGTCATCAAGAGAGGCAACAGCCAGCTAATGGGAGGATTGCTTAGTACATCTCATGCAAATTGAAGCTTCTATGCCTCAAGGTTTGCTCTCCTATGCCAGCTCAGGAAGCAGCTGGTTCCCTGAACTCCAGGAGAGAACATTTAGCCCCTTTCAACCACAACTCAAACACCCAGTCTTACCTTCCTGAAAGGTTCAGAACATCGTAGGGGTCTGGCCATCAATCAGTGATTGTGTTTTTCCTCAGCTTCACTGTAGCTGGAATGTTATTTTTGCTGAAGAACCAAATCTGTTACCCAGACTACAGATCTCAATATACACCCAACATACCCAGTTTGTCTGTTCAACTAAATCCAAGCAAGATAGTCATTGTTTTTTAGGGGGAAACCTCTTAAAGGCAGCTTTCTTCTTTAATAACTAAACGAATATCAGGCTAAGTGCATTTGGTCATTTTTGATGTGTCTTCGAAGTTCTTCTACCAAACCCAGTATCATAGTTTCAGACTTGGGTGTTCATAGAAGTTGTCTTAGAAAATGCATTAAAATGGAAGCTCAGTCAGAGAAATACAGATATCACATGTTTTCACTCATATGTAGAACTTGAGAAACTTAACAGAAGACCATGGGGGAAGGGAAGGAGGGAAAAATAGTTACAGTGAGGGAGGGAGGCAAACCATAAGAGACTCTTAAATACAGAAAACAAATTGAGGGTTGATGTGGGGTGGGGGAAAGGGGAAAATGGATGGTTGGCATTGAGGAGGACACTTGTTGGAATGAGCACTGGGTGTTGTATGTAAGCAATGAATCATGGGAATGTACCTCCAAAACCAAGAGCACACTGTATACACAGTATGTTAGCCAACTTGACAATAAATTATATTAAAAATAAATAAATAAATAAATAAATAAATAAATAACATTTAAAAAATGGATGCTTCTAGACCCCACCCCTGGAAGTTCTGATTAAGTAAGTCTTAGGTGGAGCTGAAGAATCTGTATTATTACTAAAAAGAACTTAAGTTATAGTGATACAGAAATTGTCGAACTAGAGCTTAAGAAACAGCAAGGAACACACAATTGGCACTTACACAAATAGTATCCATGGACTAAATTTTTTCAGTTTTGATTCTTTTTTTATCAAACCTCAACTGTGAATGTCATATGTAATAGATCTGAAGCACTGAATTGAAACCCATGCACAGCATAAATGAATTTGGCTTGTGGAAGCAAGCCAATAAGCTAATATGTTGCACATCTCAAGATGGCTTTGTTTTGTCTGCTTATTATTTTTGAAGTGATCCTCACAAAATGGCTTCCCCTTCCCTCCCCCCCAAAAAAGGAAAAATATCTTCCCTGGAAAATGGTCATTAAATGAATGAGAAATTAACATTGTTTGAAAATGTAGAGACGCATAACAGCATGATGGAAAAACAATCCAGAGCAATCACAATGAACTCATGGAAGCACCTCTATATGATTCTTAGTATTGGTCAGTGATAAATAAGAAAATAAGGAAATCTGCACGCGTGTGCGCACACACACACACACACACACGCATTCATATGCGTTCATATTCAGTCACAAAAAAAAACAAACACACACACACACACACACACACACACACACACACACAACAGCCTAAGCTCCTCATATACAAAATAAAATTATTGGGCTAACTTCTCTGTGGCACAAATATCTATGACTTCATTTGCCAAAAACTTGGCTGAACTTTACTGCAGTGTCTGTGATAGTGTTATTCATTTTACCTTAATACTAAAGCACCAACTTTTTTTTTTAATCTCTGAGTTTTTTCTCTTTAATTGTTTTCTTTTCTGTTTGTGTTTCTAAGCTGCCCATCCGTATTTAGAGAGGACTCATCCATGGTATATGTGAGTACATGTCTTATACACCTATATTAGTTAGCTTTCTAAAAGTAAGCAGTTGGAACACTCAGAGAGGGTATCTTGTATGGGTTGAATAAACACAGTATTTTAAAGTTTATTTTTATTTTATTTTGAAGAGTGATTCTAGAAGGGAAAAAATTAGAAAAATTTCCAGCACAATTTCCCTTATATCTTCTGTAGAAATCAATGGCAGCCCAACATGAGGTTTTTGCAAATTCCCACTGGCTTAGCAATTCTCTTAGACACCTCTGAATTCACTGTCCTATTGAAGTTTAGACTTACTGCTCATTTTGCCTTAGGAAGGTCATTTTATCTCATTGCAGATCACTTTGGGCTTCGGACTTGGCTGCTTTCCCTTGATTTCTACAAAGCAGTCCTTGCATGAAGCCTGTGTGAGCAGAGCAGACTTCACTAAATGGTTGGGGAAGGAGGGAGGTTTTGACCACAAGAATGCAACAAATGTTGAATTCCATGTTCTCCAAAGACTTTCACTCCTTCCCACCCATTTAGGCTCCAGTTTCTTGTCATGGTTTTGGGACCCTTTTCCCATCGATCATCAAATCCTAAATAAAGATCCATCTTAAAAAGTAGTTGAAGGAACCTTAGAAATCATGTAGTCCTCAAGCCTCTGCTTCTTACCAAACACCACGCATCTCCCTTGCTCTGTTTCTTTCCCCTTGTCACACTGTCCTACAACTTCTTTAGTTACCATCTCACTGATGCTCAAGGCTTCAGAGGCTTTTTTGAGGACGGAGTCATTATCACATTTGGATCACCAGGGTCTGCCATCATATTTTAATAAAGTAGGCACTCAGTTAATGCCTTTTGAATAAATGTGTGACCTTCCAGGATATGACATACTCTGCTCATCCACGGGTGTGCACACCCCCACCCCCACTCCCTTTCATCACGTACAAGTTTATAAAAACTGAGGCTCTGAGGAGAAAAATAACATACCTCAAAACTCCAGAACAAAATCCAGGTATCCTACCTCCTCAGATTAATATTCTCCATAATGCTCTGCTACTCCAGCTGTTTACATGTAAATGTGTTCAATGAATTTCCTTATCCTAGCTCTGCTATAAAACATCTTTACAGCTTTTTCTCAACAAATTAGATTTAAGAGGAACAAGTTATAGAAAGAAATTTTCTGCTGATGGAAACATTTTCTACATCAACATCCTAGCATTTTCAACATGTGTAAATTCACTGTATTTACAATCTTAATTAATATTGAGAACTCCAACTAGGATCAATCCTTGGAATTGGTGCTAAACCAGAAGAGGAAAGAAATTAACATGTGGTAATGGCTATTTTGGCCTCAAAGGACAGTTTATCTCTAATGTTCAGCCTAACACTCTGGGCCCAAAGTTTTTCTCTGCTTAAGGCAGAAAAAAAAAGTGCTTGTAGATGATATGCTTTATTTTCCTAATGAAAATCTATGAAGGAAATTTTTTAAACATTTCAAAATATCTCATTGCAAATCTGTTAACTTTTTGTAGGAGTTTTCTCTTCTTTCATCAGAGAATGCTGCTTATGATTTCATTATCACTGATAATCCTTCTGTGACTCATTAATTAGTTTCACATCCAAAATGAACTGAATATTTTTCCTCAACTCTTTATGCCATTTAAAACCTGACAAAATGAAAACACAGTATCACCTTCTGGAAGTCTCTGTGCCTCCAGGCTGACTGCATTCCCAGGTACTCGTGGGTGTTACCAATTGTAGAAAAAGAAATTTGCCCTCTGTACAACATCCTGCAGACCCTTCCTGCCCATACCACATTCTGAAAATGCTGCTTCTACCCATAGCTTTCCATTATCTACTGTTTTTGTATGATTTTTATGGACAACATAAAAGTAATGTTTTTTTGTTTGTTTTGTTTTTTTAAATTTATTGATTTATTTTGAGAGATAGAGAGTGCGTGACAGGAGAGGGGCAGAGAGAAGGAGAGAGAGAATCCCAAGCAGGCTCCACACTGCCAGTGCAGAGCCTGATGTGGGACTTGAACCCATGAACCATGAGATCATGACCTGAGCCAAAACCAAGAGTCAGATGCTTAACTAACTGAGCCACCCAGGTGCCCCAAAAGTAATGTTTTTATGATAAAGTCACTTCAGGAATGCATTTTTCATATAGCCAATTGATTTATTTGTATAAGTTCTCCACTAGTTTATGTTTGACAGTGTAAAAACAGCTCTTTTGGTCACAGCTGTTAACCTTTTCTCCTTTTATCTCATCCTATATATAAAGAAATGATCCAAATATATTAGGCTTGTTCCCAAACTTACTAATCAGAATCTACTAGACAGGAGGCAGGTAATCTACATGTTTTAAATCACCTGCAATAATTGTAATGATTAGCTAGGTTTGGAAACACTCTACCAAGTCCAAGAATGGATCCATGTAACCACTGAAATTAATTGTGAAATTCTTCTGTGCCTGTGTTAATGTATTTTTTTTGGAGAGAGGATACTTTTCCCTTTTTAAATTCTAAAAGTCCTCTTTAAGAATAGGACAGACACAAAAATGAGAATAATTCATATACTGAAAGATTTAGAGTATTTTAGGACCTCAAGTCCCTTGACATGAGAACAAAATAGAATCACCTTTCCTAAATTCTGTTCTTTGTTTATGAAGAAGAATTATAGTTCCAGAGCTCATGGGTCTAAAAAACCATAATAGGATGGTTCTGATTTTACACCAAAAAAGTATTTCTAGATACTCCTGTTAGCTTGTACACCTTCCTTTATTGACCCACCCAACAAACTCTAGTATTATTTATTCCTTCTATATCATTATCTGCTATAGAACATATAATCCCTTCCATAGTCACCTTTCTTTCATCATTTACCCTAGATTACTGTGTACAGCTAAATAAGTTGGCCATGTTCAAGGACATGGGGCAAGAAGTTATGTGGCTCCATGCATCAACCTAGTGCTGCATCTACCCAGAAGAGGTTGCCTTTTTTCAAATTCACATAAAAGTGGTGCATGGGCTAGCAGCTGCCCTGCCTTTTCACACTGTTTTTTCTTCTTACTAGAAAGAATAACATACACAGATCCAAAAATAGGAAGTCATACATAACTTGTCCCCTTTCATCTCATAACCTTGATCCTTCTTAGGTCTTCTAAAGAGTAGAAATGTTGTGGGGCACTTGGGGGGCTCAGTTGATTAAGCGTCTGACTTCGGCTCAGGTCATGATCTCACAGTTTGTGATTTTGAGCCCCACATTGGGCTCTATGATGACAGCTCAGAGCCTGGAACCTGCTTCTGATTCTGTGTCTCCCTATCTCTCTACTCCTCCCCTGTTCATGCTCTGTCTCTCTCTCAAAAATAAACAAACATACAAAAAAATTTTTAAAAAGAGTAGAAATGTTGTAAATCTATTTCTGTATCTATGCATTAACCACAATAAAGACAAATCAGAGGTGAGATAGTAACAACAATCTTCCTACTTAATAGTCAGCAGATTCTATGGTATGTTGTGACTTTTGATAAGGATTTTTAAATTTTTTATTTGATTCCATTTCCTCATATGTGAAATTAGAGATTTCACACATTGGGTAGTTGGAAGTTGGGAGAATCTCAAGAGATAATATACAGGGAATATTTTGTAAAATCATACAATGATGCAAACATAAAATGGCATTAATATCATAAAAATGATTACTATTAAAGTTTACTGTTGACAAAGAGACAAGTGCTTAAGACTATGAGAATAAATCATGTCTCTGACTTCAAAGACGTTACAAATCAGTGAAGGACCTAAGACAATTCCGTACAAATAATTTACCATAGATTAGAGTGGAATATTAAGTTCCAATTGGGTCGAGTGAACAGTAGAAGCAAAAATAGAATCATTTAATTGGCATAGTCCAAGAAAGCTCATGGAAGGTAGAAGGTAAGCTATACTTTAAAAGATGGTTACAAGTTGAGTAGAAGGGAAAGCCTGACAAATGCTACTTTTTTTTATTGTTTATTTATTTTGAGAGAGAGAGCATGTGTGCGTGTGTGTGTGAGAGCTGGGGTGGGGCAGAGAAGCAGAAAGTGAATCTCAAGCAGGCTCTGTGCTGTCAGTGCAGAGCCCAATATGGGACTCCATCCCACAACCCTGGGATCATGACCTGAGCTGAAATCAAGAGTAGGACATTAAACCGAGTCCCCCAAAATGTAGCTTTTTATTAATACTCCTTTTTAAAGTTCTTCTTCTAAGCAGTGTTGCAAATTTTAAGAAACTTCTAATCCTCACAGGCAAAGCCATTAGAAGTATAGCATAATGAAAGAATTAATAATAGGCAGACAAGGATTCATAAGAGAAAGGCCATTGAGGGAAATGAAAGGTCACATTAACTTAGAACTTTATTTTTTGTGTAAGAGTGCCCGTTGCCTTGTCATTTCCACCTTGCTCATGGTAAAGGGTTCATTTAAAAGTTCGGCCTAGGGGCGCCTGGGTGGCGCAGTCGGTTAAGCGTCCGACTTCAGCCAGGTCACGATCTCGCGGCCCGTGAGTTCGAGCCCCGCGTCAGGCTCTGGGCTGATGGCTCAGAGCCTGGAGCCCGTTTCCGATTCTGTGTCTCCCTCTCTCTCTGCCCCTCCCCCGTTCATGCTCTGTCTCTCTCTGTCCCAAAAATAAATAAAAGTTGAAAAAAAAAATTTAAAAAAAAAAGTTCGGCCTAAATATAATCAGATGGTAAAAGAGATATTTTCTAAGTGCATACATGCCTTTGGGCATGGAATACAGAGATCTGTCTCCCAATTTTAAGTCCTCTTTGAGAGGGGCTCTCCTCAGGGAAATACTCTGTGGAGGGATTCTTTTTCTCGTGCAGTTTTCAATTTATGCCTCAGGTCAATTTATGCTCATGTTTATGAGGTTTAACTTGAATACTGGCTTGTTAAACTCAAGCTTTCTACCATCAGAACCAATTCATGTAATTTAGGCCAAAAATAAAACAAAACATCTTTCCATTCATGTAGGCACAGAGAATACTGAAGAATTTGAAAATTTCCTATTAACCCCCCAAAATTCACATAACACAAGTCAGACTGCAACATTTCTCTTTGCCCATGTTTTTAGGGGCATACAATATAATTTATGGCAGGTGAATTTTTGGTTAAACCAATGATTACCCTTCAAAGGAAAGCAGGAAGGGAACACAAGAACACAGTTAGTCTTTTCACTGTAGCCCTCTTGTTCTTTCTGAAAGTTCTCCTGTAATTGGTCACCTGATGGCTCATGACAACTTCTGACAGAATAAATATCAAAAATATGTGTTGAATAAATGAATGAATGGATGAATAAATTGATAAAGCAGAGATAAAATTATGGGAGCACTTAAACCTAAAGGCTTATAGTTACCAAATCAAACTTTCATTAGCATTGGCAACAACAGCAGTGGACCCATCATTTGTTGAGTGCTTTCTGTATGCCAGGTGCTTATATATTTGCACTCAGTAATGAATATTCATCACAACAACCCCTTTTGGTAAGTTCCATTATTATGTCTATTTTATAGATGGAGAAACTGAGGCTCAGTGACATGTCAGAGGTCACACGGCATCAAAAAAGCCAGACTAGAATCCAGAACCAAATCTATCAAATTCCAGAGCTGAGCTATTAATATCTTTAGAATTTCTTTCTATCCCTACTACGCCTTCAGGCTTCACAGTTAGATTTCTGTAGGTGGAAAAAAAGTGACAGAAGAGGACGTGAACTGTTGGGGAAGGGATGGAGCTTATGTGTAGGAACTTGAATTGTAAACTTAGGTAAATATATAAGATAATTAGATTATATAGAATGGAAGCAAACTATAATTTTGTGCACATTTTCTCTACAACATGTTACACTGTTAGCTTCAACCCAGTTTTGAATTGTATTTTTTCCAGCTTCTTCAGGTATGGTTGCCATCAGTAATAATCATAGCTACAATTTTTAATAAATTCACAGACTCCACGGGGGCCTACACTCTAATACTGTTTAGTAAGAAGGAAAAGTGCCTGGAGATCATGGCCCAACCATCCCCACAGTCACATGGTTATATCACTTGGTAGCCTACATTATCCCTTCTCTGTGCAGTGGGGACATCTCTTGTCACAAATAAACTATTTCTAGGCAGTAAAAGAAACTTCAATCATTTATCTTGGTACTATCTTGTAGGTCTCTGTTCTAGAGGCTTCAGACTAATACTTTCATTCAGTGCTTACTTCCTTGATCTACTCACTTTATTTATCCACAAATAACTGAAGCAGGTGTTTTTCTAGTGAAAGGAAACTCATATCCAGAGTTCAACTAAATGAACTTGGAATATTATCTAACCAACTGAACTTCTGTTTTCTTGGCGGTAAAACAAAATAGAATATAACAAATTAAAAACAGAGGGGGTATCTGTCTAAATGTTTTGATTCTATTTTGAAGAGATTACATCAAAACTATAGGAAGACAATATGAAAGCATTAGCTGTTGCATTAAGGAGACATAGACACTCTCAGGAAAGGAAGGCTTTTATTAACTTTTTTCCAAAATTCTATGGGACTGGGTGACAAGACATTTCTGTTTTTCCTGGAATCATTTTCTCCCATTGCCTGTAGTCAAGCAATACCAAAACAGTGACTCAGCTCACTACCAGATGATTTGATATAAGCATGTGGAATAGTGCCTGCAGTTTGCCATAATGCTAAAATGTATTTTCTTCCTTAACTCTTAATTTTTTTAAGTGCTGTTTTATTTTAAGTTACAGGGTACAACACAGTATTTCTATTATAGCTGAATTCACTGCCTCTACTAAACATTTCTAGACAGAGCAGGTAAGAGAATAAGATAGGTACAGGGAAAAAAGACTATTTAAGGCTGGAGATCTTGGAAAATGGAAAAAATAGTTAAGCATTTTTCCATAAAAAGATTCTTTATTTTCCCGTAAGTCATTGTCAATTTATTGTCATAAATTACTGAGTTTACCTGTATCCTCATCAACAAAATGCCATTGTTATTTCCATTATTGTTAACAAATACCTAGTTACAAACCAGGTTATTTACCCCACATAATTGTATTTATCAGCCAATTTTAGAGATAAAGAATTATGTGCTAACAAACCAGCATGTAAAAATAGATCTGTCTGACTTTGAAGCCTGAGTTCATTTTTTTGTGCTGTACTTATGTGCTAAACATACTACTGTTTATAACAATTTGTGAGAAGACTTCATTATGAAATTATTAGTATTTGGTTAATTATATAATGTTCAGTTTGCTACATTCCTAAGGATGAATATTTTCTTATTCTTCAGGATTCAATTTTGATGGGAGTATATTTCAGAAATTATACTATATATGGGGGAAAGATGGCTATTATACAAAAATCTGATTTACAAACCTTTGAGTTAAGAGATATACATTTATCATTGAATTTATTTTTCTATGATATATCAACATGCAAAATGAAGGTTTTGTCTTTTAAAGATGTGTTGCCTGGTGGGGTGCCTGTGTAGCTTATTCGGTTGAGCCTCCGACTTCAGCTCAGGTCATGATCTCACGGCATGTGGGTTCAAGCCCCGCGTCACTGTCTGTGCTGACAGCTCAAAGCCTAGAGCCTGCTTCAAATTCTGTCTTTCCCTCTCTCTGTGCCCCTCCCCTGCTCATACTCTGTGTCTCTCTCTCAAAAATAAACATTAAAAAAAATTTTAAGATGTGTTGCCTGGTGAGAATTTCATAGGTCTTGGAATAATGCAATCTTGCCCTTGCCTGAAAGTATCTCTGTAGTTAGATCAGAATGAAATAGAAAAAAAATAGATTTCTTTCATGAACAATACATGTTTCATCAAAAGAACAAAGACAAAGAGCTCTAAATGCTGGTTTTTCTGCTTCTCTGAGATGTTTAAGATCGTCAGAGGATGACAGGTTCTGATATTCTCATTCTGAATTTTAACCTTCTGACATATTCTTACACCATACCATACTCCAGACATTCAAGGAATATAGGTTAGAGAAGTGACACTTATTGATTGTCCTCTATATGGAAGAGAGCTAAACTTTTATGTATATTACCTTGTATGATCCTCACAAGATCTGTTATAAGTTTATAGAAAAACATTATGGCATACCTCTCCACCAAAACTTAAAGAGAAGGAAAATAAGATTGTCCGCTTCATTATTACATCAACACATAATGAGATCTGCAATAACATTTTAAAGAAATGATATGGGTTCTGTGCCAGCAAGACTTGATTTTGGCAAGAATGAAAGTGTCTGCATATTCTCCACAAAGAAAGAGGGATGGTCATTCACGTGAGAAGAAAGAGTCACAGGGGTTAATTTGGCAACGATTCTCCAGATATACACTAGAAGGGAAGGATCCTTACAAAACAAGCACAGCTATCCTCATCCCAATGGCAAGGCCTTCCTTGCAAGGAAGATGGATAGCAAGATTCTAGCCAAAGAAATCCAAATGCTCCAGTCTCAAAGGAATGTCTCAGGATGTCTTATCCTGTTGCTGTTCAGCAAGTAATTAACCTACCTGCCTTTGTTCAGAGTTAGCGTTCTACAAACAACCTTCAGTTAGGACTTGACTTTCCAGACTTGTCTGCTGGAGGGTGGAAAACAGGCTGCTTGTGGAATCCTTGAAGATTCCCATCTCTGGGGCAGAATTTTACTTTTTAATTACAGATCAGTATGCTGGCATTCTGATTGTGGACCGGTTTGCCAAGCTAGTCTACAGAGAGAAAATGGACTGAACAGAAAGACATGCCTTCCAGTGCATGGGAGGGTTAGATTGCACATGGGAAATTGACAACTCATCATTGTGACTCTATACATCAATCTCATATCCTGGTTCATGTGAATGCATTTCTAAAAGGGATGTGGTCACTACGAATTGCATTCTGAGACAACAACCTGCAAGCTAAGCCTTAGACTTTGGTATTTTCACTGAGAGTTTCCTGTGACTGCCATAACAGATTACCACAAACTTGGTGGCTTAAAACAACTATTTATTCTCCCACGGTTCCAGAGGTCAAAAGTCTGGAATCGGTTTCACTGTGACACAGTCAAGATGTCATCAGAGTCATGCTCCCTCGGGGGCTCTAGGGAGGAATCTGTTTTTTTCACTTTTTCCACCTTCCAGAGCTCCATTCTTTGCATGTTTTGACTCTTGGCCCCTTTCTCCATCTTCAAAGCCAGTGGGGCAGCTTCCTGATTCAGTGGTCACATTGCCTTATTTTTTTGTGTTAAATTTCCCTCTGCCTCCCTCTTATAAGAACACTTATGATGTCATTTATGTCCCTCCCAGAAAATCTCCTTACCTCAAGATATTTAATTGAATAACATCTCTTTTTACATATAAGATAATATTTACAAATTCCAGGTATTCCCAAAACCTGGATGTCTTTGGGGGCCATTATTCAGTCTACCACATCATCTTTCAATGACTTTTCAAGAATACACTTTTGTGTGTTTGTTGGATGGATACTTAACCATTTCCTTAGAAATTCTACAACCATTATGTACCAATCAGGGTTCCATCAAAAAATAGAATTCACCCTAGATGCTTCACATGAATATACAGAGGACAAGATTAAGGGAATAAACAAGGCATGTGAGGTACTCAGAGATTAGCAACAGTGGGAAGCCTTAACTTGACTTCCTCAGGTTGTTAGGCACAAAGAGAAATTATTACTGATGTAGGGTGAGAATAGGAACCATGAGAAGAATCCACCTGGCAAGAGCTGTAGTCATGACAGGACATAGCCACTTCTAGAACTTGGTGTCAAAGTAGTGAGGGAGTGAGGACTAAATATCTGGACTTCTCTGCCCTGCCTCTGGTACCTCCCATTGGCCAATCCCAACCTGCTGTCAGGCAGCAGGGGGCTTCAGGGAAAGCAGTCACAGGAATCAGTCTCTGAGGCAAAGGAAAGGAAAGAAAAAGTTGGAACCTGGATACAGACTTGGAAGGTGGGGAAGGACACATATTATCCCTATATTACCTGTAAAAAAATGAGTTTCAGAAAAATGAGGAATTCAACCAAAGTAACATAATATGTAGTTGACCTAAAATTTGATACTCCACCTGCTGAGACTCGAAAATTGTTTTGCTCTCACATTTCTCAAATTTCTCTCACAGCTTGCTATTTTATAGCATTCAGAGTTTAAGTTTGCCTCATTTTGTATATCTGCCTATGAATTGCTTAACAACAGTCAAGCGGTGAGGAAGTCATTTCTGATTTTCATAACCATTCAATATACAAAATTATATTATCTTCTCATTTATAATCTCAAATTGGTTTGAGTGTCCCTCCCACTGTGTCTCTCCCCCAGCATTGCTTCTCTGGCTGGAAGAAAAATAAAATGTCCTTGATTGGGCTCAATTATTCATCCTCACAGCAAACTTGGAATCAAGAATAATTAAATTCAATATTTACCACCCCTGATTCTATGCTCGAAATAGTTTTAGGTTTCTTCTGGGATGGGTCTCAGTTTCTAAGAATGTTCTTGCACACTCACCCGTATGAGAATATTGATTTATAGGTAAAGTTTACAAACAGATCCATTATCCATTAAGTCCCTGCCTGATTTCCAGACTTTACATTTCTCCAGAAAAGTCACTTTAACCTGGAGCTTTTTACAGGCAGAGTTGATGAAATGGGCATGATCTCCTTCAGAGCACTGCCCTCTTCTTGTTTCAACTGAACTCACTTCTGATCCGCTCACTGGAGCACCCTCCCGCCCATCTTTCCAGGGATATCCTTGGCTCAGGACTGCTGCCTTATACATCCCTACTCATCACCGTTCCAGAAAGTCTGTGTTGAGCGGCACTGTATCTAATTTCCACTTCGGAAATTAGAGCCTGGCTCCAAATCCCATGCACCGTTAACCAAACACCTTCCCCTTCGCCCTTCTCTCGACACTGCCTTGCAGCCGGAAACTCCCAGAAGAGAAGCGGAGAGGAGCAATCAATAGCGTCTCTAAACAGAAGATGCCATTGGCAAGGAGGTAGCACTCAGCCACCACAGTGAACCGCAGGCCTCTGATTAAGACACCCGCGCGAGCCTGATTGATCTGCCTGTCCGCACTGCATGTAAACCAGCCACCTACCCTCCCTCTCTGTGCTGCTTCACCCCTCACAGAACCAAGAGCCCTTGAAAAGGAAAGTGGTGCTCCAGTCTATGAGAGCTTAAAAGGAATTCTGACAGCTGATTGTTCTCCTTGAATTCGGATTCTGTAATCAATTAGGAGAGGTTTTCTAAAAATGGCAACTGGAAATGAAAAATCCCCATTAGGCCACACTAACCAAGCTCCTTGTAGCCTTCCTCATTACAGAGAGTCAGCTCCCTAAGGTCTGTTTGTGCAACTTGATGCGGTCCAGCTTTAGGCCGTGCTGGTGTTTTCCAGACACCAGGGACCTATAGGTCACAGTCAGATGAGGCTCACAGCATTTTACATACAGCCAAATTCTGTAATGTGAAACTGGACTGTAGCTCTGGTGAATTTACTTAGGACTTCCCCAACACGGGAAATGTTCAAGGTAATTTCATTTTCGGAGGGTCCAGGTGTATTTTCAATACGTACATAGATATGTAATACCTAACACATACATAATGTGTACACACATAAATGGCAAAGCATGGTTTACAAAGTCATAAAAGCTTATAATATGTGAACAGGCTATATATTTTTATTTTATGTATGATATTATGTAGAGTACCTATGTTTATTATATATTTATAACCTATTTATATAGTATATATTATGCTGATTTGTATTATGACAGTACAATATTATGCTTACTGTATGTCAGATCATGGGATCAGCCACTGTGAGAGGGAAAGGTAATAACTGGCATTTACATCCTAACATGTCCAAACATTTTTATATATCATTAAATTTCCCTAAAGCCCTGCAGTGTGACTATCATTCGTCCCATTTTACAGAAGAAATTAAAACTTACAGACGTCAAGTAACTTGTCCTAGTTTGTGCCACTAGTGAATAGCAGAGCTGGGTTAGAACCATATGATTTATTCATTGACAGGAAGACAAAGAAGAATGGCCATGGTTCCTGCTATCCAATAATTTATAATAATACTGTGGAAATAATTATCTATAGGTAAGAGGTCAGGTGATATAATACAGGAGCACATAGAAAATGTCCTGGACGGTAAAAATGACTAATTCCAAAAAGAATAGTATAAACAATAAGTACTTGGAGTTCAGCAGAGAGAGGGAGAGGGAGAGTGAGAGAGAGCGAGCTTTCTTTTTTTCAGTTGCTTGCAGCCATTCTGTCTGAAATCCTTTTCCCCATTTGCTTCCTTCCTAGGTGTTTATACACACCACAAACCTCTGGGCAATTGTTCTTCCCATCATCTTGTTATTTACTCAAGTTTATTATATACTTGGCCTCTGATGGTTCCTAAGAACTCAATACTTCCAACTTGCCACAGACCATATTTTCTTTCATTTCATTGAACTCTTTCCAACAGTCCTATCTTTCTGGAGCCGTGCCTGTTCACCAAGCAAAGGAGCACATCGGTTCAAATGAAGCTAGGAGTTGCCTGCAAGAAACCCCCTAAGTTCTACTTCTCCCTTCTGCACGTCATGAGTGGGGTATTTAATCACAAAAATGTTTCTCAAGGAGAGCAGAGCTAAGAGTAAACAAGCTTTGCCAATCAGTGATAGATAAAAGGCATGGTTGGAGGAAATAGCTTTAGAAAGAAGAGGAGACACTGAAACTTGACAATAGTCTGTAGAGAGTTTGGGAAGCCCTTCATTCATTTAAATCATGGCTATTTTTTAAAGGAGTACTTCAGTTAGCTGCTGGCTTCATCCTAGAAGAATATCTAGCTCCTACACTGGTTAGGATGGAAATCAATTCAGTAATACCTGTCTTACAAAAGAAAGGAAGAGGGGTGTTTGGGTGGCTCATTCAGTTAAACATCTGACTTCAGCTCAGATCTTATGATCTGATGGTTCCTGGGTTCGAGCCCCACATTGGTCTCTGTGCTGACAGCTCAGAGCCTGGAGCCTACTTCAGATTCTGTGTTTCCCTTTCTGTATGCCCCTCCCCCATTCATAGTCTGTCTCTCAAAAATGAATAAACATTAGAAAGAAAAAAAGAAAACAAAGAAAGAAGATAGACAATAAAATCTTCTTATAATAAAAAAGACGATCTTACTATATTTCTGTTATTAAAAATTTATTTACACCCTATCTTCTTTAAAAAAGGGTTTCAGCATTTTTTATTATAAAAATGTAAATCCACCAATGTAAGGATGTGTAGATATTATGACTGAACATTAAATCTAGCTCTGAGTTTCCTAGTAGCCAAAGAAAAGGGAAAAAAGTATACAGAGATTTACACTGTCATTATTTGATAATGAAGGAGCCAATATCTTCGTGAATGACTAACTTTTTGCTGCTTCTGTATTATAAGGCACTTACTAAGTGAAAAAATGCTCTTCATCTCTAATTTAATCATAATAATAGCACTAACTAGTACTTATTCTGTGCCAAGCACTGTTTTAAGTGAATATTAAACCAATTTAATATTCATAATAACTTTGGATATAGGTACAATTGTTATCCTTATTTTACAGATGAGTAAATCAAAGTACAGAGGGTTAAGTGATTTGTCCAAGGCCACATCACTAGTAAGTAGTATTACTTGAACTCCTCAAACCTAAGCCTGGTTCCAGGACTCAAACTCTTAACCATGAGACTATATTGGAGCTCATTTTAATCTTCTATAGTGGAGTACTAGAAGGAAGAGGATGGAGTTATCAAATGAGGATCACTGAGACAAGAATTTTCAGACTTTGGGTTCAAATCTAGTACTAATCAGTTCCAAAGCTTACACCTGTTCCACTGAACTCCACTGTGGTCCCCAGAAGGGTGGTAACTCATGTGTCTTTATGCATAGGGTAGTCAATAATTTAGATTATGTGCTCTACAGGTGCTCTTGTATTGACTCTTGATAAACATTAAAGTTATGGCATGAAAACTTCACTAAATAAAGACATATTTTCTAATGATCTAATTTGATTCCAAGAATTTCCTTAGTCCTGAAGAAATAATTGAAAAGAAAATCCCTTATAAGCTTTTGAGACATTTTTTTCTTACTCTTTTGGTAGAAACTGGTTATTAGCTGGGAAAGGAAGACTCACATACTGTGGCTGAGGAGACAGATAAAATATTCACATTCTCTCATAAAGAATCGAGGATTTTGATCTGAAGTTCTAAGAGGATGTCAGAATGCACAGCTGAGCTACAAAGTGACCTACAAGGAAATCAGATTAATTAGAACAAGTAGGTACTTTGGACAAAGATATTTTCTACTCACCAAAAATCTATGTACTATCCATAGGTTTCCAAGTTTCTCTCAGTTAAGTGAGGCCATATGATAAGTTCTGGCCACTGGCACATGAGCGGGAGTGATATGTATCACTTCCAGGCCAGAGCATAGAAGAGCCGATGGTGTGTTTTTTCTTTTGCTTTGGCAATGCTGGTGGCTCATGTTCAGATGATGAAAATACAAGCTGTCTGAGAATCCCATTATCCTGAGTCTTTAGCAGCTATGTGGAAAACAGTTCCCTACCAAACCATGTTGGACATGTAGAATGAGACAGAAAATAACCTTTGTTGTTGTTGTTAGATCCTCGATATTTCAAAGTTAATTTGTTTTTGCAGCAAAGCCTACTGTATCCTGACTTAATATAGCACTTCAACACTCCACAGGGAGGGACTGAATCCTGGAATTTCCTAAAAACATACATTTTATTATAAAGACATATTTAACTTTCTATCAATATCACTTCATTTCTACATTTGATATTCCATTCTTAAAATAGAGCATTGTTTTCAAAATGAATAAATGTACCTGATTTTCAAACCTTGGGCTTTTATTTGCCACACTTTGCTTTTTGTCCTCTAGTCATGGTTATTTTATGTATTGACTGCCTGTATTTATGATAAATCTTTCTTTAAAAATCAAGTTACTAGGCTTTTTTTTTCCCCCTACCAAATCTAGTCATTTGTTGTTCTGCCATTTTAAAAGTGTCAAAAACCTCAGTTCCAATCTACAGCTTGTCATAACATTAACCAACTCTGAAGGCATGCCTTTGGAGTAGGTATAGTTAAAATATTAAATAATAGCCTGTGTAATTATACCCTTGGGAACCATCCCATATCTCAACCACCAGGTGGCAATTTCATCACATTATATGTCCCATTAGGTAAGCAATGGCCTAAATGGTGTGAAAGATTTTTTTTTTCCT
This sequence comes from Prionailurus viverrinus, assembly GCF_022837055.1. Classification (NCBI taxonomy): domain Eukaryota; kingdom Metazoa; phylum Chordata; class Mammalia; order Carnivora; family Felidae; genus Prionailurus; species Prionailurus viverrinus. Next base: position 122,068,749 of record NC_062566.1, on the reverse strand, counting down.
CTGCAAGTTTGTGCTTTAAGGAAAGGCTGAGAGACACTAGGAACAGAGCTCAGAATCATGGGTAAAGACAGATGGAAGCCACCCTTCTCTGGAAAGTGAGAAGTCATTGTTTTCTCTGTGTCTGTGGTTGTACTAATCACTGTAGGTGGGTTCATACCCAAGAGGAATGATGTGAAGAATAATTTTAGGGCACCACAGACATTCTCTGTCATTCTACTATTAGAAGTAAAGTTAGATTAGAAGTAGAAGTAGATTCTACTAGAAAATTATTTCTTGGGAAACCATAGACCTTAGACTAACCCCTTTCCCTTAACTAAGACTTTGAGTTTGGGATTCAACATTTTCATTGTTTTTCTACTCTTAACAAATATCCACTCAGTGGCCCAGAACTTTAGTGTCCCAGAGTCATGTGGAAAGTGGCGTCCCAACCCCAGGGTTTCTATTCAGTATGCATGGAGTAGAGCCTGGTAATTTATATTCCTACTGAGTCCCCAGGTAATGTTGATGCTATTTATTCAATGAACACGTTTTGAGAACCATTGCTTAACTATGTGCCAAGCTCTGGGATGAATCCTGAAGATACAATAGTGAAGACAACATAGTTGCTGCCTGACAGAACCCCTTGCTAATTGCAAAACACTGACAATATTTCCACCTTTTGAATTTCACTTTTCCTGTCTGAAGTGAGGATAGCATCATCTGTCTCACAGGTTTTCTATAAGATTAGATAAAATATAATATATGCAAAGATTTGGCCCAGTACCTTAAAAATAGAAAGCACTCAATATATGATAGCTCACAATATCTGAGCACCCTTAGAAGGAGGAGAGACAGATAAACAGGCAAGTATAATCCAGTGAGAGAAGGGCTAGTGTCTCATCCAGCTCCAGCTTTTAGCTGAAATAATCACACATCAGGAAGCTCTTTCTAACAACCCCTCATCCCCTTCCTACCCAGGGCAGATAAAGAAAAGGGATTAACATCTGTTAAATATTAGTAGCTGTATTATTCAGTATTATTTCAGAAATGAGTGATAAAAACTCAACTTACACAAGCATAAGAAAAAATCAAAAAACATTGGCTCATGGAACTGAGAAGTCTGGAGGCAGAAATGATTTAGGGCTCTACTGAATCCAGATGTTCCTTTGATATCTCTCTTTATACCCCCCCCCAACTCCTGTTTCCCTCTTTTTTTTCCCATTGCCACATAATTTCACCCTGTTTTCTTCTGTGTGGTCTTGATTTTTATACAAGCTCTCTTTATAAAATATGAGCTTGATGATCATGGATGAACCCTACTTGGAGCAAGTGCCCATTTGTAATGAGTTGAGTTGTGACCCCCAAAAGATATGTCTACCCAGAATTTGTGAGTGTGACCTTATTTTAAAAGGATCTTTGCAGATGTAATTAAGTTAATGATCTCTACATAAGGTCATCTTGGATTAACTGGGTGGATCCTAACTCCAATGACAAGTGCCCTTAATGAGATGCAGAAAGGAAGAAGACACACAGAAGAAGTTGGTGTGAAGATGGAGACAGAAAGTAGTGTGTTATGTCTGCAAACCAAGGAACATCAGGATTGCCAGCCACCACCAGAAGGTAGGAGAAAAGCATAAAAAAGATTTTCCTTTAGAGCCTCTAAAGGAACTAACCCTACTGACATCTTGATTTTGGCCTTCAGATCTGTGAGAGAATATGTTTCAGCTGTTTAAGAATTAATTTCTGTAACAATTAATTTCTTTTTCTGTTCTTAAGTGATGATTTTTAATAGTAGTCCAAGAAAACTAATACACCATCATTTGGACCAATTCCTAAAATTTATGGTCAGTCAGGTCTCAGTCTCTTGCTCAAACCATCAAGCACAGGGCATAGAAAAAATTGTTTTTGGCAGTCTCATCAGAACCATACACAATGGGGTGGGGCATTTCCCCAAGAGACATGATGGTGATGATGATGATGGTGCTAACTCTCAGTGAATGCTTACTATATTTCAGACACTGATAAATATATATGCATTCCTGCATTTAATTTATAGAACAACTTGGAAAGTAGGTATTTTCAGCCCCATTTTGTAGATGAATAAACTAAGAATCAGAAGTTAAATAACAACATATACTAAATTAATAATGCAAATAAAATTTGATATCTGTTTTCTCTGGTTTTGAAACCCATGTTTGATAACCATGCTAAACGTCTCCTGCCATTTTCATCCCTCAATTTATTCATATAACAAATATGCATTTCTAGGATTGGAACCTAGGTGTGTCTGACCTCATTGTCTTCTTTAGTCTTCATTCTTCAACTTGGCAGCCCCCGTGGGCCTCCAAACTTGATAGGAAGCAGTGTTCAGAACACTAAATCCTCTTTTAAAACAATTACTAGAACTCAATTTAGTAATATCTCCCTTAGTGATATTGTAAGGTGCCCAGGAAGGATGTTAAGATCACAGCCTCCTCTCAAGCACTTTTATTTTGATGAAGTCCTGAGTAATTTGCCCAGGGCCCTTCTAGGCTCTTCTAGGAAGAGCCTTGGATTCCAAAGTACATGATCTTTTTACAACACCATTCCACTATGTGTGAAAAAAAGTAAAGGACACTACTTTAATTCTTCAATAGAGGGAGTTGGGCATGCATAGCCTGATTGCCTAGCAAAACAACATACCATATGGGCAAGCAGCATAGCCTCATAATTTAAAGTAAGGCCATGGAATCAGACTGCCTAAATACAGCTGACTTCACTTCTTATTAGCCTTATGATGTTTAGTTTCTCCATTTCCAAAATGGGGAGAATAATAGTAGTAATAGGAAAGCTGTTATGAGAATTAAAGCATTAGCATATTTAAAGTATTTAGAACTGGGCCTGGCACACAGTAGCTGCTATAGATGTTTATAAAATAAAATTGATTAAATAAACTTAAAGCATATTGATTTCAAAAATAGAGATTGTTCATCCTATCACAATGAAAACAGTACTGCTAACTTAAAAATGGCTGGAGAATTATGCCAAGGTGAAAATTTAACACTTAAGATGGATTGGGTTGAATAGGTTCATTTATGATCTTTTCTTTCTTGTGAAAGTTATCAAAGCATGTGGCCTGACCTTTTGGTACTTATGCAAGATATTTTCCATTTGCCTATCAGATAACATTCTTCACTCTAATAGGGATCTGATTGAGTTAACAGGCTCCGTTGCCCTCTGGCTTCTGATTTGGTTGAACCATCTTCAGGAGATTATAAAAGTAGGAAACAGTATGATTGAGAATTTTTCTCTCCTAGCTTGCATTTTCTCTTGGTTTGGCCCACTTTGTAAATAGCTATTTATGAATCCGGAAGCATTTACCCAGTTTGAATGAACCATCTATTTTCTTCCAGGACTCTACGACAGCCCTATGGCAAAAACGTCCTCTCATCACTCACTCCTCATAATTAAGTCCTACAATGCTAAGATTGCTCCCATAGAGGAGTTATTTAAATTCCAAGTCCCCCAGCTTAAATGAAGCCATCCCAAAGTCAAAATGGATTTTCTTATCCTTATCACTTAGAAAACAAATTGATAGAAAAGGTATTCCCATTGCACAACCAAGGTGGGGTGCCCACATTTTGCATATTATGGCCAGAAACCTCAGAACATTTGAAGTGGGCTTCGCCAATCATGCTCCCCTTGATCCTACTCACTTCTAAAGGGTAACTAATGCACATAAACAATAATAGAATGAAAAGCCAAATATCACGTTCCCCACTTCTAAGTACACATTTTTGAGCCAGTGGAAGAAAAACATAATTCCAAAGGGCAAAGGAAGCTTATGATAATACCTTTATGAGATGTAATACTGGCCATTAGTAAACTGAGAACCTGTGTGAACCATATGATCAATCTTATTAACTCTCTTCCTTTTGAAAAAAGAAAGAACTCAATTCATGAATATTATAAGTGTAGGGAAGGATAACACAATAGGGACACCAATATATTATGCTATGGAATAATCATGAACTCACTGAACTCTAACATGAGGAGGAGGGTACTGAACATCATCTACTCCAGAATCTGATACCCCTTCTTTATGTTCAGAACACCAGTATTTGCCAAGGTATTAACTCATTATTTTTGGAATAGAGTTGCACAAACAAGTCAGAGAAACACTAAATTAAGCAGAGCTAAGTACACGTTCTTATGAAGAGAATTCTCAGACTTTTTACTATGTTGACATACATTATAAATTTCCAAGAGGAAGCTATACTATATATGCACTCCCTCCTAACTTTATCTGGCACAGTTCTAGTCCAATTTGCTCACTTCACAGATGAGAAAACTAAAACACAGAGAGGTTAAGTTAGCCAGGATAACACTCAAATGGCAACAGAGCCTGAAACCTTCTGGCCTTGATCTTAGTGACTTCAGCCATTTTTATGCTTCTTTGGGGTTTTATATCTACACATCTACATATATATATGTGTATGCATACATATAATTATATGTACATTCATGCATAAACACACACATATGTGTATTTGAAAAGCAGAAGAGAAATTACTCTGTCAAACTCCATTCTCCAACTTAAAGAAAATAGAGTTTTAAGATTTACCTAACAATAACTAAGGCTTTCCATTCTTCTAACAAATACACATATGGAATAGGAAAACTGTCATCTTTGTATTGCAGACTGAGATTTGGAAAACACATGTGATTTCCCCATGGTCATTTATTGGTAAATGGCAAAATGAGAATTTAGATAGAAAGGTCAGAGGCTGCTTTTTGTGGGGCTTAAAACCAGAATAAATCCATGAATATATGGCTTATTTCCCAAGGCAGTGGCATGCAGGGACTCCTGTTCCTGGCACCTTTTAGTTAACCAGAGTTGGAAAGGCCAGTGTGCAAGGGTCTCTGCCAGTATAACAAACTTGAAATTTAAGAGAAAATGAAAGAATATAAGGAGAAAAATCTCAAGTGGGCCCTTCAAAAACAACCTCTAAAGGGAACTGGGACAAAGAGAGGGCAAAGGTGATTGCTTGGCACAAAGTATTGATGATGATAGCTAACACTTATTGAATGCTTATTATTTTCCAGGTACTGTTATAAGTGCTTTATGATTGTTACCTCATTAAATTTCATTTGTTACCTCATTAAATTATTTCTCATTTGTTACCTCATTTCATTGTTACCTCATTAAATTAAACCATGACATGAGGTACATACTATTATTCTTCCCATTTTGCATACAGGAAGCTGAGGTTCCATGAAATTAATTAACTTGTTTAATTAACACTTAGAAAAAAAAGTTCATTTGATCTGTATTCTCAGACACAATTCAGAGACAATTCATGCTGCCAAGACAATTGACAGTTCTAAGAGTCGTTTCTAAAAGACCTGCTGGGCTGGAAATAATTGAAGCCAGGCCCTGCACCCTCATCCTTTTTCTTAGCTGCACTACATTTAGCTAGCTGGAGAACAATTATCTTAGTCCCTGTCTTTTCTGTGCTCTAAAATGTCACACTAAAGAGTATCCATCCATCGGTTAGCCTTATGGTATTTAATTAGTAACTCGGTTTTATTCGTGTGAAAGTCCTGAAAGAGCCCACTAACCTGGAGACAAGTGTATGTTGAATTTGAAAGATGGTTGGGGATTTGTGAACTAGTGATCCAGGGATTAACCTAGGTGATAGTTCATGCCCAACCTCTCTTTCCCATCTAAACTTAGAAGGTACATGATGACCTTCTGACTGCTAGAAAAGAAATTGAGAGTGCCTAGTTCAACAAGTCTCTAGCTATAATAAAATTTGTGATTACTACTAAAATGTGTGTCTAAAATGAGAGTCAACATGATGTATGAGAAGGAACATATACCAAGAAGACACAAGAACATGGGATCAAATCTGGATATGGCTACAAGTAGCATTTAATTTCCAATTCCTTTCACCCCATTCTACTCTCCATTCTTCCCTGACCGGCTCTGTGCCCTGGGAGGCTGCATCTGGCAGCTCCCTTGGCTACTGACATCCAGTTGGGTTCAACCAGTGGGAGGCACCTGCAGGAGATAAGAAGGCAGGAAGCAAGGGTTAAATGTCTTTTCCCTTCCTTCACTGTACAGCTATGGCAGTAGCTGCAAGCCTCCACTACTTAGTTCCCAGCAAACTATTTCTCCTCTGTATTTCCAGTTCTCACTGGGTTTTGGAAATAGTATTTTCTTCTTTGGTCTCTCCAGACCTGAAGCGTTTTAATGGCTTCCTTAAGTTGCTTGTTTTCTCTGAGTACCCAGTCATCTCTTTTTTATTCCCTTTACCCTACCCCCACCTCCACATGGAGATTGTCATTAAATTCTCTTCATCTGAACCATCTTGGAAGAACTGTTTCCTGTCAGTACCCTAAACTGACACAGCTACTCATTTATCAACCATATAACCTCAATCCTTTACCTTTCTTTAGTCTCCATTTGATCAATTGCAAAAAGGAGGTAATATCTATTTTGCAGTATTCTTCTAGATAATATATATGTTCTTTGAGATCATATATGTTAAGTGCTTGGCTTATGTTAGGGATTTGATATAGAGCAACAGAAGTTCTAAAAATGCAAACTCTAACATGTTATTACATGGCCTACACTGTACATTATATTTAAATTCTCATTGGCTTGCAATGTTCATGTTTATACAGATTCTTTATTTCAAACTTCTACTTATTTTCCAGGACCTTGGTCGTGGTTTGGTCATTCTGCATTAGATCAGTAGAGATAAAGAAAAAAGGGAATATGTGACATGAAATTTAACTTGACAAAAATTTTCTAAGCACATACCCCGTGTTGTTTATTGTTTTCAGCCCAAGGGACACAATGATAGAAATGAAGTGGGGCTCTATACCCAGAATACCCAAAGCTGGGAGGAAACTACAATTTTTAGTTTAGACTTTTTCTTTTAATGAAAAATTTAAATTTACACAAAATGAGATATACTGATATGAAGTGTATATTTGCTGTTTTAACAAATGCATATATCTATGTCACCCAAAGCTCTATCATGATAGCAAAAGTTTCTCTTGTCCATTCCAAGCAGTCCCTGCCTGCTGCCCCCACTGTTCTAATTTCTTTCACCATAGATTAATTTCACTTATCCCCTTGCATGTAAAATGCCATTATTCTCTAGTTGCTGCAAAATTTCCTATTTATCCTAGGCTTTCAGCAGTTTGATTATGCTATGTTTTTGTTTTTGCTCTTTTGTTATTGCCCACAGGTCCCCAAAGCTCTGTTCATTTTTTTCAATCTTATTTTCTCTGTCTTTAGATTAGTCTCCTATTGAGTTAACTTTAAGTTTATTGATGACTTTCCCTATCATCTCTATTCTGCCAATAGACCTATCTAGGGAATTTTAATTCTGGTATTTTGTTTTTCAGTTCTAAAATTTTCATTTACTTCTATTTCTCTGCTGAGACTTCCCATGTTTCCATTTATTATTAGCTTATTTTCCTCAACTTCACTGATAGAATTATAATAACTGCTTTAAAATCTTTGCTCATTCCCACATCGAAATCATCTCATGGTTGATCTCAGCTGACTTCCTTTTAAGAATGGTTCTTGGGGTGCCTGGGTGGCTCAGTAGGTTGAGCATCTGACTTCTGCTCAGGTCATGATCTCATAGTTTGTGAGTTCAAGCCCCATGTCAGGTTCTGTGCTTACAGCTTGAAGCCTGGAGCCTGCTTTGGATTCTGTGTCTCCCTGTCTCTCTCTCTGATCCTCCCCTGTTCACACTCTCTCTCTCAAAAATAAATAAACATTAAAAAAGTATGATTATCCATATATCAAATAATTTTGTATTATATCGCAGACAGTGCAGATACTATGTCATAGAGATTCTAGATCCTATCATGTTCATCAAAAAAGTACTGACATCTTAGTTTTTGTAGGCAATTAACTTTATCGCACCCAATGTGCAAACTCTCTTTTGGGTAGCAGCTCAATTTCAATTCAGTCTTTTATCACTAGCTGTGAAAATTTGAGTCTTCTCTGCCCTTGCATGGATCAGGAGGTCAGCCAGAGACTTCAGTTGTATTTTTATACAGAATTTGAGGCTCCCTCTCTTTGGTTTTCTCCCTCACAACAGCCCCCTTCTCTTTTTCATGGCTAAGGGCCTCCACATATGTACTCTGCTCTTCAGGACAGCTTCAGATTTTCTGAATTTTGAGCACCCTATGTAGTGCTGACATTGGCCTATCCTCAAGATAAAAGCTATTAAGACAGGAAACTCATGTGACTCTACACCCTTCTAACAAGTTTTAAGTTCTTCCACAACAATATGACTGTTTTTTCCACTGTTTTCTTGTATCTTATCTGAAGTTTAAGGAAGGTTTGCAGGACAGAAATCCTAGCAATGCAATGTAAACCTGAAATTCGCATAAACAATTGACATGTGTTTTGTTATGAAAAGAGAAAGTATAAGAAATAAATAGGAATACCTGGGAGATTAGAACATGTAACATAAGCTAGTGGGCCCAACCGGCCCTTCTTTAAGAAGCATCATGTAAGCTAGAATTGCAGAAATGTATAGGAATTAGCTAAGGCAAGGAAAGCTTGCCAACAGAAAGAGCATTTCAGATTTAAAAAAAAAATAATAATAATCCTCTGTGCAACTCTTACTGGTGTGGGAGATAGCACTAAATTTTTGTAACAGAAGATTCATTGCTTATTGGAATATAAAATTTGAGGTTTGGAGTATAAATTCAGTTTTCTTGGGTTTAAGAGACTTATATCTATAAAGTTTTTAAATCTCTTCTTATCTAGAAAAAATGACAATACAACAGTAGCTTATTTTCAAAAAAATGATAATGAAAATACATAGTCTCATAAGCAAAATAAGCTGACACTTTTGTGTGTTATTAAAAATAGACTTTTTAAATCATTTGCAGCATAAACACTTTAAAAAACAAAAAGTTATAAAAATTCAAGGTCTTACCATCAACTTAGTTATATTTTTATAACTCAGGTAAGGTAAATATAGACATCGAAGGCAATATTACTAAAGCTGTTGATACCATAGAAGTTACTCAGTGTTAGGGAAAGAAAATAGACCTGTCATTTTCTGACTAGACATTCAAAAATGACAGTGTCTCAGCTGTGGTGTCATATCAACAGCAATGGTACAAAGTCATAAGTGAATACTTATTACCTGCTGATTTATTTTTGGCTTGATGCTTCCAGGTTCCCTTTGCTCTGTGTACCTTAGTAATAACAAAATCTTTACATTTAGAACCTAATTCTAGCTGCATCAGGTTTAACAAAGTATGGGATATATCAATGTTTCCTTTCTCCTTTAGATGTTGAGTGTCCAAGGAGCTCATCATTTGAAAAAAGTTTTTATAACAGATACCAAATAATTTACTAACAATTGTCTATAAGAACACTAACAGGCATCAATATTTGAACTCTCAAAAAAGAGTAGGACGCTTGACGATGGCTCAAATGAGAGTGAGTGGCATGATCTATTGTTGTGTTGCTTAGTTCATTCTAGAGAAAGAATGACCTCCAACAAAACAGTTCTTTATTACTGGAAAAAAAAAACTATACTGAACAATGTCATACTAAGTCATAGAAGCCAATATCTTCTAGAATTGAAAAGTAATAAAGTATTTACACATTTTGCACATAATCAACTGGAAGAAAATATCAGTGTCTTCTGGCACACTAATACTCTTTTTCTGTTTGCTACTATAAATGCATCATGTATATGTTTGGGGTATAGGTCCAGTCTGACCCTAAGCATTGCTTACTAATGACATTAACAAATATCTGGAGGTACGGTTGGGGGGAAGGGTATGTGTGCATTTTTGCAAGAGGAATGGATGGGCTGTCCAGGAAAGCACTCATTTTAAGAAAAGACAAAGTCTGGAGCCAAGAGGAAAAGCAAAATGGAAGACAGAGTGTTGTCTTTCACCCAAATTTGTCTTATAGTGCAGCCAGCCCTCGAGGACTTTTCCTTCCAGCCCTATGAGAGAAGGTTGAGAGCAATATAACCTAAAATATCTATTTCTATTTGCAAAATGCAGGATGAGACAGACTACATGCTTCCAGCACACTGGGACTCCAGAATGGAGTGCAGCCTGAGAGGAGGAGGGTTCTGTCACATCAATACACCAGACACTCCACAAAGCTACCATGGTGCCTTCTGACCCAGCACCAGCAACCACCAGCTGAGGAAACAGCTGAATTAAGGAAGGGCCTCCCACAGCCCAGCAAGGATTGCAGACCCAGCCCAGGAAATGAGATGAAGACCATAATGTCATCACAGGAAAGACTTCCTTATGAGCACACAAGTGATATGCCCTGGTGACTTCCAGAAATAATAGAAATTTCTCAGAGCTGTGAGACCTCACTGATATGGATATTGAGGATAAGTAGTCTTTATGAGCAATGACTATGCATCAGACACTATATATACTGCTTTTCTTGTATTCACTCACCCTACACCAACCCCATAACATAAGTCCCATGAGTACCACTGTGCCACGTGGGAATATACTTAGACTCAGCAACTATAACCCACTTCTACCTTCAGTCTTTTTTATGGCCTTAGGAAACAGATGTGATAAACTTTTAACCAAAGAAGTATTTCAAAATCTGCATCTTCAACACACTGGAGTATTTCATGAGTATGTTAACTTGGCATTTTTCTAACACAGAATTATGTGAAAAATCGATAAACAAACTCAACTGTCTAGCAGTGGAGGGGTTTTGTTTCTTCACAGATGTCTCCCATGTCCTGCCCAGCCCCAGGTCATTGTACTCAACTGCCTCAGTTTCTTTGCCTATCACACTACCCTTATTGATGCTAAAATTCTACCTAATACAGCAATCTATTTGGCTGAGGTATGGACCTTTTCTTAGAGTTGTAAAAAATAAAGTTATATAGAGAGTAAAAATAAGCCTCACCTCTCCACATGGGAAAGTTTCTTCCTGACTCTCAGCTCTCCCTCAGCTCGAGTGCGATGATCATTCTAAATCCCAAGAGCATCTCTACACCTCTTGGGGAGTGTGAAAAGTGCAGCATCCTTGGAAGCCAGCTTTGAACAAGGCACCTGGCCTTCTAGGACCTCAGGAGGCACCTCAGAGAAACCCTGCAGCGCTGTCTGCTCGCATCTCAGACACCTGTCTACATGGAGTCTACAGACTCTCTTTGGGAAGAGGAATTATAAGAGAACTATTGACTGTGTTCAAGCAGTATCGTGGCTGGATTTGTGTTTTAGGATAATCTCCCTGACTCCTGTGTGGGCTGGATTCAGAAGGCTACTTCAACAAACAAATCAAAGCACACCTGTTGGAGGGTCCAAAACATCACCAGAAGCAGGGGAATAAAATAACCAGTCACAACAACAGAGAGCGAGTAACACTCACCAAAAAACACCTCCTGAAGGTCCAGGCCCTGGAAAGTATATGACCCCTCTTTAATACAGTAGTGCTTGCAGGTGCAGGGCATATAAGAAGCTTTTAAAACACATAAGGGATAGAAAACTAGCCAAATCAGAAAAAGGCAGAATTCTTCTCAAAAGAAATTCTGGAAAGAAATGACAGCTAAAGAATTGATCAAATAAGATATAAACAATATAACTGAACAAGAATTTAGAATAATAGTCATAAGATTAATTGCTGGACTTGAAAAAGTCATAGAAGACAGCAAAGAATCCATTGCTGCAGAGATCAAGGAAGTAAAAAATAGTCATGATGAATTTAAAAATGCTGTGAATGATGTGCAAAGTAAACTAAGGTGGTGACAGTGAGGATTGAAGAGGCAGAGGGGAGATTAAGTGAAACAGAAGATAAAATTAGGGAAAAAGATGAAGCTGAGAAAAAGAGAGATAAAAAAAATTCTGGACCACAAGGGAAGAATTAGAACTAACTGATTCAATGAAATGGAACAATATCCATATCATAAGAGTTCCAGAAGAAGAGAGAAAGGGGCTGAAATGTTGAACTTGTACTTGAACGTTGAATGTTGTACTTTGTACTTGAACAAATCATCCCCAGTCTGGGGGAGGAAACAGACACTGAAATCCAGGAGGCACAGACAACTCCTTTCAGACGTAACTAGAATCAATCTTCTGCACAGCATATCACAGTGACACTGGCAAAATACAAAGATAGAGAATCTGAAAGCAGCTATGGATAAACAGACCTTAACCTACAAGGATAGACACATAAGGGTAGTAGCAGACCTATCTACTGAAACTTGGCAGGCCAGAAAGGAGTAGCAGGAAATTTTCAATGTGCTGAATAGGAAAAATATGCAGCCAAGAATCCTTTATCCAGCAAGCCTGCCATTCAGAATAGAAGGAGAGATAAAGGTTTTCCCAAACAAACAAAAACTGAAGGAATTCATCACCACTAACCCAGCCCTACAAGAGATCCTAAGGGGGACTCTGTGAGTGGAATGTTCCAAAGACCACAAAGGACCAGTGACATCACTACAAGCATAAAACCTACAGATAACACAATGAATCTAAATCCATATCTTTCAATAACACTGAATGTAAATGGACTAAATGCTCCAATCAAAAGATGTAGGGTATCAGAATGGATAAAAAACAAGACCCATCTATTTGCTGTCTATAGGAGACCCATTTTAGACCTGAGAACAACTTCAGATTGAAAGTGAAGGGATGGAAAACCATCTGTCATGGTATTAGACATCAAAAGAAAGCTGGGGTAGCCATACCTATATCAGACAAACTAGATTTTAAACTAAAGGCTGTAACAAGAGATGAAGAAGTGCATTATATCATAATTATAGGATTTATCCATCAAGAAGAGCTAAGAATTATAAATGTCTATGCACTGAATTCAAAACACCCAAATATATAAAACAATTAATCACAAACATAAGCAGTCTTATTGGTAAGAATGTGGTAATTGCAGGGGATTTTAATACTCCGCTTTTAGCAATGGACAGATCATCTAGACAGAAAATCAATAAAGAAACAATGGCCCTGAATGATACACTGGACGAGATGGACTTGACAGATGTATTTAGAACTTTTCATCCTAAAGCAGCAGAATACACATTCTTCTTGAGTACACATGGAACATTCTCTTAGATCACATACTGGGTCACAAAACAGCCTTCAATAAATATAAAAGAATTGAGATTGTACCATGCACACCTTCAGCTCACAATGCTATGAAACGTGAAATCAACCACAGGAAAAATTTTGGATAACTTCCAAATTCATGGATATTAAAGAACATCCTACTAAAGAATGAATGGATCAACCAGGCAATTAAAGAAAAAATTTTAAAATATATGGAAACAAATGAAAATGAAAACACAACAATCCAAACCCTTTGGGATGCAGCAAAGGCAGTCCTAAGAGGAAAATACATTACATCCAGGGGTGCCTGGGTGGCTCAGTCGGTTAAGTATCCGACTTCGGCTCAGGACACAATCTCACAGCTCATGAGTTCGAGCCCCATGCCGAGCCCCACGTCGGGCCCTGTGCTGACAGTTCAGAGCCTGGAGGCTCCTTCCTATTCTGTGTCTCCATCTCTCTCTGCCATCTCCCCAGTTCACACTCTGTCTCTCTCTCAAAAATAAATAAACATTAAAAACTTAAAAAAAAAAACACACTACCATCCAGGCCTATCTCAAGAAATGAGAAAAATCCCAAATACAAAATCTAACAGCACGCCTAAAGGAACTAGAAGCAGAAAAACAAAGAAACCCCAAAACCAGAAGAGAAATATAAATATCAGAGCAGAAATGAACAATATAGAATCCAAAAAATACCCCAAAAAACAATAGAACAGATCAATGAAACTAAGAGTTGGTTTTTTGAAAAAAATAAAATTGATAAACCTCTAGCCAGACTTCTCAAAAAGAAAAGAGAGAGGACCCAAATAGATAAAACCATGAATGAAAATGGATTTATCACAACCAATCCCTCAGAAATACAAGTGATTGTCAGAGAATATTATGAAAAATTATATGCCAACAAACTGGACAACCTGGAAGACATGGAAAAATTCCTAAGCACCTACACACTTCCAAAACTCAAACAGGAAGAAATAGAAAATTTGAACAGACCCATAACTAGTGAAGAAATTGAATCACTTATCAAAAATCTTCCAACAAATGAGAGTCCTGGGCCAGATTGCTTCCCAGGGGAATTCTACCAGACATTTAAACCAGAGTAAATGCCTATCCTTCTCAAGCTGTTGCAAAAAATAGAAATGGAAGGAAAACTTCCAGACTCATTCTATGAAGCCAGAATTCCATTGATTCCCAAACCAGACAGAGACCCCACAAAAAAGGAGAATTACAGGCCAATATCCCTGATGAACATGGATTCAAAATTCTCAACAAGATACTAGCAAATCAAATTCAACAGCATATAAAAGGAATTATTCATCATTACTAAGAGGGATTCATTCCTGGGCTGCAGGGCTGGTTCAGTATTCACAATCAATCAGTATGATACATCATATTAATAAAAGAAAGGATAAGAACCATATGATCTTGTCAATAGATGCATAAAAAGCATTTGACAAATGTAGCATCCTTTCTTAATAAAAATCCTCAAGAAAGTTGGAATAGAAGGGACATACTTAAATATCATAAAAGCCATATTTGAAAAGCCCACAGCTAATATCCTCAGTGGGGAAAAACTGAGAGCTTTCCCCCTGAGATCAGGAACAGGACAGGGATGTCTACTCTCACCACTGTTGTTTACCATAGTGTTGGAAGTCCTAACATCAGCAATCAGACAACAACAATGAAATAAAAGGCATCAAAATTGGCAAAGAAGAAGTCAAACTTTCACTTTTCACAAACAACATGATACTTTAAATGGAAACCCGAAAAACTCCAACAAAAGACTGCTAGAACTGATACATGAATTCGTCAAAGTCACAGCGTACAAAAAATGTATAGAAATTAGTTGCATTTCTATATACCAATAATGAAGCAGCAGAAAGAGAAATCAAGAAACTGATCCCATTTACAATTGCACCAAGAACCATAAAATACCTAGGAATAAACCTAACAAAAGCTGTAAAAGATCTATATGCTGAAAACTATAGAAAACTTACGAAGGAAATTGAAGAAGTCACAAAGAAGTGGAAAAACTATTCCATGCTCATGGATTGGAAGAATAAATATTGTTAAAATGTCAATACTACCCAAAGCACTCTACATATTCAATGCAATCTCAATCAAAATTGCACCGATGTTCTTCTTAAAGCTAGAAAAAACAATCTTAAAATTTGTATGGAACCACACAAGACCCTGAATAGCCAAGGTAATATTGAAGAAGAAAACCAAATTGGGAGGCATCACAACCCCAGACTGTAGCCTCTACTACAAAGTTGTAATCATCAAGACAGTGTGGTATTGGCACAAAAACTGACACATAGACCAATGGAATAGAATAGAGAACCCAAAACTGGACCAACAAATGTATGGTCAAATAATATTTGACAAAGCAGGAAGCAGTAACCTATGGAAAAAATACAGTCTCTTTAGCAAATGGTGCTGGAAGAACATGCAGAAGAATGAAACTAGATCACTTTCTTACACCATACACAAAAATAAACTCAAAATTGATGAAAGACCTAAATGTGAGACAGAAAACCATCAAAACCCTAGAGGAGAAAGCAGGCAACAACTTCTTTGACCTCAGCCACAGCAATTTCTTGCTCTACACATCTCCAAAGGCAAGGGAATTAAAAACAAAAATGAACTATTGGGACCTCATCAAGATAAAAACTTCTGTACTACAAAGGAAACTATCAACAAAACTAAAAGGTAACTGACGGAATGGGAAAAGATATTTGTAAATGACATATCAGATATAAAGAGTTAGTATCCCAAATCTATAAAGAACTTACCAAACTCAACACCTGAAAAGCAAATAATCCAGTGAAGAAATGGACAGAAGACATGAATAGACACTTTTCCAAAGAAGACATCCAGATGGCCAACAGACATATGAAAAGATGCTCAAAGTCACTCATCATCAGGGAACTACAAATCAAAACCACACTGAGATACCATCTCACACTGGTCAGAGAAGCTAAAATTAACAACTCAGGAAACAACAGATGTTGGCAAGGATGTGGAGAAATGGGAACCCTCTCGTACTGCTGGTGGGAATACAAACTAGGCAGCTGCTCTGGAAAACAGTGTGGAGGTTCTCAAAAAATTAAAAATAGAACTACCCTATGACCTAGGAATAGCACTACTATGAATTTATCCAAGGGATACAGGAGTGATGATTCATAGAGGCACATGTACCCCAATGTTTACAGCAGTGCTTTCAACAATAGCAAAATTATGGAAAGAACATAAATGTCTATCAACTTCTGAATGGATAAAGAAGATGTGGTTTATATTATACAATAGAATACTACTTGGCAATGAGAAAGAATGAAATCATCCCATTTGCAGCAATGTGGATGGAACTGGAAGGTATTATGCTAAGTGAAATAAGTCAGTCAGAGAAGGACAGATATTATATGTTTTCACTCATATGTGGATCTTGAGAAACTTAACAGAAGACCATGGGGGAAGCGAAGGGGAAAAAATAGTTACAAACAGAGAGGAAGGTGGGTGAACCATAAGAGACACTTAAATACAGTGAGCAAAGTGAGGGTAGATGCAGGGGGGTGGAGAGGAAAGTGTGTGATGGGCATTGAGGAGGGCACCTGTTGGGATGAGCACTGGGTGTTTTATGTAAGTGATGAACCATGGGAATCTACCCCAAAAAGCAAGAGTACTTTACACACTGTATGTTAGCCAATTTGACAATAAATTATAATAAACAAACAAATAAATATTTTTTAAAGTAAAAATAAGCCAAATGCCCAAAGTAAGGAGACAACAAAGTTTCAGAAAATACCATGTCAGTTTCCTGAAACATTGAATTGACACTAAAAAAGGCCAGCTGGAGAATTTATAAATAATTAAGATAAAATTACTGTACCTATTTTTCAATTTCTATATGATTTTAATATATTAACATTTGTACATCAGTTTACAGTACATCATGTATTTGTGCATCAATGATTTCATGTGATTCTTAGAATATCTGCAGTTAAGTCAGGTACTTGTTAGAAAGGCAGTATTATAGAATGGAGTCAGAATGTTTGGTTGAAAACCTGATTTTATCACTTATGTCTGTACAAACTTGACTGGGTACAGATGGTCCCCCATTTACAATGGTTCAATTTACGATATTTCAAGTTCATGATGGTGCGAAAGCAATACACATTCAGTAAGAAACTGTACTTAGAATTTAAAATTTTGCTCTTTTCCCAAGCTAATGATATATGGTGTGGTCTTCTCTCATGATGCTGGGTAGGGGCAGTGAACCACAGCACCCAATCGGCCATGCCATCAACCAGGGTAAACCAGTACACATACAACCATTCTGTACCCACATAACCATTCCATGTTTCAACTTCAGTACAGTGTTCAACACATTACATGAGATAGTCAACACTTTTTTTTTATAAAGTAAGCTTTGTGTTAGATGGTTTTGCCCAACTATAGGCTAATGTAAGTGTGTTGAAGGTATGTTTAAGGTAGGCTAGGTTAAGCTATGATGTTTGGTAGATTAGGTACATCAAATGCATTTTCAATATTTTCAACTTACAGTGGGGTTTATCAGGATAGAACCCCATCGTAAGTCAAGGAAATTCTGTTACATCATCTCCTTGGGAGTCACATTCTTCATCTATAAAATGGGATCATAGAAAATAGCACCTACTTCTATTGTTTGGAGCATAAATATATCTGATAATGCATATGAAGTACCTGGCACAATATAAATACCTACTCCATGACAGGCACAATTCTATGTTCTCTACATCTATCAATTAATTTAGTACTCGCGATAAAGTAGATACACTTTTATCCATGTTTTATAGGTCAGAAAACCAAAGTACAGCAAGCAAGGTTTATAACTTGCCCAGTAGCGTATCTTTCAGAGCATTACATCTTTCATTCTTTTCTCTTCTTACCAGAACCATTCCCTTGTTCACAGATAAGGAATCAAGCTTATAAAAATAGCCTGCCTTGGGGCGCCTGGGTGGCGCAGTCGGTTAAGCGTCCGACTTCAGCCAGGTCACGATCTCGCGGTCCGTGAGTTCGAGCCCCGCGTCGGGCTCTGGGCTGATGGCTCAGAGCCTGGAGCCTGTTTCCGATTCTGTGTCTCCCTCTCTCTCTGCCCCTCCCCCGTTCATGCTCTGTCTCTCTCTGTCCCAAAAATAAATAAAAAAAAAAAAAAAAAAAAAAATAGCCTGCCCAATTCGATTTGAAATTGATATTTGATTAGAAAATGATAGAGCTAGAACTTAGATTCATCTTCTTTACCGTATTCATGTGATGAAAAGAAATCGTAGAATCATTTGACTATATTACAAGGTATATAAGAGCTCCCCGCTTTTGCACAAACATTTGTTGGAATGTTAATATAAATATGACTTGCACAAAATAGAGTTTTTAAAATAAAATGAAAGCCTTTCAGAAAATGACTATTAGAAAACAGGCTAATAATGAAACCCTTTAATATACCCCCAAAGAAGTCATTTAAAATCAGGGTTCATGGAGTAACTAAATAATTCAGTTGTTTAATGGGGTTGTTAACATGAGTTTATGTTATGGGCAATTGTCCAACTCTTAACTGGATGAATAGAAACAAGACAGTCAAGGAATGAACAGGCAGGCATCAGTGAAGCAATTGTTCTGGGCCCACCCCCATAGAAATCACTGCAGAATACCAGCACAGAAATGCAAATGGAACAAAAACATCAGTAATGATCTAGTATTAACGTACCTCTAGGGGCGCCTGGGTGGCGCAGTCGGTTAAGCGTCCGACATCAGCCAGGTCACGATCTCGCGGTCCGTGAGTTCGAGCCCCATGTCAGGCTCTGGGCGGATGGCTCGGAGCCTGGAGCCTGTTTCCGATTCTGTGTCTCCCTCTCTCTCTGCCCCTCCCCCGTTCATGCTCTGTCTCTCTCTGTCCCCCCCCCCCAAAAAAAAACAAAAACAAAAACAAAAACAAAACCGTACCTCTAATGCAAAATCCACATTCATTCTACAAATATAATATAAACATACAGTTATAAAATAGAGTGTGCCACAAAGCCTAATATCAGAATCAAGTGGTAAAGGGTCTCAAGCTTTCCTTAAAGATGTTCTAACCCTTTATGATTTGTTTTGTTTTCTTTTATTTTTGCCTTTATTCAACTCCTACTCTTTGTTTAGTGTTTTAAATTATTTATGAACTATGTTTTGTGAAAATAAGAGTTTGCCTGGAGATTTGAGCCATTAGTTGTATTGCCCTTGTCACCACTACCAGTGGCTTGTGATCACGAAAGGGTGGGTGCCTGTTCCTCACCCCTATTGTGTAGCAGAAATCCTAGTTCTTCATTCTAATGAAGGTTGATTGCTGCCATAAATTCAATGCTTCTTTCTTTCTTCACTGGTCCATTAGCAGGACAAACCTGAAGAAATCAACTGTGCAAATTCAGTGAATAAATTCTTTACTGTCTCCTGATGGAAGTATTCCTTCCTGGGACCTGGAATCTCTATTAGAAAAGAGGACTAAATTGTAGGGTGATAAGCACAAATGTCTTGTATCAAATAGGTCCCTGTGAGTTATGGTAAAATGGACCAGTTCTACTTCCATCCCAGGTTCCTGGTTTCTTGAAGACACCATACTATTCATTGATTCAGCTCATGTATTGCACTTTGGAGGTCAGAATCCCCAAACCACAAGATGTTATTTTTGACCTGGAATGGTAGCTAACACTTAACAGGCAATCCATCATCATCATTTTATTGAGCCAGTTCTGGGTTCTGAGGTACATGATAGCTAACATATCCTTATCTTTCTTTGCCATCAAATGGGTTCTTCAATCTAAGGCAATGTTGCTATTAGATGGGGCATTTCGTGTGCCTTCTGAAAAGACACCAGCAGAGGAATGGGGGGGGGGGGGGAGCTAGTGAAGGCAAACAAATCCAGAAGTTGTACACCTCTGGAAAGAGAGAACTTCTGCCATCCCTAAGAAACATAGAAACATGGAAACATTGAAAATATATCCATTGCCTGCTGTCTCTAAGGACACTAACTCCTCCCTGCTTCTGGATTGGGCATTGAGCTATGCATGTAAATGCACAGGGTCTCCAAACCTCTGCATCAGCAGGAAACAAAAGGTGTGCAGCACAAGTTGCATGGAGCACTGTCAGGTAGGATCTGTATGTGTCAGTGAGAGCCCACAGATTGCTGGTTGCCTTAGCAGCAGCTGGAATAAGTCGGGGGTGCGGCCAAAATGATCTCAGGTGGCACATAATATAAGGCTTCCTTTTTAAACAATGCTCTAACTGTTAAAATTATAGTTATCTATCATGCAGTTATAGGACTCATGAACATAGTCATCCAAGAGTAATAGCAAGTATTTGCGTAACAGTTTCTATTGCCAGACATCCTAAAGTTTTATAAGTGGTAAGTCATTTACAGTCATCATCAACCTAGACGAGAAGTTAATCATGCAAATGAGTAAACTGAGGCACAGAGTAGTTGTGTAAATTAGTTAGGGAGACAATATTAGTACGTGAAAGAGCCAGGACTTGAACTCAGATTTTTATACTGCCTAAAAGGTATATGGTTCTGCAATAACTTTAAAATAAGAGAAGAGATAAACATGTAGGCAACTAGAGGCTGGAACTAGTTTGGAGCTGGGGTGGTCCTGGGGGTGAAGAGGGATGTGAAAGATTTTGTCCTATGCCTCAGGGGACTAATCAGCCAGCAGTGACCATAGCACATGGCCCATGGTACTGGAGCTCTTGAATTACTCTGTTGAGACCTGTTGAGCTGCCAACCATCAGGAATACTACAGCCCATAATGCCAAGAGCAGGAGTTCTTAAACATTTTGCGCCAGGGATTCTTTTGTCCTTCTAGAGACAAAGTAATATTTTTAAATGCATAAAATGCAACTGATTATTTTAAAGGAAAGCAAATTAGTTAACAATAGTTTTTTTTAATGTTTTATTTATTTTTTGAGAGAGCGAGCACGCAGGAGAGGGGCAGTGAGAGGGAGAGGAAGAGAATCCCAAGCGGGCACTGCACTGCCATGCATTTAGCGCATGCACTAAAAACTAAGATCTTGCTGGAGTAACTACCACTGTTTCAAAAATATCTTTGAGGTATATACAATAATTGTAATAGGAAATATTTGTGGTTTCTCTCAGTGACAAAGTTACAGATGCTGCTAAAATTACTATGGCTTGTGGCTTACACTCAGAGGAAAATGCTAAATGTCACCTAGAAGTTAGTGAACACAAAGATGTAACTTTTCCAGTGAAATTAATCAAGCCCCTAAATTCCTTGATACATACTTTGCAGCTTCAGAGAACCCCTGGAGAGGGACAGGAACATGGAAACATCCAGTGGAGGAATAATGGGGGGTGATTTCACTTCTTAAAACACATCTCAATGTCCTTATGTTGCTTCACCCACCTCCTGGATGCCCAGCTGGGCTGAGAACAGTGGTTCCTGCACTCATGTAATTCCAGGTGTGTGTTTGTGTGTGTGTGTGTGTGTGTGTGTGTGTGTGTGTGTTCAGTAGAGACTAAACAGATATTAAAAATAGACATAAATATCATGTTTGATTCTGATATTTAGCAATTTCTTATGAAAAATTATGCCTAAACTACATTATGACAAACTAAAGAGCATCTATTTGTTTTATACATACTATTGCACAAACAATGTTGGTATTCACGTACTCCCTAAATTAATTTAGCATAAAAGTTAAGAAAAGATTTCCAAATTTTCTATTTCTTTTTCTCTTTTAATTCTTCATACAACCTATATTACAATAGGAGGAGCTTAAAAAATAAAAACATTAAAATATATTTTTTTCCAGAGCCATAAAGGAAGCAGAAAGGGCAGGCTTCAGAAAATGAGATGCTGATGTTAAATAGTGCATTTCGTATACATTTTTTCACTGCCAAAATATACCTACTCACATCCATCTGTAAATACAGAAACAAGTGTGTAGTTGATCTGTATTCACCTATAAATACAGAAAAGATCTAAAGATGAATATAAAAACTTTTGTATTAGCTGTCATTCGAAGCATACAAAGCCTTACTCTTTCCACGGGAGTAATTGAGAGAGGAGTTGACACAGAAAATAGAGTAAGAATCAAAAATTTTAGCCTTGAATGCTAAGCAGTTCATATAAACAAACAGTAAATCTATGGAGCTTGCACAAAACAATGATTTTAATATTTGGTGTTTGAAGTCTTGACATTGCTAGAAATTAATAATGATCGCAGTAACTAGAAAGTAATAGATTAATTATCATTGTAATGACTAGTATAAAATTAAGTTATAAAATGACTTTCATAAATCAATGAGAAATGAGCAAAGTCTAAAAGAGTATTGTGAAATTGTGTTTCCATTAACTAGCCAGAGGATCCAGCCTACCAATGAGAGATTATCACAGGACTATTATTCAAGGTCATTCCTAGAGAGACGAGGTTGTAGAAACTTTCTGTGACAGAAAACCTTCTAATAACTGCAATTTATTCCCTCTAATAGACCCTACATTAAGGAGTATTGACAAAATACTAGGCCCTTCCAACAAGATCCAAAGCTAAATTACTACATGCATCACAGGTATTCAAAACTACAAACAGTTGCTAAATTTATTTTTCTTATTGAAAGTCTGCTATGTGACAAGTACTATGCCAAGGGCTGGGACTATATAGTATTGAACAAAACAGACACCGCCCCAGACTTCTTGGAGCCAGGGTATCAGGCACGTAATCATTGTAAAGTGTGATGCATGTTATGTTGGAAAAGTCCAGTTAGCTGTGGAAGCACAAAGAAGAGACACAGAGCCCATTTGTTGTAGGGTATCCAGGGCCTGTACAGGATATGGGAGAACAGGTATGATTGACGAGGAGGAAGGTGGATATAGGAAACGTATTCCAGGGCGAGGGGTTCTCCTGAGCATTTGTGGGATTAGAGGGATCATGGTCACTTCAGAGAACTCAAGGTCAGGAGTGGCTGGAACGTAGAACGAGAGGAGAGGAAAACGAGCAAGGTGAACCCGGGCAAGCACACGGGGTCACACCACAGACCCCCTTGTAGGCCATGGTTGAAGTGAATTGTGTGCCTCCCAAAAGACATGATGACGTCCTAATCCTAATCACCAGTACCTGTGAATATAACTTTATTTGGAAATAGGATCTTGCAGGTGTCATCCATTTAAGATGAGATCATACTGAGCTAGAGTAGGTCCTAATCTGATGGAATTGGTTTTCTTTCTTTCTTTTTAAAAAATATTTTGTTTTTAAGCAATCTCTACACCCAGTGTGGGTGTCGGACTCACAACCCTGAGATCAAGAGTCACATGCTCCACCAATTGAGCCAGCCAGGTGCCCCTGTAAGTGGTTTTCATATAAGAAGAATGCCATGTGAAAGGACAGGGACCCACAGCGGGGAGATTGCCATGTCAAGACTGAGGTAGGAAGACTGCAGTTCTGCTGCCACAAACGAAGGAAAGCAAGCCTGGGGGGATCAGAAGCTAGAAGAAGCAAGGAAGGATCCCCCTCCCCCTAGGAGGCCTTCAGAGGAACTTGACTTCAGACTTTAAGCCTCCAAAACAATACACGTCTTTCACTTTAAGCCACCCACATTTGTAGTAATTTGTTTTGGCAACCCCTAGGAAACTGATACCTTAAGAGTTTGGACTCCCTCTGGCCAGAGGAATGCCACTGGCAAGATTTGATTAGGGGAGCAATCTCATCGATTTTCAGCTTAAAAGGATGGCTCTGACTACACTAGAAAATACAGACTGGCAGGAGAGCAAGGCTAGTGGAAGAGAAACTGGAGGCTGTAGCAGTAAACCTGGAAGTTGTGCTGCCAGGAATCACACCCAATTATATCCCATTAGAGTTGTTCTAGCAAAAACACTGTGGCTTCCGCTGCCTGGCAGCAATTCTGTGGCTCAAATCACGCTCCAAACTGGAAGGCAAGAGCTCTGGGACTCGCCACCAGGCTCACCCAAAGACTGAGTCTGCACATGCTTACATGCTATTTCCTTACGTTGCCCTTCTGCCGGGATGGGGATATCTCCTGTAATGCAACTTCGCAATAAAGAAAGCTGTCACAATAAAACTCTAGCTTCCACTTTGGCATGACAGTATTGTAATGTAAGAATTTTTTCAGGTCCAAGAAGAGAATTCAAAAAAAATGTTGAATAGCCACATCTGGTAATGCCCACCATGATCAGTAAATGGAATTATCAAACCATAGTTCTTAAACCATAAATCTGAGATTCATATTTAATTTAACCCTTCTCTTATCTCCATATCCAATTAATCTTCAAATTATATTGATATTCAAGCTTAATGTCTCTAGGCAGATCATATTTTTGTCTCCTGCAACCCCCACCCCTGCTCGATTTCAATGTAATTGGGTGTTATTGCTGGTTGTATAACTTCTGAGACTGGTTCTCCTACAACTTTGCAAGTGTGAGATAGCTAAATCCTCTAACTAATATCCTCTTCTTAAACCAGTCAGAGAAGGGGCGCCTGGGTGGCGCAGTCCGTTAAGCATCCGACTTCAGCCAGGTCATGATCTTGCGGTCCGGGAGTTCGAGCCCCGCGTCAGGCTCTGGGCTGATGGCTCAGGGCCTGGAGCCTGTTTCCGATTCTGTGTCTCCCTCTCTCTCTGCCCCTCCCCCGTTCACGCTCTGTCTCTCTCTGTCCCAAAAATAAAAATAAAAACGTTGAAAAAAAATTTAAAAAAAAATTAGTCAAAACCAGTCAGAGAAGATTCTGTTGTTTACAATAAAGAATCCTGACTTCTATATTAAGGAAAAAAAATGGGAAGAAAACCTTTCCAGGTTAGGTGAAAAGGGACAGTTAGATAATAAGTTGTCACAACAGGTTATGTCCATAAACAAAAAGGACTTTCACTTTCCTGGATTGTATGTAACTGACCCAGAAAAGTGAAATATCTTGACAGCATTTTAATGCAACCACATCTAATTCATTTTCTTATCCAAATTGGCCTTTGACAATAAGTTTATCACCAAACAAATGTATAAAATGTATACTATTTTGTGTGTTTCCTTGTGTGTAGGAACCATAAGGATAAAATTGTACAATTTATAGGTATAAGGGAAAAAATAATTGCCTTAACACGTTTCATCAGAATTCCTCATGGAATAGGACCTGTCATTGTTCTATGAACTTATTTTTCTATCCAAGTCATTTGGGGTGGAAAGTGAGACCCTGAGGATATTAGTTAACAGGAAGAAAAGATTGCTAAACTGATCTGTATCCAAAATGAGCTGAGGAATTGGAAATAAGTGTGCTAATTGGAAAGCCTAAGAGAGAGGGAGGGTTAAGAGAAGGAAAGAGAAAACTAAGGGAGGGGAGATAAAAGAGGGAGAAGCAACCTTTTGAGAGGCTAGAGTCCACATTGGTAGGTATCAGTACAAGATATTAAAAGATTGATGCCTATTATGCAATTTTTAATTTATTTACGTGCCATACTATAACTTTGGTTAGCATCCACTATTCTAACAAAGTCTATTACACACATAAAGCCTTGAGTGAGTTTTGTTTTTGTGGTAATCAAGAAGGTAACTGAGTGTCCTATTTGACTCGACATGGTAGAGAACATAATGTCTATGCAATGATTCATATAAGCAACTAATTCTTAGAAATAGGTAAGATAAAGAGGTCCTTGGAGATCTAGCCCCTGCCTACTTACCTGAAGTCATGCTCCTTTTCCTTCACAAGCCTCCAGCTGTACTAGTCTGGTCTCTGCTTTTTAAATAGCTTGAACCATCTCCAACCTCACAGCTTTTATATATTCCCATCATCTACTGGGAATCACTTTCTCTATTCTCTTGGTGGCTACTCATCTTCTGATTTTTTTCTTAAGTCTTTCTTCCTTAAGAAAATTTTAGAGTAGTTTCCCCCTAATATACTCATGTAGAACAGTGTATGTTTTCCTTCATTTTATTTATCTTGTAGGATCATCTTTGAGGTTTAAAGGAAATAATTGTAGAAGGTTCCAACTACGTGATAGATTCTCAAAATTTTGTAACTGCTATTATTAACATTATCATAATCAAAATTGATCTCACTCTAGCTGTTGGCTTCATCTCTTCTAAGGAGAAACAATCCAGCTGGCATGCACATGGTAACTCAAGATGCCACCTCCTTTAATTCCTGAAACTTCTCTATCTCTAGAAAGTATTGAGGGTCAACAACTAGGATAAGAGAAATGCAGTGTTGAAAGAATTTGGGCATTGAAAACCTATTTTTATTCAGACAAATAATCAAATGTATCCAAGATTGGTGAGTCTAATCCACAATAGTGCTTTTACAAATTTGTTTGGTAATGGCAATTTGGAAACATAAGTCCTGTCTTTTAGAAATGGGGCCCAGCACTTCTTGGGAATTGACAAGAGTCTAATATTTAAAGATATATGCTGAATTTAGCAAAGTGAGGAAGAAAGGGGTACACTCGCTCTGATATGAGCATCACTTAACAGAAGTGCAATGCTAACAATAAACTTCCAGATGTAGTAAATTATTTTCCAGAATATCTTCAGTAACAGTGCCTTAAAGAGGGCATTCCACTGCCAATTAATTTTTTCCATTGCCAACTATTTAAAATAATTAAAACATGTTCTAATATAATGGCATACTAGTAATGTTTCATAAGATATAAGGAAAAAAGAAGAGTCATTCCATTTTGCCATCTAGTGTTCTGTAACTGGCAAATGGTAAAATGTTAATATGCAACTGTTGCTCCCAATTAATTTATGTAAAGCTCTCTGAAATCCATTTGGCAGTTCTTTAAATGTGCCTCTAAAAGTTTCTCTTCTCTAAGACATAAAACAATGAGGAGAGACTTGGTTGATGGCAGGACTCTACCATGGGAAAGCTCAAAGGAAAACAATAAAAGGTTTTTCTAACTGTTCACTCTTCCAATCAGGCTCACAGAAGAAACACTTCTCATCAGCCTGTCAATAGGATGGATTCTGAACATAAGGCATAGGGAAAGGGTGTGGAAGGGGAAAACCTATTCCAGATTGCCCACTTACAGTCTCTAGCAACCATCACACATGTTGCCCATACACTAAGAAAAAGATAAAAGAATATGTACTTCTTTGATGATTATAAATCATAATCACTATTTTTGGACACTATCAGAGGTAAGGATCATTTAAAAAATATTTGTCCGTGTCAATCATTGTATAAAACACTCAAAACTACCCCCTCCTTATAACCCTCAGAAAAAGTGCCATCAATTACATAAGATGGAAGAAAAAAAGGCTTGAAGTGTTTCCTGGCCCCATCCCACTCCACCACCATTTATTGCACTGACCTTCCAGTATTCAGGGAACCACAATACCCTAACTTTGTGAACCTAGAGATATGTTCTCTCTGAAGCATTTAGCAGAGAAACTGTCACTGATCAGAGGGACAGTTACTTACTTTGGCTGCATTGCTGGAGCTCCCCATGCAAGCATTGTTTGCCACCAACTGCCATCATTACACGGCTTGCTTCTGAGATCTAGAGCTGATGAGAATTAAGAGTTTGCTTGATTTGGTAGAATTATCTGTATCTAATTACAGAAGAGTTAGGCAATCTTATACATAGATTCAGTTCATCAAGGAAAAAGTCATGTTGGTCTTTTAGCATGATACAGATAGTAGTTTCCAAACCTTCACTGGCATAGAACCTCTTGGTCAAAGGATTTTATTTGTTTTTAATTGCAGTTTTTATTTATTTATTTTATTATGGTAAAACATGTATGACATGAAACTTGTCACTTTCATCATTTTTAAATGTATAATTCAGTGGCATTAGTAACATCAATGTCATTAATATTCACAACTAGTGGTGCAATCATCACCTTCCAAAACTTCTTCATCACCCCAAAGAGGCACTCTGTACCCAAAAAAACAATAACTGCTCAACTCTCCTCCCTTCAAGTTCCTGGTAACCACTAATATACTTTCCATCTCTATGAATTTACCTACTTAAGATATTTCATATAAGTGGAGTCATACATTTGTCCTTTTTCACTTAGCATAATGTTTTCAAGGTTCATCCATGTTGTAGTATGTGTTCTTTTTATGTCTGAATAGTATTCCTTTGAATGTGTATACCACATTTTGTTTATCCATTTATCTGTTGAGGGTCACTTCGGTTGTTTCTACCTTTTGTTTATTGTGAATAATGCTACAATGAATACTGGCATACAAGTATTTGCTTACAACTCTTTGGGGTATATACTTAGGAGTGGAATTAATAGATCATATGGTAATTCTATCTTTAACTTTTTATACAACTATCAAATTGTTTTCCACAGCAGCTGCATCCTTTTTCATTTTGTTTGTCTCTCTGTTGTTTGTTTCTGCGGAAGTTAATGTGTAAAACATATAAAGGCAGAGTGATTCTGGTGGAAGCTTCTTGAGTTATCCTCTGAGGAAACACCTGGAAGGTTCTGACTGCCACAAACATCTTTTAAAATCCTTCCACACTCCTTCTTATGACAGATAATGGAAGAGAGCTCTGAAAACAGAGAAAATTCTTCCAAGTCACACAGCTAATGAATGCTCACTGTGGGTATCAAACCAGATTGCTGAATACAAGCTAGATTACATTTCTTGCTATTTGTATCTGGCTAAACTGGACATGTTTTTCTTTAATATTTTAGTTTTTTTGCCTTACCAAACAAAATTTTCCATGTAGCTATTTACTGACCCGCGCTCCTTCCAACTAGGGGTTCTGACATCCCATTTTCTATTTGATCACTGGATTTGGTTAGCTGGTGAAAGAAGAGAAGGATTGAGCATAGAGGATAGTACATTTGTTTTCTAGGGTTGCTGTAACAAGGAACACAGACTTGGTGACTGAAAACTATACACTTTTATATTCTCTCACAATTTTGGAAGCTAGAAGTCCAAAATCAAAGTGCTGGCAAGGCCATGTTTCCCCTGAATCTTTTAGGGTAGAATTCTTCTTTCTTCTTCCAGCTTCTGATAGCCCCAGGCACTCATTGGCTTCTGGATGCAATACTTCAATATCTGCATCCCTTGTCAAATGGCACTCTTCTGTGCTTCTGTGCCTTCACATGGTGTTTTAGTCTGTTCTGGCTGTTGTCACAAAATCCACAGACTGAGTGGCTTATACACAGCAGAAATCTATTGCTCATAGTTCTGGATGCTGGGAGTCCATGATCAGGTACCAGCATGGTCAGGTCCTAGTGAGGGTTCTCTTCCAGGTTGCAGGCTACCAACTTCTCATTGTATCCTCATATGGTGTTAGGAGCAAAGGATATTTCATAGGCTTCTTTCACAAGGGTGACAGTCCCATTCATGAGGGTTCTACCCTCATCACCTGAATCATCTCTCCAAGGCCCCACCTCCCAATAACATCACTTTGGATGTTAAGATTTCAACATGTAAATTTGGGCCAGGTTAGGGGACCATAAACATTCAGCCCATAGCATGTGGCATTCTCTTCATCTTACCAGAACATCAGTCATATTGGATTAGGGAGCCACCTTGCTCCCTTATGACCTCATCTTAACTTAATTAATTTTATTTGCAATGTCTATATTTCTAAGTAAGATCACATTCTGAGGTACTTGGAGTTAAGACTTCAACACAGCTTATTTTGAGGAAGTGCAGCGGGGGCACAGGTAGGCGCAATTCAACCCAGAGTGATAGAGAATTCTCTATGAGCCAGCATAGAAATAGTATATTTTCCCCCGAAAGACATTTCATTGGCTAGAACTCAGTCATATGGGTCCACTGATCTGAAACTGAGTCTGAGAAATACAGTGTAGCACAGGAGCTGGTAAATACATAACACTTATGCCACAAATGGTAACCGTACAACCGAAGTAATTCAATTCTCTACCTTCTACTGGTGAGAAACACTGAAAACATGGTTGTGAGTTAATTTTAAGTTATGTCAAATACATATCTGTAAAGATAACTGACCTATTTTCATTCATGAAAATGAAAATGCTCTGTATTCTTAGTTAAAATAGGATTGGGGTAAAATGTTAGAAAAGAGGGTTAAGGAAGAATATGAGACAGAAAAGGGAATGTGGCATTATTTCCTGTTTCACACTTCTTTCACTCAACTTGGATTAGAGAAAAAAGACAAATGGTAAGTTTTGTTCCTTTGTTTACTTTTGAATGTATTTAATTAACTCAGTATTTTATTACTACAGTAAATTAAAGGGGAGACTTCCAAATTTATGGATGGACCTTTAAGAAACTTGCTTTGAAGTTATTTCTCATGTCAGGATGTGGCTAGGTAAAACAATATGAAAAGTTGGTGTACTATCTGTAGATGGGTGTGGCTCAAAGTGTTATAGAAGTGGTAAGTCAGTTAACAAAGTACAGCCAACTGTTAGTTTTCTTCCCAGTGTTCCCTCCTCAGAGAAACAAATTTTGATGAAGTAAAACTATGTCTAGCCCTGGAAGACAAATAACAAATACTAGGAAGAAATTCAATGATCAACTACATTTAGTCAATCATGGCAAACCTGTTTGCATTAGGCAGTATTGGTTTAGGTATGTCACATGACCCAGTTTTGGAAAATAAAATGTAAGGCAAACTTCCCAAGAGGAGCCTCTGTGAAATATACATTTTTTGATAACAGAAGTATGCAGAGAAAAGTCTTTTTCCTTTTCCATTCCTACTTCTTATTTAGAATACTGTCACATAAAGACATTGATTGAAGCTGCAGTCACCATCTTAAAGTAAGAGAGGAGTCATCATTAACACACTAAGAGTGATAGAGCAGTAAAATTGAACAGTTTCACTTTCAGGCACAGAATGACTCTGTGACTCCAGAAGAAATGTTCAGTAAATAATAAGCATCTATGTGGGATAAGCTGACTTGAATCAGGTAATCTGTTACTTGTAGTCAAACTCATCCTAACTGATAACAATATGCATATGCCTAGGGATCCACCTGTGTTCCAGGGTCCCTATCAGCTAAATTCAAGAGGTCTTTAATCTGCGTGCTCAGTTCCTCTTCTTAAATAGTCTGCCCTGATGACAGAAAGAAATATCTGGTTCAACACCAGAAATATCTGGTCCAACTATGGACTAGCATGGGAAGAGAGTTGAAATTATGATTACTTATATAACAGGTGATTTCTGATTATTCATCTCATCTCCAAGTCTCATTCTTTCTATATTAAATAAAGTGTGGGCTCAGTTTTCTCTATGGGCTATGTAAGCGCCATTCTGGATTTGAAGTTGGCCCTGACCCAACCTTAGGATGCTGAGGTTCTGATATGCTGCTTAGTCCTGCCCAGAGCCTTCCTCTGGGCATGGATCTTGATACCTCAACCCACAGTTGGAGACCTGCTTTTACTAAAACGATGATTTCAAACCTTGGATTCCATCATTTAATGCACTTGGTCCTGTAGTTCTCTTGTGGTCCTGCTTACTGGAGTGAATCCCTAATATTTCTTTCTGCCAGAACCATATCAAAATTTGCCACACCCTTTGTAGAGCTTTGTCCATTGGTCCTTGCTGGTTCCAGCCTGGCCACTAAGTGTCTCCAGCTGTCCTGTGTATCCTGCTTCTCTCCTTTTCCCTGCTGGTCCATGTTGCTGAAGCCCCTGGATGCCTCCCTCCCAAGATGACATCAGTTGAAGGCAGCAATGAGATATAGTACAAACAGCCCAGGACCAGGAGTCATTCAATCTGAAATGCAATTAGAGTTCTGCCCCATACTGTCTGTGTGACAATGAGCAAATCACTTAACCTCTCTGGGTCTTGGCTTTGTCATCTGTAAAATGAAGAGGTTGAGCTAAATGAACTCTAAGATCTCTCCCTGATCTAAAACTTCAAAATGAAAAGCAAAGCTTTAAACTGGTTTGACCATAGTCATTTATTTTCACAGTAGGAGCCTTTAAAAAGTTTGCCTTTTGCTTGAAGTTTCTTCCATTTTTTTCTGATTTTCTTTTCCTTCTGGATAATTCCAATTCTCCTCCTAAAGGCTATTCTCTATTTCTATGATAATGTCTAAAAATGCTGTGCTCTGTGAAATATCTAGGCTTCTTACCAAAACAAGCTATAAATTCCCATTCCTTAGAGGATTTCCTCTTTTTTGTTGTTGTTGTGGAAATAAACATGACGAAAATTTTGAATATTATTTAAAGATGAGTATTTTCATTATGCCATCCGTCTAACAGCAATTCTGCAGAAAAAAATAACTTCAGGGACCTTAATGAATATAAGTGAGTGTCATAACAAATTGATTGCTTCTGAGGAGGTATTTCTGATTAATCCATCCACTGTGATTCTCCAATTCTTTGTCCACTTATTACATTCTAATCTGTACCAAACAATCTCTGGAACAATTTGCGGAATTGGGGCATATAAATGGATAAGTGAATTAAAATTACCTAGCCAATGGGATAATGACTTTAGTGTTCATAAAATAGAGAGTATATATACAAAATAATCTAGATCTAAATGTTCTTCTCTGTAGAAGTGTTGGTGGGAAGAAGTGGGAGGTGGGAAGAAGGTAGGATAATACAAAGCTTTTCCTAGGAGCTAATGAGTCAGCTCTATTACTCAAACTGAAATGGCCACGCCTGAAGCTGCCTCTATAAGGGCCCCAAAGAACTCTGACAATACATGCGCAGGAGGGGAAGGTGGGTGTTCAGCTTAAACAACTCCAAGGTCTTGTACACAGTCAATTCCTACAACCTGTGCTTATAAAGAATGTCAGATAAGAAAAAGCAGGAAGCATGGGTTTGATTCATTCCCCTTCATAGCTCAGTCCTTTTTCTCTCTCTAAACATCAAACTCTGACCAACAAATTGTTCAATAAATATGTATTGAACACTCAATCTATATAAGGCAATGCATTATGTACTGTGAATCATATAACACACACAGCAATATGGGTCTTGACCTTATGAAGTAGTTTAAGGCTCCAGCCATGGTTAAGAAAAGACACATCATCATGTATGCTATTTGTGCCAATGGTTGACCAAGGGATGTGGTTGTGGATGATTGTTTGCTTACAGTCCCCATCTGTCCTACACCCCTATCCTCAGCCTCACTCATTCATCTACCTAGGGATAGGACTGATACTCACATCCCTTCTGGGCCCTGAAAGGACAATAGTAAGCAAGCCACGAAAAGACAGGACAAAGTGATAGAGCCTATATCAGAATTAAAAATGTACAGGAGTTGGGGTGCCTGGGTGGCGCAGTCGGTTAAGCGTCCGACTTCAGCCAGGTCACGATCTCGCGGTCCGTGAGTTCGAGCCCCGCGTCAGGCTCTGGGCTGATGGCTCGGAGCCTGGAGCCTGTTTCCGATTCTGTGTCTCCCTCTCTCTCTGCCCCTCCCCCGTTCATGCTCTGTCTCTCTCTGTCCCAAAAATAAATAAACGTTGAAAAAAAAAATTAAAAAAAAAAAAAAAAAAAAAAAGAAAAATGTACAGGAGTTAACTAAAGGAAGGAAGTAATCTCAGTGAAAGGAAATTGATGTTTGGCTTATAGATCATTCATGCTAGAACTGGAGCAGGGGTGGAGGGAACATACCCTATCTCCTTCACCTCAAGGACTTGAAGGGACTAGAAAAACTTCCTCCAATATTACTGAGGGGAAGATTAAGTGAAACCTAACGACTGATGGAGTGAGTCAGAGGGCCTTATGATGGGACAGGAAGTTTTAAAAGTCAATTCCAGTCACTTTTCTAGAAACTTGCAAATGTCTTCCACTTTACCCAGAATAAAGCTCCGAGTTATGCAAGACCCTAACGTGACTTGGGCCCCACTCTATTCTATCTCATCTCCTGACACTCTCCCTTCAGCTCTCTCAGCTCCAGGCACATTGACTTCCCTGATGTTCATCAGACAGATAGAGCTTACTCCCACCCACTGATCTCTGCATTTGCTGCCCCTCTTCCTGACAGCCCCTCCCTTAAATGACTCATTCTCTTGTTGTCATTCAAGGTTTTGTTCTAATGTATCCTTAGGAGAAAGATGGCCCCTCACCTCTCTAAACTGGTGACCACCCAGCCATTTGCTCCCCGTTTTGACCTGTGTATTAGTTTCCTGATGCAGCTATAATAAACTCCCACAAACTTGGTGCTTGAGAACAACAGATATTTCCTCGCACAGTTCTGGAGGCCAGAAATCTGAAATCAGTTTCACTGAGCTGAAATCAAGATGTTGATGGAGCCGTGCTCTTTCCAGAGCCCTAGGAGAGAATTCATTGCTTGCCTTTTCCAGCTTCCGGTGGCTGCTGGCATCCCTTAGCTTGCGGCTGTATCATTCCAAACTCTGCCTTCTTGTGGCCTTTTCCCATTCTGTCTGTGAAACACCCCCCTCTGTCTCTCTCAGTATCCCTGTGATGGCATTTGGGGCTCATTCAGATGACCCAGGATAGTCTCCTCATCTCAAGATCTTTAACTTAATTAGATCAGTAAAGATCTTTTTCCAAATAAGGTAATATTTACCAATTCCAGGAATTAGGACTGAAAGCTTTGGGGCCATTTTTTAACCTACCACATCCTGTCTTATTTATTCTAATAATGCATTTCACTACCTCACCTGTTATTTATTTGCCATATATTTATTGATTTGACATCCCTGTCATATCCCCAACATAAGTAAATAAGTATTTGTTACAAGAATGAATGCAAAGACTCACTCATGGCCAACCAGAGGGAGCAGATATGGTCACAGACATGATTGCGTGTTGGTGCTCTTGTCCATCAGAGCTTTCATATGTTACAGAAACTCCAAACTGCCAGTATGCAAATCTCTGTATGGGGGGAGGGTCTTTTTTTCCAGAACCACAGAAGACCATGCTGTCCAAGCACAGATCAGAAGATCCAGGAAAATAGCAATAGCACATCTTGAAAGTAATATGCAACCATGAGCCCTCAGGTTTCAGTGTATATAAATACCCCAGTTCCTTTGGTCCTCAGATGAGATCACTCTGAGTGTATGATTGGCATCGTTTTGGGAGCTTCCCCGTGGAACTTAACCTTCGTCACCCACTGTTGTAGTTGGCCTAATAGCACAACACTGGTTGATGGTTCTCCATTAGCGTATCACACTGCACCTGCTCCTTTCAACTCCCAAATAAACTATCAGCACTCTGCTCTGTGTCTCGAGGCCTGCTTCTGAGTGAACCCAAACTTAAACAAGAATAAAAGTAATGAGTTGCTTTGTGCCATCTTGAAATTCCTGATCAGTGCCTAATTATTTAATAAATAATTTTCAGCAATGGACCTTACCTTCCCACCTTTAAGGATTCTGAGTGAAATAAACAACTTGTCTAACTATTCAGGGTGACCCTACTTCTGATTACAATGTGCTGCTTATTTGATCGAGATAACTCTTCCTTACTATTGGGAATGCAAACTGGTGTGGCCACTGTGGTAGACAGTACTGAGGTTCCTCAAAAAATTAAAACTAGATGTGGTGGCCGGGTGGCTCAGTTGGTTAAGTGTCCCACTTCGGCTCAGGTCATGATCTTGCAGTCTGTGAGTTTGAGCCAAGTGTCAGGCTCTGTGCTGACAGCTCAGTGCCTGGAGCCTACTTCAGTTTCTGTGTCTCCCTCTCTCTCTCTCTCTGCCCCTCCCCCACTCGCGCTCTGTCTCTTTCTCTCTCTCTCAAAAATAAACATTAAAAACATTAAACAACGAAAAAATTTTTAATTAAAAATAGAACTACCCTATGATCCAGTCATCATACTACTATTTACTTAAGGAATAAAAAAACACTAATTTGAAGGGATATATTTTCCCCCCATGTTTACTGCAGCATTATTTACAGTAGTCAAACTATGGAATCAGCCCGAGTATCCAACAATAGATTAATGGATAAAGAAGATGTGGTACGTATGTACAACAGAATATTATTCAGCCATAGAAAGAATTAAATCTTGCCATTTCCAACAACATGAATGGATCTCGACAATATAATCCTAAGTAAAATAAGTCAGAGAAAGATAAATACCATATAATTTCACTCCTATGTGGAATTTAAGAAACAAAACAAATGAAGTGGAAAAAAGAGACAAACCTTAAACCAGATTCTTAAATATAGAGAATAAGCAGATGGTTACTAGAGGGGAGGTGAGTGGGGGGTGGGTGACATAGGTGAAGGGGATTAAGGAGTGCACTTGTCTTGAGAAGCACTAAGTAATGTATGGAAATGTTGGATCACTATATTGTAAACTGGAACTAATATACCACTTTATGTTAACTACACTGAAATTAAAATTAAAAAAAAAATACAAATGTTCCCTAAACCTGTATTAAGTCTTTATTTGGGTCACCTGGGTGGTTCAGTCAGTTAAGCATCTGACTCTTGGTTTTTGGCTCAGGTCATGAGCTCATGGTTCATGGGTTTGAGCCCCACATCAGTCTCTGCTCTGACAGTGCAGAGCCTGCTTGGGATTTTCTCTCTCCCTCTCTTTCTACCTCTCCCCTGCTCGCTCTCTCTCTCTCTCTCTCTCTCTCTCTCTCTCTCTTAAAATAAATAAATGGGGGTGCCTGGATGGCTCAGTCGGTTGAGCATCCAACCTCATGATCTTGTGATTTGTGAGTTCGAGCCGGCGTCAGGCTCTGTGCTGACAGCTCGAGCCTGCTTAAGATTCTGTGTGTCTCTCTCTCTGCCCCTCCCCTTCTTACTCTCCCTCCTCACTCTCTCTCTTTCTCCCTCAAAAATAAACAAACATTAAAAAAATTTTTTTAAACAAATTAACTTTAAAAATTAAGTTTTCATTTAAGATATAATAAAGGATTGGAGTGTCTGTAAAATCAGGCTGACAAGAATCAGAGATATTTCCCAACATCGAGCTACATTAATAATCCAAAAATACAAATTATCACAAGACATAGACAGGGAGGGAAAAATGTGGGGCCGTAAATGCACAGAAGGACACACTGTAAACCATATTTAACATAAGATCTCAAAGTCATGCCCTCAGGAACATCACTTACAAAAAAGGGAGCTTGGTTGGTCATGATACATTTTCATTTTATATTCTAATTGTTACATAGACATTTTCCAAAAGTCATTCTTGATGAATCAATAGATTCTAGGTTTGTTTATCATAGTCCTAGGTAGATCAGGTACACTCTTCTAAAAGGATTCCACAGATGAAGATTCTCCTACCAGTAAATACCATGTGTCTCCAGGAAGCCTTTTAGTAGCATGTTTAAAAAAGATTTGACCAAATAATCATTCTTTCTTGAGGCATCACCTTATAAAGGGAGAAATGCATTATAGACCTATTGGTATATCTTTCCATCCTAACAAATTATCATGTTAGGATAATGTGGAATGAACATCAAAAGATTAATAGCATTTTGATTCACTTTGAGGAGACTACCCACACTTTGAAAGTATCTGCTCTTTTTTTTAATTTTTTTTTAACGTTTATTCATTTTTGAGACAGAGAAAGACAGAGCATGAATGGGGGAAGGTCAGAGAGAGAGGGAGACACAGAATCTGAAACAGGCTCCAGGCTCTGTCTGAGCTGTCAGCACAGAGCCCGATGCGGGGCTCGAACTCACGGACCACGAGATCGTGACCTGAGCCGAAGTCGGATGCCCAACCGACCGAGCCACCCAGGCGCCCCTGAAAGTAGCTGCTCTTAATTACCCCTTCTTTCACACAACTCATATATCTTTTGGCAAATATTAGCTATTTGTGCCATTATTTTCAATAAAATTTTGTAAGAAATTTCTGTAACTGGTTAGCAAAGCCTATGCTTTTTTATACAATCATTTGAAACATGTAATGAATAGAGAGGCTCTGGAAATTGTATCTTAATAAGAATAATGAAGTTCAAGCCCCTGGTGAAGTTATGGTGGATAATCATTATGTGGAGCTTGCTTGAGATATAAATAACTCAAGGATAAGAGATTGTCAGTCTGTCAGAAGTCTTCATCTGTTTTTTAAACAAAAGTCAGCAGTTAATGGGAAGAAGAGCATGCTGAGCCTAACTCCTTTCTTTTTGCGGGGGGGGAGAGAAAATGAGGAAGAGGGCTCAGAAAAGACGTAAAATTTAAAATTTTTTAGTTGTTTAAGGATGGCAGAATTTGTCGTAAATACTTAATTTTAACACAATTTCTGAAGGTACAAATTTCTCTTTCTTAATATATTTTAAAGCAGAAGGAAGCAAACCTGGAGAAAACAATGAGAATTGGACCAAAGAACAAATAATAAAACTTTCTTTTCTCCAACTACATGTTGTTCTTTATCATATGAATTTTGAATTCCAAAGTTAGGGCTCCATGACTTAAAAACATCTCTTCTGCTTCCAACTGTAACTATTTTATTTTAAATAAGACCAGGTGTAGGCACTTGGGGCTAAAATGGGGAAAGATGCATATAATTGTGTTTTCTCATCTTCCTCTGCCCAGAAAGCCCCAGACCACAACACAAAGGCTACCAACACCATCTCAATTAATCCAAAGAGCTGACTTTCATCTCAAGATCAAGGGCTGAATGTGCCAAATAAGGCTCCATTACCCCTTCTGGAGAAAAGAGTTCTCTCCAGTTCTTTTTGAAGCTTAAGAAACAAAAGAAGAAAGAAAAAGCTTCTGTTTAAAGGGGAAAAAAATGTCATACCAGTTTTCAAGAGACAAGTCATAAAAAGGATTATAAAAAAAATGAAGAGTTGATTTCCCAGCATTCACAACAGCCCATTCTGTATATTTTTCTCTCCTCTCCTTAATCCATCACTGTAGGTTTCCTGGGATTTCTAGACTCTCACACACACTTCCAAGCCACCTATGTAGGAAGAATTTGGGATCTGTTTATCTTAGAGTGGAATTAAGGATATTTTCACTCTCTTACAGGTACTTATAATTTTAAATTTTCTTTCAAATTATAAAGGAAAACTCCTATCTACTCTTTTGTCATGGTACTTAAAAAAATTTTTTTTAATGCTTATTTATTCTTTGAGAGAGAGAGAGATAGAGCAGGGGAAGGGCAGAAAGAGGGAGACACAGCATCTGAAGCAGTCTCCAGTCTCCTAGCTTCAGCACAGAGCCTGACTCAGGGCTTGAAATCACGAACCATGCGATCATGACCTGAGCCAATCAATGTCAGAGGTTTAACTGACTGAGCCACCAGGTGTCCCTATCATGGTACTTTTCTCAGAAAAAAATACAGGAGATAAAACAGCTTATCTCAGATAGAAAATGACCATGTATATTAGGCAATTCTCATTGAGATCAAAGTTTTGATGCTGTTACTGTTATTTTTAGCCAAGCTAAATATTTACTCACTAGTAATATAAATCAAATGATGAAATATATACGTACAATATTTAAGGTCTTAATTTTATTATGTATGCATTATTTAAATCACTTATTATATTGAACATAGAAAAAATATTTTTTCTCTCTCATATTTCTTAAAATAATTTTAAGTGAACTCACAGCCTCATCTAACAGTGTCCTGGTACACATCATTGTCACTTCCACTGAGTTGCTTCAGGTAAAATATTTTGAAATGTTTGTGATGCTCACCAGATATTTCATCCCAAGCTAAAAGTACCCATTCACACAAATCAGTATTTTTTTTATTCCACTCGTGGGTAATATGTTCACAATGCGAACAAACAAAATGCGAAACTTACTCTATTATTTTAAAGTCTTCTCTACACTTGTGTACTGTTTACCATGTCATTCTACTCTGGCAATTGTAAGGATGACCAAGAATAATTACTAAATCTGAGGTCAATTTCTTTGCCGTCATTTCCACCAATTTTATCCAGTGAACCTCTACCAGTGTCCAAAACTAGCTTTTATTGACATTATTTCAAGCAAATTTGCTTACCCAACATTAATTTCTTCTTAAAAAAAAAAGAGAGAGAGAGAAAGAATATGGATGAGAAAGGCTGTATGCATGTATAAAGGCTCAGAATAAGGCAACTAGCTCTTTACTGAGAACAATAATGTGACAGGGTTAAGTTCAAACCCCAAGAAAACCCGTTAATATCTTTATACACTTCCTCCTAATAATAAATTATTTTACATATTAGTTCCACGTTATAAGCAATTTCGTATCCTGCCTTTTTTGTACCCACCTAAGCATTTCTCCCCATATCATTATTCATCTTAAATATCATTTTAATGGCCACACAACATTCCACACTGTAGATATACCATAATCTACTCAACGTTTCCCCTCTTGATAGATGTTTATTTTCAGTGTCTTATTATTATGAACAGTGCCTCAAAGAAAATCATTGTGAATATATCTTTGTCTGCACTGCTGATCATTTTATTATAGTAGATTCCTGGAAGAGGAATTACTAGGTAAAACAATATGTAAAACTTTGCAGATTTTGCAACAGAGACTTTTGAATACTTTGCTTTCATATCAGTTATACTAATTTTCCACTCTTAGCAGTGGTGAGGCAGGGGCTGATTGTTATATCTTTACCAGAATTGATAATTTGGCATACAATTTTATTAATTTGATAGTTGAAAGTATTATCATTGCTCTATTTTTTAATTATAAACAAAGTTAAACATTTATATTTTTTTTGCGATTTTTTCTATGAACACGTTTCCATGTTCTGTGTCTCTTGTTTACTGAGCATCTACTGTTTTCCTTGTCAATCTGTGTGAGCTTTATATATGTTTATGATATCGATATTTTAAAATCAGAATTGTTGAAATTACATCTCAATTGGTTTTAATAACCTTTCATCATTTTTACAATCAGAAATTTTAGATAGTCTTACATAGCAAAATCTGTTTTATTTATTTCACATATAATTTTTTAACATGCATGGCAGATAAACCTTAAGGTAGCCCCATAACCTCTATCTTCAGACAAGAACCCAGCCCTGGCTGACAATTTGCTTACAGCCTTGCAGGGAACCCAGCTAAGCTATGCTCAGAATCCCCTTGTATAGAAGCTATGAGATAGCAAAAGTTTGTTTCTTTAAGCTTCCAAGTTTGTGTTTATGTGTTACACAGATAGAAAACTAATACATATTTTGGTATGAGCGCTGAGTTGCTTATGTAAGAAATATATAAAAGTATGGGAATGCCTTTAGAAATTAGCATAAGGGAGAGGCTGGAAGAATTCACAGAAAGCTAACTGGTCTTGAACAGACTGTTAGTAAAAACATGGACTTGGATTTCCTTCTTTTTTAAGTCCAAATAACATTGCATGTGTACATGAGTGTGTGTATACTGAAATAATCACCACAATTAAGCTAATGAACATGTCTATCACCTCCCATAGTTGCCATTTTTTGTGTGTGTTTGTGTGTGGTGAAAAGCACTTAAGAGTGAAAGCACTGTTAGCAAATTTCAAGAATATGATCCACTATTGTTAACTACAGTCATACTGCTGTACATTAGATCTCCAGAACCTACTCACCTTGCATAACTGAAACTGTCCCCGTTGACCAATATCTCCTCATTTCCTTTTCCCCCAGCCCCTACCAACCACCATTTTATTCTCTTCTTCTATGAGTTTGCCTATTTTAGATTCCACATATAAGTGAGATCATGCAGTATCTGCTGTTCTGTGTCTGGCTTATTTCACTTAGCATAATATCAGTAATCCCACCTCTGGGTATACATCCACAGGAAATGAAATCAGTACCTAGAAGAGATATCTGTACTCCCATGTTCATTGCAGTGTTATTCACAATAGTAAAGATATGGAAACAACCTAAATGTCTGCTGATGGACTAATAAATAAAATGTGAGATACATATATATACACACACATATAGTCTTGAAGGAGGCAGATAATTTGTCTCTGTAGTGTTGCAAGGCCACAGACAGAGAGGAATCATACCTTAGGAGCTATAATGAACAGATTGCACATGGGAATCTCACCTGGATACACTTGATTTACATGATAAGTTTTTTTGTTTTACTCTAAACAAATGCTTTAATGGAACAAGATTCATGGGAATCTTGGAGAGGATGGGTATGTTTTGCATGTAGGAGGAACATGAATCAATGGAAGCCAGAAGACAGACTCTGGTAGATAGATTTTAAAGTGGCCCCCATAATCTCCACTTCCTGGTGATCATAACCTAGTATAATAGTGCTGCTCGAATGCGGGCAAGACCTGTATCCTGCTTCCAGTCAATAAAATAAGGCTGAAGTGAGAGAATGTCACTCCCATAATTATGTTACATTATATAACACTCTGTCTTGATAGCAGACTCACTTTAGTGACCTCCCATTGCTGACTTTGAAAAAGCAAACTGCCATGAATCCTACAGCTTCAAGAAAATAAATTCTGCCACCAACCTCTGGGCATTGGGAAGTGGATGCTTTCCCAGTTGAGCCTTCAGATGAGAATCCAATCCCAGCAGACCAGCAGATAACTTGATTTCAGACTTACAGGAGACCCACCCCGCATTGGGCTCAGACTCCTGAACCACAGAAACTGTGGTGTAGTAAATGTGTATAGTTTTAATCCACTAAATTTGTTTTAATTTTATATGCAGCATAGAAAACTAATATGAGCATGGAAGTTTTTTGTATGTCTCACGTCCATGAAATACAGACAGACCAACACTAAAACATCCTACACACCTAGAAAACTGATTGGAGGATTAACACAACAATCTGCACAACCTGAACCACAGAATTCAGCAGGTACGCAGCGCAGAGAAGTGAACTTGGGGAGCGAGAAGGCGCAGGAAGGGAGGTGCTTTTGCAAGTGGATAGAGGACGGAGAATGGTGGGGGGAGAATACGGGAAAAGCACCCCTCCCCAAAAGCAGCTGTAGAGAAAATGGAAAATTGAAAACAGCTGCAGGGACTAAACTAAAAAGGGAGAAAGGAGAAAGGAGAAAGGAGAAATGAGAGGGTTTAAATTCCATTAAGACTGCAAACAAGGGAGTGCAGTCTGCAACTCCACAGCTCCATACCTGGTGGTGCTCTGGTGGGAAGGGTGAATCCCCAGGAACAGAGTAGGGGCCGGGAGGATCTCAGGCCACACGGGGAAAAGCGGTTCCACTGCTGGAAGGACATTTGGTAGAGACTGTTGAAGCCACCTGGTCCCAGCAGACCCCAGAAGGCGGCCACGTTCGCCGCTGCTGGAACAAGGTCCTTAAGGGTGAAGCCTGGTGCCAGATGTGTGATGTGATCTTCCATAATCCCTGAAACGCTGCTGCTACACTATCTTGTGAACTTTTTCTGGGGCGGGCTGGCACCCGCCTGCCGTCTCAAGCCACCAGCAGCAGCAGGGCTCAGCAAGCGTTCCTGGGGGCAGCCGACATTCGGCCATTGCTCATTCGGCCATTGCTCGGTGAGACCCTCCCACAGAGGGGCGGAGCGGGTCAAAGCCGCAGTCCTTCAGAAGGAAGGGGCTGGGGAAAACAGCCGCATCTGAGACAAAACCGGGGAGAGAGGTACTGCCTGGGGCCTGGTCACGGAGAGTGAAAAAGAGGGGAGTGGAGGAAAGCTGAAGACAGAGGACGGGCACACGATTGCTGATCTGGGAGAACAGACTGGGTAGCTGGGTGGTGCCATCTTTCACCGCTGCTGCGCTTGCGCATATGCACCTATGAGCTCCACCACAACACTCCACCACAGTAAGCTAGCAGCGCCATCTAGTGGAGAGCAGAGCCATTACACTGAGCCATGCCCAAATGGGCCAACCTCTCTCTTCAAGAACACAAACCTCACCGCCCGTTTCCTTTATGGACTATAAAGCGCTACATAGACTGACTTCTAGGGGAAAACGAAGTAATTTCAGTCCTACTTCAATCTGTTAGCAGGTCCATCTACTCAATTTTCTTTCTTTTTTTTTCTCTTTTACACTTCTTTTGCTTAAATACAGAAAGAGAAAAAATTCATTTTTATTTTCAAGTTTTATTAAAAATATTTTTCTTTAATTTTTATTACTACATTTTTCACTTTTGTGTAATTTTTTTCAAATTCTATTTTACTGCCATTATTTTATTTTAGTCTACTACAGTATATTAATTTTTTCAAATTTCCAAACGATTTTCTTTTTTCCTTTTTTTCTTTTCTTTTTTCTTTTTTTCTCTTTTTCATTTCTTCTCTCTTTCTTGAATATAGAAAAAGAAAAATAATTTTTATTTTTAATTTTTAATAAAAATATTCTCTTTAATTTTTTTCTACTATATTCTTTATGTCTGTGTATATTATTTCAAATTCTATTTTACCTCCATCATCTCATTTTAGTCTACTTCAGTGTATTCATTTTTTCAAATTCTCAAATGATTTCCTTTGTTTTTTGTCCCTCCCCCTTTTTGTTCTCTAATCTGTCAAACCACTTTCAACACCCAGACCAAAACACACCTAGGATCTAGCATCATTTATTCTATTTGAGTGTGTGTGTGTGTCTAATTTTTTAATATTAATATTTTTTAATTTAATTTTTTTAATTTTAATTTTTCTACCTCATTACTTCCTTTTCTCCCTTCAAAATGACAAAACGAAGGATTTCACCCCAAAAGAAAGAGCACGAAGAAACGACAGACAGGGGTTTAACCAACACACATACAGGCAAGATGTCTGAACTAGAATTTAGAATCACGATAATAAGAATACTAGCTGGAGTCGA
Organism: Prionailurus viverrinus; assembly: GCF_022837055.1. NCBI lineage: Eukaryota > Metazoa > Chordata > Mammalia > Carnivora > Felidae > Prionailurus > Prionailurus viverrinus. Next base: position 122,024,133 of record NC_062566.1, on the reverse strand, counting down.
AAATAGATTCGAATCCCTTTCTGCAGAGATAAAAGAAGTAAAAAATAGCCAGACGAAATTAAAAATGCTATAACTGAGCTGCAATCATGGATAGATGCAGCGGCAGCAAGGATGGATGAGGCAGAACAGAGAATCAGCAATATAGAGGACAAACATAAAGAGAAAAATGAAGCAGAAAAAAAGAGGGAGATTAAGGCAAAAGAGCACGATTTAAGAATTAGAGAAATCAGTTACTCATTAAAAAGAAACAACATCAGAATCATAGGGGTCCCAAATGAGGAAGAGAGAGAAAAAAGGGGTAGAAGGGTTAGGTGAGCAAATCATAATGGAAAACTTTCCTAACCTGGGGAAAGACACAGACATCAAAATCCAGGAAGCACAGAGGACCCCCTTTAGATTCAACAAAAACCGATCATCAACAAGGCATATCATAGTCAAATTCACAAAATATTCAGGGAAGGAGAGAATCATGAAAGCAGCAAGGGAAAAAAAAAGTCCCTAAGTTACAAGGGAAGACAGATGAGGTTTGCAGCAGACCTCTCCACAGAAACTTGGCAGACCAGAAAGGAGTGGCAGATATATTCAATGTGCTGAATCAGAAAAATATGCAGCCAAGAATTCTTTATCCAGCAGGGCTGTCATTCAAAATAGAAGGAGAGATAAAAATTTCCCACACAAACAAAATTTAAAGGAGTTTGTGACCACAAAACCAGCCCTGCAAGAAACTTTAATGGGGGCTCTCTGAGGGGAGAAAAGATGACAAATACATAAATACATACATACATACATATATATATATATATATATATACACATACACACACACACACATATATATGTATATATTAGCATATATACATATATATGTATATATTAGTAGATATACACTAAAAGCAACAAAGATTAGAAAAGACCAGAGAACACCACTAGAAACTCCAACTCTACAAGCATCATAATGGCAATAAATTCATATCTTTCAGTACTCACTCTAAACATCAATGAACTCAATGCTCCAATCAAAAGACACAGCGTAACAGAATATTTAAGAAAACAAGATCCATCTATATGCTATTTACAAGAGACCCACTTTAGGCCTAAAGACACCCTCATATTGCAAATAAGGGGATGAAGAACCATCTATCGGGGCGCCTGGGTGGCGCAGTCGGTTAAGCGTCCGACTTCAGCCAGGTCACGATCTCGCGGTCCGGGAGTTCGAGCCCCGCGTCAGGCTCTGGGCTGATGGCTCAGAGCCTGGAGCCTGTTTCCGATTCTGTGTCTCCCTCTCTCCGCCCCTCCCCCGTTCATGCTCTGTCTCTCTCTGTCCCAAAAAATATATAAACGTTGAAAAAAAAAAATTAAAAAAAAAAAAGAACCATCTATCATGCTAATAGTCAACAGAAAAAGCTGGAGTAGTCATACTTATATCAGACAATCTAGACTTTAAAATAAGGATTGTATCAAGAGACGCATAAGGACATTAATATCATAATCAAGGGGTCTAGCCACCAAGAAGACCTAACAATTGTAAGCATTTATGAGCCAAATGTGTGAGAACCCAAATATATAAATCAACTAATCACAAACATAAAGACTCATCAATAGTAATACTATAATAGTAGGAGACTTCAACACCCCACTCACAGCAATGGACAGATCATCTAATCAAAAAATCAACAAGGAAACAATGGCTTTGAATGACACATTGGACCAGATGGACTTAACAGATATATTCAGAACATTTCATCCTAAAGCAGCAGAATATACATTCTTCTCCAGTGCACATCGAACGTTCTCCAGAATTGACCATATACTGGGACACAAATCATCCCTAAGTCAGTACAAAAAGATGTAGATCATACTGTGTATATTTTGAAACCACAACGCTATGAAACTTGAAATCAACCACAAGAAAAAATTTGGAAAGGTAACAAATACTTGGAGACTGATAAACATCCTACTAAAGAATGAATGGGCTAACCAAGCAGTTAAAGAGGAAATTAAAAAGTATATGGAAGTCAATGAAAATGATAGCACCACAACCTAAAACCTCTGGGACACAGCAAAAGCGGTCATAAGAGGAAAGTATATAGCAATCCAGGCCTTCCTAAAGAAGGAAGAAAGATCTCAGATGCACAACCTAACCTTATGCCTTAAGGAGCTGGAAAAAGAACAGCAAATAAAACCCCAAACTAGCAGAAGACAGGAAATGATAAAGATTAGAGCAGAAATTAATGCTACCGAAACCAAAAAAACAGTAGAACAGATCAATGAAACCAGAAGCTGGTTCTTTGAAAGAATTAACAAAATTGATAAACCACTAGCCAGTTTCATCAAGAATAAAAAGGAAATGACCCAAATAAATAAAATCAAGAATGAAAGAGGAGAGATCACAACCAACACAACAGAAATAAAAACAATAATAAGAGAATATTATGAGAAATTATATGCCAACAAAATGGGCAATCTGGAAGAAATGGACAAATTCCTAGAAACATATACTCTACCAAAACTGAAACAGGAAGAAATAGAAAAATTGAACAGACCCATAACCAGTAAGGAAATTGAATTAGTAATCAAAAATCTGCCAAAAAACAAGAGTCCAGGGCCAGATGGCCTTCCAGGGGAATTCTACCAAACATTTAAGGAAGAGTTAACACCTATTCTCTTGAAGCTGTTCCAAAAAATAGAAATGGAAGGACAACTTCCAAATTCTTTCTATGAAGCCAGCATTACCTTGATTCCAAAACCAGACAGAGACCCCACTAAAAAGGAGAACTATAGACCAATTTCCCTGATGAACATGGATGCAAAAATCCTCAACAAGATATTAGCCAATTGGCTCCAGCAATACATTAAAAAAATTATTCACCACGACCAAGTGGGATTTATACCTGGGATGCAGGGCTGGTTCAATATCTGCAAAACAATTAACGCAATTCATCACATCAATAAAATAAAGGACAAGAACCATATGATCCTCTCAATAGATGCAGAGAAAGCATTCGACAAAATACAGCATCCTTTCTTGATAAAAACCCTCAAGAAAGTAGGGATAGAAGAAGCATACCTTGAGATCATAAAATCCATATATGAAAGACCCAATGCTAATATCATCCTCAATGGGGAAAAACTGAGAGCTTTCCCCCTAAGGTCAGGAACAAGACAGGGATGTCCACTCTCACCACTGTTATTCAACATAGTATTGGAAGTCTTAGCCTCTGCAATCAGACAACACAAAGAAATAAAAGGCGTCCAAATCGGCCAGGAGGAGGTCAAACTTTCACTCTTCGCAGATGACATGATACTCTATATGGAAAACCCAAAAGATTCCACCAAAAAACTGCTAGAACTGATTCATGAATTCAGCAAAGTTGCAGGATGTAAAATGAATGCACAGAAATCGGTTGCATTCATATACAGCAACAATGAAGCAACAGAAAGAGAAATCAAGGAATTGATCCCATTTACAGTTGCACCAAAAACCATAAAATACCTAGGAATAAATCTAACCAAAGAGGTGAAAACTGTATACACTGAAAACTATAGAAAGCTTATGAAAGAAATTGAAGAAGACACAAATAAATGGAAAAAGATTCCATGCTCCTGGATAGAAAGAACAAATATTGGTAAAATGTCAATACTACCCAAAGCAATCTACATATTCAATGCAATCCCTATCAAAATAACACCAGCATTCTTCACAGAGCTAGAACAAATAATCCTAAAATGTGTATGGAATCAGAAAAGACCCCGAATAGCCAAAGCAATCTTGAAAAAGAAAACCAAAGCAGGAGACATCACAATCCTGGACTCCAAGCTGTATTACAAAGCTGTAATCATCAAGACAGTCTGGTACTGGCAGAAGAACAGACACTCAGATCAATGGAACAGAATAGAGAACCCAGAAATGGACCCACAAACGTATGGCCAACTAATCTTTGACAAAGCAGGAAAGAATATCCAATGGAATAGAGAAAGTCTCTTCAGCCAGTGGTGCTGGGAAAACTGGATAGCAACATGCAGAAGAATGAACCTGGACCACTTTCTTACACTATATACAAAAAATAAACTCAAAATGGATGAAAGACCTCAATGTAAGACAGGAAGCCATCAAAATCCTCAAGGAGAAAGAAGGCAAAAACCTCTTTGATCTTGGCCGCAACAACTTCTTACTCAACACGTCTCTGGAGGCAAGGGAAACAAAAGCAAAAATGAGCTACTGGGACCTCATCAAAATAAAAAGCTTCTGCACAGCGAAGGAAACATTCAGCAAAACTAAAAGGCAACTGACAGAATGGGAGAAGATATTTGCAAATGACATATCAGATAAAGGGTCAGTATCCAAAATCTATAAAGAATTTATCAAACTCAACACCCAAAAAATAAGTAATCCAGTGAAGAAATGGGCAAAAGACATGAATAGACACTTCTCCAAGGAAGACATCCAGATGGCCAACTGACACATGAAAAAATGCTCCACATCACTCATCATCAGGGAAATACAAATCAAAGCCACAATGAGATACCACCTTACACCTGTCAAAATGGCTAACATTAACAATTCAGGCAACAACAGATGTTGGTGAGGATGCAGAGAAAGAGGATCTCTTTTGCATCGTTGGTGGGAATGCAAGCTGGTGCAGCCACTCTGGAAAACAGTATGGAGGCTCCTCAAAAAACTAAAAATAGAACTACCCTATGACCCAGCAATTGCACACTAGGTATTTATCCACAGGATACAGGTGTGCTGTTTCAAAGGGATACATGCACCCCCATGTTTATAGCAGCACTATCAACAATAGCCAAAGTATGGAAAGAGCCCAAATGTCCATCGATGGATGAATGGATAAAGAAGATGTGATACACACACACACACACACACACACACACACACACACACACAATGAAGTATTACTCAGCAATCAAAAAGAATGAAATCTTGCCATTTGCAACTATGTGGATGGAACTGGAGGGTATTATGCTAAGTGAAATTAGAGAAAGACAAATATTATATGACTTCATTCATCTGAGAGACAAAACAGATGAACATAAGGGAAGGGAAACAAAAGTAATCGAAAACAGGGAGGGGGACAAAACAGAAGAGACTCATAGATATGGAGAACAAACTGAGGGTTACTGGAGGGGTTGTGGGAGGGGGGATGGGCTAAGTGGGTAAGGGGCACTAAGGAATCTACTCCTGAAATCATTGTTGCACTATATGCTAAGTAATTTGGATGTAAATTTTAAAAAATAAACAATAAAAATTTTAAAATTTTTTTAAATTTAAATTAAAAAAATGACCTAAACCTGAAAAAAAAAAAGAAAAGAAATCAATACACTGGCACATCTGGATGGCTCAGTGGGTCGAGCAAGTGACTCTTGATTTTGGCTTAGGTCATGATTTCACTGTTAGTGAGATTGAGCCCTGTGTCACGTTCTGCAATAACAGTGAGAAGCCTACTTAGGATACTCTCTCTCCCTTTCTCCTGCCCCACTCGCATGTGCACATACTTTCTCTCTCTCTCTCAAAATAAAGAAACATGAAAAAAAAATTTTTTTAATCTTTAAAAAGAAAAAATTCCTGGTATAAGATATAAAATGGGAATACAAAATAATTTTATTTTCTTTTTTTTTTTAAATCTTTTTTTTCAACATTTATTTATTTTTGGGACAGAGAGAGACAGAGCATGAACGGGGGAGGGGCAGAGAGAGAGGGAGACACAGAATCGGAAGCAGGCTCCAGGCTCCGAGCCATCAGCCCAGAGCCTGACGCGGGGCTCGAACTCACGGACCGCGAGATCGTGACCTGGCTGAAGTCGGACGCTTAACCGACTGCGCCACCCAGGCGCCCCAATAATTTTATTTTCAAACAGCTGTCATGACTTCTGCAGGACATACTAGAGATATTGGAGATAAAGAAGATATTTTGAGATAGTAAATAGAATCTGGAGCCCTCAAAATCATATTAAGTGTTTGCCTCTCTACTGAGGTTGTCCCTGATGCCTACAATATCTTTGAAGTCAAGCAATCAGAAATATTTTTTGAGACTGCAAAGCACCCTGGGACACAATGTTAGTGAGATATGATTGAGATACAAATGAACTTTTCTAAATACATATAGCCTATTCAAGGGCATCTGGCATAAAGATACAATTCAAGAGATGCCAATTCTTCTCTGATTCTGAAGATATAAGTGATTTATTTTACCTGAGCTGGTAAAGGAAGACTTCACAGCCTAGGTTACAGTTGCCTTAGACTGTGAGTCTCATTACGTCAGGCATTTATTGGTAGATGAATGGGGGGAAGGGCATTCCAGATATATGTAGAATAAAGAGAACACACAAACATTTGGACTGTGATGCAGAGATAAGTTTAAGTTGGAAAAATTCTTTCTGTAAAGATAAAATAAAGGAGAAAGTGAGAAAGGGTAGATTGGATCCAGATAATGTTGTATCTTAAATGCCAACTTAAGAACTTTGAACTTTATCCTCAAGGCAGGAAATGTCATTTAAACCTGATTAACAGAAGATTTAGAGTATAAAATCCATATTAGTTTCTATACTTTGTTACAACCAGTTAACCACTTCTCAAGTCAGTTAAAATCTGAAACTGAGAACACGATGTAACTCAGTAAACAAAAATGATAGCCATACTTTTTTGTAGTTCATAGATTTGTAATAGTATTACTCATCATTAAATCTAGTGTGGTGAAAGGGGAAACATTCGCATTTAAAGATAGGAGACACGGGTCGGATTCTGAAACTACCATTTGCTACCTAATGTCTCTGGTCAAATCACTTAACCTTCTTGACACTTCATACTGTTGTCTGTTAATGAATGGTGGTGATAGTGTCTGCCCTACAGACCTCATAGTTTTAGTAAAAATTAAATGGTATTTGCAAACAACCTAATTTTTGAGGAACTCTATTCATCAAAAGAAGAATCTCTTTTATGGATTAAAAATTAGTTGAGTTTAATTAACAAAAAATTAAGTGGGCTAAGTCATTGAAGTCCAAGAAATTTGTACAATTCAAGAAGTACCTTGTGAAGAAGCAAACAAAGAGGACACCATGGAGCATTTGCATTCCATCGCTCCCAAGAGTACAGACAGTCAGAAACCCAGTTAGATTTTGACCTAGTTGAGCAGAGGATCTGACAAACACTGAACTGTGGTTTGAGCATAGACTACTATTTAATTAACACACACTTTTTCTAAGTAGACTTCACACCGAGCACAGAGCCCAGAGCGGAGCTTGAACTCACAAGCCTGAGATCAAGACCTGAGCTGAGATCAAAAGTCAGATGCTTAACCAACTGGGCTATCCAGGTGCCCCTATGTTAACTAATATTATAATGAGAAAATTCACATACAAATGACCAACAAACAGGTAGTCCAGCTACTGCCGCTGGGGATAAAACTTGGATGCAGTTTTGCAAGAAAGCAAAGCCCCAAGAGATCAGAGTGGGTGAGTCAGCATGAATGACAACAAATAATTTATAGCACCACCCAAAAATGGAATGCCAGAATATATTATTGTAGACATGAAGAAGAGTTATTGATACTTATTGGTATATTAAAGGAACATTGTAGATAATGTCATGCACGCAAAAAACACACGCATACGCACACATACCCACACAAATACAAGGGAGGAGAAAGACAGGGGAAATATACCAAAAATATTGTTGAAAATATTGACTAAAGTTATTTCTGGGTGATGAAATTTGAAGGTTGTTTCCTTCCATTTATTTGTGATTTATTTGTAATTCGTCTAAATTGGAAAAGTACTAAGTGTATAATAAACCTTTAATTTTCAATTGGATGATATAGTGCATGGTAAAATACTGTGTAAATGGTAAAGTGCCATTCATATGTGAGTTATTATTAATCACCATTCTAACTTTTTCTGCCCAGCGGCTTCTGTGATTTCAACATAAATCATATCAGTGGGAGGCAGATTATATAGTCTTTGGAATCATAGAGAACTAGGGGTCAAATCTTAGTTTCCCCTCTTGGTAGTTGGATGATGTTGGGCAAACTAATTAACCTTGGTATTCCTTAGATATTTTAAAAGTAAAATGGGTGTAATACCAACATCAAAGGATTGCTGTGAACATTAAATAAATTGATGAAAATAAGGAGCTTATCCGGGATGAAAATAATAAGTCAATACAGATTAGCCATGCTTATCACTGCTCTGTACATTCAATAAACATTTGCTGAATTCCTACTTAGTCAGGGAAGAATTTCTTGCCTGAAGAGCTCACAGACCTGGGGAGAAAACTTTTGAGGCAATTCTATAGTATTTCCATGCCCAATACTGTAAATATAGTATAACTAACTATTGAATGAATAGTTTTGACAAGTGTAAGGATAAGTATATATGTGATCCTATAAGAATGGGAAAGAAGTTCCACATACCTATGACTAAGGAAATGTAGAGAGTTTTCCCAGTGGAGATGACTCCTGAACTCAAAGGATGAGTGGTTAAGGGAGAGAGAAAATTACAGGGAGGGTGGAGCAGACTCAAAGCAGAGGCATAAAAAACTTTTGTCATATTCCAGGAACTGGAAGTGATTTCATAGGGCTAGAAAATGCAAAACAATACCTTATTATTCAAGCATTAGCAACCCCTTGCTGTACATCAAACATGTGTGAAATTCCGAAATGCAGCTGGAACATTCAAACACGACCAAGTTAATTTAGTACACAGTGATATACGGGGAAGTACCATTTCACAATTAAATCCATAAATTAAGCGGCAAAATCTTAGAAAGGATCAGAGGTTTTAAAATAACATTTCACATATAAAATTAAGGAAAATAATTTGACCTTGGGAGCAAACCAAATGTTATTTTCTCTGCTTTCATTATCACTATGTAGTATTTCTATAATTACACTGTCAAACAATATTAATATTGATGATTTATGAGGGCACTCATGCCCACCCTTTTGGCCCCCAGAAGAATACACAAAGTAAACATAAAAATGTTTGTAATCAATATTTACTTTGCCTTTAAAAAGAAACAAAATCCAACATAATATTTGACTATCTTAGGTGAGCATTGGAAAATTTCTATTAGCTCTTTGTTTTCATAACAAGGGGGAAGTATTGGATGCAAAGAATACCTTAAGGGAGATAAGTTTTTGTAAATGAAGCATGATTCTTCTACCAGAGAAACTAAACCAATGGACTGAAGGTAGAGCATCTCAGCTGCCACCACTTAATCAAGTGTGATACACAAGCAATGCACGAGGGGAATGAAGGGAAAAGTTGAATGCATTTGCTTTAGGTAATGAGTATCCTGCATTTGAAGTAATCTAACTAATTAGGATTCAGCAGTGCTTAGCAGACAACAGAAATTATGTAATCTGGACTCCGGAAACTGTATTGAATATCATCTCATACTTGATGGCAAGCAAGGTGAAACTATATAGAAAAGTCTTAACAACAAAAACAAAAATAGGTTATTTATTTTTTTAAGTCACCAGACAAGCATAGTACATGGGAATTGCCATACTATTGAGGTGTATTCATTGGATCCCAAAACTTGAAAGAAATAAAATTACATGATGGGGAAAAACAAGATGGAACATGCTGATTGAATTGACATAACCAATATTAAGGAATGACATAGAGATGGAGAGGTGGCTTAAACATCATCCAGCCCAAATCTTATAGATTTTCAGTGTGACAACAGCACCTTGTCTATGCTTGTCCAACTCCCCAGGCTTCTCTCTTCTACTTGTCTAATGTCGACATTGGCCACATTGGCCTTTGCACATGTGTTTTTTCTTTAGTTTTTCCAATACTCACCTCCAGTCTTTTCAATGTTTGCCAAAGTTCTTCTCTGAATTCTAGTCCTAAATCCATGTCACGTTGCCTGCCCTGTTTTCAGGCAGTTGTATCATTATTTCTCCTTTCCATCAGGTGTCATAGTGTTATATTTATTCGTGTGTTTGAAAAGTGTCTGTCTCCCCCTCTGGATAATAAGCTTCATGTGAGTAGCAACCATGTCTATGTTGTTTAGCTTGTATACCCCAGTGACTGACTCATAATACGCTTTCTTTGAATTGATGGATGCAACTTTTACTCCCATTATGAGAGAATATTTAAATGCCCCAGATGTCTTTGTTCACACCATTGTACATACTATTTTTTCTAACTAAATATCTTCCCCAGTTTTCCCTAGCTAATTTCTGCCCATCCCTCAAGATGAATCTAAATACCTTCTTTGGAAATATTTCTTCAACTGTAGTCCAATAGAGATTAGTAAATAGAAGTCATGTGTTCCCAAAGTTTACAAAGTTTACAAAAGCTAATATCACACAGCTAGATAGTGGCATTGATGAGACAAGATTTAAAATTCTATTGACCAAAATTATATCCTTTTTTTTTTCAATTTGAATTGTGTATATTAAACCCCTAGTACATGCCAAGACTGTGTTGACAGTTGAAGATACAAAGATGAAATATACTTAAGTCCTGCTACTGGTGTGCTTTAAGACAATGACATTAAACCCATACCCAGACTTATGTCTCATCTAAACCTCCAGAAGCAAAGCTGGCAGGTAGATTGTTTGTGAAGTGACTGCAAATTTAAGTATAGTTTCTGCAAAGCAAAGAGTCTAGGCTGGATGCAAGAAATAGCAGTTGTGGGCCCCACAGCTTGGTCACTAACTTCCCACCTCACCTTGAACACTTTCTCTTCAGCTCTCTGCACTTCAGCTGCCTCATCTGTAAACAATCTTCTGAGTTAAATTTTCCTATTTAGCATCCATAGACTCTCCAGAAAACTGAACAGTCCTTGAGAGCCTTACTCAGATTCTCAAAACCTCAGACAGGAGCATTTTGGGAAAGAGAATAAAAACAAACCATCTGAGGTCTCCATTATCCCAATGGAAATAACCCAAAACAATAAGCCCCATAGTCCAATTACATCCAGCAGGATGTTTCCTGCTTAAGTCAGTACCTGCTAATCATATGGCTAAGCTGTCACACAAAGTGATACATGCAAAGAACAGCCTTCTGGGGAAAGAGCCAAAAATCCTCTCTTCCTAGCCAAAGAAATCAAAAGAAGTGATTGCCTCATTCAACTCTCGGGGCTCTAGTGAGAAAGAATTGTTTCAAGCTAGGTAAATAAGTCTATCTTCATCTATGCATGTTCTCAAGGACATTCCATGGCTTATGAAAAGGGCCCAGAAAAATCTAGGGACACCATTAGCTCTGAGAGGTATCTCTTGCTTAATTCATCACTGTTCTTCATGACTGAAATCAGGGAAAACATTCCCCTGACCCCCATCCTCATTTGTATCACATGCCATCACTCTGTGCTCCCCGAATCCAGATGTAAGCCATTATCACACTACTAATTATTTATTAGTTTCTTTCATGTCTGTTATCCTGGCTGTATAGTGAGCTACTTGAGCACAGGGACTGTGTCTAACTTGTCCTTTATTGTATCTCCCATGACAAAACACAGTGCCTGACACAGAATACAAAAAATATATTAAACAAGTAAATTGCACATTTACCTACCTATCTACTCTGCTGGATTAGAAGCTTTCCAAGGACTATGTGTCTCATTCATTTTTATATTACTGCTACTTAGATGCTGGCTCACAGTCAAATAGGCTTGTTGAACAAGTGAATGCACACTAAAGTGATGGAAGCACCCTTTCTATACTCTACCTCCCGTCTTTAAGCTGAGAAGGTTTTTTTAATGCCAGTTCATTTTGAAGATGTCCATTGATGCTCCTTTGTATGGAAGCCTTTACACACATATATATCATGCTGGAAATCTCAGACCTTGCATGTTATGGCATATCCTATATCCTCCTATAACCCTCTTCTCTATCTTTCCACATAGCAGAAGTCTCAATGCCCTGAAATCCAAACACCCAGAGCTCTAGTCTCAGTTCTGCCACCAAACTCTGTGAACTGGGCATGTCATCCATCCTCATGGACTTATCTCGCTAACCTGAAAATAAAGGGGTTAACTAGTGAGTCTCCAAGGCTTCTCCCAAGAAATTTAATGTGTTATGAAGCACTAACATAGGTCAAGCCCATGATCATATGACTATAATTGAGCAACTGTTCTGGATCACTCATCCTTTCTTACTTCTTTTCTATGGTGTCAGCTATTCAGAAGCAAAGAACTACATGTTTCAGGTTGTCACTGGAGTCTTGAACTCAAAAGACTTATCAGTGTGCTTTCCTATTTCTTGAAGAGCACCCCCCCTCCTATATAGACTGACCGGAAAAGAGTGTGATATTAATAAATGAGGTCTCCAGACTCAGTGTGTACAATGTCAGTTAAGACATACGCAGCTTTTAAGGCTGAAACCTGAGGTCTATTGACTTCTTCTGCTGTTCCCCAATTCAAATATTGCCCTGGTGACTTCCCATCTCTTGCCAGTAAGATTCTCTTCTGCACTGTGTGGTCTTTGGTCTGATCCTATTTAAGTCAGGGGAGCCAAAAAAAAAAAGCGTCCAAGTGATACATTGAAAATACAACGAATCGCTCAGAGTGGACCTCAGCTGAAATGAACAACAAGCAGTTTTCCAGATGGCTCATTTTTACCTTCTATGGTAAACTCACCATCTCTATAGTACAAAAATCACCTATTCAATTTCAGACCCTAATAAATGGAAAAGGAATATCCATTCAAGACAATCGTCATGCACCACGACCCTAAGAATAGACCAAGAGCAAGTATATTTTCAGTTAACAGGGGCTGATGGCCACCCACCTCCTTTCTTTCATATACACACATGCACACATACACACAAATGCTGTATCCAGTCATGCACAGAGAAGGAAGATGATTTTGAAAATTACTGTAAAAACAAATGGATAAAGGTTTGCTTATCAATTCTCTAGCCTTTAGATAAGGACTGGAGGGGAATGTTTTTTTCCAGCATAGACATTTCCTCAAAGTATACTCATCTCAGCAAGCAGAAATGTAAGTTACACTTTGAAAGATTGAAGGGTAACTCCTAACAGCAAAATGGGTTGCCAATTCAGTTCAGAAGTTGAAGGAAGAGTTCCACTTCTAGGCTAGTACAATATTGTGTAAGTGATTCGGAAGATAAGCTTCAAGGTATGGGCCAAAATCAACCAGTGTGCTACAACTGGATCTCTCACAGTAATGACATGTTTACTCTGTTTGGGGTTAAAATAGATAATCTTCCAAATAATATCCCTTACTTGCCATTCATCTGAAATAGTGCTTCTTAAGTTTCAATGTGCAAATGATTCACCTAGGACTCTGGTTATAATGAAGATTCTGATTCTGTAGGGCTGACCCAGATCCTGAAATTCTGTACTTCTAACAAGCCCCTGAGTTATGTGGATGCTGCTGTTCCTTGGGCCACATTTGAGTAGCAAAGATGTCAAACAGACCAATCACCCCTCTAATTCCAGTGATAATTTAGTTTCCCTTTTGTAGTGACAAGAAATAGGAAAGATTTGGTAGATATAAGAAAGGCTTTTTGTTCTCTAAAGATAGACTCCAAATGAAGTGTCTCTTCTATAATAATTTCCTATCCCCATTTGGTTAAAATTATCAGAACATTATTGGTAGATAAATCATGAGTCACTATGGTTGTATAGTCAAAATACATGGTGAGAATATTAAGGATTATACATATTTAGAATCACAGATCTCAGAGCAAGAAAGGCATTCAATGTTGGTTTCATCAAATCCCAAGTATCTCAGGTGGGACTTCCAGCATGGAGGAGAGTGGATCTAGGTCTCACTCTTATGGATGGCTGAGCAAAGATCAGAGCCCAACTGTCCTCTTACCTGCAAGGAAGTGGTTGATTTACTTTGAGTTTGTATTACTATTATTATTATTATTATTAAAATAGAGGGGCATAATAGCAATTCAGTTATTTCATTTCTTTTCACTAAAACTATATCTTGTTAGCATTCTATGAGATATGGTTTCAATAAACACACTTATTCCCAATTTAAAAAACTGAATAAATCAAAACAGTAGCAAAATAAGCAAAAAATTTTCTTGAGAGCACACACACACACACACACACACACAGAGAGAGAGAGAGAGAGAGAGAGAGAGAAATGCATGAGCAAAGCTACAATGAAGTTTTTCTCAAATGGTATCCTGATCTGTCATTAAGCTAAGCTCTCTCCTAGTTTTATGTTTTATATAAACAAAATGTGACAGATAAAACAATGTGTTGTGTTGTTGTTATTTTTCTGTGTTTCCTTTCTTTCTGAGTTTGCCCAGTGTGTAAGCATTGATCTTCTTCTCATAGAGTGTTTTATTGTATTTTTTTTGTTTTCATCAAAACAATTAGTTGCAGCTCAGAAGATATAATTCTAGCAGCACATCACAGAAAATCCTGTTTCCTGCCTGCTTTAATGAAGTCAGGCATCACGGGAAGCTGAAACACCAGGGAAAAGAACACGTTGTAAAGTATAATTGCTTTCAAGAAGAAAGACCTTCTCCTGTGGATCCATTTTGGATTAAGCATTGTAGAAATTTCTTTCTTTCTTTTTTTTATTTTCTGGCCCTTCTTTAAGGATATTTTGTGCCATGCCCTAGGCTGAGTTGCAAGGTTTGTCCAGCTTCCAGGAATGTTAATGCAGAAAATGAACTAAGATCAAAGATTAATTTCCAGCCTGTGCCCTTCATCCCAAGAATGCTTTTCAGATACCACCCTTGCTAGTGTTTTGATGTTGAATCATTAAAGTTATCTTTGGCTGTCCCACACCCCCCCCCCACTTTGACACCTGCCCACCCACTCAAATCCTGCTCACAACTCCACTTTTCCTTTGTTTTGTCCCCGCCAACCCTGTTGGCCTTCTCTGAGTGTGTCAGGCTTGTTCCTGCCAGGAGCTGTTTGCCTTCACTGTAGCTTCTGCATGGGATGTTCTTGTGTCTCATGGTTGCATGCCTGGCTCTTTAGAGGGCGCTTCTCCAAACCCTCATTATAAGGGCACCCCAGCAACTCTCATTCACAGCATTCTGCTTCTATTCTCTCCAGAGCATTCATCACTCACTACCTAATACTTCTGTGATTGGTTTAGCCTTTTGTTCATCCCAATAAAAATAGAAACACCATGAGATCAGGGACCTTTTCAATGGGGATCATCACTGCACTTTGAACATACCTTGGCACAGAGTGGGTGCATAATAAACGTTTGCTGAATGATCGAATGAACAAGCCAAATAAATCAATCATAAGGCATATGTTTAAAATCTCAGAATCTTAGAACAGCAAAAGAACTAAATATTCTTATCATCTAGTCACCTGATTTCCAGAAGTATAAGGAGAACTCCAGAATGCTAAAACATCATTTTGGAGAGGGCTCTCAGGAGCCTCTGCAGCAGAGGGATGTCATTCATTAATTCTTTCAGCAAACAGTTGTTAGGTGACAGGCACAGTACTAGCTTCTTTGGAATCAAATGGTGGGCAAAGCAGACATGGTCTTTGCCATAATGACTCTTGGGCTGAAATGTGGGGAAAAGGGAGAGGAGTCATCAATACTGGAATGGGTTGGGAGAAACATTATTCTCCCCACCCAGTGCACTAGTATAAGGTGCCCAAGTCTCAGAGGTAGAGGAAATTAATACAGCTATCTAAAACATGGAAGAATATAAACCATAAAAGTGAAGGAAATAGGTGGTGCCAGTTATGAACTTCTATCGGAATTCCATTGTTCCGTGACTTGAAAAAGCATAAAGCCATCAAAATGGAAACTAAAATAAGAATGAACTCTAGGTGCCATCTCTCAGAGAAGCTTCCTGCCACCTCAGTTGAGTAGGACCCTTCCCACTCAGGAACTCACTAGGATCATGATTGCCTTGGAATTCACACGGGCCAAATGAAAAATCCTATCTTCAAGACAAACAACCTAGACTAGAATTTTATTCTTCTGAAAATGATTATTAAGGAGTTCCTAGGGAAAAGAAGATAAACTGAACTGTGTAAGAGAAAAGTTTTATCATTAAGAAGGTGCAGCAAACCCTCAGTCAGCACTATTGAAGTGGCAAATTTCAAGGGGCCCACGTATAAAAAGTGTTATGCAATAGATAATTACACTCCAGTGGATGTAACTTAATCATAACACAATTAGTGGCAGGAAAATCAAAAATATTTCACACAAGCATTAAAATCTGCCAACTCAAACAGGTCTTGCTCACTGGCACATATCATAAACAGAATCTTAATCATAATACAGTCTTCATTTTTGTCCCTCTTAGAAACCACAAGTATGGCCTCCTAATTATTATCAGTGACTCAGGGAATAGAATGGGTAGGTTTGGCTGCAACACCTACCAAAAATTGCATATTTATAATAAATTTAGAGGCTGGTGGCTGGTCTAGATTATTCAGGACAAATGCGCTTGACTTTTCTGAGGCTATAAATGGAGGGGGGAAAAGAACATTACTATTTCAGTTACTCAAATCTCAAGAGAATTTCATTTTCTTATTGAATGTTGAAACTGTTTCATCCACCCTATAAATCCAAGAGTCATTGGCCTTGGTTTAGGGAGCCACCAATCCAAAATAAACAAAAAAGAATAGTTTTTTTTTTTCTCTCTGGCTGTGTCTGTTCAATACCAAATTGACTATCAGCTTCAAAAATAATCAGTCAATTATATGAAAAGTCAAGTTGCTCTTAGTCCTATAGACACAGGAAGTAAAGACTGAGCAAATCTTTACCACTAGTGTTGGGTCAAGTTTACACTTTCCATACAGCTTCTATCAATTTCAAAGGCTTAAATCATAACTCCACAGATCAACCCAGGATAGTGTATTCAATTCTTCGTGCTTCAAATAGCCTTCCCAATACAATGCAGTTTAAGCTCATTGGTGTCCCCATCATTTATGCCAGGGGATGGCAAATTTTTTTGCAAAGGACCAAATAGTAAAACTTTATACTTTGAGGGCCACATATGATCTATCACATGTTTTACATATTTTTCCTTTTGTGTGTGTGTGTGTGTGTGTGTGTGTGTTGGTTTTTACAACTGTCTAAAAGTGCAAAAAACCATACCTCGCCCATTAGCCATACAAAAACAGACCACAGGCCAGAGTTTGCCAACCCCTGCCTTTCACCCAAAGTCAATGTATATTAGGTATATACAGTCCAAATAAAGAGTGAAAGAAATGACTTTTTCTTTTGTTTTCAAGATCTTCCCTTTAAGGAAATTTTACTTGACTCCTACAGCAGGGATAATTTTTAAAAAATGTATCACACTCGGGGCACCTGGGTGGCTCAGTCGGTTAAGCGTCCGACTTCGGCTCAGGTCATGATCTCACAGTTCGTGAGTTCAAGCCCCGTGTCGGGCTCTGTGCTGACAGCTCAGAGCCTGGAGCCTGTTTCAGATTCTGTGTCTCCCTCTCTCTCTGGCCCTCCCCTGTTCATGCTCTGTCTCTCTCTGTCTCAAAAATAAAATAAACGTTAAAAAAAATGTTCACACTCATGAACAGCATTTTTCACTGCTGCTTTCCTAGTTGAAGTAGCATTAGCTGATATATAAAAAATAAGCCCACAAACCTTAACTACACAAGTTTATTTTTCACTGTATAGAAGGATGGACATGGATTGTCTCCTACACACAGTCGTATAGGAACCCAAGCTGATGGGGAATCAACCAGTACTCATCCAGGGCTCCCAAGGTCAGCACTGATGGTGCTAACATCATCCAGCTAGCAAGATGCTGGCATCCAGTTAGTAGACAAGGAAGAAGAAGGATCACAGAGTAAGAAGACCCTTGTATAAACCACCTCAAGCTAGAGCTGACACACCAATTTCCTTTCACATTTCATTGGTTAGAACCAGTCACATGGCCACACTTAGATGCAAGGGTAAGTGAGAAACATGGATGGTTTTCTTTTCTTTTCTTTTTTTAATTTTTTAACGTTTATTTATTTTTGAGAGACAGAGAAAGACAGAGCATGAGTGGGGAAGGGGCAGAGAGAGACACACACACAGAATCCAAAGCAGGCTCCAGGCTCCGCACTGTCAGCACAGAGACCAACGTGGGCCTTGAACCCACCAGCCGTAAGATCATGACCTGAGCTGAAGGTCAGCACTTAACCAACTGAGCCACCCAGGTGCCCCGAGGAAAATAAAAAAAAGGTTTTCCAACGAAAACCCTACACTACAGAATGTGAGCACAAATCTTGGTGGAGCTAGAGTTCTCTGCCCCACTTGGGACTCCTAATTGTTTCCAATTGCCCCGAGGATCATTGCCCTTCAACAGGTTATAGCCAAAGTACTTGCATCTGCTTCCAGGGATAGACACACGGGCGAAAAACAAGAAAGCCATTGTCCAATTTTTGTTTGATCAAAGTAAACTTCCATAGATCTATAGTTAAACAGTATTCCTGAAAGGAAGGCTTTCCTGGACACTCAGAAAACTGTATTTTTACATGATACAAAGCAAAGCATGAAGACACGACCACAGAGTAAACACAGGAAGGAGCTAGGATATGATGTAGAGAAACTTTTTCCCCATAAGTAATGGGGCACCAGGGTGGCTCAATCGGTTAAGCGTCTGACTCTTGGTTTTGGCTCAGGTCATGATCGCACAGTTCATGAATTTGAACCCTATGTCATGCTGTGGGCTGACGGTGAGGAGCCTCTTGGGATGCTCTTTCTTTCTCTGTCTCTGTCTCTCTTTTCGTAAAAATAAAATAAACTAAAGGGGAAAAAGGAAATTTTAACCTATAAGTGAAAGGAAAAGCCCTTCCAGCTTGAATATGGGGGTGGGTGTAGGCTGGAGGCTTAGCAGGAACAGGACAAGGGTTAAATGTGGCTTCCGTTTTCAGCCGGGCTCTGCACCCCTGGTTTTTGGCTCTGAGTATGGAGACATGCCCACCTGAGGCAGTTGAGGTGGGGCTGAAAGGAAGGTATAAAAGGATAAGTCAGAGAGAGGGATGGAGGAGATTCTCTCAAGTCCCCATTGGCCAACTGTTTGTGGCCCCATGACCCAGGGAGGGATCACTAAACTAAAACTCTCCTGGATGTTAGGACAAGGAGGCTGCAGAGACCATGAAACTGGATCCTCATAGCGGTTATAAGGACATGCCACGGCCAGCAAGGATCCAGCTGCTACTGCGTTAACCAGAGATGCCTCTCCCCTCTGGGATGATGGGCCAGAGCTTCTCCAAGACCGCATGGCACAAAGAGGGGGAAAAAATAGGACAGAAGTGAGGTAGTGAAGCCTGAAATACTGAGTTTCCCATCAAGAGTGAGGAAGCTCCAAACTAAACAGTGACTGAAATAATAATGCTGACATTTGACTGCAAATTCAACCAGATTCAGTATATTCAACTGAATTTACTAGAATGCCATAAAATAAGATGTCTGCTCTAGGCAGCTTGAGGGAACCTGAGAATGAAATGGAGTTGAGTTATAGAAAACTAAAACGTTATAGTTCTGTGCCCCTGAGTGGTAATGTGTACATTTGTACCTGACCCATTATGTTTATTTTTGTTAAATTGTCTTGTTCCCCCTCCAGCTGAAGGCAATATGGCAAAAACGCTTTTACCAACTATAAGAAAGAGTACCCTGAGTGCAATCTCACCATGTTTGACGTGAAAGCATGCTTCACGGTAGTGTTAGATTTGTGCAGTTATAAACATAAGCTTCAGTGTCAGACAGACCTGGTAGCAAACTGTGGCTGTGCTGTGTGCCAGCCACAAGGCCTTGAACTCCTTATATAGATGTTGAGCCTCAGCCTCTTCCATCATGGAACTCAAATAATCTGTACTTTACAAGGCTGCTGTTGGTTGAATAAGGATATGTATATAATACACTTACCATAAGGACCTGGCACATGATAAGTGCTCAAAAATAGGATTGCTGGCACCAGTCCAGCCCCCACAGTTTTGGGTAAGGAAATACTAAGCCAACAGGTGCAGTGGTTCACCAAAAAATAACATCCGATATTAAAAGCATTAATTATACTATTCAAGTTTAAATAGAGAATTCGTTTTCAGAAAGTAGGTCAGAGTCCTGTATCATAATTGTTTGTTTTATTTTTACTGTCAGGACCATCCCTAGGGGCAGGAAATCTAACTCATAACCAATAACTGGCAAAGAGAGGCAATTATAGTATATATATCCCATGGATGTGTTTCAAGTTTAAGGCCAAGGTAAAGCCGTAATACTGTATTTTCTATAGAAAGATTTCTTTTAAAAACAAACCAAAAAAAAAGTACTTTTGTTGAAATTCGGGAAGTTTTCCTATTGATTACACTAAGTATGAACAAGCTGAACATTCAAGGCCAAATTAGCCTTCAGTCCTTGGCAAAAACCACACATTCTCAGAGATACAGCTTAAACAGTAGTGGTGGTGTGCAAGTGGTAGATGGTGCATAGTAATAGCTAACATGTATTACCAAGCATCTTCCATGCGACAGAACTGTGGGAAGCATTTCACCACCATAAGCTCGTTTTATATTTAAAACCATGCTACGTCCTGTTGCCATTTCCATTTTCAGATGAGGAGACTCTGAGAGGTAGTCAACTTACAGAGCTGATGGGAAGCCAGGGTTTCAACCAGGAATTGACTCAGGACTAGTCTTGCTTTCCTTTTTTTCAGCTCCTGGGAAATTTTCTGTGTACTTCCCAAGTGCAGAGAACAATGACGGTGCCCTTCCCATTTTCTTCAAAATCTCTGTTTATCAAAAGCATTCCGGTGGGTGCCTGGGTGGCTCAGTCAGTTAAGTGTCCAACTCAATCTTGGCTCAGGTCATGATCTCAGTTTCTGAGTTCAAGCCCTGCGTCAGGCTCTGTGCTGACAGTGCAGAGCCTGCTCGGGATTCTCTCTCTTCCTCTCTCTCTCTGCCCCTCCCCTGCTCTCTGTCTCTCTCTCTCTCTCAAAATAAGTAAGTAAACTTAAAAAAAAAGCATTCTCTTTCCTCCCTCTTCGAGACAGCATTTATTCTATTTTTTTATGAATGCTTATTGCTGGATGAACAAAGATGAAGTATGACTAGGTCTAAGTAGTAAAAAACGTAACCACCCTTGTTCATGGTGACTGTGAAGTCCATCCTCCCTGAAAACTAGTCTGGCCACAATTGCACAGCTGGAAATAGCAATGGAGCTAGGAACACAAACTGTCACTCAACCTTCAAAGACCTCACACTTGACCTCTATTTCTTAATTGTATTTGTAGCCATGGCAGCAATGGCACAAAGAGAAACTCACAGATCTGACATTCACTCCCAATGCCAGAGTCTTTGGCAAATCGATTTCTCCGAAATCTATTTGCTCATCAGCAAACTGGGACTTAAAACACCTGCAAACTTCAGTGTACAAAGATTCAGTGTGGAATGTTTGTGAAATGCCATGGCATCGAAAGGATGGATTGTCCCAAATGCCAGGGAAAGTACCAAACCCGTTAAGATGGGTTGCCAAACAGACACTGGCGAGGGATGATGTTATCCCCTGATGAAAGATTTAGTTCCGGAATAAATGGCAAAATTAAAATAAGACACTCTTGGCTGAGAGACTGTATATTAAATGTGTAATTGACCTAGTTCTTGAAGTGCTCTTAAAACATCATTTCCTTTGGTTCCACATACTGGAAAATATTCTTCAAGGTGACAAAGTGTATGTAGGTAATGCTGCCAGTCCCCTTTCTATTTCTCAGAGCCTTTGTTTTTCATTTTCTCTCTTGCTCATGAAATCATTTTTCTTCCTTTTCCCCCCACTTGTTCTCAATTATTGGATGATGAACTTTTGTCAATGATGACGTACAGCCACCTCTTAGTAGTAAAAATAAGATCATCTTTTTCTACAGTGAACCAATCTCTCATCCTCTAGACCATTTTCATCTCAGCATCTTTCAAGGGCCCCTATTCTTCTTAGGATGGAGATCTGTAACTCTTGGGTTGAGGTTGAAGGGAAAGAAATTAATCAGAGTCCTAGTCACTTAAAACTAGAAGGAATCTTAGCTCTCACCAACCTTACCCTCTCCATTCACATCCAGCTAACAGTGAATTTTTAACATGTACTAAGCTAGAGGTTTCATGACATTAACTAGTTTAATTTCATATGATCCCCACAACAATCCTGTGAGATCTCCATTTTACAGAAACTGAAACAAAACGTGGAGATGTGATTTGCTTACCAAACAGCTGAGTAGCAACAATGTGCCTGCCTACACTGAAGGCCTTTCTCTCCCAGGTCAGGGAACCAACTCGTTCAAATTCAGACCAACGACAGCACACTGCCCATAAAATTCACAGCACATTGCCCAGAATAATGAACCATCAACAGGCTGAAAATTAAATGAATACGAAGACTAAATGCCAAGGTTAATATCCTTCAAAAAGAAAATTCTAATTAAAAGAAAAAACAACCCAAACAACTCTTTTGTTGTATATGGTTTACATAATGGTCGTGCTTCATTTCTGACAGCGAAGGGTGGTAAGAAATGTTTCTCTCCAGATTTTCTTAAAAAAAGAATTCACCCAAAGTTAGATTTTCCTTGTTTCGATGGTGCGAAAGATGAGATAGAGAACAGAGACTGATAAATAATTTATGAACAAGACTGCTTCACTTATCAGATTGGGTGATGAAAACTTCTTTGAAAACCCATGAGGAACATTCTTAACGGAAATTATTTGCACTTCTCTTGGGTCGTAGGCGTCTCCCCCCGCCGGCCCCCCCCCCCCCCCCATGCTATTAGTTTGATTTTGGCTTGACAGTCACCACTGTGCAGAAATGTAGCAGCAAACACAATGAAAAGCCTTTCCACATGATTATTTTCGAAAGTAATAAGACATGTGTGACCTGGAAAATCAGCCCCTCCAACGCGTCAGGTAAGGAGCGTGTATGATTGTATTTTTAAAAACTGCCTCCAGCTTCACACCACAGAACTCAGAAGCTAAACTCTGTGGGAGTCTAGGGTGGACGTTTGCTGCCATCTACTGGTATATGATGGAAGAGCAACATATGCTTCTGGAGTCTCAAAAGATGAGAGAATTGAAAGGCTGGGGGGTGGGGGAAACATTCTTTTTATTAGGTAAGAAAATGCCAGGGCAGAGGAATTTCTACTACCAGTCATGGAGCCATATGTAACTTGTGCTAAATAATGTTTCATAGCAGCCCTCACCTATAATCTAAGGACTCTACCTGTAAAGAGAGATGCCACTCTCCCTGTCTTCACTCATAGCATGTTGGAATGAGTCTCAATTCACATTCATCCTATTGAAGCTTAAAACTGAGGAGAAAAATCGTAATAGTTTGGCTACCCATATGAGCTTTGGTTGTCAGAACAAGCTAACAATGACTATCTGCCTGGACTTCAGGAAATGTACTTAAACTCTTTGAACATTATCTTCTTTATATGGAGAAGATCATATTCACTGCATAGTGTCATTGCTCATCTTTTATCCGATGTACATTTACTGAGATGCTGGCATGAGGATTAAATGTGGTAAAAATGCATAAAATTCCTTGCCAAATACCTGACACAGATAAGCTCTCACTAAAGGCCAGCTATTATTCCTTTTTAACAGTATCATTGCTTACTTTCTTTCATGTGAGAATGATAGACAACTCCAGTTTGTGGTATTGAAGGGGAAAACTAACCAGAACAATCCTACTGGGTTATACACTTCTCTGAGAAATTAGAGTTCTGCGTGTGTGGTGTGTGTGTGTGTCTGGGTGGGTGTGCGCGCGCGCGCCTCCAGGAAGAACGCAACCTGAAGGAAGGGTGGCAAGCTTAAAAGAGAAATACAGCTGTGCAGATTAGGACATTCCGGCATTGATTTAACCTAGATGAGTAGTAGAATATATGCCAATTCCAGCCCAGTTATCACAACAACCTGAAAGAAAGTGAAATGATTTTCTAAGGCCAAGAAGTTTGAAAGAATGAGTGCATGTGGAAACCTTGAACGATTATATTCACATCATTTCATTTTGTCCCCCATATTTATTTTATGAGCAACACATGATTTGGGCAGATATACAGATCCAGGGAACACTGAAAGGTATGTTCTTAGGAGGGAGAGGACCACTTCCTACCCATGTCAACAGATGATATACGTAGCATGTGATAGTTTTAAGCAATTACTTTCTTAACCTTATAATCATCACTATTAAGATTTGGGGAAATAATCATGCAACAGACATAAGTCTTCTGGCATGCTCACTATAAATATCTTTTAATAAGCTTCAGGAATGTGTTGAAAAGGGTAACAATTGTGCAGGATGCTCTATTCATCACAAAATTTAATCCTGAATCTGTAGCAAGTCCCTACCTCTCTTAAGCACTTCATTTAAATCAGAGACCACATCATTGCTCAAAAAGTTAAAGGTTGCGAGAAAAACAGTGTGACGCAAAATGGCATACAGCAGAGAAGCATATAATGAAGTGGATTTAAAGGACAAATTCTCAAACTGGGCTGCCAAGGTTCGGATCCCAGCTCTGCCAGGTACTGGATACATGAACTTTGGGCAGGCTGTAAAACATCCATGTTCCCATATTTCCTCAACAGTAAAGTAAGGACAAAAACAGTGCCTCCTTTATGGAGTGGTGTTGAAGATTAAATGAATTTAATACATGCAAATCCCTTAGAACAGTGTCTGATATATAGTAAGCACCATGGGTTGGTTATTATTGTGGAAGAAAAGAACATTTGGAATAAACAGTTTTACAGGGGAAAAAAGGAAAAGGAAAGGAAAGAAAGGGAAAGAAAAAGAGAGAGAAAGAGAGAGGGCGGGGGGAAAAGGAGGGGGAAGAGACAGAGAGGAAGGATGGAAGGAAGGAAGGAAGGAAAGAAAGAGGAAGAAAAGAAGGAAGGGAGGGAGGGAGGAAGAAAGGGAAGAATGAAGGAGGAAGTAAGGAAGAAAAGAAGGAAGGAAGGAGGAAGGAAGGAAGGAAAGAAGGAAGGGAAAAAGGAAGGGAGAAGGAAGGGAGAAGGAAGGGAGGAAGGAAGGGGAGAAGGAAGGAAGGAAAAGAGAAAGAAAGAAAGAAAGAAAGAAAGAAAGAAAGAAAGAAAGAGGAAGGAAAGAAGGGAGGGAGGAAGGAAGAGAGGGAAGAATGAAGGAGGAAGTAAGGAAGAAAAGAAAGAAGGAAGGGAGGAGGAAGGAAGGAAGGGAAAAAGGAAGGGGAGAAGGAAGGGAGGAAGGAAGGAAGGAAGAGAAAGAAAGAAAGAAAGAAAGAAAGAAAGAAAGAAAGAAAGAAAGAAAGAAAGAAAGAAGGAAGTAAAAGGAGGTCTTTTAAAATTTTTCTTTAGGCTGGTGATTTCCAAAGTTTTTTTTTCTCTTTGTTTAGCAGCAGAATTATGTTTTAAAAATAAAATCATACCAAGTCCAAATATATAAAAAATGAAAGCAAAACCAAACTGTCTGGAGTAGGTGGAGGCCAAGCCATCCAGACATCCCTTGAGGAGCTCCTGAGACTCCACAGATGAACCAAGAGGACCCCAGAAACTGTAAACAGTGAGAAAACCATGAGTTTTGCCATTTGTGTTTCTCAGCACAAACTTTTTTGGGAATAGGCTTGAGCTGAGCAAATAGAACCAGAAACACCAATGGAGAAAGACACAGAACCTCTCCTTGTGCCCAGGCAGGCATCTCACTGCAGGAACCAGTTCTTAGATTATATGGGCTGAAAAAACTAAATACACTCCAACCTCCGTGAGCACCAAAGAGGTTGGAGCGTCAAGTTCCCCTACTCTAGAATCTGTTTAGTTATCAGCTGTTCCCCATAGCACCAGAGGGGAGTAAGATATATGGAAGGTTATTGAACATTGTATAATGAAGCAAAATGATCTAATCTAGGCAGTTAGGACACATCCCCCCAGGTCTTGGTGTTCAGTGTCCCTCAGATGATAGAGACTTAGCTAGGTGCAGGTAAGTTGGGTCTGATATCCAACCAGTAATACATGTCTGAGGATGACAAACATAGTCCCTAATCAATTGTTCTTCCTTATGCTGACTACAGTCTTAAGAAGATGATGCTTCTGCTCACTCTGAAGTTTTTGGTGGTGGTCGTGCCCTCTAAAAAGTGTGGCTTTGAACTTCAGCCAGGAGCATCAGTGTTGGTTCTCGCATAGGTCTGTCCTGAGAGACATTTCTTCTAAATGAAACTATTTCAGCATTTGGCAAAGAATTATTTTAGTTTCAGCACTTATTTAGTAGCTCCTTTCGAACATGCCAATAATCTAGTAAGCGTTCTTCATGTATGTTTTATTTCTTAACTTTAAGGATCAAAAATCTTTTTTTGTCTTTTTATTATTGAAATACAGTTGGCATACAATAATTTATTAGTTTTAGATGTCCAACATAGTGAGTCAACAAGTCGGTACATACTCAGTGCTCACCACAATCAGTATAATGACCATTTGTCACCATACATCATTTTCTAGAATATCTGTAGAAGATCAGTCTTCACCTCAGACAATCATTTTCAGTTTGTGCAATATAGACACTACATAGAAGTTTTATAATAAAGTCCAACCTATATTTATTTCTGTTTTTATAGGGCATCAAAAAGTTTTTCTAATTGTACATGTTTTATTACACCACTTGACATTGGTGATGCTTCACTAAAAATTTTCTAATTGTTCTTCCTTTTTAATATATTCCAAAGACTGAAACTTCTTTTTTCAAAAATGCAATTTTAGTTAGAATAGTTGAATGTTATGGAAGAGACTTTTCTGCCAGCTGCCAGAATGTTTCTATAACACATATGCAAATCCTCAAAAATTATTATTTTCCAGTGCTGATATATCAGTCCAATTTTCTATTTGCTGTCTAAGAAGGTAAAAGGCATATGAAATAATCTGAGAGCCCCTCACATAAGAAGTTGAGGTAGAAGGATAAAAAATGGATGGTTGGCTGAATAAATGTAAGCTTATAAAGAATGGACGAGTAATATGAAGTCTAAAATCCCTCCATATTCAACATATGTAGATATAAATCAATAGGACTGGGAGAAAAATATTTACTTTGGTTCTTTTTGTTTGCTTAAGTTTTTATTTAAATTCCAGTTAGTTAACACACAGTGTAATATTAGTTCCAGAGTACAATATAGTGATTCAACACGTCTATACAACACCCTCTGCTCATCACAACAATGTACTTCTTTATCCCCATCACCTATTTCACCATCCTGACCCACTTCCCCTCTGGTAACCATCAATTTGTTAAGAGTATGTTTCTTGGTGTGCGTCTCTCTCTCTCTCTCTCTCTCTCTCTCTCTCTCTTTGCCGTTTGCTCATTTGTTTTGTTTCTTAAATTCCACATATGAGTGAAATCATATGGTATTTGTCTTTCTCTGACTTTGATTCTTGTAGTGACAATTCATCACTTATTTTGGCTACTTAAGCATCTGAACCCCTTTTCATGTTTGGAGAATTCTGCAGTTTATCATTTTGGGTGGACAGCAAAGACCATCTTTAGAAAATAGAAATGACAGCTGATTGCTTTTCTGGCATCCCTTCTTCCTAGGACTCAGAAGTTGATGGGCTCTTCCAATCAGAGTCACCCAAGCTGACTTTGATCCCATGGTTAGTGATACAAGAGAGCATGGATGAAGGACTCTTTCCCCCGCTGGCAGCAGGGCTGTGGTGGATGCAACATTGAACATCTGACCCAGAATTAGCAGTCATGCCAACTCTAGAATCTGGTGTTTAGCAGCAGGGACAGCAGTCTGTTCATTGGCTATGTTCTGAGCCATGCCTTGTTCAGAAAGTTTATTCTAGGGTTCATTCTTCTGGTCTTCCAGTAGATCTGTGAGCTACATGATAAGCATAAACTCCATTTTGCTTAGTCTACTCGACCTGGCTTCCCTCACAACCAAGAACCATGAATTAATAACTTAAGACCTCTGAGCCACAGAAGTTAGCATTTACTAACATATTGACCCCAATTTTTCAAATTGACTGAGTTTTACTTAGCCAACAACACCTAGCTCCTTACATATTAGGACTTAATCATCCTTTTTAAAATACTCAATGCCCAAAGAGCACAATGCCACCTACCTATGATATGTACTAAATCAAAACTGGTCAATTGGTTGAATAACTGGTCAAAGACAAAAAGGAAGAAAATAATTTCCTGCTCTCTCTTCGCCATGTCACTCATGAGGATGTTTCAAGATCCTTTTCAACCCATTGAGCAACAACAGAAGGTAAGTAATTGCTTTAAAATAATGTTAACTAAACCCACAATTGGCTATGGTTATCAGTTCTCCTCGGAGTGTCCAGACTAAAATATTCAAAAAGAAACTAACATAGCAATTTACATGTAGCACAGTGCATTCACAAAAATCAGTTGTTGACACAGAAAGTTTGGATGTTCTTGATTTTCATCACCACCATTATATTTTCTGAGGTTCCAAATTTGAAAATGAAAACACTCATACTAGGTCACCTACAAGTCACTAGAAAGAAACTTCCAAAAACAGAAGATAATCAATGAGCACAGCATCTTACAAAACAGGAAGAGGAAAAGCCCCAAACTACAAAGCTTAATAAAATTAAACTTAGCAAAATTATGATTATAATGATTTCTTCAAATACAATAATCCATCAAATCTTGAATCAATAACTGGGGAGTGTCAAAGGGTCTGGTAGGAGGTGCTCAACAAATATTTGTCCAATAATGAATAAATTAAATTAATTTTCAAAATATTCCATAAATAATAGTGTTATGGTGAGGACCAAATCTAGATAAACAATCTTCCATACTTCCTGTGAAATTTCATCAGCCATATTGTTCCTTCCATCTGCCATTCATGATCTTTCTCTCCTCTTCCTATCCCCAAATATTAGGTAAATTGTGATCTTGCAATCCCCGTACAAATCCCAAACCTGCAATGGCTATTAACCACTGGCTTTGAAATAGGCTGCAACTTGTAGACGATAGATTCTCAAACACTGTTTTCAAAGTGTTCTAATTTAACCTTTACGAATCTCTCCATCCTTCACCCGCAGACCATGACAATCACTCTGCACATATGAGACTCAACATGTTTGTTGATTCCTACTACCATGCTGCCCCTCAGCTGGGTGCCTTTACGCAGTGCACAAACCACTCAACAGTATGCTTGTGGTCTTGCTCATTCCTCTCTTAATCCTGCTCTATTTTTCTTTACAATACTCTTACTATTGGACATACTATATTCTTGTTTATTCATTTCTTATCTATTTCTCCCACTCATATAGCAGCTTCAGGAGGGTTGTGTCTCTTTTGTTTACTGCTGTATCCCTACATTACAGAATAGTCCCTGGCACATGGTAAGTGTTAAAATATTGAGCACAATAATTATTTGTTGAATAAGTGAATTAATTAAATTATTCTTTAAAATAGTCTATAAATAATAATGCTGTGGTCAGGTTTAATATAGATAGTCTCCTATACTCTCCCTTTGAAACTCCCTCAGCCATTTTGCTCCCTTCCACCTGCCATTAACTCTTTTCCTCTCCCCCGCCCCATACCCAAATAATAACATGTGATGTTGTAGGCCCCATGCAAATCTGAAAATACAATGGTTTTTATCATTGGCTTTGAAACACATTGCAACATATAAAGAAGAGATTCTTCAAACTATATTTATATTTATATAATCTATATTTCTATATTAAAAACTGTTTAGCCTAGCATTGCTCTGCCTTTCAAAGAGTGGCTTGCAAATGTCTCTCTTGTGCTGGGCCTGTGGAACCCTAGGCTGAATTGGGGATGGACCATTAAGCCTCAGTTAGGTGAATGAACTGGGTCACAGTGAAGAGAGCAAGTTTCACCTCCCATACTCAACCAAACAATGATAAATGCTGCATTTTATTTTCCCAAGCATCATCTTTCAAGAAAGCAGTCAAACAAGTAAAAATTGGATATCTCAGCATAAATAATACTTTATCTCCGCTTGTCACTGATACTTGCTGCTGACAAATTGGTATAAATATTTGAAGTGCTAAAAAAAATGTGAAGTCATTGTGCTGAAACCAGTGAATACATTTTTGAAGAGATAAAATGAGTTTGGTCTCAACATGAGGAAAGACACTATCCCATAGAAATGGGGCTTTCCATATCTGCCATTATGGTTCCAAACTTCTTTAGAAGAGAGGGAAGAAGAAAAATAAATGAGGATAAGACGAAGGTGGGGTGCCTGGAAGGCTCAGTCAGGAAAGCATGGGATTCTTGATCTTGGGGCTGTGAGCTCAAGCCCCATGTTGAGTGTTGAGATTACTTTTAAAAAATCTTTTAAAAAATCAGAAAAAGGAAAAAGTCAATAACATAAGACATTGCTATCTTTACTCCTTGGAGTAAATGTCTTCCATATCACTCATTTGGACTCCCCTTTAAATTAATCATCTCAAAGATAGACTTAATTTTTATTTCACCTAGCTATTAAAGTTATTGCATTAAATGTTTGTTAAGGAATAACACCTTTATTGCTTTTTAAATAACATTTTAAAGAATACCCTTTGATGTTAGTAAGTTGGTTAATGGTAATAGTAAGCCCCAGGTTGGTAAGAAAAAAATTAAAGATATTATACAGAGGCAAGTGACATATACAGGTTTCTTTCAGCTTCCTTCTTCTTTTGAATCCAGGATTTTGAATTTGGCTCCCAAGAGAAGCCCTCTTATTTGAAGAATTACATAAAATTCTCTGAGAAGTAGCTCTTGGTAAGTAAGAAGCTTTGAGGTCAGAAAGACCTAGATACCTGTCCTGCCTCTAGGATAATATAACCACTTTGTGCCTCAGTTGTCTTATCTGACAAATGGGGAAAAATGAAACTACCTTGTGAGTTTGTTTGAAGAAATAAATAGGGTAAAACATTAAAAAGCACAATACCCAGCACATGGTAAGCATTCAACAACCATTAGCTATTACTAATATTATTGTTTCTATCCCTCTAAAACATATGCCAGACTGCCCCAAGCTCTGTGGTTATTTTGCTCCTGCTTGAAGATCTGAGTCATATGAAATTTGACGCTAATTCAGCTGTATTTCCTAAATTAACCGTCTTATGTAATTAGCATCTCCTGATTTGTGTGTCTGGGTATTTTTTTCCTATAATTATCTTTTCTTTTCCCTCTTAAACAACATTGCCACCCACGTAGTTTTTCAAATTACAGCTTTCATAGCCTTAGCTTATAAAACTGCTCAAATGGCCATCTTTTTTTTTTCTTTTTCAATTTCAGTACATCCAAAGAAAAAATCCCTTGGGGAGGGCTTCTCTCTTCCTCAATCATATGTGAAGGTCCATCCCAGATAAAAGGGGTAAAGAACCAGTTTGACGTGGGCTTTGCCCCAACAGTGCAATGACCCCACTTCTCTCTTTCACTCCCAGCTACTTCCTCAATTTTTTCTCAATCAGAACTTGTAACTAATGAAATGTACTAATTTCAAAAGCCATGCTGACCTGTGAATTAAACAAAGCTGAAAGAGATATGCCTTCAAGCCACTCATTCTCCAACCATAAACACTGAGGCCCACTAGGTACTCTGCCAGATTTAGAGACCAATTTGGATTGTAGAATATGAGATGCCAAAAACTCAGAAATGAATAGTTCATTCTCCCATAACCCTATGGGTTCCTGGCGGGTTTGTCCTGGCAGGTGGAGCATAAAAGAAAGGGGAAAATGGCAAGGCAAAGGGAAACTTTCTTCATATCAGAAATTTACATTTATAATTAGTCCCAAAGAGCAGGCACGGCAAGCACAAAATAGTACTATGTGCTTTCACTTTGTTTTTTGCATCATCCTTTCCTTCTCTGCTTCAATCCAGCTTTATTTTAAGAAAATAACATCTGAACGCTGAACTTTACCAAGAAAATGTATTTCACTTCAAATGAAAATCAGGGAGATTGCTGGTTCTTTCATCAGTTGTAGAGATATCCCACTGAGTAACAAGTTTAATGGATGACACAGGAATGTTTCAGCAGATAGATTATCCTAAAATATTACCATGTCTAGTGCACATTAACATAACTTTCTCAAGCTGTGAAATTAATGAAGAGCTGCAAAGTTCGCTGACTCCATGTTTTTCTAAGATGACCCTTAAAAGAAGACTCCACACACAGCTCTTCTCTCCCGTGTGTTAGTTCGGCCTTCTGATTTAAAAGCAGTTATTCTTCCTTTCTCAATCTCTTGGACTGAGAATGGCCATCCACTTTAATGAAACCGAAGTCCCCTTCTCCATATGAATTACTGAACCTAAAATTCTGCCTGAAATTGGGAAATTGCAAGTGTTTCCGTTGTAAGCGATGAAAATATTTTTCATAAAACTTTTACTGAAATTTTAGCATATAATCTGGGACTGAGTAATCATGGTAGAGAAATTATATCATCTAACAATCCCACGATCCTCTGCAAAATGTCCTGAGACTTCTCCATTTTCTCAAATGAAGCATCTGAGTGTCAGGAGGTATATCCCTATGTTAAGTAGCATGTTTCAAAATAGATGAGGACAACTGTAATCAGATCTGATTCCAAAGTTCATTTGCTTCACCATTGTGATGTTAGAAAGGGAAAAATAAAAATAATTAAACATGTCGAGTTTAGCTCATAAGTTAAGAGAGTGTAGTAATAAAAAGCATCTACAAATATTTCTAAGTTACAAACAATGAGGGAAGAATTAATGTGAAAGAAAAAGAATAATGGAGATGTGATGGAATGAAATCAGACAAGGATGAAGTCTATCTGTATCAACTGCCCTATCCCTTCCTGTGTGAAAAATAACCATGCCGAGAAGAGAATAAAGGACTCTTTGTTTCCATATGCAGAAGACAAAGCATCTGAAGCTGAGTGTTGTAGCTGCCACTGTCTTCCTGTTTCCCTGCTTGAGGGTCCAATTAAAATAGAAAAAGGCTAGAGTTTGTGTTTTTCTGTTACCAATAGCTATATATTATTCACTTTGATTTCTCTAGGTATAGAGACAGTTGGGCTTGTGGGAGGGAAGAAGCAAAGAGACCAGTGACTGCCATCTGCTCAGATCATAAGGGCAGCCTATCAACAGAGTGCTTAATAAAGCTATTTCTTTCAAGAATGCTTATCAACTATAGGGGCTGCAGGCCACTGAACCCTGTGCAGAGTCAGTGATGGAATTCCTTTACATCCCTCCCTCTCCTCAAGTATCAGTGTCATACTTTCCAGTGTTATCCACAAGACATCAAACACCCCTGTTATTAAAAGCAAATCATTCCACCAAATAGCTGGAGACATTGAAGTGTTTAAGTAGTAAACAAATATCCAAATAAATCAATATTTGTGTCATTCAATCGATTGTAAAGTGCTAATCAATCATAAGGTGGCATTAGGATGCAGACTGCTCTCATGCTCTCATGCATTATATTGTTCCAGGTGCATTATATTGGATGGTAGCTGTATTGATTGTATTGTATTGACAGTTTTCAGATGACAACATGGTTTCCCAAATATTTTCTGAAAGGTCTTAAAACTAGGAAGTAGTATAGCCTATATTCAAATGTGGCTCTTTTTATTTCCATTCCAGAAATTTCTTCTCTGTATCATAACTCACTCATTTTGGTTATTTTTTGTTGTCACATGGGTATCTTCAAACATAATTATGCTTGAAAGAGGGTGGCAGAATATGCCATCTCAAAATCTGCTACTTTGGCATGAGGATTATTTTGACCTAAAGGCAATTGAGAAGAAGCAGATACAAGAAAAACTCTCTGTCATCTTCCTATTTGCCTAAAGTAGGACGTAAATCTGTAAAGGTGTCCCCATTTCCTCTCTCTACCAGGAAGGACAGAAGTTAATCACAGGAGACAACTCTAGATCCTGATCAGCCCAGGGAGGACACTAGAGGAATCTGTATAACCTTTAGTAACTAGTACTTACCTTCCATTCATTCCCCACATATATTTACCTTCCCATAGTTTGCTGCCTTTGGAAGCCTAAATTCCTTTTCCTTTGTCTTGTCAATTCTCTACAAATTTATTGTCCTTGTTAAGATGCTGTATAAGCCCAAGTTTTAACCACCTCTTTGAGTTATTCATCATCTAGTTTCTCCCATGTGATGTGTGCTGCACATAGTAGTAAACTGTTTTTCTCTTGTTAATTTGCCTTCTGTCAGTCTAATCTGCATGGCCCCAGATAATGAACCTAAAATAGGTGGACAAAAAAGAAAATGTTTCCTCACTTACTTCAGTATATCAGTAATATTAAAATAATCTCCCTGACACATTCTCTAGTATTAGTTTATTAAATGAGAATAACAACCTTAGATCTTCAAGGTTCTTTACCAACATACTATTTTTTTTTAATTGGTTCATGAATGCTTATAAACGCCAACACATCACACCAATGGTCACTTCTTTTCACGTCATTTTTTCTATACCTCCAACCCAAGAATTTCTTCATATCTGCCTAGAACAAATATTTCAATTTCCCCATTCTCTCAAAATCTGAAAAAAAAATAATGAAAAATAATATCCTGAAATGGAAGAATATATTCAGTGTCCTTGAAAACCACCACCTGACTTCTTTAGCCATGGCTCAATGTCCTTGAATATGTTGTTTTATGAGCCTTTGATAATCTCATTGTATTAGGAACTGTCTAGAGTCTGTATACTTTATTAAAGCCAAGCCCCACTGTCTACCTTTTCTGTCCAGGTGAGAACTGACACTCTTGAAACTAGAATAACCCAATGTCTGAGCCAGAACTCCCTTTCTTTGCAAATTACTCACATGTGTCCCAAACTGTTGGTGAGCTGGTGTTGAGTGGCTCTTGGATTTCTTTGTGTAGTTAGTCCCTTCACTCCAAGCCATTGACTTACGGGTAATGTGGTGTGAAGCTTGCTTTTCCAATTGGAACTCTCTTTTCAATTCCAACCTTAGTCAGTGGTGATTGAATGTCATCACCTATAGATTGATTTTTGATCCTAAAATGCCACAGAGCATTCATCTCAGAATGGTTCCCAGGAGGTGACCATCAGCATCTCAGAAACCACTACCAGCAGCATGGTTCATCAATCAATATATGCAATATTTTCTTTAAAACTCTGAAATGAATCCAAGTTTTCCCAAACCTCAAGCCAAGTCCAGATGCATGGAAAATGTTAGCAATTTTTTTCCTCATAACTGGCTCTGTTTCATGCATACTTTGCAAAGATTTAGGTTTTCAGGTAAATAATGTATATGGTGGTTTCATTTGGTGGCAACCAAAAAAAACCCAAAACAGGTGAAAACATGGGAGCTGTGGCTGGCTGTTCTTTTCCATCCATGGATTTGTTCAAGTCCAGATGATTCTGGGGTATGTTTTTATAGGAACAATAACAACAAAATGTTCAAATAACCTGAAACATCCAGCATTCCTGAAACTTCCATAGCCTGGGAAACTATGATCTGGACTAAGGAGTGTCATCCTGTAGAAGAAAGGTTATTAACCACACTGCAAATCTATTACCTAGAATAAGATCATTTTGAGCTGCTGAAAAGAGGGACAGAAGCTGAAAAGGAAAGTTTAATCTTTACATATTCATAGTGAATAAAGGGCTGTTTTAACATTGTTACTCATAATTTATACTAACAATATTAGGATGTTTAGGAAAACAGGAAGAAAGTGAGGAAGGGAGTTGGGGAGGGAGGAAAGAAGGCAGGAAGGCAGGAAGGCAGGAAGGAAGGACACTGGGGCATCAATTATATGTTCATATCTGTTAGCCATTGCTATAATAATGCTTAAATGACAAATAAACATAACCATAATGTCATACAACACCTTCTCACTCACAAGTTTCTAGGTCCTTTGGGGTTCAGCTGAACTGGGCTCCAGGTTAGAATAAGGTCTGTGTATCTCATTCTGTATCTCACATTGAAAGGGTAGTAGCTGCCTAGGATATATTTCTTTCATTTGCTGGCTACTCTAGAGAGATGAAAAAAATGAGTAAAGAATTATCTTTGCCCTTGAGGAGATGATGAATTATCTATGCTGAGAGATAAAGAAGAATAGTTCAGACTAGACAGTGAAAAAGAAAACAATTGGTTCTTTGACTTTTAATGCCTTTACAAAATAATGGATTTACTTTCCTAAGTATGATTCTGCAAAAACTAATGATAGTCAGCTAACATATACTGATTATTGTTAGCAACAAGCAGTTACCCATTGCCTTTTACCCCCATCCTCTCCAACTGTCACACCTGATATATTAAGTTGAGAGAGTAAGGGAATATAATGCAATCCCTAAAACTAGGACACTGTGGTGCTTTCAGAAGCAGAAGACACCTGGACAACACCCAGTCAATAAACAGGCAACCGTTTGACAGAAGAGAGAAAAGGTTTGACAATAAGGAACAGGGCAATTACTGTCCTGGAGATATTTGCATTTCTTTTACTATAAGCAGACAAACGTTACGCATATTTAAGGAGGTGGTATAAAGAAAAGAATACTGCACATCTAAGATTCTTCCATTTCCATTTCCTTAAAGTGGATTAGAACTTAGACACTCAGGAAAGAGACTGAAAGTAGATCCTGGTGCTTGCTCTACTACTAATTAGCAGTGTGGTCTTTGGCAAATCACCCAGCATCTCTGGAAGTTGTTTCCCTAGAAACCTTCTTTGATTACTCATGCCCTCCCAAAGTTAGGATGGCCAGGACCCCTTTATTCCCTTGTATCTTATTTTCTATTATCTTGCCTATTGAATTGTTTTATAATTACTATGGATTATATTTGCCTCTTGCACTACCCTGCTCTTTGAGATTAGAGTCAGTGTCTTACACATTTTTGTAGAATAAATCCAGGAAAGAAAATAAGACTTCTGGTGATTGGACTAAAGCACTCACACTCTATCATAGGCCCCTCAGAAATTGTGTGAAAGTCTGTAAAGTTCATTTTGGCTGAGGAAATCCCAACATTTGCCGAGAACAAACCCCACTCACTCTCTGCCCCTTACAGTATGATAAATTCTACTATAGGACCCAAGCCCAAATTCAATCGAGTAGGTTGGTATTTTATTCTTCAACATTGCATTTAAATTCTGGCATGGCTATATGACTTGAAAATAAAATTCAAACCTTTATTCTGCCATCTTTTGGTTGTTAGCAATTAATAAAAATGAACAAAGATGAAAATCTTGGTGTTTCCTGGGCTCACAATAACTCTCTCCTTAAAAACAGCGTTTTTAACAGGCCACTGGTATGACCTAGAGAAAGTGCTTGAATGTTAACTTTAGAAGAAAATTGAAGTTATATTCGATCTAAGGTTTTCTTTTTTTTTTCTAATTTGAGAAAATTGAGATCCTGAAAGATAAATTAACTTGCACAAAGTTCCTCAGTCTCCTAAATAATAGGCCTGTACTTTAAAAGCCCAAATGTGTATTTAAAAAAAAAAAGAAAGAAAGAAAGAAAGAAAGAAAGAAAGAAAAGAAAAGAATATGAAGAGAAAAAAAGAAAAGAATAAGAAGATTAAAAAGAAAAAGGAGGAGCACCTGAGTGGCTCAGTCAGTTAAGCATCTGACTCTTGATTTTGGCTCAGGTTATGATCTCACAGTTCATGAGTTTGAGTCCTGCGTCATGCTCTGCACTGACTGTACAGAGCCTGCTTGGGATTCTCTCTCCCCCTCTCTCTGCCTCTCCCCCACACTCATGTGTGTGCTCTCACACACTCTCTAAATAAATAAATAAATATGTAAAAAGAAAAAGAAAAAAGGAAAAATGACTCAGTACCTTACTTCCTTCAATGCCACATATATCACTTGTTTTTATTTGCCACCCTGATAACTCTTCATGAACACTCTTTAATCCAGAATACTCTACTTGTATTTATGAAAAGCTTTGCAATGATGGGTAAGCCATTAGACCTCTCTGGCTTTAATTGTAATAAGGGACTTCATTTATATGATATTCCAGATACTTTCTACATATCCTCTACACAATAGAGAGATTACATTGGGGAGATATATAGATATAGATATAAATATAGATATAGATATATAGATATAGATATAGATATAGATATAGATAGATATTAGATATTAGATTGGGGTTATATATATATGTATATATATAAAGATCAAATATATATATAAAGATATATATGTTATACTATATGTTATATGTTATATATATATAAAGATATATATATTTTTTATATATATATATATATCATTATATATATAGAGAGAGAGAGAGAGAGAGACTCAGAAGGCTTAGACACTGCTGGAGAGAACTTTTTCCCCTAGAATTGGAGGTTTATGTTGTGCCACCAGAGTCTTGGGAACAGAATAGTTGCCCTCAAACTTGACTGAGGTAAGTATTGATATATCACAAAGGGTTCCAAAAGCTGAAAGCTCTTATAAATAGTATGAGATTATTTAAATTAAGGCAGGAAATTAATTGTCAGAGAAAGAGAGAGAAGGGGAAGGCTCTACATATGTATATATATATATACCTTTTGTTGTTGTTAATTCATATTTAAACCATATTGATCTTGATTTATTTTTATTATAATATCCATTGGGGATAACTTGTAATAAAATGGGCAAAATCACATACCTGGTAAGAGTTTAACTTGCTGGTTTTGTTCTGGTAATATATTAAAATTCTTATAGAGGACTACTGTTGATCTAGCTTTGGGAATTTATTCCAAAGGAAAAGAGTCATGTACAAGAATATTCAGTATGGCATTATGAAAAACTGGAAATGTTCCATATGATCAAAAGTCATACCAATAACTTAGTAGCAGAACTGCAGTTACCACCAATCTTCCTGAAACCCTGAGCAGCATTCTCTGTTATTCTACTCTCACATCCTACCACCTGGACCATAGAAATATTCAAGGTAGAAGGGCCCTTTGTCACCATCTTCTCCAAGTTCTCACTTGAGAAATAGGAAACTGAAGGCCCAGATGTTAAGTGAACCTCCCACGTGAACAGCCATTTATAGTCAGCATAGTTTTCCTTATATAGTACAGGAGGGATGACCCTCCATCTTCTTGTCTAGCCAAATAGTAATCAGATTTTACCTTTTTCTGTCACAGTTTTATTACTCTGCAAAATACCTAGTTTCTACTGGCAAAATTTCTCTTATTAGGTCAGTTCCCAGAAGTGAAATTATTGTCACCCATGTGTTCAAAAAATTAATCCACTTTCTACTTCTCTGGTTGCTGATGAGTACAAAGACATGATCACATTGCACGGGTCCACCCAGACTGTATCCCAAAGGCCTTTGGAATGCCTAGTAAATCTGGGCTCAACCTGAGGTTTAAAAAAAAAAAAAAATATCCCTGGATTTTCTCTTAAAATGAAGTGGAAAGCTTTTCTTAGCTCTGTCTTCTATCTTGCTTCCAATATAAGACTGAGCATGCTTCTGAACAGATGACATAAAATGGCCACCTCATGAAGACCTATTCCGTACTTCAACTCCTGAGCAATCATATTTTCTAGGACAATGTCCCCTAGAGGGTTAAAATAAATATTTTGTATGGCACCCAAAGTCGTTTGCAAAGCCCAGTAATCATTTCATGTAATGAGAAAATAATGGAGGAAGCTCTGGAAGGAAGCCACTAAAAGCCATCTTTTGAGGCTAACATGTGCAAATGGGTTAGCTGAGTTCTATTGCTTTTAAGGCACAGTGATTTAGGTGATTGTTTAAGTCTTTTTAACTGCATCAGTATTTAAACAGCATTTGTATGTCTGAAGACCAGAGAACCCAAAACAAATTTCACAGAAACCCACTCTAATTCTCTAATTTATTAAGAAGTAGGGGCGCCTGGGTGGCGCAGTCGGTTAAGCATCCGACTTCAGCCAGGTCACGATTTCGCGGTCCGTGAGTTCGAGCCCCGCGTGGGCTCTGAGCTGATGGCTCAGAGCCTGGAGCCTGTTTCCGATTCTGTGTCTCCCTCTCTCTCTGCCCCTCCCCCACTCATGCTCTGTCTCTCTCTATCCCAAAAATAAATAAACGTTGAAAAAAAAAAAAAAGAAGAAGAAGTAATGGCTTTAGGACCATAAGAATTCATAACATATGTGAGTCTGAGAACACACACCAAAGATCACTGGAATTCTGGTGCAATCTGCAATTGGCTATCCTCACAGTAGAAGGCAAAAAAAGAAAGAAAAAAAAACCCTGTCTTCTCTGAAGCAGTTGAGTCTACTTCCTTAAACGGATCAATGACCTAGCCCACTTATCTCTCTGAAGTCCTCCTTGCCTTTGTCTGCTCTTCTTCCCTTTGCTTTGAAAGCAGGTTGAGCCCTCTGGGTTATGTAGACTGTGGCATAACCTGAAATACAACTTAATATAAGCCCATCACCAAAAAGTCTTCACA
This sequence comes from Prionailurus viverrinus, assembly GCF_022837055.1. Classification (NCBI taxonomy): domain Eukaryota; kingdom Metazoa; phylum Chordata; class Mammalia; order Carnivora; family Felidae; genus Prionailurus; species Prionailurus viverrinus. The sequence continues at coordinate 121,983,892 of NC_062566.1, read as the reverse complement.
ACTACCCTGTCTGGTCCCCTGAAAAGCATCACTGTCCATATGGAGAGGTGTTTCATAACCCTTCCATGTTTATTGCTTCTTCCCAGCATTAAAGTATGTAAGCATCCAAAAGAGATGATCTCTTGGCTGCAATAGCTCATTTGAAATGCACTCCATAATTAACAACTTTGAAAGCAAAGAGGTAAATTTTGTCACATGTATTATTAAAGCAGAGTGAGATCCCCCAGGACCAAATTAGGTGCCTGATTAAAAATGTCCATGTTAAGAGAAACAAGTAGATAGGGAGATGCGCTCTCAGCCATCCCAAATTAACATGCTGATTGCAGTGCATGTTCAAGCCATGTGGAAAGACGCAGAACTTGGGTCTGCCTTGGTGAATGAGAGAGAACTCTGGTGTCGCAGCTTGAATGCAGGTCAACCAGAGTCAGCTTCAGTAGGGTCATCTGCAAGTGAAGACATGAGGGACTGGGATGAGTGACCCGATGGGCAAATAACCGAGCAACCAATGTGTGACAGAAAATGTAATACTGAGAACTACATATTTTCAAGTGCTGTGCTAGATGGTAAATTTTAGGCTTCTGGTGATTTTTTCTTCCCTCTTGATTTTGGCCAAGACTCCTACCACCTCCACACCCCTGGTTCCACTTGTGTACATTGTCGGAGTGGGAAAAAAGGACTCACAAGGGAACTCTTAAGCGATTTTGGGAAAAGAAGTTAAAAATATATCTGAACTCTTATTTTGTTGTGGGATGCAGTATATTCTCATATAACTGCACTCAAATTGATTTTATAAAGACTTTTTAAAGTCTAACTCCTGCCAAACTTCTAGAATGATTTACAATAATCTCTGAGAAGTGCCACATAGCCATCAAAAGAAAGCCAAACTGTGGCACAATAGACAATACTGTCACTTTAAAAGAGGAGAATTCCTACGGCTCCGATGCCTCAGAGAGATGAGGACTATAAAACACCCTCTTAACTTACTGGTGATTGTGGCAGGGAAGAGAGAATTTAATGAGCTTGGCAAAGCAGCTCAGTGGCTCTCTGCCTGGACTCAGCTTTGTGCATCCCACATCCAGAGATGGCTCTTTGTTTAAACAGGACTGACTCCCTAGAGTTACTTCTTCCCTTTTCCTAAGGCAGTGTGTTTGGTTGACAAGAGCTGTCTTCCCCAAATGAATGCAGCTACCAAATATACACAAAACCTAAAATTCAATTAAAAATTTTTAAAAGCTGAAAAAGAAAAGAAAACATGCTAATGTAGTAATCCCAGAGACTCTGCTTTAATGAGCATGCTGACTGTGGCCAAGTTAAAACTGTTGTGGGAATCATAATTCGAAATTTCCTGCTCTATTCAAATTCTCCAGGGCCAAATCGTCATAAAGATCTTTCTTATATTGGAATTCCATCTTTCCAGAATGTAAAGAACAATCTACCTTTATATCCAATGTAAATCAAAATTAAGAGAGGAATTTCAAGGTGACCTTGGATATGTCATTTCACCCTTCTGCATCTCATCAATGAATGAAGGTTTTTGGATCTCTTAGTCCCTTGCCAGCACTAACATTGTATGATTCTGTTTTACAGGTGCTACCCAGGAATTGCGGGTTATATAAATCACACACGAGTAAGAAGGAACCACTAAGGAAAGGCAGTTAGAAGCATACATCTCAGATCTCTTTCAAAATGTTAGCCAACAGGTTAATTTCCTTGGCATATTGCCTTCTTAGCTGTCAACATCTAGTATTACTTCCACTGCAGGACTTTAAAAATAAAAACATTTTTAAATGATCCGAACTCTAAAGGATGGCTTGAAGCTAAGAAGTTAAAAATCGATGAATAAAAGTTAAGGATGACCATTCATTGGAGAGTCTGGTCTCTGTGGTTATTTTATATCATACTCTGAAACCATTTTTCCCTAAGTTCTTATTTCAATGTATATGACACATTTCAGGTTTTATCCCCACATGACAGCCTGTGTTTTTCAGAATCCTTAGTGGGATGAAGCCCTATGACATAATATGAGGTTTAAATGACACAGAATGCACAAGTAAAGGCTATCCTCAATGACAAGGAAGAGAGTCTAGTCCATTTTTCTTCTAGATACTGGTTGTATTTTTTTTTAATTTTTTAATGTTTATTTTTGAGAGATCGAGAGAGATCGAGAGAGATCGAGAGAGATCGAGAGAGATCGAGAGAGAGAGAGAGAGAGAGAGAAGGAGGGGCAGGGAGAGAGGGAGACACAGAACCTGAAGCGGGCTCCAGACTCTGAGCCGTCAGCACAGAGCCTGACATGGGGCTCAAACCCACGAACCGTGAGATCATGACCTGAGCTGAAGTCGGACGCTCAACTGACTGAGCCACCCAGGCGCCCCTATTGGTTGTATTTTAAGTAGTATATAGTTTTTCCTCATTCTTGTAATCTGCTTTTGTCCATGTGATAAAGATCTAGCTATTACATGAAGAAGAAAATGAAGATGAAGACTAAAAAGAAAGAGGTGAAGGAGAAAAGAAAGGAAAAGGTATAGAATATAGTTGGTATGAGGTTGTGGGAATGAAGAGCAGTTAAAAAAAATCCAGCAACCAAACTTTGCACTAATTTGTGCTTGATCTTGACTAAATCAGTAGATGTCTCTGAACCTCAGTGTTTCAGCTATGGAATAATTTGGCTGGATTATGAGTGGTGTCTACCATTCCTTCCAACCCAAACATGTTATGACAATAAGCGACTAGAAAACAGTTATAATTTGAACACCCAAATGGGAATGTGAAAAACCTTAAAGGCCCCAGTTGTGATCTTTTTAAGATCAAGAAAAGTTTCGGTGGATTTGGCAGGAGAGATGGGGAGGGGGGGGCGGGTAATTGGCTTCTTGCTTGTTTTTAATCTGTTATTAACATTCTTTTTTTCTCTCACCCTGTCAGCTCAAGGGGGCACATTTTACCCTTAGCACCCCTCCTAAGTTCTGAATTCACAGTATGCCAGAAGATCATCAAAGTTGTCTTATTCCTTTCTCTAAGTACCCAGAAACAATTATTCAAATGTTTGCCACTTACAAGGAACACTGAAAGCAGCTCTGGAAGAGTTGAGGGAGTTAGTATAAAGCTTCTGTCAGTGATGCTAGATGGAGGGGTGATAAGATTCATTGAAATGTAGATCGCAAGGAGAGGAGGTTTACAAAGCACTTACAGAGTCTAAGATGAAAAGAATTATATTAGTGCCAACGAGTATTATTCCATAAAAATTCCCTTTGTGACTGATGAGAAGGAGCTCAAATCTTCAAATAAAACATTTAATTCACACCTGACAGCAATTTTCAGAGTTTGGAACAAGCAATGTTAGTAATTCCATTCTTAGCCCAGGGAAAAACCGTGCAGCAGAATAGAGTGGCAATAAAATAAATGTCTATGGTTCTTGAAAAATAAAAACTCTGAAGAGAAAGGCCTTCTGGCAAAAAAAAGTAAACCCCATGTGCTGGTCTGAATTCCTCTAACTTTCAATTAGTGGGTTAAGGAGATTCCAACGTTTGTGTTATTTCTGCACTAGTCTAACTCACACATTAGTACATGCACACAGTTGAGCCTCAGCATTTGTGGATTCAGCATGTGTGTTGTTGATCATTTACAAGCAACTTCTGAAGGACTTTGACTGGTGGTTGTCATTTTGCAGAAAACCCAGCATAAGTAAAGCTGGGTAGGATGGCTGCTGAATGAATCAATTAATGAGCATCCTCAGTAACTACTTCTCAATGTGACCTCACTATTCTCTACTCTCCTGTTGCTTTGCGTTAATTTCCATGAAGCAATATGCACAATAGCCCCCTAAATGGGGGAAAACTAAAAGCAAATGATGGATTCATAAATCTGGTCTTTCATGGACCTACATGTTGGGACTGAGGATGGACAATCACACCCTTTCTGCTACCATGTGTAACCAATTGAAAAACAGAAGGTATAAACAGATGAAGTATCAAAATATGTTTGGTTACCAGTAAACTGAATTAGAGAATGCAGTTTGGCCTATTGCCACATGTAGGCTTCCTACCATTTTCCTCCTGCAATTAAACACACCTATCCAGTCATAGCAGAGCACTAGACAAAAATAGGTCTTTGCTCCCAGCAATTTATAGCAGTAAAAGAAGAGAAACATGCATGTTTTCTGCCTTACAGGGTGGTTTTGCTGTTCCTGTGAAATAGAATAGCCTATTCTCTTTGAAATATTAAGAAGTTCTTTTCTAGTTTGTGCTTTCCTCCTCATCCCCTCACTCAGTCTTATCCAAGAGAAGAGGAAGATTTGGGTTAATGAGATTGGGAACAATTCATGGGATATATGTAGCAGAACCTTTCTTGTTATCTTTTGGAGCATTCTGCCCTCTTCAATTTGTGTGGAAGGGTTACTCACCAAGCAGGGTTTCTTCACCTTATGGCAGAAGGTTCACTCAGGATGCTATGAAAGGAGAAGGAGCCTCAGATGAAAGTTTATAAAAGCTTTACTCAATGTCACCAAACTAATATGCCCTCCTTCCTCAAGAAGGAATAAATAAAAGGTAGAAAGTAGGGCTAGAAGTATTACTCATAGCAGCATGTGGACACTTTGTTATCTGAATTTAAGTCTTCTACACTCCCATTTTGTTTCTGGAAGAACTCATTGAGTAATTTCCAATAATGATAGCAGTAACTGCAGTAAAAATAACATTCTGCTAAGCTAGGCATGTTGTAACAAACAACACTAAAACCTCAGTGATATAAAACATCAAAACAATTAATTCTTAATCACTCTTTAGGACTATTGCAAAATGGCTAAGGACTAAAAACCAAGGGCAAATAACAGATAAGAGGAAGATAGGTATGGAAGAGGCAGATAGTCAAAATAGTTTTAAAATATGTGATTTCGTTCAAGAAATTGCTGGAATATACAATTCATTATGGGTCTCCTGAGTTTCTCCTATCTTACAAGGAAATTTACTGACAGCTTTTATTCTGGGCCATCTTTTAAAATATACTTATGTAGAAAACAGCCTTGAAAAAGTGATAACTTCCCCCTCTGATGCAACAGGAAGATTTTCTTACTATGTAGTATAATAAAGATAAAGTCTCCATCCAGGGAAAATGGAATATTTGCTTGCAGTTCATTATGAAAGAGTTGTATTTCCTAATTTGGAGATGCTTGGCTATTGACATAAACCCACTGCAGTACCCAGCTAAATTATTCTTCATGTGGGACTTGAAGAGCACAGGGAATCAATGCAATCATGAAGCACAGGCATCTTGCTGTGCTGTGGGTAATATGTCATATTACTCTGACCCAAAGAGCCTTATGTCTTCTGTCAAGATGCATGAAATGGTAGCATGCTAACTTGTTAGCTTGAAAATTAGATAAAATAATAGACCATTCTCAGTTCTTGACAGAAATTAGACAGTTAGATGGATAATTTCAGCAGAGAGCTGGAAACTATTATAAATGAATGGAAATCTTAGAACTTTAAATAATAGTAACTGAAACTGAGAACTCAATAAACAGTTTATAGCAAATTAGACAAAACTACAGAGAGGATTAGTAAACTAGAAGACACATAAAAAGAAAATAGCCAGAGTGAAACTTGACAGAAAAAGATGAAAAATGCAAAAACAACTGAAAATCTCTGTGTATCCATTCATAATTCTATTACCCTCCCCATCCTAAAATTATTTTTGAATTCAATATGTATCGTAATCAAGTATATCTTTATATATTTGCTTCAAGTGTGTATATATATACAGTATGTTTGTATGTATACTAAACAACAGAGCACCTTTGTACTTTTGAAAACTTTATCTTTGTGATATTACAATGTGCTTGATTTTTTTGCTTAATATTTGAATCTATATAATACTCTTCTTACTAAATCATTTTAATTTCATTTACTCCCCCTCTTATTTCATACAACACAGAAAAATTTTGTTTAACATAATCAATGTGTCTTTTGCACCAGAATTTTATATTGTTTTGTATATTTAGTGATTCTACAAGCTTTCCAAGCAGTCCATATTTTTTCCCCAATTTCATTCATAAACAAAAACTTAGGCAAGAAAATAAAAATTGAAAACTAAGGAATGCATTTTTAAAAAGTAAAGCACTATGAAAGAAATTTAGATCCATTATCAGTACACCACAAGACCTGGAGAAAGATGTGACATTAAAGAATTCATAAAGCTCTTTTTGAAATGTATCAATTAGAAAATTCATAAATTCCGTAAGGAAGATGAAAAAGGATCAACATGATTGAAAAGTAATGGAAGAACAAATAATACAAAATTATCTCAGATTTCTCATGTTACAAGGTAAGAGTGTCTATTGCAGATCATAAAATGAGGCTAAGAAATGTTCAGTGACCAGGCTGAACCATAACCAAATGGGATTTTCTCTGAATGAGTTGCATCAGGCATTACAGAATGAGTGGGGTAGAATTTTAGTCCATTCCAGTCTTGGAAATACACAAATTTATTCACTAGAATTTCTTACTAAGATAAACACTGACATGGTTACCAGAGGGAAGGGTATGGGGGAGGGTTTAATAGGTGGTGGGATTTAAGGAGTGCACTTGTGATGCGCATTGGGTGATGGAACTATTGAAACCAATATAACACTATGTTAACTGGTGTTAAAATAAGAACTTAAAAAGCCAAAAAAAAAAAAAGATAAACATTGACATATTTCTTTCAAGCCAAGGAAACTAAAGAAATAACATCTAGAATATATGGAGTTTGAAAAATACCACTGACTGAAAAAGGGAAAAGATAATTCTAGCATATGGAAAATTCATTTTATTATAGCCATTGAAATGAGGAAAGACTTGCTCCAGTAAAAATATTCAAAAGAAAGGTTTAATGTCATTCCTGGAACAGGTTTTCTGTAAAGAAAAGTGATGAAGGTTAAGACAATATTTAACAGGTCACACTTTGTAATAGATACGTAAAAAGAAGGGTTTTGAACCATTTAATTGTATTCAACTTAAGCCTATCCCCAGAAAATACAACCTGACCTCCAGCAAGACGGCTCTTGGCAGCTGAAACAAACCCTAATGGAGCTGACACCTTGAGGCTATCTGATGACTGCACTCCCTCAAGCTGCGCAGCCAGTCCTTCTCTGAAAAAGAGAGAAAGGGGGACAGGGAGAGACAGAGAGAGAGAGAGAGAGAGAGAGAGAGAGAGAGAGAGAGGGAGAGAAAGAAATTTGGGATGCTAGACAAAACTGCAAGCCTATTTTTTAAGACAGGAATATGTAGATATTTTCCTCTTGGGCCAGTCTTGTAATGGCAAGATTCCTCCAATTTAAGTAGCACTCTGTGCTGGATATTTTTTTCTTTGCCCTCTAAATCCACTCTCTACCCTTACCTGTGCCCTTCACCTGAACTTTATTGATTGTATCAATAAACTTGCATGCCCCTTGGTTTGCTGTTGAGTTCAGCCAATGAGAATCACCTGCAAAAGATCAAAGAAAAATACGAAAGGAAGGTCAGGATGTTTATTCCCCTGCCTCAATACTGTCAGGCTTTAAATTAGTGATATTCCCTCACTAGAAGTCACTGCCTCTGCTACACAGCCCTCCTTTACAGCCACTGTTCTCTCCCCGAGTGTCAGTGATGGCTCCCTCCACTAGACCCTTCAAGGTTACAAATGTGATGGTTGGTTATTGCTACAAGAGGGGTGGGTACAACACCATCCTGTATACATTACCATTGCCTGTACCTATGCAAAAAGTCTCTGTACTAAGCTGTCTTCAATTACTCCTTCTCTTCCTATTAAGACCTTGGCTAACTCACTCTATTTAGAAATCTCTTTACTAATACTCTTCAATAAAGAAATAAGGATATCCAATACAATAAACTGGGGGCAGGGAGTGGAAAAAAGAGGAAAAATTATTGGAGTACAATTAATAAGGCTGACTCTAGTGAGCAGAAACAAGTTTCTTCATTTTGCCAGGAAGCCCCTCTCAATTTTGTGCATCTGTCAACACCCCATTTTGATGCCTTGGAGCATTTGAGCATATAATAGTTGATCTGCCCAGAAACCACTTGGCCAGAAAGCCTTCCAAAAAGGCCAGGTCTCTTTGTTCATGAACCTGAAGAATTAGTAAACACAGTTTATGGCCAATAAAACCCCACACACAGTTTGGGCAAATAATAAGGTGAAAGCAGTTTCTTATTAAAGTTATGATTAGGTTTATCACATCTAATCATAACGGTCTCACTAGGAAGAAAAGTAAGCAAGTCTTCATTATGCACTGCTACCTGCCAAAGCCAGAATTCTCTTAGGGAGAAAAAAAGCCCAAGGAAGCAATAGCATGCTTTTGGAATATACACTGTTACCCAAAGAATTTGGCCCAGAATGGAATGCACCTGATAAGCAATCACTTGACCAGTTAGTTGAGTTGGTTTTACCGTGAAGCTAATGAAGCTTAAGCTTTAGCTTCACTCACACAAACCCTTTTCAAGGTTCTGGGAGGAGCCCCAACAATATGTTCATATGGTCAGTGTGTGTTTGTAAAATTTGCCAAAATAATAATTTAATCACAACTGGTTAAGATTTATCTTTTTCCACTCTGCTTTTCTCATCATTGAACTTCCAACTGTGTTGGGTAATTTTTGAGTGGCTATAGGCATTTTTACAACTTGGCTAAACAGCAGCTCAGTTAGCGATATTTTCAGTTTTGATTTATGTGATACATGTATGTGGTTCTCAGTCACTTCTGCATATAGTTAAGTTATTGCAAGTTTTCCTTTTGTAGGAATGACCTACAAGAATATTCCCTCTATCCACTTGTGTCAACTCATCCTGCACCAGACACAAAGGTGCTGGGCCAAAGTATTACCATGATATGAACCAGTAGCATGAAAGAATTAGAAGAGAAACAAGGTTGAAAGATCTGGATCCAGAAGATATTATGTGCAATAAGGTGAAGAATTTTTTATCAGACAGGTAAAATTATACATAGATTCAGTTCCTATAAATACATAATTAAAACAGAAGTTCCCTCCTATCAGGAAGGTACTCAATAATATACAAGATATAGTTACCAACACCATACATGTCTTTTCTTTTTTGATGAGAATCACGCAAAAGGATCAAAGAGAATTCCTATGGCTAAAGAGTACAAATTTGTAGTCATCTTACAAACAGAAAAGCGCATCTGTATTTTTATTATTATCAAAAATATAAAAAAGTGTCAATCAACCTCTCTAGAGGAAAGATTGGATTATCTTTATTCTCTCAATAGAAAATGATATCACAAAATACTATTATGTGAAGAAGCTGTCAAAATAGGATGCAGGAAAGAAACTATAAAAGACAAGTGACAGGCTGCTAAATAATGTAAAAATCATTATTTTTCTGTTTTTTTATGCTTGTGATATTTCCCACCTTTTTAAAAATATGTGTTTGGTTGTGATTTCTTTTTCCAGATAAATATGCACTTTTATATCTAATGTTATATTTGAGAGTTTTTATTCTTTTTCTTAAAGAGGCCCCTGCTCAAATTGTAGAGGCTTCAAGGTCCATGAAAGTGGGATTGCCCTGCCAGTTGGCCTCAAATGCAGTAATGTACATTCCAGGTTCAAGTGCTGTCTAATTCCATAAACACAGAGCAGGCACTACATGAATGGGACATAGGGGGATGTCTCAATATTGGAAAGAACACCTGTCATGGGTAACATGATGACTTCCATCTGCCCAGAAATGTAACTTAATCAGTTGCCTCAAGAAGGTCATCGAGTGTATGCTGTCATCCAGCAAGGAGCTATGAAGCTGGACTTCAGAAAAACTGGCCCTTTGTTCTCTTTGTCTATAGTATCTTCTAGCTAGAAATAAGTCACATGATTTCCCTGTGCCTTAGCTTCTTCATTCTGAAAGAAGTGTGGTGTGTGTGTGTGTGTGTGTGTGTGTGTGTGTGTTTTAGAAAGAGAGCATGTGCAGGAGATGGGCAGAGAGAAAGAGAGAATCCCAAGCAGGCTCCACGCTCAGCACAGAGCCTGACACGGGGCTCGATCCTACAACCCTAGGATCATGACCTGAGGCAAAATCAAGAGTTGGATGCTCAGCCAACTGAGCCACCCAGCCTACCGGGCATTGAGTTTTTGATTGTCCCACTTGCATCTCACTTCCTACACCTGGCGTTCTCTCCCCTCCCCACTTGGCTAGGATATATCCCTTCTTTTTTCATTCTCTAAAACAACATTTAGACAAAAATATTTTATGCAGAAGGTTTTTACTAAATAGTTTGGCAAAGGAGGAAAAATAAAGCACAGTGCTCAACCCAACATTATTTTGAATAAACATCAGACACCACACTGTGTCTCAAAAGTCGTCAAACATGTCTTCCCCAGGAAATATTTTACCTAAGGCCAATATATGACTAAAAGCCTGAGCTTTCTCCTTGTTTACTCCTTCAGTCTAGCTCTTCTCATTTTCTCTTCAAGTTTCCTAAATACTTCCTTAAATCTATGGACAATTGCAATATTCTTTTTCACTTTCTTGTGTAAGCCAATTTTAATCATTTTTATCTAAATGAATCCCAAGTAGGAAAACTCCTTATGTGGGGTTTGGCTCTATTTCATAAGGAAACACTCTATTCAGGTATTAAAAAAAAAAAAGGTCAATTCTCTCCCAAAGAATTCATTCTAGTTTCTTCCCTGGCCAACAAACTTAAAATACTTGCAGATTTTTTTAAAGTCAATAAATTCTTCCAATTTTCAAGTAATAGAAAACTTTTGAGAATTAAAATTTAATTTTTTTAAGTTTTTATTTAAATTTCAGTTAGTTAATATATAATGTAATATTAGTTTCAGGTGTACAATATAATGAATCAACACTTATATACAATACTCAATGTTCATCACAACAAATGCACTCCTTAACCCCCATCACCTGTTTACTCACACCTTCACCCACTAGTTAAGTAGGCTCCACGATCAATGTGGGACTTGAACTCATGACCCCGAGATCAAGAGTCACATGCTGTACTGACTGAGTCACACCAGGCACCCAATACTAAGTAAGAAATTATAAAGCATACATATATAGAACTATGCTAGTGTTTATTACATTATTTCCAGTGGAAATGTTATTATTGCCACCTCCAGAGTTATCATTTTGAATTTCCTTTTTCCTGCCATTAAATCAAGTCCTGTTATAGAAATATACAAAATAGATGGTAACACAAAAATATCACAGAAGAGAGACGAATGGATATGGCTCTTCAGACCACTTTATAGGTCACTGTTAAGAAAACCCAGCTGTTTACCAATGCAGGAAGGGCTGCATTCATTCTTCCAATGAAGACAAAAAGTCCGACCTCACATATATCAATTGGCATCCCAGGTCTCCAATTCCTATATGCAAAACAGGTCCAAAAGAAATTATATCCTCTTCAAACATAGAACTTTCTTTTAGATAAAAGACTTATAGAATTACAAAGGACCTTAGAGATCATTTATTCTAAGCCCCATTTTAAAGATAAGGAAAACCGAGACCCAAAAATCCTAACTGGCAGATGGAAGATCATACCCATATTCAAGGCCAAGATGGGCACAGAAAATCACTGCAGTTTAGGCAAAATTGGGAAATTGCTAGAAGGATACTGGGTGTCTTATATAAAGGCCAGAAGATAGGAAGTGCAGCTGAACCTCAAGGACAAAATCAGTTGTCTCATCTCTGTTTCCTTGTGCATTTTTATTCCATTCCCAGAAACCAACTTAAACCACAGCAGGGAGCATGACTGCCAACAACTCCCCAGCCTTCTATCCCAAGCAGTCAGGATGTTCGAACTTTGAAAGTCCAAGGGAAGAAGATAATTGGCCCAATTTGAGTGGGTATTCCTTCCTGGAGGACTTGCTTATGGTCAGGCAGATGGGACCACACCAAGACAAAAATTTCATGACTGAAAGAATATAGTACTGCTGCTAGCAAAAAGGAGAAGTACTTGGCAGATTAAAATTCAAAATAATTTAATATCCACTAAAAATATTTTCAATTGGGAAGCCATAAGTGTATCACTAGGGGCAGCAGGGTATAAGTGGTTCTGGTTTCTCTTTCCAAATTTAATAACTCTGGACCTTGTGCCAGTGCCTTAATCCACTAAGCACCCTTGACCTCAGTAATTAATTCATAAAATGGGAATAAATATTTAAAATTTCTGAAGGCAGAAGACTAGAGAGAGGGCACGTGGCAGCCATGAGCCTATGCCTTGCAAACCTCCTACATGGAGAGTGTTCTTGACCAAGGGCTTCAGCTGCTGTGCTTTGAAATTCATTGCCTGGTTTGTGCCAAGGCTACTCTCAGACAATGACTGAGTGTGGGGGTAGTGTGAGGTGGGGGGAGTTGCACAAGGCAGACCCAGATTCCTGGAAGACATAGTATTCTGCTGGAATCCAACTTTGGCTCAGTATCCCCAATACCTTTGCTGCTTCATTCTGAGACTGCATAGCTGTCTACAATGTGTTGACCCAAACTTCTCTCCTTCACTTGCAATCAGACTTCCATTATGGTCTGCTGAGTCTCCCGGTTTTATTACTCCCTCTCCATTTCCTTTCACACCAACATTTCCCCAGATAAAAATCCATGCATGTTTAGCTCTGTCTTTGAACCTGCATCTCAGAGGACCGGGACTAATACAAGATGGCATCAAGTTTCCTTCATGATCTATGAGACGAATATATGTTTTTCACCTAGGACATAGTTCCTGTGAATAATTAAATCAACTGGGAGATTTTTTTTTCCTTGTAAATACTGATTACAGTTACTCCTCCTCCACCGACTAAATCAAAGTCTCCCAGCTTATTCCTAGAAATCTGTATTTCATAAAAAGGCTCTTGTGATCAGTGTGATAATCATAAGAATTCTTCAATATTCCTTTCATCCCTCCCTCCATCTTGAGGGTACTCAACAGAATGGAACTCCTTGACTTTCTCACTGTTGGGAGAAGGAACATATGACTAGTATTAGCCAATGAATTTTGAAAGGAAATGACATGTTATTTCTAGGCTAGAGTATTTACCAGCATGAGACCCTTCAGATCAGTAGTATTCCAAGTGTGGGCTGCACACTGGTCCATAAACTATTTTTAGTCCATGAAAAGATAAGTACAAAGATGAAAATAAAGATGAAAATAATAGTACTTTAGCACTGCTGCAACATTCAAACACATGATCAATGATTTATCTTTACCATATTTTATAAAAGTACTGGTCCATAACAGATTAGAAATAAAATAAATAAAAACTGGTCTTTCACCACAGATAGTTTAAAAAGTACTACTTAGAACTTTCATTTTCCTCTGGCACTACGAATTACAACGTTCAATATAATGATCATTCTACTAACTTGAATCCAAGAGCAACAAATGAGTGAAACTCCCATCTCATCCCTACCTTCAGCTCTCAGTGAACCCACAATGGAAATGTTAACGTAAATGGGAAATAAGCTTTTGTTTGGTTAATCCAGTAAGATTTTGGAGTTGTGTTATTAGAGCAAAATTTAGCTCATCCCAACCAATACAATCTCATTACCTAGGACCACATGCAAAAGATGAAAATAGAAAATCTAGTTGATATAGTTACAGATCGAAGAAACCAAAGATCTAATGAAAGGAACTGAGAAACATGGAATTTAGAATGGGAACTGGTCAATGAAGAAACTTCTTCTTTGGATAGACATACAATATTTCCCTTAACATTTCCAGTAAGGGAAGTTAGTCTTCACTGGGCATTCCTTGTTCCAACTGGGGGTAAATTGTTGATATATATTGAGTGTCAAACACCATGCTAAGCACTTTATATAGATTAACATATTTAAATCTAAAACAAACTCATGAGGCAGGTTCTATAATGAGTGAAATTTTAGTAATAAAGGAAATGTGCGTTTGAAGATGTAAGTAACTTGTCTAAAGTCACAAAGCTAGTAAATATAGTCAGATTCAGTATCAGGTAATGCTGACACTGCAATGCAATAATATGCTATTGACCCTTACCGGCCTATCCAGAGCTAAAATGTGCCTCTTTGTCTTTTCCATTCTACTGGACTTAGTTCTTGTAAATGGTGAAGGAGATTAAATCCAATCCCTTTCACTGTGATGGGCAATCAAACATATTCAATAAGTGAAAGGGAGCAGTTAAGAAATCTAACAAATATTGGGTGCTTAGTGTATGCATTATAACATATAATCCTCATAGCATAACCTTATTTTACACATAAGGAAAATAAAGATCAGGGCTCCCGGATGGCTCAGTAAAGTGTCTGACTCTTGATTTCTGTTATGGTCATGTTCTCATGGTTCATGAGTCTAAGCCCTGCATCTGGCTCTGTGCTGACAGCATGGAACCTGCTAGGGATTCTCTCTCTTTCCCTTTCTCTGCCTCTCTCTCTCTCTAAAAATAAATAAATAAATACTTTTAAAAAAAGAAAATTAAGACCAAAATATTTACATAACACTTCCATGACTAACATCATAAGTGGTAGCATTGAGATTCAACCACATGGTTTTTTTCACTTCACTATAGAGCCTATTGATTAATCGGCACAATAATTATTGTCTTTTAAGAGTTCATCTTTCCCAATAATCCATTCATTCATTCATTCTTTTCACTTATAATAAAACTCAGTGTTTACTTTGGCCAATAATGTCCTATATGTTCTGCCCCCCCCCCCGCCTTGTTAATGCCATTCTGAATTCACCTTAATCTACACTTCTCTTTATTCACTTAAATTCAGTCATTGTTGATATTCTAGTTATTGCTGTATGACAAACCACCCCAAATCTTAGTGGTATAAAACAAAATTCATGTAATATGCTCACAAAGTCTAGTCAGAAAAATGGAAGGAATGTTAATATCATTGTAAGAAGTGCAATGGATACACTGTGGTGGCCATCACAGTAGCCTTCTTGGTATTCCTCCACTCTGCCAGGCAAACTTCTGCCTTAGGGCTTTTGTTGTTTCCTCCACCTGGAACACAATTCACCCAGATATCTGTAAGGCCAACTATCTTGTGTCAAGCCTTTGCTCAAATCTTACCTTATTCAAGGAGCCTTATCCTAACTAGTGACAAAGACTGTCTTTAGCCAAATTTAATCAGGTCCTCTGAGCCCTTGTCTCAACTAGCAAGAATTTTGCGAAGTAAGCTTATTTCATCATTCATATCTGATCATCCTTAATATCTGATCAAGTTTCTCATTCTCCAATGTTGACGAATAAGCCCTTGGCCTGCCTTTAACAAGAATCCTGTTAGGCCAATCTAGCAAGAACCCCTATCTTTGATGTACCCTCTTAGTAATTTTCCATCCACTGATTTTCTCACTCTGCTTGTTGGCTATAAATTCCCAACTGTCTCTGCTATATTTGGAGTTGAGCCCAATCTTTCTCTCCTATCAAAATACCCCTATTACAATAGTTTTGAATGAAGTCTTCTTTACCATTTTAACAAGGGTAAGAATAGTTTTTTTCTTTAACACCAGTCTACTTTACAGTGCAGCTTGAACGTACATTAAACAAAATTTGCATTTCTTTTTTTTTAATTATTTTTTTTTGAGTGGGAGAGAGAGAATGAGCATATGTTCAGGGGAGAGGGGAGAGAATCTTAAGCAGACTCCCCACTCAGCACAGAGCCTAACACAGGGGCTTGATCCCACAACCCTGGAATCATGACCTGAGTCAAAATCAAGAGTCAGAGGCTCAACTGAGTGAGCCACCCAGGTGCTTCCATAATTTGTATTTCTATGAATGGAAATTATTTGCACTATTTTCAGTTTTCTACAATTTATATTGTTGTCAAATAGCCAAGTCAAACACAAAGGCAGAGAGGGAAGGCCCAGTTGGAACAACCACTAAATTTCAGAAATCATTCACATTTTTTCCTTACCCCAACTATAACTAATAGTTAAACCCAAGATGCTAGTTTAGACCACCAAACGTAAAAGGACTATTTGTGTATCTTCTAACCTTTAGATTCAAGTCTGAATTTCTGCAGGCTGACAAAAGTCTACCACGGATTTCCTAAAAGAAAAGAGTTTTCAATCTCCAATTTATTTTCTCTGCATAATTGTTTAAGAACCATTTTAGGTAGGCCTACTTGTCTTCTGACACTGAGAATGCCTAAGGAACCCTTGAAGATATCCCAACACTTGGACACCTTTGCTGGGACTTGACATTGCCTCTGTGTGTCCTGTGATTTCACTGTGGAGGAGAAAATATGTTAATCACAGTTTAAAAATATATCTAATTTGTGTAGGAAGGAAGGAAGGAAGGAAGGAAGGAAGGAAGGAAGGAAGGAAAAGGTAACTGAGTAAGACACATGAAAACCACACAGCACCCTGCAGAAGTAGCTGTTTACCAAACAATCCCATTTGTATCCCTGATTTACCTCCTCCTAATGATGATGATAAAATAGTAATAAACAAGAAAGAAACACTTCTATCTAAAACCACACCCAGTAGGTTCACAGTAGGTTCTATTGTGCACATGGCCTTTCCTTTAATTCAATAATTTGATAAGCTACTTTGGGTATACCCAAAGTATACCCAAATTTGGTAGATTATCAAATCATACTTTCTAAGGAGACTGTAAAATAAAAAGATAGTTAAGCTGTTTAACATAAAAAATGAACAAGAATTTAAACCTGTTTGAGAAAGGAAGGTAGGTGAGGAAGGAGTAGGAGAGAAAGAGCTGAGAAACTGATTGGAGTCTAACAAATGTCAGCCAGTAGGAAATCCCTAATGGGAGCCATGGTAATTTTAAACTATTTGCATTGTTGGGATACGTATGTTTTACTGCCCCTTGCATTCATAGACCTTCAGGCTGGTGATACCTCAGGGGTATGGGGTCATTGGGATCTCAGCTCATACAGGGTGACATCATGCCAAAAGGGAACATCACAGCACATTTCATTGAGGCAATCACCCGCTGAATTCACACAATAGAATCAGGAACTTCAAACCAGTCTTGATTTAGAAGAAAACACTGGAGCACACACAAATGGAATTTAAGCCAATTCCATTTCAGTCTCAAAGAACAGGGTGACCCTAGGTGACATCGAGCAATAATGATAATAGCAAGATTTGAGTGTACAAAGAAACTTGGAATCAGCAAATAAGATTACTGGATTTCTCCAGTGGCAAATTATGCATTGTTAAGAGCATAGCATTCTGGGTCATCTGATTCTGTCTTTTCATCACCTTTGAGCTATTTTTCAACTCTATAAATTGTAGGAAATTAAAACGCAATGAAAACGACTCTTGACTATGAACATGTAAATGAATTGTCTGGTGAAAGGACACACTTCCTCCTCCAAGCCAGTTTTGTGTCGGTTTGCAAATTAATTTCATTGTTTTTGATCTATAAATCTCTGGGGTTTTTTAAACATATCTTTTGAACCAGATATGCTATCTGCCTGATCCCATCATTAATAATGAGTTGAAATCTTTAACACATGTTCATTTTATACCTGTGTGAAAATTATGATTTTTTAATCCTTTTTTAAATTATCTTTTTAGCAAAGACACTTATTATAAACCAGATGCTACATGAAATATTTTACATGTACTACATCCATATCATCTTCCCAACTCACTGGAATTGGGTACTATTATTATCACCATTTTATAGGTCAGTAGTCAACAAACAACAGCCCTGTGGGCCAAATCTGGCCTGCCAATTTCAGCCTGCAGCCTGTGTTTGGCAATAAGATTTTATTGTAACACAGCATGCCCATTAGTTTATATACTGTCTATGACTGTTTCTACCCTACAACAGCACAGCTAAATACTTGCACCAGAGACTATATGGCCCACCAGTTCTATAATATTTATTATCTATCCCTTTACATACAATGTTTGCTGCACCCTGTAATAGATGAGAAAATAGGCTTTGAAAGGTTATAAAAATTATCCAAATTCACACACTGGTGAGTGGCATAGCCCAGACCCTTAAGTCTCCTTCCCTGTATTATTTCTCAGATGTCAATGCTCCTGAGCTTTTACTTGTCCCAAAAAAGATCAACTCCCATATGGCATAATTTTAGTGTTTTTATAGTCAGTCTCTTTCTGCCTCCATTCATATACCCGTGCTTGGAATTTCTTTAGGAAAGGACCATTCTTTCATGTTGCAATGATAAGGTAAAAATGAAAAATATCTGACAGAAGAAATATAAAAAGTTTGGCTTGTGTGAAGGTGATAATGATGGAGAACAGACCCCATTCTCTGAGTAGAAAAAGAGGCCAAGCCATTTATTTGCACCTGGAGAGAAAACGGAGTGATCGTTCAAAGGGAGGTTGGCACAAAACAAAACTGAGGTTGCCTAAGGGCAGTCAGGTACCTAACTCAATTCACCTACATGGTTTGCTCTCCCTCACCGCCTCCAATCTGGTTTGCATTTTATTGTCAAAAGTAGGGGTAAAATGTTATTGTAGCAGTAACCTCTTATTAGCTGGCATTAGCCCCTCAGGGCAATTGTTCTATCTAAAGCCATTCTATACAGTGGTATTTAACAAGTTTCCTTTTGGAATCTTGTCATCTCTCCCTCCTTCCCCATCTCCAGCTCTTTACTCCCATATGACCCCAATTAGTGTGTGTGTGTGTGTGTGTGTGTGTGTGTGTGTGTGCGCGCGCGCGCGCGCGCACATGAATGTGTGTGTATGTGCAGGGGGCCCACATGGTTTCCCTTCAAAGAAACAAGCGCACAGAGCTGTAAAATAAATGAGATCTGCCCAGCACTCATGTATTCATTATAATTTTTCAAAACCCACAAGAAGTGAAAGGGCCAAGGTGTCAATGGAAAGGCTAATCAGAATTTAGAAGGGCAATGAAAACCATATAAATGGGATTCCACTTGAAATTCTATGAACTGCTAAGGATGAAGTATTCAGGCAATTAATTCACTAGTAACTGAGCACAATCTGGAACAAGAGGGACATCGTGTTTAGATTGTATTTCCATCCCTTCAAAAAAAAAGGAGAAAACGCTTTCCAAAAGAATACTGCTGTCTTTCTTTAACCATCTCTTGACAAGGGTTTGACACAAGCAAATATCTTCGAGTAAACCAAACGATATAAATTTTAGCCACAAAAGAAAAGCCAAGAAGAGTCTGCACATTAACCAGGAAGAAAAGTCATCACTGTCCACACCAACATGCTCTGAGATAGATACAATTGATTCTTGTTGTTCTTGATACGTATGTTCTATAAAGTCACTGCAAACACTGAATTAGTGAATATTAAATCATTGCTCGAAGGGGAAATCCAGGGATAGAATCTTCAGAGCATTTTTTACATAACCTGTTTTAGGTGTGGTTCTGTTTAAAGACACCTTTTTAAACATATATATTGTTGATTCATTAACATTGAACTTATGGCTAACAGCACTATAACTCATGCTTGAATGAGACTTATCTAACACACATGTTTTTTCCATAAGGCACCTTACAGCCCTCTTGCAGCTAGAAAAACTAGACAGAACTTCAGCAGTGCACTTGAGGGCCATTTTAAACGGAGAAATCACCCACAAACAAAAATTTGAAAAAAGTGACACTAAATAAACCATGAAAAGGACACTGGCTACAGTACGAGAGCTGAAACAAGAAGACAGAACATCACCTTGTTCCACCTCAGTTGTGAATATGTGTCAGGTGACTCAAATTTTCACCACCCTGCCCATGCTTATGTCTGTGAATGACTACAAAAATACACTGAATTTTGATTTGGGAATTATGAATGGCTTTTAGCAAGTAGATATTTGCAAATACAGAATCTGAGAATAATGAGGATTGGCTGTATTTATTTTCCCCAGAAGCTGCATAAGCAGCAAATAACACTGTGAGGATAACACAAACAGCATTGCCAGAATATGTAATATAAACATTTTTAATTATAGAGACCTCATGCACAAGTATCACAAGAATTCACAAATACTGTGAATTCTTTAAGGAGAATGTCAAGTTGAACAGTTGGTATGAATGATTTATGAATGGGGAAAATGTTGACTGCTTTATTATCTGGCAGGGATTGTGTGAAACAGTGGCCATTCTTGACATCCAGGAAGCTGGCAATAGTAATTGATTTCCCAGTTCTCTAAAGCTAAGCACCTAAAATCCAATCTCAAGCAACCCTAAGGGCTTCTCGAAGTGTTCTTCCAAAAATCCTTAAAACTCCAGCACATTAACCTTGAGAATATTAAAAGTCTCTGGGTAAGACCCTGTTGTACAATAAGCCTGTTAAGGAAATGGTTGAGTCAAAAAAATATTAATGGTTAAGAGAAGTCAACAAAAAATCAGTATTAGCTATTTTGCATTTCATAGAATAAAACTGTGTTTCAGTAAAGAAAAAAAAAACTATGCATCTTTGACATATAGCACATCCTTCCAATTTACCAGATTCTAACCTTTTTTTTTTTTTGAGCTATGTTGTAATCCCACTGAGTTGTAAATAACTGATACACATGTAAATGCTGTCCAGTGTGGTAAAGATTTAATTGATTCTCCTTATCCCCAGGGTAAAATATAATTTTTGCCTACAATGGAAATTCATTTCAGCATTCCTTTGCTAGCCAGATAAGTTTGCAGACTTTTCCTCTGAACCAGCTATAGTTTCTGCCTGGTTCCCTCTTTCTTTCTACCCTCTTAGGTACAGTACCAGGAAGCCTGAGAAATAAACTAATAAAGGACAAAATAGTAGGAGGAAAGGCACACAATTTTTGTTAATGTTTATAGGCACTGAAGTTCACAGAAAAGAAGTAAAATGCAAAGAAGAGTTGGACTCTGGGGTTACGTACCATTTTAACAAAGAAAAGAAGGTTGTGCTTCAAGAGCTGATAAATCACTGGGAAGTTACTGGGGGAAAAATGGAAAATAAAGTCTTATTTTAGTAAGATCTGCTGTACAAACTCATTGTGGTGTAGGTTCTGTCTCCAGTGATAAGAGTGCTCTTATCTTCTGGGGTGGGAGAAGGGTGGGGGATCTGTAGGTAGAAGGGGGCAGATACCTTCATGAAGGGAAACTTATGCCCTGCTTTAGGCAGATAAGGGGAAGGCAGAGAACTTCCTGCATCTGTTGCCTCTCAGTTGCCTTTAACTCAAAATAATCCTTGTGCCAAAGTGGCATATTTAGGATTGGTATATTCTGATCCTCTTTACCACATATATGAGTAAAATAAAATCATTAATGCATGTTCATCTTTTAATATCTGTATAATTGTTATTATTTTACCTTTTTCTAAAGAACTGCTCCCAGGGCCTTAATTCCTTTGTGCCCTGTGGGAGAAATATGGGAAGATGAAAATGAGATGTTTGTGAAGTCTTATGTATCATTGTCCAGACACTACTTAAGAGTAGGTACAGTATCAGCTCTACTTACAGAGCACAATTCTATAATTTGTATGGAGGAGGGTGAGGAGAAAGGCCACTTTGGAAAGTGTTTCTGGTTGGGATTAATAAAAGGACTATATTAATCAATCAGAGTGGCGAAGGACTGTAGACAACTTCCTCAAAGATTTTTCAAATCTTAGGTCGCACTCAAGCTTAGGATAGAACTTTAAGCAATTTTCCAAGATAGCTCTTAGAGAATAACTAAAAAATTAGGTTGCTGAGTAACCCAAGGCTCCTCTAGATTATTTACATTGTCCAGAGCCTCAGATATCATCTAAAGGTAGTTACTGACCACCACATAACTTTCTGTTAAGAGACAATTCTAGTATAGCTTTCTTTTGAAAGTGTGTGTGTGTGTGTGTGTGTGTGTGTGTGTGTGTGTGTGTGTGAAGAGAGAGAGAGAGAGAGAGAAGAGAGAAGAGAGACCCTTCATTATCTAAGCAACATGTTAGAGGAATGATGGGTGGAAACTGCTCTACTTCTCATTAACAAGTCTCTATAACAATTACCAGAAATGCAGAACTTCATGGCTGGCTAGGACTCCAGGAAATCTGAGACACATTCTCAGGCCCAGGCTAATCAGAGCTACTGCATTCCTTCCACTCTCCATACTTGGAGACATCTAATCACTATCTGGAAGCTCAGCCCCATCGCTTCTTGGCCTTTTGGCTAAGATCAAGTGTGGAAGCTCAGCCCAACTTTTATAGTAGCAGTCATGAAGCATTCTGACCTGAAGAAAGAGGTTCTTAAACATCCCAGTTCATTATGCCTGCATTCAGACTCAAATCAACTGCTTCTTAGCCAACGCAGAAGCAATGCCTCATTTCCAATAACAGCAATACTTTAGCTTTATTCCCAAACTTCACTCCCTTGCAAATATTCCTCTTGCCTGTGGTAGACATTTGTTCATTAGGGCCATATAGTATCTAATTTCCTCCTTCCTATTTGCACTCTGATCTCCTTTATAGGGAAATTCTTCTTTATGAGTATTTATGAATATTTTTGGTAAGGATAACAGCTTACTTCCTTACACCACAACCCAAAGGGGCTGCATTATTTTCTTTTTGTCCTGGCATCATCAGTGAGATGGGTACATGACTTAGTTTCAGTCATTCAGATGTGTCATGTGCATGTGCTTTTGAGAATAATCAATTCTATCAAATAAATAAGCATGTATCTAATAAAAATAGGCAAAACATTTAAGGTGCTTCAGTATAGGTAAATAGCTAGTGAGCAAAAAGTTTGTTGGATGTAGGCAGATCCTACAGAGTATGACGAGCATAAGATAAGAAGCTAGCAAGTAGAGCATGTGTGTGTCCAACATAGAGAACAATGAAAGGACCAACAATATTGGTGCTATATTCTACAGCACATGGGTACTAAGCACACATACACTTAAATACACTATATTGCAGCACTTAATATATATGATGCCTTAATTCATCACCAACTGGTGATACCCATTCCGGCACCATGTGTTTTCTGCCCACAAAACACAAATAAAATCCGTGGCTGCTCTTCAGAATATTTGGCACTGTCCAGCTATGGCTAGTTGCACTTGTCCCTGTATCTGTCCAACAGAGCAAGTGTGTGTCTTTGGCCCAGGGCATCATCCGTCTGTGGGCCATTTGCTCAAACCCCAGTTTTGGTCTGCAAACACACTTTTGGTGGAGAAGACTCATGGGGCATAGACAGGAAAGGCATACAAACATTGCATATCCTAAGAGTTAGATTCTATGGCCCTCTCGTTCCATGTGCTCCTATGCTGTGTGGGTTAACTTACCTCAGCTCTTTCCCCTTGCTTCTCACCATGTGTTTAAATTCGGTTGAATAAATCATGTCATTTGAGCATCTTAATTTGGTTCATGAGGTTTTCTGTCCTGTGGCCTCTGGGATAGCCTGCCAGGTAGTACATTTGGAGACTATCACTGCCTGGTAATTCTCCTCTGTCCTGGGACTCTGAGTCAATAGTGAGTGATGCAAGGGTGTGTCGTGGCAGCCTGAGGACCAGGCTGTGTTAGCACAGGAATCTTGGCCGTGGTTCACCCCCCCCCCCACCGCCCCACACCTCCTAGAGTCCTCCTGATTCCAATATTTTTGGTTTTTTTAATTGTAAAATAAGGCATACATAAGAAAAGTATATAAAGGATGTGTAAAATTTGGCAGATAATTATAATACAAACAACCGTGAAACCTCACCAACAGGTAGGAAAATTAAAGCCAGATGTAGGAGTCAAATTTGCCCAAGACTCTTTCTCCTGTAAGTTGGTCTCTGAGAAAAAAAAATTGGTTTCATGCAATGTTCCCTGGAAATGGGCTGCGGGCTGGTGTTTAAGGCAATTGATCTTGGTCAACTGTAAGGCTTGGATCACAGTCTCTTTGAATATCACAGGAGAGGGGGAATGCTGATTTGGCAAGTCCTGCCACTTACTTGCCATGTCATTGAGCTATAACTACCAGGCCAGCCCCTGGTTTGTAGGCATGGTGCTACATCATACACAGGGACTAAGCTGGTGGGGTAGGGCCAAGGCCAAGGTTCTATCACTGCAGTAAAAAGCTCCAAAGGCCAAGGGTTGCAATCCCTGACTCAGAGTCTTATATCTGGCTCTGCTGGTTATCTGTGTGCTGCTCAGGGACATGCACATGTGCCACTGATACTCACTGCATGAGTTTCCCCAGTGAACTTGACTCTAGCAGGTAGATGTCATGTGTTATGCCTGGTGACTTGTCCTCATTTGCATGATGCAAACATTACCAGTGCCTACTCTCCCCTCTCATGTGCCCTTCCCCATTCATAATCCCCTTCCTCTCTCCTAGAGAGGTCTCTTGTGACCTGTCTATTGTGACTCTTATTTTCTATCACCTGAAGATTCATTACTAAATAACTCAGTTTAGTTCTGTCTCTTTGTCTATTTTGAAACATTATATAGTATATGAGATTTGTCCACGTTGCTGTGCATAGATGTATTTTATTCTGTAAAGTTATTTATAGGTCTGTTCTATCATAGATAAACATCTCCAAGTGGAATTGCTGGGTGATTGGGTACGTGTGTGCTCAGTTTTGCGGAGATAATGGGAATGAGTTTTCCATAGTGCTTGCACCAATTTGTGTTCCTGCAGTGGATGAAAGTCCTGTTCTACATTCTCACCTCTACTTAGTATTATCTGATTTATTAATGTTTGCCAATCTGGTGAATATGTAAGGATGCCTCAATGTGGTTTTATTTTGCATTCTCCTTATTTCTAATGAGGCTGAGAGCCTTTTCATGTACTTATCAGCCATTTTAATTTCTTCTCTTTTGTAAATGCCTGTTCAAGATCTATGTACAAATTTATATCGACTCAATATGTCTTTTTCATATTTCATATTTGTAGGAGCTCTCAGTATATTTTGAATCTAGGTGTTTGGTAGCTAAATACGAAAAATAACATCTTCCACTCTTGTAGCTGGTCTTTTGACTCTTTTTTTAAGTGTTTTTTGATGGATAGAGTTCTTAATTTTAATGTAGTAGAAAAAGTGATCTTTTCCTTTATGGATAATATTTTTTGTGTCTTGTAAGAAAATTCTTCCCAACCCTGACTTCATGAAGATACTTTCCTGCACTATCTTCTAAAATGCTTTACAATTTTATCTTTCACATTTAGGTCTTTAAGCCACTGGGAATTGATTTTTTGTAAATACTTCTACTTTTTTTCCCGCAAGCCAAGCCTCCAACCTCTAATCAATTTTGCAAGTCTCTGATCACCCTATAATAAATCCTCTTTTTGCCTTAGATAGCTAACATAAGTTTCTGCTGCTTTCAATCAAGAACTCTAGCTGGTAAAATGGACTACTGCCTTGGCTCCCATCCCTGGAATCCTGCCTTTTAACCCCAGCCCAGTTATGTGCCCTGTGACTACACGCAGACTGGTTTTTGTCCGTGGTTTGGACTGTGCCCAAAGATTGCCATACTCCATGATCTTGTGCCTTACCCAGCAGACTTCATATTTCAGAACCTGCAGTTGGATTGGTTCCACCAGCTCCTGTCCCACTGCCCAGTTTCACTGTAAGTTAAAAACCATGCTCCACTGATTCTCAAGATATGACATGAAATTGTACACTAGCCTGTAGACGCTCAGCTGGAAGAGCGAGAGGCCCATAGAAAGAGGGTTATAGAGATAACATTCATAAGTCATCGCCAATTGACGTCATCTGCTAAGCCAGGCAGGGGAAAGCAGGCTTAATTCCCAGTTGGGGATTTCAGATCTTATTGCTAGTCTTTGTTTCTCCTATCAGGAGACCATGCAGGAAGATTCACACTTTACTTTTATCCAAGTGGTTTATTGATTTGTGGATTCAGTGAAATGTGCATCAATTGAACTAACCATTCCCTTTAAGTAAGGGGGGAATTTCACACTGTGCTGAAATTAACAGGCACAACAGTACTGCCTCTTAGAGTTCAACCACAGCACAATAGATGCACACAGTGTGAGGGCAATCTGAAGATTAAATAGCTCTACTTCATCCCTAGCAATCAAAAGCCAGTGTGCTCTTATTCTACTTTCTTTGCTTTCTCTTCCCTCACACCAGACATACACACTTCAAAGAGATTATGTACACTGTTTAATAGAAAATAGATTTCTTTCCTTCCCATCCTTCCACTTTCTTTTTATATCTCTAGGTTTTATTTTTCCTCACCTGTTCTTAAGTGTGTAGCAAACTTTGGATCCTTTTGTTCCTAGATGACTGCTTAACTTCACAGCTTCTCTGATCAAGTCACAATGGAAATAATGTCTAAGACCAGACAAGGTGACAAATACACCACATTTAATCAATGATTTTTCCTTATAAAATATATAAGCACATGGATATGACTCCACTGACCCACTGGTTTTTTTTTTTCCTCTTGATAATGAGTAGCTATATCCCCTTTCAACCACTGTGCCTGTGGCTCTGGTGACTAATAATTATAATAATTGACAATTTTATAACTTTTACAGGTTTCATAGTCCTTTGATACACTCATTTCATTTTATCTCAAAACTACTAATAAGATAGGTAAGACTTATAGCATCATCTTTAGATTCTTGAGAAGGAAACTGAGGCTCAGAAGGAATTAGTGAATGATATGATGTACAGCCAAGATCTAATCTTGACTATTATGCCTCCTTGGCCAGTGCTCTTTCCCAGATTATTGTCCCATATTAAACAGTTCTCTATGTGACTATAATAATATCTATTTTATGGAAAACTGACCAAGGATCAAACCTGGCCATTTTCATGTCTTTTAAAACCATCTGATTCCATACTTGGCATAAGTGTGCTACTATAAGAACTATAGAGGCACAAACTGTAGGATAATGCTATTAATAAATATTACTATGTCTTAGGATTCTGGGAATACCTAATATATGGAATAGAATCTGATTTGAGGTTTCTAAGCCTTTTTTTTCTTTAGCAATTCACATTAAAAACTTATTTATTGTTGAGATTAAAAAGCCAAACATATTCCAATAAAATGTATTTAAACAAGAAAGGTAAAATTCCAGACTTCCATCTTTATGAGCATACAAAAAGCCTACTTATGAGTAAACAGGCTTTTTACAAACATATTTAGGTCTTTATAACTGTACAGAAGAGGCAGGAGATGGTTGGTTTCAGGGCACAAATCTGATAACACAATCTGTCCCATTTATTTATTTATTTATTTATTTATTTATTTATTTATTTATATACTTATTTTGAATACTTAGCTATTAATTTCAAGGCTGGGTGAAGTTCTACTGCATTAGAAATAAGGGATTTGGGGCGCCTGGGTGGCGCAGTCGGTTAAGCGTACGACTTCAGCCAGGTCATGATCTCGCGGTCCGTGAGTTCGAGCCCCGCGTCAGGCTCTGGGCTGATGGCTCAGAGCCTGGAGCCTGTTTCCGATTCTGTGTCTCCCTCTCTCTCTGCCCCTCCCCCATTCATGCTCTGTCTCTCTCTGTCCCAAAAAAATAAATAAAAAACGTTGAAAAAAAAAATTAAAAAAAAAAAAAAAGAAAGAAGGGATTTGTTTAAAT
This sequence comes from Prionailurus viverrinus, assembly GCF_022837055.1. Taxonomy (NCBI): domain Eukaryota; kingdom Metazoa; phylum Chordata; class Mammalia; order Carnivora; family Felidae; genus Prionailurus; species Prionailurus viverrinus. The sequence goes on along the minus strand of NC_062566.1, from coordinate 121,956,473 downwards.
AGGATTATAAGAGATGAAAGAAGAGTGTTCAAGAAAAAAGCTATTATACATGTATATTTTTTTTAAATCTTCTATGCTAATTACTCCAACTCTTCCAAAAGAACAAAGGGAATTTCTTTTTTTCATGTTGTCATTTATTTAATCTCATGCTTGTTAATTCAATCTCCATTATTCATATAGTTACTACCATATGTTTGTTGCATTAAACCACAGGCTATAGAAATATGGGTAATCACTGTAACCTTAGGGGTGAGATTACACAGGTTGACAAGAAGTCCCACAGAAAGAGAACCAATCACTGCCTTGAAAATCAAAACAAGCTTGCCAGAGGAGATACTATTTAATCTTGGAAGAGCAAACAGGAGCATCCCTTATAGTAAACCCAATTCTTCAGCTGTTTTGTGACATTAAAGCCTTCTTATGGAGTTTAGTGGGACATGAAATAGGCATGAGAATTGGAAACCTATGGATTTCAAGATTTCCATCCTGGCATCCCATACTCCTATGGCTCCATAAACTAGTTCCAATATTTCAAACAACCTAGAAGAAATCAAATGGTTCTTCTCCACTCTTGTTTGTTGTTTATTGACTGCTCTGCCTCTGAATTTTCTTTATCAGTCTGAGCGAGCATCCTTCAGAAGATAGCCCTTATAAGTCATGTATCCCCAACATAATTTATAGGAAATAACTTCAACTTCTTTATTTTACTTCAAAGTCTACTCTTCCTCTCCCATGTCACTTAAACTACTTGTGACTGGTGGGCTTATCTCCCCATCTTTCTGTAGAGGAGTGAAGAGTGGCCTTGGGAGAACTTTAGCCTTCATAATTTTAATCACCCTTTTCCCTTCCACATACACAAATTACTCCAAAAGAGAAGAAATTCCAAATTTAAGAAACATTTTTTTTCTATACAAAAACAACACAAAGAAATCACCTGGTCTCCTCCTCTAACCAAAATGCTGACTGTCGCAGGTGTTTTTCTCTATATACCTAGCAAATCCACCCTCTTTCCTTGCTAAAAGAACCCTGCTTTTGTTCAAATAGTGGGCAGCCAAGTGCTCAGAAAGGTTGTACCCCTTCCCCTCCCCAGGGACTGAAATCTGATCAGTTTAAGACTGCCATACCAGTGTGGACTCAGATGTATATATAAGATCCTTTTCTGTCCAGTGACATCTGAGGGCAAGTCAGGAGCTTCTAGAAAATATTTCAATCTGTGATTTAAAAAGAGAGAGAGCAAAAGACATCTGATAAGAACTGTCTTTTTCTTTCTTCCTGCCTGTGGATGTCTTTGAAAGCTTTGGGACCCCTTTAGGCTCCTTTGGACAAGGATGCGATGCTGCTTTGTGATATTGAGTAGATAAGCATAAAGGCAAGACCACTATGCTGGCTGTGGTAGGGTGATCAGTGAGATAGAATCTAGATCCTATGTGACATCACTGTTTCATCGTACAACTATGGAACTGCCCTGTCTCTGAACTTCTTACTCGATATACAAAATGTCCTCTTGGTTTAATTATCTTCTATAGAGAAATATTGGAGCCAGCATTGTCCTCTTGCCCTTTTAACCTGACAATGTACCTGGTTCCCCTACCTTAAACTTTGGTTTTACCCAAAAAATTTAGCTCCAATCCTGCCCCCATTCTCCCCACCCTGTCTGGATTTCTTTCCAATCTAATACAACCAATAAAACATGCAGCTCAATCTGATATACCCAAACCTGACTTTGAGTCATTTGGCCCATCTTGGTCATTTGTGAAAACACAAGAGAATGAAGAAGTACTTCATTATATACGCCGTTGATAGCAAATAAATTGAAATCAGTTCTAACATGATAACTTTCTTTGGGGCAGACAAAAGTGGTTTAAAAGATAAAATATATAAGTAATTTTTAAAAATTCCTGGTGCTGGGACACCGGGGTGGCTAAATTGGTTAAGCATCGGACTTCGGTGCAGGTCACGATCTTGGGGTTCATAAGTTTGAGCCCCATGTCAGGCTCTGTGCTGACAGCTCAGAGCCTGGAGCCTGCTTTGGATTCTGTGTCTCCCTCTCTCTCTCTACCCCTCCCGCCTTTCACTCTGTATCTCTCTCCCTTTCCCTCCCTCTCTCTCAAAAATAAACATTTTAAAAAAATTTTAATAAAATTAAAAATTAAAAAAAATAAAAATTCCTGGTGCTAAGTGTTTGCAAATCACTATCATAATGTGGGTACTGATTTGACTTAGTGGGAAAAATCTAGAATATATAAATCTCTTGAAGATGTGGTCAACCAAAACCTTACAGTCAATAGCCAATTTTAATTCTGGGTGATGATCCAAATAAAAAATTCTAAATTCAGAAAAAGCTTAAGATAAAAAGCTATTTATACAGCTAAATATTAGAAACAATCTAAATAATAAACAATAGTAGAGAATAAATTAAGTAGATTATGATGTAGCCATATAATTAATGTAATAATTAAAATAGTATTTTGCTATTTGACTAGCCTGTGAAATGCTGATTTGTTACATAAAAACTCAAAGTACGAATATGAGATGTGTAATGTGTTTCTAAGAATCATGTTTTAACAATACCCTACATAGAGAAAAGATGGCAAGATGAAAATGTTACTAAAATATAAAAACAGTTATTATATTTGATAATGGAAATGTGGAGAATTTTTACTTTCTTCTTTTTATTTTTTAGTACTTTCCAAGTGTTCTTTTGCAAAGGTTTAAAAGTTTATTTACTTATTTTTGAGAGAGTAAGCACACGTGCGAGCATGCATATGCATACAGGGGAGTGGCAGAGAGAGAGAGGGAGAGAGCATCCCAAGCAGGCTCCACACTGTCAGCACAGGGCTCAGTCTCAAGAACAGTGAGATTATGACCTGACCTGAAATCAAGAGTCAGATGCTTAACCAGCCAAGCCACACAGGCACCTTTCTTTTGCAAAAGTTTATTGCCAAAAGTCTATTGCAAAAGTTTATTTGGTTGATTGGTGGCTTACTGTCAGCCACAGCCCGAAACTGGACCAGGGCTTGGCAAATGCCCCCAGATAGATAAGGCATAAGTATACCTAACACCAAACCAGATGAAAACTGAAAATTTTAAACCAAACAATCCAGATTCCAAATTCCCAGATGTTTGCTGGAAAGTAAAGTAAGCCACCAAACGTTTAAATGCTTAGGTTTGTTTTCCACTTGGCGTTTTGTCTGTGACTAGCTGGGTGTTGAAACAACAGCAGCCAAGGTTTCTGAAAAAGTGGAGGAGTGGATGCTCTGGCAGAGAAACACACAGACAGAAGTTGACTGTGCGACTGTCTGAGCAACATTTGTGCTGGAGTAACTAACTGCTTCCAAAGAAAGGTCCAGATTTTTAATAGAAGCATGTCGGGTACAGTAGCTTACTGGATACTTCTACCGGTCTAGAGAGGAGAAGAGAAATTGCCATTGACACAAGATGAAAGGATGGTTGGGTTCCATTAGGAATCTCTTATAAACCTCTAATCCTGTCTTCAAGGACTGCAAAGAGTCACTTAACCAACAACAGGGACTGGGGTTTCCTAGAATAGGCACAGCTCCTTAGCTGCCTCCTAATCTCCCACTTGCCTGGAGAAGTGCCAAGGTATTAACATTTAAATCACCAAACAGGGAATTTGGCCTCTCTGAGTTGTTCATATCCCATTGAGGCTATTTCTCGTTATAGCCTCAAACTTCCCAAGGGGATAGAAAGCCTCACTCTATTAGTATCTGAATCAGCTTACAAGGAAACAGCTGCAACATCCTGGAATAAGAATTAGATGGGGAATCAGGAAGCCTCACTTCTAATTCTGGCTCTTTTGGGAACAACTTTGACCTTAGGCAATCCGTTAAAACTCTCAGGCCCACAGATTCTTCATCCTTAGGAACTTGATGGGTTGATCTCTAAGGCCTCAATGATTCTATTTCCTTATCTTTAAATGTAACCTAGATGGTTGCCACTCAAATGAACACAGAATGCTCTCAGAATCACCTTTTACCTTAAAGTGTAGAAATTCCAGTGTTCTTTCAATGTTTTCTGCAAGTTCCCTGGAAATTATATTCTTATAGTCACCTCATGCTCTAATTTCCTGCATCCAATGCATCTTCCAGCACCTCACTTGTCTTAGGTCCAGCTATAGTCTCTTCTCTCTCTACATTTTCACCCTACAATGTGACACTTCCCTTTCTTGTTTATCCACTCCTCTCTTCTCTACATTTCTTCCCCAAAACAAGCACTATAAACTCTAGAGACAAGAGAGAACTGATGACAGAGATGGTACCCAAAAGAAAGCAGATTTGGGAATTAAGCTGAACAACAACAACAAAATCCAGCCTAAAAAAGGAGACCAGGCAGGGGAATGAAAATCAGGTCTAGTGATTTTAATAAACAATCGAATAAATAAACATAGGAGGGGTGCCTGGTTGGTTAAGCATCCAACTTCGTCTCAGGTCATGATCTCTCAGTTCATGAGTTCGAGCCCCACGTTGGGCTCTGTGTTGACAGCTCAGAGCCTGGAGCCTAGTTCAGATCCTGTGTTTCCTTCTGAAACCTGCTTCAGATTCTGTGTCTCCCTCTCTCTCTGCCCCTCTCCTGCTTGTGCTCTCTCTCTCAAAAATAAATAAAAATTTAAAAAGTTTTTTTTAATAAACAAATGTAGGAAAGAAGACAGATCTTTCTCACAGAAAAATTCCAAATAATTTATGTAGAAAATGTAGGGGTGGGAAAACTCCTCTGTACCCCCATGATTTTTGCTGAGTCCCCACAAAAGAATGAAAAAAAAAACCCAGATGAACAAGAGAAAAATGAACAAACGTTATTAACACATGGAACAAGCATTCACAGGGGAGAAACACAGTGATGGGTAACTCCAAGAGATGGTTAGACTTTTGGCTTATATAGCATATTAGCAAAGACCAATACATTTGTAGAGAGGTGGCAAAACAAAGGAAAAGGGTTTTAGGCTTCCAAAGGAGGCAAACTATGGTAAGGTAAACTAATGAGGGAAACCACATCAAGATAAGCACTGCTTTTGCAGGTTCGTCTTGGCACCAACTTCCTGTGTTCTTCACGGCCATAAAACTTCCCCAGGAGAGGGAATTTATGGCAGTTTTCAATCCTTAGAAGTTTCTTCTTTTAGTCAGATATAAAGGAAGATATAGGAAAGCTTCTTTCTGCACTGTTGAATCTCAAACGCCTTTACCTCAAAATAATCCATCTGCCAAAATGCCATAGGGTGACATATTTTGACCCCCTAGAATATTCTCCCCTTTGGGAAGTGAAGCCTATTTCCTTCCCCACTTTCTTTGGGTATGGGTGCACTGGTGACTTACTTCAAAAGAGTAGAGTATGGAAAGGGAAAAACCAAAAAAGTAACATTACAGTGGATAAAGCAGACCAATAGCCACCTCAGTCAGGTGACAAGATCAACATCAACAGTGATAAATCATGTGATAGTATATGGCCTTGATATCATGTGGCAAAAAAACTGGCACTTTACTTCTGTGACCTTCCTTCCAAAGACCTCTAACCACAGCCTAATCATGAGAAAAATATTAGAAAAATTCAAATGGAGGAACATTCTACAACATATCTGACCAATGTTCCTCCAAATTGTCAATGTCATCAAAAATAAGGAGAGCTGAGAAATTGTCAGAGCCAAGAGGAGTTTAAAAGAGAAATGATGACTGAATATAATGTATTTAATGGATGAGGGACATAATCCAAAAGAACTAGTGAGATACAAAGAATATGTAGAGTTTAGTTCATAGTAATGAACCAATGTTCATTTCTCAGTTATGACAAATGAACTACAGTGATGTAAGATGCAAAGAATAGGAGAAACTGCATGAAGGTATGTATGTGGAAACTCTCTACAAAGTATTTGCAATATTCCTGTATTATCTAACGCTATTCTAAAATTTAAAAGTTTATTTGAAAAATCCACCTCTGGGGCGCCTGGGTGGCGCAGTCGGTTAAGCGTCCGACTTCAGCCAGGTCACGATCTCGCGGTCCGGGAGTTCGAGCCCTGCGTCGGGCTCTGGGCTGATGGCTCAGAGCCTGGAGCCTGCTTCCGGTTCTGTGTCTCCCTCTCTCTCTGCCCCTCCCCCGTTCATGCTCTGTCTCTCTCTGTCCCCAAAATAAATAAACGTTGAAAAAAAAAATTTAAAAAAAAAAAAAAAGAAAAGAAAAGAAAAATCCACCTCTAAGGCCAGTGGGCTGAATTTGGAGATGAGCAAAGTAATTTTAGAAGGAAAATAGGAGATGAGCCTGCAGAGGCTATGAAGAACAATCCCCAGAAAGGGACCAAGGACTTACTCAGGGATGAAGAGGAATGTGGGAAGGCATAGCACTAGAAAACAGAAAACATTATTTATAGGCTTTTGAAAAATTATTGGCTCTTTTTTTTATTCAAGGTGTCCTATAAGGGACAAGCCATATGACCAGAGAACTGTATTTCCCATTTAGAAAGCCCAACACAAGCCATGGCCTCAGAAGCAAGCATTCACTTCCCTCAGCCACGTTTATAACAGCACATTGTCCTTGAAAAGATTTTGAAGAAAACCAGAAAGCCCTGCAAAAATACCTTGCTGAAACAAGGAGAAGTGACAGTGACTGACTGGCTTGAACAATGTGAGATTAAGATTGTGCCTGAGGATAAAGTGACAGGAAAAGCCAGGTGGGAATCTGACTAAAATTGCCTGCTATCTCAGAAAAGAGCCTGAGCAGAAATGTCACCTTTTCACTCAAGGCATTGGCTTCAGGCTCTCTCCAAGTCACATTGACAGAGCTTCCTGGAAAAAAAATATTTTTTCCTCCCATTAACCCCATAGCTCCCCCACACAACTGTCTGGAGGCTGAACTGCTTGCCCTTTTCATTTCTTTTCACTGTGAACTGGGGCATACGGGCTCTGTGGGTGTAAGTGAGTCAGCTGGGCCCAAGGAACAACAGTGTGAAAGGCCAGCTGCCTTTTCCTCCCTCCCATATTCTCAGGGAGGATGCCAAGTCCCAAGGATGAAAGGGATCTTACCTTTCTTAGTAAATGCACCACTAATCACCAGCCCAGCTACACAGTCCTCAGATCCCCACTTCTCCTCATGCCCTTAACCTATCCTACCAGCAAATGGCACCAACTTAAACACTGAAACATTGCCTGAATCTGCCCACATCTTTCTGCCTCCATTACCCTCTTCATCCACCTTCTACAATAAGCTCATTTTGCCTTTAGGGGTTCTCCAGTTTCCCTGTATGTCTATAAATTTTCATACTGGCAAATTCAAAATATATTAATGAATATTAACCGTCTCTCACTTGCACATGCTCTCACTCTCTCAATTTCTCAGAATGTACATAGTGATAACCCACCAAATCAATCTTATACATAGAAGGTAATCAGTTGGGAAGTTGGGAGGGCAATTTATGTCACTTCTCCACAAGAAGAGCCCAGTCAACAATTTAAATAATCAACATCAGGGTGCCTGGGTCGTTCAATTGGGTAAGCATCCAACTTTGGTTCAGGTCATGATCTCATGGTTCATGAGTTGGAACCCCACATTGGGCTCTGTGCTGACATCTCAGAGATTGAAGCCTGCTTCTGATTCTGTGTCTCCCTCTCTCTCTGTACTTCTCCCTGCTTTCTCTCTGTCCCAAAAATAATAAAATAAACGTTTTAAGAGTTTAATCGACATCAATACCAGACATCAGTGTTCTCCGGTTTTCTCAGCTATTCCCATTTCTAGAATGATTTTCCTCACCATCTCCTGCTTCACTTGAGTCTCATTTCTGCCACATTGTTGGGTCTCTAGCTCCCTTCTCCCTTCTCCCAAGGAGAACTCCTTGTTCTCCTCCTGGGGCTCATTGATTCCAAACACTCATAGTTACCATCATTTCTAGTGAAGAGCCATTTATCTAACTATAGCAAGTTTAGACTATGCTTGAAGGGACTAATCTTCAAAATCAAACATGCCCATTACTTTACATGCCAAAATGAAATCAGGCTTCTCCTTGCAAAGAATCTCACCCTCAATTGCCAACAAACAAAAAACAACAAAAGAAAATCTTTTCTTCCTATTGTGAGGACTCACTTGGAACCCCATAGTTAATATGAAAATTATTTTAAACTGAAGACATTTGAGATTCAACAGATGCAGAAAAAAAACCTTCTCAGAACTTCCTTTATATGACTAAAAGCAACAACTTCTGGGAAATGAGGCTGCCACAAATTATCTCTTCAGGGCGGGTCTACTCCCAGGAAGAAGAAGGAGAGTAAACCTACCATAAATCCCTCACTCTGCGGAGTTTTATAGCCCTGAAGAAGATGGAAAGACCATTCACATCTGCATAGACAAACATCATCACAAACTTTATCTCTTGTTCTCCTAAAAACCCATTTGTCTTGCCTAAAGAAATTTATTTGTTCTTCCCATAGAAGCCTTTTCTTTCCTCCCACTTTCCCCTATTATATCTCCCCTACTAAGCCTTTAACTATTCTGGGGCACCTGGGTGGCTCAGTGGGTTAAGCGTCTGACTCTTGGTTTCAGCTCAGGTCATGATCTCACAGTTTCATGAGGTCGAGCCCCATGTTGGGTTCCATGCTGACAGTACTGAGCCTGCTTGGGATTCTCTGTCTCCCTCTCTCTCTCTGCCCCTCCCCCACTCGTGCTGTCTGTGTCTCTCTAAACAAATAAATAAAGATCTACTTCTTTTGTAAGCTTCCATATACACACAAATAAACTCTTCTCCTGTGATCCTGTTGTTAATCAGTTTAATTTGCATGTCCCAGTCACTAAACGTAAGAGATTCAGAGGAAAAGTTTTATTACAGAAGGATAACCCCAATTTCTATATTTGGAAACCATGGTTTTCTTTTAAACCTAATATTAACTTAGTATTAAAATCAGCTTGTAGCTGTCACTTAGTACATGACATCCAATAGTTAGGTTTGCTCCCCTAAAATATTACCAGCCTCAAAAGAAAACCAAAAATGCTTTCTAGGATCTACATCCCCCAAATACCTATAGAGTTAGTGGAATGTACTTTAGTACTTTTTGATAATTATTCCTTGACCAGACTTGACCTCCTTGCAGGTGAGGCCTTTTTCTTATTCACTGGTCTAAACATCACACCAGTAAAGAGGTGCTCAATAAATGTTTGCTGAACTGAATTGATCAGGATTTTGGTTGTAAATTTAATCTTGGCAGGAAGATGAGATTTATGACAACCATGTTTAGACACTTTATGAATCCACTAAAAGTACTATTTACTGGTCAAAATAATACCATTTAAGTACAACTTAAGCCCTATTACCCAGGAACTGCAGGAAACAAACATAACACAAAAAGTACAACCCCCCCCCAACAGGTTATAGAAAAATGAGGGGCTTACACCCCATGGGCAACCTTTTGCCTCTTCCTCAGCCTCCCCACTCTAGCTCAGTCTGTGGATAAGGAGGAATGTTTTTATGGCTTCTTTGAAAGAATACTTACACATAAAAAAAAAAAAAAAAAAAAAAGCTTAAATTCCCCCACCTATTTCAAGCCCTTAACAAGGTTAAAAAAAAAAAAAAGAGAGAGAGAGAGAGTGACAGGGAAGATTTTGGGATGGGCTACTTCTCTTGTACACTCCCTAGAGTCTTTATGGTATCTTTTTAGGAATGCTTTATCCATCAATTTTACATTTGATATATTTAATTTTTTATTTAAGTATCTTACATTAAAAAAAATATTGTTTTATCATCAGAGTTTTTTTTTTAACATAATTTCATCTCTGCACCAATTGGGTAAGGGATTGGGTTGAAAAGAATCTCATAATTCAAACTCTTTCATCTCCTTTGGGACAGAAAGGGGTTCTGAAAAGAAAGGCATGGTAAAGCCAAACTCTTAACTTTGTTTTTCATATCTGCACCTGCATCTAGGATTTCTTGAGTATACTTGAAATGGAGAAGTCAAGGAGAGACAACTTCTAACCCTGCCCAAATCCTCCTGTTCTTAGAATATCAAAATACAGTCTGTGTTACAAGCAATAGATGACATACAAAAAGAAAAGATCCATGAAGACAGACACAAAGGGAAGGTAAAAATGAATTTTAATTTTTGCCTGTGTAGCCAAAGGGCTGAGGGGGGTGAGGGGAGGGGGGAAGACAGTGAACAAAGATTCTTTGAAAAGTTACTGATCTCCCAGTGGAAGTTGGAGTTGTTAATTGAGCTGTTCATTCCCAGCCCGTCAATTCACTGTGGTAAGAGATGCGGCCTGTTTCCAGAGGAAGAGGGAAAATTAAGAGCTTCACACAGCTTCCATTATTACATCTTAGATGTATTCTCATCAGCCTCCAAAAAGCAGTCATTACTCTTCACCCACTTAGGACCTGCAGCTGGAAAGACCCGAAGGGCTCAAACGTGACTTGAAGAACTTCAGGGCATCTTCATGACCTTTCAGAGTCCTTAAGTTTAACTCTGTAAAAGTTCCAAAGTCCCCAATTACGAATGATCAAGCAATTATTCAGGTTTAAATAATTTAGCACTAGCTGACTCTCTCGTTTTAATTGCAGAGATAATTTCCCTGAAAGTTTACAATTTGTACTCAGGGGATGGAAGTGAAGGTCAAAATCCACTCAGGGACAGGATTTGAATGGTTTCACCCTCAACAATCCTGAGAGTTGTTTAGTGGATGGTGTCTCTAGCCTCAAAGCACTGACACTTCTTTTGCTTTAGACTGTTGCTTTCATGCTTGTGAATTCACTCCCAGATGACTATAATAGCGAAAAGTCCTTATAAGGTATGAAGGCATATGGTCTGATTACTCCTGTAATTATGTTCAGATTTCTGGTCACAGCACAGAAAACCCTCCACCACTACTCACTCCCTTACATTCCCAGCTTCGCTTTTCAGGCAATACCACCACCTACCCTGCATCTAACTGCACTGGACCATGCAGCATTCCTGAATGCACACATGTCCTCTGGCGACTCCATGTCTGTACATAGTCTGCACCCTCTGCATGAAATTCTCTGCTTGACTTTTTTTTTTTTTTTTCTGGCCAGGTAAATTCATTCTTCAATACAAATATTAGATATCACCTCCCATGGGAAGACTTCCTAGATTTCTTTGGGGAGAGTTATTTTGTTCCTTCTGTGCTTCCACAATTCTAAGTACACCCCTTATTTGTGTGATTGGTCTTCCACAACAGAGCTCGAGTTTTTTTTAGGATAAGTTTTCTTCAAGCCTGAGACAGTACCAGGCACATAGGGAGCGTGCAAATAAATGATCATCAAATACACGTGGGTGACTCTCTCACTTCTGAAATCCTGTTAACAGCTCTCAACACTCATGACTAAAAGAGGTGCTGTAACATTTATTGCTCTTTTAATGCTTGCGATTAATACACACTACCTGCCCTGTTTCAAAATGGCATTTTTAATGATTCAATTAAAAACTTAAAAAAAAAACTGTCCTCCTAATTTACTCCTTCCACTTTCACTGTTTTAAACTTTGCCTCTCATTTTAAGCCAATCCTCTCTGGGAAAATATATCAAACTCTGAACATGGATCCAATTATCTAGGAGCACAATGGTGTTCACACTGGGGCCCTGAGTGTGATTGCACAAGGGACCCAAACACTACGCAGTATCAGGAGACCCAGTAAACTCTTGCCTCTTCCAAGAAGTTACTAGGACATAATTAAATTTTACTCACAAAGAAAAAGCTTCCCAGCATTCATTTTCAGACAGCAAATGGAGAAGAGGAAATCTTGATTTTCAAGGAAATAGAAAAAAAAGCAACGCTGTGTGTGTTTCTTCTACAAAGTCCTTTCTTCCTTTCACTCCAAAGCACAAACATTCAGGTCTCGCTTTCTACTCGCTCTATATTTTGCCTTTGTCTTTGTGTCTCATTTAAAACTAGTGGAAATGTGTTGGGAGCCAGATGAGAGATGAGACAAATGACTGGCCTTCAAAGAGTTTACGATCTGTGAGAAAGACCAACATATAACATAACTAACTCAAATACAGGAAGGGGTGACATAATGTGCACTTAATTTGATGGAAGAATCCAAATGAGAGAGTATTTAGTTTTGACTTAATATCAAAGAAGGCCTCTCAGAGAAGGTAGCACTTTAGCACTTAAGGATGAGAAGAAATTATGTAAGTGGCACCATGATCATAGACACAAGGCATGACTTAAATGACATATTCAATAATAGTAAGTATTCCATTGCAATTGGGCTAAAGTGGGAATGAATATAAGGGGATATGTATATGTTAATTCTGAAGGGATCTTTGGAGGCTAAATACTTAAAAACATATAAGTTATAAAGAGGCATTTACACATTTTTCCCAAGAGTTAACTGATTTTGAACAATCCTAACAACGACTAATAACAAGTAAAGTCGATGGTGAGCATAAACTACATTTTAATTGTCCCTTTAATATATCCTACCAATAGCACCTCTATGGCTTTCCAGCATGCTAGGAGGAATGTCAAAGAATAGATATAATCCAATGGGGAAATCCAGCTAATGTAGAAGACAAGAACAATAACAACAGTACCCTGAGATCTCTGATGGAGTTCTTAGTGTTTTCCTTTCTTTTTTTTCAGATGGAATTTTAATTATAGTTAAGATGCAAATTCCCTCTAACTTGAGGATGGGGGCAGGAAAAAATTTTAGTCATGCATAGTTTTAATTGACTTCAAGGCTTCAGTCCTAGCAGAAAGGCAACTTTCCAACATCAGAACCTGGAAAACCCTACTGCTCAATATATTTTTTCCACTCCAGTCTGTTTCCGCTCTTCTACTCCCTGCGTCCTTGGAGCCATAGTGAATGATGGGGGCTATTTGCTGTATTGACTGGCAAAGATGCAAATTCACACAAAAGCAACATCCATCTCTCTGATCACTTAAAGAAAGCTCATTACAAACCAAATAATTCATGAACTAAGGCCCATCCGTAAGGAATAATTTGCACTAATTGTACTAATTTAAACTGATAAATTCTACAAGATTCAGAGAGAAAATTCTTGTTATGTCAATATGGAGATAATTTCCAATGTTTTGAAACATAGAATGTCACTAGCAGGTGCCAGCAACTCTGCTTTGTGATATACTTTCCAACACATTAAACATTAGCCCTTGCAAGTAGTTGTGTCCAGCAGCTTCTATGAGCAATCTGGAAGTTGTGCTGTCCCTTGACTGGAAGAGAATGTTATATCCTAGACTCTGGGTTCTCCCTTAGAATTAAACCAAGTCAGGCAAAACATGTCCAGCAGATTCTCTCAAGAACACTCTAGGAATAGAATAGCTGCTGGCTTTTTTACCACCACTAGAAAACAGATTATTCTGCAGGTCATGAGGCAACATAGAACTGCTGGGATACTCAGACCCTGGGCTGATTTCTGACCCAGCTGAGAAGTCGTAGAATCCCTCCTGAATCTTGGCTTCCAGCAGCAGAGCTGCTATTTGAGTAACACTCACACTTGCTCAGTTACTCACACTTGTCAGGTCCTGACAATCACAAAGGCATGGGAATGGCGGTGTGAGCAGGACAGCACAGTGGAAAGAATGTGGGGTATGGAACTAAGCAGAGCTAACTCTGATGCTATTGGTTTTTGATGTCAGGTAAGATCATGACCCTTGAACCTCTTATTTACTCACCTTTAAAATAGGGAAAAATGATAGGATTTCTTATAATTATTGCGAGAGTTAAGTTAGACAATGCATGCAGATAATCACATATAGACATTCCCTAAATGGTAATAGTTATAATGACATTAGTGGTCAGGTTATGAGAACAATCTCCACTGGATGATTATACACTGGGTCATCCTAATTGTGTGAATCAATACAAGTCAACACACCTAATATGTAGGGAGGAGAAAAAATATTTCTTAGAACTAAGGGCCTGGAAATCCCTTTTATCAGCTTCTACTGGTTTGTGAATAAGTCAATTCCTTTTTTAGTTGACTAAAGCCAATGTCAAGAGAAAACTAAAGTACATGTTAAAAATATCTAGATATCTATATATCTATATATCTATAGATTGGGGCACCTGGGTGGCTCAGTTGGTTAAGTGTCCAACTCTTGATTTCAGCTCAGGTCATGATCTCATGGTTCGTGAGTGAGCCCCGCATCACGGGGATTCCCTCTCTCTCCCACTTTCTTTCTGCTCCTTCCCCACTTGCTCTCTCTCTCAGAAATAAACTTAGAAAAAATCTATATCTATATATTTCCCCACATTTTAATAAAATAATTACTTATGAAATTAATCTCCATTAGGTAGGAGATATATCCAAATGTCTAGTATAATATCAACATACTCAATAAATATAAGTTCATATTTTAATCAATAAATACAATCAGCTTTTTATTATTTACTACTTATAAAAAAAGTTTGTTTGCCAAGACATAGAGTAGGGTTTCTTTTAGTAAGATAACTTACAGCTGTATGTATTCCTAAATGCTTAAGGATTCATAAAGATATGAATTGATCACCCAGGATTTTAAAAACTTAACTCATACTCTAGCTTTACTTTGGAGAAAAACAGGAAGCAGTTTACACTCTGGAGAATTAAACCTTAACTTGACAAAGCAACTGGCAGTTACTAAGGTTTCAATTTCACCTGCTCTCATGTTTTCAGAAGGAGAACTCTGAATTAACCCAAACTGAAAATAAAATTCCAATTCCAATCTGCCATTTTTGTTTTATTACAGTTCAACTTAATGGGCACCATGGAGCTTTAGGGAAGGTAAGCTGATGAGAATCTTTGAAGATATATAATTTAGAAATGACATTTGGAAGTAAATAAAAACCTTTGGGAAGCTGATTTAATGAAATATAGTCATTGTAGGACTGTCATTAGGTAAAATTTTAAAATTTTAAAAAACTTGGTTTCCTCCACCTTGAGCACAAAGTCCTTACTCAGCCTCAATCTTTAAAAGGTAGCAGAAAACCTTCAAAATTCCATGGTAAAGATAACGCAAAATAATACTTTTTCAAGATAAAATTTGTAGCAATAGCAAACATGCTTTGGAGCATGCAATAAAATTCTGAAGCAGTATGGAAGCCAGGCTCTAGTGCTGTACTGGTCAAACAAGTCCCCATTCATTTCTCACCTGTTTGCCACACTTATTTCTTCTCCTGGTAAGAAGGGTGTGAGAGGGTGGAAAATGGCAAGAGGAGTGGGGTTCAGTAAAATCTTCATGATTGATTATTGCCTCATTGGCCTCCTTCAGCTCCATTAGGACATAAGAAAAGGAGAAGGAAAGAAACAGACTGGACATTTAAAGTTGTTCGTCTTGTTCAAATTCAGGTGTGATGCTCTATAGAGGGTGACTCAATTATCATTCTATGTAAAGTTTTAATTTGTTCATAGATTCTCAGAAGGGAAAGGATCTTGGAGCTACCTAGTCCTCATCCAGAGCTTAATATTTAATACTTTTCAAACAGTGTTTCATGGAACCCTAAGGTCTTCAATGATACTTCAGTTCCAATCCAACATAAGAAGTACCATGTTTACCTGATTTACATATTTGAACTCCGGGAAAGATTTTATTGGAGTCAGGGTGATCAAGAGTTACAGTTATAGGGGCGTCTGGATGGCTTAGTTGGTTAAGTGTCTGACTTTGACTCAAGTCATGATCTCATGGTTTGTGGGTTCGAGCCCCATGTGGGGCTCTGTGATGACAGCTCAGAGTCTGGAGCCTGCTTCTGATTCTGTGTCTTCCTCTCTCTCTGCCCCTCCCTCCCCTGTTCGCACTCTGTCTCTCAAAAATGAATAAACGTTAACATTTTTTTAAAGTTACATTTACTACAAAAAAAAATCTACTTTGAAGCCACTGATCTACAGTCCCCAAGTAATAACAATCCCATATAGGAGTACAAATACCTTGGTGGTGAGGAACACACTACCTTATAAGGCAGCCCATGAAAATTTTATACAGTTAAACTGTTAGGAATCTCATTCTTATGAAGACACGATATCTACCTCCTAACAGCCACTCTAATTTTGTCCCCTCAGAGCATAGAAGGAGGTCTAAGCCTTTTCAACATGACGATTTCTCATTAGTGGAGGACAAATGAAAGGATGTCACCATCCTCTATTCCCCACCTAGAGATTTCTAGTTCCTTATGCTTGAAAGGCTTTCAGATCCTTCCACCATGCAAAGCACTCTACTTTGGGCACACTTCAGGATGTTGAGCCCTACACTGTGTTCTTGTATATAAGAGGGATGGGGCTCACTGTCACATCTTTTCCGTCTCCTTCAGTTCCCTTAAGAATAAAGACAACAGTGACCAAACATTTGAAAATGTTTGCTTAGTTCATGAGTCTAGCTTGTACATGGTTGTCAATGGCATAACACAATGGCACTTTTTGAAGATAAATTTTATAGCAACAGGAAACTGCTTTGCCTTAGGGCACAACACGAAGTTTCACAGAAGTATAGCTGTCAGTCTCCAGGGCTTTAATGAGCAAATAGGTCTCTATACTTTTCTCACCTGGTTGCCACATTTGTTTTTCCTCCCATCGGAAAGGAAGGGGAGCTATAGCCTGTCATAATCATTCCAATCATCTTGTAAGTCTCAGATTTTAGCAGCTAGGGAAGAGGAACCTAGCATGACAGTGTCATGAAGGAGGAAAAAAGATTTTGGAATCAGACAAAACTGGACTTAAATTTTGTCTCTTCAGTGGTACCTTTGGAAAATCAGTCCATAATTCTGAACCTCAGTTAATTCATCATGCTATAGAGTTGTTATATTTGGAATAATGTATGTAACAGACTTCTCACTGAGTCTGATACTTTGTAAGCTCTCAATAAATACTATTAAGAGCGTTATAATTTCAAGTATTTATATCTCCTTTATTTTAATAGCACTATTTTCAATGGTATCTCATTTTTATGCTTCAGCATTAGAGAATGGGAACTTCCTACACAAATTTTCAGAGACTCGAAGCTTATACTTTAAGGGTCACCCATTTTTTTCAAGTTGTTATTTAAATTCCAGTTAGCTAACATACAGTGTAATATTAGTTTCAGGTGTAGGATTTAGTGATTCATCACTTACATATAGCACCCGGTGCTCATCACAGCAATTACCCTTATTAATATCCATTACCCGTTTAACCCATCCCCCCACGAACCTCCCTTCCAGGAACCCTGTTTTTTCTCTGTAGTTGACAGTCTGTTTTCTGGTTTGCCTCTCTTTTTCCTCCCTCTATGTTCATCTGTTTTGTTTCCTAAATTCCACATATGAGTGAAATCATGTGGTATCTTTCTCTGACTTATTTCATTTAGCATAATACTCTCTAAGCTCCATCCACATCATTGCAAATAGCAAGGTTTCATTTCATTCTTTTTTATGGCTGGGTGATATTCCAGTGCATATATATACCACATCTTCTTTATCCATTCATCAGTGATGAATGATAAGGGTTTTTAGGCTCTTTCTATAATATGCAACTGTTGATAATGCTGCTATAAACATCGAGGTGAATGTATTAGAGTCAATCCATTTTAATTGGAATTTATCCTAGAAAATATTATCTACTGCTATGACTGTAAAAAGAAATGATAACCAATTTAAATATTTATGGATATTTTTATCATCATATTTATATGACAGTATTCACAGTATGATGTAGTAATATTATGATGCCTAAAAAAAATGTTAAGTGGACGGGACATTTCCCTGTTCACTAAAGGGTCTCAGACTTTTATAATATTTGAGATTTTATGCTTTTTTTAAATGAATATATCCAATGGGCCCGGCTAGCTCAGATGCGTGGCCCATGTATGGTAGCAAATGGAATTAGATGACATACTTCAATAGTATATGGTCACTTATGGTTCTCTTATTTTCATGACATCAATCAGTATTTTGTTTGGAGAAATGTTTGTACTATAATATCTGAAATGAGACCTGCCTTCAATCAACAAAAAAAAATGAAATTTTGTAGCTTTTTTTTCTCAGCAGTAGGAATTCTTCTCATTATGATGGATTTAGTCACATCTCTTAACTGACAGAATGTCATGACTACAGAGTGCTGTCCATTGCAGCATGGTCAGCAGCCCATGGGCAGGGAGACTGATTACCTAATGGCAGTTGGTAGCTCAGAAGGTGACAGCAGGCAGCATCCATGCGGGCCGATAGAGCAGCAACCAACACTGGCTACAAGTAGGGTCAGGAGAAGCACTCAGAGCAGAGAAACTGAGAGGTCAAGGTAGTTGATTTAAAACATCTTGCCTAAGATTCACCAACAAGTAAGACTTGCAAGAGACTGAGGTAGTACAGGCAACTTTCTTGTGGTTTTTGTCCCACACTACCAGAAAGTTTTTCAACCATCCTGCTGCTATCAGAAAAATTTCTTCTAACATTTTCTCTAAACTCTAAAAACAAGTAAATAAGCTTTATAACATTATCTAGAATGAATCTATTGATACCGCCTGAGAGCTAAAGGATACTGTTCTCATTTATTTATTTATTTTTGAGACAGAGAGAGACAGAGCATGAGCAGGGGAGGGGCAGAGAGAGAGGGAGACAAAGAATCTGAAGCAGGCTCCAGGATGAGTTGTCAGCACAGAGCCAGACGCAGGAGTCGAACCCACAGACCGTGAGATCATGACCTGAGCTGAAGTCAGACGCTCAACTGACTGAACAGCCCAGGAGCCCCAACTAGAGGATACTTTTTTTTTTTTAATTTTTTTTTTCAACATTTATTTATTTTTGGGACAGAGAGAGACAGAGCATGAACGGGGGAGGGGCAGAGAGAGAGGGAGACACAGAATCGGAAACAGGCTCCAGGCTCTGAGCCATCAGCCCAGAGCCCGACGCGGGGCTCAAACTCACGGACCGCGAGATCGTGACCTGGCTGAAGTCGGACGTTTAACCGACTGCGCCACCCAGGCGCCCCTAGAGGATACTTTTTAAAGTGTAGCCTAAAATCTTAACCATTAGGCCATATGGCACCTGTTTGTAACTGGACAAATTCATAGAAGAAATGTGCAGACAGAGGTGAAACCAAACTAAATCAACTTTGCTTCCTAAACAGACACTAGTTGTACATTTCCACCAGGTGTCTGAGAATCATGACAGACATCCATTCCATCATCTTGATTAATTGCATAGCATATATTTTATAAAAACATCTAGGGCTAAGAAAAAGTTCTATTTTGAAAATCAGAGCAAAACCAACTGGGAGACTGACAGTTCTGGAAGCATTTCCAAGCCTCCTGAAACTTCACAGATTCAGTTTTCAGGCCAATAAGTTATCACTGCAGCTTGATGGTCTCTCCAGGGTCCTATCTTCTGTAATATGGATGTTTATGATATTTGCCATTGTTGTAGTTAAGATTAATTAAAAATAGTGTAATTTTAAAATACAGTTAGCTGAATTACATGAGCTAACACGGAACATTTAAACAGCACATGATTACATTCAAACAGCTGGTGGGCTATAGCATAGAAAGAGATTTTAAAAACAGGCATTTAAGTTTTGTGTGAATATAAGAACAGATACTTCTTTTGGGAAGCACTAGTGCTAAATTACTGATCCAGTGATAAAGTCATCAAATAAGTTGTCAATAAATACTTAAGTGAGTGGGAGGAGCCAAGACAGTGGAACAGCATGGAAGTTTTTTGTGTGTCTCCGTCCATGAAATACAGACAGACCAACACTTAACCATCCTACACACCTAGAAAACTGATTGGAGGATTAACGCAACAATCTGCACAACCTGAACCACAGAATTCAGCAGGTACGCAGCGCAGAGAAGTGAACTTGGGGAGCGAGAAGGCGCAGGAAGGGAGGTGCTTTTGCAAGTGGATAGAGGACGGAGAATGGTGGGGGGAGAATACGGGAAAAGCACCCCTCCCCAAAAGCAGCTGTAGAGAAAATGGAAAATTGAAAACAGCTGCAGGGACTAAACTAAAAAGGGAGAAAGGAGAAAGGAGAAATGAGAGGGTTTAAAGTCCATTAAGACTGCAAACAAGGGAGTGCAGTCTGCAACTCCACAGCTCCATACCTGGTGGTGCTCTGGTGGGAAGGGTGAATCCCCAGGAACAGAGTTGGGGCCGGGAGGATCTCAGGCCACACGGGGAAAAGCGGTTCCACTGCTGGAAGGACATTTGGTAGAGACTGTTGAAGCCACCTGGTCCCAGCAGACCCCAGAAGGCGGCCACGTTCGCCGCTGCTGGAACAAGGTCCTTAAGGGTGAAGCCTGGTGCCAGATGTGTGATGTGATCTTCCATAATCCCTGAAACGCTGCTGCTACACTATCTCGTGAACTTTTTCTGGGGCGGGCTGGCACCCGCCTGCCGTCTCAAGCCACCAGCAGCAGCAGGGCTCAGCAAGCATTCCTGGGTGCAGCCGACATTCGGCCATTGCTCATTCGGCCACTGCTCGGTGAGACCCTCCCACAGAGGGGCGGAGCGGGTCAAAGCCGCAGTCCTTCAGAAGGAAGGGGCTGGGGAAAACAGCCGCATCTGAGACAAAACTGGGGAGAGAGGTACTGCCTGGGGCCTGGTCACGGAGAGTGAAAAAGAGGGGAGTGGAAGAAAGCTGAAGACAGAGGACGGGCACACGATTGCTGATCTGGGAGAACAGACTGGGTAGCTGGGTGGTGCCATCTTTCACCGCTGCTGCGCTTGCGCATATGCACCTATGAGCGCCACAACACTCCACTGCAGTAGGCTAGCAGCGCCATCTAATGGAGAGCAGAGCCATTACACTGAGCCACGCCCAAATGGGCCAACCTCTCTCTTCAAGAACACAAACCTCACCGCCCGTTTCCTTTATGGACTATAAAGCGCTACATAGACTGACTTCTAGGGGAAAACGAAGTAATTTCAGTCCTACTTCAATCTGTTAGCAGGTCCATCTACTCAATTTTCTTTCTTTTTTTTTTCTCTTTTACACTTCTTTTGCTTGAATACAGAAAGAAAAAATTCATTTTTATTTTCAAGTTTTATTAAAAATATTTTTCTTTAATTTTTATTACTACATTTTTCACTTTTGTGTAAATTTTTTCAAAATCTATTTTACTTCCATCATTTTATTTTAGTCTACTAGTGTATTAATTTTTTCAAATTTCCAAATGATTTCCTTTTTTTCTTTTTTCTCTTTTTTCTCTTTTTCATCTTTTTCTTTTTCTTGAATATAGAAAAAGAAAAAATTCATTTTTATTTTTAAGTTTTAATAACAATATTTTAATTTTTTCTACTATATTCTTTACTTCTGTGTATATTTTTTCAAATTCTATTTTACTTCCATCATTTTATTTTAGTCTACTACAGTGTATTCATTTTTTCAAATTCTCTAACGATTTCCTTTTTTTTCTCCCCCACCCCTTTTTTTTTCTCAAATCTGTCAAACCACTTTCAACACCCAGACCAAAACACACCTAGGATCTAGCATCATTTATTCAATTTGTGTGTGTGTGTGTTTAATTTTTAATTTTAATATTTTTTAAATTTAATTTTTTTATTTTAATTTTTCTACTTCATTACTTCCTTTTCTTCCTTCAAAATGACAAAACAAAGGAATTCACCCCAAAAGAAAGAGCACGAAGAAACGACAGCCAGGGATTTAACCAACACACATACAAGCAAGATGTGTGAACCAGAATTTAGAATCACGATAATAAGAATACTAGCTGGAGTCGAAAATAGATTCGAATCCCTTTCTGCAGAGACAAAAGACATAAAAGCTAGTCAGGATGAAATTAAACATGTTATAACTGAGCTACAATCACGGAGGGATGCAGCAGTGGCAAGGATGGATGAGGCAGAACAGAGAATCAGCAATATAGAGCACAAACTTATAGAGAATAATGAAGCAGAAAAAAAGAGGGAGATTAGGGCAAAAGACACGAATTGAGAATTAGAGAAATCAGTGACTCATTAAAAAGCAACAACATCAGAATCATAGGAGTCCCAGAAGAGGAAGAGAAAGAAAAAGGGGTAGAAGGATTATGTGAGCAAATCATAGTGGAAAAATTTCCTAACCTGGGGAAAGACACAGACATCAAAATCCAGGAAGCACAGAGGACTCCCACTAGATTCAACAAAAACCGACTATCAACAAGGCATATCATAGTCAAATTCACAAAATACTCAGGCAAGGAGAGAATCATGAAAGCAGCAAGGGAAAAAAAGTCCCTAACCTACAAGGGAAGACAGATGAGGTTTGCAGCAGACCTATCCACAGAAAGTTGGCAGGCCAGAAAGGAGTGGCAGGATATATTCAGTGTGCTGAATCAGAAAAATATGCAGCCAAGAATTCTTTATCCAGCAAGGCTGTCATTCAAAATAGAAGGAGAGATAAAAAGTTTCCCAGACAAACAAAAATTGAAGGAGTTTGTGACCACTAAACCAGCCCTGCAAGAAATTTTAAGGGGGGGGGGGGAATCTCTGAGGGGAGAAAAGATGAAAAATATATATATATCATATGATATATATATACTATATATGTGTATATATGTATATGTATATGTACATATGTATATATACATATATGTATATGTACACTATATATGTGTATATAGTATACACATATGTATGTATATATGTATATACATAGTGTATGTATATATACACTATATATGTGTATATATATACTATACATATATACACATATAGTGTATATATACATATATACACATATATAGTGTATATATATATATACTAAAAGCAACAAAGATTAGAAAAGAACAGAGAACACCACCAGAAACTCCAACTCTACAAGCATCATAATGGCAATAAATTCATATGTTTCAGTACTCACTCTAAACGTCAATGGACTCAATGCTCCAATCAAAAGACATAGGGTAACAGAATGGATAAGAAAACAAGATCCATCTTTATGCTGTTTATAAGAGACCCACTTTAGACCTAAAGACACCTACAGATTCAAAATAAGGGGTTGGAGAACCATCTATCATGCTAATGGTCAACAAAAGAAAGCCGGAGTAGCCATACTTATATCAGACAATCTAGACTTTAAAATAAAGACTGTATCAAGAGATGCAGAAGGGCATTATATCATAATCAAGGGGTCTATCCACCAAGAAGACCTAACAATTGTAAACATTTATGTGCCAAATGTGAGAGCACCCAAATATATAAATCAATTAACTGCAAACATAAACTCATCGATTGTAATACCATAATAGTAGGAGACTTCACTCACAGCAATGGACAGATCATCTAATCAAAAAATCAACAAGGAAACAATGGCTTTGAATGACACATTGGACCAGATGGACTTAACAGATATATTCAGAACATTTCATCCTAAAGCAGCAGAATATACATTCCTCTCCAGTGCACATGGAACGTTCTCCAGAATAGACCATATACTGGGACATAAATCAGCCCTAAGTAAGTACAAAAAGATAGAGATCATAACTAATTTCTCAAGTCACTTGCAATAATGAGCAATAAAAAATTATGTTTGTATATTTATATTATAATCTTCCACCTTTGTGCATTTTGCTTTTCAGACTTATTAAAAATAGCACTCGTTAACACCAAACAGGAATTTATATCTACTGTACATAAATTAGCATGCCAATTTCAACAATCTTTACCCTATGGCAATGAAGTAAAGTTTGAAAGAAAAATCAGACCAGTTTTAGTCATCCTATTCCTTCCCTCTTCCACATTTCCAATTTATCTTTTATGTCCTCTAACCCTGCTCCCAGCTGCCAAACGCAACCCTTAGGAGTTTTGAAATTCAGGCATACAGTGGTATTTATCCAGAAGCTAACTGCTGCAGATGAATAGCCCTGTGACCAGTCACCCACTTCAGGTTCATGGAAACCCCTGCAAAGACCCTACTCTATTTTGGTCTTATTTGTGATTTCTCTGCAGAACACCCTCTGAATGTTCTCAGGACACATATCAGTAATGTTCATGCAGGAGAACTTCCCAGACCTATTCCTTCATCCAGATGTCAGATCCTGCATTTTTAATGGCTTTAAAAGATGATTTTTGTTTGTATCTTCACTGCAAGTCCCAATTCTATCCTGGATGCAGCATGCATTCAGGTGGGGGAACTCTATTAATTCTATCTGCATCTACTTTGTTAACAGATCACTTCCACAGTTAATATGGGGATAAAGGATTGGCCAGGAAATTCAGACTATTTACTCATAGTTCTCAGAAATTAGTCAAAAGACAGAATGGGGAGACTGATACAAATTAGAGGCTACTTACAATCAGTAATGTGGACAAGATAATGAGGACCATAGAATTGAAACTTGTGTCTGAGTTTGGGGAGAGTTAGTAACAGGCCCAGTGGAAAAGGTTTGCCTTGCCTGGGAGCCTCAGTCTTAAATGCTTTATGTTTAGGCTTACATACTAAATACAATTACTTGTCCCGCCTTAAAGAAGCTAGAAAATTGGGAAAGGTGTAATGGAAAGGTACTGTATCTAGAGGTTTTAATTAAATGGTTAGACAGGGTGCCTGGGTGGCTCAGTTGGTTGATCATCTGACTTCAGCTCAGGTCATGATTTCACATTCCGTGAGTTCGAGCCCCGCGTCGGGCTCTGTGCTGACAACTCAGAGCCTGGAGCCCGCTTCAGATTCTGTGTCTCCCCCTCTCTCTGTGCCACCCCCCCCCTCATGCTCTGTGTCTCTCTGTCTCAAAAATAAATAGAAACATTTAAAAAAATTAAATGGTTAGACAAATGCTTGGATCTGATTTCACTGATTTGTGGAATCTAAACAACAAAACAAATGAAGAAACAAACAAAAGGAGACTCTTTTTAAAAAATGTTTTAAGGGGCGCCTGGGTGGCGCAGTCGGTTAAGCGTCTGATTTCAGCCAGGTCACGATATCGCGGTCCGTGAGTTCGAGCCCCGCGTCGGGCTCTGGGCCGATGGCTCAGAGCCTGGAGCCTGTTTCCGATTCTGTGTCTCCCTTTCTCTCTGCCCCTCCCCCGTTCATGCTCTGTCTCTCTCTGTCCCAAAAATAAATAAACGTTGAAAAAAAAATTAAAAAAAAAATAATGTAAAAAAAATGTTTTAAATGTTTATTTATTTTTGAGAGACAGAGAGAGACACAGCATGAGCAAGGGAGGGGCAGAGAAAGAGGGAGACACAGAATCAGAAACAGGCTCCAGGCTCTGAGCTGTCAGCACAGAGCCTGACACAGGGCTCAAACCCAGGAATGGTGAGATCATGACCTGAGCCAAAGTCGGACGCTTAACCAACTGAGCCACCAGGTACCCCCAAAAACCAGACTCTTAAATACAGAGAACAAACTGGTGATTGCCAGAGGGGAGGTGGGTGGGTGATGGGCAGAATAGATAAAGGAGATTAAGAGGTACAAAGTTCCAGTCATAAAATAAATAAGTCACAGAACGAAAAGTACAACATAGGGAATATATCGATAATATTGTAATAATGTTGTATGGTGACCAATGGTGACTATACATATAGTGGTGAGTATTGCATAATGTACAGAGTTATTGAATCAATGTTGTATGCCTGCAACTAATGTAACATTGTATTATACTACATTATAATACTTTATATTATATAACATACATTTTAATATAATAATACATTATAATATAGTACTATACTGCATTAATTTTACTTCAATTTAAAAAATGTTTTGATATCCATTGTTGATTTCTTTAATATCCAAACTATTATAATCATTACATTTCCATATGGAAGATAGTCATTTGTTTATTCATTTATTCATCAAGAATGTATTAAGCAACTACTAAGGAAAGTCACATGCTAAATGTTGTGGGAGCTACATAACTGTATAAGTTAGGGCTGCTATTCTCAAGAGATGTTTGGTACATAGGGGAAAGATAGTTTTCCTCTTTGCATAAACCATATTACTACTGGTAAAAGGTAAATTAAAGATCATCTAGTTCAGTGCTTCACAAACATTGAAAGTACATACATACAAAGCACTTGATCTCTTTAAAATGCAGCTTCTGGGGTTCCAGGGTGGTTCAGTCAGTTAAGCACCTGACTCTTGGTTTCAGCTCAGGTCATGACCTCACAGTTTGTGAGTTTTCGCTCCACATAGGGCTCTGTGTCGATGGTGTGGAGCCTGTTTGGGATTCTCTCTCTCCCTCTCTCTCTCTGCCTGGCCCCGGCTTGTTCGTTCTCTCTCAAAATAAATACATAGTTTAAAAAAAATGTTGTAATGTAAAATAAAGTTCAGTTTCTGATGCAGTTCTCAGATGGTGTCTAAGATTCTGTATTTTTTTTATTTTTTAGTTTTTTTAATGTTTATTTTTAAGAGAGAGAGAGAGAGAGAGAGAGAGAGAGAGAAAGTGAGCAGGGGAGGGGCAGAGAGAGAGAGGGAGACACAGAACTTGGCACAGAGCCTAAAGCAGGGCTCAAACTCACAAATGCGAGACCATGACTTGAGGAAGTCGGTCGCTTAACGGACTGAGCCACCCAGGTGCCCCTAAGATTCTGTATTTTGAACAAGTGCCCATGTAATGCAGAAGCTGCTGGCTCATGGAACACACTTTGAGAAGCAGAGGTAGATTATAATCCCTGCCTAAAATACCAAGGTATTTCAAAGCAGCTAGAATCATTGTGCATTAATCTTCTATATACCAATAGTCATTAACCCAAAAGAGCAGCCTCATAATATCTTTATGATGCAATGTCCCCCAGAGAAGCATCATGCCCACATCTGCGACCCACCAGCTATTTTGCCTTTGCATGCTATTTACCTCCGTAAGCCTGTTTCTCCAACAGAAAGATGGGGGCAATAACACCTCGCTAAAAGAGTTGTGGAGAGGACGAGAGAGATCATGCTGCCATAGTACCTGGTACATAGAAATTGGAGCTCTATTTACCATTATTTTGACCTGAGGGAAAAAAAGGGGGGGGTATTTCTTTTTAAATTTTAATAATTCAACTTTATCTCTTCCCATCATAAAAGGCAGTATCATTAAGAAGAAAAGTAAACCTCAGTAGGAATTTGCGAGTTGAGTCATTTTTAGAGCACTGGTGAAGGACACATTCCAGCACTAGCACTTGGTCAGAGGCTCCCATCAGTAATTAAGGACCACTTGCAATCAGCAGTGTGCGTTTGCATTATGTAAGACACACTGATTTCTGGAGGAAGTCAACCCAGATCTCTCCCCTGCTAATAAGAAATTGGGAGGCACGAAACAACCCCAGATGGTGCGTGTTTGTAGTAACAAATGGAGGTATTTTAATAGTGTGAGTTAAGTTTTACTTTGTGTTTTTAATGAGGGACTCACTGCCCGCGACATTTTAATTGTAAACTAGATTGCCCCATGAGTTCTTAAACTATTTTATGTTAAACATAAAGCTTTATAAATTTGTATCGGTGATATTATTCATCCCCTGAAGCACAAAGGGATATAAAAATATTTCATAATGAGCCATGAATACATAACATAACCCCAAAAGTTTAATAATACTAACCCATATTTCATTTTACCAGATGATTCCTCCTTCCACCTGCATGAAGCCATGTTTAAATGAGAAGATTCAAAGTTCGTTTCAAAGATATCAGTAGAGTTATTTTACTGACATTCTAAGTGAGAATAACCAAGCAGCAAGTGGGGTGAGATTATTCTTTTGACCGAATATTCTGGATGGACAAGTGAGTCATTTACCAAAATCTCTTTTCCTTGATTACCTGAAAACTAACATTACTTTGAGATGACTTTTTAAATAAGATCAGTGTCTATTTCCCAAGAACCATTCTAGCTTTTTTTTTTTAATTTTTTAACCTTTATTGATT
The DNA here is from genome assembly GCF_022837055.1 of Prionailurus viverrinus. Taxonomy (NCBI): domain Eukaryota; kingdom Metazoa; phylum Chordata; class Mammalia; order Carnivora; family Felidae; genus Prionailurus; species Prionailurus viverrinus. The sequence goes on along the minus strand of NC_062566.1, from coordinate 121,928,731 downwards.
TTTGAGACAGAGGGCATGAACAGGGGAGGTTCAGAGACAGAGGGAGACACAGAATCTGAAACAGGCTCCAGGCTCTGAGCTGTCAGCACAGAGCCTGACGTGGGGCTCGAACTCACGGACTGTGAGATCATGACCTGAGCCGAAGTCGGACGCTCAACTGACTGAGCCACCCAGGCGCCCTTATTCTAGCTTTAAAGTTCTCATCCCTTATCAGTAGAATATGTTCTTGCAAATGAAGACTTGGGGATAGGAAGCCACTTGGAACATTTTAAAGCCTTTCCCAGAGATTATGAAAATAGGACACCTTGAGGCACATTAAGGGTCACTAGCACTCCATTTCAAGGAAGAAGAATTAGTTTCTAATCTCATTTCTGTCACTAAAGATGACTGTCCTTGGGCAAGCCTGTGAGTCTTTAGATTGTTCTTTCCTTGTCTTCCAAGGATGAGTTTTTCACAATCAAGTTGAGGATCACCTACATACAGCATCACCTGGGAAGCTTCGTAAAGTACATTTTCTGGGTCACACCTACTCCTATTGAATCGACCTCCAAGGGTGTCATTTTCTTGCCAAGTTTTTCCTTATGCTCCCAACATGTGAGAACCACTGGAGTGGTAGAGCCAAGACTTCCAGCTTCAATATTCTTTGCTTTGGAATATAGACCCAACCTGAACTACAACCCTTGTCAAATCCCACACCCAATCCATTCCACCATTTCTCTATGATACTCTACTCCGGTCTCCATTTAGAATTTGAATTCTTCCATCAATGTGAAAACTACTAATTGTGTGTAGAACAATATTCAATGTTCTCTTTATCTTCACCCTAACTGAAACAGGACAAGTGAAAAACCTTAGGGGAAACATGTGGAAGAGAGTGTTGGCACACCCAAGAATTCCTTCCATTTATAATCAAAGGAATCACACCTATGTTAAAACATTAGAGTTAAACCAGTAGCTAAAAGCAAGATGCATTAAAGTATGTCTAATATGATGCTATTATTGTAACATAACATCAAAATTGCTCTTTAGGGAGATGTGTGCAATATCTTTGTAGGTGCAGTGAAGATTTTTAAAGAATACATAAGCATGAAAATAAAAGTAAGTAATTATTTTTCTGAATTGTTAGGAGTAAGGAGTGATTTGGGTGGGAATAAAAAGGAAAAAAGAAGCAAGAAAACAGAAAGAGAGCAGGTTAGAAATAGCATTTATGCATTTATGTAAAATTATAAGCCTATGTGTATATATAAATACATTTTTCAGATAAAACAGAATAAATTTGAATATTGAAAAACTAAATAAGCCAGAGGTTATGCAAATAACTCTACAGTCATACATGTTTTAAATATATCACATAAAACTGGCCATCTGCACCATCCTTCTGAATACTATGGCTCTATTCTAATTAGATACTTTCTAATTTAAAACCTAGAAACCTCACGAGTTGTCTATAAAGAAGGAACGTTGGCTCTGTTCAGGGCAGAGGACCAGTAAAAGCTTTGTTTGTATTAGGTTAACTCTGCCAAAAATTATCGACACAATTCTGAGCAGCCCTTGTTGTCACCCTGGTTTTCATTCAATCATTTATAAAATCAAAAGATACATCTAGATTTTTAAAATTCTTTCATGATTGTTCCTGCTGTCTACAAATTCTGCCTCTGTAGAAATCCAACTTTATTTCTTTTTCTTTCTTTTTTTTGTCAAGTTTCAAGCAAAAAAAAATTGCTTTGTAAAAAAAAATAGTTTTTAATTTTCCTTAGTTATCCCTGGAGGGAGGATCACTACTGACACCATAAGCCATCCAGAAAACAGTGACAACATCAAATCCTTTCCTGCCAGGAAGAGATGGGAGTAGAGAGGGATCTTGAAGACTTTTTTCTAAGAATTAGACAAAGAAAGAGAGAAAGAAGGAAGAATGGGAGGAAGGAAGGAAGGAAGGAAGGAAAGAAGAAGAAGGGAGGAAGGAAGGGAGGGAGAGAGGGAAGAAGAAGAAAGGAAAAAAGAAAACCTAAGGCATCTGCTTACATGAAAGTGTCTTTTCAACCAAGCAGGTGTGTGCCAGTTGAATGTAGCCTGCAGGAAAGGGAACTGTCCCAGAGAAAGTGGCAGTCTTATATTCTTATCCTAGCCAAGATGTGGGTAATAATCCCATCTGTTAGGGAGATGATGAAATGTGAGGCAAAGAAAATGAGTTCATGAACTTCAGATGTTAAAAAGAGAGAGAGAGAGAGAGAGAAATATCTCATTCAATATCTCAGAACTGCCTAAAGCTTTCTTTGAGCCAAGTTTAATTTCCTTGTCAAGTACAATTTGCAGATCTCAAAGGACATAACTGTGGGTGCATGCGCTGTCCCTAGTACATTTTGTACTGTACTGTCCATCCGCCGCTCAGCAGGGTGAACATATGAAGTAATTTACCTAAAGACTTGGATTCCTTTCTGTAATATTGGAGTTTTCAAGTCTGAGCAAGTCTGCAGAAGACATCATCAGTCAGCTTTGTGCTTAATAAAAACAATGCTTTTTCTGCACTAGAACTAAACATTCAAAATGAGCTTATAGATTTCAGTGCTCCTGGGGATGTATTGTGTGACCTTGAAGATAGTTACATCACCTTGCGGTGTCTTTATTCCCCAGTTCCCAAAACAGAACTCATGTGTCAGATTCCAAGCAGAGGCCCAGAGATGTGAAGTGACATATTCAAGGTCCCACAGCTGGTCACTTGCTCTGTCTCAGAGGATTCCCAGTTACCAGTGACTACATACCCAACCCAAACTGGCTTCAACAAAGAGTTACTGGTTCAAGTTCAAGAGTAGGACTAGCTTCAGGCTTAACTTGATGTAAAGTTCCCCAAATTCTCACCAAACCCTGATTCTCTCCCAAGCTCTTAACTCTCCACCTTCTAAGTTGGCTCCATTCTTAGGTAGGTTCTCTCCTTACCCTGCAAAGTGTCTGCCAACAGTTCCAGATCTTATTCTCTTATTCTTGGGCTGAAATCCAATAGGAAGGAGCATCTGCTTCTGCAACATAATTACCAGCAAAAAAAGATTAATTGTGTCTTGATGTCTCTGAAAATAAAATGTCCTACTTGAACCAAAATGTCCTGCTTAGAGCCGGTCCAAAAGTGTGAGTCAGTCACGTGCCTTGCTCCGAGGCAGGAGTGGTACCCTCTGCAGGCAGGGCACGGACTGAGAGCACAGAAGGCATACATAGAGTCTCAAGTAGCAGAGGCTGTTAAAAGAAGGAAAGAAAATGGAAAACAGAAGGTCAACATGAAGTTGACAGAAGTATCTGCCATGTTGGCAGAGACTGCAATAGAAACCAAGTCTTCAAGATACTACTTCCTACTTCAACCCATTCTTTTTCATTCTGTGTGTGGCTGTGGTATTGACAACTAATGGGGAGGTTAATTACATGGTGATTTCTAGGATTTAAATGAAAATCAATCTTTGGTGATAATCCAAGGAACAAAACCACTCACATAGTGTTAACATCGCACTGTCAAAGTCAAATACATTTCATCTTTATGACCTTGGATTTAGCAATGTATTCTTAGACATGACATGAGCATGAGCAACAAAAGAAAAAGAAAATACGGGTGCCTGGGTGGTTCAGTCAGTTAAGCATTTGATTTCGGCTCAGGTCATGATCTCATGGTTTGTGGGTTCCCCGGGTCAGGTTCTGTGCTGACAGCTTGGAGCCTGGAGCCTACTTCGGATTCTGTGTCTCCCTCTCTCTCCCTGCCCCTCCTCCATTTGTGCACACGCTGTGTTCAATATCTTGAACACCTACAACTCAATGACAAGAAGACAACCCAATTTTAAAATGGATGAAGGAATTGAATACACATTTTCCAAAGGAGGTTTACAATGGCCATTAAGCACATGAAAAGATATTTGACATCATTAGTCATTGGGAAAATGCAAGTCAAAACCATGAGATACCACTTCATACCTACTACGATAGCTTTAATTGAAAAGAAAAGAAAAAAAAACAGTGTTGATGAGGATGCAAATATTGGAACCCTCTTATGTTGCTGGTGGTCAAAATGGTGCAGCCACCATGGAAAACGGTGTGGTGGTTCCTCAAAAAGTTAAACATAAAATTACCACATGACCCAGTAGTTCCAATTCTAGAGATATACCCAATGAAATGAAAACAGAGACTCAATCAGATATTTGAACAGCAATGTTTATTGCAGCATTATTCACAATAGACAAAAGGTGAAAACAACCCAAGTGTCTGTTGATACATGAAGTGATAAACAAAATATGATATCCTACATACAATGGAATATTAGTCCATCATAAAAAAGATTGAAGTTCTATACATGCTGCAACATGGATGAACCTTGAAGTCATGCTTTATGAAGTCAGTCAGACACAAAAGGACAAATACTGAATGAATACACTGATATGAGATACTTATAATAGGTAGATTTATGAAGATATAAAGAATGTTACAGGGGGGTTCCTGGGTGGCTCAGTCGGTGAAAAGTTGGACTTCGGCAAGGTCATGGGCTCAAGGTTCATGGGTTCGAACCCCCTATTGGGCTCTCTGCCGTCAGCGTAGAGTCCATTTTGAATACTCTGTCCCTGTTTCTCTGTCCCTTCCCCCCCCCCTCTCTCTCTCTCTCTCAAAAATAAAAATAAGCATTAAAAAAAATGTTAAGAGGTTATGGGGGGATTGGGAATTATTGTTGAACAGACATTCTGTTTGGGGTAATGGAAGAGTCTTAATAGATCATGGTGATAGTTGCACTTTGTAAATGTAGTTAATGCCACTGAATTATACATTTAAAATTATTAAAATGGAAAATGTTATATTATATATATTTTGCCACAATAAAATAAAAATAAGAACAAAGTCAAGCACATTGCTGATTGGCACACTGGTAGACAGAAACATCTTCATACGTATCACTAGCTCAGAACTATCACATAGTCAGCCAGCTGCAATGAGGCTGCTATTTTTTTTTAATTTGCATACACTGCAAACCAAAAACTTGGGTCAATTTACTAAGACAGAAATAGAGAATGGATATTAGGTAGGAAACCAATAGCATCTAATGTTTCTCTTCTAGTTTCCTCTCAAGTATCCAAAACTCCTTCACTGTGGCAACACTCACTATTTCCCACTCATGAGGACATGTTGATGCCACATAGATAGAGATTGCCACTGACATCTTTGGCAAAAATGTAACTATCATTTGTGTTGGCTATTGAAACCAGCTCAGCCTATGATTTATTAACTTAAGGAGAAATTCCTGTCACTTTCTGATGTCAAGCCAAAAAAATGTATTCATCTAACATATATGTTCTGTACTATGTGGCCATACATCTGTAAATTCCCCAGTTTAAATTCAGGTTCTATGTTCTGGTAGTTTTTAACTGGAAATTTTTTCACTCGTGTATTGATTGATACACACTCAACAAGCATGGTGCACCTACCTATGTGTGTGAGACACATAAGGTAAACAAAGTGTCAACCAAAGTGTCTACCATTAGATAACCTCTAACCAAGTAGGAAAAGTGAGACAAGCTGTCAGATAATTATGCTGACCTAAAAACTTCTCTGAGTCCATATCTCCACCCCTAAGGTGGGGTCACTCTCCAATGCAGACCACCTTAGTGCTGGGGTTCTCAGCTTCCAATCTCTTTCGAACCTGGTTCAATCTGACTTTGCGTCCAGTCCTTAACAAAAATTTCAGTTTAAGATGTACCCTTGTTCTTCCACACTCACTATTCAACCCAAGGATCAAAGGCCTACCCTAAAATCTGTTCAGTCATTTATTTATTTTGTATTTATTTATTTAAAATATTTTATTAAACCAGACCTTATCACAGGTCTGAAGACACTATAATGAGCAAAAGTAGTCATGGAGCTTAGTCTACAGAGGAAAGTAGACGGTAGCCAAACATTCTCCTAAACAAACAACATCCCCATGGTGAAAGGACCATGACAGAGTGGCACATGTCATTGGGAGAATCTGTAGTGGGAGAGAGTAGGGCCAGGTCCTGTTAACCACAATCAGGACCATCTAATACTAAAGGCTAAATCCACTCATGTACTATAACTACATGGCTGACAAATTTAATGTCAGTTAACCATTTATTGAGTGCTCAGTGTATGCTTGGTTTTCTGGATTTCCACCTGTCTCTAGGCAGCCTCATGAATGACTAGTTGGCATGTCTGATGCTGATTATTTCTACATGGTAACACTATCGCCAGAATTGCTATATTTGCCAGGAGTGATTTTACTTTCATTACACGAAACATGGCCTAAATCATAGTACCCCATCCTAGTAAGCCTACCCAGTTTCCAGATCCAGATGTCGCTGGTGTAGCTTGTCTCAATTACATGCCAGCCTCCTTAAAACAAGATTTTTAATATTTTTTTTTCAAACATATACAATTTATAATTTGTTTCTTCCAAATACTCTGGGATCATTCCTCTAGCTTGTTAACCCTAAAATTTGATCTCTTAAAAATCATAGCTTCGTTTTTAGTTTCATCTCATTGATACTCATTTTAGAAGTAGCATGATGTTGGGGCTCCTGGGTGGCTCAGTTCGGTGAACTTTTGACTTCAGCTCCAGTCATGATCTCACAGTTCACGAGTTCAAGTCCCATGTCAGGCTCTGTGCTGACAGCTCAGAGCCTGGATCCTGCTTTGGATTCTGTGTCTCCCTCTCTCTCTGCCCCTCCCCTGCTCTCTCTCTCTCTCTCTCTCAAAGATAAATAAACATTTAAAAAAATTGTTTTAAGTAGCATGATGTATATTTGCATCATGAGATTTACATAGGTGGACAATCTCTCACTGGATAGGGCAGAGTCAGGGAGGCATAGTTATTTGCTCCCAGCCCAAAGTCCAGGGCTCTGATCTGTGTAGAGAGAGGAGCTTCAGGCATTGTGGAAGGGGCTCTTCACGTGAAGAAATTTGTTAGGCATGAACACTGTAAAGCTACTTTCGAAAAGGGACCACACTCTCCCTATTTTTTTTGTGGGGTCCACAACTCTGCTCCAGCACAGAAAAACCTGAGAGAAATCCTGATATCCTGAAGGCCTTGATGCCTCGACATCTGGATAGAAAGCCATGATAAGCTAGAGTACAACAGACGCTTGGAGACTTTTTAAAGAGACCACGGTTATTAAGCAGTTGTGGCCACCAGTTCTGGGTACCCGGCCATCACCCTTTCCTCCCCTTTGTCCTGGTCATAAGAACCCCAGTTTTGTCCAGGGCAATGGAAGTGATTGCTGTAGGGGTGGGTGTGAGACCAGGTTCTAGCCCAAGGGAAATTTAGTAGAGGCTTCTGAGAATTTTTTATTCCTTTTCAAATAAGGGAGAAACATACAAGAAGATACTCCCTGCATTTCCCTTTCTGCTTTTGCACATTTTCTACCAGGGGGGAAAAAAAGGAAAAAAACAGGGTGGAAAGGCGAGGAAGAGAGAAAAGGTGTAGCAGCAATCTATGGGGAGCTGGATACCACAAGTCCTGATGGTCACAGCAGCCAGGCAACCTGCTCTCTCTGCTAGAGAATCATGATTGGTAAACCTTACCCTTTAACTTCTGCTCTTCGTGTGCCAGTGCACGATGAGGAAATGAGAGGGTCTGAGGTCCTTTGTTCTGCCATGACTAAGGCATGGTACAAATGGAAAGCATTATCATCTTGTTATCCCTCATTTCAGAAGGGGGTCCTCATTAACAACCGGAAGCTGTATCCTGCCATAGCCATAAAGCCATAAACGGTACAGAAATGAGCCATAAATTACTTCTAATTGCACTATCCCATCACATCAGAACCCGGGACTGCTCCAAATTAACAGGCAGCAAATTTAAAGCAGATATAGAGATATCATTTTCTATGCAATACTTAATTAGCCTCTAGAAACTGCTACCATGGGGCAGTACCTCAGAGCCCTAGACGCATCTCCAGAAGAGCAACTACGGTCACAGTGCATAGTACAAAAGGCGTATAGAGCCCCTCCCAGAGTTTGCAACCATCCTAATTGCTCACAGACTGTGATCAGAAAGGACGTTCCATAGTGGCGTACTGTGCAATTGGCCTCTTACTTATTAAAGTGGTCTATAGCTGTTTCTTTATGGCTAGCACTATGCTACAGCAAGCCCCGTCATTGCCTCTCCATGGTCTTATCAATGATCTGACTGAGACAGTGGTGGCTCTTTATGTATACAGTTTAAAACAATACTGAGACCAACTGAAAACTCTAGCTGCCAATGAAAGATGGGTAATCTTGGTAGATGATTCTATAGCCTTCTGTTCAATAACTGCTTAGAGTGTCATTGCACTCAATATTAGGGTTTAACCTGGACCAGAGCAGAGGAACTGTAACACTCACAGGGGAGGGCACAACTTTCAGCAAGGCCAGTCATCTCTGCCAATGACAAAAGAAGCATGGAGTTTATTTTGTACTCCACTGACTCAGTCATTCAAAAGGGCCTATGGAACTGGGGCACCTGGATGGGTCAGTCGGTTAAGCATCCAACTTCAGCTCAGGTCATGATCTCACGGTTTGTGAGTTCAAGTTTGAGCTCATGGCTGTCAGTGTCATCTGTCCCTGCCTCTATCTGCCCCTCACCTGCTTGCACTCTCTCTCTCTCTCAAAAATAAATAAACATTAAAAAAAAAAGGCCTGTGGAACTGGCCTTAGCAAACTTGCCATTGGATTCTCTTGAGATACAAGATGCTCAGGGTCTAATCCTTTTTTCTTCCTTGGATTGTGAACATCGTTTCTGGGAATATATAATTATACTCATTAGAATAGACAAGACCTAAAACCAGCTGGAAAAGTCTCTCCTTCAAATTTAAAAAAAAAAAAAAAAAAAACAGCTAATTATATCATAGAAGCGAAAACACAGTAATTAAAATGACCATTATGTAGCGGGCTTCCTATAATTATTATTATTCATTTTGGCAACTGGGAGTTTGAGGGTTTGAATTTTATTTTCCAGGCCATAAGTGTGAAAAAAGCAATTTATTTACTTTACCGTTGGTCACCAGGAATTAATTTTCACCCATTCCTTCAGACTTTATTGGAGGACTGTCTCATTCCTCTTTATCCTTGTCATTAATTTTTAAGGGACAGATTTCCTGGCTATTCTTCTCAGGCCACATTGACAAATACAGTTCCTTCCCTGTGCCTACTGCAGACCTCAGCACAGAGCCTCCTCTATCTACTCACTCTCTCCAAACAGTTTTTCATTTAGATCAGGAAAAAGCAAACTCTGCAGAATTGCTTGAACCCATCTGCACAGTTTGTTAAATTCTCCAGTATTAACAGCCACAATCATTTACTAATTATGGCTAGTTCTGTGTCTAAACTGTTGGATTTCATTGAATCACCACTGTAATAGAACAGTGTCATACTCAGGATGGAAGTATATAATGTACGATATGGAAATAAATTTTTTTTAAAAAAATGGTAGGAGAGGAACACAGAAATTCTACAAAATAGAAAGATGGAGACCAAGAAAGGTAGACTATGAGAAACCAGAGGAAACATAGGTATTACTCTATGCAACTATTATAAATCAGACATGGTGCTGGGCATGCTGTATTAATTGTACACCTAAGAACAACTTTAACAGGTGTTTTTGTCTGCATTTTATAACTGAGGAACAGACAGGTTAAATAACTTGTCCATGTACATTCAGAGAGAACTGTAATTCATAACCAGATTTATTGACTCCAAAGATTAAAATAATCTTTTTTTTTCCATTTACATTACCATAGCATCTTCCTCTATCTCTTTGTTTTTAACTTATCCAAATCTTTATAATGAAAGTGGGTCAGGGGTGCCTGGGTGGTTCAGTCGGTTAAGCATCCAGCTCTTGGTTTCGGTTCAGGTCATGATCTCACAGTTTGTGAGTTTGGGCCCTGCATCGGGCTCTGTGCTTACACCATGGAGCCTGCTTGGGATTCTCTCTCTCCCTCCCTCTCTGCTTTTCCCCTGCCCTCTCTCCCTCTCTCTGTCTTTCTCCCTCTCTTTCCCTCTCTCTCAAAATAAAAAAATAAACTTAAAAAAATTAAAAAAGAAAGAAAGAAAGTGGGTCAGAGACAACATATAGTTTGGTCTTGTCTTTTTATTCATTCTGGGGATCTCAGTCCCTTAACTAGTACATTAAGTCACCCACATTTAAAGCGATGATGAATATAGTTGGATTTATATCTAGCATTTCTGTAACTGTTTTCTATTTGTTCCCATTGTTCTTTGATTCTGTTTTTCTTTTTATGCCTTATGAAATTTTAAGTTAACATTTTCTATAATTTCATTATAGCTTCTCTCCTAGCATATCATTTATACTTCTTTTTAAAATGTTTTGGTGGCGGGGCGCCTGGGTGGCGCAGTCGGTTAAGCGTCCGACTTCAGCCAGGTCACGATCTCGCGGTCCGGGAGTTCGAGCCCCGCGTCGGGCTCTGGGCTGATGGCTCAGAGCCTGGAGCCTGTTTCCGATTCTGTGTCTCCCTCTCTCTCTGCCCCTCCCCCGTTCATGCTCTGTCTCTCTCTGGCCCAAAAATAAATAAACGTTGAAAAAAAAAAATAAAATATTTTGGTGGCTACACTGAGCTTACAATACACATTTTAAAATAATCTAAGTCAGCTTTCAAATAACACTACATCGTTTCACATGCAGCATTGGTGTCTCATAGAAGAGTATCTCCAATTTCTCTCTCCCGTCTTTTATGACATGACTTTCATTTATTTTCATGATCCATATGCTATAATCAACCAATACATTGCTACTATTATTTTAAACAAACTGTTATCTTTTAGATTAAGTAAGAATAAGAAATCTTTTAAAAAATATTTTATTTGTTCTTGCTCTCTCTTCCTCTCTTTATGCAGATTCATGTATTTAACCTATATCATTTTTTCTCTTGCTTAAAGAACTTTTTATTTTCATTTTCATTTGTTTCCATATATTTTTTAATTTCTTCTCTAATTGCCTGGCTGACCCACTCATTCTTTAGTAGGGTGTTCTTTAACCTCCATGTTTTTGGAGGTTTTCCAGACTTTTTCCTGTGGTTGATTTCAAGCTTCAGAGCATTGTGGTCTGAAAGTATGCATGGTATGATTTCAATTCTTGTATACTTATGAAGGGCTGTTTTGTGACCCAATATGTGATCTATCTTGGAGAATGTTCCATGTGCACTTGAGAAAAAGGTATATTCTGTTGCTTTGGGATGCAGAGTTCTAAATATATCTGTCAAGTCCATCTGATCCAATGTATCATTCAGGGCCCTTGTTTCCTTATTGACCGTGTGTCTAGATGATCTATCCATTTCTGTAAGTGGAGTGTTAAAGTCCCCTGCAATTACCACATTCTTATCAATAAGGTTGCTTATGTTTCTGAGTAATTGTTTTATATATTTGGGGGCTCCCGTATTCGGTGCATAGACATTTATAATTGTTAGCTCTTCCTGATGGATAGACCCTGTAATTATTATATAATGCCCTTCTTCATCTCTTGTTACAGCCTTTAATCAAAAGTCTAGTTTGTCTGATATAAGTATGGCTACTCCAGCTTTCTTTTGACTTCCAGTGGCATGATAAATAGTTCTCCATCCCCTCACTCTCAATCTGAAGGTGTCCTCAGGTCTAAAATGAGTCTCTTGTAGACAGCAAATAGATGGGTCTTGTTTTTTTATCCATTCTGATACCCTGTGTCTTTTGGTTGGTGCATTTAGTCCATTTACATTCAGTGTTATTATAGAAAGACATGGGTTTAGAGTCATTGTGATGTCCGTAGGTTTCATGCTTGTAGCGATGTCTCTGGTACTTTGTCTCACAGGATCCCCCTTAGGATCTCTTGTAGGGCTGGTTTAGTGGTGACGAATTCCTTCAGTTTTTGTTTGTTTGGGAAGACCTTTATCTCTCCTTCTATTCTAAATGACAGACTTGCTGGATAAAGGATTCTCGGCTGCATATTTTTTTCTGTTCATCACATTGAAGATCTCCTGCCATGCCTTTCTGGCCTGCCAAGTTTCAGTAGAGAGATCGGTCACGAGTCTTATAGGTCTCCCCTTATATGTTAGAGGACGTTTATCTCTAGCTGCTTTCAGAATTTTCTCTTCATCCTTGTATTTTGCCAGTTTCACTATGATATGTCGTGCAGAAGATCGATTCAAGTTACGTCTGAAGGGAGTTCTCTGTGCCTCTTGGATTTCAACGCCTTTTTCCTTCCCCAGTTCAGGGAAGTTCTCAGCTATGATTTCTTCAAGTACACCTTCAGCACCTTTCCCTCTCTCTTCCTCCTCTGGAATACCAATTATGTGTAGATTATTTCTCTTTAGTGCATCACTTAGTTCTCTAATTTTCCCCTCATACTCCTGGATTTTTTTATCTCTCTTTTTCTCAGCTTCTTCTTTTTCCATAATTTTATCTTCTAGTTCACCTATTCTCTCCTCTGCCTCTTCAATCCAAGCCGTAGTTGTCTCCATTTTATTTTGTAGTTCACTGATCGCATTTTTTAGCTCCTCCTGGCTGTTCCTTAGTCCCTTGATCTCTGTAGCAAAAGATTCTCTGCTGTCCTCTATACTGTTTTCAAGCCCAGTGATTAATTTTATGACTATTATTCTAAATTCACTTTCTGTTATATTGTTTAAATCCTTTTTGATCAGTTCGTTAGCTGTTGTTATTTCCTGGAGATTCTTTTGAGGGGAATTCTTCCGTTTCGCCTTTTTGGATAGTCCCTGGAGTGGTGCGGGACTGTGGGGCACTTCCCCTGTGCTGTCTTGAATAACTTGTGTTGGTGGGCAGGGCCGCAGTCAGACCTGATGTCTGTCCCCAGCCCACCGCTGGGGCCACAGTCAGACTGGTGTGTGCCTTCTCTTCCCTTCTCCTAGGGGCAGGATTCACTGTGGGGTGGTGTGGCCCGTCTGGGCTACTTGCACACTGCCAGGCTTGTGGTGCTGGGGATCTGGCGTATTAGCTGGGGTGGATGGGCAAGGTGCACAGGGGTGGGAAGGGCAGGCTCAGCTTGCTTTTCCTTTGGAGATCCGCTTCGGGAGGGGCCCTGTGGCACCAGGAGGGAGTCAGACCCGCCAGAGGGATGGATCCGCAGAAGCACAGCGTTGGGTGTTTGCGTGGTTCAAGTTCCCTGGCAGGAACAAGTTCCCTTTGGGATTTTGGATGGGGGATGGGCGAGGGAGATGGCGCTAGTGAGCGCCTTTGTTCCCCTCCAAGCTGAGCTCTGTGTCCGGGGCTCAACAACTCTCCCTCCCGTTGTCCTCCAGCCCTCCTGCTCTCCGAGCAGAGCTGTTAACTTATAACCTTCCAGATGTCAAGTCCCTCTTGCTGTCGGAACACACTCTGTCTGGCCCCTCCGCTTTTGCAAGCCAGACTCAGGGGCTCTGCTTGGCCGGCAGGCTGCCCCTCCACCCCGGCTCCTTCCTGCCAGTCTGTGGAGCGCACACCGCCTCGCCGCCCTTCCTACCCTCTTCTGTGGGCCTCTCGTCTGCGCTTGGCTCCAGAGACTCCATTCTGCTAGTCTTCTGGCGTTTTCTGGGTTATTTAGGCAGGTGTAGGTGGAATCTAAGTAATCAGCAGGACGCACGGTGAGCCCAGCGTCCTCCTACGCCACCATCTTCCCAGGATCCTCCTAAAGAACTTTTTAAAACATACCTTGTGGGGCACCTCAGTCACTCAACCAACCGACTTCAGTTTAGGTCATGATCTCACAGTTTGTGAGTTCAAGCCCCATGTCCGTCCCACTGCTATCAGCATAGAGCCCACTTCAGATCCTCTGTCCACCCCCTCTCTCTGCTTTTTGCCTGCTTGCACTCTCTCTCAAAATTAAACAAAAAAAATAAAATAAAAAATAAATAAGACATACCTTGCAGAGCAGTTCAGCTGGTAAAGAAGTCTCTAATTTTTTGTCTGAGAAAGTATTCTTTTTCACTTGTGCAGAACAACATTGTTGAATATAGAATTCTAGGTTGGTGAGGATTTTTCTTTCAACCTTTTAAAGATTTCATTGCACTTTATTCTTTCCTGCATGGCTTCTGATAAGAAGTCTATAATTTTTATTCTTTTCCCTCTGTAAACTAGGTGATTTTATCTCTCTGGCTTCCTTGAAGTTTTTCTTCTTGTCTTTGTTTTTTTGTGATTTGAATATGATACATTAAGGTGTAGGGTTTGAGGTATTTATTTTGCTTGGTATTCTCTGAGCTTCCTGGATTTGTAGATGGTGCCTGTCACTAACTTTGGAAAATTCTCTATTGTTATTATTTCAAAATATTTCTGTTCCGTTCCCTCTTCCCTCTTCTTCCAGTATTCCAATTATGTATATATTTTACCTTCTGGCATTGTCTCACAGATTTTTCATTTTTTTAAGTTGAAGTATAATTAATATACAATGTTATATTAGTTTCAAGTGTATAATATAATAATTCAACAATTCTATACATTTCTGACTGGGAGAAGATATTTGCAAGTGACACACCTGATAAAGGGTTACTATCCAAAATATATAAAGAACTTATACAATTCAACACATGCGCACACACACACACACACACACACAAATAATCTGGTTTAAAAACAGAGGACCTGAACAAACATTTTTCGAAGGAAGACATACAGATGGCCAAAAGACACATGAAAAGATACTCAACATTACTAATCACCAGGAAAATGCAAAAACAGTATCATCCTACACCTCTCAGAATGACCAAAATCAAAAACACAAGAAATAACAAGGTTTTTTTCATTCTTTTTTTTTCTTTGTATTTCAGGTTAGGATCCTCCTATTGACTTAACCATCTTCGGCTTCACCGATTTTTATCCTCAGCTGTCTCAAGTCTACTGTTGAGACCACCAAAGACGTTTTTCATTCCTGTTACTATATTTTTGGTTCCCAACATTTTCTTTTGACTCTTTCTCATGGTTTTCCCATTGTCCCAACTCTTCTTGTATACTGCTTACTTTTTCCATTAAAAGTCTTACCATTTTAACCATCATTATTTTAAATCCCCTGGTTATTGCAGCATCTACAGCATATCTGAGTCTGGGTCTAATGAATGCTTTGTCTTCAGACTTTGTATTTTTGTTGACTTTTGGCATACCTTGTAGATTTTTGGTGCATACTGGACAGGTAGTATTGGGTAACAAGAGCTGAAGATTTAAACAGGCTATTTGTGTGAGGATTTGTTCTAAGCAGGCTAGGAGTTGGCTTGTGTTAAATGTTTGCTGTGACTACAAGCACCAAAGGCTTCACATTCCTCTAATGTCCTTGTTTGGGTCTCCTTCTTGGCTTTGAGGTATCATCATGTAAAGTGAAGCTACAATCCACTGTTTTGATAGTGGAGACTATTGGTGTGTTGTTAGATAGGGTGAAAGGGAGGGAATCATTCTATAATGTTTAAATTATACCCACATCTTTTAGCAGGCCTGTGTCTCAGGCTGGGGCCTTCACAAGTGTCTCTGTTTCTCCTCCAGTCATATAGCTTTTTGCCTCTGTTCCCTTTCCTGGCTGAAGCATTGCCAATATATTTCATTGAAAATCTGCCCCCTGTTGATTATATTTCCCCCCATTTAGGTGTGACAGGAAAGATGAAGAGGGTTCAAGGGAACAGAGAGAATTTCCTTCCTCCTGCTAGGATAAGAATTGTGCTCTGGCAAAGTCCTTTCCCCTAGAGAAAACACTTATGTTATGGAGGAGTGTCAGGAAATATTTCACAATGGTTACCTTTCCCCTCTCTCTGCCGAGGTCATAAGAGAATCTTTCACAACTCCTGGGTTCCAGGAGTTTCTCACTCTCAAGCTCGTCCACATTCATTCAGCCTGCAGCAATTTGTTGCAATTGTTTCTACCAGTTAATAGTTCCGGTGGTCTCTGCTCCAGGGTAAGCAGATCTCGGTGGTTGTGTCTCTCTATAGGCACTGGTCTCTACAGATTTCAGGGTGATGCTTTGCCTGTAACCTCAGTTCTCTGATGGGTCCAAGCAAAGTAGATGATTTTTCAGTTTTTCCAGGTTTTCTTATTGAAAAGATGGGAGTGATGACTGCCAAGATCTTTACATGTCAGAGCTGAAACTGGAAGCAATCATCCTTTTCTGATAAGGACAGTTTGGTGAAAAAACTAATAAAGCATAAATTAAAGCTTGATTAATCAGACATAGCCAAAGTCTAAAAACCTGGTCCTTTTAGGAATTTTAATATTCATTTTACGTCCCACCTACAAGTAACGGAAAGTGACCAAAGCTTCCAGATTTCTTTTCCATTTCCACCCATGACTTTACCATAAACATTATCCCTTTAGGGGAGCCTGGGTGGCTCAGTCGGTTGAGCACCTGACTCTTGATCTCGGCTCAGGTCATGTTTTCATGGTTCATGGGATCAAGCCCTGTGTTGGGCTCTGGGCTGGCAGCATGGAGCCTGCTTGAGAATCTCTGTCTTTCTCTCTCTGCCTCTCCCTTCACCTCTCTCTCTCTCTCAAAATAAATAAATAAACTTAAAACAAAAAACAAAAAACAGTTGTCCATTAAATACTCTTTGGGGGGAAAAAGAAGACATCCATTACCAAAAAAAGAATTCCTTTGGGAATAAAAGCTCAGAAAAATCTTTCATTAAAAGTCACATGTTCAACGCTATTTATACCAAATGTTTCCCAGATTTATCTGACTATGGAATCCCCTTATTCCTTATTATTACCTATTAATATCTATGATAAACAAAATAATGGCACTCCAAAGAAGTCCACATTCTAATTCTCAGAATTTGGGAATATGTTACCTTACTGGCAAAAGGGACTTTGCAGATGTAATTGAATTAAGGATCTTGAGACAGAGAGATAATCCAAGATTATCTGGGGGGAAGGGGTCCAATACAATCACAAGAGTCCTTGATGGAGGCAAGAGAGTCAGAAACAGAGAAAGGCAAATGTTATTATGGAAGCAGGGAGATATTTTATTTTCATTTTTTTCTTAATGTTTATTTTTATCTTTGAGTGAGAAAGGGAGACAGAGTATGAGCTGGGGAGGAGCAGAGAGAGAGGGAAACACAGAATCCAAAGTGGGCTCCAGGTTCTGAGCTGTCAGCACAGAGCCTGACGTGGGGCTTGAAATCATGAACTGTGAGATCATGACCAGAGCTGAAGTCAGATGCTTAACTGACTGAGCCACCCAGGAACCCCAGAAGCAGGGAAAGATTTAAAAATGCTACGTTGCTGGCTTTGAAGGTGTAGGAAGAGACCACAAGCCAAGGCGTGGCGGAGACTCTAGAAGCTTTCAGGACAAGAAATAGATTCTCTCCTAGAGCCTCTGAAGGAACAAGTCCTCCTGACACCTTGACTTTATTTAGCACAGTGAGACTAATTTTGGACTTCTAACTTCAAAAACCATGAGATCATAAATTTGGATTGTTTTAAGCCACTATGTTTGTTCCAATAACAATGGGATACTAATGCAACAGGTTATTATGTTAGTTTTCACTGGAACACCCTGTGGGAAATGCTACACTGTAGGCAAAGTATAGTATTAGGCATTATGAGGGATATAAAGAGAAACAGACTGTGCTCTACAAGTAAGCAGAGTAGGCAGAAGTATAAAAAACTGATATAAGACAGACTATAAAAGAAAAAAAATGTCTTTCATGAAGACACCATCATTGAGGGGTCACAAAAGGAGAGATTAATTTTTACCAGGTAAGTTTAAGAAATTTAACAAATATTTATTTAAAACTTACTGTGAGATAGTCATGGTGCCAGGCAGAGTAGCTACAGACATGAATAAGAAACAGTTCATATTCCTCCTTTGATAAATAATTTCTTTTGCCACAAGAGCCAAGTCAACCAAAACAAGACTGGTTATAGCCCATGTTATAAGTAAAAAAAATGCTTTATTGGTTTTGTGTAGTTGAAAGTATCTTAATTCTTGAATGAGAGAATGCTATGAGAAAATATTCATTTCGATGGCCTAAAACATTAATTTCTAGGTATATTAGCCATATACCTAGAAGGGGTATTTTAATAGAAGGGGCATTTTAATCTCTTGTCCCATTCATAAATGCTTTATAAGCATTATGTCATCACATCTTCAATATATCTAGGAATGAAAGTATTCACACCGTCATTCCCACCTTAGAAATAGGAAAACTGGCACTCTGAGTTAGCACCCCAAACTTTCCACCTTCTCTACCTATAAAATCTTCATTCATAGGCAATTGACAACTGGTGAGGTTTGTGAGCACTGGTGTGGCATGATCAAGCCTGTGAATCTCATTGTCCTTTTCCTGTCATGATTTGTCATCCTGAATCACTAGAGATGCCAAATAGAGATTAGCACTAACAGCTCCATTCACTCTGAAAGTTTCCTTCTTACTACAGAAAGCTAAGTGTAGATAGTATACAACTGCTTAGCGGTGAAGAAGTCCCAAAAGGTTACATAGTTCTTGTTAAAACTATTGCGACTACCTAGTTTATGTTAAAATGTAAGGTATTTCCAGGACAAGAAATTAGAAGGTAAAAGGAAAACACTTAATTTACCTACACACTCCAGTTTCCAGAAGACAAATATACATTGTCATTGAGAATGCTTCTTTGGTGCCTGACAGTTACAGAGTCTGTATCTCATCTCTGCTTACAGGTTCTCATACAAACACCCCAGGGCCCTAAAACAAAATGGGAGACCCAAGTCTACAGATATTTCTTAATCAATATTACTCATTTTATCTCAAAATTCTAAGTTCTTAAGAAACTTTGTTTTAATCCAGATAAAAGAATGAAAGTCATTATTTAAGTGATTATTTAAGTCATAAACCTTGAGAAATGGTTATCAGAGGCAGTTAATGACCTAGCCTCTCCGCTAATGGAGGTTAACACTCTAATAAACCATTTGTTAACTGCAGCAATTGACTGATTGCAAGAGAATTACAGCTATTATAACTCTTTTATGACTGATGGGGGTGGGGGGAGACACAGTTAGATGGGGACAGCATGTACGAGCACACGAAAAGGTGACTCTAGAGAAAATGATTACCAGCTGCCACTAAAAGGTTCCCCTTACAATAAGTGAAAAGGAAAGAGGGGCCACCATGATGTAAGCAGACAATGAATAAGACTAAGGGAAATGTTATTCTTGGTATAAAAGTAAAAATCACCAAAACTAAGACTGCCTGAAGCATTCAAATGTATCCTCAGTAAAAATGGACATGATGACTCTGATGAAAGTTCGAAACCACTTGAATACTGAACATGGAGAGAATTTCTGCCTTCATAAGGAAATGTCTTTCTAAATAATTTAAATACCTCTCAAAAATGTATATTTTGATGATTGGTAATTGGATTCATATTTCCCTGACAATTAGATTTTTTTTTAAAAAAATAAGGACATTTTTAAAGCAAGAGAGTACACATTATCTTTCTAAATTGGAAAGTTAAGAATTTAGGTTTTGGTTAGGATTATTTTTAATGATTGTGCAGGGCGGGGAGGAAAGTAAAAATAAATGGCTTAGCGCAGATCGATTTTTATTTCTCAGTTGTATAAAAGAATTTAGAGTTAGGCAGGCCCTACTGTGGGTGACTTCAGCACATGAAGTTGTAGGAGGCCCAGGTTCCTCCCCAGACACACACCCACAAGTCTAGGACGTGGTGTTTTCCTCACAATGACAGACAGAAAGCTCCACCCATTAAACGGGTGTTCTAGCCAGCAGAAGGAAGGAAGAGGGGGAAGAAGCCCTGACCCTCTGTGTCGTGGAGAATTAAACTTACCCAAAAAGAGGCCTGGTGTTTGCCCTCGGCTACTGGGAGGTGAACTTTCATTCCCTGAAATTCTCCACATAATAGAACTGTCTGTTTTCCCTGGAGGATTTGGCTACTGGACAGTCTAACAGTGTGACTTGTGATGGGTTCTACACAGTATCCATTCCAACCACCAGGGGAAGTGTAGAATATAGGTATTAGCCCAATCCCTTGGAGAGACTGGAGATTTCAGGCCAGCCAACAATGAGATGGAGCCCCAAGAAAAACTCTGGACACTGAGGTTTGGGTGAGCTTTCCTGGTTGGAAAGATTCCACATGTATTGTCATACATCATGACCAGGAGGAGTTTATGCCATCTATAACTCCATGGGCAGATGACAACAGGAAGCTCTGCCTTTGGATGACTGCTAAATTCTACCTTATGGATCTCCCTGCTTGGCTATTTCCATCTGTCTCCTTCCCCTGTAGTTAATGATAACCATAAGTAAAACAGCTTTACTTTGTGAGCTCTATAAGTTCTTATGGTGAACTACTGAACCTGAGGGTGGTTTGGGAATCCCCTGGATGTGCAGTTGGTGTGAGGAAAGTCTTGTGTTCACTGTGTTCTCTCTAAACTGTATACTTAGCTCAAAGTCTCAACATCCTCCTTTTTTGTGGAGAAAACCAGAAGTACCACGTAACCCTTCTACTCACATCTCATTGGCCAAAACCTAGACATATGGACACACCTATCTACAAAGGAGTCTGAGAAATATAGATTTTTGGTTGGGTATGTTTCTACCTTAATAGATCAGTGGTTCTGTGACCTAGAAAGAGAAGGATAATGGGCCCACACATTGTGATACACACCTTCTGTAAAAACAGACTGTAAAATATCTGTAGTCAAAAAACTCCATCATTCTTATATACTAGATAATGAGCAACGTTGGAAATATTCATGTTTTAAAAATAATCAAGAATTTTCTATTTAACGGAAGGGAATTTTCATGTCAAATTTCACTTTTCGCCTTAAAATTTATATGCTTGCTTCCAAGCATGATTACCTTTACTCTATGCCAAACATATTATTCTTGATATTTTCAGAATATAGAAGCGACATAGTAGCAACTACATGTCAAGTGTGATATGTTTGGCGTCATATAAAAATCAAACTACTCTATCAGGGAGGTAGTATTTCCATTTTATAGGTAAGAAAACTGTAGCTCACAGAGGCTAATGGCTCACCCTCCCAGGGCTTGAAAGATTGGGGATTCCTACATTCTTTCAAAGTGTAGGTTTTCCACAGATGTCCCAAACCACTGCTATACCAAAAGTCAAGATGGATGCTACTTGGAGTGGGGAATGGCCTCTTCACCACCTTGTTAGTCTGGGCTGATACTACTCCAAGCAACTCTTGCTTCCCTAGGAAAGAAAGGCTGAGCTCTAGATGAATCGTGTCAATAAACTCTTACAGGGCTACATTTGCCTTCTCTGCCTTCTTTCAGTCACCTGTTCTATTTCTGCTTTGTCAATTTAAAGTAGTTGGTTTGTTCCCTTTGATCTAAGTTTCTGTAATGGGGCAATGTGGTATTTCCAAAGTCTGCCGGAACTTCTCTGGACACCAGTTCCTCACAGGGTCACCTCTGCTGATTGATTCATGATGATTTGGTTTTAAATCTGTCTCTGCATCTGTGGCACAGATGTCCCCTGCCCTGACATTCCTTAAATGTCTACACAGCAACCGATTTGAGATGGGTAAAGATTTCGTCCCATGAACTCATATACAAGAAATGTAGCTCTCTTTGTATTTATGGAGCCAAACAATTTATTATATTATGCTTTTGTCCCTCTAGATGCTGGAAACAAGCCACCCCACCTCTTTTCTCCAGGGATGCCTCAGAGGTTTGGGAGATTTGTCTGGGTCCTGTGGGGTAGGAGAGGTGGCAGAGGGTGGGCATCTAGTCCTCTGTGCAGCCATCTGTGCACACAGCATCCAGGAGACATTCTTGTCCTCCCGTGGCGTTTGGTCATCTGTCAGTACAGATCCCTGCTGTTCAGCCTCATCCCAACCCCACGGTCTCATCAAGTCAGAGGCTTTCTGCAAGCCATAGCTGAGTCCTCCTAAATGCTCATGGATATATTCCTGCCTCTTGTTCCTGCCTCTGCCTCTCAAGCCTGACGACCAAGACATTCCCTGGTGTCCTTTCCGCTCCTCCACCATGCTGAGTAATGGAAACAGCCAAGACTTCACTGCTTCCATGGGCTCCACCTGGCAGAGGACACAGGCGTTCTCTTCCCTCAGATCTACCAAACCTTTCTGGGGTTTCTATTTTTTCCCCATTTCCTCCCAGCTTTCCCTGGGGAAGAGTCCAAAAAAGACAGGTTTAAGAACCCACCAACCTCTGGCTTTCCTCCATTCCCTCTATCCTGGGAACCTTTTCTAGTCTCAGTATCCAAAAGAACCAGATAAGAGTGATCACAGATTTTCCTACACCCTCAGTGGCCTCAGCATTTAGACTTTCAAAATAGAAAAGCCCTGACAGGTTTTCTGCCATAACAACGTTTTTCTGGGTAATGGGTATTATAGACGGGTGTGGTGCAGTAATCTTAAACTGTGGCCCTCGTACTAGCAGCATCAGCATCACCTAAGAATTTGTTAAAATATGCATTTTCAGACTCCCCCCACCCCAGACTTATTGACTCAGAACTTCTGGGGATGGCACCCAGCAATCTGTAACTTAAGGAGCCCTCCAGGTGATTCTGATGAATGCTCAAGTTTGACATAGTACAAGATCAATTTCTAGAGTTAGACTGCTTGGGTATTCTGAGCTGTGTGACCTTGGGCAAATGGCTTAATGTCTCTGTGCCTTCCACAGTTACTATAACTGCAAAATAGGGATGATGCTTTTTCCTCATGTTGAGGTTGTTGTTATGATTACATGGGCTAATAAATGTAAAGTACTTAGAACACAGTCTGGCATACAGTAAGTAGTATAAAGATAGGTACTACTTTTATTATATTTTCTGACTGAAACTACAAGAAGGGTTGGGGCAACAGAAAATGTCAGGGTAAGGGGTATCAGTTACAATTTCAAATATACCGGCTCACAAAATTAAAAAAAAAAACTGCCTTGATTCAATTTCTTTATATTCATCCTATAATTCACATTTTGTATCAATTGGCTTTCTTACTCTTTATTTCAAATTAAAGATTGCACTGAATCACACACAAAAAAAGATTTTCTACAATAATTCATTCAGAATAATTCATTCTACCAAAAGAATACCAAAAGAATGAAACAATTATGTGGGAACTACCACTTTTTTATCCACCTACAAGCACTTGACCAGAGCACTTGTTTACTGTTTTTTTTGCATTCAGATGTGTGAAAGAATCAAGCCACTGGCTGAGAAACTGGAAAGACGTTTAAAATGCAAATTCTCTTCCTTCAATAGGATGTGACCTGTATTACCATATGCTGGCTGAGCTTACTATTAAATAAATTACCTGTTGAAAGAAATTGCTCATTCACATGAGGTGAATTTAATTCTTCAAGGAATCCAATGTCCCATTTAGTAATTTAGGTAATTTACTCAACATTAGTTATTTACTCTAGTTTCCAGAAAACACTGGCCTCATCTGATTCATTAGCACACCTCTAGAGATGAGGTCAGCCGCAGATTTGGAAACTAATACTTCCCGCAATTTTGTGAAGCTATCAACTACATGACTAATGGACCATCTCTCATTAAGAGGGACCATCTCTCATTTAATAGCCATGCTATCTGGGAATCAAACTCTCTCCCAAGGTTTTCCACAAGGAAAGGGTAGCTCCATTGATGACAATTGATAAAAACTGGAAATCTTTGCCATTACTACTTTCTTGGAAGGAATATTCAAAAAGGCATGTAAGGCAAATATATATAAGGATTAGCTACATCTAAATCCTCCAACCATCTGCTTCATTTCAGTTGGCATTCCACTGCCAAATTCACAGTAAAGAATAGTCCAGTGACAAGCATCCTGTTGAAAATAGAAAAATATGTTAGATAATGAAAAATAGGTTTCCATGTAATATGAAACATCTGAGTATTTGAAAATATCCCTATTTTGGCTAATATTTCAATCTTCATACTGGTGATGTTCAACATTGTGGAAACATGACAACAATGAAGTTAAAACAGACTAAATAAAATCACATCTTGAAGTTGGAGAGAGCCCTACTGATGAGTCATCTCACCCAACTCCTCCATTTTACATACAGGAAAACTCAAGGCCAAATTGGTGTCCTATCTGCAAATTTTTTAAAACACTGTGGATTTACAAACACACGGACTTAAAATTACAGAGTTTACAAACCTTATCTTTTCATGAGGGCTGCATCTGAATTTTCTAGGGATTCTTCTGGCCACTGGGAGTTCTGAAACTAAGACATCATCTCTTCCTACCGTGTAATAGAGGAAGTAAGACACGCATCAAATTATAATACAAGAAACTGGTTTAGTTATAGGGAAGGCACTCTGGAATAGAGTGTCAGGGCATCCTGCTTAAAGACAGGTGGACACAGGATGATAAAAGACACTTCATGCTATGCCAAGAGAAATGTACCTTCTCTAAATAACAACAAACACCAATCGGTTGCATTTTGTGCCACAATGGTGCTTTTCACCTACGTTAATTTATAAAATCCTTAAAATAGTCTTGTGAGGTAGGCTCCATCATTATCCCTTTTTACGCATGGAAGAACTGAAACAACAGTTGACCTGGGTTGCCCAAGGTCAAATGGACAAATGACAAAACTGGGACTCAAATTCGTCTGACTCCAATACCTATTTCCGCAACTGTCTGTTCTTGAGCAGAGGAATGACATGATTAAGCTATTCTTCTAGATTAATTTGGCAACAGCACAGAGCATGCACTGTCTTTTTCCTAGCCCACAGCACAAACAGGAAGACTAAACTACAGTTTCCTTTGGCCATTTAGAGATTTATGAGAAAGTTGTTTCATACTTCTTGGGTTTAAAATGCTCATTTCTTTTTGCATCAACATTTTTTTTAGTCCTGAACTGTGACCTGATGATTTCCTTATCCTCAGGTTCTCCCTCACTCCCCTCCCTTGCCTCTCAGTAGAGCCAATTTCTCTCTTGATGACCATTATTGCTTTCCTAAGGCCTTGGACAAAAAGAATAGGCATCTCCTACCCAGGCTAATCACCAGAATAGAGGCAAAAAAGGGAGAGGGGAGGGAGGGAATGTGCTCAATATAATTACAAACAATAGCACACGAAGTTTCATCCATCCCTTAATGCTGAAATGTATCCGTTCAAACTAATTGGTTTTGGGGGGACTGCTAATAAATCCTAATATTTCTCAAAGAGAAATGGCTTGTAATTTAATTTATATTAAGCTGTTACTAAAGTTTATGCTAATTAAATCTCGGCTTCAATAGCAATTAATCCTAAGAACAATCTGAAAATATAAATAATGTAATAAAGTAAATAATTCTGCATGCCCCCCCCCCAGCAGAAGCAACAGGGAGCGTGGGGTGGGGTGTGCCCCTGAGTTTGTGCGCATGAGAGCAAAAGGAGAAAGAAACTGCTCCTTGCCCTCTAGAACGGAACATTTGCTCTATAATAAGCATAGATAAATTCTGCATGTATTTCCTTCAGAGAATGGATCCTCTGTTGTAAATGTTGAAGGTTAGCTCTGGAGTGTCTTCTGTGAACAAATGACTTGTCAAGACCCACCCTGGGAAGAAGATGAACTGATCAGCATGGAGGCACAATCTCCAAGGACAGTGCCCAGGCCTGAAGGTGCATTCCAGCATATGTATGCTGCTCTCTTTGGTATGTCAAATGCCCTCTGGTCTTCACAAGGGTGAAACACCTACTGAATGTACATTCCCATTTGCCCCATTCACCAAAACCCCAGCCCAAAGTGAATGAGATTAGCCCAGTTATATACATGGTATATCTCTGCATGCACTTTTCCAATCCAGATCGTCTAGGTTGTAAGGTGTATATTTTAAAATTTTGCAAACTCTTCTAAGTAACACTTCATGTGGCCACAGCCTAAAGGGACTAAAGTTTTAAAAAGCTGGTTAAGGAATAAAATAAATACCTATCAAATTAGTTATCCTTCACAACCCATATTTGGACCCCTCCAGCATACAAAAAGCTAAAACTCCTGTTTCTGTGTTGCTTGGGTGATAGTGTTGCTCTCAGACATTCAGCATTCCCAGTGTGGAGGAGGCAGGCTATTAGTCAAATCCCCTCAGGACTAAAATGAGCAAGGCCTGTGTCATTCTAGATAACCCCCGTGTCCCTTAAGGAGTCAATCCCTATGCACTCTGCTGGATCTCCTTTTCTGAAATTCTCTGTCTACTTTACAAAAATGTTCTGAGGATAAAATGAGATGATATGAATTAGAAGCTGCTCTAAATGCCAAAACCCTCCAAAAACATAAGGCTATTGTCTTTGAAGAATAAATGAAGTAAATACTAAATCTTTTCAAATAGGTTTCCCCAAGCAATCAGTGCTTAAACAAGGAGATAGGGACGGTGGGATGGGGGGGGGGTGGGGGGGGTGGGCAGTAAAGACTTGAAAGATTATAAGTGAGGACCTCGTTATTTACCAAGTGTCAAGCAAAGCATGTAGATTTATAACACCAAATTTAACTCAGAACTGTAGTCTGAAGAGGTATGGTTGCTTCCACTTTACAGATGAGTAAGTTAAAACACCAAGGGGTAAGAATCTTGCTCAATGTCATACAACTGGTCAATGGCTGAACTTAGGTTCAAACTCAGGGCTCATGAATTTGGATCCCAGATGCATAATACTTGAAAGGGAGCCAATTTTTCCATCTTTGGATTGACCTTCTTTGAAAGCCCTGTGATGACTGTTATTGGACCAAGGTCTAAAAGCAGGGGCCATTTAACATCAGCTAGAAATCATTAGGGCATGGTTTCCACTTTATCCACCTAAAATGTCTTACCTCTATGCCCTCACCTCTCTTACCTATTATATTCTGTAAGACACAGATCAAATACCACCTTCAAGAAACCTTCCTAGACCACTCCATTCCGCAGTAATCTTTCACTCCTTGCAATTTTTAACACACTTACAGTTGAGTACATCTATTCTTGGGACCCTTAATGATATACATTTATCTGCTATTCCTGAAATCATGCTGGGGGCTAGGGCTTCTGTCTCCAGAAAGACCACCACCTTCTTGAAAGCACAATAACTCATACGTATGTATGTGTGTATATTGTACTCCCCTGGAAGGACTGTATGTATTTGTTGAATATTTATTGAGGATTTATTATGGGCCAAGTACTTTACTAAGCATTTTATGTGTATTTAGTACTACATATGATTTACTTCATTGGATTTTCCCAGAAAGATACAATTTTTATCCCCATTTTAAAAAGGCAGAACCTGAGGTTCAGAGACTACAGTAGCTTGCTCAATGTTGCTCAGCTAGTAGAGAGAACAAGAAAAGTTAAAACCAGGTAAGTCTGACTCCAGAGCTTAGTTCCTATTCCCTGGGTGGTACCGCCTCTCCATAGCACAGGCAATTTACATTGACCTAAAAAGACTATGAATCCAGGATCTATAAAAATATCCAAGAGTGTACACAAAACTCCTTGAGGTTAAGTTTGGTTCTAATTCTGCAAATGCCTAAAGACTTGGAATTTAACATACTGTGTTCCTTCTGTACTGTTTAACTGTTCCTTCAGAGGGTTTCTGATATAACAAGATGGCAGAGAGGATAGAGGTTTCTGAACTCCTATTTGGCATCATTAGGTTTTATAGTCCCTACAAGTTCTACATTCTAAAATTTTGAATATGATATCTGTGTGTTATGGTCTCCCTTAAGTAAAGCTGAACCTAGCAACAACTATACCAAGACTCTATGGTGTATACCTAATGAGAAAATCTTTTGTTAGTGTTGACCCATTACTAAAGGCCCTTTCATTACACTATAGACTACAGAGAAACATTAGACTGGTCTCACCCAAAGTCAAATTTCTTGAGCATGACTGCCAATGTCACAGGCATGCATCGAAATCAGAAAATGCTAGGCATGTTATTAACAAGAGAATAATAATACTAAAAATATGGAGGAATGAAAAAGTGTAAGGATTATGTGAATATACATATAGCAGAAAGGGTAAGAACAAATGGCCAGATATACCAGCACTGTGAAAATGAGTGTCAGAAGTGGGAAATATAAAACTTTATATCATCATAATTCATGACATCTACACCATTATAGTAGTGCTTGGAGAGTTAACTGAAATCAGCCAGATGTAGCATCTATTTGGGGTTAGTCCTAAAATACCCTATTTTCCTTCTCACATTTCTCATTTCTCCAAAATAATTATACAAACTATACCGCAAAGCCCAGAAGGGAAATTCAATTTTTATGAAGAAAACATGAAAAATCTTACACAAGAAAAATGTTTAAATGTCTTTCTCCTCCGCTTCCCTGGTTTCTCATCTATTTTAATTAAGACTCTATTTGGGCGACAAGTGATTTCATATTCTAAGAAACACAAACAAAAATTTACCCTTTTCATAATGTTTTTTAGTCTTTCATTGAATTATTTCTTGCCAGCCAAAAAAAAAGTCTTTTACAAAATCGATTAAAGTTAAACAAGCAGAATGATTTTAAGATGAACATTTTTTACCCTTGAAATTATTCCCCCACTATAGTATATTGTATATGTCCTTTCATTTACATACACACACACAGATATACACACACATGCACACAGATACACACAATCATTTATTGCTAATATCTCTCTGAACAGCAGAAAGTTAAGAAGGATGTCTTTCCTATCTTCTCAACTTGTAGCCTTTCAATATTAGGCAGAACCACTTGTATGGAGGCTTTTGTCCTTCAGTTCAATCCTCAACCCACTGTCTTATATATCCTCCTGCGCATGAAGTGTATGCAGGCATATTTCATCCCCTTTGGCCATTTTCGGTTGGGATAGATCAGAGAAAACCTAATACCTTAAATGAAACGGCAGTTTGTAGCATAGTTTTAAAAGATCCACATAAGGCAAGATTATTCATGCTACTAAAAGATAAAATATTCAGGGTAGATCATTTCTCTCTTCAGATCATCATGACATGAATACAAAAATACCTATCTATATCTATCCATTTATATGAAAGTATTTTCTTCCATACAACTGCCGAGAGAAATTATACATTGTACCAGCCCAAGGACTTTGGGGATACTCCTGGCAAGTTATTCTACACACATGTAGCACTTGATCTTTTTTCCAGGAATTTTTAGGAGCACAAGCTCATTTGGATTTCACAACAGCCAAGGAGAGTAGTAAAGCCAGTATTATTCCCATTTTAGGGAAGAGCAAATCCAATGTGATAAGCCCTTGCTTAATGTCAGAACTGAGTGGAAAATCCAAGACTCCCAAAACTTTGATCAATTATCTTTCTACTGTACTATAACAATATGCTTTGTTTTTCTTTCACTATTTTTAAAATACCCACATACAAAGATGTTCATTATAAGTAAATTGTGGTTTTTAATTCTATATATAAAGATGCAAACATAAATTGTCTCACAACTCTAAAAGGCTGGAATCAGCAATTGATATAGTAATTTTTTATGAAATATTTACACTCTACTTAGTTATGTGTTTGTCTTGAAGAATAGGAGTCAGCAGACTATAGCCTACAGGCCAAATCTGGTCTGCCCACTTGTGTTTTGTTATCTTTTTAACAGCCTGTGAATGAAGCATGGTTGTTACATTTTTAAATAGTTGAAAAACACTAAAGGAAGAAGAATTTCATCCCAAGTGAAAATCACATGAAGTTCAAATTTCAGTGCCCATAAATAAAGGTCACTGGAATGCAGCCCACTCATTCTTTCACACACTGTCTTTGCCTTTGCTACCAACTTGAGTAGTAACAACAAAGATCACATGGCTCAAAAGGCAAACCTTTACTATCGGACCTGTTACAGGAAACGTTTGCCGTACCTGTTACAGAGTATGCCCTCTTCATTCCTATCAAATTGTCTTTTCTTGAACAGGAAATGAGAATGTCCACATCCGGAACACCTTCCATGTTATACTCCTAACATTTCTGTTCTTAGAAAGAGAGATGAGAGTTGAGACCTTCCTGATAAGAACGATTATCTTACTAATAATCATAGAAAATTCTATATGACACAAGAATAAAAGATTTTGTAATTTGGAAGGTTCCAGGACCTAATCAGTCCCATCCGATAGAAAGGGAAATGCAGGTTGGAGGTATAAGAAAACTTAACAGCCTGTACTTGGGACCTCCTACCCAGCTCTTTGGAGTAGATGCATTGGAGTAGAAGTAGAAACACCTTCCCAAAGTAGAGCAAAGTTTGCCTAGTGCCTACCCTCTAACTGAAGATGTTTTCAGAGGCAGAAAGACTCACTTCTCTTTCTCCAAAGCTATTAAAACTACAAACATCCGAGTACCTGCACACACCACTAGACCCAATTTCCTTTGGACATAGGCCTACTGCAAGTTAAAATACATAACAAAATTGAAATTTCAGGCCACAGCCACACACTTCTGGCCCAGTCTGTTAAAGGGGCCAACACACCTGTTAAGGATGTGATGGCAAGCTGCCATGTTTTGCCGCAGTCAGAAGTTCAGTGTCATGTAAAAGACTTTTGTCCCTAGTGCTGAGATAATGAGCTTGTTCCTTCCTGATGATTTATGGGATGCAGATGAGAAACTGGCTGATTGAGGCTCTGGAAGATGAAAGTTTTCTGCTCTTGGCAGTAGCACAGTACCCAGGAGAACATGGTTTAACTGCTCCAGTTCCATTACTGCCATCAGAAAAAGTCTAATAACAAATTATGCCAGGTGAATATAAATAGTACTTATTTCACTCAATTTGCTGTCAGGAAAGCGCTCTCAACTTCTTTGCTAAACCAAACTATGCTAGGCTGAGAAATAGTTACCGACATACTCCAGGACCTGGCTTGTCCAGAGCAACCAGCTGGCCCCTAAATTACTACCCCTCCTTCAGTCATGGTTTTTTTGTGCTCATTTTTAGGCCTCTACACTCACTCCCGATTAGCCATAAACATAACCTTGTTCTATCTACTTAATATAACTCAACAAAAAGTTGAATTTTGCTAGAATGTGAAAGAATTTCAAGTGCGAATGTTATACACCTGAGGTTAATGAGTACCATCTTGTATTAATAGACTCCGCTTCACATAAGCATTAAGTAAATCCTTCTGTCCCATACATTAACCACCAGCCACAAGGACTATTAAACTTAAATTTAAATTAAGTAAAATTAAACAAAATTTAAAATTTACTTGTGCAGTCACACTAGCATGTTTCCAGGGCTCAATAGCCAATGTGGTCAGTGGCTCCCATATTGAACTGTGCACCCCATCCCATCATTGCAGTAAGCACTATTGGACAGGTCTGCTCTAAATCTTTACTCACAAAAGCAAAATTATCCTTTAATCCTCCTCTTACTCTCCACTTACTCTTATAGCCAAAGCAAAGCTTTTGTCTTTTTTATCTTTTGAAGAAAAAAACTGGAAAGAAAATAATGTTTTTTGAGTATCTGCCATGTGCTAAGCATACATTCTTGGTTCACCCAAACAATGCATTTAATTCTTCCCAAATAGTCTAAGAGGTCCTTAAATCCCAGGTCTGCTCTCTCTAGGGCTCCTGTCTTAGGCCATCTCCACTACAGTCATCACTTCACTGATTTTTTTTTTTTGTCATTAAATAAACGATTACTGAGCACCTACTACAGTGTGCCTAAGAACTGTTCTAGAAGTTGTCATTTACGTGGTGTTGCCTCTGGGAATCCTATTTTGTCAACCTTTGATTTATTTGTCTTTCTCAGGAATCCTTCCACAGCTACTCTTGTTGGAATGAATGTACAGCATGTTCTCTCTGAGCATCTTCCACAGTTTTCCTTTACCAACCCAAAATGATTCCCAAACCTGCCTCCTTCCCCTCCTGACCCTTAGCAATTGGCTGTGAAACCAATGACTCCCTCTGCCACAAATGCAAGGAAAATCTAAATATCTCCGTTTCTTTCCACAATTTTATCAGGAAATACACACTTTACATGTGTATATTAAAAAGCAATCATTGTACAGTCATTGCTCTGAGAAAGTCTAGCTGTCTTATTTAAACACCAAATATTTACTATAGGCTGCAGCATCTCAGCTTCAAACAGTTTTCAGAGAGAAGGCAATATTTTATTAGAAATATATTGAATCCTTGTCTACGGCCATACCACCTTGAATGTGCCCAATCTCATCTAATCTCAGAAGCTAAGCAGGGTCGGGCCTGGTTAGTACTTGGATGGGAGAAATATATTGAATCCTTAAAGACCTGAATATGAGAACTGAAACCATAAAAATCCTAGAAGAGAATACAGGCAGTAACTTCTTTGACATTAGCCATAGCAACTTCTTCCTAGATATGTCTCCTAAGGCAAGGAAAACAAAACCAAAAGTAAATATTGGGACTACATCAAAATAAAAAGCTTCTGCATGATGAAGGAAACAATCAACAAAACTAAAAGGTATCCTACAAAATAGAGAAGATATTTGCAAATGACACATCTGATAAAGCATTAGTATCCAAAATATAAAAAGAACTCATAAAACTCAACACCCTAAAAATGAGTAATTCAATTAAAAAATATGCAGAAGACATGAATAGACATTTCTCCAAAGAGGATATACAAATGGTCAACAGACACATGAAAAGATTCTCAACATCATTCATCATCAGGGAAATGTAAATCAAAACTACAATGAAATATCACCTTCCACCTGTCAGAATGGCTAAAATCAACAACATATGAAACAACAGGTGTTGACCAGGATACGGAAAAAGGGGACCCTCTTGCAGTATTGGTGGGAATGCAAACTGGTACAGCCACTCTGGAAAACAGTATGGATATTCCTTTCAAAGAGTTAAAAATAGAACTACCCTATAACCCGGCAATCACACTACTAGGTATTTAGAATACAAAAATAGTAATTCAAAGAAATACATGCACTCCAATGTTTATAGCAGCAGTATCTACAATAACCAAATTCTGAAAACAGCCTAAGAGCCCATCGACTGATGAATGGATAAAGAATTTGTGGGATATTATATACATACATAATTGAATATTACTCAGCCATAAAAAGAATGAAATCTTGCTATTTTCAACAACATGGGTGGAGCTAGAGAGTATTATGCTAAGTGAAATAAGTCAGGGAAAGACAAATACCATATGACTTCTCTCATGTATGGAATTTAAGAAACAAAACAAATGAGCAAAGGGAATATAAAAGGAAGAGAGGCAAGCCAAGAAACACTCTGAACTATAGAGAACAAACTGATAGTTACCAGAGGGGAGGTAGATGGGGTTATGGGTTAAATAGGTGATGGGGATTAAGAGCTGCCCTTATTGAGATGAACACTGGGGGATGTATGAAAGTGTTGAATCACAATATTGTACACCTGAAACAACTAATATTACACTGTATGTTAACTAACAGGAATTTAAATAAAAACTTTAAAAAGGGGTGCCTGGGTGGCTCAGTCAGTTTAGCATCCAATTCTTGATTTCAGCTCAAGTCATGATCCCAGGGTCATGGGATCAAGCCCCATGTTGGGCTCTGCGCTGAGTGTGAAGCCTGCTTAGGATTCTCTCTCTCCCTCTCCCTCTCTCCGCCCCCACCCCTGCTCTCTCTCTTTCTCTATAAAATTTAAAAAAAAAAGTAATAAAAAAAACTTAAAACAAAAAAGAAATACATTGAATCTTTTATGAAAATACAAAGCCAAGTCAACTAGAAAGAGTGGTAGATGAAAATAGCCATAAATTCTTCGACATTCCTCCCATCCAGAGGTGGAGAGTACTTCCCTTCCCCTTGGATCTGGCCTGGCTGCTTTAACCAATGGAGGATGGTGGAAGTGATGCTGTGTCAGTTAGCTGTGTTAGCATTAAAAGAGCTGGCAGCTTTAACTATGGTCTCCCTTGGTAACTGAGGCATCATGTAGGCACTCTGACTATCTTCCAGAGAGAACACACGGAGAAGTCCTGAGACTACATGAAGGGGGAGATGCCTTCCAGATGTCTCTCTAAGATGCCAGGTATGTGAGCAAAGCCTCTATACCAGCCCAGTCACCAGTTGTGTACTACCCAGTGACCAGAGTCTCTGCCAGGTGGAACAGAATAGACCAGCCAAGTCCTGTTAAATTCCTGTCCCAGAAAATCATGATAGATAATAAAAAGGTTGTTGCTTAAGCCATTACATTTTGGAATCGCTTGTTATGCAGTAACAGATAGCTAGAGTCGAGGGAAACAGATTAACTGGTAAGACTTGGCTATGTCATTTGGGCATGTTTCAACATGATCCTCTAGAAAGTCATGAGGAAACAGCCAGATAGATTTTGTGGAAAGACAAAAATAATGTGGGTGAGAAAGGAGAAGACAACGTCCGCTGGTTCTCCTGGATGTTCTCCCAGTATTTTACTTGCATTCTATTAACTTATAAGAAATGGCCCCTTGTTCAGTTTACTTGCCTCTCTCTCCACTAGGATATATGTTTCTTGAAATCAGAGATCTCTAACCCAGACATGACCCCAGCATCTAAAGGTTATTTTATAAATATATGAGCTATGGAAGTACTCAGTTTCTAATCCAGCCCTACTACTCTCTAGTAATTTAGCCTTGAACAACTTAACTTCCATGTACCTTAGTTTTGTCATCTTTAAAATGGGGATATTAGTATGGTTCCTACCTCATGGGGTACTGAGAAGTGAATGACAAAATATTGTGTTTGGTGAATGAATCAAAATATTATCTACTTAATAATCTTGCCCTAGGCTAGCCCTTGTCAGCTTATAAGACCCAACCAAAGTACCCACTTACACACTAAAGATTGATTATAATCTAGAAGGGATTTCAGAAACCAGGCAGGGTTCTCAGGCAGGGTTCTCAAAGACAAGGCTTTCCAGAAAAGCAGAAAGTGACACGAATTGAAGATCTTCAATCCAATTTTCTTTCCACCTCATCATAGGAGCTGGCTTGCAGGGGCTCCAAGTTATTGGACTCTGGGCCATTGTGAAGGAAAGGCCAGGAAGGGCTTTTTAATCCTGAGATTGGAGAGCAATAGCTCACATTCAAAAGCTGGTCCCTGCACTGGCCTCGTCTGGCCCACAGTCTAGCTTCCAAAGAGCCTAATGAGTACAGATATGGTTCCAGGGACATGACAAAAGGTGGAGAAAGCAGGAGAAATGAATGCTAAAGCCCTGGGGCTGTGCAGATGTGGCTCTGTAGTGCTGATGGGGCTTTTGGTGGCCACAGGGTAGGTGCTGAAGGTGCTGAGGCTTTTGTGGGTTTTGCTGGAGACTCCAGAGTTGAGGCTGACCTGGGCCCAGGAGAAAGGACTCTCAGCATCTCCCAGTTCAGCAGGTTCTAGGAAGATCAAGAGAAACAAGGCAGCCATAACTGCTCATCTGTAGTCTCTGGAAGGAGAAGGAGAAAATTTTCAAAGCCTTCTGGAGAGTAACAATAGCATAGGCATTGAGGGTACAGATCCTGAAGTCCATAACCAAGCTGGTATCTCAGCTTCATTACTTTCTTTTTCTTTCTTTCTTTCTTTCTTTCTTTCTTTCTTTCTTTCTTTCTTTCTTTCTTTTTGAGAGAAAGAGAGTAGGGAAGAGGCAGAGAGAGAGGGAGACAGAGAATCCCCCAAGTAAGCTCTGAACCGTCAACATAGAGCCTGATGTGGGGCTCGAACTCCAGAACCATGAGATCATGACTGAGCTTAAGTCTGATACTTAACCAACTGAGCCACCAAGGCATCCATCCCTCAGCTTCATTACTTTTTTGAGTGAACCAGTTAACCTCCCTAAGCCTGTTTCCCCATCAGAAAAAGGGGCAGAAAAACAGTACCTGCCTCACAAGTCTTGGGAGGTTTCAATGAGATAGTTCAGGACACCCTATTCCATTTAAAATACCTTTTTCCCTCTTCCACTTTTTCTTTTCGATTACATTTAATGCCATCTGACATTTTAAAATGTGTGCGTGTGTGTGTGTGAACACGTGTGTGTATAACAATATATGCATAGCTTATTCTTTACTGTTTCTCCCTCTGCTACAATGCAAGACCCAAGAAGGCAGATGAATCTCTCTGTTCTATTTTTTAAAATATCCCAAGTACTCAGAAGGAAGTCAGGTGCATAGTAGGTGCTCAGTAAATATTTTGTAAATGAAGGTAAAGCCCTTGACCCATTAGTAAACACTCAGTGGCTGCTGATATTATTTGCTTACTCTTGTCCTTAAATCCTGCCTGAATTGCATTCCCAGCAGTTCTGTGTTCCATAATGCTGAGCTCACTCCTTTCCTATAGCATTTATCCCATTTGGTCTCATATTACAACCTCTGTATTTGTGTATCTTATTTCCTCTACTAGAATAAGTACAGCAATTCAAGTATCAGGTTCAGTGACTAAAGACCAGGCCAGTACATGCAGTCATTAAGAGAATAGGCTTTTGATTCAGACCACAGTTCGAGTATCCAGCTCTGCCACTTAAGCGGGTGCCCTTGGGCAAGTTACTGTCACCAAGCGTAATTTTCCTCATCACTTTAGTGAGTGTGATGGTTGTTCTGCACTCAGAATTGTTTGGAGGATTAAATGAGATACTGCTTTTTAACTCCCTTGCACGGTGCAGACACACAATAAAAAGGAAGTAAATGTCAGCTGTGATTATTCATCGTGGCCTCCCTCCCTCTGGGTATTTTGCATGGCGCCTGGCTCAAAGCATCCAGTAGAGCAAACAATCACTGAACAAATGCATCTCAGATTTAACCTGAAGCAACCCACTACTTCACACAGTTCTCTAATGTTCTCTCATTCTGCCCTGCCTTGCCCTCTGTCCCCATCCTCCAAGCCAGCTAAGTTCCAGCATCCCCTGCCTACTAACCGTATCACCCCTCACGTTGCCGCCCTGCTCCGTTTGTGAGCCAAAGCTGTCATTCTTACAGCAGTCTGGCAGGGCTGCAGGCTGCTTTTCAGGCTGGTTCTCCTCTGGCCCGTCAGAGATCAGGTCAAGCAACAAAGGAAGAGATTAAATGCCAAGGACTTACTGCATTTGAATGCTTGGTCCCTGGCCCATATTTATGCTAAGGGACAACAATTACAACAACATGACCTTGCATAACAAATGGATCTGTCAAACCACGCTTTGCAAAATGACTTGCATGAATTCAGGCTTAACTGGTGATTTTCCAACACACTGGCCATACACACTGGCCTGCCATACTCATTTGTCAAAATTGAAAGGAAAGGGATGCATTCATTCATTCATTTTTTCATTCATTTATTTCTCTATCTGTTCAACAACAATTTGCTAAGTGCTAGGCTAAGACTGTTGAATAAGACATAGTTTGCACTTTGAAGGAGCTTGAAGTATAGGGGTAGAAATCACCGAAAAGCCAGTGTTCTATGTAGAACAGAACCCCCCTAAATTTCCAATTCCTTCTGGAAAGCTGAGCTACTGTCTTACTGGATCTGGCAGCTATACCCAAATACCATAAACTGGGTGGCTTATAAACAACAGAAATTTATTTCTCACAATTCCGAAGACTGGGAGCTCCAAGATCGAAGAGTCGGCAGTTTCGGCGTCTGGTGGAAGCCTGCTTCCTGGTTCACAGACAGGGGTAGAAGGGACAAGAGAACTCTCTGGGGCCTCTTTTATAAGGGCACTAATCCCATACATGACTCTGCCCTTATGTCTTAATTACCTCCCCAAACCCCACTTCCTAATACCGAGAAAATGAAGATTAGGATTTTAGCATATGAATTTGGGGGGGGGGGGTCACATTCAGTCTGTAGCAACTGGTAACTAAGGCCAGGATTTGGAAAATTGAAAGAAACGTGACATTTTACATGTTCCCCTCAATCATCTAGGTAAGTGTCTTATTTTCAGTGCCTTCTGCCAGAGCAGATTTGAAGACTAGTCTGTGTATGAGAGGACAAACATGTTCTATCATTGTTCTCCTCAGTGGAAGACATCCAGCTGGTTTTATCCACTTCTACATTGGTCAGTGCATTAATTTTCCATGGCTGCTGCAACAAATTACCACAAGCTTAACTGCCTAAAACAACATGAGTTTAGTATCTTAGAGTAATGGAGGCCTGGAGTCTGAAAAGGGTCTTACTGGCCTAAAATTATGTGTCAGCGGGGCTTCTTTCCTTTCTGGAACCTTTAGGGGAAAATCTGTTTTCTCACCTTTCCCAGCTTCTAAGGGATGTCTGCATTCCTTGGCTCTCAGCCTCCTTCCATCTCCAAAGCCAGCAATGGCGGGCTGAGTCTTTTGCCATCAGATCACTCAGTACTGACTCATCTGCCTCCCTCTTCCACATTTAAAGGACCCTTGTGATTATACTGAATCCACCTAGGTAACCCAGGAAAGTCTCCTTATGTGAACATCAGTTTACTAGCAACCTTAATTCCATCTGCAACCTGATTTCCCCTTTGCCATATAACACAATGTATTCACAGGTTCTGGGGAGTAGGATGTGAGCATCTTTGAAGGGCTATCAACCTGACTACTACATCTATGGCAGCTTTGCCTCCACACTGTCATTACAGCATTCTAAAATATTCAGGATGAAGAAGAGGGAACCATTCTGAGTGTCCCAGGCCATTGGATGTCATAGTTGCTCATATGGGGTGGGTTGGCTGCGGAGCTGTCTCAGAACTCAAGTCTCAGAACATAGCAAACACCTTGCTACCTGTTATCGTTCCATAGTTCTTATCAGAAAGTCACAATGAGGACAAATGTGACTCAGATCCCATATAGCTCCCTGGACATGTTTCCAGATGCTGAATAATACATCAGCATCCACTTCAAATGGCCATTCCTCCCTGTCTCTCCCCATTTCTTCTCCAGCCTCTTTTATCTGATGCCAAAGTGGGAGAAATCTGCAGAAATTTGAATAAAAATTTGTTGTTCCTGCTGACGTTAGCAACTTTTGAAATGATTGCTTAGGCCAAAAAACTTTGGAATATTTCTTGATTCTTCTCTTCCCATCATCCCACGTGCAATCCTCTGATTATTCTCATTGGCTCTACTTCTAGAATATATACCAAATCTAAGTACTTCTCATCACCTCTACCAGGCCCACCTTCCTTCAAACCCCACCATCGTTTGCCAGTTCTATTGTAATAGCCTCCTCCATTGGTGTTTCTGCGAAAGGGGGCAGAATATGCCACCCCAAAATATGCCATGTCAGCATAAGGATTAACTTCAGCTGAAGGCAATTGAGAATTAAGAAAATTCTCCATCTCCTCTCTCCCTACCAGGAAGGGCAGGATAATTCTGAATCACCAGGGACAACTCTAGACTCTTAACCCAAAGGGAAACCAAAATAATCTACAAAATCAATCTTGCTAAAACAACCCTTGTTTTATCAGTTTCTCCTTTATATTTACCCTCTTTCCCCCAATTTGCCAGCCCTAGAAGCTCAAAGACCCTTTCCTTTGTCACTTCTCTACAAATGTATTTTTGTTTTTGTTAAGATGCCATATAAGCCAAGTTTCTGATCACTCCTCGGAGTTATTATTCATTGGGTATTATTACTCCCATGTGTATGTACAATGCACACAATAAACTTCTATTTGTTCTTCTCTTGTTAATCTGTCTGTTGCCAATCTAGTTTACAGGGCTCCAGCCAATGAACCTAAGGTAGGTAGAAGAAAGAATTTTTTTCCTCCCTTGTATCTATTGCCTCTCTTACCTCCTGGCTGTGTCCAACCCTGAAGCCAAAGTGATAGCTTTCAAACAAAAAGCAGAAAATGTCATTTTTCTTCACAGATGACTTTTTTAGTGATTTCCCATCACACTAAAATAAAATCCACAATCCATACCATGGCTCACAGGCCCTTCACAGGTCTGGTCTGGACAACCTCTCATCCCCATCCTCAGTCTCTCCTCCTTGTTCCTAATTTAGGGCACTTTAATTTAGGGTGAATCCCCTGCCTGCCAGCTTCTTCTCTAGGGCTTCCTGTAGCCAGATTCTTCACATTATTCAAGAATCAATTCAAGTGTAGGGTTGCAAGATAAAACAGAAGATATTCAGTTAAATCCATCTGAATCTCAGATTAACAATGAATAACATTTTAATTTAAGTATGGCCCTCGTATTTACATACTGGGCATCTTGTATTTTTTTTTCAAATTTTTGTTTAAATTCTAGTTTGTTAACATATAGTGTGATATTGGTTTCAAGAGTAGAAACATCTTGCATTTTTATGTGCTAAACCTGGCAATACTATTTAAATGACATTTATTGAATGTGACATCTACATATTCTCACCTACTTCATGTTCTGTCGTTTTAGCCTACTTTATTATGAATACTATCATTGTTACAGTGGCTATATTGATTACTTTTTAGTTTCTGTTTAGTATCTATCCAAGTAGAATGTAAGTTTCACAAGGTAGGGACAATGTTTTGATTGCATTGCATCCCCAGAACTCCTAGTACAACTTAGGAGTTATGCTAATTATTTATTGAAGAAATAAGTAAATAGCTAGCTAAGTTTCTTTGACCTTGTGCTCTGACTCTACGGTGTCCTCCGTCTTCCCTTCAACGCAGTATACAGCTGTCTAGGCTTGATTGTCACAGGAGGTAATTAAAAAAGGAAAAAAGGCCCCAATTTATATTTCAAAATATGTTCCCATCACATGTGTTTATTCAGGTTAGCACTGGTCAAACACTATAGGCACTCTGTCAATGTCAGACCCTCTGCCCTGGATTACACTGGGAATGGCATCTCTCTTTCTGTTTGAGGGAGATGAGAAGCATCTGGCACAGGACCCCTGTGGGAAATCCATTATGCATTTAATTGTCCAGGCACTTAAGGAAGGGATGGGGTCACTTTTCTAGTTCTGCTTTTCCTGTTAATTTAAATGCATACATTTAAATCAGGTCCTTCCTCCTGCCTGGCTGACAATTACCCTGTTTGACAGTTGCTAGTCCTCAGCAATGCCTGAGACTTGTGAATAATTTAGGAATGCTGCGTTATTGCCTAATCAAGATAACTGAATAAAAGTGAGATCTGGACTTGTAGCATCAGCAGCTTTTTGCCAAAAATGGCAGCATTACAATTGACTAAGTGATAGGCACGTTGAGAAGGAGAGGCACTGTCCTACAGCGTTCTGCAATATGTTCATTCTTTGGATATATTCTCTGTCTGATATTCATATCACAATACCTACAAATCCCAACTTGATATGTAGTTGGCAAGAATAAAAAAGAAATTCACCAGTCCTACATGGTGTTTTTTTACAGAAGAGTCTCTACTCCAAACCCTTGCTCCCCCAAATGACATGCCATGGTGTTTGGTTTGGAAAATATGGTCACTCACTATTCATTTGCCCAACTATCAAAATTGTATCATGTGCTTACAATGTGTTAAATATTGTGCTAAGCACCAGGATAAAATGCTACAGGAAGAAGAAGGAGGAGGAGGAAGAGGAGGAAGAGGAGGAAAAGGAGGAGAGTTCCAGGGCACACAGAAGTTATTGGCAGAAATAGTTTTCAAGCAATATCACAAGTTTATCCATTGTAATAAGTGCCATGAAGGAAAACTTAAGAATGAGATGAGAGCTTGGTATAGGGAACATTGATTTGGATTAGTGGGAAAAGAGAGAGTGGGTGTCAGGGAAGTTTTTTTTAGAAGAAGTGACATGAAAGAAAAGATTCAAAGAATAAGCAAAAATTATTTGTGTGAGGAACAGAAGTAAGAGCCTTCAAACTAACTTACATGAAAACTCAGTGACAGGCATGAGACTGCAGCTTTTGAAAAACTGGAATGGAAAACAATATGGCAGGACCCTAATGAACCAGGGCCAAAGGAACAGAGAAGTGGCTGGAGAAGGAGACTGGTCAGACTGAAACAGGGCAGGAGGGCCCCATGGCCTCCAGGAACAGGATTTCATTCACAGTGCAGAGGAAAGCCATCTTTGTCTTAAACAGGTGAGTGATAGAAATATATTTGCATCTGAAAAACTTCACTCTGGCTCTTGAAAGAAGCTCACCTTACAGCAGGTTCTCCAAAGTAAAATGAGGGTTCAAAGATCCACTGGGGAGTTAAGAAAAGAGTATATCA
The DNA here is from genome assembly GCF_022837055.1 of Prionailurus viverrinus. Classification (NCBI taxonomy): domain Eukaryota; kingdom Metazoa; phylum Chordata; class Mammalia; order Carnivora; family Felidae; genus Prionailurus; species Prionailurus viverrinus. Next base: position 121,886,849 of record NC_062566.1, on the reverse strand, counting down.
GAACACTGATATTTTTTAGTCAACATTTCTATTTTTATGTGTATTTTAAAATGCACAGAAATACTAGTGTAGCTCTACTAGTATGTCATCTATAAGTAAATACACATTTATTGGAGTTGTGTGCCTCCTGATAAGATGATAAAAGTACAGGATAAAAAAAAAATCTGGTAACCAATGGCTTAGGCAACTTAGAAGGACATAGAGAAAATGAGAGAGAGAGACAGAGAGGGAAATTTGAGATAGTATCTGCAGGAAAGGGGAAAAACTACAACAACAATCTTTATTGTACCCTTTTAGGTTCCATAAATGGAGCCTGTAAATTTGACGAATGACAGATTAACAGGAGAAAAGGCAGACAGATTTTGTTTGATGTTAATATTTTAATTTTTATATGAATGGAGGCCTTCATAGAAAAGAAGTGAAGACCTAAAGAATCAGTTAGATCTTGGGGTTTGTATATCATTTTAACAAAGAGAAATACATTTGTGAAAAGTGATGTAACAAAGGAAAAGAGGTTTAGTGTTCTAGGGGCACTAATTTTAAGAAGGTAAATATATTGGGGAAAATGAACGAAAGATAATGGCTATTTTAGTAACATTTGTTTATGCTGACTTACCTCTGTGCCTACTTTCTATCTCTAGTGATAAGGGTTATTCTTCTCTTGGTGTGGGAAAGGGTTGTTGGGGAACAACTGCACAAAGGGAAATATATGTCCTACTTTTAGGCAGATGGGGGAGAGCAAAGAGCTCTTTCTGCATTTGTTGCTTTATTGCCTTCAAATCAAAATAATCCTTATGCCAAAGAGACGTATTTAGGGGTGGCATATTGTGATCCCTTTCACACCCTGGAAGGTGCTACATAAAGTTGCTTGTGTAAGAAGCTCAAACAAACCAGCAGCCACAGCTAGAGTGTCATTTCAGGACTCTGAATATTGAGGTCATACCTCAGACATCATTTACTTTCTCTACTGTCTACACTTCAATATGTCTGGCATGTGTCTTCAGATATGGCCCACCACAGGACTCTTAATTGTCCCTCAGTCTCAGTTTCTCCAGGGAGGGACTTCTTTAATGCCTTAAGGTGCTCCCATGGTAACCCCCGACATAAATTCTGCACACTTTGCAAAGGCTACATTTTGAGTTCTACCATCCCAAATATATTTTGTAACTGATAAAATTTCATCCAGCAATTTTCTTAAATTGTGATAATGGTCAAATAGAAATCTGAGTTGTTACTGTCCATCTCTCTCTGGACACCAGATCCTTATAAAGTAACCTCATTTTGCATTCTTTACTGTAAGGCCATTCTCCCTAAAGCTCAACGCTGTGGTTGGCTCTACCACCATCTTCTCTGAGTTGAGATAAGCATCCACTCAACAGGAAGTTAAAATAATAATAATAATAATAATAATAATAAAACATCAGGCATGCTTTCCTTTTTTGCTGGGTCTGAAGTGTGCTGGGGTAGACTGAGAAATTTCACTCTCTTTAACCTCAATCTGCATAACAAAGCTGATGTTGGCTGCTTAACATACTGGGAAGATGTTCAAAATACCACCCACACTTGGGATGCTCAACAAAATACAGGCAGGCACACTCGGAATCCTAGGACTCAGGAGGAAGGAGGAATTTGCCCTCCCTTGCCTCCTCCCACTGTGTGGAGGGCAACCAGCCAGGGACACAGGTGTGCAGCTCATTAAGAACAGAATTAAGCCCAACGGGATAGGTAACAACCATGTGAAGAATGCTCTGCAGAGCACAGGCCCTCTCTTCCTGCTCTGACCTTGAGATGAGAGTCAGGAGGAAAATGCTGCCTCCCTTATGTACCTGTTCACTCTGCTGTCAACCTGGTAAGAAGAGCCAGAAAGCTGTTTTACCTCTAGATCTGCAGCAGAAGGCCCAGAAATATGGTTGCTTTTAATAATATATTGAAAGAAATAGCTGATGAGTGTACATAGTATGTCAAAAACTGTCCTGAGAGCTGGAGGAGCTAATGAACATAGCAGAAAGCCTGCACTCCAAAGTGTTCCCAAAATACATGAACACATCTAAAACATTATTTCTCTCTTAACACTGTTTCCAGATAATAAAGCCGCAGTGAGATTCAGGCAGCTAAATCTCACATTTCCAACCATACAGTCCCCCAGCGCATGAGGCTTTAGCAAAATTAGAGATCACCTCATGCCACAGAACTCAGGGGTTACTGTCAAATAATAGAAACTAGAAACAAATCCTCAGTGTCTAAGGTCTATTCAATAGCCTTGTTTTCAAGAAGAAGGTGCACACAGAATTTTAGCCTAGAGTAGGGAACCAAATATGGGCTAGACAGAGGGAGGGTTGGAAGTTTCCAAGTATAGACTGCAAGAAGAACTAGTTTTGGCAACCCGAGTGTCTGAATCTATTCTAAAACTTTGAAAACACAAGAAAAATTTCACAACTGGTTTATTTTCTTGAAATCTCTTAGGAAGTCTTTAAATTTGTCTGAGAATCTTGGGATATAGTATCTAACAAGTATAAGTGATGTCAGATAAAGACAAATTCAGACTTGGTAGGGAGAGACTATTTGAAAGAATTATTGCAAGTGGTAAATGTGGGAAACCTCTTGCAATAGGGAAAGGGTGGGGGCACTGAAGTAGGAAGAACACTCTGACTGTAAGATCTATAAGTGCCTCAAGAGGTAGGCAAAAAGGATGCTTCTTTTATAGAGTAGGAGTAAACAAGGCTACAAAGAGCTGGGTATGGAGAAGGGGGATGAAAAGATGGTGTGATGGGATAGTAGATAAGATAATGCTTTATCATAAGGCCAGTCTCAGGAAGGGCTGAATCTTAATCAGTACAGGCTCCTATAACAAACTACCATAGAGTGGGAGGCTCATACCTAATGGAAATTTTTTCTCACAGTTCTGGAGGCTGGAATATCAGATGCCAGCATGGTCAGTTCTAGTGAGAAGCTCCTCCAGATTGGAGACTGCCTATTTCTTGCTACATCCACACATGGCAGAGATCAGAAAGAGAGAGCAAGCTCTCTCCGGTCTCTTATTAGGGCACCAATCCCATTCATGAAAGCTTCATCCTCACCATCTCATCTCATCCTAATTACCTCCTAAAGGCCCCACCTTTTAGTATTACATCGGTGGGTAGGGTTTCAACATATGAATTTGGAGGGTATACAAACTTTCAGTCCATAGAAGGCTGCTAAGGAGGGGTTGTGCACAGGCTCAGGCTGAGAAGCGGAGCAAAGTTCAGTAATCTGGGAGAACGAAGGAACCATGATCAAAGTTTAGTTAATAAGCACTTTGTTTCAGTTGTTGAGTGGGGACAAAACAGGTTAGCTAATCATTTAATAGGTAAAGAATGGAGGGGTGCCTGGGTGGCTCAGTAGGTTAAGTTCTGACTTTGGCTCAGGTCATGATCTCTCAGTTCGTGAGTTCAAGCCCCACATCGGGCTCTGTGCTGCCAGCTCCAAGCCTGGATCCTGCTTCATATTCTGTGTTTTCTCTCTTTTTGCCTCTCCCCTGCTCGCACCCTGTCTGTCTCTCAAAAATAAATAAACATTAAAAAAAATGTTTTTTTTAAAAAGAGGTGAAGAATGGAAACTTGAAGGGACTGTGTCTGGCCTTATCATGGGCAAACAAGGGTAGGGGGTTGTCCATGAGTCTTATCTAGGTCATATGAGGAAAGATAGTTCTCTGCACTAAATCATTTCCAGGAACACAAAGAGTGGGAGGATTTGTTCATCTTTGTTCTTTTGCAAGAGCACAGGGCTCAGGTAAAACTTAACATTGTCAGATTAATTACAGAGGTAACAGGGCTGTTTGTTTAAAATCAGATGTTCCAGAAATATCCAGTTTGAATGGAATCTCTTTTCATGTTTGGACATGGTGTTTTGGCTTTTAAGTAATTGGGCATTTACTGTTTTTTCTAGAAATCTACAACACAAGAGCCCTTTCAGGGTGCCATTAGAATACTGCATTAACCCGACAAAGCCCTCAATTTAAATATATTATAGTGTAAAAAGTAATTGTCATGGTGAGGAAACCTCTCATTTATGACCAATTCAGTAAATATCTATTGAGTGCCTATAATGTGCATCCTGCTTATTACGTACATATTTATGCAGACAAATCCCACCAACACACAATTCCCCAAATCCAACTTTCAATAAAATCTAGCTTAAACAGCTAGTTCAAGCAACCTACAATAGACATAACTTATATACGAAAGGAACTTTGTCAAGGAAAACTGTTCCTTTTTCCCCCTGTTACCATGTCCTCATCTGGGTTGGTTCTATATGAGTTGTACCAAGAGATATTTCTTAGCACCTGGATAAAAATGTTCAGGTATCTTCAGAAAATTCCTGTTAGAGAATATGCAGGCAAAGGAGCATAAGAAGTCACATAAGAAATTAAAGTGATAAAAAATTAATTACAACTTAATCCCTAAAATGCTTTACTACCTATACACACAATGTACTGAGCCAACATAATAGGCAGTATACATTTAGATAATCCATTTTTAAATATTACTTTTAAACTGTAATCTCCTTCAATTATGCAACAAGAATAAAGCATCATTAAGCATGTAACAATGGAAGGGTAAACTGGCTGAGTTGCATGTTAAAAAAGCAACCCCCCCACCACCACGTAAACACTGCCTCTCCACCTACCCCCTAATTATGTTTCTCCTTCTGCTCTCTCCACCCACCACCCAGAATTATTTCAAAGGGACTAAAGCTCTTATTTACTGAGTTACCCAGAGTGTTAATCATGTCTAATGGTTTTAACACAAAAGCAGCCAAATCTTAAATGTGTTACTTAGAGGTTTTTATTGCCTTGCTTCCTTTTGTCCACTTGGGTTTCTTTTCCTACCTCGAAATTCTCCCATGATTCCAGTAAACCTCCCCGCTTCTACTGAAATCAGCACCTCTTTTCAGTGAGCCTGTGTTGGGGTGAGGGGAGACGGGAAATTTAGGAAAGGAAGAGCAATGGTGCAGAGACGATTGGCTTCAGAAAATCACCTTATAATCCCTATGTCACCATCACACTGTAAGGAAGGAAAATTTTTCCTTCTACCCTCTTAGGATTTTTCGTATGTGCTTTAGAATTAAACTGACATAAAACAGATTAACAGAAGAAAAGCATACAGATTTGTATAAATTTTATGTGACATGGAATCCAAAGAAGTGGCAAAGCCTAAGTACTTTTATACTGCATTGAACAAAAAGAGGCAATTGTGGAAAAGAAACTAAATATTCCAGAGAGGTTAAAAGAAGATAAGAATTCTTTTGACAAGGTCTATTTGTACAGAATTCTCTCGGCTTTGACTCCCCATTGAGGAATGTTTCTTTTCTCCCAATACAGCAAGAATATCTTTCACATGGAAGTTTTTAATCTCCTGTTTTCAGGCAGAAGAGGGAAGATTAGAATGCCCTTCTCTTGCACCTGCTGTTTTTCAAGTGCCTTTAGCTCAAAGTAATCCCTATGCCAGAGCACTATATTTTAGGCTGCATATGCTGCCACTTTTGACCACCTAACACAGTGCCTGACACATAATAGAGACCTCATCAATATTTATGAAGTGAGTGGGGATGGAGAAAAGGAGGGAGAAAGAAAGGCAAGTAGGTGATGTTACTCCTCGTTAAGAAGGTGGAGAACTCCCACTTTTTGAGAGGAATTTACCAAGAAATCAAGTATGTGCCAAACAGCAGAAAATAAAGATATGGGATGGCAGGGGAGCTCACACACATTCTCTATTTCCCTCCTGCTCTATATATGTTTGGCCTACAAGGGTAGATATGATGTGGTTGGTTCTAGGACACAAAGAAAAGTCAGCTCTGGAAGTCTCTGCTGCCAAGCTGGTCTAAGAATTAATTGCTCTCTCTTAAACAAGTTCAGGGTCCATTAGCGCAGTGATGCGGTAAGGGCCTCAGGGCTCCTTTCTCTGGACTCAAGTACTATCGTCCATCATCGCTGGCTGGGGACAGTTAAGCAATACTGGCGTAAATGGAGCTGGGGCACAGTGTTTGTTAGTTACAAACACTAGAAACCACCTACAGGTCACTGTTTGGTTTTATTTCCCATTCTGCATAATTTTCTGAGAAGGTATGGGGTAATCAGTAATTACTTAGAATACAATGGCCAGAGTTAATTGTTCCTCTTCCAACTGTGTCAAAAAAAAAAAAAAATCCAACAACAACAAGGGAATTAAGCCTGTAAATGGGTTTTGTGTAGCAGGAGGCATAAAATAACACTTAGCACTTTATTTAGGAGTTTTGTTTTGTTATGGGTTTTTTTTGTTTGTTTGTTTTTTTCAAAACACTTGTCCATTTACCAATACATTATTTCTACTGAATACCCTTAGGGGCCTGGTCTGGTCATTTTGCTAATCCTTCAAATCAGTTAGGAAACAAAGAGGGTTGAGAGCCTGTGGTGTCCCAGATTTGTCACTGTGAGTCAGGGAATGAGAGAGCTATGCCTGTCAGACCAACCTAACCTCCACTTCCACAGAGAAGTGGCCCCAGAGGAAGCTGAGAGTGGCAAGATGTTCTCCACAGTTAAGCCTACAAGTGCAGGCTATCATTATTGTTCATGGTTAGTAAACCATACATTTTTGAGGATTAAGTATCCAGTCCCTCCTTCACCCCACAGCTTCAAAAACAGTTAACAAATCCTAGGGCTCTTCCTAGTTTTCTTATCAGAAGAATCAACTATTCATAAGAAAATAGGATAAAAACTCAGATGTAGGAATGAATATACAGCATTGTAGATACAGATTTGCCTATACATTAATTATAGGATTCTGCACATTTGTACACACACACACACACACACACACACACACACCTTCAAAGTCATGACATGCCAATACAGCAACCCAGGCTACAATGTCAAAAATGTGGATGCAAGGGACATTTTCCCAATGTACCCCTGTGTAAAAATCTTTCCATTTCTAATTGCATCAGGTCTTAGTAAAGCATTAATTTCTCTTTATACAACACTCTGTGGCTCCAACCTTCAAATAATTTATTTAAGAAATGTGTTCCTGTTGTAAGCATTAATTTCTTGTTAACATCTTACACTTTTCCAGTTGAAGACGTGCCTATCCAGACTGCATTCAGTCCCTGAAACTTCAAGAGTTCATCCCCTGCTAATTGAGAAGGTGACAGTTAGGGTGGTGACAGGGGAAATGTCTGTAAAAGAGAAAAAAAAAATCTACCCCTATACCTTTTAACAAAATTTCAACCATCTGTGCATGGAATGGCTCTTCCCGAGTGCCATACTGAACCTTAAAATTTTTGTCCTAGGGAGTCTGAAGATGAGCAGAGGTAGAGATATCTATGTATACCAAGAAAAACAGATTTTAAACACCTCCATGAAAATATAGAGGCCATCCCATGATGAGAAGCATGCTAATTTTTTTTAATTTGACAGAATATTCAAAATTATTCCAATATAAGAGGCTCTGAAGAAATATGTATTGTTAATAAAAAGTCCAGAATCTTTAGAATTGTGTCATCTAAAATGGTAGCTATTAGCCATATATGGCTATTTCAAGTTAAGTTAAAATTAAAACATCAGAAATTTAAACATCAGTCCCTTGGTTGCACTATTCAGATTTCAAGTGCACAATAGCCATATGTGACAAATGGCTACTGTTTTGGACAGTGCAGATATAGAAAATTTCCAACTTCACAGAAAATTCTATTGGACAGCACTGTTTTAGAACATGGGGATTTTTCTAGAACTACTTTGAAATCTGGATGGTTCATAAAGGGTTAAATAAACCAGTTTCCACACTAAGTTAAGTCATGGTACTAAGTGAAACTTGAGTTATTATCATGATGCCAGTGTCTTTGAAACATTCATAAGTAAGAAGGAAAAATACCAAATGAAAATAAAATCTCAAAATGAAAAAGGTTCTAGAAAGTACAGACTAATAAAACTCATGTATTGTACTGACACACCCATAATAATGGCTAATGAGAATGGTGGTATACTCACAAGAATGTAATGATTTTTAGGAAACAGAATGAGCTTAAGAAAAAATACACTCTCTTCTCTTTTTGAGAAGGAAATTTGGTAAGACAATGCAGTCTTACCAAAGACTTCGGCAAAGCTATAACAAAGCTTTTAGGACACCCTTGTGGGCAAAATGAAGAAATGTTTCCTGGCTAATAATACTGTTATGTGTTTTCACAAAGGGTAGGACATTGGAACCTAAATGATATTGATTAAAGTACCCATGTCTGTCTGGAGGAAGTCCCAAATGACAGACCTAAGGGTCTAGTTCTTGGTTCTATCCTATTCAATAACTTTATCTAAAGTTTATATTAAGACATAAATGTCATACTTATCAAATGAAAGATGACAGAAATTTTCACTAGAGGACAGAATCAAGCCATAAGAGATTCTTAAGGGAATGAAAATAAAAGAAAGGGAGAGACAAAAAGTGACATGATAAAATTTAGTAGGAATAAAAGTCAGATACTCCACTTAGTATTCTGGTATATTTCATCAGTTTGTACCACTACTTAAAGTGAGGTTCAGGAGGTCAAGTCCAGAAGGCTCTAGTTGACCCTGTGCTCTCTGTAAGCCATGAATATGTGTTTCATTTTATTCATCACATTGTAATTTGAAGCTACCTTGAGAGAACTACACTGATAAGATCAAGAGAGTCATATTCACCCCAGATTCTCTACAGTTCAGGCAGAGGGACAGTCAGAGCCTTATAGCCCAGCTAGGAGGGAAAGAGAAGGAACATCACAGGTGGGAGGCAGCCTAAGGAAGACCTCCTCAAAGTCTCCAGGCTTTATGTTCTGTGCTAAGTTTCTCATGGTCTCATCTTCTCATTACTCCTATAAAATAATTTCATCATAGTCTTAACTACCACAATAACAACATATTCCCCTTTAAAATCATTGGAAAGACATTCTTTTAAGAGAATGTGTTGCTTTTCCTATCTCCTTTCTCTTCTGGATGTTATATTTAAAGGAAATATTGAAGACCTAGGGTGGGTCTTGAAAAAGGTGACTGGGAGAATAAAAGAATCAGGAAAAAATTTTCTCAATTCAACTTAGCATAGGACAAAGAGGAAGAAAGAGAGTGGAAATGTGCACAAATTAATATGCTAATTGACATGATATAAATTCCAAATGCAAGAAGGAAATAAAGTGCTTTGGAATTGTCATTTATGTAAGGAATAGAGATTTTTATTTAGCCTCTAGAAAAGACTGATAGAGGACATGATAGTGAGCTTCAGCTATTTGGAGGGCAATTATAAGAAAGATGAATTAAATCTATTCTGTGTTACTCCAGAGGATAGAACGAGGGCCACTGGGTAAAAGTTATGGGAAGCATATTTCAACTCAATAGAAAGAAGGATTTCCTAATAATTAGTTCTGTCCTAAAGTGAAATGAGATCCCTCAATAGAGCAATCATCATTCTCAGTGGGATGTTCAACAGAAGCCATATGTCGGTGGCACTTGGGAAAGAGTCCTGATACTGGCAGAAGATTGAACCAAATGACCTCTAAGAACTTTTTTACTTCTGAAAGTATATGACTCTATCTTCTACTTCCTCTCACCTGCCAGGTGGAAAACTAAGGAATGGCCTGTCTGCTCAATACAGAATCATAAATCAGACTTTCCACTGTTCTCTACCCCCTCGCTGTCTCCAAGCAAGATAATGTAGCTACCCTCTCAAAGCCTGCAATGTGGGGGAGTTCATGATGTATTAGACTATTTCTGTGTCTTGGATTCTCTTGGCTTTTATATAAACAACTTAATTTGTCTCACTTTTCCCTCCTCCTTTGGATACAACAGAAAGCATTTGCTTAACCTTTTCTAAGCACTAAATGTACCATTGAAAGCACAAGGAGAGCTGATAGTACAAAATATAATGCAAACTAAGATACATGTGGCCATCTGGGACTTTGCTTAACTGTTTGATTCAAACAAACATTTGTAATTTCTTGGATATGTATGTTTAATTACTTATAAAATATCTTCATTTCCTTCAAAATGGCACCTAATTAGGATGTAACTGCAAGACTAAGATTCTTAATGAAAGGTTTTGAGATTCTATCCCATTCAAAGTAATCTTTAACAACTATTTATAAGGCTTAATGCAATAGCTATGGAAAACACAAAAATGAATAAAGTTTCTGCAATGAAGAAGCTTACAGTCTAGAGATATGCAAATAATTGAAGTCTCCATCAATAAACAAGTTTGCTTGTTGGTTCTGGTTGAAGGGAAACCACATGAAGGAAGTAAGAGTAGAAGGCGAAACTGAAGACATCATGAGGGTCAATCAATAGCATTTGGAAATTGATAGGAAGTGACTGGAGAAGTCCATGAACTCAAAATGGAGAGGACGGATTAAACGAATTTCCAGGCATCACAGGCTTAAATAAGCATAAAGAACTTGTTGAGTGGAATAAAAAATAGAGATAAATAAAGGACAAGAGGTATGCAGGTGGTAGAGAAATTTCAGAGAACGAGGTCCAAAGTGAGTGTGAAGTGTAGCTATATTATCTAATCCAGTGCTTCATCTTGGTTGTTTAAGTGATGGTGGTGACCATTGGCACTGACAGGGTTGGAGTATTGGTGGAAAGTTGAATTCCTGAGTGTGAAAACATAGTATCAAGTTAACAGTGTTGGAAATGGGAAAGACTCAAATGGGAAAGAAGAAAGAAATCTAATCAAGAGATCTGGAGAGAATCTAGGAGACTGGATATATTAAGCATGCCTGTTTATATTCTGTATTTTCTGATGTTCTGACATCTGAGGACTTGGAGCTACTTGAAAGACTGTGCCTCCCAGGGCTAGTTAATTCCTAGAGTCTATAAAGGACTCTCCTGCAAGTGCTCCTATCATATGAAAACCAACCCATCCAAAACCAATCCATTCAAAACCTATATCTCCAGGGGTGCCTGGGTGGCTCACTGGTTGAGCATCCATCCGACTCTTGATTTCTGCTCAGGTCATCATCTCAGAGTCCTGATCCAGCCCCATCCCACTCCTCACTGAGCATGGAGCCTGCTGAGATTCTCTCTCTCTCTCTCTCTCTCTCTCTCTCTCTCTCTCTCTGCCCCTCTCGACCACTAGTGTGCTCTCTCTCTCTCTCTCTCTCAAATAAATTTTTTTTAAAAATCCATACCCCTTAATCACCTCCCTTATCTGTCTCTTAGGCTCTAGGCCAAGATCTACCTGCCCTAATCATCCTGGGAGCAGGTAACAGACAACTCAGGACAGTCTCTGCCCTTCAGAGCCTGCTGAAAGTATTTAAATTAGCCAGCCTTAACCTATTTACTCCGCTTCTCCCACTCCTTCCCACAGAAACCACAATAAAGGCTCTTGCCCATGTTTTCCCCTGTTGCCTCCTAATTGATCCCAATGCCAACCTGTGTGGCCCTGCACAGTGTGGCACACTCCTTTCTCTTGGGAACTGTGAGTAACTCTTTCAGTACCAGTTGTCTCCTGATCTTATGGCCTCACCTAAATAATAATAAAACCAACATTTTAAAATACCAGAGATGACTAAAATGAAGAAAGAGAAAGTGGATAATAAGAATGTCAACAGGGGGCACAATTTTGAATGAAGACATTAAAATAAAGGCAGAGATCACAGCTTGTCAGGAAAATTGGGAAAGTCTTTATGAAATAGAACTGTCACTTGAGAAGTACAAAAAAGTTTGGACTGGATGTTGGAAGAAATATACCAAACTCCAACTTAGTCCCAAACTTCTAGGGAACATCAAGGGATTGATTATAAGCGAAAGAAGTTACCAGATATTTATCTAGTATTTATTTGTCTTGTGGGAGGGATATGCAGTTTAAATTAAACCTCAGTAGAAGTTTCAACAATGTGTGTGTAAATTAAATGAGATTTAATCCTGGAGGGGGTTACCAGTAACAGAGTAATGTGAAAGGAAAATTCGGTTCAGTTATCATGACCACAGCAAAAGGATGTTGGAAGTAGATTTCTAAATGACACCATAATAGGGTGAAATAGGGTGGCAGACCTTCTTGCATTAGTGGGATAAGAGTATGGAAAGAGATAAGTTTATGGAAAGAGATGGAGGGGGGGAAGGGTTGGTGTTTGCAGTTGAACTATCCATAAGAGGGACTAACGAAGAAAGTGTTCACAGAGCCACAGGGAGATTATTGAGTAAGCATAATTTCAGCCTTAGAGGAATTTGGAGGAAAATTCGTAAAAAGTGTGCCACTTAGAATTTCTGTGGTCCCAAACAGCCCTCCCTAAATGATAGCCCAAGACCAAGGAGAGTACTTGCTAACACTTTTAATCCAAGTGGAACCCTGAGACTATTCATTTATGGGTATAAATACAATGTGGATATCATCTGTGCTTAGTGGTGACCACAGTTGGGACCAGAGGAGTTGAACTTGTAGAAAACACAAAAGACATTGCAAAGTCACCAGATATTTATCTGGTATTTATTTACCATGTGGGGGCGATTTGAAGCTTAAATTAAAGCTCAGTAGAAGCGTCAACTATGATGCCATAGGGATTTATTTAGCTTAGAGGGTTTTGTTTTTAATCTCTAAAAGGGAAACACAAAAATTTCATGACAAGTAGCCTTCTTCTCATCTCAGCCCCTATTCTATCTCCAAATATATAACCGACATTAAAAAAGAAATGTAATGTATCAGAATATCTAGAGAAAGCCTATGTAATAAAGAAAAACAAGGGCAGAGTAAACAGATCAGGAGTGCCAATTGGCTCATAGGCAGAACAGGTTGAGATATGAAGTAGGATGCTCAGGGAGGTCTTGCTGAGAAGGAAAGATTTGAACAAATGCTTAAGTAGTGAGTGTATGAGCAGACTGACTACAAGGGAGAAGCATTTTCTAGATGCCAGGCACTGTGTAAAATGCTTTATAGACATGAGTTTGTTTTCATCCACTATGAAACATTTTCTACCATTATCAACACCTGACAGAGGAGGAAATGGAGCAGAGAGAGGGTAACTATCTTTGCCAAGCTCACACAGCTAGTAAAGGACAGAGTTGATGTGGGTACCCAAGCAGTCTGAACCTTAAAGCCATTGTTTCTTTCAAAACTCTGTCTTTCTCTTTAAGCTCCTGAATTTTACCATACTCTCCCCTGTTATGTGGAAGAGGAAACTCCAGAGAGTGCCAGCAAGTTGGTTACAGGAATGTTATTGCTGTGTCAGTTCATAACCTCTACCACAGGGAAAAGAAAGTACTGAGCACCAGAAAGAGAGCCCCAAAGCCAGGCTGTAGGCTTCAGTGCACAGTGACATCACCCCTGTGAATGTGGCCCCCTCAGGGTCCTGGTACCTTCCTGGAAGGAGGCAGAGAGGAGGTGAGCTTGAGTGGGGACTTCTTACTCTCTCAGAATACCACATTTCCTTGGTTCTTTTTTTTTTTTAAGTTTACTTTTATTTAGAGAGAGAGAGAGAGACAGAAAGCAAGCAGGGGAGGGACAGATAGAGAGGGAGACAGAATCTCATGTAGGCTCCGCACTGTCAGTGCAGACCCCATGTGGGGCTCGAACTCACCGACCGTAAGATCATGACCTGAGTTGAAGTCAAGAGTTGGACACTTAACAGACTGAGCCATCCACGTGCCCCAGCTCAGTTCTGAGGGAATGCCCATTCATTCATTCATTCATTCATTCATTCATTCTGCAACGACCAACTGCCTCCTGTGTTCACTATACCAGGCTGCAAGTGCATATGACAGACATGCCCCTCTGCCCATGGTACTTCCAGTCCAGGGGGAAGGAAAGAATGAAGAGGTCACATCTGATGGAGGAAAAGGGAATCAGGAAAGAAATTGTAAGCAAGCTATTCACAGCTTTCTGGAGGAAAACATTACCACTTAGATACATGCAAAGATTGGAAAATAAATTCTAATTTTAGAAGCTTTAAACTGAAAAACGATTCATCTTTGAAGAGAGAATTTATGGATTTATCACTTTGAAAGGATCTGGAGTTAGAATCTGAATGTAACATATGGCCAGTAAATTAGTTTCCCTCAGGGACTGCCCTGCAGTCATCTTACCCCTCAGTGAAGATGTTGTGTTGTGGTAGAAAAAAATGAGATGGAGAAAATGAGATGGAGACCTGTGTCTCCCACTCCCATATCCAGTGGATTATTCACAGATTATCCAGCAAGCCTGTGGAATCACAAGAGCCCTTAAAATCAGAGCTCATTCCCAGCTGAGGGCAAAAGGGGAAGTTGAAGAGATTCAAAGCATGAGAAAGACCTGAGGTGCTGTTGAAAATGGAGGGAGCAATGTGACGGGGAATGAAAGGGGCCTCAAGGAGTTGAAAGAGATTCCAGCCCTACAACCAGAAAGGAAATGGGGACCTCCGTCTTATGACCACAAGACACTGAATTTGGTAGACAGCCTGAATGATCTTAAAAACAGAGTCACCTCTCAGGGCTTTAGGAAGGAAGGCAGCTCTGCCTATATCTTGATTCCAGCTTTGAGAAACTCTAAGACCCCACTGAGCCATGCTGTACCCAGACTACTGATATACAAAATGGTGATATAAATGGGTGTTGTTTTAAGCCACGAAAGTTATGATACTTCAGTGTAATGAATTATCATAGCTTTAGCATAAGAAATTGATATATAAATCATAAGTTATGGCAATCTGTTCTACGTTGTCATATAATTTTAAGCTTAAATCCCAGCTCATATAGTGAGTGAGTTACTATACTTCTCAAAGCATGGGTTTAGGATACTAAGCCCCAGCCCTTAAAGGAGGCATGGTCGCATTGTGAGAATTAAATCAGTTGAGATATAAGAAAATGGTAGGGCACCTGCATAGCTCAGTCAGCTGAGAGTCTGACTTCAACTCAGGTCATGATCTCGTTCTTGTGTTTAAGCCCCACGTTAGGCTCACTGCTGTCAGCCTGTCAGCACAAAGCCCACTTCAGATCCTCTGCCCCCTTTATCTGCCCGTCCCCTGCTTGTGCTTTCCCATAAATAAATAAATAAATAAATAAATAAATAAATAAATAAATAATTTTTAAAAATGATTGGTATCTTATAAACATTTTTTTAAATTAACTGAAGTCCATAGTTTACTCATATTTCCTTAGTTTTTGCCTGGTGACCTTTTTCTGTTCTAGGATTTCACATGACATTTAGTTGTCATGTTCTTTTAAGCTTCTCTTGTCTGTGACAGTTTCTCACTCTCCTTGTTTTTGAAGACCTTGGGAGTTTTGAGAAGTACTGGTCAGGTGTTTTGTAGAATGTCTCTCTACTGAAATTTGTCTGATATTTTTCTCATGATTAGACTGGAGTAATGGGGTTTGGGGAAAAGATCACAGAGGCAAAGTGTCATTTTCATCATATCACATCCAGAGTACATGCAGTTGACATGATTTATGATTGTTGGTGTTGACCTTGATCCTTTAGCTGAGGTAGTATTTACCAGGTTTCTCTATGGTAACTTCACTCTGTTAACCCCCTCTCCATCTGGTGCTGTTTGGGAGGAAGTCACTAAGCTCCACCTCTGTGAAAGGAGGGTATCTACATAAATTATTTGGAGTTCTTCTTCATGTGAGATTTCATCATAAACTTTTAATACACTTAGTGTACTTTTAGTTCCCAAAGACTTCTAAATTCTGATTTTACAATATCATCTTCCTCTCTCTGAATACAACCCAAAACCTGGTTAGAGAAAACAGGATTATCATCCAAGGGGAGAATTTATAATCTCTCTCAGGAATGGGGCAGTGTTGTGCAGATAGTCATTTTCAGATGACATCTGTTCCAGTCATTATCTTTCTCCCAACAAAAGTACATTTGATTTAGTTGAAGGTTTTGAGAGGTCACACAACTGTCTCTCAACCTCTCACTAAGCCTGTTTCTCATGTCCAGATGTCAGAGCCATCAGATGACGATCTTCAGCTTTGAAAACCAGCGTTCTCAAGAGGGTTTCAACGCTATGCACTTTTGACATAAGCAGCAGGACAAAGGACACCTACGGCATTAAATTCTCTCTCTCTATTAGTCCAGACTATGGTGGCAGTCCTTGGCACAATCATAATAAGCCAGAGGAAGGAGTAAAATTAAAGTTGGAACTGAATGGACAGAAGAAATGAACTTCCCAATTACAGTGCAGTATGGAGAATAGACTGACCTTCTTGCTGGTTCCAGACTGTCTAACTGCAACTCCAAACCACCAACTAGAGCACAGAGTATGGAAATCCCATGAGAGAAGCTACCTCTGTAGTGTCTCCAGCCTTGTCTGGAGGCAGGAGGACCAGAAATGGGAGACACTTTCTATCTACAAAATTGTTTTAGCCCCAGTTGCACAATGGAGAGTTTGGCCAACTTTGGCAAGCTCTTAGAGGAACATCTGTGCTTCCAAGGCTCAGCTGAGCAGACCCCAGACCTCCCATCAGTGCCGTCATTACCCACTGAAATTCAGAGCAATATCAAGTGTTGACAGCCTCCCGGATTTTCCCACCATAAAGGAAATATGAAATTAAGCTATGGGCAGAGAGCAGGAAAGGGAAGAGAGATGCCAAATAACTTTTATGGAACATTTAATACAAACAACCCAAAAGGTCAGGTATAGAAAATCTACATCAAGAGCTCATTCTGAGGGTGAAAATTCATTCGTGGAAGGGGAAAGAGGAGAAACAAGGCCTCAAAACTCTATGGAACTGACATCACCAGTTTTTTTTTCCTAGAATTATATAGTCAACTAGTTCTTAGTTGTTTCTAAGATACACAAAAAATATCTTCAAAGGTTATGTATAGTTGTCATCATCCATAATTAAGGCTTGGGCCGTGATTAGCCTGTGAACACACTATCATCAGTATCAACTCTTCTTTAACAGTCCTGATAGCCTTTTAGGTCCTGGGATAATTTAAAAGAAGACCAACATGGTTCATTGGAGTGAGTGAGGGACAAAGTGTATGCAAAATAGGCATTAAGGTACTTTATGCCTATCTCATGTCTACAACATTTTTTTCATTATATATATACTAAAAGAAACTCTTCTCCCAGCACAGTATCATTTAATTATCTCCCAATTCCAGCCCCCTCCCAAGAAAGTAATGTGATTACTCACATCTTATGACATATTGTGGGACAAATGGAGAACATTATAAAAAAGAATGGGATCAGCTGGTTGTTTGCCACTATGAACTTTGCCCTTTGTCTTAGAAAGTTGCTTTGAAGACCCTCAGGAGTTCTTGATATCTTGTGAAAATTGAACATCACAATAGCTTGAAATGATAATGTCACAATGCTGCTCTAAACACTGTGCATGTGTTAATTCACTTCATGTAACAATATTATGAGAAAATTGCTATCGTTATCCTTGTTTAACAAATGAAGAAAGTGGGGCACAAAGAGTTAAGTAACTTAATCAAGGCTACATAACTAGGTTGAGTTTTGACTTTGGCAATCTGCCATGACAGTCCATGTTCTTGGCCATCATACTGTTCTTTCCCAAGAGCCAGGCTTATTGGTCACCTGATGGGAGAGTCCCTCCCCAAGTGGATTCTTTTCATTGAGTAGGAGACAAGACAAAAACCAATAGATGACAACATGAATGCACATCTGGAGCAGTTATTAAGTGGGAACCCAGAATTTCAACTGAGGATACCCTAAGACACCAAAGAAAGGGAAATGATTGCTGAACAATCATCTGACCTGAGCAGACCTGCTTGTTGACATGGATAATTCTAAATTTTATCTTTCAAATTTTATTTTTCATGCACATCCCATTTTTGTAGTCCCCAAGCAGAACTGAACTCTGTGTGCAAGTGTCCAACAGACTGGAAACACTCTCCCGGACTGTGTACTGTTGAGAGACAGACATTAGTCTTTGTTAGGCAAAATAAAGTTATTAACAGAGAGCATAAACCAAGAATCTGTCTGCTAAGGTTGTTTAAACCTGTGCACTGGTTCATGGAGCCTGGAAATGAGGATTCTAATCATCGCTTGGACAATGGAAAAATCATGGGAAGAGTGGTGACAGAGAATAATACATAGGGCTGTCCTCTCTGCTCATTTTGCTCCATGTAGCAAGTCAAGGTGTTATTTTGTTTTCAATTTTCTCTAGTTCACAAGATGAAAAATTCCTACCAGATAAACCTGTTTTCTTGTCTGAAAGTCCTACCATTGCACTTGACTCTGACAAAATGGATCTTTTCAGTCCTGCTTCCAGGCCTCTGTTCTTGCCACTCCCCATCTCTGATATGCCTTTACCCACATTGCATCACCCCCACCTCTTGACCAATTTAACCACTCTTCCTTGCAGTCTTAGTGGACCAATATGGCAATGTCTGCTCTAAACTCTTCAGGGATGAATGAGAGGTGATGAAACAGAACTTTCAAGTTTATACTATTGGTTCAAAGTTTGGATGGTGAGTAGAAAAGGAGGCCAGGGGCTTCAATACAGTTGAGAGAAATGGGTTTTCTGACACAGAGGACCCTAAGCACATTTGTAGGCAGAGGGTACCTGGGCTCCATTTGTTGGACCAGAGAGGGAGATCAAAGCAACAATCAATTCAAGGATCAGAAAAGGAAAAGTTAACCTTGGGAAAGAAGAGATAGGGCTATCACAATCTTGGAAGGAAGGCCCACAAGGCATTAGACAAATCAGAATATTTGTCCCTCCTCTAACCTCCCACAGCCACTGCTAGGCAAATAGTATTTTCTCACTTTCATTATGACAATGGAGATGTGGGGTTGAGAAGACTCTCATTCCTGTCTAGGGGCTATAAAGATAAAAGTCATGCTGAATTAAGTCAGGTTGTTGAAAATGCTTCTATAAAGTGCTTCATATGCTTGACTTGAGATGCCAAATGTAGTTGCTGAAAATAAAAACACAAAGGTATGCTCTGAAAAGATATATATGTTGTAGATGCCACAGATATGAGCCAAAAGTAGGAAAGTTACAATGCAGAAGTGTAGACTTTTAAGTATTGCATTCATTTTTCTGGACGGCTCAGGAAAAAGTCTGTGAATTGGCCCTGTAGACCTGTGAACATTTTCAGTTGCCATAATAAGGGAGGCAAGTTACTTGAAATGTTTAAAGCTTGAGCCCTAAGCACATGATATATCTTAAGGAGTAAAACTGCACAATTTCACAGAAGGGAAAATTCTGACCTTAGCAATATGTGATGTCCCAGTGGATACGAGGATTAACTGTCTGAACAGGCAGTTGTAATACAGCAGGGAACTTACAACAACCACTGAGGCATGAAATGTGAAAGAAATAACAAAGCGTGTTCAGGTTATAAAAGGCAGCATTAAATGTTTGCTGATGTGATTGTAAGAGCTGAAGGTTTACCCATGATACATTCTATACACATAAAAGAAAAGTAAGGATGGGATCATGTGTGGAGTATGACACTGCTCAAATATGAACCAGAAAGAACAAGGGGACAGAGGAATAATATGCTGAATATGAAAAAAGCAGCAATGGTGAGATGCACTTGATATAGCGATAAGAAAAAAAAAAAAACCCAGATGGTGATTTGAGGATTTATAAGGGTCTAAAGAAGCCAAATTAAACTGTCAAAGGGGAACATTTTCATCTGCCAAGCCAAAGCAGAACAATGGGAGAGATGGCTGGAGTGCTGAGGTTTCCTAAAGCAGATGTTGTTGCTGGTGTTTCTGACTGGATCCAGTTCTTGAATGCATCCGTAGCATGTACCATTCCTGGAGTCTTATTTGGAGACACAGTAGAACATTCTATGAGCAGCACAGGTCAATGCACAAAAGAGAAAGGGAGAGAGATCAACACTACACAGTCAGGTTGTTGAAGCCAATGAGGGAAAAAACTTTGAGTTCAGTTCCTGGATCCTCTTCCAGGCTGTTAAGTCTCCATCTAGGCATTTAGTCTCTTGTGGTCTTTGCTTCTTCATTGGGGATGGAGAGGTTTGGTAATGAGTACTTATTGTACAGAAACTCCATGAGGGTGTTAGAAAAAGTGCGGCATAATCAGCCATTTTACTCCTTGTTAAAGCAGGCTACATAGAAAATTGAATAACTCCAGGAATCCCGCTTGAAAAGTGAGTATTATAAGAAGATCTTAAGATTAAGCAAAAATAATGGCTTTAGTCCCCATCTCAGGATGTGGGGACCATACGAGTCAAAGGAAACCAAATTTGACAATGTAAAAATGAAAGCACTTCAAAAAATAGCTTTGCTACAGAATTCTCAGTGGTAGTCCAGGCTTCAAATGAATACTTAATCTTTTGGGAAATCCATCTCAGTGGCAAATCTAAAACAGTAGATGTTCATCCCCACTGAGCCTAGACACAAAAAAGTGAGGAATCGTACAATGCTTTTGTATCTGATAGGATACTTCCATTGTAAGCAACAAAAACAAATGTGCTAACTTAAGCGAAAAGGACATTTATTAGAAGGATGTTGGTAAGAGAATAAAGAACTGGACTTGAAACCTGGCAGTTCCAAACGTATAAGCAGCAGGATGTACTCAAAGAGCCTCTGCCACTGAAATAGTTGAACCCAATCATTTATCCTCCTTATGTCACTGTACTCAAGATTCATAGTCCCAGAGTGAGAATCTGCTGAGATTAGCTTGGGTCATATGTCTGCCCTTCAGGTAGAGAAAAGTAGGGAACTTTGATGTACAGTCCCCCCAAGAACAGGCAACTGAAGAGAGGTAATCTCCTAAAAGAATATCAGGAACTGATACAAAAGGAAAACGGATGCCAGGCAGTGTAAAACAAATAAAATACAAGTATTTGCTTCAATTAAAAGAAAAAAATCTTGGGGCACCTGGGTGGCTCAGTTGTTTAAGCATCCGACTTCGGCTTAGGTAATGATCTCACAGTTCGTGGGTTCAAGCCCCACGTCAGGCTCTGTGCTGACAGCTCAGAGCCTGGCGCCTGTTTCAGATTCTGTGTCTCCCTCTCTCTCTGACCCTCCCCTGTTCATGCTCTGTGTCTGTCTCAAAAATAAATAAACATTAGAAAAAAAAAATTTTTTTAAATCTTGACATAAGAATTGTAATGCAGAAACAACTGAGGACTTTTGTTACAAATACCTATCAAGATAGAATAGGGCAAACCACGTTAATGGCTAATTTTATATGTTAACTTGACTGGACCATGAAATGCTCAGACATCTGGTCAAGCATTACTCTGGGTGTGTCTGTTTCTGATTGAAATTAAACTTTGAATCCTTGGACTGAGTACATTGTATTGCCTTCCTAATGTGAGTGGCCCTCATCTAGTCAATGAGGGCCTGATTGGAACAAAAAGGCTGACCCTCCCGTGATTAAGAGGGAATTTCTCTTACCTTGAGCTCAGACAGGTTTTTTTCCTGCCTCCATACTTGAACTGAAACATCAGCTTTTTCTGGGTCTCAAGGCTGCCAGCATTTAAACTAGAACTCACACTTTGGCCCCTTTAGGTCACCAGCTTGAAGACTGCAGGTCTTGGGATTCGGCAGACTCCATAATTGTGTGAGCCAATTCCTTATAATAAACAAACAAACAATTGATTCTGTTTCTCTGGAGAACCATGACTAATACACTCACCTCCTTAAAGTAGAAATATAGACGTACATGTTTGCCTCACCTGTTGTATTTAGAGTAGCTTGCCATGTTCTGTGGTCATTTAATTCATGCTATGTATTATTTGTCCTTCTGCAGTGGGCACTGAACCTGAAATCAGAAAACTAATTTTAAGTACTAGTTTTGTGAAAATTTAATCTTGTAAGGACTTCTCGCCTTCAGTTTTCCCATCTGCCAGATTTGGATAATGATATCTATAAAGCATGATGGCTTTGAAGATTAAGTGACATTTTTTTTTTAATGTTTTATTTATTTTTGAGAGAGAGACACAGAGAGACAGAGTACGAGTGGGGGAAGGGCAGAGAGAGAGGGAGACACAGAATCTGAAGCAGGCTCCAGGCTCTGAGCTGTCAGCACAGAGCCCGACATGGGGCTTGAACTCGTGAACTGCGAGACCCATGACCTGAGCTGAAGTCGGAGGCTTAACCAACTGAGCCACCCAGGTACCCCAAATAAATGACATAATTAAAGGGAAAGTGTTCTGCTGATCCTGGTAAACAGTAGGTGTTTAATGTTTACAATATATAATATGGAATATAAATCAGGGCAGGGTCCATGCTGCCTACTTTTTTGTCTACATTCCCCAAAGAGTTAGGCATAGTAGATACTTGATAAATGTCTGTGAGAAAAAATGAAATATATAGATAAAAACTCTTTCTTGGTTTCGAAAATTATACGCATGGCTATGTGCATGGAATGAAGTGTGAATGTATAGAGTCAACTGAATAATATCAACCACTAACACATGGCATGTGATCTCAGCACAAAAATGAGCAATTGGTGAGTGACACTATAGACCAAATGGACCTAACAGACATATACAGAACATTCTATCCAAAAAACAGCAGAATACACATTTTTCTTAAGTGTGCATGGAACATTTTCAGGATAGACCATATGTTAGGCCACAAAACAAATCTTAGCAAATTCAAGAAGGCTGAAATCATACCAAGCATCTTTTCTGACCTTGCGGCATAAAACTAGACATCAATAACAAGAGGAAAACTGGAGAACTCACAAATACATGGAAATTAAACAACACCTTCCTAAACAACCAATGGATCAAAGAAAAGCTTGAAGGGAAAATAAAGTTTCTTGAGACAAATGAAAATGGAAACACAACATACCAGAACATGTAAAATGTAACAAAAGCAGTTCTAAGAGGGAAGTTTAGAGCAATAAATGCCTACATTAAGAAACAAGCAATACCCCAAATAAACAACCTAACTCTACACCTTAAGGAAGTAGGAAAAGTTGGGCATCTTGGGAAGGAGCCCAAAGTTAGCAGAAGAAAGGAAATAACATAGATTAGAACAGAAATAAATAAAAATAGAGAACAGAAAAATAACAAAAAACATTAACCAAAGTGTCTGACTCTTAATTTCAGCTCAGGTCATGATCTCACAGTTCATGAGTTGAGCCCTGCATTGGCCTCCTCACTGACAGTGCGAAGCCTGCTTGGGATTCTGTCTCTCCCTCTTTCCCTTCCCTTCCCCTGCTTCTCTCTCTCTCTCTCTCTCTCTCTCTCTCTCTCTCTCTCTCAAAATAAGAAAATAAACTTAAAAGAAAAAAGATTAACTAAACTAAGAGTTGGTTCTTTGAACAGATAAACAAACTTGACAAGCCCTTAGTTAAACTAACCAAGGAAAAAAGAGAAGGGACCCAAGTCAACAAAATTATAATGAAAAAGGAGAAACAACTGATACCATAGAAATCCAAAAGATTATAAGAGGCTATAAACAATTATGCACGAACAAACTGGATAAGCTAGAAGAAATGGAAAAATTCTTAGAAATGTACAATTTACCAGAGCTTAACCAGTAAGAAATAGAAAACCTGAGCAGACCAATAACTAGTAAAGAGATTTAATCAGTAATCAAAAATCTCCCAATGGAGAAAAAAGCCCAGGACCAGATGGCTTCACTGGTAATTTTAACAAGCATTTAAAGAAGAATTAATGCTAATTCTTCTCAAGACTCTTCAAAAAAACTGAAAAGGGAAAAACACTCCCCAATCAAAAACGAGCATTATCCTGATACCCAAAACAGAAAAGGATACTACTAGAAAAGAAAACTATAGGCCATATCCCTGATGAATATAGATGCAAAAATTCTCAATAAAATACCAGCAAATGGATTTCAGTGGCACATTAAATGGA
Source organism: Prionailurus viverrinus (assembly GCF_022837055.1). Classification (NCBI taxonomy): domain Eukaryota; kingdom Metazoa; phylum Chordata; class Mammalia; order Carnivora; family Felidae; genus Prionailurus; species Prionailurus viverrinus. The sequence continues at coordinate 121,863,120 of NC_062566.1, read as the reverse complement.
TCATTCACCACAACTAAATGGGACTTATCCTTGAGATGCAAAGATGGTTCAACATTTGTGAATCAATCAATGTGATACATCACATTAATAGAATAAAAAAAAACATATGAACATCTCAGTTGGTGTAGAAAAAACATTTGACAAAATTCAACATCCATTCATGATAAAACTTCTTAACAAATTAGGCATAAAAGGAATATATCTCAACATAATAAAGGCCATATATGACAGCTAACTAACATCATGCTCAGTGGTGAAAGTTTGAAAGCTTTTCTTCTAATATCAGGAACAAGGCAATATTTACACAACATGTATCTGATGAGATTAACATCCAAAATATAAAAAGAATTCATACAGCTCAATAGAAAAAATAATAATGTAATTAAAAAATGGGCTAAGGACTTGAATCAATATTTATCCAAAAGACATATACAAAAGGACAACAGGTACATGAAAGGATGCTCAATATCACTAATCATTAGGAAAATGTAAATTAAAACCACAATGAAATATCACCTCCTGCCTGTTAGAATGGTCATCATTAAAAAGACAAGAGATAACAAAAAGCTGGCATAGATGTAGAGAAAAGAGGACCTTTGTGCACTGTTGGTGGGATTATAAATTGGTACACCACTATGGAAAACAGTATGGAAGATCCTCAAAAAATTAAAACTTAACTATCGTATCATCCAGCAATTCCATTTCTGAGAATATATGCAAAGTCAATGAAAACACTAACTCAAAAAGATATATGCACCCCTATGTTCATAGCAGCATTATTTACAACAGCTAAGACATGGAAACAACTTAAGTGTCCATTGATGGACAATGGATGAATGGATACACAATGGAATATTATTCAGCCATAAAAAAATACAAGAAAACCCTACCATTTGCAACAAAATGGATAGACCTTGAAGGTATTATGCTAAGTGAAATAAGTCATAAAGAGAAAGACAAATACTGTATGATCTTACTACTGTGTAGAATCTAAAAAACAAACTAATTAAAACCAGTCCAAAGAAAAAGGGATCAGACATACAGATACTGGATGCAAAGGGTCATGCCAGGGAAATTGGAGGAAGGTGTTCAAAAGGTACAAATTTCCAGCTTTAAGATACATAAATACCAAGGATTTAAGGTACAACATGTTGACTATAGCTAACACTGCTGTATGATATATAGGAAAAGTAAGAGAGTAAATACTAAGAGTTCTCATCACAGGGAGAAATTTCTTATTCTTTTTTTTCTTTCTCTTCTTTTTTATTGTATCTATATAAGATGGATGTTAGCTGGATTTCACAATTTATGTAAATTTCACAATATGTATACATCAAGCCATCATGCTGTATGCCTTAAGCTTATATAGTGTTGTATGTCAATTATTTCTCAATAAAATCGGAGGGGAAAAAATGAGCAATTTTGTAAGACAACTGCAGTCTTCTAGGAAGAGGAATTCAACATCCTGCTAATAAAAGTGTCATCTTCAAGATAAATGACCAGGCCAATGCAATGGGGGGATGTGTGTTATGAGAGATTTTCTATTATCTTCAAGACAAAACAAAATTGAAGTCAATACTGATGATATCTTAAGGGTTATTGGCATAACTCTAGTGAGCATGCCTTATTTTACTATCATCACTATGGATCACTTCTCAATGTAAAATAATCTGCTGACAATTGGGGAAAGTAATATTTATATCTCATATCTCAGGATTTTAAGGGTCAACTATTCTAGTTTAATCTCTTCTTTAACTATTAACTTGAATTGTGCTCATATAACCTGAAAATAAACTTTTTGTCATGTCACATAACAGATCTGATGGAATCATTTGGTTATTTTGGCCTTGCGAGGACATAGCCACAGAGAAAGATGCAAAGTAGTAACTCCTGATTCTGATAGCTTGGTATATATATTTTTGTATGGCTAGTAAACCTAAAGGCAGTTAAAATAAAAAAAAACTCCATAGAGTCACCAAATATAAGTATATAAATTCTTTAAGATTATCTAGTCCTTTCATTTTAAGAAAACTGAAACCCAGAAAGAATATGAAGATTTCCAATTTGTACAGGACTAGTTTTGAACATGATCCAGATTATCTGATTCATTCTTTTTTTTTTTAATTTTTTTTAACGTTTATTTATTTTTGAGACAGAGACAGAGCATGAATGGGGGAGGGGCAGAGAGAGAGGGAGACACAGAATCGGAAGCAGGCTCCAGGCTCTGAGCCATCAGCCCAGAGCCTGACGCGGGGCTCGAACTCACGGACTGCGAGATCGTGACCTGAGTTGAAGTCGGACGCTTAACCGACTGAGCCACCCAGGCGCCCCATCTGGTTCATTCTTTAATTCATTCTTTCATAAAATACTAATTAAGCATCACCTTGTGCCAGGCATTGTTTACAAACTGAAGACAGATTGAAAAGGACATCATTCTCATGAAACGTGTATTTTAGAAGAGACAATCAAACAATAAAAAAAATAAACAAATAAGAGAGTCCGAGATCATGAAAAGTGCTATAAAGATAACAATTTGGGATAATGTATCTGAGTGTGATGTGGATGCCTCTTCAAAGGGAGTTGTCAGCAAAGAACTCCCCAAGAAAGTGACATTTGAACCAAATCAAAGATCACCAAAACCAGTTTTATGAAGACCTGGATAAAGGATATTCAAGACAGAGCCACAGAGAGTGCAAGGTCCTTGGAATGGCATACACTTGACAGGTTTGAGAGAGAGAGAAAGCCAATGTGGTTGGAACATATGGATGAGGAAGTAAGTGAAATGAGACTGAGGTATTTACAGCTGATGAGAAATTGGGACTTGATTTGCAATGCAAAGGATACCCCCAGTCCAGTGCTCTCACATTGCAGTGTCCCCCACTATCATGAAGCTGAACATTTTCTGGCAACAAATAACTCTACTTCTGGAAAAATAACTAAAAAGCAGGTTTGGCTCCTTTGCTAAAGAATTTCATTTATCTGTAACATGAGGCTGTGCAGTAAGCCAAATGATTCCACAAAACAGATTCCCTTGGATGGCCCAATCCATTTAATCTACCAAAGGGGTGCCATTTGTTTCCCTTGGGCTGATGCAGAGTTGTATGTCCAAGTTGGACATTATGTAGTCGTCTGGGAAGCAAAAGCCCAGCGAGTGAGTAATGACGAATGGCTTGCCTCTGAGGAGTACACTTCCTCAATGAATCTGTATCAGCAGTGCTGGGCCTTCCAGCTTCTTCTCCAAAATAGGGGCCAAGTCCACAGGCTCCTTAGAGACAAGAGTAATTTTTGCTCATATTTTTTTTTCCTGCCTGAGAAACAGAGAAAGACAGCTCTGGTTTAAATCAAGCCCCCAATCCAAGGCTTGCCTCCATCCTATAATGGAAGCTAAATGAAACAAGTGAAGGTTGTTTTGACTTACACCCAATAGAGTTAGAAATTCATTCAGGCATTCAGTGAGCAATTGAGGCAGGTGGTGATCACGGGAGTGGCCAAGTTAAGGTCTATCTCAGGTCATCCCATTTTCCTCAGCTGGTAAATCTTTGTTACAGCAAATAGGATCCATTTATATGTCAGATTTTCTACCAGACTACCATCCAGTTTAATTCCTCCACAACATCAATTCCATCTCTAGATGAGGATCTATTTTGTAAACCTCTACCCGATCTATCTCTGCTGAGCAAGAGAGAGAGGAAAGGACTGGAAAATCAGAAGTAGGTATCTTGGTCTTGGGTCAACTTGATGTGAGAATATAGGCCTTTCCTTGTGCAGCGACGTTTATCCTGCAAAACTTTATTTTCATTCTCATAATGTCTTAGAAGTAAATCAGACCCTGACTAAAAATAGTGATAATTTCAGGAAAGTAACTATAAAACCATATTCCATAGGAAAGAATAACAATGACAACAGGGTATCATTAATTAAGCACTTAATAAGAACCAACCACCATATTATGAGTGCATTAGCTACATTTTCTTACTTATTCTTCAGCAATACCCTGTGCACTGGGTAGCCCGGAAAGTGGTAAAGTGGAATCCCGGTCTTTGTAACTGCAATGCTATACTCTTAACCCAAATTGGAAAATATGTTAGTTGTGAGGTTTTTATTTGAAATGAAAATTAATTCTATTAAGAGTAGATGAATTAGAAATGCTGAGTATTCATCTCTGTTTTATTCCCCTCTCTCAGGGGTCAGCAAACTATGAGCAAATCTGCACACACACCTGCTGATCTAATAACATAAATTAAATTTTATTGGAATGCAGCCTTCCCCATTTGTTTATATATTGTCTATGTCTGTTTTTATGCTACAACAGCAGAGTTGAGGGGTTTCAATGAAAGACCGTCTGGCCTACAAAGTCTGAAATATTTGTTATCTGACACTTTACAGCAAATGTCTGTTGACCCCTGCCCATTATCTCCAATAATCCTCTTCTAAAAAAGATTTAACTTAACTACAATAAGTTATTGTATCTTTCTCACAAACAAATTACTATACAAGATGGATATTTTGCATGATGTAGCAGATGCTGTTGGTGCTCTGGCAAGACTCCATTTATCTCCTAACTGTTCTGAGTTTGGTTCCTAGCAGCTCACAGATGTATCCTTCTCGTGAGAGTTGCTTGCAGGAGCCTGACTGGAGCCATTCCCCTAGAATCCTTGCAAGGTTAGACCTTCCTTCCAGGGTAGCCCATCACCAATGACTGACTGATATGGGATATAAACCACTAGCTCCCCTGCTTCAAGCTGGGACAATCATGTGCACCATGGTCCATAGCTCCCTGTGGGATCAGGCTAAGGTTGGACTTCAGTGGAATCCACATCTTTGCAGAGCTTCCCTCCCTACCCCTCCTGTGTTCTCACTCTTTTCAGGTTTGGCCTGCAGCATTCTCTCGCTAAATCCCTTGCAGGAGAATTCTCTTTGTAGACTTTGTGTCTTAATGACCTGCTTAAGACATATGGCAAATCTACACAAGTATTCACTGTGTCTATATATAATGCAAAGGAAATGTGTGAAAATGTGGTCTGCATTATGTGATGACGTAATGAACTTGGGAAGCTGGTGGAAAGATGGAAAAATTTTTCTTTTACCCTCTTATTTTGGTGACAGGATGTGCAGATTAAACTGAAAAATAAAGAAATTAACTAGAGAAAGGGGTTTTTGTATGCACATGAGAGCCAATGAAAGAAGTAGCTGGCTCCTTAAATGGTTGAAGTTAGAGGGTTATATACCTATTTAAATAAAGGAAGTGGGATAGAAAAGACTTTTTTGAAAAAAACAAATAATTTTCTTCAGGAAAGATAAATGGGTTTTTAGAAGAAAAATCAAGAAATAAAAACATTTGTGATGTTTGTCTATACAAATATGAGTGGACTTTCTGTCTCCTTCAGGGCCATAAAACTCCCCTAGGGAAGGGAATTTGGGCAGGTTTTCTTTTTTTTTTTTTTTTTTTTTTTTCTGAGGAAGATCTCTCCTGAAAAAGGAATTTATGGTAGTCTTATTTCCCAGAAGTTGCTGCTTCAAAGAAACTCCAAGAAGGTTTCTTTTTGTACCTGTTGATTCTCAATTGTCTTCATCTCAAAAGAATCCTTATGCCAAAGTGTCATAATCTAATCTCCTTCCATATCAACTCTGGGGTTCCAGCAGAATCTCATTGGGAAAGAAGAAATGGAAGAAAGGAGGAGGGGCCACCTAGCGTTATTCTACTCTAAGTTGGGGTACTCCTCTGTGCAGATGACTCATCTAAAGGAACCCCCATTTTCTTCCTTTCCCCACTAGTAGTATTGACCGTCACTCTTAAGACAGCCCATCTTCTGTCTCAAGCCTTAGTGTCTACAGATGCCAAAAAAAGATTGAGAACTTTCCATCATGATGACTCCATTGACTGCTACTGCAAGATTTATCAGCCTTCGCCCCAGTCAGCAGAGGACTCGGAGAAAGTAGCAAATGACAACTGAAGATAAAAGCAATGGGCCATTTAAAAATGTATTTTGTATCTGGTTCCTAGCCTGACATGTTCCTTGCCATGTGAACCTCAGAAGCTTACTGGGGTGAGAAAAATAAGAACAGCTTTCTTCTTTAAAACAGGGCACAATTGTCACATACTTTTTAAGCTACATTGTGTTGTATTTCTGAGGTTTTAAAAAAAGAACCTTCTTGGAATACCCTCTCTCCTGCACAGGTCATCCTCCCTCACACACACAGCACCCTGTGAGATACTGTATTCTGTTCTGGGCACACTCACATACCCCAGGATAGACAGCCCATTGAAATGTCTGTTAACAAATGCCCTGAGGCATTCTCTTTAGCTGAACAATTAAGAAAAATTTCTAAGAGACTGAACCATGTGTGACCTAAATTGGCTTTAAAAATGCTATTCAGAGCAGAGGGAGCAGCATTTGCAGCATAATGCCCTTCCACCTTGACATTAATTATGCACTGTGGTGTTCAGAGAGCAACTCTGAGCCAGGAATATAAGTGTTTGTAAAGTAAACATGTCAAGCAAGGCAGAACATTGTAAAAAGAAGAAAATATTAAATCCAATGCTGTTATGATCCGTTTCCCTACTCTTTTTTTCTTCACAAATCTTCTACATTCACTCAACAAAGAGATGGCATTTCCCTCTTCAAAGAGAGGTAAGGTGACTCAACAATACTTATAGTTTGGATTTCTTGAAAGAGAAAAAGAGAAAAGAAGGTGCTTTTTTCCACTTTGTGATTGAAAATAAAAGGGGCTTGCTGATTTAAAGAGCTGCACAGCCCTAGGGAACCTGTAGAAAGCATTCTCCATAGGAACAATTCTGTTTCTAGACAGCCATATGAACTGTAATTTCATTCCCCTTTCTGCATTATCAAGGACATTTGCATGACAGCAGGGTCCTAGCAGTTCCTGAGTTTACCTATTCCTAATCCTTACTTCTTCATTTACTGTCATTAGCCCTTGTGGGTGGCATCTTTGTCAATTGTTATAAATAAAATCCCAATGCCACAAAAGATTCTAGCTTTACCAAGAAGCTTAATGGGAATATTCCACCGTTTATAAGGAACAATCCTCAGATAGTATCCAAAATATTCGGAAGATTCCAGTGGCTTTCAAAATAAGTTTTAGCCAACTAAAGACTTAGCTTCAAGTAAGTCTTATGAGAAAGCTCAATTTAAAACACAGGCACACACACACACACACACACACACACACACACACACACATACCCAGATAAAAGTGGAGCATCCCTAGTTCCCTGTTTGAGCTGTGTACCACCCCTTGTACACACACACCCCATGTTAACTGTGTGGGTAACTACAAAGAACTCTCAAGGCACCTGCCAACCTCAGTTTAGAAATCAATAATTTAATCCACTCACAATATATAGTTGTCTTCTGGATGAAGTATTTATACTCACTGACAATAGGCCTATTAAAACCATTTCCTTTAAAACCATTCTACAGAAAAGCCTCTCTGTCTAACAGAATTTCATTCACTAGAAGACAGGTGAAATACATTTTTCTGGGAAATACTATCTTTACTTCTTTAGACATATCCTTTGACAAATCATCTCTGCCAGGAATATCAAGTTGATAGAAACTGTGAACACATTAGAAAATCACAACATTAAAGAAAAGGGAAAAAAATCAAGGAAGAACTTATTTCTGGTAAAACACAAAATTCCTGAAGCAGCCAAAACTCTCTATGGGTCACAAATATTTAAATTTTCTTTGAGAAGGAAATTAACAAGCACTTAAGAGATGTGAAAGATAAATCGAAGATACAGAGTAACTGAAAAGGGTAATTCTATGAGGTCAAGTGTACAGTGTCTAGGGTATAGAAGATAATCTCTCAGTGATAGATAGACCAGTACATGAGAAAGAAACAAAGGGAATGTGATTATGTTTAGCTAAGAAAGGAATAATGTAGAAATTGGATATAGGTTTGAAATTCCATTAAGTTAAAAAAAAAAAAAAGTAGACTTGTTTTGTGTTTCCCCAAGAGCAAAATCAGTAAAGTTTACAAGAAATGAGATTTTACACAAACATAAGAAAAGGCCTTCAAACTAGAGTTGATAAAACAGACTAACTTGGGAGGTAATAAGCTTCTAATAGTAGAGGTATAAAAGTATAGAGAACTGGGATTCTTGAATGGGATTTGGTGCTTGGTAGACAAGACCTTAAAAGCCCTTACCAGTGCTTGATATATGCATTCTGTTTTCACTACATATGTTAAAAGATAAACAAGCATATTGAAATTTTAAGAGTTTATTTGAGCAAAAGTTGACTCAAATTAGACAGCACCAAACAGGAAGTGGTTAGAAGCACTCCACACACAGGAGCTGGGGCAAACTTTTATAGAAAAAGGGTAGAAGCAAAGTAAGGAAATTATTGATTGGCTTAAAGCCTAGTTGGCTGTTTGTGACTGGTTGTTTTTAGGTTTTGATTTGGTAAATTTGTGTTTAGGCTTAGAGTTTGCTTTGCTTATATAGGTACCATAGCATTAGGGCCATCTCAGTTTCATGACTGAGTCATGAACATGACTGAGTCAGTTTCATGACTTGTTTAATTAAACAAGTACCAGCAGAAGTCAAAACACATTCTATAAAAAAATCATTATTAAAACGTCCACGAACCACCAAGAGTGCTTGAGGTCTTCATCATGAAAGTTACAAATAACATACAATTGGATGGGGTAAAATCCACATGTAACCTAAAAAAGGAAAAGTTAGGAGCATCTTTGGAAACTGTGATGTCACCTCCCAAATGATTGGGAATTAGATTGTTCCCTCAGCATTTAAACCCTCCATATCTGATCACACAGTACATCTTGGAAACAAGAGTAGTCATCATATACATCACTTGTTTAAACATAAATATGTGACTGAAGTTGTTTTCAAACTGAAAACCCTACATAATAGGGACACATACACAGACACACAAACACACACACACAAAGAAAAATAGACTTAAATCACAGAAACTCAGAATTTGTTTTGGGTCTTCTTTTCTACCATCTTTGGTCTAAAACTCTGTATGATCTGTATTTGTTTAACATCAGTTTGAGCCCCCTTTCCCTACCCTTTGTGTTAAAAAAACAATAACAAACAAACATACACAAAACCTCCTTCTCTGAATATACCTCTTTTTTATTCAAACTTCAATTCCCAAGTGAAATATATCTTCCTCAGACAGACCATTCTCAGACAGACCCCAATTTAAAGAAGCACCCCTTCATTTATCATTTATTTCTTCTTCTTCTTTGCCTAAATAATTGATTTATTTTTTTTAATGTCTAAGTCTGAAGTAGATTAAAAGTTCCACATTTGTTTAGTTCATCATTGTAAATTCAAGACCAAAACCACAGGAGTCTCAATAAATATTAGGAAATATAATGAACAAATTTATAAGTATAGGAGAAACTTGTTTCTGATGTTGATTATGGAAAGTCTCTTTTTAAGCTTTTCAAGATGCATACACATTTATTTTCAAGTGCTTTTTAAAATTTTTAGTTACGATTCTCTTCATTTTTAAAAATTCCATTTTAAATCAATAATTAATTGAAAAACTGTTATACGATGATGTTACACTAGGTATTGCATGGTATATTAGTAAATGTTCCAGATAGTACATACTCAAAAACTTCACTCTATTTGGATGTATAACATATACTCAAACAAACTTTACTCTCTGTAAAGTTAGGCATTAAATGATATTCTAGAGATAGGAAGCCTGAAACCATGATTCCAAGGGATAGGAGAGAGACGAACGACAGGCCACATATTTCTAAGTCTTCAATTTTTTTGTTTTGTTTTGTTTTTTAATCTCTGTGAAAAAATATACATACATATACACACACACACACACACACATACACATATACATACACACATGTGCATATATGTATGCATGTATATATACATATATATGATAAGTATGTGAAAGACTAATGTAAGGTAGTACACAGAAACACTACATAAACATTATAAAATAATTGGATATTATATGTAACTTTCAATGGATCTATATTGTTTAACATTAAACCTATTTAAACAAATTTTCAAAAATGTTTATAAACCTCAAGATATATTTTAGTTTCTTTACTAATTGTTATCTGCCACGTTTATTATCTTCACTGTTTTAACCAGTATTTGATCTTCAAAAGAGAAAAAAGACTCCACTACAGGAAGAACCCCTAAGAAGTCACCTGACCTGGATGTCAGATGAAATTTTCCAGAGGACACAGAGACTGAGATTTGGTTAAGAATAACTCCAGAGAAGAGGCAGAGCGGATGGCATTCTAGGCAGAAAGAACAGCATTGCTGGAGTGAGGAAGTGAGAAAGAAAGAGTATGCCTTCTTCCAGAAACTGGCAGAAATTCAGTATGGCTGGAGTGTAGTAGATTTGGGGTTGGTAAAGAGCAGAAGTGACAAGTGATGAAACAAGAGAGATAGGTAAGAGCCAAATCCTGAAAACTCATTTAAACCCAAGTTCAAAGTTTGGAGGACTTTAGCAAAAAAAGAGTTGCTTTAAAAAAAATTTTTTTTTCAACATTTATTTATTTTTGGGACAGATAGAGACAGAGCATGAACGGGGGAGGGGCAGAGAGAGAGGGAGACACAGAATCGGAAACAGGCTCCAGGCTCTGAGCCATCAGCCCAGAGCCTGACGCGGGGCTCGAACTCACGGACCGCGAGATCGTGACCTGGCTGAAGTCGGACGCTTAACCGACTGCGCCACCCAGGCGCCCCAAGAGTTGCTTTTAAATATGGCATGAGCAGTAATGGAGCCTGGTTGTTTTGTTTGGTTTTTATTTTTATTTTATTTTATTTTATTTTATTTTATTTTATTTTATTTTATTTGCTGATTTTTATCAAGAAAATTCTCTTCATAATTAGCTTGTGATGTTTAATAAATTTTTTAAATTCAAAAGCAAAAATAGCAAAATGTTATGATTTACTAAAACCTGAATAGTGTTTTTAATACTATTATTTATACTTTTGTATTATGTTTAAAATTTGCATAATAAAAACTTAAGGGCAGCACAGGCTGATGCCTAAATCAATCCAATAAATAAGGTTCTCCACTTTCTGCTTTTAAAATTCCAGTATTGTTACTGTGAGGAAAGTCATCATTAAGTCCAGACAATGGCCCTCACTTTAACTCTTAGAAAGCAGAATGTTTATAAGATAAGGACTGCCTTTCAAAGCACAGTTGACATGATGATAGGTTCTTTTGCTTATAGCAATTCATAACATTTGCTAATGTATATTAGTAGGAAAGAGACATACAAAAATCATAGGAAGGTAATTTGACCCCCCAACAATAAACTCGGAGTGCATTGATGCCTATTGAACATCTCTGTTGCAAAAACATCTACCTATTGATATTGCTGATTCATTTCCACTTACTGACTGAAGTCCTGGACTTCTGTGGCCAACATAAGAGGTCTAAAGACTACCATGTACCAGCCTTTCATTCTGATTACAGTCTCAGGTTTCTGAATATGTATGGTAATGTAGAGCCAGTGTTTTTCCATTATACATTGCTTCTGGACTTCTAAGCTCTTTGGGACTTCTAAGTGCAAGCTAAAGGTACAATAAGGTAAGGATCATGCCTGGGGTGAGGGAGCTTGTCCAAGAAGCATGAGCCAGACTTATCACTTAAGGTGGCTCCCTCCCTTCCCCACTAGCCAATTTAGGTCAGGTCTGTGCTCCAGACTATGAAGATTAGATCTCCTTTTTTAAAAAAGCAGTATCATAGACTTCACAGTATTTAGCAATCAAGTTATCCAAATGCTTAACAGTCCTCAAATCACCCATATTATTCCAAGATTATCTGAACCAACAAAAATGACATAAAATTAAAGAATTACTATGGGCAGGCAGTTGGGAATGGCTCTGTAAGATTCTCCACAGTGCCTTCACTTCCTCAAAAATGGCACTTTACAGCGCCATGTTTCCTATCCCTATAATATCACTTACTGCACAATTTTGTAGAGAATTATTTGTGTTCCTACTTCTCTTGCTAGACCATGAACTCATTCAATGGATAGACTGACTAAGGATTATCCATCTTCCAAAATCCAATAAATAATATATTTCCTGTAAAAAAAAAAAAGTAGAAGCTCAGAAAATGTTAACTAGCCTCCATTGGCTTGGAATCATCTCTTTTCCAGAAGAATTGGGCTTTGTGGATACCATTGCTGAGTCAGACATTGGCAAGAACCATTTTATACCCTATTGGCATGTGGTTCTCCCCCCATTTCAAAGGTGTTTCTTTCAAAATAAATCTGCAGAAAGCATAGCTCAGGTGTTGACAGCCAGCTGGATGTATCCATTTTCATGAATTGCAGAACTTCCAATGTGGTTAAGGGTGTGAGTTGAAATTAATACAAACATCTTTTTTCCCAGTGTCCCTAGCGCTGAGAGAGAAGAAATCTTAAAATTAAGGTTTCAACATTTGGTGAAAACATAATGAATTTATAATATTCCAAAAGAAATAAAGTTTGTCTAAATCATTTTGCCAATGGTCACAGAAATATATGCTATATCAACTTATTTAAAACAGAAACAGAAATTTAAGAGCTCCTTTAAAAACATAAGAATTGAGGGACTGTACTTTCTGTTATTCTTCTAATCATCTACCTTCAAAACCACAATGAACTTTCCTCATTAGTTCTGCTTTTGTGGAGAAATATAGCTGCCTGAGGTAACAGCAGCAATTAAACTTTCAGAAGTAGTATGCTAGGTTTACATGCATTCACTTTAATTTAGTTTTTTTCCCCTTTTTCTTTTCATGCGTGTTAGTTGCCATTGTGTCCTCCACCCCTCACTATAAAAATAATAATCAAAAATACCTTAAAATGTAATAGGTTGAAGGTTTATGACACCCAGTGCCAAGGGTATGTCAATAATGTCAAATATGGGATGCAAGGTATTCTAGAAAAACCTGATTGCCACGTGGCCCAAGTGTCCTCCTGCTAATGGGAAATAAGAAGATCTGGTTGGTGATATTTGCCATGACTTTAATGAGAGATGGAGAGGAGGAAGTAAAGGAAACCAAGTCACATAAAAACCCTCAAAGGTTCTGAGAGTCAGAAGAATGAGATTGAATCTACAGCAGAGAAGAACTACTCCAAAAAAGTAACCTCCAAGAAATGAAGGAAGAAGAGGAAAATTCCAGAAATCCTTCTAAACATATGCAAACACCATTCTCTACAAAATCTAGAGCATGAATTGTGATTTAGAAATGATTTTGGTTTATTTTTTCCTAGTTATAAAAGAAATAACCTTTGTGAAAAATATGGAAAAATATTTAAAGATTAACTATCACTTATTATTCCAATCCCCAGAGAAAACTTTCGTGAACATCGTGTTGTACTTCCTTCCAGATATAGATATTTATGCATGTTCCATAACATTGAGATGACATTAAATATATAATTTTTGTGTCTTACATTTACTTACATTTTCCGGTGTCATTAAAAACTCTTCTAATACATTATGTGGATGTGCAATTGTGTACCCAAAGATTAGTTCAATATTTGTTGAATATTTTTGTTATGTCCAATGATTCAACTATTTTTTAAAAAAATCATTGGGAATTCATAATCACCAAAACCTGGAAGCAAGAAGATGCCCTTTAATAGGTGAATAGATAAATTGTGGTATATCCATATAGTGTAATACTGTTCAGCAATAAAAGGAACGAGCTATCAAGCCACTGAAAAGACATGGATAAATCTCAAATACACATTGCTAAGTGAAAGAAGTCAGTCTTAAATGGTGACATACTGTGTGTTTCCAGCTATATGACACTCTGCAAGAAGCAAAACTATACAGATGATAAACAGTTGCTTTGGGAATGGGAAAAGGGTTCAATAGGTGAAGCACAAGGAAATTTCTAAAGCAATAAAACTATTCTGATACTGTAATTGTTAATAGACACTATGCATTTGTCAAACCCATAGGATTTTACAGCAAAAAGCATAAACCTTAAGATATGGAATAATTGAAATAATTTTTTTCATACCGATCTAGGAGTTCAGGGATCGCATGATGGGATATAGACTGTAGCAAAATGATCTGACTGTGCTACAAATGTATGAAACAACTTCATTGACAGGGATGGGGAAACCATTCTAACCTAAATAACTTTGGAATGTGTGGATTCCCTAAGACTAAAGGCAAAAGGAACTATACATAAGTTGTGCATTCTTGTTGATAAAATTGTTTCCATGATGGTATAATTGACAATTCTGAAACTACAAGTATAACTGGATTTGAAGAATTAAGTAAATGGATGGTGGATGGTAAGAACTGAGTTCTCCCTATTCTAGTGGGAGGTTACAGAGAAGCAATGGTGGAGGCTAAAGTGATCCATGTAGTCAAGGATTAGAGTTGGGATGAACCCATGTTTAGCTTAATAAAAATACAGATGGTTACATTTAGAAATGGTTATAGGTCTGTATATATACATGGGTTAGTGTACACACTTATATTTTTTCACTTTGTCAGCTGAAGGAGCCCAGAAGGAACAAGCCCAGGTCTTGTTTTCTAATATTACTCTTCAATAAAAAGAACAAAGCCTCCTTGGAAGAATTGTTGACCTTAGGACCGAGAGCAAAAAAATATACAAGGAGAGTATGAAGACTTCAGTAGTGGTAGAAACTAAGGAGGTGCTCAAAAAAACCACAATGATGGGTTATGTCAAAGGGACACAGGAACCAACTAAAAAATCTTCAAAAGATGGAATAATTTGAGCAAGAAAATAATGAAGAATTAGGCTATAGCCAAAAGTACAAAATAAATATCTATTAATTCATACTATACCCATAAATAAATGATTAAATGAATAAGTTAATGGAGGAAAAAAGGCAATCTTCCCATGGAGAAAAATTCCAAATTATGTAAATACTCTGGTCTTAAAGTTGGTACATAATTTCCTGCTCCTTAATTGTAAGCTGCTTGTAGTGGCTTTCTTTCAAAGAGTACAGAATGGGAAGGGGGTAAAAGTAACTTCACAGTGGCGAAACCTGACAAACACAACCTCTGCCAGGTAGTCAAGATAACAGCAACAGTGATAAGTCATGTTGATAGTATGTACCCTTGATAGCATGTGATGAGAATGGACTTCACCTGTGTGGTTTTCCTCCCCAAACCCATAACCCCAGACTAATCATTAGAAAAACATCAGACAGTTTCTAATATGGGGGCATCCTACAAAACACGTGCCCAGTACTCCTCAAAACTCTCAAGGTCATCAAAAACAAAGTAAGTCTGAGAAACCCACAGCTTAGAAGAACCTAAAAAGACATGACAATAAAATGTAATACAATATCCTGGATAAGACCCTGGAATAGAAAAAAGGTTATTTAATAAAAACAAAATCAGGAAATTATTCTGAATAAAGTATGCATTTTAATTAATAATAGTGTATCAATATTGGTTCATTCATTATGACAAATGTATCATAGTAACGTAAGATGTTCATGATGGGGAAACTGGATGTAGTATATATGGAAACTGCATTACTTTTGCAATTTTCTATAAATCTAAAACTCTTCTAAATCAAAAAGGTTATTTTTAAAACCTTTAGGAGTAATATTTTGGCCACAAAGTGTTGTCTATATTTCTGATTATTTTATGAGAAATGGAATCACTGATTAAAAACAAATAATATTTTAAAAGACCATAATGTCAACTACTTACCATTAACTTTGTACTAATTTATAATGTCAGTGACAGTGTTTGAGAGTCTATTCCACTGTAGGAGCCCTGAATTAAAGTGACTTAGATCTTGAATCTTCTTCACAGAAACTGACTATGTAAACATACTAGCTCTTTTCAAACTGAAACAAAATTAAGTCAGAACAAGACAGTGGATAAGTGTTCGAGGTAGAGTGTGGGTATGTGTGTGTGTGTGTGTGTGTGTGTGTTGTGTTTGTGCATGTGTGTGTGTGTGTCTGTTATCCTCCACTTGCTGTGTGCCTTTGAGCCAGATACTTAGACGCTCTAAGTCTCAATCTTTCTCATCTGTAAAATGGTGATAATGGTCAAATGTTCTACCATTGGGTTTAGAGGAAAACTAAATGAATAATACATACAAATCAATTAGTACATATGTCAAGCGTGGTAGTTCTGGAGAGATGATGGTGAGCAGGACACAATCCCTACAAATCGGAGCTCACATTCTAGCAGCAGAGTGAGAGAAATGTGAAGGAAATTGCAATATTACGTGGTAAGTGTGAGAACAGGCTACGGTCAGGCTGCAGTAGAAGCATATGGCATGATCAAGAAAGCGTTCTCAAGGAAAGGGGCAGCTAAGCCCGAATCCGAAGAATTTAGAAGATTTAGCCCAGTGATATGCTGGAGCAGGCAGGCACCCACTTGCAAGGACCAATTATGTACATTGTGTGCATACATCTCTTCCATTCTCTGTTCAAGGAACACATTGGTAGCTTGAAATCTGCCGTGGTAAAAGAATTTGCACCCTGGAAATTGTCAAATGCTGCAGATCAGGGCTCTCCCTCCTCCTCATTTACCTGCACAACAACCACATTTGAAGGAGGAAATGAAGAGGGAGGCAAGAGGCATGATACATTTGGGAAACTAAAAGACATTCAGTCTAACTAGAGTGTGAAGGGGGCATGAAGATAGATAAGTGGGGACCAGATCATGGTGGTAAGCCAAATGAAGGTGTTGAGAATTTACCCTGAGAGCAATGGGGAGCCTCTGAAGGGTATGGAGCAGAGCATGGGACTTAGATTCCATGTTAGAGAGATTCCTTCTGGCTTCAGAAGATAGAGTAAAACTGAAACTGATAGGGTGTGCAATTACCATTAACTTATATGGAACAATTTTTGAGCATTCCCAGACCAAAAAAATAATCTCTCTTAGGCTTTTCTGATACCTTAGGACACATCTTGTTACCAGATACACAAAATAAGTCGAGATAAAGCACAGATGCTCACAGACACAGTTCAAAGTGATGGCGGCTTGATGCTGAGATGCTGATGTAGTTCCCTGGAAGGAGCTGGGCGGGGGGCCCCTCTGCCTGCTGGAGGGGCGCGCTGCCTCTATCACAGCTCACTGCAGAACAAATGCTGAATGCTATTTTCACTCTTTGCCTTTTTTCATAAAAGCAAAAATCCTCTTCGGGTTTCTTTCAGTTGGTGAAAACAGGCACTAATGTAGGTCTTTTGTAAAAGCGAAGTGGCATAACGATGAACTTTCAAACAGTAGCTGATACCTGTTGTTAGTTTTCTTTTGGCAAAGAAAGGACAATGCTCACTTCCGGCTGATGGCACAATTGGAGCAAAGAAATAGCGACAAGAAAGTGCATAGTATTTACAAGAAACTGTGAGTAACGTAGTTAGTCTTGGATAGAGAGGGATGGAAGGAAAGTTCTAAAAGATAAGCCCAAAAAGTTGGGTGGCAACCAGATCATAGAAGCCCTTGAACTTGAAATCAGTTGTGTCCAAAGTGCAGTGAAACCCCTTGAGAAAGTGAAAAATAATCCATAGGGGCATGAAAAAATATAACTTTATTTGTATTTATTCTCTTTCCTTTAAAATACATATTTCTGTATATGTGTATAGTAATATATACTAATATACTTGGTAAATGCAAGTATTTCATAAATAAATACATAAACCTATATGCATGGGACGTGTAGTCAAAGTTTTTATTGGTAAGGGCACATAATCAAAAATTTAGAAACACTGCTATAGACAACGGGGAACTATGGATGTTTTCAATGCTGTGACTCAGTCTGTCAGAGGAAGATGGCCATGGCAGCGGGGTGAAGAAGGGGTGATTACAGGTGGGAAATTTGAGACAGCTGGACCAGTTGTTGGAAGACAGGCTCAAATCCTGGCTTTGCCAGACAACAATTATGGGATCTTACTTAAGTCACACAACTCTGCCAATTTTCAATTTCTCCAGGTGCAAATGGGAACAATAAAAACAGAATTTTACGAGAATGAAGTGACATAAATATGTGGAAACACCCAGCCCAGTGATGAATTAAGTAGATGTTTCAGGAACGTCCGGTGAAATTGATTCTGATGTTCTAATATACATTAGGAAGTAGTAGCAAATGACCAGTTACAAGATGCTGAGGGTCTAAGATTAAGGCACTGTGGGAGGGACTAGAAAGTTGGAATTGACATAGTTTGGATGAAGAATCAATCACTGAACAGGTGTGGGAATGGGGGTGGGGTGGGGAATAAAAGCTGATTTGGCTCTGGGTTTTCTTGCATGGATGCACGGGAAGATGGACATTCTACTTATGATGGTAGAATATAGGAAAAGAGGCAGGTGGAAGTCACAGTGTTAGTTGGAAGCATGTTGAGTCAGAGGTACCAGCAACACATCTACTTCAAGTTTACTGGGCTTGTAAATTTAGACCAAGAATTCAGAGGGGAGATGTGGGTGGTGTCTGGAAAGAAGCTTTTCTGTGGGTCACAAGGCAACTAGCTGAGCTTTAGGGCCAGACTGCAAGTTATCCAAAAATGGTGCTGTGCGCTATTCCCAGGCAGTTAACTTGCTTCTTGTGGCCAAAAAATCATGTGTTAGGAGTCTCCCTAAATTCTAGGCAATTCCAACCCCATTTCTAGTGTTTTGTAGAAACAGCCTTACATACACAGACACGGACAGGGGGCTTTATTTACCCGTGTGGAGTCCATCAGGACCTGATAGTGAGCTACAACCTTTTATCCAATCTCCAGTCCTGGTCTTAGTCTTTAATTCGCATACAAAATCACTCTTGGTAGTTTCTTAGATCCCTTACTGTAAGATTTTGATTCAGCAGGAATTTGCATTTTAAACAAGCACTCAGATTACTTAATGTAGGCTCCCTGGAAAAGAGATTACTATCAAGATTTCCACTGTGTACATGAATTCCTTCTTCAGGCATGGAAGCAGTAATCAGCAGGTCAAACAGGTCAGCAGGAAATGCGAGTTCTATTGCCCATTTAGAAATTGTGGCATAGGGGGTTGAATAACAGCCAGAAGAACTTTGCAAGAAAGTCATTAGGAATCATTGCAACTGATTTGAGTTCTCTTTGAGTAACCGTGACTGTGCCAGGGCAATGATTCTCTGGGGATCAGGAGGATTTTTGCCCCAACGGTTTTGTGGTAATAAACTATTCTGTTAGAGCTGTATTCATCCTTTGTCTATTTTATAGCATCCCAACACTGGGAAAATTGTAAAATAAACATTTATTTACAGCCCGATACTTCTTGTCCTTGTGTTTATTATAATGATTGTTGAGGACATTGGTCACCATATCCTCTTTTTGAGGACCCTGGGGACAAATTTCTGTTCAGTCTTAGTATTAGGGATAGCTATGTTTTTCCTAGGAATGCTTTCTATCTTAACCTTCTATAAAATCCAAATTAACCAGTTGACCAGATTCCCTTTGGTGATTGCCTGCTATACCTCTTAGAATTAAATTACTTGAGGTCAAATGGAAGTTCCTTTATGGTATGAAAATACTTTCTATAATAAGATGAATATACTTTCTATAATAAGTATTATGTTCAGAATTTCTAAAGGATGTCACATATATCCTATTAGAACTTTATAAAAGTTATTCTCATTATTTTAACAGATAAAAAATTGAGACTCAGAGCAAGTAAATGATTTGTCTGAAATCACAGAACTAGTCATGGGAAAACTAGAATTTTCATACACAAATTCTGACTTCAAATCCAGTTCTCTTTCTGTTTCCTCTACAAAAAAAAGAAAAATCATTTTTACTATGCTTTTCAATTTATTAAACCATATATATATATATATATATATATATGTCCACATATACAGGTATGTATAAAATTCTATTTCATCTGTACACCAATCCTGAAAAGAGCCACTTGTATTTTATCAAATGTTTCACAGATCTGAGACACAGAGCTTCCAGGACTTGCCCTAAGTTATTCAGCACAAGCCATGGCGTTTGGACTCAAACCCCAAATTCATAAACTCAATTCTGAGTCTTCCCCTAAACTATTTCTAATGTGCAATCCACTATGCTTGGGGGTAAACTGATATTCCCGCTATCCGACCACTGTCACTACCAGGGAGAAGCTAAGAACTGAAATGCCAAAAATCTTCTAATTCAATAACTTTATATTTATTATAATAAAAAATAGTCATAAGATAGGAAACCATATGCACCTCTTACCATGTAATGGTGTACATGAATGTGCACTGAGCAGAAGTTAGGAAAAAGCAGATAATGCAGAGATTCTGAGAACATTAGGTAAAAAAGCGGTAGTACACCAGTGAGAACATAGAGCTGGGGGGCAGACAGGTTGACAACTGCATTACCCCCCTTACAATCCTGCCCAAGGAGCGACTCAGAAATGAAGATATTCCACCATGCCTGTCCCTTTGTTTCTTTTCTGTGAAATGAGAAAATGGAAAAAAAAAAAAGTTAAACGTATGTGTCTCCAATGGTGTCAATTTGTCAAGAGCCTAAATTCCCATCTAAAGTGTTACTTTTCTTAAAATATCATCTGGAAAAGAAGAAAGTCGCTGAATAATTTCTCAGCTTTATACAAGAGCACACCCAAAATATGTGCCTGGGGATGGGCTTTCACTCCACCCCATCCTAGCTTATTGGAGCTGCAAGTCTTCTTTCCAAGCAGATTGTCCTGATAGGTCATTATCGATGGCACTGGGGTAAAAAGTGGACGAAGTGGAAATGCGAGCCTAATCTGTCAGGCGCAACAAAGATAAATACCCCAGAAGCACTGTCATATTTCACAGCACATAGTGTTGACTATAGATCTCCTGACATGATAAATTTTATGGCCAAATGTGGTGGCATTTTGCAACCTCGGGTCTACTAAGGATGGTTGGTCCTTCTCTGAGAGGGTCAATTTTGATAAATTGCCCTGTTGAACTCCCCATGAAATATGACATTTCAGGTTAGCCAAATTCTCTTTGATGTGCATATCCCAGTTAGCCTCAAGACATTTACTGGAGGAGTTTTTCTAGTTAGAAGGAGGAAATGAAACCACATATGCCCTTCTCATCTTTCTTATTATTTTGTCAGCCACGAAGAAGAAGGTAGTAGAAACTCATTCCTGGGACAATTGTGGACAGATTTCTTTCAGGAGGACACTGCCTGGGAGGAGAGAGAAAGATCACCTGTTCAATCTCCAGCATCTTTTAATTCCCCTGGCACAGAGTCACCACTCAGTTTTTCTTTTGGGTTGTCTTTCCTCATACAGAGAATCTTGAGTAGCCAATGGACTAATGCTATGTATTCCCCAAAAGAAACTGTCACTTATCCAGAGCAAGCAAGAATGATGTCTCTATTCACAGAATTACTTAAGTGCCTCACATAAGGAAAAAAAAAAAAAAGCTTAAAAGCTTGTGTGGGCCACTCCATTTCTCCAGCTTTTCAAAACTGGTTGATGAATAGTAGCGATAAGAAAAGTGCCTGGTATCTGCAGGCTAATGTCACCACAACCTGTCTCCAATTAATTCAGTCTTGCACACAAGGGCAGAAACTGTCATGGTTCCAGCTCTGTCACAAAATAATTGTGACCCTGGGCAAGTCACCAAAACTTCTCTAGGACTTTGATTTCTCCTCGGTAAAGCAAGTAAGTAAAGTATTACACTACATGATCTCCATATTTCCTTCCACAGCAAAGCTTTTAGAAGACAGTACAGCAAAGTTCCTAAGAGCATAGGCTCTGGAACAAGACCAAGTTCAAAACTTGGATCTTCCCCATAATAACTGAGTGTCCTTGAGCCACTTTAAAAAAAAATCTTTTTTAATGTTTATTTAGTCTGAGACAGAGAGAGACAGACCATGAGTCGGGGAGGGACAGAGAGAGAGGGAGACACAGAATCCGAAGCAGGTTCCAGACTCTGAGCTGTCAGCACAGAGCCCGACGCGGGGCTCGAACTCACAAACCGTGAGATCATGACCTGAGCCGAAGTCGGTCGCTCAACCGACTGAGCCACCCAGGCGCCCCCATAGCAAATATTTTTGAGAGCCTATCCTATATCAGGCCCTGCAAAGGCTCTGTTGGGTCTAAAACAATGATGTGACATGTCAAAACGTTGTCTAAATTTAAACTCAGACAAAATTTCAATTATTATACTATGGTCAAGCCATAGAATGTTTATTTTTGTAAGCAATTACTTGCAGAAAATAATTCATTAAGTTACTAATTGTTTTCCCCCTTAGGACTTTGCCTTAGCCTATATACACATTTCTAGCTGGGACTTCCTCATCTGAATACTAAAAGAGTTTGACTAGATAGCCTGAAAGGTCTGCTCCTTCTCTAATATTCTATGGAACAAAAGTAATCAGCTCCCTATGAACTAGAGCATAAGGAAAGAAGAACAGCCTGGAAATAAAATACTTTCAAAAATAATGACTAGAAGGATATGCACAAAATTGATTATTTCTGGGTGGTCAGCTAGCTTGTGGCTGAATTTTACTATTATCTTAAAGTAATGTTCTCTGTTCCTCCTCTCTCTTTCCTGTTTGGTTGTACTATTATTATATGGGCTGCCTAAAAGAGTACAATGTAACCAACTTTCCTGGAACACTAAGTCTGGAGAAGTTCTGAGAGGATATACTCCTCTCTCCCTCTTGATTGATGGGTCAATTGAGAAACAACTGGTGTATGGAAAAACCATAGACTTCAGAGTCCAAAGACTATATTTTAAGTCCCATTTCCCCCCTTTGGCTTTATATTCAACCACGGGCAATTCACATATCCTCTCTAAAGTTCAGGTTTAGCATCTATAAAATGCAGACCTTCACAACTGGCAGGCATAACCCTAGGCTGACTGGCTATCTCTATCTATCCATGTAAGATAGCTATTGTTATGCCTTATTTTCCAGATGAGAAAGCAGAAGCTCACTGAGGTTAAAAAAGATCATATAGGTGAAAGTGTATTATAAATCCCAAAGTTCCATATGCATTTTGTTGTAATTATTATTACTGTTGGATCACCCCATCTAAATGCTAGAGTTTTATGCCTGGTTGATTACAATAACATACATAAAATAAACTTTGATTATGGATAAATGTTTTCCTTCTCCTTGATTTGAGATATAGAGAAAAAAAAATCCAGAGGAGAGTGGCACTTGCCCTTTCTACTAAACTTTAAGCAGTAAAAGGAATGGTCTATGTCTACTTACCAGTGAGTATCTCTAGCATGTAGAATTGTGCCCAGCATATAGCAGGAGTTTAGTAAGTACAGGAAAAACTCTTCCAAAGAGTGATGTGAGTTCAACTACTCACTCACATAAAATTCCTGATCACATTATTGCAAGATGAACAAGAAGGGCATGCAGTTTTCTAGCTGAGAAGTAGGGGGTGCATAATCCAAATTCAGGTAGTCCCATGACTGTGGCTTGGTTTCACCTCATATTTATCTTCTCTGTCCTAAATATTTTGAAATATTGATTCTGGCTCTTTTATCTGCCTGAGATTTCCAGGATAGCAACAATTACAGACATACCTTTATGCCCCTCTGGCCCCAGTTCAGGTAAGAATGGGAGAACATTGGAAGTATGAGGATCCAGCTACCACATTTACCCCCAAAACTGTCCCTCCTATTTCTTTACTTTAACTCACCTCCCTCCCTTCCAACACACCTCCTCCCCACTTCCCTTAGGTGATAAGAACCTTAATCAGGAGCTGGGCAGAGAACCAACATCAGTTACCAATCACAGTGTCTTACTGTGTTTTACTTCTGGTAAATTGAATTAACACATAGCCAGAAAGATAATTCAGATAAACGAAGGTATAGTTATGGCATATTTAAGGAGATAAATGAAACTAGTATGTATTGGGGCAAAGAGTACCCCTAACAAGATTTGATTTTATTTTTTCTCAAAGCGAGAGAAAATGAGATCAGAGGAGAGGTTTAAGGAAAAAGAGAAACAGAAAGACATTCATACTGCAATCAACCCAATTGTGGCTTTAAAGATCACATTTCGGGAAGAAAACAGTCTCATAGACAAAAATCCCCCAAACAGCAATTTTTTAAGTCTTCAGCTTCCACTAGGAAATCAATTACTTTTCCATGAATACTAACCCTCTTCACCACTCTTACAATATATCTAAGAGAGAGTCTATTTTGGAGTCAGTTAATTGGGTTCACTTGTTCTTCATAAGCCCCAGAATTACACAATGTTGCACACTCCAAATCTGTAGGAATATTCTACCCCACCAAATTGCAGTTGGCTACCATATTTGCTTATCAAATTTATGAGCTGTGAGTGTCCACGACCACTAACAGCTGTCTTGATTTTCCCTTGGTACATAGCAATGTTGGTTGAGAAGAAATTCATAAGTGCTTGGCTTTGAAAAATCTTGGTGGCCTCCTGAGACTAGAACATGAAAAGAGAGAAGGTTTCTGTTTCCTTCAGATTTGATTTTAACAAGACCAGACTGACATAATTTTCCAACCAAATGGGATCACTTTAAATACCAGGATATGTTGGGGGGGGGGTCCTTACTATTTGACTTTAATATTTAGTTTTTTATCCAAAAAACATAAGACATCATTTGGTAAATATTTAATATGCTGCTATAATATAGATAGTACTGTGTTAGGTCTTGCTGAAGACATAAAGAAAAATAAGAAGACTTGCTTCCAATCTGGTTATGAGATATATATACATATATATGTAGATAGGCATATAGATATAGATGATATAGATACAGATATAGATATGTATACTACATACATATATAAATAGATAGATATATATGTATTATATATATAAAAAACCTCACAATATATGGCACACACAGATTCAAAGAGGGTAATGGCAATATGTAAAAAGGAAGATTAAAGAAAGAGTGGCAATGCCAGAGAAAAATTAAAAGACATAAACTCTGAGGTGGCCCCTCAACCCAAAAAGCAAAGAGAATTTCAGATGATGGAGAGAATGGGATTGGCAAATATGATTTAAACCAGTCACCTTGGGAAATATTAAGAGATCATGTTTACATGGTACATAAGGGTCAAATTTTAAAAGTCCTTAGAAATCAGGCTAAAGAATTTGGCCTTCATGCCATGAGCAAGAAAAAAAATCAAGGATTTTGAATGATGAAGGAACATCAAAGAAGTGATATCGGGAAGGTCCATCTAGCAGCACTAGGGAGATCAGTTTAAAGGAGAGTAGCTTAGAAGTAGGACAGCCAATGGAATGAGCTTCCTGGGAAGGCACAAGGAGCATGAACACTCTCTGATAGCCCACTGATCCGGGTTCAAATCCCATGCACTAGCCGTATGGCCTCAAGCCATTTACCTAATTTCTGTTTGGTTTCACAGAGTCTCCATCGGCAAAACAGGAATAAAAAAGGAAAACTTTAACAAGTTTTTGGTCAAGATGAAATCAGCTAGCATATGGAAAGTGCCTTGCAAGTAAGTCCCTCAGTATTTGTTTATTGCAGAATGTCTTTATTTTGCCATCTCTCTTATAGGATATTTTGCTGATAATATGAGTCACGGTTGATAAGATTTTTTTCTTTCAGCACTGGGAATATGTTACTTCACTACTTTCTGGCTTCATTGTTTCTCATGAGCTATAAGTCATTCCTCGTATCGTTAGTCCCCTGGACACATTAGGTTACTACTTTCAAGCTTTTCTTTCCTTTTTGTTTTTTGGATTTCCAACAGTTTGTGGTATATATCTGGGTGCAGATCTTTTTGTTTATGTTTTGTTGGGGTTCTTTGAGCTCCTCATTCTATCATTTTGAAACTGATTGATTGGGCTCCTGTCTTTTAAGTAACATTTAAGTCAATCCAAACTTGTGAACTTTCTTCAATTTTTCATTTTAGCTTATTTAGCTTAGAACCAAATTTCCCCTTTGGTTGTTATATTTTTTTCCTTTTTTAATTTTTTTAACGTTTATTCATTTTTGAAAAACAGAGAGACAAAGCACAAGCAGGGGTGGGGCAGAGAGAGAGGGAGACACAGAATCCGAAGCAGGATCCAGGATCTGAGCTGTCAGCACGGAGCCTGATGCCAGGATCGAACCCATGAACCGTGATATCCGACCTGAGCAGAAGTCGGACACTTAACCAACTTAGTCAGCCAGGCATCCCTGTTGTCATAGTTTTCTTTGATATTTTACCTCACCAGCCACTTTACAAGTTACTCCACTTCTACTGTATTTTCTCTCAAAACTCAGAACAGATACAGTATGGGTTTCCATGCTGTAAAGAATTAATTTGTAAATTATTTGATTACATTTAATAAAAGCTAGCATTTATTGATAACTTCTTACTAATCTCTAAGCATCTTGCTAAGTACTTTGCAAATATTCTCATGTAACTTCATCAAAAACCTATGAGCTACATATATACTAACATTATTCCATTTTACAGATGAGGAAACTGAGGCTCAGTGAAATTAAACAGCTTGTCCTAGATTATACATCTAGTAATGAGTAGGTGAGCCCAGATTCAACCCAGCAGTCTGGTTCTTAAGCATCCTGTGTTACTGCCTCGATTGAAACATGCTTATTTAATTTTATATTTCTTTTCCCAAAGGCAGACATTTTTCTAAGTATCCAATCTTCATTATAACTTGAATACGATGAGACTGTGTATTACATTTCCATTGGAGCCTCTATTTGTATTCCCATGCAAGAGGTAATATCGCACTGTTTCATGTACCGTGACTTTGGTGAGAGATTATCTGGATACAAATATAGGTTCATTTCTTTGCTGCTTCTATGACCCTGACAAGTTATCTGAAATCTCTGTCTTGGTTTTCTCATCTTAATTCAGCATAACTAGAGTAACTCCCTCATAAGATTTTATAAGAATAAAATGACGTTAAGTGATATAAAATTCTGAGACAATGTCTAGTACAAACTAAGCTCTCAGTAATATTAGAAATTATCATTATCTTGCATCTCTCACATTGTACATATCTGGTTGCATCCTAATTTTTCCTGCTTGTCTGTCTCTCCTATCATAAACCCCAAAAGTCAGGGGCAATATCATTTTCATCTTGGTAGCAGCTGTAAGGTTTAGAAGTGTCTGAAATGTAGTAATAGTACATTAAGGGATGGATGGATAGACAAGTCTTTCTCAATGGGCAAACTAACATTTTACATCAAATGAGGCTTTAAGCCCAGAAAAGGATAACCAGGTGTTCTCTGTTAATTCCCAGAATACGTAAGTTCATCACATTCGTAGCAGTAAACTGCCGAAGGCAAAGACATCAAGAAGTCCCTGCAAACAGAGACAGAGAGGTGCCTTTGGCCCCGTCTCATTACACATCTCCAACAAATCTAGTTTATGCAATTCCACAGAAGCTAATGAGAAGCAATGAGGACTAATGACCTAGAATATCTCTTGAATTCAGAATAATCCACACCAGTCTTACTGAGGGTCAAAGCACAAGCACGTCTGGGAAGTTGTCTTCCCTTGTACATGTTTCATCCCCCTTCTCTTGTAATTAATCATCAGGTCACATTGCTCATCTCCCATCCTTGCCCAGCCCACATCTGCACTGAAAGACGTATCTGCATCCGCATGCCATATTAGCCTCTTGAAAGGGCCTCACATTTGAAAATGTATTTAGTCCTAAAAGAAACAAATGAACCAGACAACAGAATAGCTCTGTACGGTAAACACAGACACATACACACAAAAGAGCTGACCGATTGGTATTCTCAGAAATACAGTTCAGCAAGCATGGAGTGACACCACTTGGGTTTGAAGTTCAGTTCCATTATTTGCTCCCTGTGCCTCTTTTTCATAAAGTCAGTTCTTTGAACATCTGTTTCCTTATCTATAGTGAGGAGATAATAGTCCCTTTCTCACTGGCTTGATGTCGGCATTAAAGGAGATAATTGGGTAAAGCATTTGCACAATGTCTGGCATGAAATGAGCAATTATTAATATTATGATCCTACCATGTGTCGGGCCCTGGGAATATTTACAGGGAAGATACTTTGATGGAAATACACAAATGGTACAAGAGAATTACAGATAAGAGAACAAGGAAGGAAGAAAGCAATGTTACTGTCATTCTCATTTTATAGACATGGAAAGTGAGGTTTAGAGAAGATAGCAACCAGCAGTAGGTCAATGTCCTCAAAATTAGTTCAGCCAAATTCAACTTCCTACATGTCTAATTTGTTCTATTTATCAAATTTACTGATTTAATGAAAATTTTTTATAGTTTGAATCGATGAGGAAACTGAAAATCAAATAGGAATATTTTAAGAACTTTAGAAGGAAGGTTGAATTTTTATTTCTGCTAATAAAACATTTTTTTAAGCAGAACAGAAATGTCAGCATTTATTGTAAGAATCTTTCAGTTTCTACGGATTTCTAAGTTTATTTTAACATCATTTCTGTTTTGTCAGATTTTAGCAATTTTAGGATTTTTTAGTCTATTTTTAAAATTCTTCCTTTAGGGGTGCCTAGGTGGCTCAGTTGCTTAAGTGTCCAACTCTTGGTTTTGGCTCAGGTCATGATCTTACAATTTGTGAGTTCAAGCCCTCCATTGGTCTCTGTGCTAACAGTGCAGAGCCTACTTGGGATTTTCTCTCTCCCCGTCTCTCCCCCCGCCCCAAATAAATGAATAAACTAAAAAAAATTTTTTTAATTCTCCCTCATATTTTCTGTCTTGTCAAAGAATATTAGCAGAACTAATCATTGTATCTGCCCTAAAAGATGTTGAAAGTCACTTTCTTTAGATGCTTTGAACTTTTTCATCCTTTTACATCAGGTATTTCGATAAATAACAGTACATTGGCCTACCCCAGTTATCTCTTATCAGCAAACAAAGTTTCTGCATTTCCTATGAGGTTTTTTTTTTTAAGAATAATATTATTCTTATTTCTTTAAGATGCTCTTGGATTTAAGTTTAAATTTTAATTGAATTTAAATGCTTAATGTGATTAAATCTTTCTTTAATAAAAATAACTGAAAATTAGACTTAATTTAAAATAGACATAATTCCATTTCAAGTTGAAATTCAATTTAATTTAAAATTAAAATTTAATTTAAAATTGTGATATTTCACATGCTATTGAATTTAAATTTAAATTTTAAATGGCTAGAGATACAAACTGAAAGCTGATATGCCATTTAAGATGTTGGCAACAGAATATTAAGAGTGATTTAAGTTTGAAAAAACACAAAATGATAGTCAAAAGCATCCAAATTCAAATCCAAAAGAAGGAATGGAAACAATTCCAACGTGTATGAAACGTCAAAATATCAGTTGGAAGGTAACATTTTTTATAGGAACTTTTAATCATTTTTAAGTTCTTTGACCATGTGGTCAGCTAGCATATCAACTTTAGTGTAAATCATACTTTTGCTAAACTTACTAATATTTTGTTAAAACTTTCACAAGAAAATTTGGTAAAAACTGGTTATTTGGTTAACAAATCATCAATAGACTTGACCTGCTTTCTAGAGAACTTGCTTAAGGTCACATATTGATAGTATTGAAACCAAAATCCACCTAAGACACTGATAATGTTCCTTTCGGTGCACCATTTCAGAGAATATGAGGCCAACAGAACTCAACTGGAAAGTCTACTTTGGCAAGTTTTACCAGATGCCAGGCAAAATGAAAGTATGATTTTGAACACATAATCAGAAAATTAAGAAACATGTAATAGGCTGTTTCCAGATATTTAATGCAAAAGAACAAACCTCTTTTTTATGTCTTCCATCCACTTTCTTGGCTAAATGTTATCTCCCAAACATCCGTTAACAACAACAACAACAAAAAAGTAAGCTTTATGTCCAACATGGGGCTTGAGCTCATGAGCCTGAGACCCTGAAATCAAGAGTCCACATTTTCTACCTGCTGAGCCTACCAGGAGCTCCTGTTAAACATCCTTTTAATCAAACAGGAAGGGAGTTCCATTTTCTGGTTCCCCAATTGTTCATTAAAAAGTATATTATTTAGCTTTTAAGGAGACAGACTTGGAAACATGCCATAATATTTTTTATTGTCCATTTCACTCCTTAAAGGAGTTGGTAAAATGCTCTCTTTTAGGAGAAAAGCAAGACGATGCATGAAGGAGAAAAACACATTTTGATGGGTACCCAAAGAAACAGAAAAACAAACAATAGTTGCCTCTTTCTTCCAGAACTTAACAGTTTTGTCTCATTATTTTGAATATATCGTTCCTGTTTAGGAAACTCCTGTCACCCATGTTTGTGATAAAATGTTACTAAAATACATATTTATACTATCTCTTTTCAAGAGTTACATAAACCCCTACTTATTTACAGAAAAATGTCATACTTTTCAATGATTTATTTCCTTTCTGTAATAAAAAGCCTTTTAGAAAAAGCCAAGCAAATTAGGAGCGCACGGGACGATGCACCACACATTGTGTGTAGGTGTTCAGTAAATGGTATTTTATGTCGATAAGGAGGAGGAAGAGAGAAAGGAGGGGGAAGTGTAATTCTAAGTACATTTGCGTTCTTAATTTATGCTTCAAGACAGAATTATTTAGTCACACCTCTGTATTTAATGTAAAATCGGTGATGAGGCAATCACTAAAATGTAAATCAGGCAGAAGAGAACAAGAACTAAGATCTACTTTTAACCATTTTCTTGGTGAGTAGAGAAGAAAATACCATTTCACACATTCCACAATGGATGTGTTTTAGGAATTCAGAGGGTTGGGGATTTTTTTTTTATGTCCCACGGTTTGTCAACATGATTGCCATTTATGTTACCAATGGTCAAATAACTAGTCTTATTTACTTATTTAACCTTCCAGGTAATATTACCACCACTATTTTATAGATACGGAAACAAAATCAAAGAGGTTAAGAACTTGTCCACATCTAATGGCTTAAAAGCAAAAGGTCGGAACTTGGTAGATCTAATTCCAGAGACTGAATGGAAGCAGATTGTTTTTTTATTCCAAGAGGAATATCTTGACAAAGAGTTTGGCCTGATCACCAAGCGTTATAAAATTCAAGGATTTTTTTCTCTCTTTCCTGTAAGCTGCCATAAAATTGCATCCCTGTCTTCCTTATATCGTATCCATTACATGAAGAAAGATCATAGGGCCGAGAGAAACTTGCAGCCAGGCTAAAGCACACACTTAGCCCTTAACCTTCACAGATAGACTCGCTGGCTCCACAGAAATAAGGCTTTTGGAGTCACAATTTTAGATGCCAATTTAACATTCCAAATGCTACTGAGGCAAGAATTTATTTTCACTATGACTCCTTAGTATTACTAGATGTGAGAAAGATAAAATTAAATGTGAACTCTCTAGTTCCCAGCCAGACTGCAAGTCTATGACAGGACATGAAATTCTGGGTGATTATACTGCCTCCTATGCCAGTGAAACTATTTCTTACACAATCCAGTGATAACATTCAGGTCCACACTCTAAGAGAAGGACCTTTTTTCTCCATTTCAAAACAGCTTACATTATTTGCGTTACAAAATGCACATAGCAGGCACCACCGTGAAAATAATTCCCTCTTAGTTCAGGCTGGTGCAACCAATATTGTTTAATTTCCTAACATGTTCTACATGCAACTATCTCACAAGCCATTTTCAGTACCAGTGATCAAAATGCTGGGGATAAAAGTAGGGAAAAGGGGGGGATGGTAAACTAAGAGAGTTAAGAAGGTTATTAATAGCTGTAGAATTAGACAGCTTTGCTGAATAAAAAGGACAAAGTTGGCAGGTTCATAATTGCATCTGATTGATTGATGTGACAAATGTAACAATAGATGATGTACAGCAGAGTTCTAAACAGCAATAAGTTACATACATCAAAACATAAGAGCAGACGTTCTCCTTTATTCTCTTTTAACTTTAGCTTAATCTTTGAAACTTTACCTGATTCACGGACCTTAATGTCTGGCTTTTCTTTTCTGGAGATGGGCTTTAGCTTGGGAGTCAGGGTGGGCTGGAAAGAGGGTCCTTTGCTGTCATTGCCAAGAATCCCAGGGAATCAATAGTCAAAATATAAGTTGGAGAGAGCCAAAGATAATGAGCTGGGGAAAAGAGACCAAGTAAGCCAGTAGCTGAATAGCAAATATGAAACAGAATTGGGGCTTAAAGCACAGAACCAAGGGTAGAAGATAAGAGTGATGAAGTAGGAACCTTGAGTAATGGCACCAGGAGTCAGCGTAAGTGAATTCTGAAACAGAAGCCGTTGGTCTATGTGGTCCTAAAAGCCTAAGGCCATGATGACAGAGCAATAATGGTTAACAGGTCAAAGAGACAGAGGACACAAAGCTGAACTAATGATATCTTATAATCCTCAAATTCAAGTGCCAATGGAATTCATAGAAGAGAATCTCAAAAATAATTACCAAAATTAATTTTATGTTTCATACATGGAATATAAAACAGTAGATGGAATTCTGCCAGACATGGGTTAAGTTGCAAGCTCTTTCTCTCACTATTGTGTGCTTTGGTTAGTAATGTTGCCTATCTAAAACTCAGCCTCCTGAGAATAATAATAGTGCTTACCTCACAAGGTTTTAGAAAGACAAAACAGTATAATTCACATAAAGTGCTGAAAATATTACCTATTACATAGAAAGTGCTATGTCCTTTTTTTTTCCTTAAGAACAGCTTTATTCCAGTATAAATGACCTACAATAAACTACACATATGTAAGCTGTACAATTTGGTAAGTTTTAACATATGTATTCTTGCATATAACCAGCTCTATAATTAGGAAAATGAACATACCCATAGAAACTTATATAGTATGATTGATACACACACACACATATTAAAAATATCATGTAGTATATACTATGTACTCCTTTTTTTGAGAAAGAGGGAGTCTAGCTTCTTTCATAAGTTCAAGACCACTGGATTTGCTAGGAGAATTCACAGGACTTAACTGCCCATGGCTATGACTTACTGTAGCAAAAAGGATACAAAGTATAATAAGAAAAGGAAAAGATGCATGAAGTGAAGTCCTGAGGAAACAAGAGTCCTCTCCCAATGAAGTCACACAGGACACACTTAATTCCCCTCCCCCAGCCTGGCAACAAGTTATAACAACACATATGTGTCATGTTAACTGCCAGGGAAGCTTATTAGAGACTCAGTGCCCAAGGCTTTTATTGGGGGTTGGTTGTGTAGGCAGCACCTGCCCAGAATGTTTCAACCTTCCAGACTCTCAAAAGAAAAGCAAGCGGTTCAACTTAAACGATACTGTTTGTGCAGTTTAGGTACACCGAGTCCTTCTTAACAATTCTGGGGATGGTGAGAACACCCTTGAAATCCAAGTTCCCAGACACAAGCCAAGGCCAACCAGTTCAGCAGGCCTTTGTAAGAAAGCAGTCTCAGGCCTGTCAGTATTAACCTTTCTCTGAACATTTACTCACATGTTGTATATATAGTCCATTCATTTTCATTGTTGAATGGCATTCCATTATACATTAGACCTCCTTATCCTTGGGGTATGCGTTCCAAGAACTCCAGTGGATGTCTGCAATAGTACTGAACCCTATATATATATATATATATATATATATATATATATATATACACTATGTTTTTCCTATACATATGTACTGATAATAAAATTTAATTTATAAATTGGACACAGTAAGAGATTAACAATAGCTAATAATCAAATAGAACATTTATAATAATATATTGTAATAAAGGTTATGCGACTGTAGTCTTTCTCTCTCTCTCTCTCAAAATATCTCATTGTACTGTTCTCACCCTTCTTCTTGTGATGATGTGAGATGATAAGATGCCTACATAATGAGATGAACTGGGGTAAGTAGCACAGGCATTGCCACATAGCATTAGGCAACTACTGATCCTCTGATGATACGTCAGATGGTCTTCTGGACCTTGGTTGACCACATAACTGAAACCACAGAAAGAAAAGCCTTGGATACAGGGGGCTACTGAACATCTATACAACATTTTCTTTATCCATTCCCCTCTTGATAAACAAATAGGTTTTTTCAGGTTTGGGGCTATTATAAATAAAGCTGCTGTGAAATTCATGACCTAGCCTTTGTATAAACGTATGTTTTCACTGCCCTTGGGTAAGTAGCTGGGAATGGAATGGCAGGGTCATTTGGTAGGTGTATATTGAACTATGTACAAAACTGTCAAGCTGTTTTTCAAACTGGGGGTACCATTTCACATTATTACTATCGGTGTATAAAAGTTCCATTTGTTTCACATCTTACCAAAACTTAATATTCTCATTCTTCTTCATTTTTGACTTTCTAATAGGTTTTCAGTGGTATCTCATTGTGGTTTTAATTGGCATTTCCCAAATAACTCATAGTGTTGAGTATCTTTTTATGTGTTTATTTGCTATCCACATATTTTTTGTAAAGTGTCTATGCAAACATCTTGCCCATTTAAAAAAAAGTTGTTTCTTTTCTTACTATTGAATTTTGAGAATTTTTGTATGTTATGGATGAAAGTCCTTTGTCCTATATGTGACTTGCTGATATTTTTTCCCAGTCTATGGCTTTTCTTCATTTTGCAGATTGTCTTAATTTTGGAGACAATCAACTTCTCAATTTTTTCTGCTGAGCATAGAGCCTTTTGTACCTTTTCTAATTACCATTTCTTTTTCATGGTGAGACTATTTAATATCTACTTTCTTAGCAACTTTCAAGTATCCAACACAGTACTATTAGCTATAATCACCATGCTATCCATTACATCCCCAGAACTTGTGGATCTTATAATGGGGCATTTGTACCAGTTGACCAATATCTCCCCATTTCTTCCAAAACACTGTGTCAGTTCTGAACACTCCTCTCTAATCATTTTGGATGGTTATTTCCCCAGCCTCAGTAGTTCCTCATACATGCACAGATCAACGCTCGGGAAAAGACTTGATAGAGGCCTTCATATCTCTATGGCTCTCTCCTTTCTGTGGCTGCAGCTCCCTTGGCTTCCCCAGACTCCCAGCTCCATCTCTTTGACTGAGGAAGAACTCAGTTACATTCCTCTCCCCTTAGTCACAGCCTAGACAGCATTCAGGAAATTTTAGGGCTTATCTTATTTGTCCTTTGTTGATCAACATCTCAAAAATAGACGTTTCATAAACTTTGACTAGTTTTTAATTATTTCAGATAAGAGAGTAAATTTGGGCCCTATTTCTTCATCTTGACCAGAAACCCTATGTACTTTTTTATATCTACATCTTGATACACAAATTATTGAATTACATAAATAAATCTCTCTGTAATTTATTACAAGGTATTTAAAAACCATTAAAGGCAACCTATTTGTATATGTTTATAGGTTTTAAAACAGAGAGAGATCTTAGAGAAACTCTATTCCAAAGGCTTCAAAATGTGTCAGTATTGTGTTTTTCTTTTTAACTGTAGGCCACATGATCAAAAGTCCATGTAAACAGAGGGACACCTGTATGGCTCAGTCAGTTAAGCATGTGACTCTTGATTTCAGCTCAGGTCATGATCCCAGGGTCGTGGGATCAAGCCTGGTGTCAGGCTCCATGCTCAGCTTGAGGCTCCCTCTCTATCTGGCTCTGCTCTTCTCCCCCACTCACACTTTCTCTCTCTCTCTAAAATAAAAAAAAGTCCATGTAAAGGTGGACTACATAAAGTTTACTTTGTTGATGAGAACAATAAACAGAGAAAATCCATCACTAGCATACAAGTATAGGATATAATAGGTCAGCTAGTGCATATCAAGCTTTATTCATACTATTTTACCCTTTTGTCAGCTGTCTTTCATAGCGTCCCAGTTTCTGGTTGTTATTTTGGTGCAAGTAAACTGAGGCAGCTCAAAATTACATAATTAAATATATTCAGCTTCAATTAAAAGTGATCACAGATTCAAAGTTATTATCATAATATCTGGTAGCAATAACACAGGAGCACAAATAGCCTATCAGTTGATGAGTACCAGGTAACTATTGAAAAATAGGGGAAGGGAAATGGGTAGGTAAAACATTTTTCATAGGATACATTCAATCAAGAAGACATGTAATGCAATGCCCTCCTTTTACAGATGAGGAAACTGAAACTCAAACTAATATAACATCCACAATCACACAGTTGGAATGTGACTAAATATGGATATGAATTCAAATCATTTGATTCTAATTACTGATTGTTAATTTACCTGCCAGTTTGCTCAAAATGAAATTTGTTTCTTTAGCATGGAACAATTCTCTATGTAAGAATTTAGGATCCAGAGAGAAGCCAGTGTTAATTCACAAAGCATTAATTACTCACATTGTCATGAGGCATCTCATACATGATAGATGCCGTTTGTGGGGGGGGGACCCTCGTTCATTAACTACTGTTTTTTGAGCATCTTCCCCATGCATTCATCCTCTTAGGTGCTAGGGTTACAGAGAAGAACAAGACAGAAATCCTTAAGGATTTTACCTTTTAGTTGCAAGGAGGGGGTAGAATGCAGACAAAACACAAGTACAGAAATATAAGATCAAACAGTGATGAGTGAGTGATACAGTGAATATAGTGATGGAAAATATCTGTCAAGGAGAATGGTACAAATGGATGGATTCATGACACACATTGGAGGTAGGACTCATTGGACTTTTTAATGGAGTATATGAGGGGAGTGAGGGAAGGAAAGAAATGAGATATGGGGGATGATGGTGATGAGAAAGAGCACCTAGGGAGGAATTGGATAGAAAAAGGAGTCAAAATTTCTGTTTTGGCTTAACTTAGTGTGAGGTACCTATTAGAATAGTCCTTCTCAAACATTAACATGCACAGAAATCACCTGGGGATCTTGTTAAAATGCAGATTCTAATTCAGTAGGTTTTGGGTGGGCCCTAGATCCAACATTTCTGACATTTCCCAGGTAATGGCAATGATGCTGATACACAGATCATGCTTTGAGTAGCAGGACCTTAGACAACCAAATTGAATGCAGGTAGAACAGAAATCTGGAGTTCTGTACAAAGGTAAGAGATTGAGTTATAAAACTTGGGGAACATTGAATACATTCTTTGAAGAAAGTCCAAGTGAATTGGAAATATATGGAAGAATGAGCAAACCAGAGAGTTTAAAGGGAAATCCTATAAAACTTAGTAGAGAATGTATAAGAAGCTGGCATGTGTACAGGTGCAAAAGAAGTTAAAAGAGAGAAAGAAACTGTGGTGAGGCTCAGGAAACAAAGATAGGCCTGGTGGTTGCATCCTAGATCTACTAGGCAGGTAAGATGACAAAGGCTCCCTCTGATTCCCTTTTCACTAATCCTATCCTGATTCATCCTAGAAGAATCATTTGGAATTTTAGATTTAGAAAAAAAAATCTGGGAAAGCTTGGAGTGAAAAACAGAAGGCAAAGCCAAAATGTCATTAGAGTTTGATTGGTGAATTCTAAATACAAAACTAACAGCTTAAAAATTAATCCTGACACTAATGGCTAACTGGGCCATTTGGGGGGAAATGGAGAAATAGGAGCACATCCAGGGACTGAAGAAGTTACAACTATTGCTGAATTTTGACTGAACTCTAAGTTAAAAAAGAAGAAGATCCCCTAAAGGGCCATTCAAAGCATTTAAATTTGAGCTCACCAAAGCATGTACTAATGTTTTAACAGCTGGAGTGGTTAAGCATTCTTCTGTTTTAGCAGTTTTAATAGCTGATGACAAGAGGGCAGGGTTAGACACCCAGAGAGTTCCACAGCCTCACGGGCAACACCTGAAGTGAGCGAGAGTCTGTTTGGATGGAACGGAACAGTGTCTTCTGAAGAACAACAAAAAAAATGTTTAATAGACTGTTCTATATATTTAAAGTGGATTTGCCCTTTACTTAAACTTGACCAGCAGACTCCACAAAAGCTCTAAGCAATAATACTGCAATTGCTGGGTTGCAAAAAGGGAAGCAGATCACCATCAATGAACACGTATCTAGTGACTATAGCAGGAGAGCACGTCTGTTCTGTGTTCAGACAGACACCACATAAAGCAAAATGGGGATTTGGCCATAAAGTGAAATAGGGATTTAGTAATTATCCGGTCCATTCAGTCAAAGCAGGAGGCAAATTGGAAAGTTGAGGAACTGGATTAGGCTCTGTTTCCCTCTCTCTTGCTAATGTAAGCTCTATGTCCTATTGTGCCCATTAATCTACAAACTTTCATGTCTCTATGTCTTCTACCTTTTATAGGGGCCTCCAAATAAAAAATGACATAGATGTCCTCCCAGGAGCACGGTATCTGGTAGAGCAGATGTTATACATTCTCTGTGTAAATATGAGACAGTTTCAGAGCTGTGGTATTCAAACTGTATCGGTTAACAACCCAGAGGGCTTGTTAAACCAGGGGTTGCTAAGCCTCACCGCCAGAGTTCCTGAATCTGCAGGTTGGGGGGCAGATTTTGCATCTCCAGTAAGAGCCCAGGTATTGTTGCTGCTGTTGGTCTGGTGATTACACTCTGAGAACCACTGTTTTAGAGGATAGCAGAGAGTGCTTTTGGCTGAGGCCCTCAGGGATAGCTTCACTGAGACAGTTAACCATCAGCTGGGTCTTAAGGGTTGAAGAGTGCAGCATGGAAAATGAGAGAAAGGGCATTTTAGAAATGAAAGTAGTGCACCAATCAATAAGGTAAAATCACAAGGACTTTCCCCCTTCCCCTACACTTTTGTGGTCCTTGAAAATCTAGAAATAAAAGACAGACAATAAAGATACTTCCATTTTCATAATGCTTAAAAAATTCAAAACAAGCATAATTTCAAAGGAGTTTCTCCTACTACAACAACCTCTCTAATATTCATTCCTATTTTTTTTTTTGCTGCTTCGTCACAATGACAATCCACATTCAAGAATAAACAAAGGCATCCTTAACCAAAATACTAGAGAAGCTTTGGGGGCTTTTCTTCTCAGGGCCTAATTTTCTTCTTAGACATTCATAGTCACTATTTCTATTGCATTGTCCTCTGACTACATATTAATTGAAGCCTTTGTCACTTTTTTTGCTATTGTCCAGGATACTTACATTTAAGAAAAAGGAGAGATAAAAATACTCTTTAATGAAATGAAAAAAAAATTAATTAGAGGGCTATAAAACAATATAGATGAGGACAATGCAGAATACAATACAATGGTTCTTAAATCAGTTATTGAAACAGCAATGAAAGAACCAGAAAAAAAAACCCAAGATATTATTCAAATGCTATTCAAGGCATTGCATCCTCAAAGAAAAAAAAAAGTCTGACCCTTAGTTCAATTTTGGAAAGAAGAGAAAAAAGAGACTTATAAATATTTTGCTTTTTAATTTGTGAAAGCATAGTTTACCTCAATTCTGACAACCAAGGGTCCTCAGTACAAAGCCATGGAGAAGGAAATATTTGGAGAACAGTGAGTGGTCATGTCTCCCTAGAGCCCAGATATGACACTGAGAACAATAGAAAATAAACTGAAAATGTAAATTGAGGCCAGATTATTTATAGGACTTGAGATGCCTAAAGAGAAGAATCAAAACTATATTTCTACCAATAGAAAATTATCTTCTACCAGAACTATAGCCACCTGAAAGAGAAACAAACCAAGACAGTACCATAGTAGATATCAGATATATTTGTCTACTCAGCACCCCTCTTTCATTTTGGAAACTGTCCCTTTCCTACTGCATGCTGTCCAGCTCAACCACAGTGCCTCACCTTCCCACAGAAGCTTACAAGATGCACACAAGACCTGACCCGTCACTGTCCCCCATTCCTTAAGCCACAGTGGGCACTTTACCAAGACAGAAACTATCAATTTTCCTTCCAAGAAAATGTTACATAAAATTTGGAATGGAGTACTTCCTTTTGACTCTTATACCGTAGGCTATGAGCTTAGGGCCACCATCAGGCCATCACTATGAAGAACACAAGGAGAAGCAGAGTCTAGAGATGGGGGCAGAGGTGGGGAGCTGACACCATCCTTTGAGGTCCCCAATCTAACAGAGGCAACCCCAAAGCACCCCTTTAACTTACTGTTTCTACACACCAAATTCTCACCTTTGTCTTCCTTAAGTCAGTTTGACTTGGTTTATGTTATTGACAACTACAGGAATCACTAGGAAATAAGAAATGTACATCTGCCTTATTAATGACCAGAAAAGAAAACAAGCTACACTTCCCGTGAATCTTTGGGAGTCTTGTTCTTCGGGAAAGTCACTCCTCAGCCTGAGCTGGGACAGGCAAGGACTTTTAGGGTTTCCTTCAAAGGCATTATTCCCTCTTCCTTCTGTAGGAAGAGGCTACTGAAGTCATAAGAGAATAAGGATAAAAGAGAGAGAAGAAGGATGGAGGGAGGCAGGAAAAAAAGAAAGAAGAAACACTGAACTGAAATCAAAGTCTGAAGTATAATTCCAGGCAGTGGTTGCTGAAATAGCTTTTGTCTAAGGAGTCTGAATTTCTTCAGAAGATTGACTGCTACATGCAAAGAATATTAGATTAGGTGACATTGGATCTGTTTGTGTGTTTACCAACCCATATTTCCATCTGAAAATCTGATACATCCATTATCATCAAGCCACACCCACCAGACCCACAAACTGACCCCTTGTTTGCAAATTACACCTCTTACAACAAAGGGTCCTGCACCACCTTTGGAGCATTATTGTCTCCCCCACCCCAAAACCATCCCACAACTCTGCTCTCTACCACTGTCCTGTGACTGACCTTATATCAATTACAGTTCAAATTAATTTCCCTTTCAGCCTCTCCCCTTTCCCCTT
Source organism: Prionailurus viverrinus (assembly GCF_022837055.1). NCBI lineage: Eukaryota > Metazoa > Chordata > Mammalia > Carnivora > Felidae > Prionailurus > Prionailurus viverrinus. Next base: position 121,822,454 of record NC_062566.1, on the reverse strand, counting down.
GCAAGTCCAGTAAACACCAAGTCTCCTCAGTCACAAAATACTTCAGCAAGAGAGCGTGGCTCCATCAAGCCCTGATAACCTTTCTTGCTGCAAGAATAATAGAATGGTGGCCTTCTTGGGTCCCTTCCATCAATTACTATTAAACGTATCCTTCCAAGCTGTCAAGCCGCTCATTCCTCCTTCCTCCTACAGAGATGCCAGTGGATTAGGGGCAGCAGGGAGGAGGTGAAAAACCATGGGTGGACGAGGTAGGACCACTGGTGCAGGCTGATTGGGGGGATGGGTGTCAAACCCTACCTGACCTGTGTGTAAGGACCACAATCACAGAAACTTCACTTAATCTCACCAAGGCTATTAGGAGCTACATTTCCAGGTTGCATCTAGCTGCTCAGAAAGATAACTGCTTTGCAGACTTCAATACACCTTGAGAGAATTAGATTTCTCTAAGCCAAAGATTGAATTCCTTCCTGCTTCCCTCTTTCTTCACTGTAACCGGGGCCCCATGCAAGCAATTTTATTTTCCTTGTGCACCAGGCAGATGACATCCTGCTAAGTATGCCAGAAGCAAGGAAGACTGAAATACAAGATCTGTGATGTTGCTTGCTACCCTGTTTGCTTTGCTTACCTATTCTACTGAAGGAGTGGCTAGAAAAAGCCTTAATCAGAAAAACTATAAAATTAAGTGCTTTCTGCAGCTGCCAGGAGCCGAGCCACATCAGCAAAGAGTGGCTTTTACTTTTAACCCTACACTATTTGCCTTGATGCATTTCAGTTGATTGCAATTGTTTGCTCTGTTACAGAGGGACCACAGATAAAGGGAAAGATTTGTTACTGAGCCCTTAAACAATCAAATGTCATCTGGAAGTTGAAGATACAATGTGGAAATTAAGTATTGCAACTTCACCATCTGCAGATAGCACGTATTCCATATTCTGTGAAACCAGCTAATTTCCCAAACAAAGCCTGCCCCTCCCTCCTCCGTGTTCCCATAACACTTTATTGCCACCTCCACTATATCATTTGTGACACTGTACTGCAATTACCTGTTTGCATACCTATCTCCTCTTCACTCCACTAGGAATTCCTTAAAAACAGAGGCTGTATTTTGTTTATCTTTATCTCCAACTCCTGCATAAAACCAGCACGGGGACGATGCTCCACATATCTGGGTTGAATGAATGAGGAGACTTAAATCAATTTCTCATATATTCCTCACTGAAGGAGCATAAATTTGTTGGCAAAGATGTTTTTCCACCCTAGAAACTAAATCAAACACACACACACACACACACACACACACACACACACCACATATAACAGATGAACGCATAGGGGGCAAGGACTCTTTTTAACATATTAATCATTTACAAAGTAAAAATAATAAAAGAGTGGATGACATTCAGATCACCATTGGCAGCTCAGAGGTTTGAAAAATGCCCTCTGGAAAATCCCAAAGCATGCTTTAGGCTAGGTGTGCCTATGGCCTACCCATCCTGCAGGCGGTAAAATATGCAAGGAACTTACATGCACAGAGCTTCTGAAGGTCTGAGATCGGCTGGTGCAGTGGAGTGCATGTGGGCGGGGGGAGCTATTCCCCAAAGTCAAGAAGAAAGGGCCTGCGCCAGGGAGGAGACCACAGACCAAACCGTCCAAGCAGATGTGAGCTGTATTCTCCTTACTTGGCTCTTTTGAGACTGTCTCCACAGAACCCAGCTTGCCCCTTTCCCAATTTAGAATCCCTTTTCTTAACCCACCCAAACAAAAGGAAGTAAACACCTAACACCCTAACCACATACTTTATAAGGAAATGAGACCCAGAGTGGCCTGACTCTTGTCTTCTGGCACCAAATCCAAACAAGGCTGCAGGTACACAGTCCAGGCCAGTGTTCAGGGGTAGGTTCCCCTGCCCTGCACTGGCCCCACTACCCTTTACCTCTTCAGAGCCAGCACTGCTTCAAAGTGGGTAACAGGCCACTTATGTTCAGTTCTCCCAGAATGACCTCTCAAGTGGATCAGCCTTCATTTTTCCTTACCCCCATCCCTCTTAGTCCCACGCATTCAGCATCCCTATATTTTTCTTTACTCCTCAGGGACTGATCCTTGATCTTTCACTGATACTGTGTACAAAAGCCTAATAACATAAAATCTTACCCTGAAGTTTGATGCTCTAGCTCTAAAATTCCCTGGAAATGGAAAAGGATTAAGGGTTAACGGGACTTTCTTGGAATCCCTGAAATAGTAGCTCAGAGGCTCCAAGAATATCACTAGATTTGGCCTCAGTCCCCCAGGCAGACTACTAAGACAAGAGGACAAGAATAAAAACTGAAAATGCAGAAAAACTGTAGGGCATTTGTAGTGATACATGGAGCAAAGAAAAGCAAAGGAAAGCAGAAAGAGGGTAAAGGGATTAGCGACTCCAGGGAAACATCAGCTGCCTTAAAATGGGAAATATCTCTTCTGCTGGACAATCTCCCCTTCTGTTAGTGTTGCAGAGAGACCCTGTGCTTTCTTATCAGGGAGACGTGGGCCTCTTCATTCATTCATACGTTTATTCGCCAAGTATTTCTCAAGTGCCCACCATGTGCTGAGTTTGACTTCTGGTTTTCACTTGGTAAGATAATATAATTTTCTAGAGGCATAAATGCTTGAGAGAAAGAGCAAATTAGAACTTTGAATTGCAGAAGCAACGTAAGTTGTGATTAATGTTCATACACTGAAAGAGCTAATCTCAGTTTGAGTCCAAGCTCTGACACATCCTGTTATGCAATCTCTTTCAGCCTCAGTCTCCTCTTCCAGAAAATGGAGATTACTATCATTTATCCTCACACCGTTTTTGCGTGGATTGAAATGGATAATGGATGCAAGGTACTTAGAATACTTTGGGGCACAGATCACACAGGCAATACCTATTAGCAATAATTATTTGAATAGAGGAAAGCAAAATCTGAACTGAAGGCAAGCCTTCCTACTAAAAAGGCAAGCGTGGAATGGAAGTGATAAATTTCAACATCATTTTATTTTATAGCAGCTGGAAGTGACTGTAAAATTTAGTGCAAGAGAGAAAAGAGAGATGAGAAATCAACATATATAATGAATGTTTTGGATTATCTCTGAACTCTGAATCTCTGTACGCCGTTATTACAGAAAACCAGGAATTGTTAGAACAGTGCTTCTCAAATTTAATGCATATGAATCACCTGGGGATCCTATTAGATTGCAGGTTGTGATTCAGTAGGTTTCCGGTAGAGCCTGAGATTCTTCATCTCTAACAAGCTCCTGGTGATGGCAATTCTGCAGGTCCACAGACCACACATTTCAAAGCATAAGGGGTTAGATAAAATTAGAATTCAAGCTACATTTATATATATACATAAATGTGAATAGTTTATTGCTAAGATGCAGGAATATATATACACATATATTGTAGGGATACATATACATATACTGTATGTGTGTCGTGTTTGAAACAAACTAGTAGTTGGGATTCATGGTTTCTTGCCCTGGTTCTGCCACAAATTAGTGGCGTGGCTTAGTTTCTTCTTCATTTTATTTCTGAAAATGAAGGGATTGAATTATATGTTTTTTAGGTTTCCTTCCAGCTTAATTTTCTAGATGAACATTTTTTTCCACGGGGGGGGGGGGGAAGAAATTTACTTACAATTGTATGGGATTTAACAGACACAGAAAAAGTAACTTTTGATCCTCAGATTTTTTTTCACCTAGCCCTCAGGAAAATCCTCCTGCAGACCACTGTTCCGCATTCATTTGAAATGGAGAAAATGTAGCAAATTGTTTCTCATAACTAAAGTGTGAATGTCAATGAAGGGACCATACATAGATATCATTTAGAAAACAGCATTAGATTTTCATTTAAAAGAACTCCGTTTGACTCAATGTCATAAACAAAGCCAAGCTGTCAGCCTCACATCTTTAACAATTCCAAGGAATTTATGGGGAAGGGAGGAGGACTGGATGGAGGGAAGTGCAGCAAGAACCTTTAAAAGCATCCCAAGAGAAAAGTCACCTTGGCAAATACTCCAGCTAGAAGTACCTCTTTAGCCACCGTAAACACTTAGACACACTTGTTCATACAACACAAGCTATGCAAATTGTCCCCATTTTCTTCTTACAAATTCTGTCAAGTTTGTATTATTTATGAGCTAACCAACTTCATAGCTAGCCTTTCACCTTGTCATATTTTCCTACGTTCTCAGAGCTAATCCAGTCTGCCTTGTGCCTTTCCTGGCAGCATTGTGTAATATGAAAATGGACACATTAAAAGCATGGTCTCTGATAGGAAGGGAATCCATAACTAAGCAAAGGGATTATACCAATGATGAGGGAATCAAGACCATTCTCAAATCCATTGACCCTTCCATTTTCTTGTTTTTTAATCTTTTCCTTTTTCAGATACTGTGCCAAGTATTTAGAGGCACCTACACAATAACAAATTGTTGAGTATTTTGACTAATTGTTTTAACCAGGAAAAGAAAGTCATAAAAGACACTCATGGTGACTTTGCCAGGTTGTCTGTACAATCCCTTCAGGCACACCGCTGGAACTGACCTACGTCATGAGTGGCCAGCCAGTTGCACAATGCTGGATAATTTTTTACAAAGACAATATATTTATTCATTTTAGAAGGTGTGTTAAGTATCAAAATTCCCTTAATTGTGTTACAAGTAATAATAAGTAGACAAGGAATGGATTTGATTTTTTTTTCTTTTCTGGCCAAGAGCAGCACCATTTATCTAATGGTAGATATTTATTTTAAAATTTAGATGAGCTCTCCTTTAAAAGATAAAGCACCTCGAACTACATCCACACTTGAGATTTGAGTCGTTAAAAGTCTAATGATAAATGGAACCAAATGAAAGGTGTGGCTAAATTAGGCATATCTATGCATGTGCACATAATTACACAGAATATGTATGTATAATTTGCCTTTAAGGGTATTTCTGTCTATACCTGAAATTCCCAGGTGTCCTCAAATAAGGACAGCTTTGTGATGTCATGCCTTTAATGGAGCCCTGTTACCATGGGAATATCAGAGCTCCCTCTCAGAATAGCATTTAGTTCTGACAACTGAAGAAGCTAGAGAATTTCAATTAAGCCATAGTCTTAGCACCTCCCAGCACCTACACATTTGAAAGTTATCAAGTACAGAAGTATTGCCCATTTGCCTGAGAAGATGTTGACTTTTGGCCATGTTACAAAGTAACATGTATACAAATGAGTATCTTTTCAACCTTCATCTCTAATAGTCTGTAACATGGAGGTATATTTTGCTAGGTCCTCTAAAGACCAACTGAGTATAGTTCATTAATTCATTCACTGGTTCATTCATTCAATTCATACACGTAGAAAGTGAGTGTCTGGTAGATATCTCCAGTGCCCAGCGTAACATGGTATTGATGAGACTATATGCATACACAATTCTTACCCTTGATGACCTTGAAGTACCATGGAAAATTATTATTAAGTGTTAAAAGATGGAAACACAGGATATAATATGGAAATAAGTAGGAATTGAAGGACCAAGTGGATACAGAGAAAGGATCTTAGAATGTCAAATGAATTAGAAAATGCCTCTGACAAGACTTCAGAGGCAAAGAGGAAAAGATGGTCCATCATCATCCCAAGCAATTAAATTCCCCTCCCTCTGGCAATGATAAAGAGGATCTACCATGCATGAGTATACTAAATACTCAACAACTACGAGGTCTGCAGCTTTCCACAAGGTGGGGAATGTTGCCGTCACAGCATTAGCAACTAGAGAACCAAGGTCAGAGCCAGAGGAAGTGCAACTGTGGAGGCCAGAATATGATTATGACTAACTGATGGGGTTGTAAAAATATCTTTCCAAGAGGTCTTTAAAAATAGATTCACTTCAGTTGTGGAGTAGGAATGATGTTATACTTCTTGAATGAAGGAAAGTGGACCAGATGACTGAAGGGCATTGTTCTACCCCAAGATTGCCACAAATGGCATCCAGTTGAGGGAATAAACGAGGCTGAAATCCAGCCAAGGTTCTGCTCACCAAGCTATGCACCCTGGCTTAGGGCTGTGTCCACCTGGAAGAAAAGCGCTTTTCCTAATATGTACAAAGTATCATAGGAGCTAAGGAGACCCTGCTCCAATCCTATAAGTCTGTAAGTGAATCTAGATACACTTTTAAATTTGTTTGAACAACTCTTCTATTCTACAACAATTTAATGGGCATCAATTATGTGCATGGCCAATGTCCTCCATTCTTCCTGAAATATGTGAAATCATTAGTGCTATTTAGGAACTCTGATTTCAGGGCATCATTCCAATCTAAATACAGAATAATGATCCCTGTGCCTGTAGCTTAAGGGAGTGAGAACAGTTCACATCATTAAATATTGTCGAGTCATTGGGAGCATGGTTTTAAATCTGTGAACTAAGTAACATTATCAGATCCCAATCTTGATATAACTTGACATCTGTGTCTTTATCATATATTTTGAGTTCTCCCAGCTATATTTCTTCCCCAAATACTATCATTTTAAAGCAGCCCCTGGGTGAGGAGCCAAAGCACTTGATTTCAAACATTGGCTTTACAATTTGACTCACTTTTTGACTTTGAATACAAATCACTTAAGTTCTCAGGGCATTACCTTCCCTCTGGACAGTAAAAGAAAAACTAGCCTCTGACTCCACAGGGATGTTGTGGAAATAAATGAGATGTAGGTCTACAGAGTCACTTTAAGCTCCTAGGAATGAAAGAGCTTAAAGAGATATAAGGTTTCAGTAGTTATTCTTTATTTTTTCAGCTTACAAGTAAGAGAAAAAGGTTCACCTTGGTAAGTCTGGAAGAACACAGCCTCACTGACTACTTCCCCTGAAATGTAACTTTTTCTCTTCTACATTCACAAAGTCTATTGTAATTCTGGCTGTTGCCTCAGTGAAATTAATAAGAATCTGCCATACCCTCAGGCAACAAACAAGAGTGGTCACGCTCTGTGTGGGGTGAATTATCTGCTACCAGTCGGGCATCATACAATGCATGCCCCTGCAGTGGCTGTGAAAAAAACTCTCTAATGAAACAAAGAAAGTGTTACATTACAGAAAAGAAGAAGTTGCTGAGATGGAGTTCCCAGCTAGGATATTGATCTGACAGGGTCCAGAAACACAGAGGTAGAAACCTTCCAGCACTTTTTTTTAGGAGAACTAAAACCACATTCTGCCAGTGTCAGAGATACTCTTTCCCAATGCCAACAGAGTAGTCCTGAGAAGAGGATCACAAATAACCAGCTAAAACTCCTGATACTCTCCTCTGCCCCAGGATGAAGAGTCCCTGACAGGTGATATAGATAAGTGCTGTACAACCTGTCACTTTATCTTCCTTAAGAGAGTAGCATAATCCATGGAGCTCACAAAAACTCTTCTGTGGCTTCGATCCCATTCTGACATTCGAGAGAAAAGTTGACAGCCATAGATTGAAGGAAAACACTATAGTGAAGAGATACTTACAATAGGTGGCTGTGACTAAAGATGTGTTTTGGCAAGAATTAGCTGGAAAGGCATATTGGCATGCTGACATGGGGCTGTAAGCTTGTGGATCAAGCTTTGTCTTTGTCTTCGTCTCATTGGGGCCCATGTTTGCTTACAGGCTTTGCTTTTCTTCATTTACTCATTCAATAGATGTTCACTGAGCACTATAATGGAAATTGATGGTAGTCTCCCCAAATGTATTCTCCTCTCTTTCCTGAGCAAGTAGCTATCCAACTAGAACCTAAATTTTCCATCCCATCTTACAAAGAGATGTGGTGACCTGTTTGTACTGATGGAAAGTGAATGGAAGTGATAGAGGCAACTTTGATATTACTTGCTTTAAAGAAAATCCTTGACCTGGATGTCTGCTCTCTCCTTTCTACTTACTGAAAATGGCAGTTGAGCCTACCTACCTGCCATGGAATACAATGTGAGAAGCCAGAAGCCGTGGGACAAATGTCTACCATACTCAACAACCTGAATGCAACATAACAGGGCAGAGAGCAAGAGTATAAAACTAGATAAAGACTGGGGCTTCAGTTCTATGCAGATCTGAGTTCAAACTCTTGCTCTATCCTTTACTAACCACATCCTTGAGGCAAAACACTTAACTCCTGTAAATTCCTATATTGGTCCTTGGGAATCAGGATACCAGAAATAATAATATATACTTAATAGGGTTGTGGTGACAATCAGAAGGATTAAGCATGTAAATAACTTAGATAGAGATTTATGCATTACCAGGTGTGATTATCAGAATTTGGTCCTTCCACTGCTCTTGTTATCTCTAACTTTCATGTGGAAAGGCTTAAAGAAAAGGTATGAACATCATTATCTTACTTAACCCCATTAGGTGAGGCAGGTATCATCACTCCCACTGAGCAGGTGTAAAAGCTGATTCTCAGAGGGAACACCACTTAGAAAGTGGTTGATCCAAAATTTGTTTCCAGATCTGTCTGAGTCCAAAGCCATACTAGTATACCAAATGTATCACAATCAGGGCCAGTAATCACTGTTCAGCTATTAGTCCAGTAGGGGCAATTCTTCAAGGTCATATCATAAGGTTCCTATTTCTGGACCCAGTGGATAAATTGGTTCTCTTTCCTAAGTTGCCATGATACTTTCTACCTCTGTTGTATTCAATTAACAGTGCTCATAATTATGTTTGTTCATCTGGCATTTCCTACTAGAACATGAACACTTGATATAGGACCATTTCTTACACATTTCTGTCCCAGGACTTAGTATGATTCCTGATATGTACTAAGCACTCTATTAATAATTGTCATGAATGACTGTCATGTTAATAGATGAATATATATTAAAAGCTGGAGTGTGAATAAAGAAAAACATACTAAGGTGGTTGTTTGTTTGATGCAAAGGAAATGGAGGCATTTGGTTTTGAAAATAAATGGATGGTAATGAAACATTTAATAAAATCCATGAAGCATAAGAAATTAATACAGACAGTCCCCATGATGAAAATGAACATTTTCCAGAAGTTATATACCAATCGCTTTGACCTCAAAGACATAATGAAATGATACACATCATCTACAAGGTCCAGTTCACAAAAGCTTTTAAACTTCAGTTGAAACTGAAATATTATACAATTGCATTAGAAAAAAATTATAAAAAACAATATGGTTGAAACACCAAAAAAAAAAAAAAGGAGGAAAATAGAAAAATCAAGATTTTGTTCTTTGGTAAAAGTAAGTTTAGTTACAGAAAGTTAAGGAAGGAAATGTTGACTTTTAAGGACCCTGAATGCATTTACTGTGCATTCTTCAGTGGTTTTAGAGGTTCAATGCACTGGTTCTTTATTCTCCCTAATTCCACATCAAAGCTTTCGGCTTTCATTCCCTTTACTAAGGAAATATTGCCATCAAAACTCATGTATACTGAACAGATTGGATTAGCCTCTTTTTTTTTTCTCACAAGTAGGACAAAGAGAGGGAGACAAATATTTCTAAGAAAACTGGGGAAAAATTGGAGAAAAATGAGTTGCATAAGAAAAGTTAAAGGGAAAATAAATAAGTAGCCTGAAAGATAGTGGCTGGTGTGAAATTTACTGACCTATGATCAGCATAATATTAACAAAAATGGGAAAATGAGGCCAAATCTTTATAATACTTAAAAAAATAAAAAGCAAAAGACAATGAATGACTCACAGTATTCTTCCATGCTGGCCAACAAATAATATCAGCAGGCTAAGGAATTTGGGCTGTTATTAAGAACAGACAGGAGGATCAGATACATTGTTGTAGAGGAAGAAATGAGGTGCAACAGGTTTCTATTTACATAAATAGATTAATTTCAACTTGATGTATTTTTAAATTCAGAGAAACTGAACTGATGTTCTCCATGTCTGTGGAAAGGTGAACACTAAGAAATAATGTAAAATGGGTATTTAAATTTGCTGAAATAGAAGGCAGACACTACCTGTCATGAGATGCATACAAAAGCTATTATGGAAAACTGAGAAATCAACATGGAAAATGTAACACTGAAGGCTAATCACTTTGAACCTTTTATGTAAAAAAAAAAAAACTTGTTACTGTTAAAAAATATAAACTTGATTAATAAGTGAAAAATCCCAGAAATTACAAAGCTACCTATATGGACATAGCATAGTAAAAGTAATGTTTACTGGTTAAATGAGTGGTAAAGAATTGTTTAATATGTCTAGGATAATGCTCATACTCTCCTTCTGTGCCAGTCCACCTCACTCTCACTCTAGTTCTCACTCAGAGAGCAGCAATGGAAATATCACTGTCAGCACCAAGGACAGCAGCCCGGATTGCCATAAGAAACTGGGTCTATTGATGATACCACCTCAGGAGCTCATTCGAATTCAGATTAGAAATCCTTGAGGTCTAGCTCAAAGTTGTAATGGTCAGATCTACAATACCACTTTCCCAATTCAGACTATGATTACCTGTATTTATTAAAACAGTGGATATTTTACTATGTTGTCAGAGTAAATCACTGGCAAAACTGAGGATCAGAGACTACCAGGTCTGGAAAGAATCTTCAGGAGTCTTCAATCTAGCCTATTTTTGAAGACTTAGAGTTTGTATTCAACAAACTCTAATTCTTCTTAGAGTTCAAATTCAAACTCTAATTCAAACTTAGAGTTTGTATTGTATTGTATTCAATAATCATTTTTCACATGAAAATCCCCAAATCAAAATTTTACAATCTAGTCCTTGACCCCCAACAGTTACCATGTCTTTACAGTAATTTGGCAATGGGATATCAGCTTATGGAGCTATTGTTTTGTTAACAAAAATATGAGCAATGGATTCATACTCCAATATTTCAAAAATTTGACTGGAGTTTATCCTTAATCTATTGTCATGGAGAGAATTATATTATTTGCATTTCCCCTAGAAACAAGTTTGGTAGAGGGTGCCTGGGTGGCTCAGTTGTTTAAGCAACTGACTTCAGCTCAAGTCATGACCCCACAGTTCATGAGTTCAAGTCCTGCATCGGATGAGCTTGAACCCCGCTTCGAGGGCACCTCGATTCTCTCTCTCTCTCTCTCTCTCTCTCTCTCTCTCTCTCTCTCTCTCTCCTGCTCACTTTCACACTCTCTTTCTGTCTCTAAAAAAAAAAATCAGTGGAAATGCAACTAGTAAGTTATCTATTCATATTCAATTCATGCCTCACCTCTTTTAGGAAGCCAAGACTGAGTCTGGGCTATGTGTCCCTGCTCTTCACTCTCATGGTAATACATGTTTATCTATAATAGTGCATTTATCTCATTATACCAAAAGTACATTTTTAGATATCTCCTTTAGTTTTATGAGCAACTTAAGGGTGGTGCAAAGGCCTCTCCATTTATTCTCTGTATTCTCAAAATGTATTGCATAAAAAGACTATGCACTGGAGATGTAACTATGATGAAAACACTACTCCTTGCCTCAAAAAGTTTAAAGTTGAATAAGTAAGAGACAGGGAGAAGAAGGAACTTAATACACTGTATAAGAGAGGAAAACAGGCTCTGATGTCTTACAGATCAGGGTTTAAATCTTAGTTCTGCCTTTTCTAAAACATCTAGTAAAATTAATAAAATGTGGCTAAAAATGAGATGATGGTAATAATATCTACCACTTAGAGTTGTTTTAAGGGTGAAATAATGACAAGTGAAAAATTATTCTTGGCCATATTAAGTGCTAACTAAGTGTGAGAATATGCACACAGCTGTAATATTGATGGTGAGAGCACAAGATACTAACAAAACAAAGGACAGGGGTGCGTAGGTTTGTCATATTTTCATCCAAGACTTAACTATTTCAGAGATATATAGAGAGGCCGCAGTAGTAGAGAATAACATTATAGAAAGTTTCCCAAAGGAAGCAGCATTTCCATTAAGTCAGGAAAGGTGAGTAGGCATTGACCACACAAAAAGGGGTAGGAGGTAATCTAGGTTGAGGGAGCACCTTTTGCAAAGAACTAGAGATAAGAAAGCACATGGTGCTTTCAGGTAATTATAAGTAGTCCTACTTAACTGCAGTGTCAAATCAGAGGCATGCTGAGGGGTTGTCAAAGATGAGGCTGGATGACAAGCAGTAACAGACTCATGAGAATCCAAGGTGCCCTGCCCAAAAGCTGGCACTGTATTCTGAAGGCAATAGATAACCACTAAAGAATTTTATTCATGGAAGTAACAGCATAGAATTCGCATTTTAGAAGAGTAACTCAATCTGGAATTTGAAGAACAAGTTGAAAGAGGATGCAATGGCGAAATGGAGAGACCAGAAGCAAGATCTTTGGCTAAGAGATTGGGACAGTAAAGGTAGACTAAATATTTTGTATCCCAAAGGCTTAGCACATAGTGCCTAACAAACTTGTTGAACTGGCTGAATATTAGGAAAAGGAATTAATATATCATAGTGGGAAAGCAACATCTTTCTTTGCTACATGGAATCATCTGTATCTATTCCTCACTTCTGTATCTTATAAAGTCTCATATAATTAAAAGTTTCAGCAGCCTTTTGAGAGGAAGGTAAGAAGATAAAATCTGAGAAGTATGACCAGAAAGTGTAATCACTCTATATTATTGGTATTTCACAGTTAGAACCAACACCCACTTTTATGCTAATTGTGATGTCAGGTTTTACATGTGCATATAACTTATGTTTCTTGGGCCATGATTTGACTTACAGTCTGCCCAAATCCATGAAAGAGCAGAAGATACTAGTATGCATAAGCCTATTTATTTATATCAATGCAGACATGTATAAACAATTTTATCTCCATATTTGTACATCATACATAATTTAAAAAGAAAAAGCTGCAATGTATTTAAAAAAAACTTGTTGGTAACATAGATCCTCTATCCCTGTCATGGTGTCTATTTCTGGCTCCTTACGTCTTTTCTTTCTTCACTGTTCAGTTTGTTCAAATCGGTGCTTGATGTGGGATTCTCAATGCTCATGACCATAACCACAGCCAAATGCATCTACATAGGGCATCCCCTCCCTGTCCAATCTATTACAATTTCAAAGGACTTTCAAAGGGCCCTATAACTGCTGGTGGCTTCCCAAAGGCTCTGTGTGTCTAATTTCCTCCTGAACCCCCATTTCTTGGCATCCGTGTTGGAACAGGTGTGAGCAGACACAGGCAGGTCCATGGAGTCCACGGTTCAGTGCTGGCACAAGATAAGGGTCATTTTTTTTTGTAAGAGATGACTCCGACAATGTTTTTCAGGATGCCAACTTCCAATTAGTGTCATCTTTTGCTCCATGTCCTAGGGCAAATGTCCAGTTTATAGTGAGTAGACACAGGCTGTTCTGAGATGGGCATTAATGCCAGAAAAGAGATGCATTTCAGCTTCTTTCCCATAGTCAAGGAAGACTGGTCTGTCAACTGAAGACACAGCCACTGCTGTCCAGTGCAAGGTCAGCCCCTTGTTCATGAACAGGGATGCTAATTTATTTTCCAACAATGAAGCCAAATGCTCTTCCAGATGTTGAGCTATGAAGCAATTGCAATTGTTGAAAGCACATGAAAAAAAAAAAAGAAAGAAAAAGAAAATCCCACAGCTAAGCCCTATAAATTGTCCTTGGGAGACTATTTGTACCGGGGGAATGTGTTGATATAGACAGCAAGGAAAAATCCTTTGTCAGCCAGACTCAGTGATCTTTTAACAGTCACCTGATTATTAACAAAAAACAAATTCTTATAATAAATTTCCTGAAGACCATAAATTTCTCTATAGCTAATGTGTGAAAAACAGCACAGGGTGGGAAGTGGATTATTTTCATAAGACTATGATCACATGATGCCATAACACTGTTGACTGGGTCAAACCAATGTCAAACATGTTAAAACATAATTGGACAATGTCAGCCACTTTTTGTTTTGTTGTTTGTTTGTTTTGTTTGTTTTTACTGAGGAATGGGGTAAACAATTATCAAGGAGTGACTCTGTATAGTCAGAGTCTTTACAATGGCTACTGTTTCAAATTGCTGGCAATCTGGAGTATACACCTGACACCTGAGTTTGGCAGAAGACCCTCATCCAGGGATAAGCAGAGACACTCTTGCCTGCTCCATTCTTTTTTTTTTTCAATATATGAAATTTATTGTCAAAATGGTTTCCATACAACACTCAGTGCTCATCCCAAAAGGTGCCCTCCTCAATACCCATCACCCACCCCACCCCACCCCCCATCAACCCTCAGTTTGTTCTCAGTTTTTAAGAGTCTCTTATGCTTTGGCTCTCTCCCACTCTAACCTCTTTTTTTTTCCTTCCCCTCCCCCATGGGTTTCTGTTAAGTTTCTCAGGATCCCCATAAGAGTGAACACATATGGTATCTGTCTTTCTCTGTATGGCTTATTTCACTTAGCATCACACTCTCCAGTTCCATCCACGTTGCTACAAAGGGCCATATTTCGTTCTTTCTCATTGCCCTGTAGTACTCCATTGTGTATATAAACCACAATTTCTTTATCCATTCATCAGTTGATGGACATTTAGGCTCTTTCCACAATTTGGCTATTGTTGAGAGTGCTGCTATAAACATTGGGGTACAAGTGCCCCCATGCATCAGTACTCCTGTATCCCTTGGATAAATTCCTAGCAGTGCTATTGCTGGGTCACAGGGTAGGTCTATTTTTAATTTTCTGAGGAACCTCCACACTGTTTTCCAGGCCTGCTCCATTCTTTTACATGAGGCTGGCCTCCCCACACAGAAGCCCAATATTAGGCAACACCTCCTTGACTCCTTTTTAGTCCAGACCACTGGCCAACTTCAGTCTATCCATCTATGCCCTCATATCTGACTCTGAAGACACTTTATTCACTTATTTATTAATAAACCTTAATGAACTCTCTCACATATAATTATGTACTCACATTATGTTCCCACATACTATCAACTATAAATCAGAGACATGCTTCAGTGTTCTCCCTAATTCCTAAGGTACCAATAACAGTCAGGCTATCATCCTGCTTTGCCTTCCTCACTGGGGGGAAAAAAAAGAGTGGATAACAATCAACTCTTGTGCAAAGACTAATTTTAGATTCAGTTACTTTAGATGTTAATCTATTTGGCTACTTTCCTCCATTTTAAGTCCCATTTAAAATCTCATCTGAATTCCACCCTTTTTCAGCAACAGCAAAACAAAAAACAAAGCGAAGACATGAGGACAAGAGTTTTATGAGTGAAACAGTGTGAGGTAGCAGTGGGGCGACAGGCTTTGTAACTAGACAACCTTGATTCAGAAGTCCAGCTTTCTACTGCACAGTTGCCTGCTATAAGAGCTTACATAAGTCACTTCATGTCTCCCTGTCTCAGTTGCCTCAACTGTAAAAATGAAGATTCAATGAGAAAAGACACATATGAATATTAAGCAGAGACTTTGGGATGTAGAATCACACCAGTTTTTTTTTTTTCTATTTTAATTGTTGATGAGGAAGCTGAATTCCCAAGCAATGATATTAACACTTCTATGGAAGTTCTATTCAAATATAAGCATTTGTCATAATGTGAATGTGGCAGATCACATTTTCCAAAAAAGGCCACAGTGATATTTATAGTCTAAGTTGCTCTTCCAGCATCTTGCCAAAGGTGAAATCTATTTCCTATCTCCTTAAACTGGGAAGGCTATTGTGACTTCCTTGGCAAATTGAATGTGGTGACTAGGATTCTTCATGACTTCTAAGATTAGCTCATAAAAGCAATACAGCTTCCTACTGGCTCTATCTAGGTACTTTTCTTTAAAACCAAGCCTTCATCCTATAAGGAAGCTTAGGACACATGGAATGCCATATATAGATACTCCAACCTGCAGTCCCAGCTAAGTTTCCAGCCAACAACAAATACCAACTGTCAAGCATATGAGTAAGTGAAGCTTCAAATGATTCCAGGCTTTGGCCTTTGAGATGCCTTAGCAAATCCAGATGGGGTAAAGATGACCATCCTCATAGATTTTTCCCAAATTGTAGATTTGTGAACAAAATACATGCTATTGTTTTTTTTTTAAGTTTATTTATTTTGAGAGAGTGCACAAGTGCGGGAGAGGCAGAGAAGGGGGGGGGGGGTTGGGAGGGAGGGAGGGAGAGAGAGAGAGAGAGAGAGAGAGAGAATCCCAAGCAGTCTCTGTGGTGTCCACATGGAGCCCTATGTGGGGCTCAAACTCACAAACCATGATATCATGACCTGAGCTGAAACCAAGAGTCAGATGCTTAACCAACTGAGCCACCCAGGCACCCCTATGCTATTGTTTTTTTAAGCCACAAAATTTAGGAGTGGCTCGTTATACAATAAATAACTAGAACACGGAAGCTCAGTAAATTAAATGCACTACCACTGAGTTTAGAGTCAAAAGAATTTTTAAACGATGTAATTTGAGATGCAACATATCCTCAAAAACTCCCCAGTCCATCTTTCTCACTTTGTAAAGAAAGCGAGGACCTGAGATATTTTGTGATTTGCTTGAGATCCTATATATAACTACTGTTAAGACTATGGCCTAACCCAAGTCCAGTTCAGTACTTCTCTTTTCCATAAACCTATGAGCACGAGTACCAAATAAGTTTGTTGGATTCAGGGTTCAAATGATCAATTTGGGACAAATATTCTCCAAGTCTGCTAAAGTTCTGAAGAATGTTTCTACGTCCTTCTGTGCTTCGGTCTTCCTTCCTGCTTAACAGAGAGACTGATCTGAACTTAGTTGATTTAGTGTATAACATTGGAAGACAGAATGGGATGAACAGGCTCAACTGTGATAACAAGAATTTAAAAATGTGTCAAACTATGAAACCAGCAGATATGACTTGAAGCAAGGGAGAGAGAGGGCTAATGTGCTGAGTGTGAAGCTGCTGTTTTTCTACCATCATTTTTTGAGTATAAATCCCTAGAAATTCTATAACTTTGATCAAACGGTTTGGCAGAAGCCTGCATTTGGCAGGCAGAGAGTTTTCCACATGATGGTTTATCTCAATAGAAGCTAATCTATTTTGATGGCCTCACATACACATATAGCCCATCAATTAGACAATGTTATATCATGTAATTGATTGCAGACTCGTCAGTCATTGTAGTGGCAGCAGGAAAGAGTGTTGACATGAAGATCTGTCTTTCTTCATTGCTGTTAGACATGAAAACTGTTTAAATTGGCTAACAAACTTTGTTTCTGGAGGCTAAAGTGTTCTCCCACTCTCATTCTAAATGAAAATCAAGCCAAGACCAAGTGTTAACTATCAGAAGAGCCCAAGCATTCTCTTGGAATGGATACGTGAATGGGACATGTACACACGTCTAAAAAAAATATGGGAAACAACAAAAGAGAAAATGAGAAGGAAAAAGAAGAAAGGCAAAGAAGAGAAAAGAGCAGAAAAAAGGACTAAAAAACTAGGTGAACTAGATTCGTCACAGTTGTGGTTCAGTGTCTTTCTTTTATTCTAAAAGGCACACCTCAATTATAGAAGGCTACAGATTCTGTTGATTAGAATGTTAACTATTCTCTGCTGGAGTTTTTAACTCAATACTCACAGTAATTCAAAGATCTTTTCTCTATTCTCCCCAAATGCTTGATATTAGATCAGGGGTCAGCAAAATACAACCTTCAAAATACACCTGTTTTGTAAATAAAGTTTTATTGGAACACAGCCAAACTCATTTGTTTAATAGTGTCTATGACTGCTTTTTCACTACAACGGCCGAGTTGCAACAGAAGCCTTACAACCACAACGCTGAAAATACTTAAGGAAACAAATACTACCAAGTCTGTGGTGCTCATTCTAACTTCCGAGAGTTCCATGGAATTTTTCATTCCCAGTGTGGTTCTCTTTTTCTACTTGCTAGTGGAGGGATCTGATTTTATTTTTTTAAGTTTTTATTTATTTTGAGAGAGAGAGATAAAGAGCAAGCGGGGGAGAGGCAGAGAGGGAGGGAGACAGAATACCAAGCAGACTCCGCACACAGCGCAGGGCCCTATAGGGCTCGAACTCACAAACTCTGAGATCATGACATGAGCCGAAATCAAGAGTGGGACACTTAATTAACCAACTGAGCCAATGAGGCACCCCAGGATCTGAATTTAAAAGCACAGCCAAAAGGACCACTAATTCTACTATTTCAATGACACTGAGAATTTGCTCCATGAAAACTCCCCACAGAGAATGACTTTAGAATCTGCTTATAGAGAACACAGCTAAGGTGTTTTATAACTTCAGTTTCTTCCTTTTGAAACATTTGCACCATTTTGTAAAGAATGTTTTTGAACAAAAGTGGTGGGAATACCTTCTGTGAACCTATCTTTAGCCATTAGCCACAAACAACACAACTACTTCTTGAACAAATTCTGCTTCAGTGAGAAAGTCAGATCTCTTTCTCATTTAGCTACAAACCACTGATTTTCTTGTTCTAAGGAGGAATAAATGAGAAAGGTGAAAGTCAAAACAGCATGTCTCTTATGTAGTTTGGTGCTAGATCTTTTGAGCTATAAATATCCTAGGGAGAAACTTAGACCTACCTCAGCACCACTCTAAAAAACAGAAAAGAGCAAGAGAATAGAGTATAAAAATCACAGAAGAGAGTGAAGCTGTTAATCATTTTTATTGTTCTCACCTGAGTTCTTCTAAGGAGTCACATTTAATGGTTATCTAAGCAAAGTGGATTATTTTTTGATGTTTAAAATAGAATGAAATGTAGATATTAGCTACTGTTAAGGGACATATGAAATTGCCCAAAGGGAGATGAAATGCATCTGAAGAAGGACCCAGGGAATGTAGCAATAATGTTGATATTTGACACTCAGACAGACAGACACACACACACACACACACACACACACACACACACACAACTTGAAGGGAGAAAATGAAAATAGCAAGTTGAAACATGAAGAGTAAGGAATGAGGAAGCTTAGGGAGGCTGAACTTTTTGTTTTGCGTTGTCTGAATTTATAGTGTGGTTTTACACATTGCTCTGAAAGAAAAACAATTTGGAAAAACTTTTGAAAATGTCTCCACACACACCTCAGTGTTCTGATGCCTTTCCAATGCACACAAGCTGGGTGCTAATGGCTCATTATAGCATACAAGACACACGTATGTTCTCGCAATTCACAGGCAGTTACTCCGTACTTGTCTATAGACGGTGAACCTCCATCTCTTTTAATCCCCAGTTTTGTCAACCCTGGCTGGTTACATTCCCAGATGTTGATGGTGAGGATTGATTGTCTTCCAGATGTGTTAGGTTTTTCAAATGTATCTCTCAACTCCAAGAGAGCATGTGAATGTGTGTTTGCATAGACAATTGATGGATCTTTCCCAGATGTCTCTTTGGCTGAAGTGCCCCCTTTTCTGAGAAATCAAGTTGAGCAGTGGCTTCTATAAGCATCAAAACACATTCACCACCATTTTTCCCAATGTCACCAGTCGGTTTTAGAAAAATGAAAAACAGATGCAAATTAGCATATCTGATATAAATGATGACTTGGTGATGTTATAAACTAAAAACTAAACAGACCTCAAGCTTAAACCCAAATGAAGTAATATCAGCAACGGAGATAGCCATAAGGAATGGAATAATGTTTCCCAAACTGGAACTACTGTAGTTTGGACCTAGAGGTTTCATGAAATGTTGACTGTATTTTGTTTTATAATCACCTTTGGGTTTCTATTTGCCTTTGAATTTTTTTTTTTTTTAATTTTAGGTGAAAGTACCAAGTACCTTGATAGATGAGGCTTGCAAAGTCCCAAACTAGACAAAAAGTTTGGATGCATTTCAGTTAAGGATCCACATTTCACCATTCCAACTTTGGTGAGAACTCTGGGCTTTCGCATACCCTCCATTTGTGATAAATATGACAATGCCCCCACAGAGACAACATAAACAATCAGAACAAACTAAAACTTAGCATAGTCCCAAAGTAAGATTTCAAGAGTTGGTTTTTTTTCCAAAATAAGAAGGCATTTGTCTTTTTTTTCTCTGCCATATCGTCTTCATTTCTATCAGTAATAAAAATGAAGACACTAAAATGTTATTTGGTAATTGCTGTTACAGATCATTCATAGAATCATTCATACAGATCATTCAGTTGTTATTTTAACAACTGAACTAATTTACTCTGTGATGCAGACTATCTAGATGGACAATGAACATCTCCATCAGTTTCAAGCCTTATCTAACATTCTGGATATCTAGATAATTGATCATTTTTCCCAGTTTCATTAAAGCATTAAACATCAAATACATAGTACCTTACTGTGAACTAACTTCAGGTCGTCATCAAAAAAGAGTTCCTGAACTCTGCTACGTTTTGACCCACAGCATTTATCTCACTCCGATATTTATTAACACAGAACTAAAACGGTCTTCAGAATAATTTATGATGGAATTCTAATACCTGTAGATTTCATTTAGAAATGCCACAACTTGACTGAATAAAACATCAAAAAAGTAAAGTTTTAAAGAAAGGTATTTAAGAACAGACCTAATCACATGGGGCGGGGGGGGGGGGGGGGGGGCAGGGAGCAGAAATCAAAGGTCCATATATTCTTAGCCAAAACTTTTGCCCACTGATGTACATGCTCTTCTAAAATCATTTGACTGAATTCTTTATCAAATAATTTAATTTAATTCAGAGAAACACCAATAGAAAAAAAAAACCTATATAATTGTGGGACCAGATTTTTCTCTATATTCATGATTTCCATGAAGATATTTCAGAAACAACCACTAGGAAAGAGCATAGTCTGGGGAGAGAGTAAGTGTTCCTTGCAGCCACCTCCAATTTTGTCTGTTTTATACATGAGCATTCCATATAAGATTTCACATAAAAAAAAAAAAAAAAAAAAAAAAGGAGTGGTGCTGCAACTAAAACCATTTTGAAAGTTGTCCTCAAAGTATGGTCCCTGGACCAAGAGCACAGAATTACCTGGGAACCTGGGAACTTGTTAGAAATGCAAATTTTCAGTCCCCACCTCAGATCTACACAATCAGAAACTCGGGAGGTAGGGGCCCAGCAATCTGTGTTTTAACAAGCCTTCCAGACAATTTGATGCATGCTGAGGTTTGAGAGCGACTGTCTCATATGATTGTCAGGCATCACCTCCTCCCAGAAGCCTTCTGTGGCCAACTCTTTATCCTCTTCTTCACCCCTACCCCACATACACTTGCTCTGCTTACACAGATGCTGAGCTGGGTGTATGCTTTAGTCTATTTGAGTTTCCATGATAAAAATACCATACAGACACCTGGGTGGCTCAGTCAGTTAGGCATCCAACCCTTGATTTCAGCTCAGGTCATTATCTCATGGTTTGTGAGTTTGAGCCCTGCATCAGGCTCTGCACTGACAGCACAGAGATTGCTTGGGATTCTGTCTCTCCCTCTCTCTCTGTCCCTTCTCCACTTGCATTCTCTCTCTCTCTCTCTCTTTCTCTCAAAATAAATAAATAAACTTTAAAAAGAAATCCATAGACTGGGTGGTTTATACAATTATTTCATAGTTCTATTGGCTGGGAAATCTGAAATCAAAACACTGACAGATGTGGTGTCTGGTGAGACACTGCTTCTTGGTTCACAGACAGCCATTTTCTTGTATCCTCACATGGCAGCAAGAGTTCTCTGGGGTCCTTTTTACAAGGGCACTAATTCCATTCATGACAGTTCCACCCTCATGACTTAATCACTTCCCCAAGTTCCCACCTCCACATACCATTATTTAGGGATATGAATAACATATGGATTTGAGGGGGACATAAATATGCAGTCTATACTGCTGCAGTACCCTCCTAGATTTATGTCAATCAAAGCAGACATAACCATTTTTAGTGTTATTATTTTTCTTATGCATCTACCTCTCCTATGACCACTTAAACTCATCAAAAACAATGATCATAGAGCATACTCCCCTCTCCCCCCACCATGTCTTGCCTCTAGCATAGTGGCTGGCACAAAATAGGGGCTGACTAGCCATTTGTTAAATGAATGATGGATACAATGATATTTGGGTATTTATTTACATTATACCTTCCTCAAATAAACTGAGGTCTTACATAGTCACACTCACACATACACAATATGACCAAAGTTAAACAAGTAACCAAGACAAAGACAATGAAGATCAGAGGGTTTGATAAATCATCCTGGGAGTCACGCTTCTACTTCTGTTAATGTTAGTAGCACCAGTCTCTGCTCATGACTGCTTAGTCCTCCAAAAAAACTCTCTAGCCCTCAACCTTCTTGTGAGAGCAGGCTGTGATTCAGGCTACTATACTACGTACGCATGAGGATAGTTGTTTCATTAACAGTGGTAATTCTGAGAACTAAGGACTAGGGTATGTGTTGTGGAAAATTGTTGGGGTTTGGAGCCAACAGCCAAGAAAGAATTCTTGAGAGGTCTTCAGTGAAAAAAGGTGGTTTTATCAAAGCATTGGGACATGGGCTCCTGGGTAGCTCAGTTGGTTAAGTGTCCAACTCTTGATTTCGGCTCAGGTCACGATCTTACAGTTTGTGAAATTGAGCCCCACATCAGGCTCTGTGCTGACAGCGTGGACCCTGCTTCAGATTCTCTGTCTCCCTCTCTCTCTGCCGCTCCCCGCCCCACCCCCCACATCTCAAAATAAATTTAAAAACTTAAAAAAAAAAAAAAGCACAGGGACAGGAACCAAGGGCAGAAAGAGCTGCCCAGGGATTGTGAGGAGTGACTGATTATATACTTATACATAAGTATATAAGTAAAGGCAAGGGGAAGTTTCCAAAAGGAGGCCTAGCTACTGCCAAGCTAAAGTTGTTTTTCCCTCTAGCAAAGCACTAACATTAAGACAGTTTGGAGTTTCTGGAGGAAGGTTTTACTCTGCCTGCCTCAAGTATTTGTCAATGGGCTGCAGGTTTTAAGGAAATTTAATTTTATCTACTATTTCCTTCTGCCTTTGTTTCCCACATCAGTATGTATTCTAAAAATGGATAGATAAGAGCCAGCAATACTAAGGAAATACCTGAGTGTCTTTCATACTCTTTTTCCCATAACCCACAATAAAATAATAAATTTTCCCTCTTGCCGTAGGCCACACACTACATAGATATATACACCCCATGTTTCCTGAAGCCACTCATTCTTACTCTGTGTTGCCCTCTGATATTTTCTATTACATTTTATTTTATCTTATTTCACTAAAATTAAAATGTTTGAGATATGGTGAGGAAATTTCATGACCCACTATTGAGTTGCAAACTACAGTTTAAAAAGTACTATACTATACTATACTATACTATACTATACTATACTATACATGTATTGGATGAGTTTTAATGTAATTTAGTGGTTTTCTTTTCCATTTGTTTTTAACTAGATCACTGTTTTTCAAATTATCTCTTCTCACACTTAATCTCTTCTTTATCTTTCAAATGTAGAGACCTCTAAGGAGACCCCCATATGACCAACTCTGCAGGTGAAGTTTCCAGAACTCCCCGGTATAGCTTAGTGACTTTGGATATACATCTTGAGTGTTGCTTTCCTGAGCTGTAAGGCAAAGGTCCTAATACCCCTGTTGTAGGTTTATGATTAGGATTAGAAAAAAATACATAAGGGGCGCCTGGGTGGCGCAGTCGGTTAAGCGTCCGACATCAGCCAGGTCACGATCTTGTGGTCCGTGAGTTCGAGCCCCGCGTCGGGCTCTGGGCTGACGGCTCAGAGCCTGGAGCCTGTTTCCGATTCTGTGTCTCCCTCTCTCTCTGCCCCTCCCCCATTCATGCTCTGTCTCTCTCTGTCCCAAAAATAAATAAATGTTGAAAAAAAAAAGAAAAAAATACATAAAAAGCATCTGGCCATAGGTATTCAATCAATAACTTTGATTACCATCTCAGAAGACCACCAGTTAACATTTTTAAGCATTCTCACATTTCCATGTTAAAAGGCACATCAAAATTCCATGCTCCAGATCAAACTGTGCAGAAACGAAAGTTCCCACCCAAACTGTGATTCCATCCATTAGAAACAATCTGCAACTCCAAAACAAGTCACACCTGTCAGGAGCTGGCAAGATCTCTTTTGTGATGAATAGGACTTGGGTCTATTAGGCCTTCCTGCTAGTACCTTGCATCATCAGTAAAAGTACCATGCCCTCTCTTCTGAGAGATTCTTTGGAGTTTAAAGAGCCGTGAACCACCTAATCATTTGCTATAGCTACTGTTGCAAATTCCACATCCTTATTGGGCTTATCAAACCTGGTGCCTAAAGATTACTGTTACATTTCATTTTCAGAAAGATAGCTCTTAAAAAAAAAAACATTAATAAAAATTTTGAAGATATCTGCCTGTGTGATCCCAAGATATTAGATATTTAATAACTGAGCAGAATTTAAAATGTCCCCTGTTAAAGCAGATGAAGACCAACAGGAAGAAAATTGTAATACAGGCTGGCCCTTAACTTAAAAACTCACATCCTACAATATCCCTTACAAACAGATGCCCACAGCACTCCAGTCCTGGATGCTAAGTACTCCATTCCTCCTGACTTACCCAGAGTTTAGGAACCCTTCTAAGAATACTGAAATAGAGAAAATGTGTATTCAAAAATGGAAGGAATGGAAAAGGCCATAAAGCAAGAATAGTTTAGGGGCACCTGGATAGCTTAGTCAGTTGAGCATCTGACTCTTGATTTCAACTCAGGTCATGATCACAGGGTCTGGGATCAAGCCCTGCACTGGGCTCTGCACTGAGCATGGAGCCTGCTTAGAATTCTTTCTCTTTCTCCCTCTCTGCCCCTCTCCCCAGCTTGTGCTCTCTCTCAAAAAAAAAAAAAAAATATATATATATATATATTTTTTATGGATTTATTTTATATATACATATACATATATATACACACATACATATATGTGTGTATATATATCTATATCTATATCTATAGATATAGATATAGATATAGATATCAATAGTTTAGAGCAACCTACTGCTGGGCTATGCCTGTAGGCAAAAAATACACCTAATAACTGAGCAAATGTATTGCCCAAATATATTTTCCACTGTGTCTCCAGATTATGTACATTTCCTCTGTCATTCTTCTTGAAATTTCACCTTTCAGAAGTTTCACTAGTTTAATGACAACATTTACAAAGAGATGGAAGGTTGTTGAGCTATCAGACAGTTATACATCAGGGCAAATAAATTAAATGAGATGATTTTCCTCATAATGCCAGGCTAAAATCAGAAGATGAATTTACGAAATTATAGAGCATGGTGCGTCCAAAGAGCTTCTAGAATTAAAATTCCCACAACACTGAAAGCTTGAAAACAACTTTTCCTTCCTGAGGTCCCCAAAGCAGGATTTGGGGGTACACAGATGGAGTGAGGTCAGTCAGAACGAGTTGATTCCCTAGAGCTAAAGCAATAGAGAGTTACCCAGCGGAAACTGGTTTTCAATGAAAACCAAGAACTTCCCTGACCAAAATCAAACCAAGCTGAGTTCTCAGTACAGCTCAGGTTTTTGGAGACCTTTCTTCTTTTCTGCCTGTGTGCCTTGCCAGTTTCCCAATAATTTGAACAATAGCAGAAACAACAGCCAACATTGATTGAATGTATTTTATGTGCAAGACTCTCCCCTAGTAAATTTGTACTAATAATCCTAGTAAATTAATCCTCATCACAGCCCTACAAAAAGGCGTCTTTAAAATCTCTACCACACAAAGAAGGAAGCTGAGGCTTTGAAAGGTTAAGTGACTTGTCCTTTGTTACACTGGAGGTTTCATCCAGAACTTATTGAGCTGTACTATTTCCATTCCGCATTCCTGTGGAAGGATCTGGGAGAGATCATGTAGTGTAAAGATCGAGGAGAGGAGAGAGGAGCAGAAGGATCAACTCTCAGAACACTTGGATACCATTGTAGGTTGAATAATGGCCTCCTAACAATGTCCATGTTCACACCCTACTTCTCAGAACCTGTAAATATATTATCGTATCTGGCAAAAGGAACTCCACAGGTGTGATAAAATTAAGAATCTTGAGATGAAGAGATTTTCCCGTATTATGAGGGTGGGCTCAATGAAATCACAAGGGCCCTTTTCAAAGGGAGGCAGGAGGGCCAAAGACAGAGAGACTGAAAAATGTTACAAGGCTTTGAAGACAGAGAAAAGGAGCTGTGAGTCAGGGGATACAGGCAGCCTCTACAAAGTAGGAAAGACAAGGAACAGATTCCCTCCAAGAGGCCTTAAAAGGAGCTGAGCCCTGCTGACACCTTGATTTGATCTCTTCTGACCTCCAGACTTCTATAATGAATATGTGGTGTTTAAAACCACTAAATTTGTGATCGTTTGTTCCAAGAGCAATAGGTAGTTGACATAGGTAACTTTATAAAGAAAATGCATGGTCTTTTTTTTTTCATGCAAGTAACATTCAGGTCTGTTTGCCTTCCAGTCCCTGGAGGAAGCTACTCAAAGCCCTGTACCTCAGATGTTAGGTGGGAGGCACCAAGCCTGCCTCACAAGGCATTTGCTCCTTTGCATTCCCCAGCACACTTAGCACAAATCTGGCACCCAGAGGTCTTTTCCAGATTGCTGAGACCTTTAGTTGTTTGGTGTTCCACACTTTCACAGCCATTATTCATTCATATGGATTGTAGTAACAAGACCTTGTAACTTTCTGCCTTCATGTCTCCCTCTTCCAGTGACCAAGGCTCCTCAAGAGGAGATACCATGTCTTTTTGTCATTTCTGTCTCTCCAGCACAGTGCCACCCATGGTAGTGTTACCCCAGCACAGAGAACTGGGGTACTGGGGTGGGGTGGGGGCAAAAATAATCTGGGAAGATGCACCAAAGCCAATGCATATTCAAAGGTGAATTCCTGGAGCCAAGTATGTGTTTCGCCCTCACATAATCTGCCCTGAGAAACAAAGCTGCCTGTGCCCCAAGGTGGAAATTGTTTGCTGATTTTCCCGCATCATCCCTGGACTTAATCTTCCGTCTCACTGTGACCCATTCTGTACAAAAGAACTAAGTCTGTAGAGCCCTGAGTTATGATGTATGTCATGTAAAAAGCAAATAAGATTTGTGCTATCCTTTTGTCTAAGCTTTGAAACTGATTTCTATCTATAGGATCTGAAAAAAATTTGACACCTGGATTTCAGCCATTTGAGGTAAATGTCCTTCTTTCTGGAAAATCTCATGCCATTTCTGCACAAAGAGAGCCTCCGTCTCAGAAGTTCTGTAACAGTTACACTATGCTCACTGATTTGAACCAATTTTATATATCTTGCATTTGTGGGCATATTTTCTTAATGCCTAATGTCTTTCTAACTTGAGAAAAAGAAATATCCCTTCTCAGCCAATTGACATCTCTGGAGGGACTCCTGCATGTTAGGCCCTATGTTAGACTCTGGGGCCACAGTGATTTGAAAAAGCCATAGTTCTGTCTCACACGGGGTGGACAGAAAACAAAAATCAAGTTTTTCGTCCCATTATACCTTCTCTCCCCTCCACAGAGCCAAGCACAGACAAAGTGCATGATCTATTTGTGTTGGTAGATTGGCTTTTTGACCAAAATAGATAATAGGAGATCTAAACATAGACACATTACACCTCACACAGTTAGCTAGACCCTCAGGGATTACAGATCATTTAGCCCTAATCTTTGATTTTCTAGATAAAGACACCAAAGCACAGATAAATAAAGTTATACAACAAATTATACAACTAGAGACAGGATGAAGATTCTATCCCTGTCTTTTGGCTCCTAATCCAGTGTGCCTTCTAATTGGACCCAGAGGTGACAGTTACACTAAATTCTGGGGACAGCTCAGTTTGACTTAGGCTGAACTTGCTACAAATGTCCAACGGCACTCCCAAGTCCTCACCCATGCCATTTCCTTACTGTCATTCTCTGGACAGTACGAAGTTGCAGCTGGTGCTAACAACCTTCAGGGTCACTGGGAAGCAATTTATTTCATTTTTAAAAAAATAAAGGAAATGTTAATATCACAAAATCTATGTCTAAAATGCCCCGGAGCAAGTTTCCTCTCTGACTTTATTCTCTCTCATTTTCAACTTCCTTTTTTTTTTCCTTTCCTTTATCCATGTCAAGTTGTCAGGATGACTTTGATCTCAGAAACACGCTTCTCCTTTTCTGACTCTGACAGAGCTCCCACCTGCCACCCGGAGACAATTCCACAGAAACCCATTAATTCTTTCAAGTCTAAGATCAGTCCCTGTGCTCTGTCCACAGGGGCAGGGAGTGTCCCCAGCACAAAAGATAGATGTAACTCAAAAGCAAAGGATAAGTGCTCACGCATATCAATTGACCTTAAAAACCTAAACAGTTTATCTTCAGGGAACTGGAGATCACCGTGGCCCACACTTTTCTATTTTCAGGCAACCTTTGGAAACCAACTTTCATATCAAGCCAAAAACATAGCAAATAGAGCTCTGTGTGTTATTCAAAACAATAGCTGCACATCTGAGTCGTAGCCTAATTGCTTCCAGTTGATAAGAATTGTATTTGAAATGACGAGGAGTTGGTTTCTTATTAGGGAAGCCCTTTGGTTAGAGGAAAATGAACCAATGAGAAGGGAAATTGTCCCTTTTAAACTTCCAGTTTCATAAACATTATAGTTAATTCTGAGCAATAAAAATGTGAAGTTTAATCAATGGCAAACAAACATTTTGGCAGGAAACTGAAAATGGTTTATTAGTGAGGACTAAACAAAAGGGTATTATCCGTTTAACAGTTGAACTGTGCCAATTTTTCTTCACACCTTGGATTTTACCTCTCCCCATTTCTGGGCATGTCTGCTCCAGAGGACACATGAGGACAGGAGAGAAAAGGAGAGAGATGCAGATAAGAATCAGAAATGCTGGATGATTGCCTTAAAAATAATAAAGCTGAATTTGTAAATTACTTACTTTTTGAGAAATTTCAGTTCACTTAAAATGTTTAATAGATGTGAAGATTTCTGAGTTCTGCAGAAGAAAAGCAACTAAGACAAAATATTTTTGAAAACAAACAAGAAAGGGGAAACATCCATCACATCCTTGCTGTTCCATCTTCCAAGAAGTTGCAATCTTAGGCCCTGGGAGGGGAACCATAATTTTTATTTGAAAACCTCTCAGGACGGTTCTTTTGTATTTTCCCTTTCTTTCTTCGCAGATCACAGCAGCAATTTTCTTTTATCATCAGCTATTTATAGCTTTCTTTTCTCAAAACCTTGGCCAGAAGGAAACTGGGCAGAAAGCACTTCTTTCAAAAGTGACATTATTTTGTAGCACTGTTCCAAACTATTAAGTACAATCATAAGAGGCAAAAAAAAAAAAAAAAAAAAAACACAAAAAACTTGTTCAACTCTTTTTCTTTTTTTCATGCAGTCTCTTCTACCTTAAGAAGTGAAAGCCAAATAAATATTCTCCTCCTGCCCCCAGAATGGCTGTAGATATGGGAAGAAGCGCCACTCAAATACTATCTTTCCTATTCAGAAATGAACATGGCTCAGTAGAGGAAAACACTTGGTATATGGATTTGGCATAAATTTCACTCCTATTTCCTTTATCTCAGACATTTCACTGGAATTTCAAACTACTGTGGAGAGATTGGTGTGTATGATCCAGATTCAGAGACCAGTCAACTAACAACAACACCCTGGCATTTAGTCATTTCTTTTGGAGCCACTGTGGAATAAAAGATTATTTGTGGTCAGACACATGTGACTTCACATTCTGGCTTCACCTTTTGCTAATTTGGTAACCTTGGGAAAAATACATGGCCTCTCTCAGGCTCAGGTGCCCCATTCATAAATTAAGGGTAATTTAGACCTTAGCAAATAGATAAGACTTAACAGATTGTGACCACTTGAAGCACAAACAATGCTTATTCCATGCTGTCTTGCCTTATCCTGGGCTTGCACACAAGAAGGGAATTCTTCAGGGGCACCTGGGTAGCTCAGTCAGTTAAGCATCCAACTCTTGATCTTGGCTCAGGTTATGATCTCACAGTTCATGAGATCAAGCCTTGTGTCGGGCTCTATGCTGACAGCACAGAGCCTGCTTGGGATTCTCTCTCTCACTCTCTCTCTCTCTCAAAATAAATAAATTAATGTAAAAAACTTTAAAAGAAGGGGATACTTCACAGGCTACTATATTAGTTGGGACCATGTGACTGAGTTCCGGACAGTGACAATGAGGTCATTTAAGTCACTTTCAGACCTAGCTATAAAAGTTCTCTCTTCCTCTAGATCTCTTCATGATAAGCCTTGAAGTCAGGTACAAACCTGAGCTCCTGTCAGGTTGGGTACCCATGAGGAACAGAGCCTCCCATAAAACCTGCACTGGATACGGAGCATGGGAGAAATCAACCTTTTTATGTTAAGATATTGAGATTCTGAGATTAATCTGTTACTGTAGCATAATCAAGCCTATCCTGACTAATGCTCCATAGGTCAGTTCAAGTCCTTTAAGCAGCAGATGCCAAGACAAAGAAGTATAAGAGATTTATTGAAGGAAGCCCCTGTGACAGATAAAGAGGTGAGCAAGCAGGAATAGGCAGGGCAAGTCTTCAGACCATGATGCAGGTCAGGTCTGACACCCAGGAAAGGAGAGGGGAAGGGAAAAAGGAAAGAAGGTTGGGTAGCAGGAGTCTCACATGGCAGTACAGCTCTGTAAAGATCTAGGCCAGGGGATGGGGAGCTCCAAAGCAAAGATTGCTCCCCAAAGGAATCTCATATTAGGCAGAAGTATCTCATCTCTAGCTCTCCCACTGCCCTCCTGGTTAGGAGCAATCCAGGAATGGGGTGGCCTCAGCATGAACATCACAGTGGATCCCAAAGGTATATCAGCTGGAGGTTGTATGCTAATATATCCCTTGCCTCAGGATGCCTTTTGAAGGGGGATCTGAGCATTGCACTGCCAAAGATGTCACAGTGCCTCAATAAATAATAGCTATTTTCTACCATTCCATAACTCTTTGCCATTCTCTCTCTCTCTCTTTTATGGCATTAATCAAAGATGTCTTCTCACCTGAAAGTAAGCTTCTTGAAGACATCATCAATGGCTTACCACTATGTTTCAGTGTTTGGTTGGTATATAGTAAGAAATAAATGACAAATGATGGAGTGAGTGACTGAATGACAAATTATGAATCCTTGGAGGAGTAGAGGTAACTCCTAGGAGGTTAATATTGAAGGGGTTAATCCTTAGCATAGTGGGCTACTTCATTCAGAGAGGTTACCCACCCCCCTATTCACCCAAAGTTGGAATTTCAGGGCTGAGCCCAGTGAAAGAAGTTTGTATGTTCCAAAGTACCTAAGGCTATGGAAACTGGCACTGCAATGACAGTTTCCATCTCCTCACTCTGAGAAGCTTCACACAGCAATCTTGGGGCTTTGGATTTGCTGCATTTGATTAGGAAAGATAGGAAAAAGTGGGAGAGACAAGAAGAGGGAAGATGAGGAAGTGGATAAAGTGGCAGAGCATAGACTAGGGGAGTTAGGAAGGCTATGGGATGTTCCAAGGGTTTAGCATCCTGATCCGAAGTCAGGGAATATTTGGGTTCTGTGTAGGTACCCTGTAAAATGTGGCTTTTTGGAGAGACTTTGGCCCAAACTTCCAACCCTGAATGGCTATGTGGCCCCAGAAAGCTCACTTAGACTCTCTAGTAGTAAGAAGAATGTCATGTGAAGGTCAGGATCATGTTTGTCTTGTTTATGTTCTGTCCCAGTGCCTTGTGTGGCTCTGGGAACATGACTGACACAGGTTATGTCATAGTGAAGGTCTTAGAACTGGAGTGGGGCTGTCTGGATTTAAACATTGGCTCTAACATTGACTGACTATGAAGTCACATTAAACTTTTCTGCCTGGTTTCCTCACCTGTGAAGTAGTTACATGAATGGCAACTACTTCATGGGGTTGTTATGAAGATTGAAATGAAATAACCCAGGTAAGCACTCTAAACACTGTCTGGCACCTAGCATGCACCCAATAAATGTTAGCTATTATTATAATTATTGTTATGTGTTGGATGAGTGACTCTTTCAGACCTTCTATGGTCTCACCTGTAGAAGGAGACTAAACATCTACCCTGTACATTTGTTCTGAGGATTTGATGAGATAATGTAAGTAAAAAGCCTCTTTCATTGCTTGACACAAAAATGATCATTATTCGCAATGCATTCCCCCAAAACATAACCCCAGTATCACTCTGAATTGAATTCTTCCCCTCAATGTCTTGTTCAAAGCTGCCATGGCCCTTCCTAGGGCCTGGAATGCATATCTGAGTATATACATAGCACAGTCTTAAGCCCCAAGCCCTGATGCTCTTGAGCTCTATCTACCAGCCACCCTGAGCTCTGTCCAGCCATCAGAACTTCCCTCCCTCCCTCTGCTATCACAATAGGGACTCACCTGCCACTAGTGTGTTTTCCCAAAAAGAGAAAAATGCTTCAGTGAACACCTATGCCTCTCTGGTTTGAGTTCAATTGCTCTCTTCAGCTTCCCCCCTTTACAGATGCCTCCATCAAGCTGCTTTCTGCAATGCCTTTTTCACTGAGTCTCTGCTTACAGCTCAAGCGTTTTGTGATGCAGCTTCTATGAAGAACATTATGCAAACTAATGTTGCATTCTACCCTATTCTAAATCTCTAACCTCAGAACATTCTTCTAGCAAGTTTAGAAGTTAAGAAGTACCAAAGTCAATGGAGATCACAGGAATCAAATATCAAGTCATCTGTTTTCCATTGCAGAGGATTCAAACCCTGGCAATGCCATGCTTCCATTATTGATAAGTTTACGTTTAATGCTTCGGTGAATGCTAGAAACAAAGAACAAGGATTAGGCAAGATCCATGTGGCTCAGATCACTGGCACCAAGGGTGGTAGAGCACTGAGACCATCAACTCTGACTCTCAGGAAGGAAACCCCTTTGTCTCTCCTTATCGGAACTGTATCATACATCAACTGAAAATACCAGGGCACACAGTCTAGCACGTAAAAATGTAGCCCACAGAACAGTGAGACAAATATGTGGAGTTTGAGTTTGATATTGATTAACAAGCCACACAAAAGCATCCCTATCTCAGAACCTGCCCAGTAGGGAAGGGCACAGTGAGAAGCAGGTGGTGGATCTGAAAGTCCTATACTAGCTGCTGCTTCCCACCTTCGTTCTTTTATTGATTAGGTACTTGGTAGGTTATCCCAGACATAAGTCTTTGAAGAGGAATTTGGAGGATGAAGGGCAGGGATTTCTCTTCTCTAAGTCTAATGGTAAGATGAACAATTAAAAAGAGAGAGAGAGAGAGGGAGAGGGAGAAAACTGAAAATGACCAGGAAACCAAGACCTATTAATGGGAATTGACTATATATGCATATATGGGTATACATACATGGGTCACTGGCTCCCCAAACAGAACACCTTCTAAAGAGGCCAGTCATTTTCTTGTTGTTAAATCCAACCAACATTATTACCCTCATATTACACGTCTTCCCCCTCCTTAGCTTCAACAAGATTGCATTGTAAAAAGGTACTCTCGGGGTGCCTGGGTGGCGCAGTCGGTTAAGCGTCCGACTTCAGCCAGGTCACGATCTCGCGGTCCGTGAGTTTGAGCCCCGCGTCAGGCTCTGGGCTGATGGCTCGGAGCCTGGAGCTTGTTTCCGATTCTGTGTCTCCCTCTCTCTCTGCCCCTCCCCCGTTCATGCTCTGTCTCTCTCTGTCCCAAAAATAAATAAACGTTGAAAAAAAAAAAAAAAGGTACTCTTTTCTCTCTACTCTGACAGAATGATTTTTTTTTTTGTCCTATTATACAACTTTAAACATCATATGCCAATGAAAACCAAAAGTTAACAGTCCTAGTCTGGACTTCTGTAAGCTCATACTTTACCTGGCTATCCTAAAAGCACCTCATTCTCAATGTGTCAGCCCTATATTAAACTGATAGTCATGTGCTGCCTACCACCCACCTCATTCTCCTTCCGCCCTCTATCCAGCTGCATAAGCCACAAAACTTCCCTTGTCACCATATAGATATATACACATATTTATGTGTTTAATATTGCAGTTTATAATAAGAAATATATATTTGGTCTTCATCACCTTTTCTTGCACAGAGCTCCTAAAACCTTTGGAATTTCCTAAGTGCAGAGAGTGATCAAGGTGCCTTTTGTTATGTTAATGAGGTGACTTTTGAAAAGCACCTAAGGATAGGATCTAGTGGCTAATGCAGCCAACCATGTGAATGAGAAGGTTGGAAGTTTCAGTCCCACCCGCTTGCCTCTGGGAAAAGTAGAAGAGCTGGGGATTGGGTTCATTCACTAATGACCAATGATTTAATCAATTATGCCTATGTAGTGAACCTTCCATAAAAACCCAAAAGAACAGAGTTTGAAGGGTTTCTGTGTTGCTGAACATTTGGACAGGGTATGGAAGGTCTGTGCTCTTTCCCCATATCTTGCCCTAAGCATCTCTTCATTCTAGCTGTTTCTGAGTTATATATTTTTATAATAAACCAGTAATGTAGTAAGTAAAATGTTTATCTGAATTCTGTGAGCCACTCTAAGCAAATTAATCAAACACAAGGAGGGAGTTGTGGGATCTTCTAATCTGGAGCTGGTCAGTCAGAAGCACAGGTAACAAGCTGGGTTTGTGATTGGCATCTGGAGTGGAGAGAAGTCCTACAGGACTGAGTCCCTCACCTGTGGGATCTGATACTATCTCTGGGAAGTTAATGTCAGAATTGAGTCAATTTGTAAGACACCTAGATGGTGTGGAAGAATTGCTTGGTGGTGTGAAAGCACCTCTCCCCCCAACACACCACACACTAGAAATGGTACCAGGATCTTAGTATGTGCATGCTGGTTTAATTAATGCTCATTCCCTCTATTAGATCCACAAATGCATGGAATATGGATTTTATATCAAAAGCTTTGTTGATGTCGCAAGTTCTAGGTACACAATTCTTGATCAATATTCATTGAATAATATATGCAAATGGAATAATATATACAAAATACTTGCCATATGTATACCACCATCTAATAGTTCTCTCCACCCTCTGGGCTCAATGATTCACACTTAAGGAAAAAAGCAGAAGCATGAGTGATATAAAACAATAAAAATTTCACAATTCCTTATATTTAATTGTGAAATATATTTACTCCAGAAAGTCTTTATTTATTTATTTTTTTTTTTAATTTGAGAGATAGAAAGAGAGAGAAAGTAAGCAAACATGAGCAGGGGAGAGGGGCAGAGGGAGAGAGAGAGAACATCTTAAGCAGGCTCCATACTCAGTGCAGAGCCTGACCTGGGGCTCTGTCCCACAGCCCTGGGATCATGACCTGAGCCAAAATCAAAAGTTGGAGGCTCAACCAACTAGCCACCCAGGTACTCCTATTCTGAGAATTCTTATCAAAGACAGCAACAAAACCACCATGCTCATCTGCCTTTAGACTCCAAGTACTACTCCCTACGTGTTCTTTGCTTCCAAACCCAAGAAAATACAAGAAATGTCTCTGTCATGATTCTGATGCAAATCCTCTTCCATGCTTCAGGTTTTCCATTGTGCTCTGATCTTCTGTGTTCCCCTCAACACTGTGAAGCACTATGAAGCCAAAAAGGGGTAAAAATATGTGAAAAGTCTGTGTCGTTAACATCTCCCTCCCTGGTGAGAAACCATGCCTTCTGTGCCCTTTAGCATGCTGCCCAATCAAAAGCCCTAACCCAACCTTGGCTCCTGAGTCTATGGTTTGACTGTTGTCATTCCCACTTGCCTGTATGCTATAGCACCTCTCAATTAACTCAGGAACCATTCTGCTTTTAGACACACTGGGTTACCCTTATCTGCCTATACCACAGACCATGAACTGAACTTTTACTCAAGGAAAAAAAAAAATTCTTGATTTGACTCAAGAGTCTCATTTTGCTTCAAAAGAAAAGTAAACAATGAAACCAAAACTTAAGATAACTTTTATTCCCTATTCCTTTAAGCCCAGGCACCTGATACCCAAGTGTGGTTCAGAGTTCATCCCACCCACAGACCTCTCACGTTCAGAGCCCTGTTGTGCTTTTGATGATTACTGACTGCAAAATAAATCTGAGAGGTGTGATTCTTGTCCTTAGGGTGGTCTCACAGCCCCTTTATGTGCACTGTTCTTTCCTTCCATTGTATGAAGCCATTGACCAATATAAGCATTGTTCACCCTTGCAGCCTACCAGTCCCTGGAGTAGGCCATCAAATATTATTTCAGGTGGTGTGAGGGTCATGTATAAGCTTCTACATGTCATAAATGACATGGAAGAAACAGACACTGTAACTACAAAGCCTGATGTTCATTAAACTAGGAGATTTGGCCTCAAAAATCTCATAGGTACTGTCACCCTTAAACAATATTTTTCTCCTACTCTTTTAGGCAGAGAAGATATCTATGTTAACACTGCACATGCATGCCTTCTGCCTCTTTACCTAGTGGATGAAATAGAATTCTTTGGTAAATTGAATTTCATATTTCATAAGGATTGATAAGTTCATCTGTAAAGAGAATGAATGCTTTGTGGAAAAGAGTGCAGGTGAAAAGAAGGCTGAATTTGGATCCCAAGACTTAAATTCCAGGACTGGCTCTGCTAATACCTTGCTAGGTCAATTCGGCAAGCCCCTCAACAGATCTTGAGTTTAATTAATCACACCTCACCACATAGAAATAAGACTTTCTCTTCCCCATCTCCCATGTATATTGTGGGGATCAATGGGAAAATAGTAGAAAAATTACACTGGGATAAAGGCAGTGTATGAATGCAAGGTTATATGCCTCAGTGTTCATCATCATCACTATCATCATCACTATCATCATCATCATCATCATGTTCATTCCACTTATTGTCTTGATGCTTTTCATGTTGTACTGCTGCCACCTAATGGCAGAGCTCAATGAACTTGAACCTTTCCTAAAGTTGCACAGTTGGGTTTTTGCTTAAATTTGTACTTACCTGGACTGAAGTCAGAAAATGTGCAGGCTCCAAAAAAAGAAAAGAAAGAAAAAAAAATCAAACAAAAATTATTGCACTTGTTATACTTGGCAAGTGTGGAATTCAACCCCAACCTTGAATAAATGGGGCAGAAATGAGCCCAAGGTCTAGATTAAAGGGAAAGCCCACCAGGTGGTCTTACTCATTTTTTATTAGTCCAAATGTGTTTTGTATGTTACGAACCATGCTCCTATTAACTTCCAGACATAAAGTGAAAACATTTAGGGCAAGTTGTGGACTGATTGTCAGAATTGGAGGGAGCGTGGCATTCTGAGACTCTTGAGACAGAAAACTGGGCTTATTGGTGTGAGAAGTTGTTAGCAGCAACTGGTTGAAGCAGCTGCATATGGCTTGGCAGAACATCTTTCTGAGGAGTTTCAGACTCTACCATCACTCCCAACGGGGCAAGAATTTCTCCTTACACATTTTATGAAGAAACAAATGCTCTTACTCCTTTT
This sequence comes from Prionailurus viverrinus, assembly GCF_022837055.1. NCBI lineage: Eukaryota > Metazoa > Chordata > Mammalia > Carnivora > Felidae > Prionailurus > Prionailurus viverrinus. Next base: position 121,785,031 of record NC_062566.1, on the reverse strand, counting down.
TTGGTCCCCTTCTCTAAATATTCTCTAAATGTGAGTTCCATAGGGCAATAAAAACTAATAACTAGCCAATTGCATTTTTCATTTCCATGGTAACTTTTCCTGTGGAGGTATTCCAATGTTCTTATGAAAACAGGGAACGCTGATTGACCTACATCCAGGAAATGAGGCGATGGCTTTATTTCAGGTCCAAAAGCAGAAATCTGCCCATATTAATATGAGTATCTATCCGCAGAAAGTCAATGGAGCTCCAAGTGCAAGGACAATGTGCCACACACTTGGACAGAAACATGTCTCATTAAGACAGCTAAAAGAGATGGGTTAACTCAGGCTTCACTCCAAAACCGAGGAAAGCCCAAAGCAGCTTGGTGAGAGGACTCCTCTGTCCCAATGTAACTTGGAACTTTACAAAGATAACAGAAGATATTAGAATATGACTGGTTATATTACCCTTTGAAACAAGAACTAGGCATATTTTACTATCCCCTTAACTAAGAATAAATTTTCAATATGATAAAAAGTCTTAGTGAAAAATGAAAACTATACTAAAAGAAAAGCAGAAGACAAAAATATAAGTTGTTAATTGGAAGAACCTATTTGAATTCATAATTTTAAGCAAGAAATATATTTTCCAACTCTGTAAATGATTCAAAAGCAGCAGCAGCTTCAACTTTTCCCAACATTCAAGTATAATTCTGGTCTGTACAACCAATTGTTCAACAGTCCAGACGCACTATTTTGGCTAGTCTGGAAAGGTATTGTTTTTCAATTGAGTCTGGTAAAATTATAAACGTAGGATGAAAAGAGAGTATATATGTGTGTGTGTATATATATATATATATATATATATATATACACACATTATATACAAATAAATGTATTTATTTACTGTAAGTCTAGAAAGGTAAATCTAGGAAAGAATCAAAATAAGGGTAAGAATAAGAATAGGGACACTTGGGTGGCTCAGTCAGTTGACTGTCCAACTTCATCTCAGGTCATGATCTCACAGTTCATGAGTTCGAGCCCCACATTGGGCTCGCTGCTGTCAGTCTGTCAGTGCAATCAGTTTTGGATCCCGTGTCCTCTTCTCTCTGCCACTTCTCCCTTACACTCTGCCATAAATAAATAAATATTAAAAAAAAAAAAGAAGAAGAAGAAGAATACAGAGGGACCTGGGTGGCTCCATCAGTTAAGCATCCAACTCTTGATTTTAGCTAAGGTCTTGATCTCAGGGTTATGAGTTCAAGCCCCACACTGGGCTCTGTGTTGGGCATGAAGCCTACTTAAAAGAAAAAACAAAAAACAGAATAAGGATAGAAAAAAGAATTACAATAAAAATGGAAATACAATTAGGAACAGAAATAAGAATAAACATGAGAATGAGAATAGAAACATGAAAAGCCACATTTTAATTCATGCTATTTGCATTATGGTATTAAGTTTTATTGTAAGCATAATAATTTGTTAATCACTGAGATATTTTGTTTGTGTTCTATCTGAGTCTTAGCATGTTTAAGCATTTTTGAAAACTTCTGGAGATTTGTGCTTTTAATTTTTTTTTTAATGTTTATTTTTGAGAGACAGACAGAGAGAGACAGAGAGTGAGAGGGGGAGGGGCAGAAAGAGAGAGGGAGACACAAAATCTGAAGGGGCTCCAGGCTCTGCACTGTCAGCACAGAGCCCGACTTGGGGCTTGAACCCACAAATCGTGAGGTCATGACCTGAGCTGAAGTTGGACACTTAACCGACTGGGCCACCCAGGAGCCCCTGAAGATTTGTGCTTTTAAGTCATCAGGAGAGCTTTATGAAACAAGTTTAACTTTGCAGTCAGTGTCTAAGTATTTGGGGAAATTTATTTTGTTAAATATGTAAGTTATAATTTAACATGATCTAACAGTATGTGAATATTTAGAATAATGTTTATTGTTACTGGTAAAATACTACTATTTGATAAATTCATAATATCAGTAATTTGGACATTAAATAAACATCAAACAGGTAATAAAAAAGCTTTTCTATATATAAGAGTCATCTGGATATTGAGAATTTATTCACAGACAGTTATACAATGTCCCTAATAAACAGTAGGTTTTATAAATGCTCAGCTTTTCTTCTCAGTGATACTGACAGGAACGTTACTTAGCCCATTATGTGGGTGAGTGGTCCCCAGTTTCTGCAGTTCTTCTCTTGAGAGTCCTTACCACCTTGGGGAGATGTTATTTTCTCATTTCTAGGCTCTTCTTATTGTTATTGTTTTATAAGGTACCCATAGTTTTGTATCTTCATCCTGTATCAGTTTTGGTGTTTTTCTACCATGTTGACTTCATGGGAAGGGTATGTCCCTATTGTCACTTTGGTGTTAACTGGGGTTTATGTTAGTGAAGAACTCTTCAGAAGTCTCTACTCAAACTACCTTAAACAAAAGAAACAAAAAATATTGGCTCAGGTGCCCTGCACAGGCAAGCGTGTGGCTGGGATGATCAGACCAGGCACTCCAGACTAGGCGGCTGGATCTCTTCTCTTTGCTTCTCTCTGAATGAATACTGGCTTTATTTTCTCTTAATGTAAACAGACCTCCTCCACATTGTTGCAAATGTGGCTGCCTGTGTCAAGAGACGCACATTCTAACGGTTGCCTGACTAAAAGACAAGAGTGTTTTTCTCTCCCAGCTTGAGTTGGAAAGATCCCATGGAAGGGCTAATATTGGCCAGACTATGATCATGTCCAGCCTATTGCTAAAGAAGTTGGAGGACTATTACCGAATCACTTTGGCTGATATATTAATGATTACCATCTAACAAATGAGGTCTGTTTCCAAATTGAATAGGAGAGGTTCAAGTATGCACACTGGGGAAACTGTCATGATCTGGAATATCATGAACAACTCAATTTGTATCCAATATATGGTGTGCCAAAACCCAGCAATATGACAACATGTTAAAAATCCCAACACCAACATCATCTGCCAATGGAGATTAAGACCCAACCATTTAAAAGTCCCGACTTACAGTCTACACAAGGATATTCTAACAGAAAGCTAATAATAACCCAAATACCCATGATATCTATTTCAGTTCATTCTAATAAACAATACGTTTGAAGTATACTTATGTGGCTCATCTAAAACGTTTTTTTGTGTGTATGACGGAACAAATTTCTACAGTCTGTGTAGGCAAGACAGACTCACAAGCGTTTGAAAGACTAAGAGATTCGAACAAATTTTTTGAGCTTCTGCCACTGCCAAGGCCTTTAGATGAATTGCAATGAATTAGATTAAGTCCCCTGGCCATATCCGTTGTTCCCGTGTCATATTAAAACCTGAAATTACACTTAAATGTAATCATATAAAGATAAAAGTTAAGTTGCATTAAGTCTTCAGGCTCCTTTTTGGATTGAGACTGAGAAAGACAATTAAGAGAAAATATAAATATATCTGGATGCAAATTAAAATTCTAAGAGAGGTGTAAGAAGCCCCATAAGCCCCAATGAAGCAACTACAAAGTCTTAGTTAACCACTTGATTGGAAGCTACGTGGATGCCTTGCAGATATTTTTGCATACGAGAACTGCAAGTCTTGGTGGAGCTAAAACAAAAACTTTGTCATTTTTATAAGAAAATGGTGTGACTGGTCCCCCTCAGTAAATTAGGAACTTTGATATGTGCTTCTTGCCCTCTCAATTGTCTTTCCAACAGGAGGAATAGATTTTCACTAAGCCTGCTATATTTTACCCAATCTCTGCTTTTGATCAAGGTCACACATTTTTATAAACACTGGCCAGGACTCCTTGATGCCTTGTCATTCTAAGCCCAAGTCAGACACTGGAAGAGAAATGTTAGTTGTAAAAGTCAGCACTTATTTCTAGAAGCCATGCCTAAAGCTAAATGCTCAGCCTCCCAAAGACTCAAATGCCTTTTTACCTTATTCCTATAATCATCCTCGCCCTCTCACTGGGAAGTCATAGAAGAAGGCACAATAAAAGATGGATTTCCATGAAAACTTACTGAGAACCACCACTTGGTGCCTTCACCAGACTCCTGCCAAGAATTTGCCTGAGTCCAGGAAGAAGGACTCAAACAGGTAGAAACCACATAGCAGATGATTGAAGAAGGACATTCAAAACCAGTTTTCGAAAGCCAGGTTGAGCAGTACAGAGTTAGACATCACTGTGTGAGATTCCCATTATCTTAGCCTCTTGCCTTAGACCTGGGAGCCCTTAACGGTAGATGTGTTGGGTAGTGGGCACTTGTCAATAATAGCAACAGCAAAATGCACAGCTACCACCACAGAACTCCTTCTGTTCAAGGTCTCTACTGGGTATCTCCCACCACTATTCATTCCCCCAAGTATTTATTTAGCATGGTCTACGTTGTAGCCACTGTTCTTGTCAACAGGAAAACAGCTGTGAACAAACACAGATATGGTCCCTGCCCTCATGGCATTTATATCCGGTGGGGAGCACCAGGAAATAAACATCAAAACCAACAGATAAGGTAATCGCAGATAATTCCTACGAAGTAAATAAAACTGTTTTGTTTTTCAAAATGGAGGTGAGTGGATGAGCTACTTTAGACTTGATGGCAATGGAAAGCCTTTCTAGTAGATGACTAAGCTGAATGGTGGGTGGTGAGGAAGAGACAGCCATGTAAGGACCACGCAGATGAGCTTTGCAGGCAGAGGGAACAGAGACCAGTGAAGGGAGACTGAGAAGGGGTAGGTCAGGTGGCCAAAGTATATTGGAGATGTTGGAGGGTAGATTGCATAGGGGAGGACAGACAGGTGGGTGGAAGAGAGAACATGCAGAGCTTCAGGGAGGCTACTCCATTACCACCTACATACTTTCATTATTATATATATATAACAATATATTATAAGAGTTAATTTACTCTTCTCTCCCTTTGAGTAGATGGTGAGTTCCTTAAGTACACTATATCTTATTCATGATAATAATTATAGCTCCCATTTATGGAGGTATAGCAGGCACTAAGCTAGCTACTTTGCATACATTAACTCCAATCTTCACAACAACTCTGCAAGGTAAGTATTATTAGCATAATTTTAACACATGAAAAAAACCAGCTAAGTGATTTACCCAAGGCCAAACAGCTAGCACATGGCAAAGCAGGCATTTGAACTCTGCCGCGTCCAGCTCTGAAATCCAGCTTTTTCTTACTACGTATCCACACTGTCTTAGCCTCATTGCGCTTACTTATCTTTGTAGTCCAGGCTCCTAGCATGCTGCCCTGCATGTTGCGGAGACCCAGAGAATCAATCAATGTGTGTAGCATCGAAATGGAGTGAACTGAAGGTAAGCCCACACAAGAGGCGGCCGCAGGTTTGGGGAGACTTTACAGCACCATGCATAATGGTGAAGGGAGTCTTCTATCTCAGGACGAATTGAAAGAATGATAGAAACTGGCAGAGAGGAGACTGTACTTAATAAAGCTAAATGAAAGCTATGGGGTTTCCTGAAAGCTAATGCATGACACACTGACACAGCGGCATATCGTGTTCAGAAAAAATTAATGGGATTTTAAACAGAGAGGCTGCTCAATGTGCTTGCAAAATGGAGATACAGAAGAACGCGCCCCGATGATGAGGAGAAAAGAGCAGGGAGAGGGGAGGGTGGCACCGCTGTAATTGCCTGTAATTTCTGCCCCCCTCCTCCTCCTGACTTTAATTAGGACACTTGCGAGACACACACATTTGTAAGAGTGACAGAGCTAATTGAAGAAAACCACATGTCTCATCAACAACCAAATCAGGAATAATAATCAAAGCAGCAGAAGCAAAATTGGAAGCCATGGAGCTGTCAAAAGCAGGAGGAACTCAAATACAATGAGGCATGTAATTTAGAAAAAGCGAGAGGGCTATATGGAAGCATTAAAAATGGGACATGAAATAAAACAGTTAACTTGACTCACACTGAAACTTTTCACTCCCACAATCTGGTCACAATTAAATCTGGTCAAAATTCATCTAGTCCTTTCAGCCTGTTTTCTGTGGATGGCTGCATTATTCCATTTCATTGCCGGGCATGGTCCAATTAAGTGAAAACCCCCACTCTCTCCCTAAGCTCTTCATTAGGCTCTCCTGTCACCACATTGGTCAGTTGTGTCCTAAATGGAGAAATGAAATCCAGGAAAATGACAGGTCCTTATCCCTGATGTTTAGTATTGCTTACATTTAGAGGTCATTATTAAGTCATTCCTCCATCCTTTATTTGCAAACCTACAGTAAAAGATGAACTAGCATGTTCAATGGGGAAAGAATCCTCCTCTCTCATCCCATTTCTTAACCGACTGCACATCTGTCGCTTGCCTCCCCAGCATCCAGTCTCCCTTCTCTCAGCAGCTCTGCCCCACTGGCAGACAATACAGTCAAGGTAGGGCTCCATCCCCAGGCATAATTCAGTATACGAAGATGGTGCAAGATGGGCAAGTGACCCAAGCTGGCCAATCAGAATCTCAACACATTCCTACTCCTGCTGGCACAATGACGCCTGCTCTCTCTCATGATCTGACTCTTGGAACTGCTTAAACAATTGCAGAGGAGGACAATTCTCCTGTACCCTCTTGGATTCTTCAGCTGGGTCTGTGAAATAAATCAACAACAGACAGATTAACAAAGAAAAGGCATGCACATTTATTTGATGTTAAAAGTTTTACGCAGTGTAAGGAGGTTTCACAGAAAGAAGAGAAAATTCCCAAAGAAACAGCCAGGCTTGGAAGCTTTTATGCCATTTGGACAAAAAAAAAAAAAAAAAAGAGGACAGATTTAAAGTAAAGTGATAAGACAAAGGAGAAGGACTTTGAACTTCTAGGGGCAGCAAATTGTAAGAAGGCAAATATAAGAGAAAACTAATGGTAGATAAGGGCTAGATACTGAGGTTTGTTTGTGTGGACTCTCTTGGTGCCCTGTCATTGCCAGCGATGAGGCTGTTAGCCTCTTCCTGGTAGGCGAAGGATAGGGAAGACAGAAGCACCTTCATAAGTGGAACCTATGATCTGTTTTCAGGCAGATTGAGACACAGCAGAGACTTTACCTTGCATCTGCTTTTTTCTCAATTTCCTTCAGCTCAAAATAATCCTTCTGCCAGAGTAACATATTTGGGGGCGGCATATTCTGATCCCCTGTGCAATCCTGCCATCACATGGAGACTGAGAATGAAGTAATTACATCTCAAGAAAAAGTCAGGAGGACATCTTTGCCACATTGTATAAACCCTGAATCAGCCATTCCTGAAGTCTGCTCTATTCCTGAGTCTTCAGTTTTATATACATATGAAACCAGGTGAATATTGGTTTTCATTGTTTGCAGACAAGATTTATAACCATAATTTATTAATATAATAGTAAATATAGCAATAAAAGAGAGATAAAAATAACAGCTGGTACTATCAAGTGCCCTGTAGGTGCCAGACATGGGGTCCTCAATTATGTCAATATATCCAGTGTGTATTATTATTCACATTTTACCAGCAAAGACATTGATATTAGAGAGTTTGTGTAATTCTCCCCAGAGTAAGACCTGAGATTAGAACCCAGAATTTTCTTTGGAAGTAAATATTCTCAAAATCCATTGTAACGGGAATAAAAGAAGACAGTGGGTCATAATCTTAATTCTTGTATTCATCGATGAAAAAAAAAGAGAAAAGTGGCCTACCATTCTTTTTCCTTTTCTTGGGATACTTCTAGACATCCCTGATAAATTCCTTCAGGCCTTTCATCATACCCCTTTCCTCATATGTATCACAGATTTGCCAGTGTTTTCCTTAAGCCCAATCCCACAAGAGAAGCACTCTGCAGAAATTAGAACATTTGTCACTATTCAGGTTTTCAACTACCCAATTAGATGTGTACAACCAAAGGTCACAGTCCCGGAAATAAAGCCACTGAATTTAAATTTTTTTTTAACGTTTATTTATTTTTGAGACAGAGAGAGACAGAGCATGAATGGGGGAGGGTCAGAGAGAGGGAGACACAGAATCTGAAACAGGCTCCAGGCTCTGAGCTATCAGCACAGAGCCCGATGCGGGGTTTGAACTCACGGACCGTGAGATCGTGACCTGAGCCGAAGTCGGCTGCTTAACCGAATGAGCCACCCAGGCACCCCGAAAGCCACTGAATTTAGAAGCTGCTCAGTAGAAGGAGAAAATTTGCCACTGTAGTTTATACAAGTCACCTGAAACTAACCATGCAAAGTCATTACAGAGTGCTATTTTTCTAGGTCAGGTGCAATATTCAGTGCCAAACCATCATGTTCTAATTCCATTACCAGGGTCAGAAGCTAGCAGGTGGCTCCTAACTCACTTTGCTGGTATATGGCAACCATCCGTAAATTTGTACTTTTACCTCCTTCCAAATCTATGCCACTTTCTTTCCATTTCATTCCTCAATGCAAGTATGTCAGCCCTCGCCAAGTCCGGTCCGCCACTTCTCAAACATGCAGTACCGTGGAGGTAAGCACATGAGCTAGAACAGCAAACGAGCATGGAACTTATTTTCCTCTTTGCAGTTCTCATCAAAATGTTTGAGTTGATGTAGGAATAATAGAAAGCCTGAATTCACATAGGAAAATGTGTCATGCACATGCAGAAAAGTTTAAGAACATTTTCACTGATTTTGCACTAATGGAACGTGCACTTGACCTCCATGAGAGGTAAGTGAGGTGCCAAGGAAAACAAATAGGGGATATCTCAGACCCAACAACACTCTTGATGTGCAAGATGCTGAGACGAGACATGGGAACCCATGGAAAAGATAAGGAAAGTTCATTTGGCATTTCTTAAGCCACCACAGCTCAGTACCATTTAGGGCAGCTATGAAGTAGGCTTCACCCAATTTACTGCCAACAGAAACACTAAAGGTACTTTTTTTTTTTAAGTTTCTTTATTTATTTTGATAAAGACAAAGAACAGCACAAAGGGGGGAGGGACAGAGAGAGTGAAAGAGAGAGAACCCCAAGCAGGCGCAGAGCCTAAACTCACGAAACTGTGAGATCATGACCTGAGCCAAAATCAAAAGTCAGATGCCCAACCTACTGAGCCACCCAGGCACACTAAGGCACTTCTTAAGCAGTATTAGTCTTGCCTAATGTGGCAGGCACATCACCAGAAAGGAAATGGAAACACAAAAGTCCTGTGTAGGGGAAACTCAATAAAGAAAGAAAATTCCCTCCCTCTTTTTTCATACTTATGGATCACCAAACTGGTAGCCATCCCTACAGTTAAAAACAAAAAGGATTCTCACAACATTCTAGTAGAAAATAAATAGTACCTTTTAAAAGAAAATGTCATATCTGGATAGAACTTTAACCATTCTATGAATATGAGTTAAATATATTATATTATATTACATTATATTATATTATATTATATTATATTATTATATATCATATATTATATTATTCTATTATTAATTATATTATATATTATATAATGATTAATTATTATATTATTAATTATAATATTATTATATTATATATTATATATGAGTTAAATATATTATATTATATTATATTATATTATATTATATTATTATATGTCAAATAAAAAGATTCTGTAACATGAAGGGAATATGCACTCAAGATGCAGAGACAAAATGTGTGTTTGAAACATATTTATTTTAAGAAGCATAAATAAGAATACTTACTTTCTGCTTGTAATAAAACATATACTCTATAAAACAAAAGGAAAAAGATGAATATCCTCAGCAGAAATGAAGACAGAGATGAATGAGAGGCAGCTGGTGATAAAATGAGAGCCAAGTGAGATAAAATAGAATATTGATAAAATAAAAGATTATAGCAGAATTTGAAAACATATTAAAAGTAGTAAGTCAACACTAAGGGAAATAAAATAAGTAAAATAGAAGACAAACTTGTCGCCCAAATGCAAAGAAAAGAACTAAGAAATAAAAACTACAAGAAAGATGATAGCTTTGGGAACAGAATAGATATGCAACTTAGAATTTACTGGAGAAGAAAACAAATACATGGAAAGAAAATAAAAAATCAAAGATATAATGGGAGAAAACTTTCCTGAGCTAAAAGATCTGAATCTACAGATTCACCAGATATCAGATAACATTGATAAAAGGAGGCCAAAATATAGATTTTCCCCCATGAAAATCTTTAATTTCAAGCATTAAAAAAAAAAGTCCCAATAGCATTCAGCACAGGAGTGAAACGCTGACCACCAAGGAACCAAAATAGACTGGCCTGACATTTGTCCTTCACGATATTAAACACCTTTATAAACAGAGACAGACTAGCCAGGTAGTTAATAAAGTTTAAGCTTCAAGACCCCACAGTTCCATGGTCCCCTTCTAAATAAATCTGACCTTTCATAACTAGTTTTTAGATTGTTGATTTTGTATTCTTTTTCTGAAAGAAGCTACCTTAAATTATGTAAACTTCAGACTCCACAAAACCTAGATCTGCCCCTGGCCAGAAACTAGCAGGATGGTGCCTATAAGGTGTTGTGGACAATAGATTGTGACCCGAGAATTAAAACCACAAAAATTTATGATTCAGGTATGAAAAGAGAGGGAGAAAGGAAGGTAGGAAAGGAAGGATGACATTTTTAAATTTGCAGTGGCTCACCAAAAAAAAACCAAAAAAACAAAAAAACAAAAACCTGTGATGATTCCTGCATTTCCACAGATTTATCAGTCTAAGAAATTTACCAAAATAAAGATTTCAAGAATGATAAAAGATCACTAAAAGTCAGGAAGCACAGCTGCTGATGATTGACATTAAAACTATTAATGCAAGGAATTGAGTTTAAGTAATTGCTATAAATATGGTTACAAAATATAAGGTTATTTCATAAGTATTGAAAAGAATATATAATCAGTATTCTAATTTAATTTTACAAAACTAAAAAGTTTTGCCACAGGTTGAGATGAAAGCTTTCACAGTTAGCAAGGATCCTGTGGTGGCCTCAAAATGAGTTCCAGCCACTCTTCTTTCAACCATAGTCTATCTCTCCTGAGAAAAATACCAGCCAAGAGACTATCAAGATGCATGAAAAGGGGATTTCAACCTGGGGTTCTGATGGGGTCCCAAAGGATAACACAGGTACAGGATGTTTTCCTTCCGCGGTCAAAGGAATCATGCAAATCGGAAATCAAGAGATGTGGAAAAAGGTCTGGACCTCATGTTCCCTGAGAGCTTGTACTAAAGAAATTCATAGAATCCAAAGAAGAAAGGGGGTGCCCTGTGTGGTATCTTGGAAGAACTTACAGATTTCCCTGTTGTCTGAAGGTGAACTGGGTTCCTCCTCCACTCTGACACTTGGGACCATTGTGACCAAATAAGTCAGAGAGCAAGGAAGCTTTCTCCTGGTGTTCACCAAAGGACTGATCCCTCACCTTTTGCTACATCCCTGACCCACAGGGAAGAGGCAGGTGCTGCTGTGCTGACCATCACCCATGGGCTTGTCATTTCTCAAAGTACTCATTAGCTTTACCCATGCACCAAGGATAAACAGAGCATAGGCAAAGGAAATTAACAATGCACCCAAGGGAACCCGGCAATTCAAAAGTGGAAGAAAACAAAGAAATTTCCAATTGTGTACCTTTAAAGCAGATAAGATTCCTGGAGGATATAGCTAAATGTTTAACAAAAATTCAATGAAATAGCATTTAAATAAGTCAATGTTAGCACCATAAAAATATTCTGCAACTAGAAAACATGGCTTTCATATCTATAAAGTGAATATATTGATCTAAGGAAACAATCGTCCTTATTGAAAACTAAATTAGTGACCTAGAAAGTCAATTGGAAGAATATCGCACAACCTAGGGCAAATATATTTAGAGATGGGAATAATGAAGGAAAAATAAGATTCTTAAAAGATTGACAAGTAATGGGAGTTTCAGAAAGAGAAAACAGCTAGATTGGCAAAAAATAGCAAAGGAAAAAAATGTTCCACTCAAGTCTGCAAATTAAACAGGCTGAGTTCCAGAATAATGAGGAAGGGAAAGGGGGAAGAAAGAAAAAAGAGATGGAGGGAAGGAGAAAGATCACTTTACAAAAGGAAAAGAATAACATTGTTTGGGTTGAATTTTTGTTACCCCAAATTCATATGGTGAAATCCTACTCAGTACTCAGAATGGGACAATATTTAGACACAGTGTCTTTAAAGAGGGAACTAAGTTCAACAGCATCGCTAGGGTGGGCACTAAACCAATAAGACTGGTGTCCTTACAAGAGGGGACAAAGACACAGGCACACATGGAGAAAAACATGTCAAGACACAGGGAGAAGGCAGCAATCTAAAAGCCAAGGAGAGAGCCCTCACAAGAAATCAACACCACGACACCTTAATAGCATGCTTCTAACCCCCAGGACTACGGGAAGATAAATTTCTATTATGTCAGCCACCCACACTGTGGTACTTCATGCTAGCCTTAGAAAATTAATACAGAACAAACATTAAATTTTTCATCTGTAATTTTAGATGCTAGAAAACAGGAGAATAATATCTCTTTATTAATGAGAGAAAAGGATTAGAGCAAAAGAATCTGATACCCAGACAGTGGACAGGAATATATTTATAGATATATAAAGTATTCAGAGAGCACATCACCCACAGAACCCAACTGAGGAAAACACTTAGGAAAGGACTCTAATCAAATAAATGAACAGAACAGATGGCAAGATAAGGACAATGACAAGGAGAGAAAACAGCAGTAGGCAATGAACTCTGGATGGATATAATGATAGAATCATTAGAATTTTGTCATATTAGAATTCTTGAACTACAGGAATCACATGGCTAAGTTGACACAATCGTGTGGAATTAAAAATAAAAAACTATCTCAGCAAAACCTTTGACTTGGGAGGGAGCAGGGAATCACAACCAACATTTTTATGGCACATTAACCTGTATGGGCTCTAGGTACTCTGATTAAATCATCACAACAACCCTGTGAAGAAAATGATAGCACGATCCCCACTTGACAGATGGGGAAACTAAGGCAAAGAGAACACCTTGACCAAGATGACACAGCTGGCCAATCACTCTAGAGTCTGCTTTTCACTGCTGGACCATGAGGCAGTAAGGAGAGAATTAAAGACATTCTAGTGGGTGTGCATGTGGGAGGGGAGCAGAGAGATCAAAATGATCTAAAAACTTTAATTTATTGTGCACTAATTGTACACATATAATTTATTGTACAAACTGGGACAGTTTTAGATTAAAAGGGTACAAATAGGAATTATGCCAGGAAAATAGAAACAAACCAGGACTTGCACAAGTAAATATCGACATATAATCATCCTGTTATCTTTAGGTCTCAGCTTAATGATTGGAAGCAGTAGATACCCTTGGCTGAGGGATATGGTTAATATACTTATTTCATATAATAGTAGAGAAATACAAGCATACCTTGGAGATATTGCAGATTCAGTTCTAGACCACTGCAATAGGGCAAATATGACAATAACGCAGGTCAAATAAATTTCGGAGACTCTCAGTGTATAAAAAAGTTGTGTTTACACTATATTGTAGTCTGTTAAGTGTGCAACAGCATTTTGTCTAAAAAACAACGTTCAGATCTTAATTTAAAAATATTTTACTGGGGCACCTGGATGGCTCGGTCGGTTAAGCAACCAACTTCCACTCAGGTCATGATCTCACGGCTCAAGGGTTTGAGCCCTGCATCAGGCTCTGTGCTGACAGCTCAGAGCCTGGAGCCTGGAGCCTGCTTCAGATTCTGTGTCTCCCTAGCTCTCTCTGCCCCTCCCCCACTTGTGCGCGGGCGCACGCGCTCTCTCTCAAAAAACAAAAAATTCTAACCATCGTCTGAGCTTTCAGTGAGTCATCATCACTGATCACAGATCACCATTACAAATAAAATAATGAAAAAGCTTGAAATATTGTGAGAACTACCAAAATGTGACACAGAGACACAAAGTGAGCAAATGCTGTTAGAAAATAGTGCCTACTGACTTGTTCCATGCAGAGTTGCTACAAAACTTCAATTTGCAGAAATACCTTCAAAGCACAATAAAGAGAAGCACAATAAAATGAGGTATGCTTATATATATTCAATTACATGTATTGGAAATAAGATCGCAATTGGTAGAAGACAAAGTACCAAGACCAGGCACCTGGGGCTCAGTGATTAAGCCTCCGACTTCAGATCAGGTCATGTGTGAGTTTGAGCCCCACATCAGGATCTGTGCTGACAGATCAGAGCTTGGAGGCTGCTTTGGATTCTGTGTCTCCCTCTCTCTCTTCTCCTCCCCTACTTGCGCCATCTCTCTCTCTCTCTCTCTCTCTCTCTCTCTCTCTCTCTCTCTCTCTCAAAAATAAATAAACATTAAAAAAAACTTTAAGTACCAAGAAACTTCTAAACTAACATTAGTTTTTTAAAAAAGCACAAAACTTGATCAAACACACAAAAATAAAAAATAAGGAAAAATAGGAAATAATGTAAGATGGAAAGAATAAAGCTAAGGTTTCCAATTTTTAAGTTAAATGTAAGCCACACACATTTTCTTATCAAAAGACTGTAAGATTATAAGTAAAGAGTAACAAACAAAACATATAAAACAAAGCAGAAAACAAAATTTTTATATCTTTTATTTTTTTTAATGTTTATTTTGAGAGAAAGAGAGTGAGAACAAGCCAGGGAGGGGCAGAGAAACAGGGAGAGAAAGAATCCCAAGCAGGCTCCATGCTATCAGTGCAGAGCCCAACTTAGGGCTCAATCTTACAATTGATCCTTAGATCATGACCTGAGCCAAAATCAAGAGTTGGATGCTTAACCAACCAAGCCACCCAGGCACCCCAGAAAACAAAATTTTTAAATAAAGGTATAGCACTGGGGCATCTGGGTGGCTCAATTGATTAAGAGATGGACTCTTGATTTTGGTTCAGATCATGATCTCACAGATCATGAGACCGAGCCCCATCCACATCAGGCTCTAAGCTGAAAGCTTGAAACTTGCTTGGGATTCTCTTTCTCTCCCTCTCTCTGCCTCTTCCCCTGGTCATGCGTGTGTTCTCTCTGTTTATAAGAAATAAATAATAAACATTTTAAAATAAATAAATTAATAAATAAATAAATGTATAACACTGACAAAAAAAGAAAAATTGAAAAATGGACTCCACCAGAATTAAAAACTTCTGTTCATCAAAGGATATCATTAAGAAATTAATAAGCAAGTTTCGAAGGGGCATATGCACCCCAATGTTTATAGCAGCACTATCAACAATAGTCAAAGTATGGAAAGAGCCCAAATGTCCATCGATGGATGAATGGATAAAGAAGATGTGGTATATATATATGCAATGGAGTATTACTCGGCAATCAAAAAGAATGAAATCTTACCATTTGCAACTACATGGATGGAACTAGAGGGTATTATGCTAAGTGAAATTAGTCAAAGAAAGATAAATACCATATGACTTCACTCATATGAGGACTTTAAGAGACAAACAGATGAACATAAGGGAAGGGAAACAAAAATAATACAAAAACAGGGAGGGGGACAAAACAGAAGAAACTCATATATATGGAGAACAAACTGAGGGTTGCTGGAGGGGTTGTGGGAGGGGGATGGGCTAAATGGGTAAGGGGCACTAAGGAATCTACTCCTGAAATCATTGTCCCACTATATGCTAACTAACTTGGATGTAAATTAAAAAAAAATAAACAAACATGGTTACAATAAAATTAAAAAAAAAAGAAATTAATAAGCAAGACACAACTGAGAGAAAATATTTGCAGTACATATAGCTAACAAAGGACTGATATCTAGATATATAAATAATTCTTACAATTCAATACAAGACAAAAGTACAGTTTTAATCATGAGCCAAAGAATGGCCACTTGACAAAGGAAGATACACAAATGGGCAATAAGCACATGGAAAAGTTCTCATCATGCTTAGTCACTAGGAAAAGCTAAATTCAGTCCACCAAAGAGATATTGCCACACACACCTATTGGAATGGCTACAAAGACTGACCTAATCAAATGTTAGTCAGGATGCAAAACAAGCAGACCCTTATACGTTAGAGGGAGGGGAGGAATGGTAAAACCACTTTGAAAATCATTCTAGAAGTTTTCCACAAAGTTAAACATACACCTACCCTATGAAGAAGCATTTCCATTCTTGGGTATTTGTCCAAGAAAAAAATGAAAGCACATGTCTATAAAAAGACTTGGATGTGAATGTTCACAGAAGCTTTATTTACAATAGCCCAAAACTGGTAACCACACCAAATGTCAAATGTCCATCAACAGAAGAATTGCCAAACTATGATTTAGTCACGTGTGGGCTATTCTGTGGCAAAGGAAAGCAATGCATTACTGATACATACTACATAGATGAAGCTTCTTTCTGAGAAAAAAGCCCCAGACACATATTCTAATTAAGTTCTACAGACAAAACTAATCTTATGTTTAAAGAAATCAGAATAGCGGTTGTCTTTGGAAGAAGGGGTACAGGCTGATTGGAAAGGTACACCAGGTATCTTCGTGACATGATGTTCTGCAGTTTGTTACGCTTGTTGTGAGCATGTGCACCTGGTAAGCACATCAAACCATGTACTTAAGGTCTGTGCATTGGACTGCATGTAAATGTTAAAATTCTATGAAACCATACCTTATAAAGTCATAAGCAGAGTTATTAGGTAAATAAAACAAAGCAGAAGCGGTAATTAATTACTGATATTAAAGGAAACAAGTTTAAAAGTACTGAACAGAAAAAATTGTACAAAAGTAACTGGGGCTGTTATATCAACAAAACACAGCAGGTCTGAGGCGGCAGCAGAGAGGAAGTAAAAATGTGTGTCTCATCATCTTCCATAGAATTCAATAGTTGCATTATTATATTAATAGAAAAAATATTTTTTGCTCTATAGATCTTAAGAGAAACTACTAATAGATAAAATATATTTTCCTATTTATGATGAAAAGCAATTTAAGTCCAGAAAACAAAGAAGTATCAGGAAAGTGTAAAAACAGGAAGCTTGAAATAGTATGTTTGCTTTAAGACCCAGCAACAATGATATCGAATGTATACTGGGTTTTTGATGTGGGGCAAATCAGAAAAAGAGAGGATAGACAATAAAGTAGAAAAACTCTTGTGTTGTCTAATTAATAAAAAATGAACAGAGACTAAAGACAAAATTAGAAATAAGGAATGATTTATAAAAGATAATGCTTTTTTGTAGAGTTGCATGTCAGCACCTATCTCATCAGCCATGTGGCAGATTGCCAAAACCCAAAGATGAGTGTGGGGAAAGAGGCTGGCTAGAGAGACAGGTTAGCAACCCCCCCTCCCCCCACCAGGTCACTTAGTCCAAAGAATGGACTTCTCTATCCCTGGCTAAAGGAAATGAGAGTCACAGGCCAAGAGATGGGGAAAGAAAGGTGGTGGATTACATAAAGATCTCCGGCTCCTCTTTCCTGGCACCGCAAGAGTGCCCTCTGGTGGAGGGCAATGGCCAGGGGACTATGGGGACATTGCTCTTGGACCACCTCATGTACCAGTTGGTCACAGAGGTGGCAGAGTAATTACTGGACACCAAGAATGGCACAGAGCAGAAAGCTGATGACAGTGAAGGGGCCTGTCACGCACATGCTCACAGCTCCTTGTGTTGACCAGTGACCAAGGGTCAAACCTGACAGTGGATATCTAAGCAGATTCCTGTGTGAACATGTGACTTTGAGAGCTCTAAGCCACCCATCACACCCACCCACACCCACACAAATACACACACACACACAGGCCACAGCAACACACAGATTCTCCTAAACTTGCACCTGACAGACAGCCTAGCTGATGGAGGGTGTTTTTTTTTTTAATGTTTATTTATTTTTGAGAGAGACAGAGACAGAGCACAAGCAGCGGAGGGGCACAGAGACAGAGGGAGACACAGAACTTGAAGCAGGCTCCAAGCTCTGAGCTGTCAGCACAGACCCCAACACGGGGCTCAAACCCTTGAACTGCAAGATCATGACCTGAACTGAAGTCAGACACTCAACCATCTGGGCCACCCAGGTGCCCCTGAAGGAAGGTTTTTAAAAAATTGTCTTACTGTGGAAGAATAAGGAAGTAATATTCCTCGTGCACCTGATCTTTTGTTACTCCAATCTTTCTTTCAGCCTCTTGTCAATGTATTCTCCTCACAGTAGCTTGTTTAGGACAATATTATTTCTATTCAGGCCAACTCTCTTACCACCAGGAGCTTAAGGGTCTATGAAATCAACACACTTAGTACTGCTTCTCTCTCTGACCCCCACCAAGAATTATTTAAGTATGAAGGAGAGAAGAAAAACTGAGGCAGGGGAAAGGAGGAAAGGGGAGGGGGGAGGGAAGGAGGGAAGGGGAAGAATGAGCTGTGCTTAGTCCAAGGTCTCCGTTCTGCCTTATGAACAATGCTATATGGCTCTAGCATCTTATTAGCAGCAGGGAGTAACTGAGAAGGGGAAGAGGTTTCAGGGAATAGAGAAAAAACCTAATTTTTCTTGAAGAATTATAAATTTCCACATTAGAAATATGCATATTTTAAAATTAAGAAGTCTGTACTATTATTCCAATTGGCTTCTACTCCTCAAAGCCATGGGTAGGCCATCAGTCCTTGCTATTTTGAGTCTAAGTGTCAAATTATTACCCATGCTAAAAGCTGAATAATTAATTAATGTAATTAATACAGAATTGAAGGTATGTGTATGGCTCATCAAAGCAATGAAAAGTCCATCAAAATGTTCATTGTTCATTTGTAGATACAATTTTGTTTTGCACTAAGGTGCATATTTTAGAAATGAAAAGTAGAGCTTAATGATGGCAAATATTTTTCACTGTCTACCACCTGTGGATCTCATTTCCTAGACACAACTGACAGGAGTGCAGTCTGTCACTTGGTTGCCTGTTTCAAATTCACCTTAAAGGTTTTTGTAACTACATGTGTAGCAAACGGTTCTTCACAGGACTGATGTAGTTTTTGCCTCACTGCCTCTAACTGATGACTTGAATCTTTTTAATGAAGCAAATTTCTTTGAAACATAGTGATGGGAGCACCTGGGTGGCTCAGTCGGTTGAGCATCCGACTTCAGCTCAGGTCATGATCTCACAATCTGTGAGTTCCAGCCCCACGTCAGGCTCTGTGCTGACAGCTCAGAGCCTGGAGCCTGCTTCGGATTCTGTGTGTGTGTGTGTCTCTCTCTGCCCCTCCCCTGCTCATGCTCTGTCTCTTTCTGTCTCAAAAATAAATTTTAAATTTTTTTTCAACGTTTATTTATATTTGGGATAGAGAGAGACAGAGCATGAACGGGGAAGGGGCAGAGAGAAAGGGAGACACAGAATCAGAAACAGGCTCCAGGCTCCGAGCCATCAGCCCAGAGCCTGACGCGGGGCTCGAACTGCGAGATTGTGACCTGGCTGAAGTCGGATGCTTAACCGACTGCGCCACCCAGGCGCCCTGTCTCAAAAATAAATTTTAAAAAAGTTTAAAAATTAAAAAAAAAGAAAAATACTATGAATAAATAAAAATGTTATCTTGGAAAAAAATTGAAAAAAAAAAAAAAAAACACAGGCTGACTTATAGGCCTTCAAGCCATTGTGCTAGGCCAACATCCAGAATATAATTCGATTCTTAAAATAAGTATTGGGTCAAGGTTATGGTCACTGCCTCTGAAATACAGATTTTTAAATCTGGCAATGATGGGAGAAAGTGACCAAGGGGCTTAATTTAGACATTTAAAGGGGGGTAGGGGATGGGTAAGGATGATTGATATTCTGAGTTGGCATTGGGAATGCAGAGAGCTAGCCTAGAAAATAAAGCTTTAATTTAACAAGGAAATTTTTGCCAAAGGGGCTGTGAAGGTAACATTCATTAGAATGCCAACCAATAGAGAATGAAAGGAGAGACTACTATGTGGGAAAGCAAAGGAGAAATCAAAGAAAACACCATCAATATACTTTCCATAAGTATGGACTATAAAGGATTATTGTTTTGTTCCCTAGAATACCAAAACCACCACAGAGAGCCACCAAATAGAGATCCATCCTTGACTGATTCAAGGTTCACTCTAACTATTAATCCTGGATAGTTGAATAGCCCCATAAGGGCCTAACATATGAGGACAGATAAATAAGCAAATACTAACTTAACAACTCACTAACTCATTGCATTCACTTCATGATGAAGAGAAACTGCTTTAGGGAAAGAAGTAATGATGGCCCCATCCAATAAAAAGACACACACACACACACACACACACACACACACACACACACACACTACAGACAAACTGAATGTGATGATTATAGCCCAGTAATTAGTTGAAAAGAACTCTCAAATTTAATGTTCTTACCCACATGTGAATATAGAGAAGCCACTCAAAGCACAGTTACTTCCCTGTTTCATGCCAAATGGAAGTCCTAAAGTCCTAGGACTTGCAACTGATTCAACACCAACATAAAAGTTGGGAGACCCTTGGTAAAACTTATTACCACCCACTTTGGTATGCATGACTTGGATTCTTTCAGATTATTAAGACGACAGTTGAATATTAATGTATTTGTTTGTTTTTATACTCTAAAAATTCAGATTAGTAATCTACAGAGGGTACAATATCCTGGTTCCAGACTAGACATTCTAAATACAGTTTGGGCTCCACACACGAAAAACAAATAACCCAGTGAAGAAATGGGCAGAAAACATGAATAGACACTTCTCTAAAGAAGACACCCAGATGGCCAACAGCCACATGAAAAGATGCTCAACGTCGCTCCTTATCAGGGAAATACAAATCAAAACCACACTCAGATACCACCTCACGCCAGTCAGAGTGGCCAAAATGAACAAATCAGGAGACTATAGATGCTGGAGAGGATGTGGAGAAACGGGAACCCTCTTGCACTGTTGGTGGGAATGCAAACTGGTACAGCCACTCTGGAAAACAGTGTGGAGTTTCCTCAAAAAATTAAAAATAGGTCTACCCTCTGACCCAGCAGTAGCACTGCTAGGAATTTACCCAAGGGATACAGGAGTGCTGATGCATAGGGGCACTTGTACCCCAATGTTTATAGCAGCACTTTCAACAATAGCCAAATTATTGAAAGAGCCTAAATGTCCATCAACTGACGAATGGATAAAGAAATTGTGGTTTTTATACACAATGGAATACTACGTGGCAATGAGAAAGAATGAAATATGGCCTTTTTTAGCAACATGGATGGAACTGGAGAGTGTTATGCTAAGTGAAATAAGTCATAAAGAGAAAGGCAGATACCATATGTTTTCACTCTTATGTGGATACTGAGAAACTTAACATAGGACCATGGGGGAGGGGAAGGGGAAAAAAAAAAGTTAGAGAGGGAGGGAGCCAAACCATAAGAGACTCTTAAAAACTGAGAACAAACTGAGGGCTGATGGGGGGGTGGGAGGGAGGGGAGGGTGGGTGATGGGCGTTGAGGAGGGCGCCTGTTGGGATGAGCACTGGGTGTTGTATGGAAACCAATTTGACAATAAATTTCATATTAAAAAAAATAAAAATAAATAAATACGGTTTGGGTAAGAACAATAAAATCTCAATGCAATATTTCACTGCTGTCTCAACTCTTTCAATACCATAACCAAAAAAAGAAAAAAGAAAAGAATACAAAAAGAGTCACCTGCTATCCTCTTCCTCATCTTCAAAAAGACACACATTCATTCTGGGAGGTTTCTATACCCTGTTCTAGTAGCTTAATATCTTGGATATCTCTGGAATTCTGTATCAACAGGCCAGAAGAGTAAGGAAATAGTATAATCTGACTTTAATGTAAATTGCAAGAAGGCAGGGAGCATTTCTGTGTTTTCCCACTAAATTGCCAAACTTCACACATATCAAGGGCTCAATAAACATTTGAGAATTGCATGAATGATCAACTGAGGGAAATATGAAGGTCAAATATACCAAAGCAGAAAGTCTTCATGTTATCACTTGGACATTTATCTAATGATAAACCTCCAGTATGTCAAAGGGAATACTGCAGTATTGCTCAATCATGAAGCATAATAGGGAAGAAATACGTTCTGGAGAGCTCTGAACCACTGGTGTTAGAAAGGTCTGATTCTGAATAAAGCCACCCTGAATATATAGAAATAAATACCCACAAAATACTGGTACTGAGCAGACAACAAGATAATCTTGTCCCTGGAGCTCCCTTGGATACTGCCAGAGATGCTTTGGAGGACAAGTAATAGACTACAAAACCAAGAATGGCTCAAGCAGTAAAAAATATTTTATTTTATCACGTGACAAAAAGTCTGGAGATAGGTGGTCTAGGTTTGGGAAAACTGTTTAGGAACACTGTCAAGGACCTAGCTTCTTTCCCTATCCTTTTGCAAGGCTCTCCTCAGCATATTGGTTCTTTACGTCCAGGCTGTTAGTCCCATGCTTTAAGATGGCTTCCATTGTTGTAATCATAAAATCCTTGCACATGATTTCATGGCAGAAAAACAGAACCAGACTCACCACCACTTCTTGTCTCACCAGACAGCAAAATCTTTCCCAAATTACCACAGTGGATTTTCTTCTATGTGCCATTGCCTGGAATCTGTTCTCCTGCTCACCACTAAAGCAAATACTAGCAAAGGGAATTAGATTATGCAGCCTGCCTTAGACAAAATATGATTTATCTTATGAGGTTGGGAAGTAGTCTACTTTTCATAGGGGGGAAAAAAGTGAAGCTTTATAAATAAAGAAAGGTGAGGTGAAGATCAAAGTTAGATGGGCCATTAAGAGTAACTGCCTAGATCCTGAATTACTTTTAGAGCCTTGTGTAGCCTATACGTAAACCTGGGCTCCTTTTCTCCATGAAAGATTTCCATCCCAGGAGATTCTGGTTGACTCAGCCGGTGGAGCATGCGACTCTTGATGTAGAGGTTGTAAGTTGGAGCCTGACATTGGATGTAGAGGTTGCCTAAGAATAAAATCTTAAAAAAAAAAAGATTTCCATCTCTCTCATTCTTACGTTTGTCCTTGAGATAGGCTGAGTAAGCCTCAGGCTTTTATTATAACCAAATAGCCTAATCTACAGTCTGGGGAAAGAAAAGGAAAGGATCCATGTTTTTTAATGCATATATATTTTTAACGCATATGTATACATGCAGCAGGGATACATATACACACACACATACGGGGGATGTGCATGTATCTATACACATGTACATATAAAGGTTTACATCAACATCTCTCTTTATAGCTAACCTTAGAAAATTATATTGAACTCTCTAACAGAAAACTCTCCCTTGTTAGATACTTACTCAACTGTGTGACGGACTGTGTGTGATGGGTTCAGTCTATTCACCCAGGCATTTCCCATCAATCAGCACCACCGAAAATAATTACAATTTCATTTAAATAAATGCTAACTACCCCAAAGCTAACAAAGGGTGGAATTAAATCCAATTTGGACATCCTCTCTTTCAGTTTGCAAAGAGCCGTTCCCACTGGCGTCCACTGCCTCGGAAGCTCTCATTTGCTCCGAGAGTCATTAGACGACAGCCATCAGCTAATGAGGCAGTAAGTGTTTGGAGGCAGCCTGAACTGCTTCAGCATGTCCAAGTTAAAATAAGGCAAATTAGTAGTGAAATCAAATTGGTTTGAACTGTGAAGTGAGTGTGAAAAGTATTCCCCTGAAAAGTAGTATTGGGTCAAATTGCTGCACTGGGACATTGAGAATGATTTCAACTTGCAAGACAAAAAAATGTTACTTTTAATGAATTTCATTCTTTGCAAGACAGTATATCTTAATTATCCTGGAAGTTCAAAAATCTTGTTCATGGAAGAAAAATTATACCCCGAGACGTAACAGTACATGGCTCCCCCATCGAAGAGACAAAGCATGTCATCCACACTGGGACACACTGGGGAAGGGCTGGGGGATAATAATTGCACTGGGACAGCAGGTATAAAATAGGGTATATGGTCACTGTTAGTATCCCTTTAGGAAGGATACCAAAAACATAATGACAGAAGAGAATCTCTACCCCCTAATACTCACAAAAAGCTAGAAATATACTTCAGCACAGCTGGAAAGGAGGGAAAGGAATTAAGTATCACTTAAGTTACAAAGTACTTGTTACATGGTGCTACATGAGTTACATGGTATGGAGGGCAGACAAACTAAGTTCCCTCCACCTTCCCTCTTCTCACACACAAAATTTCCAGTTCTTCTCTTAAGCAACACTGGTGGACCAGTGTTAACAGAGATACAAGATGAAAATTACCTAACTTCATAAACAGGGATGAGTTGACTCTAATTCCTGTCCCTTTAGCTAAACCCGGCCCACAGATGTGTTTGACTTTAGAGGTCATTTTTTTTCCCCTTCAATCGGAATTATTTGCCAATACAGAAAGAGTATTTCACCTACACATTTGCATTTCCAGCTTCTTCACTGGGTCTATATTCCCATGCACGGCAATGAGTGGTAGAACGGGCTAGCTGCTACCCCTTGTCTTGATTGTCTTAGGTTGACATGGGGTGTTGTGTGCAAAGGGTTTACTGGAGGTACTCCTGGGAGATACACTGGGAGACAACAAGACAGATTTGGCAGAGGGAAAAGTGGCCCGAAAGGCATTTGTTTTTGAGGCCTAGGGCAATCCGAGGGGAGCTCTGGAGCAGAGGCGGGCCTTCAGAATTGTCCCACACTGAGGCACAGAAGTCAGCTCTTTGAGCTCCCTCATCTGCCAGAATTTGGCCTTGGGTGAGGCACCTGCCTTCGGCTGAGGGTAATGCTCAGAGCGGACTTCAGCTGTAAACCATTAACAGCCAACATTTCCAGGGCACACTGTCCCTGAGGATGAGGATCTGAGTAGAACACGGCAACATACACTGCTTCCACATGCAACTAGGCTTGCCCACTCCAGTTCAGCAAGCCTCCAGGGCCCCCACTCCACTCATTTCCTGGGACCATCAGCATCAATGTTTGCAGCCCCTGGTCTAGATGGATCAGCTACTGTTTCCATTCTCTACACATACTTCCATGAGCTCCACGCACTCCAGCCTTAGAAATGGAATGTCTCCAAACTGCCTGCTTCACCGTTCCTCAAGCTTAGGGTTTTCATTCGTTCTTACGTTGGCTCTAAACCTCAATTCTGAGTCCCACTCAGCCCTTTAAATGGTGAACTTGATTTGGTTTCTATTCCTAAACTGCCCTTCCTGTTAACTGGCCCTCTGGCTTCATACACCAAGACTGAACTTAAGGGGACCAGGTTTTTAGGGGTGCCTGGGTGGCTCAGTCCATTAAGCAACCGATTCTTGATTTCAACTCAGTTCATGATCTCATGGTCACGAGTTCGAGCCCCGTGTCAGGCTCTGTGCTGACGGTATGAAGCCTGCTTGGGATTCTGTCTCTCCCTCTGCCCCTCCCCCACTTGCATGCTATCTCTCTGTTTATCTCTCTTTTAAAATCAATAAATAAACAAAAATGGGGGACATGTTTTTAGGACCAAATCATAGGTTCCACCTCTCACCCTCTCCCGCTTGAAAAGGAAAGAAAAGAAATATTCCTCAGGTAGCTCAAAGCATGTTTCTCCAATATTCTAGGTATTTATTTGTTTCAGACTGATGGAATTAGTACATAGATGGACTATGAGACTACAAGACTGGACTATATTAATTACCTATTGCTGGGTGACAAACTACCCCAGATATCAACAGCATAAAACAGCAAACACATTACCTCACAGTTTCTGTGTATCAGAAATCTAAGCATGGCTTCCCTGGGGACTTCTGCCTCTGGGTCTCTCACAAGGCTGTCATCAAGGTGTTGACCAGGGCGGCATTCTCATTTGAAGGTTCAACTGATAGAGGAGTTGTTGATAAGCTCACTCAGGTGACTGTGATCAAAATTCAGTTCTTCACAAGCTGTTAAGCTGAGGGCCTCAACTTTTTTCTGGCTGTTGGCCAGAAGCTCGCTTAAGGACAAGCCATAGGACAGCTCACAACATGGTGACTGGCTTCCACTACATGGAACAAGCAAGAACGAGCCAGAGAGTGCGAGCAAGACAGGAGTTAATGAACGTTTTGTAGCCCAATCTTGGAAGTGACATCTTAACACTTTTGTCTTATTATATTCATTAAAAACAAGTAATAGCTAATAGGAAGGGACTGCACAAGAACATGAATATGAGGATATGAGGCTCATTGGGGGTTATCTCAGAAACTATCCACCACCTGGACTTAAACAATAAGTTCACCTAGTTAGATAAAAACAGACTATATATTAATGTTGACCAGCCATGTATATGTTAATAATAAAACTACATGAAAATACAAATTTTACTTATGAGGCATTTATATATGAATGTCAAGCAAGAGGTAATGGCAGCTGGTGCCATTCAAGTAGTTCAGATAAACAACTTGCGCGAGCTGGAGTAATCAGGACAGCTACATACCCGTGATGTGCCTGGATGTGAGCCCTTTAAATGGGTGATTACAGTCATGGGGGTCCCATAGCTAGAAAGGTATTAATCAAGTATCCTTTAATGACATTAGGAAAGATGAGATACACAAATGTGACACAGGTTTTAGGTTTATTTATTTATTTATTTTTGAGAGGAGAGGGAGGGAGGGAGGGAGGGAGAAGGAAAGCACACTGGCAGAGGAGGGGCAGAGAGAGAGGGAGACAGAGAATCCCAAGCAGCACCCACACTGTCAGCACAAAGTCTGACACAGGGCTCGATCTTATGAACCATCAGATCATGACCTGAGCCGAAATCAAGAATTGGTCACTTAACCAACTGAGGCATCCAGGCACCTCTAGATATGCTTCTAATTGCAATCCCGCCCCCCCCCCTTTTTGGTATGAAGCCTATTAAGACTCCTTTAGACGGGTGCCCAGGTGTCTCAGTAGGATAAGTGTCTAGCTCAATTTCAGCTCAGGTTATGATCTCATGGTTTGTGAGATCAAGCCAGGAGTCAGGCTGTGGTGACAGCAGAGCCTGCTTGGGATTCTCTCTCTCCTCTCTGTGCCCTGACCCTGCTCGCTCTCTCTCTCTCTCTCTCTCTCTCTCTCTCTCTCAAAAATAAATAAATAAATAAATAAATAAATAAATAAATAAATAAATAAACCTTAAAAAAAATAATTAACATTGAGAGCTTGCTATGTGTCAGACACTGAAGTGCTTTCTGTCTCATTTTGAAAGCGAACCAAGAAATCAAGTTAGCTTGCCATTCTCCAGTCTTCCCTTTCTTCTCCCCTCTCTCTGCTTATATCTCTTTCTTCCCATCCAAGCAAAAGGCTCTTTCTTCCCTCAACCATTAAATGTACTCTCAAGAGTCCAGACTCCAGTCACTCACACCTCAGTGTATTCTTAAGTCACACCTACGGTACTTTCATTATGAACCTTATTACTGACTTCTAAATGAAAGGCATTTTTACTATAAAAGACATTTCAGGCATCACTGGGCACATAGGAGCCATATTTCCCATTTGGAGGATCAAGGGAGTGGTATTTCAGTCCCCGAAATGAAACCATATGAGGAGTTGCCTACTCATCAGGCTGGCCTTGGACTTGACCCATGTAATGGGTATTTGGTTAATAAATAGAGCCTTTCAGTCATACACACATTGACCTCTTGATCTGGCCCAAAGGGGCCACTGTTTTCCATTCACTAATGAGGTAGACTTTGGCGTCTTCCTGTGCCAATTGCAAGTGTGTGATATTTTGTTTCTCCTTAAATCCCTAAAACCTAGAGAACAAAGTTGTCAGAAACTCCTGCTGGTAAGTATCGAAGACAATCTGAGCCATAAGAGAAAAAAAAAAATTGTTTTTCCTCCTCCCAGGGAAGCTGGTGAAGATCGTATAGCAGGGCCAGCTGGAGGCCTCACACTGGCGGCAGTCACTGCCGCCTTCCCTGCCCACGGGTTTTCCTGTACACACAGGCTTGCGGCAGGGCTGAACCTGACTTTGCAAAAGCCCCCACTCCTCCTCACTAGGAAAGAGAAACCCACTCATTTGGGTCCTGACCAGGAGAGTCCACTGTGCAACTCCTCTCTAGCTTTTTCTAGAAGAGGTTGAAGAGAAAGCAAAAAGTTTACTTTTTATCTATAGTTATCTTCGAGGCTCTGTTCTTTACATATATCACTTCCTTTAACAATCTATTATGAACAAGGAATTATTACTTCGAGTACTTGTTGAAGCTTTTTGTTTTATCACCTTCCTGTTTAAGGCTGTGCATGTAACTGACAGAAATAGCAGTGACATCTTTAAAATAAGAAACCTGTCCAACCCCACACCTTCTCCTTCATGGACACTCCCAGCTCCTGTGGATAGGAGTTGCTATTGTAAGTTCTTAAAATTCTGCAAAACTCGAGTAATTAAGTCTTGGTCTCTGCTTTGGCCAGAGAAATGGCCTGCTTAGCTCACAAAATGATATTTTAACTCGATCGTGCATTTCCAAGATGGAAAATTTAAAGGCAGCTAACTCCAACCTATATAGAATGCAAAGAAGGAAATCAGGCATTGGGTCTTGTGCGGTGTATCAAACCGTTTTGCCATCTAACATTTTGGATCAATTCATTTCTGTTAGTCCTTACTTCCCCCTGTGGAAATGGTTCCAGAATGTAGACACACACCCATAAACATATGCACATGCAGCCACACTATCATTAGTCAGGGGGAGTCTTCACCTGGGCCTGCCTAACATTTTCTGGGCTTCCACCCAAGAAAAAAAAAAAATCTTACTCCACTTTTAACAGCAGGACTTCTTCACACCTCTGCAAAAGCTAAACATCACACAGTTTATGGTATGAACCTTAAAAAAAAAAAAAATCTTTGTGTTTTTCTGACTAAAGGGAAAGAAAGGTCAATATAAATATTGAGAGGGAAGAAATTGGTTCTGGCAGCCAGGCAAAGTGAGAAAAAGGAGTTAGCATTTGCTTAGTACCTACTGAGTTCTGAGCTTTATTTTTGTTTTCCATTTCAAAAGAATGTCTTCATTTTGGGGGTTTGGTTTTTGGGGTTTTTTTGTTTGGTTTTGGTTTTGGTTTTTTGGTTTTGTTTTGCTTGTGTATGTTATGATCAGCGCCTGAACACCCAATAGCAGAGCCACATTGATCTACGTGTTCATTCAAACTCATGTTTCCACCTCAATCGTCTTGTTTGGTGGGAAGAATGAATTGAAAATGTTAGTGTGAACAGGAAAAGGGAAGAGACATGGAATTTATCAGGCTAGGAGATTTGTAACCATATTTTAACCAGAAGAAAAAGGGAACTGGTGATTTTCTCTTGTGTTAATCAGAAGGTAATGAGGTCTTCCTTCAGCAGAAGTCCCATTTCTGGTTTTGTTTTAGCATAAATTTGATTTTGAACATAGGAAACTGGTCCACAGACTAAGAAAATATGAATCTGTGAGAAGACTGGATCTCTATAATAGTGTCTTTCAACTCCTGGCTTATCACGGAAGACACAACTCAAAGCAATTATTTGTAATACAAAGAAGGAATCTAGGAGACATTGTAATATGGAAAAAGACTCTTTTTCTAATTCCTATATTAAGTCAAACATAATATAGTGTCAGATACTGCTTGAAGCATGTCAAAAATACTATTTAATCCTAAGATTGGTACTAATATTTTGTTCCTCGTCTTATAGGTGACGAAATTAAGAACAGTGATTTAATAAATTGTCTATTGTGTCACAGATGCTCAGTGTCTGAGGTGGGATTAGAACCAGGCACTGAGGGTAAAGAATCTACACTCTCAATCACTGTGTGATCTGGCCTCTATTCTGTGCTGATGGTAAAATAAAGCCCAGATCAATTAAAAGCCTTTTGAACAAGGAGTACACAGAACTCTAAATGTCTCCCTCTGTATATTTGTTTTATTTGTTTGTTTGTTTGTTTGTTTGTTTGTTTGTTTGTTTGTTTTAAAGAGCTTGAATGAGGGAGAGGGGCAGAGAGAGAGAGAGAATCTTAAACAGCCTCCACCGTCAGCGGAGAGCCTGAGGCAGGGCTCGACTCTGGGATCATGACCTGAGCTGAAATCAGGAGTCAGATGCTCAACTGACTGAGCCACCCCGGTGCCCAATAGCTCTCTACATTTGAATGTGAGGCCATGGATTGAAGCAGAGACCTGAAGGCCAGGACAACTAGCCAGTACAACTGGTCAGGTGCACAAGAGATAAGTCTGTCTTAAAAACAAATACCAAGTGTAAGACTCTCCCCAGGTAATTAATTAACCAAGCCCTGTGCAAAGCCACAGAGAGCCTGAATTGAGGATATGGTTGCTATTCTGTTTTTCATGCTTCCTGAACAATTAAGGACTTGAACAAAACCTAGAAAGATTTAAGGAGGATGGTGGTTTTGTATCTGTAGATAAGCAAGAAAGATAAGAATCCCTTAAGGCGAGAGAAATGGAAGGGAAAATCAAACTCAGACCTCTTTGGATGAACACACCAGAAAAGTAAATCAAGATTCTCCTGGGGCACCTGAGTGGCTCAGTCAGTTAGGCCCAGGACTCTTGATTCAGGCTCAGGTCATGATCTCATGTGAGACTGGACTCCGCAGGCAGCCTGCTTAAGGCTTCCTTTCTCATTCTCCCTCTGCCCTGCTCATGCTCTCTCTCTCCCTTTCTCTTTCTCTCTCAAAAAAATTTTTTTAATCAATTAACCAATCGGTCAATCAATCAAGATTCTCCTCCCCAAGAGTTCTAGTTTACTAGTTACTAGTTACTAGCCACTAACAACTTCGTGGCTCAGGAGATGACATAATCTACAACTATAATAAGGATTTGGGTAACAAATCTAACAGGAGGAGTTAAATTCAGAGGTGATACATTAATGTTGACTTACTTTCCATATCTCACTTTTCTCTATCTTTTGTAATTCAAGAGTTCAATGTCTATAATTTCATGAATCCATTTGCCGCCTCATTTAGAGTTTCCCTTGTGCTCCATTAGGTCCCATACTAGACTGTAAGCATCCAGACAGCATAGACCATAGCTCTAACCTCTTCGTGTCCCCCTTAGTGTGCTCAAGCATATACACATGACGTGTTCAGACACAATCATAAAAAAAAAAAAAAAAAGATGGACTGAGAATCCCAAGCCAAACCTGGAGTGTTGGACCTACATTTAGAAATACTAATTTCATTTTTATTTGCCTATTGACTTGCAGACCTATAGGTCTTTCCTCTGATATAGGACATTTGATATATTTCCCCTGAAATGCAGGTTATCCTACTTCCTACCAAATTTAGGCAACTGCTGCTTATCCATGAGCATCAGATATTTGGTGGATTATCCATAATAACAGAACAGAAAGGTTTCAAATTTTAGAATTCTACAGGAACAGTAAGCAGGATCTGAACCTTGGTCTGCCAAATTCTACAATGACTGCTTTTTAAGTTTCACCATGCTGCCTTTCTTAGAATCCTTATTAAGCTGGACCTCCATCGAGAGTCCAAGCCATGCCTTTCACTTCTCATCAACCTATCAGCCCACCTTCTGCCCCTTCCCTGGAACACCTATGATGTGCCTCATAGCTCCCTGCAGGTGGATGAGGTAGGAAAGAAGAAAGGCTGGAAGGATCAGTCCGCGACGCAGTCGACTACGCACATGAGACCACTGTCCTTGGAAAAGCCTGCTGCAAGGTTGACCCTTGACTGACATCCAAGAGCTGAGTTTGGGGAGGGTCACAACAATTTCCAAGACTGGTAAGAATGGCTCACTGTGCCTAAACTATTTATGCAATAGTTTATTCTGAACACCTGTTTATACACTGGGAGTCTGGAATTTTAACCTGTCAGGCAGAGGATGTCTACATGACCAGCCCTCAACTACAAACCTTGGCCATGGAGTCTCTAAGAAGCTTCCCTGGTAGGCAATATCTCGCATGTGTTGTCACAACTTGCTGGGGGGATTAAGATCATCCCACACGACTCCACTGGGAGAGGCTGTGCCTGGTGTCCTCTAGACTTCACACCACCTGCCTTTTTCCCTTTGCTCCTTTTGCTTTGTGACCTTTCACTGTAATAACGCCTGGCCATGAATGCCCCTATTTGCTGAGTTCTGTGAATCCTCCTATCAAATTATTGAAACTGGGGGTCTGCTTGGGAGACCTTCAATATACTGTTCTTTGCAACTTTGCTGAAAATTTTCTTAGGGGAAGAGAGAAGATTGAAGAGTTAGTCGAAGTTTGGAGACTCTCTGGAGATTCCTAGGTCTGGGCTGCCCCCTTTCCAAGGGTGATTCTGGAATTCTATTGCCTACACCATGCTATTTAATATGTTTATGGGGAAAAAAAATTCTATTATCCTCAAAAGCATTACACATTTTCTTAACAGAATAAGGTTTTGCTGGCATTCCAAAATGGCCAGAAAGCATGGGTACAAAGAAGCCTCTAGGATCTGTCCTTAAGGAGATAGGCAATGTGAATGCTCTAAAAACAGCTTCAGAAAAACCGTGGCATCCTTTGGGATGGAAAAAGCGCTCTATAAACAAAAGGTGATTTGCCTGTGCTTTGTTCACAAAATAAACATGCTTTTGATGAAAATATGGCTTTTTTTGCTGGCAAAAAAATTCAGAAGAGTTTCCTTTTTCTCCATCCCCTATGATTAAAATAAGCACCTATCTGGATTTGTATTTCTGATGACAACAAAAAATGTATGGGGCCATCACTAATATCTCAATCATTGAAACATCTTCTGGGGAACAAGGCAGGACAATAAACGTGACTACGTCAAAGAATGCTGTGGAGAATAAAACTACCTTCACAAGGAAGAGCAAACTCCAGAAACTTCTTCCCTGCAAATATTAGATTGGAAGAAGCAAACAGATAGATAAAAAAAAATAGTCTATAATCTGAGTTCACTTTTCTTGATGAGTGCTGTTGAGTTAGTTGTTTTGTGGAGGCAGGGTTGTTGTTGTTGTTGTCTTTAATCATTTTTCTGCAATGCAATAAGGTTTGCATGGATTTTATCCAAACCAGGCTAGGGAGCTAGGGCTTTCTGCATCTATTGCCAGATTAGATCCTTGCCTAATAAATGAGTTTTGTGAATCTTGACTGCAGCAATTTACTCCAGAGAATTTCCTGCTGTCAGTTTCTCTGGAGTGGGGAGTTGGGTGAGGGGAGAGGGAGAAAGGTGGGGGGTTGGGTTTATTACTCCCAATATGCTCTGTGCTGTTGTGCCTGGCTGTGCATATGCCTAGGACTCACGGCATATGGCCCAGGGGCTGCCAGTGGCCCGCTTAGCAGCTGTCTCTAGCATATTTTGACATAAAAGCCATTATATTTTTGGCTGGCTAATTGCTTTTTATTAAACAATTGTTGGAACTTGGCTGATAACTTTTATGAATTTAAAATGAAAGGCTCACTGAGAACTTCTGAAAGCAAACAGTGCTTGGTCCACCTGGGAAAATGCGAAAGGGCTGGCATCCCATCTGCCAAATAGAACTCGTATCAGGCACAGCAACTGAGAGCTAGGGAAGGACAGTTTCCATTTCTCAAAGTACGAGGTTCCCCTGAAAGGCCATCGCATGGCTCTGGGAAAGGACAAACAAAACGTTACCCTCTTCAAAGTCTGTGGGGGAAATAACAATTTGAAAAACAAAATCTTCTCCCAACCCAGAAACCCTCCCCACAAAGGTAGTAGAGAAAGAAGTCAGTTTTTATTATTGAAGAAGCATTAAGCCAGAATGTGGAGTACATTACAAGCAATCCACAAAGAGATTGCAAAGACAGAAGGAAATCCACCCTTGTATACAGCCAAGCAGAACAATCCATTACATACAAGTTTTCGAGATAAATCATAACTAGTCTCAAGTAAGCGGAGTGGACAGCACCATTTGTCAAACACAGTTCATCCCAACTTTACCTGGTAATGGGGTCACCCTCTAAGTTAGCTTAGTGACTTTATCCCAAAGGAAAGGGGGTTCTTTATGGCAGGAGGCTGTTTTACAACTTAGAGCAAGGCACTCACTGAAGTTATCTCCTATCCTCCCAGAGAAACTGGGAGACTCCCTTGATGCTTACATGTCAAAGAGTTGCCATTTCTAGGTCCTTGAGAAAGAGATCTTCTGGGATCATAAAGTTGACAAAAGGCTTATTTAGTTTCTTAAAATAAAATAAAGTAAAATAAAATAAAATAAAAGTGAGCAAGGGGCAGAGAGAGAGAGAGAGAGAGAGAGAGAGAGAGAGAGAGAGTCAGTCCCAGGAGGGGCAGAAAGACAGAGAGAGAAAGAGAAGTGGGGCTCATGTTCACCCAAAGCAGGGCTCGAGCTCACCCGATGTGAAACTCAAACTCACAAACCATGAGATCATGATCTGAGCCGAAGTCAGATGCTTAACAACTGAGCCATCCAGGCACCCCAAGAATTGGCCTTTAAAAAGGAAAAAATGAAGAAGTAAAGGTTCTGTCTCCATCAGTTTTATTCTATTCCCAGGCTATACATGGATTCTGCCCTTAATTCTAGTCTGAGATTCCCCAGACATCGATCACAGAGGGAGGCAGGAAAGACTTTGGAGCAATTCATCACAAATCCAAGAAAAACTCTTCAAACCACAGGTCCTCTGGGCTCACCTCTCCAGACATGCTGAACTTTACACTCCTGTAAGATACCAAGTCTTTCTTGTTAGGGCCTCCTACATGGACCCTCTACCTGAAACACATTCGTCCCCATGCCCCCACCCCCCTCCAACCTCCATCTTCTTTACCCAGTTATCTCCTTCTCATTCTCATGTCATAGCTTCAGTGCCATTTTTCAGGTCTCCCTCCTCCATGTTCCCATGGTCCCTATGCATCCCTTTCTGTAACATATCCCATGTCTGTAACACATCCCAAGTAAAAGAAAATTCAAGCACAACCAGGGGTTAAGCCCATAACATACCGGGGGATCTGAGACCACAGCAGCACATGCCCCACATAAGGGCAATCAACTCACTGTCTTCTAAAACATGCACTGGCCAAAAAACCTTCCTGCTGGTCAAGCTCCACTAAGTGGTTATGGAGCTATGGGAAATGAGGGAGATAAATGCCAGATCATGGAGTTAGGGTTAAGGGATGGACTTTATTGGGGAACTTGCAAGCTGAGGCTCATCCGAAAGAAGTTCATTGTCCTGTGTTCCCTCATCATCCCTCAGAGAGCATGCCCAGGCGACAGGGAGGCTTACAAATGCAAAGTTTCTGTTCTGGAAGAGACATTGTGCTCCTGGATTCTACCTTCTTATAGTGCAGGCAGGAGAGCAGCCTTATCAGTGGAAGAACACCAGACAGGAAGTAGGGCTGAGGCAGCAGGGAAAAGGAGAGGACACCTGCTCTGTGAAGAATTGTCCTAGTGCCGGCCGCCAGCACCTGACAACCCTGGGAGAAGGAAAATGCAGGCTGCTAGAGGGTAGGGACCTCAGTCCCTTAAGAAATTGTGTTGGGGGCAGTGCCCCCAACTGGGGAAGGAGAAGCCTTTTTCCAAGCACTATGAGCTTCTGGGATCATTCGCCAGACAATCTGATCTCTCTTCCACCGATGGCCACCAGCCCCCAACTCTGATCCTCCCTCTGTCTCTCTTCCCCCCACAAGATTGGATCCTTTCTTTTTTTTTTTTTTTTAAGTTTATTTATTTATTTTGAGAGAGAGAGAGAGAGAGAGCAGGGAAGAGGTAGAGAGAGAGGGACAAAGGTAGAATCCCAAGTAGGCTCTGAGCTCTCAGCACAAAGCAAACCCACAAACTGAGATCATGACCTGAGCCAATATCAAGAGTCCAACACTTAACCCACTGAGCCACCAGATGCCCCATGGATCCTTTCTTTATGTAGTTATATTCTTGGAGCCTGAGGCGGTACCTGGCATGTAATAGGAACTAGAAAATGTATTTGTTGAAAAAATGAAGAATCAGCTTTCTAACAGCAGAGGCAGCCTGGGACTGCAATCTGGACGTCCTACTCTCTCTCAAAAAGTGTAACATGGGAGGCAGGGAGGACAGCATGTGCTGTCAGCTGGCTGTTATGATTCCCTCCCGCCCTCCTCCTCTTAGTCAAGCCTCCTTTATTCTCCAGGGCTGTGCTATACCTCATTAATGTTAATATCTTATCTAACCTTTCCTCGGCTCACCGCAGTGATGACACTTCTATTCCACTGCCTAATCGCTCCTACTCTTCATCTTTCAAAATGTCCACCCTACACTTTCTCCTCTAGCTGCAGGCCATTTCATGCCTCTTCTGAGACTTAATCATCTTTCTTTTTGCCTGGTTTAGTGCAGAGAAGTGGACAGAAAAATGCAGAAGAGCTTTAGAAAATAAAGGAGAAATCCCATATCCAGCACATTCTTACCAGCGGTAAGAGGTTCGTCCATCACTTATCTCCCCCTTCCACTGGGAGCTGAGGTCCTCTCGGAGGAGGATTTGAGGTCCAGTCACGGGCAGGGGAATGAATAGATCTGCCTGCCAACCTGCTCCCAGAATAAATTTAGACCTGAGAGCTTGCAACTGCTTCTAAGTACCTCCACTCCCTGCAAAAGGCCAGTGCTTTTCTATCCAGGCCACCCTCTCTTCAGGTCAATGAGCAGAGGAGATCTCAGATTTTAAGAGCCCCTTTGGGTAGAGTTAAGACCACAAGGGAAACATAAGGAGGTGAGAGAGTTAAGACCTGGAGTTGGCAGGCACTTACATCTCAAATGTTTGTAGATATAATACAGGAGCATTCAGCTTCCTCAGGCTGTACCTGATTCAGGCTATTTGAGTCCATGGAAAACTATGAAGCAAACCATCAAAACAGGACCATGACCATTACCACAACCCAGGTGCCACCATTACTGAGCACTTTGAGGCACCCAGAGGCATTTGACAATGGAGCTGAGTAGGGAAAGCAATCAGATGTGAAAATTTCAGTCCGGGAACAGCTTCAGATTGCTTGCCCTCTGATTAACTGCTCAAAAATCGGAGTTCTGACTTTATATTCCATCCCTCACTCTGAATCATGATTGCCCTGTAAAATGCCCTTATCAAGCATGAGGGGGAAAAATTAATAAGCTCAAGGAATCACTGGGATTGCTTCAGCCAAAGAAAGAAGGTAAGAAAATAATTTCTCTGATGTAACTATTAAGGTCACGGTGGGGATTGGAGAGCAGATATTGACATTCTTAATGATACTCAAAATGCATAGCCTCAAGAAGCGAGGCAAGAAGTCTGGCAAGAAGCAGTAGAGGGAAAGGGGGAGAGGAACTGATGCAGTCAGAAAGTAAACAGTTATTCTCATTTTTTACTTAAAAGTCCACGTCAATAATCTTGATAAACTGTGAATAGGAGGAAATCATGGACATATGCTGCGACTACTGTATTTATTCTTGTTTTTCCCTTTCCCAAAGAACACTAAAGGCTGCACTCTGAGCTCACCTTCGAGAAAGGCAACATGAAAAGGCAATTTCAGAAGAGCAGGGCATGGCTGCTGACATCTGATAGACAACCTGAACGTATTTTATCTTATCAGTGCCTCTCACTCCTGAGCTCATTTTCCTTTATTCCCCAATGCAGCTATCTCTTGCTCTTCCTAAACTCCCTGATTCCCACCTTGCTCATGGAAGATTTTAAAAGAAAAACACATTTTTTTTTATTAAAGTGATATACAAAGCATCCCTGGGTCCCTGGACCGCCCAGCAGGTGTACATATTGGTTTGCTTTGTTTAGGAAAAGAAATCGGTGGCAAATATTCCATATCTGGACACCAAAATAATTAAACCAAGTATCTTCCTGTCCATTGCTTACACAAGAACCATAATCCGCACAGCTTGTTTTTATTCTTCGGACTCTTTGAATGAAAATAATTTCAAAATTGTGTCTCAAGACTATTATCTTCTATAGAAAGATATTCCAATACAAACAAAATTCAACAAAGTTGAGAAGAGAAATGAAAACTGTGACCAAGGTGCTCCAAAAGAAATTGCAACCAGGAAATAATGAAATTATCCAAATAATTCCAAACAGCAGTAAATTGGGGTGGGGCTAGATGCAAGATAATGCTTTATGGATTATCTGATTTAGCTACATACATCAATCAAATTGAAGGGAGAGAGAAAGAGAGAGAAGGAACTACTATCCAATTAATAAACTGTGCCTAGAGATACATGTATTTTCCTACTCTTTCTTCAAACTACAGGCTAGTTTAATTGATCCCTGCCATTATCATGAATGAATGACAGCAAAGGAGAGCAATATTTTATTCGGCATGATAAAGATAGATATCGTGATATTGTCTACTACCTTTTTCTCAGAGGTGATGGGAGAAGACAAAGGGCACAGCACAAATGTTAAGCTCACAGCTTTTGGACTCAGACCACTAAGACTCAAATCCCAGCTCTGCCATTTACTGGATCTGTAAACATAGACTTGGTAAAGTCACCTTTTCAAGACTTAGTTCTCCACACGTAAGATTAGATGGTAACAGTTCCCACCTCCTAAGGTGTGGCAAGAATTAAATAATAAATTAATCCACAAAAACTCTTTGTGGGGTTCCTGGGGCACACACATGCCCACATATACACATCACCACCCAGGGAGTGCCAGCTGCCATTTCTATCATTATTAGCACTTCTAAGTTTAAAAATCTTGGTGAAAATAACATCCCAAGGGCAAATCGAATAAACAGATTGCCATAAAGAGAGCAGAAATGCCCATCTAGGTAGAGTGTACACATTTACTAAAGGTGAATAGCGTTTTTCAGATTTAAAGCACAGATATGTATATATCACTGTGAGCATTTTTTCTTCCATGAGTTTGTTGAACAAATAATTCCTTCTAACAAATCCACCATGTACAAAAACAGATCATTTAAGCAACATTATCAGGTAATGACCCATTTGTTGCATAAATGAATTTTCTAAATGTGAAGAGGCGAAACTGTCTGGTAGAGCCAGAGGTAGAAATAGAGATGGGGGTGTGTGGGGGGGAGCAGAGCAGGGCAGGGTGGGGGAGGATAGTTTTAATGGAAAGCATTTTTTAAGGCAATAAATACTCACACGGGTTCTAAACAGAAACCTTTTCTGAATGACATGTCACTGATATCAAAATGAGCTCTAGCTCCACGCTGGCTCCTATTTTCCCTAAATAGAAATGTTCTCACTGCACGTACAGTGTAGTATAAAGAACTCTCTGCCTCTAACTGCTACCCTTTTAAATCCTCCTTTCAACATCATGTGGTTCTCCTACATCCCCCCAGCCTCTGAGCCTCATATGCTTGTTTTTTTATTTATTATGTAGTCAGGGTTTATTAACTATCATGTGTCAGGGACTGTGCAGAGAACACAATGATAAATAGGACACCATTAACTGCCCTAAAGGAGATTGCAGTCTAAAGGAATATACAAACACTGGTTATTATATCTTAGTCTACATAATATGTGTGCTTCTTCTGCATTTCTTTCCCCACCACTCCTACCTCCCTCTCCTTCTTCCTTCTGCTGAAGGCAAGGAAACCAATTAGCCAAGCTAGTTAAAATTATATTTTTAATAGAAGCAAGCATATTCTGAGTCAGGGGTTCTCCTTTTAGTAAAATTCATGGAATTTATTTTTAATGACCTTGAAGCATTGAGTTCAGCTGTTTAGAAGCCATTTGTTTTACTTTATATTTTCTAGTGTTCCAAATAGATGAGGTTGCCAGGGTAATGACCTCTGGATACGTGAGGAATTCATGTATTATAGCAAATAAAAGCCTGTGCAGTTTGCCAACACTTCCAAATGTGACTACATCATAAAGGCTGAATACTAAGCAATGTTTGTGGTATTTCTGTAATAGTTTTGGCAACAAAGACTGCCCTTCAAATTCTCACTTTAAAAACTGGTATCTAAGTTTAGAACAGTCATTTGTCCCAGATCACACACAAATACACTTTTAAACATTAGCATTTGAGAGAAAATAAAAGGAAGTATTACTTCAAACAACAAGCACATCATATTAACTCATCACCCTCAGAGGTTGCCTAGGCTGCCCATATAAATAGGTTAAAAACAATACTGGAGGGGGAGTGCCTGGGTGGCTCAGTCGGTTGAGCGTCCAACTCTTGATTTTGGCTCAGTCATCATTTCACGGTTGTGAGATCTAGCCCTGTGTCAGGCTCTGCACTGAGCGTGAACCCTGCTTGGGATTTTCTCTCTCTCCCTCTCTCTGCCCTTCCCCGCCTCAGAATAAATAAATAAACATAAAAAAAAAAAACTTGGGGATAGAAGGCAAGATGGCAGTGTGACTAAGGTTTTTAATTTCTCCAAAAGAAACACAAAAGAACAAAAATTGACAATTCAATAAAAATTACAAAGAAAAAAACTCCATAAATATAAAAAAGACTTTTTTCCCCTCATTTTAAGACTCTTTAAAAGATGATTGGGTTTTTTAAAGCAAAAACAGTGATAATAAATCGTAAGGTTTATCACATAGGTAGAAGTAAAATATCTGATATAATAGCACAAAAGATAGACGGGAAAATCTAGAAGTATACTATTGGAAGATTTGTTACATAAACTACCATAATATTTTTTAAGGTAGATTATAATAAGTCTAAGATGTATATTGTATAAGTATATTGTATATATAATAAGTCTAAGATGTATATTGTAAATCTTAGAGCAATCACTAAAAACTAAAACAAAAAGAATATCTAATAAGTCAGTAGTGGAGATAAAAATGGAAACACAGAAAATATGCAGTTAATACATCAAAGATAGGACAAGAGGTCAAAGGGAACAAAGAAGTGTGGAACAAATAGAAAACAAATAGCAAGTATCAAATTTAAGCCCAACCATATCAGTAAATGAGCTAAGAAAATCAAGATCCAGCTATATTTCTATGTACAAGGTATCCACTTTAAATATAAAGACATAGATAGTTTAAAGGTAAAAGGATGAAGACTATATGCCATGCAAGATGCTGGGATGCCTATGTTACTACCAGTTGAAGCAGAATCCAGAACAAGCAATATACCAGAAATAAAGAGGAACATTTGATGATGATGAAAAGAAAACATAAGAATCCTAAGTGCACCCATTTTTAATCTACCAAATAACAGTTTAAAATATATGGAAAAAATTTTATAGAACTGAAAAGAGATACAGACAAATAATTATACTGGATCAAGACTCCTCTCTCTATGATTTGTTAAAAAAAAATAACAAAACAAATAAGTAGGTATATAGAAGATTTGGAAAAAAAAAAAAGAGGAAGATTTGAAGAACACTATGAACCAACTTAATTTCCATTTATAGAAACTCAATCCAAGGACAGAAACATACACATTTGTCTCAGATGCACAATGGAATATCAGACCTTGATATGTTACCACAGAAAACTCTATTTTGGACCAGAGCGAGTCTCAAATAAATTGAAGGAATGAAACCATATAGAGGTGGCTATCTGGCTCCAACAGAACTGAAATAAAATTCAATAACAAAAAGATATCCAGATAATCCCCAAATATTTGGAAATTAAACAACACACTTCTAAGTAATCATGAAGGAAAGAAGAAATCACAAGGAAAATAAGAAAATATTTGGAAACGGGGCACCTGTGTGTCTCGGTTAAGTGTCTGACTCTTGATATCAGTTCGGGGGTGATCTCGCAGTTGTGAGATCAGCTCCCATGTTGGGACTCTGTACTGAGCAAGGAACCTGCTTGGGATTCTCTCTTTCCTTCTCTCTCTGCCCCTCCCTCACTCATGCTCGTGCTCTCTCTTTCTCTCTCTCTCTCTCTCAAAATAAATAAAATAACATTTAAAAAAATATCTAGAATTGAATGAAAATAAAAGCACAGTTTATCAATTTTTCAGGGATATAACTAAAATCATTCTTAGAGGAAAATTTATAACATGGGATGCTTGTATTAGAAAAGATGCTTGTATTAGAAAACTAGTGTTGGGGCACCTGGGTGGCACAGTCTTTGAGTGTCTGATTTCAGTTTAGGTCATGATCTTGCGGTTGGTGAATTCAACCCCTGCATCAGGTTCACTGCTGTCAGCACAGAGCCTGCTTTAGATCCTCTCTCTCTCTACCCCTCTCCTGCTCACACTCTCTCTCTCTCTCTCTTAAAAATAAATAAAACATTTTTTAAAAAGAAAAAAAAAGATAACCAGCCTAACCCCAATGAACCAAACTTAGTCGTAAAACTAGAAAAAGAGAAAATTAAACCCAAACTAACCAAAGTAGGGAAATAACAAAATGTGGAAATCAATGAAATAGAAACGAACAACAAAAAAAAAAAAAAAAAAGAGAAAGAGAGAGAGAAAATCAATGAATCTGAAAGCTGCTTTCTTGATAGCTTTAATAAGACTAGTAAATATTTAGCATGATTGATCAAGAAAAAAAATGGGAGGGGTGCCTGGGTGGCTCAGTCAATTAGGTGTCCAACTTCGGCTCAGGTCACGAACTTGCAGTTTATGAGTTCGAGCCCCACATCAGGCTCTGTGCTGACAGCTCAGAGCCTGAAGCCTTCTTCAGATTGTGTCTCCTTCTCTCTCTGCCCTCCCCCACTCATATTCTGTCTCTTCCTCTCTCTCTCAAAAATAAATAAAACTTTAAAAACAAATTTTTTAAAAAGGAAAGAAAATGGGGGAGGGAGGAGAGAAAACACAAAGAATATTCCCTACCCCCAGAGTACACATCAAAATGTACATCCAGCAGTGTTTTAGAATTGCTAGGGACCAGTGACTGCAGTGTGCCACCCACTTTTTCTCTCCAAATAAGAATGTTTATTGAAGTTATCCTGTCCCTGTTCCATCAAAATATGCTTGGGGGAGGGGAATAAACAGATAAACCATCTTTTTGTTGCGGTGGTTTTGAGTTGTTTTGTTTGTTTCTTGTTTGTTTGGTTTCCATTATAATTTTCCCAGTGAAGAATCACATCTGGAACTGATGAAACATGATCACAAACTCCTGGAGTTTGAGTCAATGCCATGATTGATTGGGACCTTTGGGGTGTCTATTTTAGGAAAGGTAACTGCATTTCCATGGAGGACAATGGGAGAAAATGGAGGGCAACTATGTAGGTTGTTATTATTTTCCCCAAGTATATACTGCTGGCTGTCTCAGTATATTATCCTCTTCAGGAAAGTAAGCCCATAGAGGAATATATATAAAAATATATATTATATATATTATATATATATATATAATATATATAATATATATATAACTTGTTTTCATGAGTTGCAGATCCATGAAGAGAGGAAGTACATTTCCCACCAGAACTCAGCTTATAATTGCCTGGTTCATTTCTGATAGTCATTGAATAGATCACTCCAAAAACTAAGGGTATAGCACAGTTTTGCATGGCTCGGAGCCTGAACAATC
Organism: Prionailurus viverrinus; assembly: GCF_022837055.1. Taxonomy (NCBI): domain Eukaryota; kingdom Metazoa; phylum Chordata; class Mammalia; order Carnivora; family Felidae; genus Prionailurus; species Prionailurus viverrinus. The sequence continues at coordinate 121,741,755 of NC_062566.1, read as the reverse complement.
TTGGGAGCCATATTTAAGACAAGAATACAAAATTATAAAGTTAGGAATAAATAATTATTAAAACTAAAAGAGGAGTAAAAAAATCACAAATGTTAAAAAGCTAACAAATTCATCAAACATTATAAAATTCAGAAAAATGCAAGGTATTTTTATTAGTTTACTGGACTGCTACATATCTATGACAATTTTTCCTACATTATTTTGGTTGCACACTCTCTCTTCATGTGACAATGATTTTGTAGAAGAAGAAGGAGAAAGAGGAGGAGGAGGAGGAGGAGGAGGAGGAGGAGGAGGAAGAGAGGAAGAAGAAGAGGAAGAAGAAGGGGGAGGAAAAAAAGAAGGAGAAAAAGAAGAAGGTGGAGAGGAAAGTTTCTTCCTAAAGAGAGAAAAAATGACTTCATCTTTCCTTTAACCTGGATGATCAAAATTTGTGTTTTAGCTATGGATAGTTTAGAAAAGTTTGTTTCCACCACACAACTTCTTATTACTATTTTCTTCCAGTGACGAGTCATAAATACTGTGGATTTATGACACTAATTTGTCATCAATATCCTTCTAACAGCCTAGTGAGGCTATTATGTTGGATCCTGAAACTTGGTGTCATGATGATGGTGAGTTGGCACATTGGGTAGAAGGAATCCTCCTAGAAAAGCATTTCTACACTGGGACAGCTAGCAGTAATTTAACTGATAAATCACCGAATGATGGGAAACTACATTAAACATATCATACTAAACTCAAATTAAATGCATTTTATTCATTATTTTTTATTTTTTTAACATTTATTCATTTTTTGAGAGATAGAACACAGAGGGGCAGAGAGAGAGGGAGACACAGAATCTGAAGCAAGCTCCAGGCTCTGAGCTGTCAGCACAAAGCCAAATGCAGGGCTCGAACCCACAAACTGTGAGATCATGACCTGAGCTGAAGTCGGATACTTAACTGACCAAGGCATTCAGGCACCCCAAGCTAAATGCATTTTAAATTCAATCTCCCCTTGACAAAAGTGTTCTTATTGATAATACCCTTTGAACCAGCAATTCTATTTCTAAACATCTATCCCAAACACAGAGAAGAAATTATTAAATAATTTCTGTGCAAGTCTGCTATTTGTAATAGAAAAAGACTGTAGACAATTCAGTTGTCACTAATAGGTGACTGCTTTAATAAAATAAGGTGCTTCCACAAATGGAATATTATGTAACTATAATAAGGAATAAAGAAATCTCTATATACTGACATGCGGTGGTCTCCCAGACATGTTAAGAGAAAAATGCAAGCTGTAAAACAGTGTGAATGGCATACTCTATTTTATCCAAGAAAAGGGGTGGTATTAAAAGAGAGAGATTCCATAAATTTAGATATACATACTAAATTTTTTACACATGAAATGATACCAGATAATAAAGATACACAAAATCTTGTATGTGCGTGTGTGGGAAGGTCAGGAGAGGGAGAAAGAACAATAATGTGGTTGAAAATATAGATGAATATAACCTTGACCCTAGTAGTATCTCAGTTCTACAGATAAACGTCTCAATATATATTAATAAAAATGTACAATGCGGCATTGTTTATAATAACAAAACAAAACTGAAAACAACCTAAATCTCCCTTAATAGAGTACTAGTTCAAATAATTATGCTACATATACACAATGTGATTCATTCCCTTCTCAGGCATGATGCTCTCTGGCTCAGATGAGTTCTCTGATGAGTTCCATGGGTCATCTCACACAGAGGTAGATTTTCAGCTAAAAACATCTCCTCCATTTTCTACCCTAGAGATTCACATAGTTTACATGAGATTCTCCAGAGAGTCAAGCCTCATAAATCCATAGATTGCAAACTTGTTTATTATAAGCAATCCTAATCCAGGGATCCTCCTCAAAACATTCCATGGATAAAGACTCTGCCCAGAGGTCTAGTTATCATGCTTATAAGAGATATGGTTGGATCAGCTGCTTAAGTTTCTACTCCCTTGGTGTGTCCTCCCCAGTAATGAAGATATAAATGACCACATGTCCTCATATACATATATATATATATATATATATATATACACACACATATATATATACACACACACACACACACACATACACACACACACATGCTTACATATGTATGAAACAATTCTGGCATAAACACAGAAAATTATTAATGATGGTTATATCCGAGAAACAGCCCAAGGAAATAAAATGGGAGGAAAGGAAAGTTTTTACTTTTCTTCTATAGTCATCTGCACTGTTTGACTTTTTTTTAATAGCACAAATATTGCCTTTATTTTTTTTCAAATTTATTGATTTCTTAAAAGAAATAATTTGAATAAATTAGTGGGTTAACAAATCCATGATGGGTAGTTTAGGGAAGTTGGAATATATCTGGAGAGAGCTCCTACCATCTTAAGGAAAACCAACATCCCTGTCAGGATACAACTTTGGTACCACCATCAGGAATATAGCCCTAAACTATAGGACCTCAGGTTTGATCCACTATAGCAAATCAGTCTCCTCACAATTTCTGAGCCTCAGTTTCCTTGCATGTAAAGATGTAAAAAGGTCACCTAGCTCTTAGAATTGTGATGAATATTCAGAGAAACAATATTGTAAACGTAACACAGAAAAAAATAATCAATAAATCGTGTTTATATCATCAGTTATATTCCAGCTAAAGCCAGGCACATGGTACAGCTGTCACTTTCACATTGTTGCCCTAATTAACATTCTTTCCACAAAGACCAGCAGACATGGGAGACAGCTCCGGTCTTCCCACCTCCGGAATTTAGAAGTGTAATTCCATCTAAAGTCTGGAATAAAATTAAATTTGATAGTTGTCTCTATTCTCTTTCCTTCATATCAGCCTCTGCCAATAACCATCATGACAAATGCTTCCAAAACACTTCAGAACTGAGCAAGCAAACTCCTGCTATTATGAGGGTGAAAGTTCCAGGGATCTGGAGTTCAAACACAGGACTCTGCCACACTGAAGGGGGATCTCTAGGCAGAATCACAACCACTGCCCAAAGGTATGGAAACCAAACACTGAGGGAGCAGACAAGGTGTGTTTCTGTCTTCATGTGCTTCTCTTTCCACTTAGAGAAACACTGACAGAGAAGGGAACCATTTTGCCAATCAAGCAGAACTTTTGCTCAACAGAACATTTCACCATGGCTGCCTACAAGTCTGTCTCCTGCTCTGACAACTAGAACAGAGACATTCAGGTGGTGGCACTGGGCAGGAAGAAAGGAGTGGTGGGGGGAGGGGAAAGTGGGAGGAGGGAGTTGAGGGTGGGATTAAATGCTATAGCTTAAAGTATTTTTATTCTTTTGCTGAGAATAAATATAAGACGGAGCTGCCTTCAGAGCTGTTGATCCTAAGCCCCTTGACATTTCTCCATGTAATAAAGTATTTTAAAACAAAATTCACTTAACAAGCATTGGGAAGTAAGAATGGAGAGGACTGTTTGGGTGGTTTTCTTTTCAAATGGAGTCTTTTCTTTTCTGAAAGCTACAGACTCACCAACAATAGCTGTGGCATAAATTGAATAAACTCATGTCTTCCTTGTTTTTGTCTAACAAACCTTCTGGAATCTTATACTCCAACTGACCAAGGCTTCTCTTAATGTACACACACCTCCACAAGGGCAGGACCAACTTTATCGTCAAAAATAAATATTTCCCAACAGGTGATTCTCTGCTAGAAACTTTGATGCTAAATGTGGAAATCATACAGGAGGCAGAGATTTGAGTTCCAGGAATTTTGGAGACGATGTGGGATGGACAATGGAAGGAAGAAAGCTGTTGATAGCGCAATAACATCTAGAAAACAGGCCTTTGGATCAGAAAACCGTGTGTTCAAGTCTCAACTCTTCCAATGAGTGCCTTTTTTTGACAGAAATAACATAGATAAGTTATTTGTTCTCCCCAGCCTCCACTTCCTCATCTGTAAAATGGACCTTAGAAACATGTTTAATAAAAGGTAACTAGTATTGGGAGGAGCCAAGATGACGGAAAAGCATGGAAGCTTTTTGTGTGTCTTGCATCCATGAAATACAGCCAGACCAACACTAAACCATCCTACACACCTAGAAAACCGACTGGAAGATTAACACAACAATCTGCACAACCTGAACCACAGAATTCAGCAGGTACGAGACACGAAGAACTGAACTTGGGGAACAAGAAGCCCTGAAAGGTAGGGAGCCACTTTTGCGGGTGGAGAGTGGACGGAGACGGGGGGGGGGGGGGGGGGGGGGGGGGGGGGGGGGGAGCATATGGGAAAAGCACTCCTCCCCAAAAGCAGCTGGAGAGAAAGTGGAAAATTGGAAATAGCCGCAGGGACTAAACTAAAAAGGGAGAAAGGAGAGGGTTTACATTCCATTAAGACGGTAAACAAGGGAGCGCAAAGGCTGCAACTCCGCAGCTCCCTACCTGGCGGTGCTCAGGTGGGAACGGCGAATCCCCAGGAGCAGAGTGGGGTCCGGGAGGTTCTTGGGCCACATGGGAAAAAATGGTCCCACTGCTGGAAGGACACTTGGTAGAGACTGTTGAAGCCACCTGGTCCCAGCAGACCCCGGAAGGCAGCCACTTTCGCTGGTGCTGGGGCAAGGTTGTTGAGGGTGAAGCCTGGTGCCAGATGTGTGTTGCGATTTTCCATGGTCCCTGAAACGCTGAGGCTACACTGTCTCGCGATTTTGGGGGGCGGGGGGGGCAGGCTGGCACCTGGCCGTAGTCTCAGGGCACTGACAGCAGCAGGGTCCAGCAGGCGTTCCTGGGTGCAGCTGACTTCTGGCCATTGCTCATTCAGCCATTGCTCGGTGAGACCCTCCCGCAGAGGGGTGGAGCGCGTCATAGCCACAGTCCTTCAGAAGTAAGGGGCCAGGGAAAACAGCCACATGTGAGACAAAACTTGGGAGAGAGGTACGGGCAAGGGCCTGGTCACGGAAAGCGGAAAAGCGGCGAGTGGATGAAAGCTGAAGACGGAGGACCGGCGCGCGATTGGTGATCTGGGAGAACAGACTGGGTGGCTGGATGGCGCCATTTTTCACCGCTCGCAAGCATGCACACTGGCGAGCACCGCAACAACCCACCCCAATAGGCTAGCAGCGCCATCTAGTGGAGAGTGGAGCTGTTACACCGACCCTGCCCAACTGGGCGGACTTCGCTCTTCAAGAACACAAACCTCACGGCCGGCTTAATTTATGGACTGTAAAGAGCTACATGGACTGACCTCTAGGGGAAAACGAAGCAACTTCAGTCCTCCTTCAATCTGTTAGCAGGTTCATCTATTCATTTTTTTTCTCTTTTTCCTTTTTCTCTTTTATAATTCTTTTCTTTTTCTTGAATACAGAAAGAGAAAAAACTCATTTTTATTTACAATTTTTAATAAAAATCTGTCCTTAATTTTTATTACTATATTTTTTTTACTTTTGTGTAAATTTTTTCAAATTCTACTTTACTTCTGTCATTTTATTTTAGTCTACTTCAGTGTACTCACCTTTTCAAACTTTCAAACAATTTCCTTTTTTTCTTTTCCTTTTTCTCTTTTTCATTTTTCTTTTTCTTGAATGCAGAGAAAACTTCATTTTTACTTTCAATTTCTTTTAAAAATATTTTTATTTAATTTTTATTACTATATTATTTGCTCTTATGTAAATTTTTTCAAATTCTATCTTACTTCCATCATTTTATTTCAGTCTACTACAGTGTATTCACTTTTTCATATTTTCAAACAATTTCTTTTTTTGTCTTTCCTTCTTTTTTTAACTTTTTTCTCTTTTTCATTTTTTTTTAAATACAGAAAATGAAAAACTTCATATTTCACTTAATTTTTATTAAAACATTTTTCTATAATTCTTTTCTACTATATTCTCTAATTTTGTGTATTTTAGTCTACTTTAGTGTATTCATTTTTTCAAATTCTCAAACAATTTCCTGTTTTCTTTCTCTACCCCCCTTTTTTTCTTTTTGTTTGTTTCTCTAATCTGTCAAACCACTTTCTACACCCAGACCAAAACACACCAAAGATCTAGCTTCATCTATTCGATTTGTGTGTGTGTTTTTAATTTTTAATTTTAATATTTTTTAATTTTAATTTTTTTAATTTCAATTTTTCTAACTCATTAATTCCTTTTCTTCCTTCAAAATGACAAAAAGAAGGAATTCACCCCAAAAGACAGAGCATGAAGAAACGACAGCCAGGGATTTAACCAACACAGACACAAGCAAGATGTCTGAACCATAATTTAGAATCACAATAATAAGAATACTACCTGGAGTCCAGAATAGATTAGAATCCCTTTCTGCAGAGATAAAAGAAGTAAAAAATAGCCAGAATGAAATTAAAAATGCTATAAATCAGCTGCAATCATGGATGGATGCAGCGGTGGCAAGGATGAATGAGGCAGAAGAAAGAATCAGTGATACAGAGAACAAACTTATAGAGAATAACGAAGCAGAAAAAAGGGGGAAATTAAGGTGAAAGAGCACAATTTAAGAATTAGAGAAATCAGTGACTCATTAAAAAGGAACATCAGAATCATAGGGGTCCCAGAGGAGGAAGAGAGAGAAATAGGGGTAGAAGGGTTATGTGAGCAAATCATAGCAAAAAACTTTTCTAACCTGGGGAAAGACACAGACATCAAAATCCAGGAAGCACAGAGGACTCCCACTAGATTCAACAAAAACCGACCATCAACAAGGCATATCATAGTCAAATTCACAAAATACTCAGGCAAGGAGAGAATCATGAAAGCAGCAAGGGAAAATGTCCCTAACCTAAAAGGGAAGACAGATGAGGTTTGCAGCAGACCTACCCACAGAAATTTGGCGGCCAGAAAGGACTGGCGGGATATATTCAGTGTGCTGAATCAGAAAAATATGCAGCCAAGAATTCTTTATCCAGCAAGGCTGTTATTCAAAGTAGAAGGAGAGATAAAAAGTTTTCCAGACAAACAAAAATTAAAGGAGTTTGTGACCACTAAACCAGCCCTGCAAGAAATTAAGGGGGACTCTCTGAGGGAAGAAAAGATGAAAATATATATATATAAATAAATAAGTACCAAAAGCAACAAAAGATTAGAAAGGACCAGAGAACACCACCAGAAACTCCAACTCTACAAGCATCATAATGGCAATAAATTCATATCTTTCAGTACTCACTCTAAACATCAATGTACTCAATGCTCCAATCAAAAGACATAGGGTAACAGAATGGATAAGAAAACAAGACCCATCTATATGCTGTTTACAAGAGACCCACTTTAGACCTAAAGACACCTTCAATTATTTCCAAATTGAAAATAAGGGGATGGAGAACCATCTATCATGCTAATGGTCAACAAAAGAAAGCCAGAGTAGCCATACTGATATCAGACAATCTAGGCTTTAAAATAAAGACTGTATCAAGAGATGCAGAAGGGCATTATATCATAATCAAGGGGTCTATCCACCAAGAAGACCTAACAATTGTAAGCATTTATGCGCCAAATGTGAGAGCACCCAAATATATAAATCAATTAATCACAAACATAAAGAAACTCATTGATAGTAATACCATAATAGTAGGAGACTTCACTCACAGCAATGGACAGATCATCTAATAAAAAAATCAACAAGGAAACAATGGCTCTGAATGACACATTGGACCAGATGGACTTAACAGATATATTCAGAACATTTCAGCCTAAAGCAGCAGAATATACATTTGTCTCCAGTGCACATGGAACGTTCTCCAGAATACACCATATACTGGGAAACAAATCAGCCCCAAGTAAGTACAAAAAGATCGAGATCATACCGTGCATATTTTCAGACCACAATGCTATGAAACTCGAAATCAACCACAAGAAAAAATTTGGAAAGGTAACAAATACTTGGAGACTGAAGAACGTCTGACTAAAGAATGAATGGACTAACGAAGCAGTTAAAGAAGAAATTAAAAAGTATATGGAAGTCAATGAAAATGATAGCACCACAACCCAAAACCTCTGGGACGCAGCAAAGGTGGTTATAAGAGGAAAGTATATAGCAATCCAGGCCTTCCTAAAGAAGGAAGAAAGATCTCAGATACCCAACCTAAACTTACACCTTAAGGAGCTGGAAAAAGAACAGCAAATAAAACCCAAAACCAGCAGAAGACAGGAAATAATAAAGATTAGAGCAGAAATTAATGCTATCGAAACCAAAAAAACAGTAGAACAGATCAATGAAACCAGAAGCTGGTTCTTTGAAAGAATTAACAAAATTGATAAACCACTAGCCAGTTTGATCAAGAAGAAAAAGGAAAGGACTCAAATAAATAAAATCAAGAATGAAAGAGGAGAGATCACAACCAACAAAGCAGAAATAAAAACAATAATAAGAGAATATTATGAGCAATTATATGCCAACAAAATGGGCAATCTGGAAGAAATGGACAAATTCCTAGAAACATATACACTACCAACACTGAAACAGGAAGAAATAGAAAATTTGAACAGATCCATAACCAGTAAGGAAATTGAATTAATAATCAAAAATCTCCCAAAAAACAAGAGTCCAGGGCCAGATGGCTTTCCAGGGGAATTCTACCAAATATTTAAGGAAGAGTTAACATCTATTCTCTTGAAACCGTTCCAAAAAATAGAAATGGAAGGAAAACTTCCAAATTCTTTCTGTGAAGCCAGAATTACCCTGATTCCAAAACCAGACAGAGACCCCACTAAAAAGGAGAACTGTAGACCAATTTCCCTGATGAACATGGATGCAAAAACCCTCAACAAGATATTAGTCAACTGGATCCAACAATACATTAAAATAATTATTCACCACGACCAAGTGGGATTTATACCTGGGATGCAGGGCTGGTTCAGTATCCGCCAAACAATTAACGTGATTCATCACATCAATAAAAGAAAGGACAAGAACCATATGATCCTCTCAATACATGCAGAGAAAGCATTTGACAAAATACAACACCGTTTCTTGATAAAAACCCTCAAGAAAGTAGGGATAGAAGGATGATACCTCGAGATCATAAAAGCCATATACAGGCAACCCAACACTAATATCATCCTCAATGGGGAAAAACTGAGAGCTTTCCCTCTAAGGTCAGGAACAAGACAGGGATGTCCACTCTCACCACTGTTATTCAACATAGTATTGGAAGTCTTAGCCTCTGCAATCAGACAACACAAAGAAATAAAAGACATCCAAATTGGCCAGGAGGAGGTCAAACTTTCACTCTTCACAAATGACATGATACTCTATATGGAAAACCCAAAAGATTCCACCAAAAAACTGCTAGAATTGATTCATGAAGTCAGTAAAGTTGCAGGATATAAAATCAATTCACAGAAGTCAGTTGCATTCGTATACACCAACAATTAAGCAATAGAAAGAGAAATCAAGGAATTGATCCTATTTATAGTTGCACCAAAAACCATAAAATACCTAGGAATAAATCTAACCAAAGAGGTGAAAAATCTATACACTGAAAACTATAGAAAGCTTATGAAAGAAATTGAAGAAGACACAAAGAAATGGAAAAAGATTCCATGCTCCTGGATAGGAAGAACAAATATTGTTAAAATGTGATACTACCCAAAGCAATCTACATATTCAATTCAATCGCCAGCAAAGTAACACCAGCATTCTTCACAGAGGTAGAACAAACAATCCTAAAATGTGTATGGAATCAGAAAAGACCCCGAATAGCCAAAGCAATCTTGAAAAAGAAAACCAAAGCAGGAAGCATCACAATCCCAGACTTCAAACTATACTACAAAGCTGTAATAATCAAGGCAGTATGGTACTGGCACAAGAACAGACACTCAGATCAATGGAATAGAAGAGAGAACCAGAAATGGACCCACAAACATATGGGCAACTAATCTTTGACAAACCAGGAAAGAATATCCAATGGAATAAAGACAGTCTCTTCAGCAAGTGGTGCTGGGAAAACTGGACAGCGACATGCAGAAGAATAAACCTGGACCACTTTCTTACACCATACACAAAAGTAAACTCAAAGTGGAAGAACGACCTCAATGTAAGACAGGAAGCCATAAAAATCCTCCAGGAGAAAGCAGGCAGAAACCTCTCTGATCTTGCCCACAGCAATTTCTTACTCAACACATTTCCGGAGGCAAAGGAAACAAAAGCAAAAATGAACTACTGGGACCTCATCAAAATAAAAAGCTTCTGCACCATGAATGAAACAATCAGCAAAACTGAAACGCAACTGACAGAATGGGAGAAGATATTTGCAAATGACATATCAGATAAAGGTTTAGTATCCAAAATCTATAAAGAACTTATCAAACTCAACACCCAAAAAAAAAGTAATCCAGTGAAGAAATGGGCAAAAGACACGAATAGACACTTCTCTAAGGAAGACATCCAGATGGCCAACCGACACATGAAAAAATGCTCCATATCACTCATCATCAGGGAAATACAAATGAAAACCACAATGAGATACCACCTCACACCTGTCAGAATGGCTAACATTAACAACTCAGGCAACAACATATGTTGGCAAGGATGCAGAGAAAGAGGATCTCTTTTGCATTGTTGGTGGGAATGCAAGCTGGTGCAGCCACTCTGGAAAACAGTATGGAGGTTTCTCAAAAAGCTAAAAATAGAACTACCCTACCACCCAGCAATTGCACTACTAGGCATTTATCCAAGGGATACAGGTGTGCTGTTTCGAAGGGACACATGCACCCCCATGTTTATAGCAGTACTATCAAAAATAGTCAAAGTATGGAAAAAGCCTAAATGTCCATCGATGGATGAATGGATAAAGAAAATGTGGTATATATATATATATATATATATATATATATATACACACACACATACATACAATGGAGTATTACTCGGCAATCAAAAAGAATGAAATCTTGCCATTTGCAACTATGTGGATGGAACTGGAGGGTATTATGCTAAGTGAAATTAGTCAATCAGAAAAAGACAAAAATCATATGACTTCACTCATCTGAGGACTTTAAGAGACAAAACAGATGAACATAAGGTAAGGGAAACAAAAATAATATAAAAACAGGGAGGGGGACAAAACAGAAGAGACTCATAAATATGGAGAACAAACTGAGGGTTGCTGGAGGGGTTGTGGGAGGGGGGATGGGCTAAATGGGTAAGGGGCATTAAGGAATCTACTGAAATCATTACTTCACTATAGGCTAACTAATTTGGATGTAAATTTTAAAAAATAAAAAATAAAGTTAACTTACAAAGTTAAAAAAAGGTAACTAGTATTAACAGTTACTATTATTATTAAAATTTTAAATGGAATACTATTTCAAATAAAACAAACAGTCTATAAACATTAAAACACGGGCTGAATAATCTTAGAGATGAAGTAAGAAAGATTTGATGAAGGAAGAAGAAAGCAGGAGAAAAAGGGAAGGTAGGCAGAGGGGAAAACACAGGTTTCATAGCAGAAGGAAGGAATCTCCAGGTATGTTCTCAAATCAGGCACTGTATGCTCTGTGTCTTGGGGAAACAAGAAATGAATAAACAAACAAAAAACAGAAAAAAGGGCATGTTTCCTCCAATAACATCTGGAATTTGAACCCCTGCCTCTGTCTCTAGATTTTTCTGTGACAACTAATGCTACCTCTCTCCCTTCCTCCAGTCTGACCACTCAACTTGAAATAATTTCCTCAATTTTGAGGGCTCATGTGTTCTCTATTTCGGAGAAAACTTAAGCCCCAATCAATAAATATTGATTATTTCCATGCCTCCCTACTCCGGTTCCACCACCCTTACCCATGACAGACTTTTCTCAACCACTGTCCCTACTGTGTCAGGAAGATGACTGACATCACATTTCCCAGACTTGCTTATAAGAGAAGGTTTCAGTGAGGAAGAAATAGGGGTGGGGGTGGGGGAGGGAGTGGATTAAAAGTCCTTCAAAAGCTGAGCTGTACAGGGGACCTTACCAGGAAGAAGTGATCAAGCAACTCAAAACTATCTGCAAAGTACTATGCCTATTTGAAGATTAGAACTATTTAAATTTAGCATTATTGTTACAGGAATAAAGCAAAGAGCCTGTGTTGTTTTGTAAGAAATTTCCACCTCCGAAATCATATTTTCTAAACCTGGAAAGAGGAAAGGATATGTTTTAAGTGGAAAAACACTGAGCTCTTTCCAATCCCTGTTTCCCTTGTTAATGACATTGTGTTTCTTTGTTCTGGAATCTCCCAGAATGACACAGGGAATAAGGTTAACTTTGACAATGTTCACAGCTTTTCTGTCAAACCCCTTTTCTTTAAATTTGCATGGCTTGAAACAAACTTTCTTGTTAGAGGTATTTCCACCAAAAGCGAGAAGCTGGGAAGCTGTTTTATTCTTGAGCAGTTTTATTCTTCCCCACTTGCCCCCTTATTACCCCTACCGAGAATTTTAGTGTTCTCTCTATTAAAACTCAATCTGCTACTTTAGAGGTTAATGATTAACTTTAATACGTCTGTGCCTTTCACTGTAATCTAGATTCTGGAACTAAATCAAATGTAATGGAAAGAATGGAATTAAGACAACCGGCTCTAGTCCCAGTCCTACCAATAACTAGTTGTCTGACCTTGGGAGAGCCTTCAACTTCTCTGGAACTCTATCTATAAAACAAGGTGGTTCAAAGAGATGATCTCTATGTATCTTGGGCTCTAAAATTCTATGCTCAAAAGAATAAGAAACCCTCCATTTCAAAAGCTAACTTATTGCTGGTAGTAATTTTCTCAGCTCATTAATTCAGTTGTAACTGATGAGAACGTGGTACAATAGTTCCTTCACATACAAGTGTCCTTTGAAAGAGTGTCAGCACAGAGGACAGAAGCCTACCCTTGTAGTGAACCATCAGCCTCTGAAGAGCCAACAGCCAGGCATAGAGGAAATGGTTTCATAATGGTGACAAGGACTGAAAAAGTTGCAGTGAGCAGAAAATAGGGCCACAATAACAAGGTCTTGCAGACCTGAGCTATGCAGAAAGATCCTTGGGTCAGAAGTGATCTAACAACTGAATGGGTTAATCTATTTCCTTTCACCTGTTCTGTCCTTCCTTTAAGAATACACTTTACCCAACTCCCTGTGTCTCTCTGCCTCATTGTAAAGCAAAAGAATGTTGGCCCTTTCCTTTCCTCCTTTATCATTCTAAGGCAAAGGATTCTTCTGCAAAAAGAAAAAGGAAATCAAATAGAAAATAAGCTTCCATGTGGGGGGAAAAAAACGATTAGTGTGGGTGAGTTATCTAAAACTGAAGATACGGATAGTACACTTATTAAAGCCTGACAGCTTGCAAATCTTCAGATCTAAAAAAGAACTACTTTAAGCTTCAGAGGCAGCAAAAAGCTGGTGAGGAACTGAGACACAGAATGAGCTTGGGGTTTGTTTTTGTTTTTGTTTTTAAGTCCCCTAGTGGAGCCTGTAAAAGAAGCAGAAAAAAACAGAACCCGAACTTTTAGATCCAACGGTTCACACAGCCTTTAGCAAAAAAATGCTATCCCTTTTCTTTGCCAGATATCTTTTTGGAGGTAGAGAGGACAATAAAAGCCTGCATAGGAAATTGACTCATCTAAGGGCTTGGGTAGAAGTGATTATGTAAGAGCCAATCAGGTGATTTTTATTTGAGAGGGAAAAAAATGATTGTATAAAATGAGATGGGCTCAAGCATGTGGCTTGGTTTTCTACAGGCAAGATCAGAATGAATAATCGTACTGGTCTCAAAGCTCATATGGAGCACAGATGTAAGCTAGAGCCTCTCGCCCCTTAAAAAAGAAAAAGAGCTGATGTGAATGCTTAGTGCATGGATTGTGAAAGACCAGACCCTCTAGGAGCACAAGATTTCTGCCAATTATAGGGAAGGTGTGGGGAAACTTCCATATTCATGGTTACCTGGCTTTGAGTCCTTCTCCTGTTTTATGATCTCTATTAATGATCTCCCTGTGTTGGATCATCCTGAGTCATACTGTGGTGACCCAATTTGCAATTCACCTCTTTCTTTCATTTTATTAATAAATAAATAAGTAAACAAGCAAACAAATAAAAACCTCCCCTCTAGGTAGTACATATGTGTGATGCCCATGCACATAGATTGCTTTCTTGAAGGTTAAAGGTTGCTGGCCCCCAAAATGAAAGCCAGAGGAGCAGACCTGAATCTGAGCACTGGCCTGGAGCACAGCATCTGCAGCCAACCCCACAGACCCATGAACAAAAAATAAATGTTTGTTTTTGTAAGCCACTGAGATTTGGCAGTTGTTTCTTGTGCCACACTATTTCCGCAAAAGCTGACTTATACAAAGAATTCTCTAGGAAAAGGGGTTTACATCACAATATTACAAACAACTTCACCTTCAGCATTAGATATCCTTGTTCCACAAGATCTTTGGGTAACCCATCACAGAGTTTGTCAATGTCCGCTTCAGCCTGTGGAATCTCCCTAGCCCGGGGTTATCATAAGGACTTGTGTTACTCTCCTTACAATCCCACTCTCTTCCACACTTTGTCTCTCAAAGATTCCCACTCCACACCCTCAACTCCAAAATGTCCTCTATATCTTAGGGAAAACAAGTCAGTATTCTTCAACCCCTGCCCTCACACTCAGCGCTCAGCTACCTTTCCATATTCAAATCCACCAAGGAATCCAGCAGAACAAGGAGCCCTCCCATAAACAGAAACATCCTTCTAGAAAGGTAGAGGTGTTTTTTCACAATGACTTTCCTCTCTCTCGTACTTCTACATGGGAGAGATAAGTAATGTTGTGTCCTAACTAAAATTAGGCTTCCAGACTTGAAATCAACGTACACTCTCTTCTCCTGTCTTCTCTTCCCTTGCTTCTTTCCGTACTCTCTACCTCTCTTTTCTGCCAAGCCAGTGTCTTCACCCATGGATGTGGAGAAGACAATGTGTATTACCAATGCGCAAAAAAACAAAAAATAAATAAATAAATAAAGCTCCCTCCCTCTTGCTTCTCCTTAAAGTCCAGCTTCCATTAAGTAATGAGAATTTAGCCATCAATAATTAAGAACATCCTTGGGAAATGCTTCCATAGAAACTAACAGCAGTGCTTTCTGAATAATAAGGCAGAATAGGATTTTCCTAGCTATAATGATTTTCTTTTTATATTTTCACAACCCCCAAGGAGAGACAAGCAGCCATTTTACCAAGATCCAGCAGCAATTCTGGTGCCCCAGGTAGCATGATTAATCACAAAATACTTCAATAGGTTGGCCCAATTTAGACTGAGTAGTATATAACACATCAATCTTGAAACAAATGACATAATATCTTCAGAAATTTAAAAGCCACTTGATTTTGATTCTAAAATTAGAAGGTTTGAGTTTGGGGCACCTGGGTGACTCAGTTGGTTAAGTGTCTGATTTGCGGCTTCATGAATTTGAGCCCCATGTCGGGTCCTGTGCTGACAGTGCTGCAGAGACTGCTTAGGATTCTCTCTCCCTCTTTCTCTCTCTGCCCGCCCCCCCCCCCCCAAGCCATGCCCAAACTCATGCTGTATCTGTCTCTCTCAAAATAAACACACTTTTAAAAATTAAAAAAAAAAAAAAGGTTGACTTTGACCTTAATTTCTTCATCAGTGGGCAGTCTGGTTTAGCTACAAATCACCAATTGACTGTCCTCAACAAACAGGGAAGAAGACAGCAGGCAGAGGAAGTAAAGCCTTGACTTTCCTTTTGCATAATGAAACACAGGAACGTGGGAAGGAAGACATTTCTTCCACCTTCTGATAGGAAGTCTATTTATTTGCCAGATTTCCAAATACCACTTTACTCCTAAAAGCACAAGAGAATGTTTCAAATTTAAAAATCACAGTGTAGACAATTATCTCAAGCATCAAAATAGAGCTGTAAAGAAGGGCAGCTGGTTCAGGCTAGGAAAAGATGTATTAGAAAGCTGAAATGCTTCGGAGTCCTTATGGCAGCTAACATGAAAAAGGCAAATGAGTATGGATAAGGTTGGGGATGGGATGGTGGGAAGGGAAAGAATCTCGGAGAAGACAAAGAAGCTCAGAATCTTTCAGGAGCCCGGAAAAATGAGCTTTCTTTAACATGTTTCAATGAGTTATAGTGGTGAATGACTATTGCCCTCCAATGTCCAAAGTATGTGAGTGTATTGAGTGAGCCACCATAATCATAAACCAGGTCTGTGGCTCTAAACTACTCAACCAGCTTTTTGCTTCTGAAGAGACATAGAAACATAAGATATACAGAATAGATCTGGCTACTTCCTTGGCCTGACAACCTAGAAGATTAAAGAGTATAGTAGGTACAATCATCATTTTCTGGGGCTGTTAAAATTGAAAAGAGAAAAGGAAAAGTAAGGGCTTCCCCACTAAGGATATGGGAAGTTGAAACCATGCTCTGGGAGACTCTGTCATGCTGGAGGAATAAGGTCCCTGGGGATTTAGATAATTGGAGAGGGTGGCAAGGAGGCCAAAAATATTCTAGAGCTGTAGACAAGTAGGAAATAAACTAATCATAATCATAATCATAATCATTAAATAATAATAAAATAAAACACACACAAAAACTCCAACACATTGCCAGGTAAAGCCCCCAGTACTTCTATATCCAAGGCAATATGAACTGGTTGGAGACATTGTCTGTATTCCCATCACTCCTCACTTCCTCTTCCCTGGTCCTCTCATACCCTAAGAATGGCTTAGACCTCTCTCTCTCTGTTTCTTCAATACACACTCCCTTCCTCCCATCAATCAAGACATATTCAATTAGCTATAAGTTGTCTAATAGTGACTCATTCTGTTAACTCAACAAGCATGCATCGAAAAACTAAAATATACTTGGCTCTGTCCTAGGTGCATGGATTAAGGAGATAAAAAAAAAAAACCAGAGGCCTCTCCTCTAAAGGAGTGTAGGGGAAAACTTTCTGGAAGAGGTAACACCAACTAGTGTTCTAAAGGAGAAGCAGAAGTTAGGCACAGAGAGTTCATGTGTAAAGGCATTACAATAGAAAATAGTACCCAGCAGTGTGAAGACACTGGCATTTGGTAATGACCTCAAGAGAGGGTTTCTTGCTGCCAATTTTTAATAAATTTTGTCCCACAGAGAAAAGTAATAAAAGGAAAATCAATAAAAAAGGGTTGTGTTTTTATGAACTTTTACCAAAATTGTTTCACTAACTCACTACTTAATCAGCTTCATTTACTGCCTTAATGAACAACTAATTCTATCATTTATGGAACAAAGCTTTCACAGACAAGTTGGAGCCCCTTCTCAAAGCAACTATAATAATACTGAAAATTGAAAATGTCTTATAAGGAAAAGCTAACAAAAAAGTGGAAGAGGTGACTGTGGCACCAGGAACTGGCAAAGTGAGCTCTCCTCCAAGTTCAAAAATATCTTTCCCATACATTTTAGCAAATAGGGATTCAACTGTGCCAATACACTTTACTTCTTTAAAGTTGAGGATGAAATAAATAGCATAATACTGTAGGCCACTCACTCTTTAGTAAGCTTTTTTCTTATTTCAAAAATTTTTAATATTTATTTTTGAGAAAGAGAGAGAGAGACAGAGTGTGAGCAGGAAAGGGGCAGAGAGAGAGGGAGATGCAGAATTTGAAGCAGGCTCCTGGCTCTGAGCTGTCAGCACAGAGCCTGACGTGGGGCTCAAACCCACGAACTGGGAGATCATGACCTGAGCTGAAGTCGCATACTTAACCGACTGAGACACCCAGGCACCCCGAGTTTTTCTTATTTCAATCAACAGAGGCACCATTTGCTAAGTCAACCAAACTTTTAGATAAGAATTAGAATTAGAATTAGAATTAGAAATAGAATTAGAATTAGAATTAGAATTAAATAATCTTTAATTCCTGGTTCACTCTATATTTGATTTTATTAAATACCACTGGATTATCATACAGGGTTGTCTACGGAAGACAACAAAAACTGATCAGGTGAGTTAAAGCAACATGAGCAATAAAAGGGTTTGTTTTAAAGACATTGAATAGCTGACTGACATACAAGGTACACTGGCTGCCCCTTTCTCAACTTATTTCCCCATTGCCCACTTCTGTGATCAAGGTTGGACACTCCACATCCTCACGAAATACTCATTTCCCTCAACCCGCATTCCCATGTAGCTAGTGCACCATATTACTGAGCCCTGGATAACAAGATGTAAGCCTAGATCTTTGGCTTTAGATCCTCTGGAAAAATGGAAAAGCACAACTGGTGCTAACCTGTCTCCCCTTTTTCCTGTCTTAAAAATGGACTGCAGCATAAGGGACAGGCCAAGAGGCCAACAAAGAGCCTTGACACTGTCCACCTGTTGAACAAATGTCAGTAGCTACTCAACTCCAAACTTCTTATGTTATGAGGGGAGAAAGACCTCTAATGACCTAGGTCACTGCTGGGGTTTTTTTTCTATTATTGCAGCTGAAAGATGGCCTAACCGACACACTTCCTGACTCATTGGGAGGGCATAAGTCTAAGCAGCCAGCACCAATGCCCAAAAGCACACCACAGAACTGATCTATGAGGGCCATCAATTCATGATATTGCTGTTTGTCTTGCTGCCATTTCTACAACAGAAGTGTGATCTTACTGCAACCATGACCATCATTATCAATGCTGTCACTTCTGTGTTCAGCACAAAATCTTGTAGTACCAAATGCCATTTTTGCCGCTGTGACTCTAGATTCAAGGTACATAGTTATTGCATCTAGTTCGTGACATCTGGGTCCCATGCGTGTCTTAGATTTGAATGAAGCTTGAAAAGTGAGTATCTGGCATTTTCAACTGGTAAGCACTGATAAGGTCTGGAATTCTCTAATATA
Organism: Prionailurus viverrinus; assembly: GCF_022837055.1. Taxonomy (NCBI): domain Eukaryota; kingdom Metazoa; phylum Chordata; class Mammalia; order Carnivora; family Felidae; genus Prionailurus; species Prionailurus viverrinus. Next base: position 121,722,944 of record NC_062566.1, on the reverse strand, counting down.
TATGGGAATTCTCCCATACATGAGAAAGACGTGCAAATGTTGGGCCAGAAGGAATGTGCACCTCACTTCATCAATCCTATGACCTCCTTAGATCATACTTTACCCACAATTATGGACTGAATATTTATATTGCCTCAAAATTCATACAATGAAATTGTAACCCCCAGTATGATGGTATTAAGAGGTGAGGCTTTCCCTATTGTGAATTTACTTTTATTTATACTACTCAAAGATTACCATGAGCTTTTAATCTGAAAACTCATTCCATTCTTTAATTTTGTAAAATTATCAATAATAACCTTTTCCAAAACTGATTCTTTGCAGTTGAATTAAATCCTCTCCTTCTGGAACTCCCATCCAAAAAAAAAAAAAAAAAAAAGGAAGGAAGAAAAGAAAAGATACAAAAAGAGAAGAAAAACTAGAAAAAAAGAAAAGAAGAGAAAAAAGAAGAAAAGAAAAGAAAAGAAAAAGAAAAAAGAAAAAACACAACAAAAGGGTCCTTGGGAGGTGATGAGGGTTGAGCTCTCTTAAATGGGATTAGCACTCTTACAAATGAGACCATAGAAGCTCCCTCACCCCTTCTGCCACATGAGGACATAGAAAGCAGCCATCATCTATGAACCAGGAAACTGGCTCTGATCAGATGTAGAATCTGTCAGCACCTTGGTCTTAGACTTTCCAATTTCCAGAACTATGGGAGGTAAATGTCTGTTTTTTATTCAACCCCACCCTTTATTTTGCTATAGCAGTCTAAACAGACTAAGGCAGGGGCGCCTGGGTGGCTCAGTCGGTTAAGTGGCCGACTTCAGCTCAGGTCATGATCTCGCGGTCCATGAGTTCGAGCCCCACATCGGGTTCTGTGCTGACAGCTCAGAGCCTGGAGCCTGTTTCAGATTCTGTGTCTCCCTCTATCTGACCCTCCCTCGTTCATGCTCTGTCTCTCTCTGTCTCAAAAATAAATAAACGTTTAAAAAAATTAAAAATATAAATAAATAAACAGACTAAGGCATCCATTAATCTCCAGCCACTGCATATGATATCCTTTTCATCATTTGGAACTGAAATGTCTCTGAATTCTTTTTTGTTAATGTTTATTTGTTTATTTTGAAAGACAGAGAGAGTGTTGGGGAGTGGCAGAGAGAGAGAGAGAGAGAGAGAGAGAGAGAGAGAATTCCAAGCAGGCTTTGTGCTATCAGTACAGAGCTCGATGTGGGGCAGATTGTCTCTGAATTGTTAAATTCTGATACAGCCCCTGTCCTGGCAACTCCTTCAAGCATCTTCCACTTCCTGTTATTGCAAGTAGAGCTTAAAATAATGGATGGACTAAAAAGATATAAAATACATCAAATTGACAGAATTGGGGAATAACTAGATGTCAGTCATACAGGGAGATGAATCAAGAATAATTCCCAAACGTTTGGCATGGGCAACAACAGGGTAGATGGTGTTACTCACCAATTAAGAATGGGGAGAGTTAGGGCACCTGGGTGGCTCAGTCAATTAAGCATCAGACTCTTGATCTCAGCTCAGGTCTTGATCTCAGGGTCGTGAGTTCAAGTCCCACATTGGGCTCTGCACTGGGTGTGAAGCCTACTTAAAAAAAAGAGAAAGAGAGAGAATGAGGAAAGGACTCAGAAAGCAAAGCAAGTCACCATGTTGGTTCGGGGACATGCTGAGTTTCAGGTGCCTATGGGCTGGATGGGTTCAATAAAGAGCTGAGTGCTTGGGTCTTGAACACAGGAATAAAGATCTGGACTGGAAGTATGGGTTTGAGAGTCATCAATTTATAGCTGACAACCAAAACCATGAAACCACCTCATCCACCTGCATTTCCTACTTCAATGCAAGAGATTTGAGGAACCCAACATCTTCCACTCAGCCCAAGCCTCCTCTTTCTTCACAAAATACACCCAACCGTCAAGAACCAATCACACCAGTCACTGAAACCTACCTTCTTCAAACCTGTCCCTCTCCATCTCCACCTTTGCTGTCTCCATCCACCTCTCACCATCTTTCACCTGGAATTAGTCTCTGAACTAATTTCCGACCTGTCTACCATCACACACACACACACACACACACACACACACACACATCTATGGCAAGAGTGGCCTTCCTCAAACATAAATATGACTTAATCCTCTGATTAAAACCTGTCAGAAGCTCCCCATTACCTAAAAGATAAAGTCTCATCCCCGTTTAAGACATGCAGGGTATTCTAGAATCCAATCACTCTCTGGGGCGCCTGGGTGGCGCAGTCGGTTAAGCGTCCGACTTCAGCCAGGTCACGATCTCGCGGTCCGTGAGTTCGAGCCCCGCGTCAGGCTCTGGGCTGATGGCTCAGAGCCTGGAGCCTGTTTCCGATTCTGTGTCTCCCTCTCTCTCTGCCCCTCCCCCATTCATGCTCTGTCTCTCTCTGTCCCAAAAATAAATAAACGTTGAAAAAAAAAATTAGAATCCAATCACTCTCTACATCTCTGGCCTCATTTCCCACTGCCTGGAGCTTCTAAAATATGCTAACTTTCATGGAGAGTGTGCCTATCAGAGTCTTGATCATATCTTACATTTTCTTAATAAGGACACTGAATTTTAACCAATAAACAATATATTACATGTCAGAAAGAGAGAATCTCTTCTTAAACTTAGACTGAAAATATCGGACCCAGTGTGCAAAACTGCCATTTGCATTCATATTATTATAGCACTAAGAAGGCAATTTAGAAGGAGATAGTGTGTTTTATTTAAATTTACAAATATGCTCAAAATCATTTAGGAAAGAGTGCAGTGGTCTTAATAACGAGATCCTTCACCACACCCTTAGAAGCCTCTTGTTTATTATCCACTTCTAAGGCCTAGCAATAAGCCCAAGGACACCTGCTTCTTTTCGTTCCTGTTTGTGCAATTCTTCCTTTGCTTAGCAGGGATTCTATATAGTTGGCTCATAAGGTCAGAGATCTATAAAAAAAACTTTCTCCAAGATTAGGAGCCAGTGGTCAGTCTAAACCAACTCATCCTCTAAGAGACAATGGCAGGTGGGAAGCTAAGGGTTTGAGCTGGAGGCTATAAGAAAGGAATGCAAAGGTTAAGCCACTTGAATCAAAGACTTAGGTCCCCCTATCAGCCAGGGCAGCTTGTTTTGATAATGCTACAGAGAAATACCAGCCCCAGAGTTACTTTGTACACTATATTGAAACCTCTTGTTGCAACAAATATTGATTGAACATTGTGCCACCTGGAATGAAACATGGGCCTGTCTCTGTCCTCAAAAATTTGAACCATAACATTTATTATTAGTAGTAGTATTAGTAGTAGTATTGAATTGTTAACATGTATTAACCAGTTGCCATTGGACAGGTTAAAATACTTAATCTTCACAGCAATCCTATAAGAAAAATTCAATTGCCACCCCCATTTGCAGATAGGGAAACTGAGGCCAGGTATAATAATTTGCCCAATGTCACAAGAATGATAAATGGCAGCATTAAAATCTCCTTCAAGAAATCAATCAAGGTGGGGGTGCCTGTGTGGCTCAGTTGGTTAAGCGTCTGACTTCTGCTCACATCATGATCTCACAGTTTGTGGGTTCAAGCCCTGCACCAGGCTCTATGCTGACAGCTCAGAACCTGGAGCCTGCTTTGGATTCTGTGTCTCTCTCTCTTTCTCTCTCTGCCCCTCCCTCACTTTCGCTCTGTGTCTCTCTCTCCCTCAAAATAATAAACATTAAAAAAAATTGTTTTAATCAATCAAGGGGTGCCTGGGTAGCTCAGTTGATTAAGCATCTGATTCTTGATCTCAGCTCAGGTCTTGATCTCACAGTTCGTGAGTCCAAGCCTCCTGATGATGGGCTCCACACTGGGTGTGAAGCCTACTTAAGAAAAAAAAAATCAATAAAAAATTAGAAAGACTTTGGGGCACGTGGATGGCTCAGTCAGTTAAGCGTCCGACTTTGGCTCAGGTCATTATCTCATGGTCTGTGGGTTCGAGCCCTGCATCAGGCTCTGTGCTGACAGCTCAGAGCCTGGAGCCTGCTTCAGATTCTGTCTCTCTCTCTCTCTCTCTGTCCTCTGCCCACCCCTCTCCCCTGCTCATGCTCTGTGTGTGTGTGTGTCTCTCTCTCAAAAACAAACACTTTTTAAAAATTAGAAAAATTCTAAACTATTTTTAGTTAGTAACAAATGTCTTTGAATGAATAAGGGAATGAGTGAAAACCCTAAAGTACAAAAATTGCTGTAAGAAGTAAGAGAAGGAAGACTTCAGTCCTGGGTCATAAGGAGGCATGTTTGGTAATGAGATCATATTTAATTTCTGTGAATGGGAGATCTGGGAACTTTTAGACGATTATACTTAAGATGGCACCAGATTCAACCCATACCAAGATGGACATTCTAAACAGAACTTTTCTTTCCCAGAGACAAAAATCACTGAATAGAAAGTCTCTGATTAACATCAACAGTGTAACGGTGAGGGCAAAAAAAGAAAAAAAAAATATGATGCAAAATCTCAGATTTTTTTTTAATTGACTATTGTGACAAACTATGTTGAATGGAGAAATTCATTCATTTATTCACCAAATATGTATCCAGTTCCTGCAACATAGGCAGAGTCCACGCCAGGCATTGGGGAAACATAGGGAAAAAGCAATACAGGTTACTTACAAAAAGTGAAGGAAGCTATATTCATATAATTCTCCTCCATGTATATAACAGTGGATTTTTACATTAATGGGTGATTTTAAAATTTAATGACATTGTTAACCCAAAGAGTGGTACAAAAAAACAGTAGAGAGAAGAGGTACCAAAGCCTGGCAGGCACCTTTGAAACAAATCTCCAGATCCCTCAAACAGGAGCTTGAGAAACATTACCATAGGCAGAGAAACAGAGAGTATTCCTTTTCCTGTTGCTAAGACCACGGGCTGATTTCATCTTCAATATTATACATTGGTTGCCTCTACCACTGTTATTTTCTTCCTCAAATTAGAAAGCTCTCAGAACCAGACAAAATGAGATCACTCCCTCTAGCTTGAATAATTTCTGGAAAGCGTAGCTGTTCTCAGCATGTCAGTAAAAGTGGTCGCTGCATTTCTAATTAGCATCTCTGACTTTGCCTCTTGTGTTTCCAAACCCTCCCTGATCTTAAAAGGTAAGACCTCTGTGAACAGAGTATGAGGCCATCTTTCATATTATATTCCTAATTACGCACCTACCAAAGGTTAAGAAAAGTGTTTTGCTTTCCTATAAAGTATTATATTGATCTTTCACAATGCAAGGCAAAAATTAGTGTCTACAATGAAAAGCTGTTTGGTATTGGGAGCTATTTTTTTTTCTTAGTTGTGGGGTTTGTTTTATGTGCGTATGTATAACCAATTTTCTTTGCATTTCTATACTCTCCCTGTGCGACAAACTTCCAGGAGATAATGATTGGATAAGGTCAGAGGTCCCCAGCTTCTCCAGCTGTTAAGTGTTTGCCAGAAGCAGCTCTTGTGTGCAATTGTCATCATTATTATTGCTTTTTGCTTAGATCCATTTCCTTTGAAATATGTATTTCACTCACCTCAGGAAAGTGGAACCCCTTAGGACAGAAGAGGGGCCTTGTGCACCACTTCCTTTAGGAATCACAATGGCCTGAAGAAGTCAACTTAAGCAGTAGAGTGTCACTCAGACACAAAGGTGAAACCGCAGAGGAGTATTTAACTCTAAAATGAGATGTGGACCATTTTTTGCAAATGAATACTAGCAAGCTTAGCAGTCATAAGAATTTGTCATAGCACTCAGCCCTCAGGTAATTCCCCACGTATACACCCTCACACGTTCTGGAAGTGGAGGGTCTGGCCACCGACCACTGCTGAACCTGCAAAGTGTGCCAACCAGTCATGTGCTCTCCTCTCGCCGTATCCACAGGGTAACTTCTCATGAGTGTCCGCTTTGGAAGATGCTGTGATGCCTTTTACTATGTGGGCTCCAGAGAAGTGGGCCAAAAGTCAACCTTTGGCATATTTGGAGCAAAGTAGCCGGCCCTTTGGACATGCATAACAATGATCTGAGGCATGAATCAGCAAACTCCTTCTGTAAAAGGCCAGATAGTAAATATTTCAGGCTAGCAGACCATGTAGTCTTGGTTGCTACCACTCACCTATTTTGTACTGTCTTGCAGCCACAAGCAATGTATATATAACCAAGTGGGTGTGACTCTATTTAGCTCAGATTTTGCCCTCCACCCCCACAATCTATGTATTTTTATTTATTGGACACAAATCAGATAAATGAGTATTCCAGGTAAATGAAAGTCTCTGCTGTAAACCCACCGAGATTTTGTTTTATTTTTGCTTTAACTAGTTTAACTGAAATCTTTCATAAAATATATTTTATATATAGGCTTACGTCATCACAAAGCATATTCAAAACATAACTTTCTTCTCCACATGACTCAGGGTCATCATTAGAGCAATTATTTTTCAATGCTGCAATTCACTAATGTCCTTTGAGAGTTCTTGGCAGCATTAGGCTGTTTAATCCAAACCCAGAAAGCCCCAGACCTCTGTTGTTTGTAGTCATCACATCCACTTGTGATTTTTCTGTCTCCTCTCTGTCTGGTGGGCTCAGAGCCCTTTCTTTTCCATTCTGCCAGTGTGCCCTTTGGGGGAATACATTGGCTTTTTACAGTGTAAGTCCAAGGAATATCCAGAGACCAGCTCATGTTCCAGTACTCTCTACTTCTTCTTTCCACAGAGCCCTGGGACGCAACCTGCTTATTATTCCTTATCCTGCCTTCCCAAATTTATCCATTTACGGTTTTTCCCTTCCCCGATCTCAGAGTTGGTCAAAGAGTAGGACACAGCCTCTCTAGCACCACTCCTCCTTTTTAAAAAAAATTTATTTATTTATTTATTTATTTATTTATTTATTTATTTAGAGAAAGCACAAGCAGGGGAGGGGCAGAGAGAGAGGGAGAAAGAAAGAATCCCAAGCAGGCTCCAGGCTGTCAGCTCCGAGCCTGATGTGGGGTCAAAGTCACAAACTGTGAGAACATGACCTGAGTTGAAATTAAGAGTTGGACACTTAACTGACTGAGCCACCAGGCACCCCCACCACTCCTCCTTCTTAAAGTGATCCATGGATCTGGGCACTTTAAGGACTCTTACTGCAACTTAAAAGAGACATGGGATGGTAAAAATAATATATCTAAGGATGCTACAAAAATTTGCGAACACAGCGAATTCTTACAATTAATAGTTCTAAAATGTAATATTTTACTCTTGTTGAAATGCTACTTAGAAGTCCCCATTGGACTTTATTCTTTTTTTAACATTAAAAATCATATTTATAGAAAGTTAAAAATATACTTATTAAAACTCACAGGTTAAAGAATAAATCATTCTTTGAAATTAGATTATACTTAACAAGTGAAGACTAATTAAAAACTGTGAAATGCAGCTAAAGCGGTAATTCCAGGGATCTTTATAGCTTTTTATGCTCTAATTAGGAAAAAAAAAAATCTCAGGGCACCTGGGTGTTTCAGTCAGTTAAGTTTCCAACTCTTGGTTTCAGGTCATGATCTCACGGTTGTGAGTTCAAGCCCCATGTTGGGCTCTGTGCTGACAATGTGGAGCCTGCTTGGGATTCTCTCTCTCCCTCCCCCTCTGTCTCTTCCATGCTCAATCTCTCTCGCTCCTCTCAAAATAAATAAACAACAAACAAAAAAGAGAATCCTTGTATAGCACTGGTGGGAATGTAAACTGGGACAGTCACTGGGGAAAACAGTATGACAGTTCCTCAGAAATTGAAAACAGAACTAACATGTGACTCAGCAGTCCCACTTCTGAGTATATAGCCAAAGAACAAACAAACAAACAAAATCTCAAGACTTGAATCTACAACCTTAGCAAATCAGAAATAGGATAACAAAACAACCCAAGATAAATAGAAGGGAGAAAATTAAAATGATAAGGTGGAAATTAACAAAGTACAAAATAATAATGCCAATAGAGACAGAACACAAAAGAGATTCTGAAAAGACCAAAAAAATTAAAATCCTTGCTAAAATTTATCAAAGGAAAATAGAGGGGTGGAAGGAGGTGAGGGAGAGAGTGAGGGAGAAAAAGAGAAGACATAAGTAATCTTAGACATTGTGGTAGCAGAATAATGGTTTCCCAAAGTGCCCAGGTCTTAGTCCCCAGAACCAGTGACTCTATGACCTCACATGGCAAAAAGGACTTTGTGGAAGAGACTAAGGGCAAGGACCTTGAGATGGAGACATTATCCTGGATTATTAAACTGGCCCAATGTATCCTCAAGTGCCCTTACATATGGAAGAGGGAGGAGAAGCATTCAGAATTAGGTGATGTGATGAGGCCCTTGCCCACTTTTGTTGGCTTTAAAGATGGAGGAAGGGGCATCAAGTCAAGGAATGTGGACAGCCTCTAAAGTTGGAGGAGATTCTCCTTAAATTCTACTTTATTCTTAGAATTAGAGATTACCAATTTTGACCACTTCTGCACTTCAAATTGAGGAACATGTTGAACTCCCCTCCAAAAAGGTCCTTACTTCACTCTTTCCAATTTTGCTTAGCCAGAATCTCAGTGTGTTTTCATGATTGCTGATGGCAACAATAATGATGGTAATTTTTTCCCCGTACCAACAGTTGTTTTATTTATTTATTTTTTAATATGAAATTTATTGTCAAATTGGTTTCCATACAATACCCAGTGCTCATCCCAACAGGTGCCCTCCTCAATGCCCATCACCCACTTTCCCCTCCCTCCCACCCCCAATCAACCCTCAGTTTATTCTCAGTTTTTAAGAGTCTCTCATAGTTTGCCTCCTTCCCTCTCTGTAACTTTTTTTTTCCCCTTTCCCCTCCCCCATGGTCTTCTGTTAAGTTTCTCAGGATCCACATAAGAGTGAACACATACGGTATCTGTCTTTCTCTGTATGACTTATTTCGCTTAGCATAACGCTCTCCAGTTCCATCCATGTTGCTACAAAAGGCCATATTTCATTCTTTCTCATTGCCAAGTAGTATTCCATTGTATATACAAACCACAACTTCTTTATCCATTCGTCAGTTGATGGACATTTAGGCTCTTTCCATAATTTGGCTATTGTTGAAAGTGCTGCTATAAACACGGGGTACAAGTGCCCCTATGCATCAGCACTCCTGTATCCCTTGCGTAAATTCCTAACAGTGCTATTGCTGGGTCAGAGGGTAGATCTATTTTTGATTTTTTGAGCAACCCCCACACTGTTTTCCAGAGTGGCAATGATGGTAATTTTGATAATGAAAGTAACTAACATTTATTCCTTTTACCAGAGAGTATGCCAAACACTTTCCATGCATTTCTTCATATAATGCTCAAAATCTCGTGAAATAGGTACTACACAAAAATTCAAACCTAGAAAAATTTATTTGCTTATAGTCACATTGTAAGAGATAATACTTAAGTCCAGACCATCCAATTATATTATATATTAGTAAAGGTTGACTTCTATACTACAGTAACAAAGGCAACAAGATATCAGTAGTTTAATCCAAAAAAGTTTCTTGTTCATACAAAGTTCACTACGAGCTAAAGGTAATTCTTCAGGACATCTATCCTCTACATGGTAGACCAGCAACTGGGCAGCTCCATCTCAATACAAGCCTCCATGAGCACCATGCTAGGAGAAGAAAATGCTGGAATGCATCACATCAGCAATTAAATGCTTTAGCTCATATACAACCTACCTCAATTCAGCTTCCAACCTATTGGTCAGAAAAAATCCCATGGCTTTGCATATTTTTCATGGAGAGGTAGAAATTTAATCCTTTCATATACCCAGAAGAAGAGAATAAGACATGGATGAGCACAAAACATTACTATCACAGTCTGCTCTTCTGCTTATCACACATTTGGTTCATTCTTCTTCAATACCTTAAAAACACTAAATCCAACCCCAGAGAGAAAACTGAAATTTCCAGCCAATTATAGCATTGGGCTTAAGGTCCAGGAAACTAGTAGCCATCAGTTCTCTCTTCACTGGCAAGGAGGGGAGGATGACATTAGCCTTTATATCAGGTGCTGACATATAGGTCCCCTTGGACCAGATACCTGGGAACTAAAAAAAGTTAAGCTTAATGAACCACTTCTCCATATTCCCATTACCACCATTACCACAGACATACACTCAACACACAAAGATCCTACAACCTCAGTAATCACTGCCATTCAGAAAGGTGAACAATGGTCAACTCAGATTTAAGGGTTGGAGAAATATGGTCTCTACCTCTTGACAGAAGAAGCTATAATGTCACCAAGTAAAGACACGGATGTAAGAAAGGAAGAATTTGTGACCATTTATACAATTTACCATATTCAATGTATTCACTTCCTATTGCTGCTGTGACATTACCACAAACACAATGGGTTAAGATAGCATGAATTTATTATCTCATAGTTCTATAGTTCAAAAGTCTGATATAGGTCTGACTAGGATAAAATCAAGATGTAAATAAGGCTGCATTCCTTTCTAGAGGCTCTAGGGAAGTATCTATTTCCCAGCCTTTTTCAGCTTCTAGAGGCTGCCTGCATCTATTGGGTTGTGGTACCCTTTCTCCATCTTCAAAGCATCTATCTGACTGTTCTTCCATTGTCACATCTGTCAGACCACAGCTAGAAAGTTCTCCATCTTTAAGGACTCATGGTTAGATTGGGCCCACCCAGATAACCCAAGATAAGGTCCACATCTCAAGGTCCATAACCTTAATCACATCTGCAAAGTCCTTTTTGCCATATAAGGTAACATATGCACAGGTTCTGGGGAATATGGCATGGACATCTTGAGGGCGGGGGGCGGTCATTATTCTGTCAGCCATACTCAGTAACCCAGTTTATGAAAGTTCTATCACACTGTGATGCAGTTATGTCAAGACAAGGCTTCAGAATTTATCAGATCAAAAGGGACTTGTATTAGCCAGCCCTAGCTGCCATAACAAACTACTGGGTGTCTTAAATAACAGAAATTTCCTTTATCACAGTTCTGAAGACTAGAAATCTGAAATCAGAGTGCCAGCATGGTCAAATCTGATGAGAATTCTCTTTCTGACTTGCAGATGGCCACCTTCTTACTGTGTCCTTACATGGCAGAGAGAGGGAGAAATCTCCTTTTTTTAATAAGACCCCAATCATATTAGATTAGGTCCTTACCCTTATGACTTCATTTAAATTTCATTATCTCCTAGTACTACGTGGCAATGAGAAAGAATGAAATATGGCCCTTTGTAGCAACGTGGATGGAACTGGAGAGTGTGATGCTAAGTGAAATAAGCCATACAGAGAAAGACAGATACCATATGTTTTCACTCTTATGTGGGTCCTGAGAAACTTAACAGAAACCCATGGAGGAGGGGAAGAAAAAAAAAAAAAAAGAGGTTAGAGTGGGAGAGAGCCAAAGCATGAGAGACTCTTAAAAACTGAGAACAAACTGAGGGTTGATGGGGGGTGGGAGGGAGGGGAGGGTAGGTGATGGGTATTGAAGAGGGCATCTTTTGGGATGAGCACTGGGTGTGGTATGGAAACCAATTTGACAATAAATTTCATATATTAAAAAATAATAATAATAAAAAAATAAAAGTTTCCTAAGAAAAAAAATAAATACATAAATTTCATTATCTCCTAAAGATCATGTTTCTAGAAACAGTCACAGTGGGGGTTAGGACTTCAATATATATGAATTTTAGAGGGACACAATTTAGTCCATAGTGGGAGCTTTCACCTGAAAGTAATATGCTCACATCTTTGGAGACAAAGCAAATCACATGGCCATGCCTGAATTCGAAGAAAAAGGAAAAGATATTTCTCCCATATTCATGGAAGGAGAGGAGAACTGGAAATACTGGCAAGTAGCATCTACCCAGAACCATGGACAGGTTTTAAGCAAGATTGTGACATAATCAGATATATATAATAGAAAGATCTCCCTGGCATTGTTGTAAAGGATGCATTAGAGAGATCTCATAATCAGGAAAACTGCCTAGGAGGTTCGTGATATAGTCTAGGGGAGAAAAAAATAAAAACATGGCTGTGGCATTCAGAATGGAAGAAAGTGATACATGGGAACTTAACATGGAACATGTCAGCAATAATTTTCTTCAGCAAAACGAATATGTAAGAAGCACAAGTAATATGTGGTTATCCAAAATTATCAGGGAATATGCTTTCAGTTACAGATGAGTTTCAGATAACCATAGCTTAATTCTTTGGGTTGCAAGCATGTTTATTTTAACTGTTTGGAAATAAAAATCTTTCTAAGCTCCTACACAGAGTATACTGAAATGATTTCGGATGCCGCCACGCTACCACTGTATCAGTGTTTATACTGAATTTTAAACAGAAAGGCACTCAAGTGGGCATATATGCTTTCCCCTACACTTTTCTTTTTTGTATATTCTCACTCCACCAAAAATAAGTGGTTGAGGAAGGTAAGTCATCAATAGTACAAGACAGTTCAGTAAAGTGAGTCCCTGAGAACCATAAACTCAAAATGCAACCAATAAGATTAATAAGCAGATTTTAAAAATCAAATTGAACCCTTCTTATATGTAAGAGAAAGCTGCAACCTAAACGCATCCAAGAAAGCCATGTTTTAACAGTCGAGAAGCTATTTGCATGGATATCAGAGAAAAGGGGGGTCAAAGAGCAAGAATACCAGTCTGTCACCAACTCTGTCCAGCAGCAAAGAGTGTGTTCTGTCCAGTACATATGAGTATTCTGAGCTGTTTGGTAATATAGGCATCTGCATAAATTAATATTTGTCACTGTTGTTTATACTTTAACCTCATGTGAGTTTGGTTAAAGTAAATTACTAAGAGATTGATTCCCTCTTATTGCGCTGAAAATTCTGCTTCAGGCCCATATATATATCTTATATGGGTTTCAACCCAAATTCAAAGCCTGAAGCAAGAACTTGGTATAAGTAATTTATTGGGGTGGTAATTCAAGGAAACAGAAATGGGAGAATGGGAAAAGTGAGATAAAGATGGATGGTGTAGAAGCCAATGTAGGGGTGAGTCACTGAGGTCCCTGCTCTTAAAAAAACTTGGGCCTTCTGAGAAGCATACAGAAAGTCTCCTAAAATTGCTTGCCTGAAGGACAGGTGGCTGGAACATTTATCTTGGCTCTCGGCCCCCACTGATTGGAGGTTGCCCCCAAGAGTGACAGATACACAAACACACACTTCCCATGTGCTTGTGCATGCTGAGTGGGCTCCTGCTCAACAGGACAGAAAATGAAAACACACGGCTTACACTTCAAGCAGAGCAAACACTGTTAGCACAAGGGAAGCTGAGCTCACATAAAGCCACCAGTTGCAACTACAGATGAAAGCGAAGGTGGTCTAATGGGATGTGACACAGGGCACCAGGGGTGTCTGCTGTGCTGGGCAAAGAACAACCCCTGAACTTTACCCAGCACAGTCCTGCTCTAGCGACCACCTGCTAACTTTTCTATCTCACTGCACACTAGCTAAATCATTAAGGTATCCTTTGCTCCCCAATTACAACTTCACGTGTAGCCATGAGGTCATTTTGTCGTTTCTCAAAGGGCTGTATTTAATCTTGAATCTAGAAGTTTCCTTTTCCATCATAAAAATTGGCACTAGACTCATCAAGTTGTCAAGCTGACATTAAGCTGCTTTTGTGCTACAGAAGCAAGTCTGCCAAAGAAGCAGAGCACCACCAGACAAGCCAAGCCTTGGATCTAATTAAGCAGAAAAAAAAAAAAAAATCCTTGAAACTACTTTCTCTTTGGATGGGAAAGAAAACCTAACAAGTCAGGGGGCATAAAAGCAAAAAATCAACTGAAGATCATCAGAAAAGAATGTGCAAAAGCGTGAAGGACCCGTGTCAGAGGCAGGATTTGGTTCCCTGCTAAAGACAATGTGGCTATAGGGCATTGCTGAAGACATGTGGTTACAGAGGGGTCTTTGCAGTGGGGCTCTGTTCCCTCCATCAGTCCCACCAGTGAACTGTTGTATGCTCTTATTAACATGGACTTAGAAATAAAGCAAATTAAAGTTGAGTCCACCTTCAGCACCTGTCCCTATGTGATCTCGGGCAAGCGCTTTTAACCTCAGAGTCCTCGTCAGTAAAATACCTCTAATAATTTCTAATGTGTGCAGGACTATTGTGAGAATTAAATTAATAATATAGGTAAGACACTTTGGACAGTACCAGAGAGATTATAAATGGTAGCCAGGGCTGTTTGGTTGAAAATGCTGAGCCATAGAGGTATTCTGGAAATGCTTAACATGAGGTCTAGCACAGGGTCAGCCCTTCATAAATAGTGGTTCCCCTTTCAATTGTGTTCATAGGTGCTAAGAGCTTTACCAAAAATGTGCGAGTAAGGCTTGGTTCATTATTCCGAAATAAATGTAGGCAATGGGTAACTTTTTTTTTTTTGAATTTTTTTTTCAACGTTTATTTATTTTTGGGACAGAGAGAGACAGAGCATGAACGGGGGAGGGGCAGAGAGAGAGGGAGACACAGAATCAGAAGCAGGCTCCAGGCTCTGAGCCATCAGCCCAGAGCCTGACGCGGGGCTCGAACTCATGGACCGCGAGATCGTGACCTGGCTGAAGTCGGACGCTTAACCGACTGCGCCACCCAGGCACCCCAAGTAGGCAATGGGTAACTTGAGGGGTGTTTTTAATTCTTCGGAAAATTTACAGTAAATGAAGCAAATTATTTCCATGATGAGGCCATGTTAAAGACCAAAAACATGATGCTGGCATTCACACCAACCAACTGTTCTGCCCTTTGGGGGCCAGGTGATTCCACCATCCAGTTCTCCCACAATCCCAACACCCTACTCCAGCCTCCCATGTAAACAAGCCTCTTTACTGTGATTCCTCATTCCTACTTATAAGCATTGGACCACTAGACCTGATATCATTTCTCTGATCCAAGATTCCCCATCCCTACCCCAGCTCTAGCCCCATTTCTCACTCTTTTGAATATGGCAATTCTAGATTCCTCTTTGAACTTCTTTGGATTCAGATATTTCTTTAATTCATTCCTTCATCATTCTCTCATTCCGTATTTATGGAAAGCCTCTATGAACCCCTCAGTGTTCTGGGTATTGGGATACAGTGGAAAACAAAATAAACAAGTTCCCTACCCTCATGTACTTTCTAGTCTAATGCATAATAGGCAAATGAACAAATTAATACATAACATCAGATGTCCCACATTTTCTCAGTGGAGAGATTAATTCCTGCCTCTCACCCATACAACAGGACTCTCCCTTGAACTCCAGGATGCAGACCTATATTTATGCTGTTCTTGTCTCCTTTTAAGAAGATTCACAAAAGTCAAGGACTGAGCATGTAAAAATTTTGTACACTAATGGAAAAAACATTAGAGGAAGGGGGTATGGAATTTTATTTCCAAGGTCCATTACAAGTGTGACAATTGCTTCTTTTTCTCTAAAGAGGAATTACCATCAATTACAACAGTCCATTCAAGATTCCACAGATATTTACTAATATCCCAAAATGATATCCACTGGGATGCTTCATCTATGACACTGGATGATTTTGTATCTTTTGCCATGCTTAGACAGAAGCACCTGAGATACAGAAAAGCTTGCTCTGAGACTGTGACTCTTGGCATCCCCCATAACACACAGTTCAGTCAATCTGAGGCTTCCTTTTTGGACTATGCCCACATTTTTTTTTTTTAGCTTTGTTATATTTCTCTACTGTTTCCACTGCCAAGGTTTCACGGGACCAGCCAACCCCACGCTGTCCACTATTCTACAATCTATTAACCAACTTGACAAGCACTTCCCTGATGGCTCTCTCCAGGTAAAGGAGTGACAACATTTTCCCAGGCTAACAGCTGTTTTAAATAATAGCCCCCAAACAACAGATGCTAAAAAACTGCTTCAAAATGTATTTGGCATGGTGCAGTTGGAGAACCACGTGGGCACCTGACCTCTGCTCCCTTCTCTGGTGGCATTCTGGGAGGATGGACAGACCACACCTGTGAACAGCCAC
The DNA here is from genome assembly GCF_022837055.1 of Prionailurus viverrinus. NCBI lineage: Eukaryota > Metazoa > Chordata > Mammalia > Carnivora > Felidae > Prionailurus > Prionailurus viverrinus. The sequence continues at coordinate 121,706,915 of NC_062566.1, read as the reverse complement.
ATGGTGATGAATAGAGAGCTAGCCGGGAATGTTGCATCGATCATAGCTGACCATACATATTCCTCACCTGTCATATTGAATACATGTATTTGTTTTTATAAGACAGAGAGGTTAGGGTTGTTACTTTAATTTTAAGCACCTGCAAGGTAGAAGGAGCTCACATGGACTAAAGATAATCTAGACCACAGAACTTGGACTTCATTCTTTGGCATATAATCAGCTCCCAAACCATAAATCTGAAGGTCAACCTCAACTCTTTTTTTTCATCTTCTACATCCAATTAGTGCCCAAATCCTCTTGACTTTAATTCTCAACATCTTCCACCTGTCCCTCTTCTCCATCCCCCACTTACATTCCTTAGCTCAGGGCCTTTTCACCTTCCACCTGGACCATTGCCACAGTTTCCTAATGATCCTCTTACCACTAGGCTCCTTCTCAGTCTTTGACTCTCCAATATTTCCTCCACATTGTCACCACAACAACCTTTCTAAAATGCAAAATTTATCTTCTACTTCTTCTCTTAAAGGAATTTGGTGACTCTTCAATCTTTACAGAATAAAGACTAAATTGAATCTGTCAAAAAAGCTTATGATCCCACCCATGACCATTTGACCCTCCCAGAAGACCATGCACACGAACTGCTTGAGATACTAAATATACTCCCCCCATCCTGAACTGGCCTCCTTCCCAAACCCATCTCTTATCTACAGGGCAAACAGCTTAATCATAATTCGCTACTAGACAATAATCTTTGGGGCAAGAGCATTATGCAATTTTCCTCTATCCTAGTACTTTATGTGGCATATGGTAATCACTAAGTAAGGAGTATGTGTTGAAAGAATTAACGGACAAGTGAAAAGAATAAATTAAATGTCTCGTGGCACTAGAAATGTGTTAGTTAAAATATCTTCCTTCCCATCACTACTATCACGTATTATTTAGATTCCTATGACTACGACTGAATCATAAGCATGGCCATAGGATTTTGTTGCCTTCAGTGCCACATCTGACATTTTTCTATCCTGCACACTGTGGCCAGGTAACTAATGTTCCAAAGGAACAGCACTGCCCATGATGGTTCCCATTTCAAATCCCTTTAGAGTTCCCTGCTTTCAACTCCATGACCTGACATCCAACAGCCTCTATGTTCTGGTTCCAACCCATCTGTTCAACCTTATTACCTCCACTAAACAACCTACCAAAGTCAATATAATTTCCTAATACATATATTTTGGTCATGTGTAATTTACTAAGAATTCCTTACCAATTAAGTATAAACCATTTCACTAGGTGTACCTCAAAAATCATCTCTTTGTAAAACCTAATGTCACTCCTGTCAAAAAGAACTCCGCACTTCTGAACTTCTGTAGCATTTTTTTTCCTATAACTTCTTCCTGGTGCATTTCAAATTGTATCTGTATTATAGTTATTGGTGAATATGCTTCAGCTCAAATACAATGTTGCAAAGTCCTTGAAGGCCATAACTCTGCCTTATCTACCCTGTCATCAACAGCAAGATCCAACACACTCCTTGCACATGGTAAACTATCAATAAAAATTTGCTTAATATCTGACTCTTAGTTTCAGCTCAGGTCATAATCTCACAGTTTCATGAGTTCAAGCCCCACCTCGGGCTCTGTGCTGGCAGCATGGAGCCTGCTTGGGATTCTCTGTCCCTCTCCCTCTCTGCTCCTCCCCCACTCACACCGTCTCTCTCTCTCAGAATAAATAAATAAACTTAATTTTTTTTCATTTGCTTAATTATTCAATTATCCAGCCCACTAAGAGCATGGGTCATTCAGGATAATACTATTTCTCCTTCATATCCATCAGTGCATTAATGTGCAAAGTGTTTTCTCGGTTGCTGTTTCCAGTTCACTGCAACCTTATCAGATAAATCAAAGAGAACCCTCCCTATTTCAGAGATAAATCACAGCTGTAATGAAATAACTGAACTCTTCAAGATTATTGAGTTAGTAAGTGGAATAAGCTAGAACTTGGATCCAATGCCCCAGCTTTATATACCATGACTTTTCCCCACTATTGGTACCCAGTGCAAAAGTTCATTACTGCCTAAAAGTGTGCTCCTCATTCATGTGGATCCAATAAAAGTAGCACTCCCTCAGCCCATCACGTTTCCTTCCTGCCAAACTTTCTCCAGAGCTTGGTGTGCTTTGAAGCAGAAAACAATGCCAACCTTTGTTCCTGGCTTTTCCCCAGCCATCCTCTGCCTGGGTTCATTGGCCCATTGATCTGGGCTAATGCCTTACCTGGTATTTAAATCACTCCTTCAGAGGAACTGGTCAGCTTGGTAGGATGATGCTACTTACTGTACTGAGGGGACCCATTTAGAACCCCCGAGCTCGTATGAAGTTTATTTTAAGATGAAAATATTGGAGATACAACAGATGCGGGGGGGAAAAAACGTTTCTCAGAGCTTCCCTTATCTAACTAAAAACATCAACTTCTGAGAAATGAGGCTGTCATACATTCCCTCTAAGTGGTGGGTGTACTCCCAGGAAGAAGACAGAGAGTAAACCTGCCATAAATCCTCTCTCCAGAGGATTTCCATAGCCATGAAGAAGATGGAAAGACACTCACACCTGCATAAACAAACATCATCACAAACTTTCTTATCTCCCATTTGTTCTCCTGAAAACCCATTTGTCTTTCCTAAAGATACCTATTTTTTTCCTATAAAAGCCTTTCTCATTCCCTCCTTCACACCTACGAATTTAGTTATCTAAGTCTCCAACTTTAATCATTTAGAAAGCTAGCTATTGTTTTGTTAGCTCCCATATGTATAGATTTTTTTTCTCCTGTTAATCTGTTTTATGTTGTTTTAATTCACGGGCCCCCAGTCATTAAACCAGAGAGGATGTAGGAAAAGTTTTCCTCCCCAACCATACCATGATGAGGACTCAGGAGCCAGAGAAAAACTAAACGCTTAGAGGTGTCATAATACAAAGTTACCAACAGCATGCTAACAGGGCCCTGGGCAGAGTGGAATTTAAGTTAAATTCTTAAGCCGGAAAGAATCACAAAATAGTGGATAAGCTCACAGGTTCTGGAATCAGACTGCCAGTTTCAAATCTTGGCTAGCTGCACAACCCTGGACAGTTAATACAACTTCAGTGTGCCTCAGTTTCCCCATCTATAAAAGATGGATAATAATTTCTTTCTTATAGCAGCACTGTGACCTTAAACAACCTCATCAGTGCATGGTCCAGCACAGTGCCTGGCATATCAGTAGCAAGTTTAGCTAAAGTGATAGGATGCTGGATGGCAATTTTTGTGTGTACTCAAATTCGGCAACAAAGGCCCAAAGGTATAAACAAAGAAGTTCCACAAACCTCACATTCTTGTTTAATTTTTTTAAATGTTTACTCATTTTTGAGAGAGAGAGAGAGAGAGAGAGAGAGAGCACAAGCAGGGGAGGGGCAGAGGAGAGGGGGAGACAGAATCTGCAGCAGGCTCCAAGCTCTGAGCTGTCAGCACAGAGCCTGATGTGGGGCTTGAACTCACAGACCGTGAGATCATGACCTGAGCCGAAGTTGGATGCTTAACCGACTGAGACACCCAGGAGCCTCTCCAAACCTCACATTCTAACCAAGGCTGTCAGTATCTGGGACCAGATACCTCCCTCAGGGTTTACTAAGCCTAAACTGCCTTTCTACCTTCACCACCACCTACTGCCACAACTCTCTGCCCCTTCCCAGTCTATAAAATACAGCCCTGGAAGGGCCAGTAGGAAGGGGACAGAGTCATCTGAGTCATGGGCCTTGTCAAGGCACGCAGTGTCTGCAGTGGGGTGCCACTTCCCTATCTTCAAAGAAAGAAATGAAAAGTTTCAAGAGAATCCCTCCAAGAGTTTAAAAGTGCCTACCAGATAAGGACACTGGCCTCTCACTCCCTGTGTGGAGCTTGCAGAGCTACAGAACCCTTCTTCTGCAGCAGTCATAGAGAGTTACTGAGGGAGGTTGACCTACTAGCTCTTGCTGATAGGTGATATTCTTGAACATGGAGACTAGGGCCCATTTAAAGGTCCAAAGGCTGCCAGAGAAGCCCACTTCATCACGTTGAAAAGGGACTATGGCACAGGATGCCTAAGAGGGTGAACCCCACCCTCCTCTCCTACGGCAAAGATCGCAACATCTCCTTCTTGTGAAAGAGCACTGAGGAAAGGCAGGAGCCCTGGAGCCATTCTGATGGCCATACAGAGAGGAGCTGCCTCCCTAGAAGGTGATTGGCATGGACCCACTTCAGAGGCCTAGGGAGACATGGCTGCCCTCTCTGTCAATAACCTCAGTGATGGAGAGGACAGGTGGAAACTCAGCACCAAACCACCAGCCACGAAGGGGTCACCAGAAGACACACACACGTTTCCAGGATAACCAGGGTCACGTCCCCATTGTGACATACAGCTGTTGCAGATGCCTCTGCCAAAGCCGCAAAGCCCTCCAACACAAGCAAAGTTAACCCCAAAAAAGAGAGGGAAGGAAGAGATTGCATCTTAACTAAGGCTGTCCCCACGCACACTCAATCACATGGAAGTGCTTGGCGAGAAGTGGAAAAACAGATAGTAGAGCCTCGGACCTCAGGCAATGGGTCAAACCTGTGCCAAGGCAGGGCAGGGAGGGGAGTGGGAATAAGATTTAAGTCCTAACAAAGACAAAAATTTGAATTGATCTCAACTTTGAGCATCTAAAATTGGTCAGGAAATTGTAGTCTGTCATCAACATTTAAGAAAGAGACTTTTGTCATAGCATAGTTAAAGGTTTATAGAAAAAATAAAACTGCTTCATGCTTATGACCCAGTAGAGCAACTACATTAGCAGCATCAGCATCCCAGAGATACCAAATCTGCCTGAGCTCAAGGCAACACATTGAGACCAGAGACGGAAGACAGAGCCTTCGATGCGTGTGTGCACATGTGTAGAGCTGTGTCTGTGGCAATTTAGGGAAGATCAAAGGCGGGAACTAACACAGGAAATCCAAGCAAATCACCAAGAATGGGGCTGATGGTTTTAGTTCACCGGCACCAGTGAGGGACGTGGTGAGTCGGCTGAGTTTAAAAGCACCGCGTCAACCTGGAGCCACTGGGGGCTCTGCTGGGGTTTTCTGTAAATGGGGATAATGTGAAAAATATTATTGCCTCCTAGCAACTTTCTGCTTCCTTGGTCACTCCTGCCTGTCATAAGAAAAAATGTTGGGGGCGCCTGGGTGGCTCAGTCGGTTAAGCGGCCGACTTCGGCTCAGGTCACTATCTTGCACTCTGTGAGTTCGAGCCCCGCGTTGGGCTCTGTGCTGACAGCTCAGAGCCTGGAGCCTGTTTCAGATTCTGTGTCTCCCTCTCTCTGACCCTCCCCCGTTCATGCTCTGTCTCTCCCTGTCTCAAAAATAAATAAACGTTAAAAAAAATTAAAAAAAAAAAAAAAAGAAAAAAGAAAAAATGTCAAATGGTACCTTTCTTCTTTCCTATCCCTTTGAAGAAGATATGATGGTCATGGGGCAGGGCAGGTGGACTCTCATGCCTGCACTGGCATTATGTCCAAGCCAAATTGGTATTTCCTGGAAGACTTCACCACACCCAGGAGGACAAGCCTGGGCAGGACTGTCTGCCCTGCACAGTCTATTCTATGAAAAGCCAACTCTCATTGTCTCGAATCACTCTGTAAGTGGTGAGGTTTCTAGAGAAGAAGAAAAATAGTGTGCAGATTTTAAGCCAACTAGTGTGCTACTGTCACACCCAAGGCAGCTTCTCTCCAGGAGAATGATCGGCAGAAGTGTGATCTGGGTGGGTGTGTCTTATGGGAGGCCCCACACACTGGTCTAAACTCCCAGGCAAGCTGTGCGGATGTGTGAGACAGTCTCCACCCTGCGCACGGAGAAAGAAGGTAGGAATGGTGGCAGCTGCAGCCGTGACTTGGCTGCTAGAAAAATCATCACACTTCGGGCACCTGGGTGGCTCAGTCGTTAAGCGTCTGACTTCGGCTCAGGTCATGATCTCATGGTTCGTGAGTTCAAGTCCCACATCTGGTGAGCTCGTGCCCAGCATCAGGTGAGCACAAGCCCCATTTCTCTCTCTCTTTCTCTCTCTCTATTTCTCTGCCTCTCCTGGGATTTTCTCTCTCTCTCTGCCCCTCACTCACTTACACACGCTCTCTCTCTTTAAAAAAAAAAAAAAGAAAGGAAAGAAAGAAAATCATCACACTTCCCTAAAGAGCCATGCTTGAGGGCAGGTCCTCACTGTCCTCGCATGACCAAATCTGCAAAGCAGCCCCCAGTCTAGCCTTTGGTCATGGAGGAGTGCCATGAGGAGGCGTGTACCTGAACACAGACTGCCAGAGGCTGCCCTCAGAAAAATGCCCCTGCGATAGCAAGTGAGACTGGGAAAGAAAAAAAAAAAAAAAAGTTGATTCAGAGAAATTCTAGAGCCCCAGCAAAAAGTCTGGAATGCACTGGGTAAGATGTAATGTGATTCGAGGTGCATTCAGCTAGACACTGGTTATTTAGCACATCCATGAAGAAATCAGCGCCCAGGGTGGTCAACTTGCCCCCTTCTCCCCCAAAACACACTCCTCCAGGGAGGATTCAGCTTCTAAAATATCCTCTTAGCTCACTGCTCCTCTTCCCATCACCTCTCCCGCACATATTTTTTAAGAACTTCTATATAACTTCCAATAAAAAATAATACTTAATATAGAAAACTCAAAAAATATTTAAACATTTAAAGAAGACCAAAATGAAAAAAATCACCCCTAAGGCAGCCACCCAGAGAGAGACTGACTGTTAATATTTTGGTATGTCTGCTTCCAGACTTTTATGTTAGTTATGAATATGAACGTGTGTATACAATTTAACAGAGTTAAAACAGAATTTGGAAAATTGAGTCCACATTGCCTGGACACAGCATTAACTCTGGAATCAACTGCTTGGGTGTAATCCTAATTCTACTTGTTATCTGTATCTCAGCCACAACACGCGAATAATATAGTACCTATGTCAGAGAGCTGCTATGAAGAATAAAGAAAATAATACAAGTAAAGCTTTTAAAACAGGGCATGGGGCATGTGAGATGAATATATGTGTTGCTGTTATTATTACTGGTTGTGATTTGCTTTTTTATACCACATGCATGTTTTTTTCTAGATCTTGGAGGCAGTTTACAGGAGCGAACATTGATCCTGCAACCCCATCAACGTAGTCAAACCTAAGATACCATCTGGATTGATACCATTCTCAGCAAATGCCCTCACCTTGCCAGCATCTTCCTGTGAGAAGCTGATGTGACAAGATAGCTGGGGCCAGCCGAAATGCCTGGAGGGGCAGGGGAAGGTTGTGGAGTTTTCAGCCAAGGCAGCATCACAGCTGTCCTCAATTACCACAAACAGATGTTGGCAGCTCGACTCATTAGAAATGCAATCCAATCACCTTGGCAGGCTAATCCTCTTACTGGAAACTCCAGAGATAAGAAGCCTCTGCACTCCCGATTCCTCTGATCAGGTCAATGAAGGTTACTCTCCCTGTCCTGGGGAAAAGTGTCCCCAAGTACAAACTGCACGTGGCAAATCTCCATGGAGACTAGAGCAATGGTTTCAACTTGAGAGATCTTACTTCCCATCAGATATTTGGTAATGACTGGGGACATTTTGGTTGTCACAACTTGGAGGAGGAGGGGGCTCCCACAGGCATCCAGTGGGTTAAGCCTAGGGGTGCTGCTAAACATCTGTAAGGCACAAGACAGTCCCCTCCCCAAACAAAGGATTATCTAAACCCAAAATATCTATAGCACCAAGGCTGAGAAATCCTGGTGAAAGACCCCAAACACGTAAATTTTAAAAAGACCTTTAAGTTAAAAGTGGGAAAAGTCTGACCACAGTGAAATAGGCAGTCTTGAGTATCTCTGCCATAGATCACAAAGGCCAGCAGATGGGATTATTTATGAGATAAGATAACTACATTTTCTGTACCTTTTCTCTAGGGTGGGTGGATTGTGGCAATGGAAGTCAGAGGATATATACTTTCCTAAACAAGGGCTGCCCTCCATAAACCAAAACAGTGAGACTTCTAGGACAGTCAGTAGGACATCAGTAGGACATATGTACAAGTGCATATGTATATATACATTCTGTGTCTCTGGAGAATCCAGACTAATGCACTCCTCATGCTACATGGATGCTTCGTTCTCATTCTTCACAACTCAATTCAAACACAACTTCCTCAGCCAGCCTTTCCCTGAGTCCCTGACCTCACTTCTGTATTCTCCTCTGTCTTAGCTCCCCCTTTGTTTCCTTTCCAGCCACTGTGGCAATTTGTAATGAGAAACCTTGACTCTCTTATTCCTATTCTATCCCCATAGCCTAGCACAATGCCTCATATGTAGTAGATGGTTAACAAAAAATGAATGGCTGATTGAATATTTGAGTGGGGTACAGGTTCAGAGAAGTCTGACACATCAGTTCATGTGGAGCTCAAGCTATTATTCATTTATTTAGCTTTCACTGTGCTAAGGACTCTAATGTGTAATGAGAATCAACCATTTGCCAAGTGCTTTTATTCTATTCTATTCTATTCTATTCTATTTTATGTTTTTTATTTTTTGAGAGAAAGAGAGACAGAGCACAAGGGGGAGAGAGGCAGAGAAAGAGGGAGACACAGAACCTGAAGTAGGCTCCAGACTCTGAGCTGTCAGCACAGAGCCCAACACAGGGCTCAAGCTCATGAGCTGTGAAATCATGACCTGAGCCGAAGTTAGATGCTCAACCAACTGAGCCACTTGCCCTTTGCCAAATGCTTTTACATCTCACCACAGATCTCTGAGATAGGTACTATGAGACCCATTTCACATATAAGAAAACTGAGTTACAAGGAAACTAAGGCATCTCCCTGCATCACCATACTGGTCAGAAACAGAAAGGGAATTCAAATCCAGTCTTGGCTTGAGAATTCTCTGTTTATATCACTATACATGTACATTTAGAAAACATATGGACCCCTGTTCCTTGGGAGCTCACAATGAAGAATCGGCAAATACATCATTCAAACCAACAGGACCTATTTCCAATCCAATTTGTGAGCATGTGCTCTGTAGTGTCCTTCCAACTACAGTTGACCTTTGAACAGCACAGGAGTTAGGCGTGTTGACTCTCCACACAGTCAAAATTCCATGTACAACTTTTAAGTCCCCAAAACTTAACTACTAATAGCCTACTGTTCACTGGAAGCTTACCAATAACATTAAGAGTTGATTAACACATATTTTATATGTTATATGTATTAATACTATATTCTTACAATAAAGGAAGCTAGAGGAAAGAAAACATTATTAAGAAAATTTAAGAAAGAGGGGCACCTGGGTGGCTCAGTCGGTTAAGCATCTGACTCTTGACTTCGGTTCAGGTCATAATCTCCTAGTTCATGGGTTCAAGCCCTACATTAGGCTCTGCACTAACCATGCAGAGCCTGCTTGGGATTTTCTCTCCCCCTCTCTCTGCTCCTCCTCCACTCATGCGCTGTCTCTCTCTCTCAAAATAAATAAGCTTTAAAAAATAAAGAAACAAAATTTAAGAGAAAATACATCTGTAGTACTGTATTTAGTGTTTATCAAAAAAAAAATCATGGATTAAGTGGACATGCACAGTTCAAACCTATGTTGTTCAAGAGTCAACTATATATCAAAATGGTGAGGGGACATAGATGGGACAGTAGAAAGAGAGGTGAGGTTCCTCAGGAAGATGTGCTCAGGCAGGTGGGTAAGACCATGGGAATTAGCATGAGAGTGACAAGAGTTTGAATCCCAGCTCCACCACTGACCTGCGTGAATCTGTCAAGCTACCCATCTTTTGTCAAATCTAAGACACTATCAATTTAAGACACACAACTATTTACTGGGAACAAGGCAGAGGTCATGGCTTGTAAGATGCATCTTGATTTCAGAAATACTAAAATTTAAGAAAAATTGCATATTCAAATCATGAAACATTGTACTTAATCTCTCTGAGCCTCAGTTTCCCCTACAGAGCAGGGAAGTTAACCTTGAAGCCACGAGGTTCTTACAGGTAACCAACGCCACCATGCAGCACAGGGAGAGAAGGTCCTGCTCCTCCCTGTAGCCCCAGCTCCATCTTATAGTGCCTGGAGCCTCACACACCTGTGACAGGCCATCCCAGTTGAAGCCCGGTTCACATATGTCTTCCTGCTACAACCAACTGCTCCTCGGTCACCCTTTGGGCCAGCAGACAACACAGTCTGACCTCGGGAGGAAAGACCTGAAGAAGATGCCCATGCGGGTCCTGAAAGTAGACTCAGGGAGGCTTGAGCAAAGAATTCTAAGGTCCTGATGACAGGGTGGGAGGAGTCTCAGAATGCACAGGAATGCTTAGCCCAAGGACCCTTCAAACCATGGAGAGAGGTACAGCCAAGAGAAAGCAGGACATGGGCCTGCTCACCAGGTTGCAAGGGTGGGCAGGTTATGGTGATCAGCAAGTAATAATAGATGCAGCATGCATGCTTCACTCCTCATCTGGAATCTACTGGAGGCTCTGCAAATGAGCGTTCTCCTTCCCTAGCAGAGAAAAAGTCCTAAACAGAAGCCATTGGTATAGCAGCAGCTACCAATTACTTGGTACCTACCACATGCAATACAATGGGTTGTATGCTTTCCATTCATTTTTTAAATTTTAATTAGGAGAATTGGAGATGGAACTGAAAAGTCAATTGTGATCAGATTGAGGGAGGCCCTAGATGGCCGGCCAAGAAGTTTGGCTCACATGAGCACGAGACTCCCATTACGAAGCAGGTTCCCATCACAGACTACCAGTGCTGTAGAGGAAGGAGATTCAGGGAACTCAGGTGAAAGATGACTATGAAATGGGGGTCAATGAGAAAGACCCCAACTATGATTCATGATGGTGGGAATGGAAAGCAAACAATGGCAAGGAGATAGACCGGAGAGTAAACAATTTGGGATATTGAAAAAGGACAGGGGAAAGGAATCACTCAGGAACTACATTTTTCCAGATGACAGGGGCATGATGGTGGCACTGGCAGGAACAGGGAAGTTACAAGGGAATCTGGCTTTGGAGGGAAGAGATAAAGGTAAGTAGCTTAAAGTGATGATTTCACTCTCTGGGTTGTTGAGAGCATCTACTGTGCACTCAGGTTTGTTTATACTTCTCTGCCTCTGCCTCTAGCATATGTCAGAAACTGTCCCCACTGGTGCCACTACAGAGCTCTCATAACCCAGTGAGACCGTTATTTTGGTCTCACAATGCCCATCAAGACATTACTTTTCAGTCTGTCAAAGGACACAGCTCTTACTGTGTTGCCACAAAAACTACAATTTTGCTACAGTCCTAAAATCTAAATGGGGATTTAGGATCCATACTAATGAAACATATATGAAATATCTGCTTGTCTCCGCCCTGCCCTTCTACCTATATCTGGAAACTCAGGATAGCCCAACAGCTCTAGAATCACAGTAAATACACTCCTTGAAGTTGTTAACATGGGACAAGAAAATAGAAAAAGTTAATACAACAGTGCCATCTAGTGAATGACAAGTATTTCAAAAGGGGACGGATCTGTCTTAAATTTCGATCTGTACATTTTACCCAAACAGATCCAGTGCAGAAGAGGAACGGTATTAAATGAAGTTGCTTTGTGTCCTCGTCAGCCCTCAGAAAAATCCCTCCGCGTAATCTGATATTGCCAAATTTACGGGGAATCTTAACAGAGGCCACATAAATAGAATGAAGAAATTAGTAGAAATCCATGGTTTCCTCCAGAGTCCGATGTTAAATAAGGAGAATCTAATACCAATCAGTAACAAGAGCCTCAACAGATTCCCAATAGAAGCCTGATCGAAGCCATGCAACCTCAGATACACCAGGAGCACCTCACACCCTGTGCTTCATGCCCAAGTAGCCTAGGGCAAGTGAAACCTCTCCGACCTTCTGTTTTTTCATCTGAAAAATGGTGATGATATAATAATGACCATTCATGGGGAGCATTATGAGCCCTAAATGAGTCATTTTAGGAAAAGCCTGTAACACAATGGTTTAGTCCAGTCAAGGTGACTTTTCTTCCATTCTGCCCCTTCTCCTGTATGTGTTCACTTACCAAATGAGAGTCAGATATCTATGTATGTGTTTGAAAAAAAAAATGGCAGCGTTCACATTCTTACTCAATAAATACTGAGGCCCTGCTATATGCCAAGCACCGTCCTAGGCTCAGAGGTAGGGCAAGTTTCCTATCTGGTGGAAGTAACCTATTAATGTCAGAATTCTTTATTTTTTTTAAATGTTTTTCAATGTTTATTTTTGAGAGAGAGACACACACACACACACACACACACAAAGTGTGAGCAGGGGAGGAGCAGAGAGAGAGGGAGACACAGAATCTGAAGCAGGCTCCAGGCTCTGAGCTGTCATCACAGAGCCCGATGTGGGGCTCGAACCCATGAGCTGTGAGATCATGACCTGAGCCGAAGTCAGATGCCGAACCAACTGAGCCACCTGGGTGCCCCGTCAGAGGATCTTTAAAGAAAATACAGAATCACAGCACAATGAGAGATGATAGTCTGTTTCAGGTATGGTGGGGAAGGAAAGTCTCTCAGAATAGATTTTGAATGAGTCGACAAGGCAAAGAGGAGAAGACAGACAAAGCTGAAATGTGCTCTCCTAGAAGATAGTGGGGAACACTCCCCAGGTTATCCAACCAAGTCTTGCCCAAGAGGAGAGGGGCCGAGAGCATAATCTAAAAGGAAGAGGAGATGTTTATCCCCCAAGATAGGTAACCTCTGTCCCCAATCAAGCCTTCCACCCCATTTGCCCCCAGTAACCTCTCTGTCACCATTTCAGGGACACGATTCCATCTGAGGAATGCTCCTGAGTTAGCTACACTGCCAGATGGAAGAAATAAAAATCAGGACGCCCCTCTGGCTTTCCTCCTCCTCTGCTATTTCCCTCAGGGACAGCTCACCATTAAATATATGACAGCAAAGTTTTTGGTGTTCCAGTTTATCTGGTTCAGGGCTTATTGCCATCCAAGAGGGCTGGTCTCCACTGATCTTCAGCTTTGCACATCACACGGCCAGATCTGCATGCCAGTGGATCAAAGTTAGCACTTTCCAGAGTTATACATTACACTACGAGACATTTTTAATTTTTCTCCAAAAACATTTTTTGAAAGCTCCATAATACCACACTTTGGCTGGAAGATACAAAGTTAAGCAGGTTTCTTTTGGAAGGGCTTCTAGGTCCTCAATATCCTAATAAGAATTGTGAATTTCCAATACAGTGTATGCTATAGTTCACAAAATTACTTGGCAGTGGAACCCTTTCTGTAGTTTCTCTTGGAAATACACTTTGCAGAAGGCCAACTTTAGGTCTGTCTGGTTCCTGTTCTTCCTGCAGACTTTGCTAGAACTCTGCTGTCTCATGAAGCATTTTCTAGTGCATTACCACTCCCTACCCACAGTCCCAAATCCAAGTGACCAACGCTACCCCTTTTCTCCCACGACTCTCTGTAAATATTTATGCCACGGCCTCTCTAACACTTTGGTGCCCTTGATTGATTTTTGGTGTGTCCCTTTTTACTTTATTGTAGGTCCCTTTGAATCAGGAAACTTGCTTTATATGCCAGGTTCCAGGGAAGCTCATGAAAATCCCTGGGTATCTGCACAGTGTGTGGCACGAAGTTTCACGCAGGCAGGGAGGGAAAGGGGAAGGGAGAAGAGGGCAGACCTGACTCTGATTAAAAAGACTGTAGACCCAGTGCCACAATTTGACTTTTGATCAGTCACAACTTCTCTGGGCCTCATTTCCTCCTCAGCCAAACAAGACTGAAAACATGTGCCCCCACTTCCTCCTAGGACTGCTGGAGGGCTCTAATGAGATCATCAGGGCAAACTCAGCTCATAACTGGAAAGTACTAGGCCGATGTAAAATAGCATCATAATTAGCACAGGGCCAAAACATTCCTTTCATGTCTTCCCCAAAGAGGCAAGGAAGGGTATCCTGCCCACAGTGCAACAAGCTAATCCATCTTTGCATATACATTTAACTAGAAAGAGCCTCCCAATTCCCAAAGTAATGTCTCTTTCTAAATCCTAATGCTTAGAATTTCTATGACACAAGATAGATGCTTTCATTCACATTAAATGTAATTTAAAATACTTAAAATGTGGGGCGCCTGGATGGCTCAGTTAAGCGTCTGACTTCAACTCAGGTCATGATCTCAAGGTTCGTGGGTTTGAGCCCTGCATTTAGCTCTGTGCTGACAGCTCAGAGCCTGGAGCCTGCTTTGGATTCTGTGTCCCCCTCTCTCTTTCTGCCCCTCCCCCATTCACGTTCTGTTTCTCTGTCTCTCTCAAAAATAAATAAACATTAAAAAAAAATTTTTAATAAAATAAAATACTTAAAATGTGCAAATATCATTGGTATCAGTTCCCTTCTTGGGGGGAAATTTCAAATTCTGAGCCGTTTGAAATTCAAATTTCAAATTCTGAGCCGTTAAAAATAAGTTCAAAGAACTATATGCATCGTTTTTTAAAACAACTAGGTTAGAAGCCACAAAGTGGAATGATAACTTCTTCAGAATTCTATGTAGGGAAATACTCAGATGAAACTAACTTTTGCTGAATATCTACTCAATAGAAAGTACACCAAACATTCTCAAACAAATAACAAGTGTATCTGGTAACTCCAGCTGTTGGGGGTGGGGGGAAATCCACACTCTCAGACTGGAAAAACAGACATCAGATCTAAGCCTGAATTCAACTAAAAAAAAAATAAAAATAAATTACTAATAAATGAGGAATTTCTTTATGGAAACAGGACTAGGTTATCCACTTTGTAAAGCCTCTCTAGAATCAAGGCTGCAGCTTGTTATCTGATTATCTAAACACAAGCCATTTTTGTAATTACTTTTATTGTTAATAAATTCTACCCAGTTTGGATGAGGCCATCAACATGTTAATGTGAATTTAGATTTTGAAAGAGAAAACCAGACAGCAGTCACAATCAAGGTGCCCGGATTTCTCCCAATTACTGCCCCCAATTATTTCCACACCTATCGCTGACATGTTTAATCTCCTTCTCCTGGCCTAACCGACAGCTCGCAGGAAAGAAGAATGCTAGCTAAGGCATTGCTCAGCAGAGAGTGTAGGTCCAATTTAAATAATTAGAAGCCTATTTCATTTCTTCTCTCCTTCTTGTAAGTGCACTTGAAAGGAATGTGCATGCCAAGCTTCCTGCCTTTAACTTGTCGAGGGATGACTTATTGACTTTTCTTTAAGCCCCTTTCTTTACCAGCCCCTCTCTGTGCATCTCCTAGGACACTGAGGATAATTTAAAGCTATTGGATGATAATCAATAAGCAAGGGTCATCGCTATTGCCTGGCTTAAAGGTCTTTGATCTAGTAAATCATCAATTACTGCCGCCTATATTAGCCTTCCCGTTAACCGCGTGACCTGGACTGGTCCTCTTATTCTTCAAGTTAGATGAACACGAGAGCAGCAAAGAGTTTTCTGCTGATGAAGTGGGTTTGCAGTTCAACTTGGGCTAGGGGCCTGTCTCCACTTTCTGCAGTGACTGCCCTCCTCTCCTCAAGTGGTTAGAAATCTCTTTCCACATGGCAAAGGCCTGAGTCATAATTTTGTTGCTTGACTTAGAGACATTCATAGTTGTCCCCTTCATTGATTACAGGCCCATGAGAGCCAGACTTTATGAGGTTCTGGAGACTCAACATGCTCATCACTGACCCTGTATTGCTCTAAGTGCAATTCAAAGATACTTACTGCAAATGAAGATCCTCTGGTCAGAGATCCTCATTCCATATGCTTGAGATGGGTCCTAGGCATCGTCATTGTTAACCCCTGAATTACATCTGGAGCAACACTATGATGGCGATGAGCACAGGGGACTGTGTTCCAGGATTCTGCATTTTTAACAAACTGCGTAATTATTTTGCACAATGGAGTTTGAGAATCTCTAGTCTAGAAGAGATATAAACAAACAACTAACGTGTTATTAAGTAAAGATTAAATAGAGACTGGATAAAGCTACTCGAAATTTGCTGCCGGAGAACAGTTAAGAATAGGAGGGGATCAGAGATTCACCATGGTGTCTTGCCCACGAGGGTGACTAGAGAAGGTGATCATTGAGAATGGGAGGGATGATATTTCAGACAGAAAGAACAGCATTGGCAAAAGCTCATGGAAGTAGAGTGCAGAGTTTATTGGGGAATTTGGAAATAATCTGATAAATAGGAACCTGAGATGCACACTAAGATTGAAAGTGTGATAGGAATTTAAATTGACAAGGAAGTAGAAGTCAGCCACAAAGGAACTTAAATGTAGTTCTTTAGACAGGAAGGTCAGAGATCTGGTCCAATACTTAAAAATGGATTTAAATAATCAAAAATTACAGAGGGATGGAAAGAAAATGGAAAGGTGGCCAAAATTATCAACATTAAATACCTCTGCCTACTGCCTACTTCGTATTTACCCAATCCCATATTTACTGAATATGTACTATATGCCAGACATAAGAGTAGGCTCAGGAGAAATAATCCTAAATAACATAAGCATGGTCTCCATTCCATCATAGGGTTTACAGCTTAGCATTTACTATGTGGCAGGCACTGGACTAGCAGATAAGACACCAAAATGACGCCTCAAAGAATTTACAGTGTAAAAGAGGACTGGGTCTAACACACACACATAAAAATATACACACACATTTACACATGTCATAATGAACCACGAGAAAGACAGAAATAAAATGTTAGAGGACTAAGTAAAGAAAGATTCCTTGAGAAGAGCTGTAAAGCATAGACAACATTTCTGACCAAGGGAAGATGGAGAAATAATGCATTTTATTTAGAAGTAAAGAAAACAACTGAAGAGGAATAGAGTGGAGACAATGGGGAGAAGGACAACTGTGGCAATAATTTGTCATGAGAGAGTAAGAACTAAGGGTCAGACAGGGCACCAGACACTGCACACATCCCTGACCACGCATCCTCAGAGCAACCCCTCAGAGCAAGAGTATTACCACTTGATATGTATGAAGACAATGCTTTAAGGAGTTGAAGAACTTCCACGGTGCCTGGGTGGCTCAATCAGTTAAGAGTCCGACCTCGGCTCAGGTTAATCTCACAGTTTGTGAATTTCAGGCCCACGCTGGGCTCTGTGCTGACAGCTCAGAGCCTGGAGCCTGCTTCCTATTCTGTGTCTCCCTCGCTCTCTGCCCCTCCCCCGCTTGCACTCTGTCTCTCTGTTCAAAAATAAGTAAACATTAAAAAAAAAAAAAGGATTTGAATAACTTCCAAAGATAACAAAGTAAGTGAAAGAGTCAAGACTCATTCATATTCATTCATTCAATTTACTCCACAAATATTTATTGAACAGCTACTATGTGACAGGCAGATCTGTCCTGCACCAAAGTTCCTATAAGTTTCTCTCTGACATTTTAAAAATTAACAACATAAATAAAATTACCACTAATAGGTAATAGCATGAACAAGAAGAAAATGAAGACTATGGAAGAAAAAATAATAATGTTTATAGTAGGTTTTTATGCTTTGCAAAGCATTTTTACATAGGTATATCATTTAACCCCCACTAACACCTAAAAACAAGGAAGGAAAAAGTCTAATGCCTGGAAAATACTGTTTATAAAATGTCTAAACTTTTATTTTTATCCCGAGTTCTTAAAATCTTCAATTCTTAAGGGCTTTTTGTTTTTGTTCCCAAGGTTTTTGTTTGTTTTTGTTTTTTAATCAAAAACTAATTTTACTGTTTTTAAGAGGAAAGGGTAAAAAACAAAAATGGCCCATAATCTCACTGCTGAATTTCTCTTGTTAATTTTTTAACTATTTATTTTAAAATAATTTTAGACAGAATAAAATAGCAAAAATAGTACAGAGTTCTCATATTCCCTTCACTAAGCTTTCCCTAATTTTAACAAATGACATCTCCATAGTATAATTATTAAACCAGGAAATTATCCCTGGTTCAAAACTAATAACTGAACTATGGATCTTATTCAAATTTCACCAGTTTTTCTCCTACTGCCCTTTTTCTATTCGTATACCTCACGTTGAATTCAGTCATCGTGTCTCTTTAGCTTCCAGTCAAAGACAGCTCTTCAGTCTGCCCTTGTCTTTTATGATGTTGATACTATTTTTTTTTTATTTTTTTTTCAACGTTTATTTATTTTTGGGACAGAGAGAGACAGAGCATGAACAGGGGAGGGGCAGAGAGAGAGGGAGACAAGATCGGAAACAGGCTCCAGGCTCTGAGCCATCAGCCCAGAGCCCGACACGGGGCTCGAACTCACAGACCGTGAGATCGTGACCTGCCTGAAGTCGGACGCTTAACCGACTGCGCCACCCAGGCGCCCCTAATGTTGATACTATTAATGATACTAGCTAGTTATTTGGAAGAATATCTACCAATTTGGGCTTGTCTATTATGTCCTGATGATTCAATTGAGGTTACATATTTTAGGCATATTACAGAATACCACAAAAGCAGTGCTGTGTCTTTCTCAGGACATCTTATCAGGAGGAACATAATATCAACATATCTTATAACTCATGATATTAACTTTGATCACATAATTATAAGGCAACATCTGTTGGGTTTCTCTACTGTAAAGTCACTATTTCTCTCCTTATAATTGATGGTATCTTGGGACAGATACTAATACACTATTTCTCCTCAAACATTTACCCGCTGATTTTAGCATCAATCCATGGATCTTCTTTGCAACAATTATTGCTGTGGTGTTTCCTGGCAATGATTTACTATTTCCCACATTCCTTCTCCATATATCAGTTGGAATTCTTCTGTAATGAAGAGCTGTCTCCTCTTCCATGTATTGATTTATTTGATTATTTACATGAGGATAAACACATGGATATATATCCTTAATATTATTGTTACTTGTAATGTTTCTCAAATTGACCACTTTAGTCATTGGGAGTTCATTAGCTGTGTTCTGTTTTTGGTATAGCTTCATGTTTTTAAATTTTTTTTTTTTAGACCTTCTTTACTTTCTGATATTATAAGATGTCCCAGGCTCATCTTATATTTCCTTGCCGCAACCCTAGAGTTAGTAATCTCTCCCTAAAGAAGACCTGATTTTTTTTTAATCAAAAATGAGATTTAGAGGGGCTCCTGGATGGCTCAGTCAGTTGAGCATCCAACTCTTGATTTCATCTCAGGTCATGATCCCAGGGTCATGAGATCAAGCTGAGTATGGAGCCTGCTTGGGATTCTCTATCTCATCCTCTTCCCTGCTCATGTGCTCTCTCTTTCTTTCTCTCACTCACTCACTCTCTCTAAAAAAAATAAAGAAAGAATAAAAAAATGAGATTCAGGGGCGCCTGGGTGGCTCAGTCGGTAAGCGGCCGACTTCAGCTCAGGTCACGATCTCGCGGTCCGTGGGTTCGAGCCCCGCATCGGGCTCTGGGCTGATGGCTCAGAGCCTGGAGCCTGCTTCTGATTCTGTGTCTCCCTCTCTCTCTGCCCCTCCCCTGTTCATGCTCTGTTTCTCTCTGTCTCGAAAATAAATAAAACGTTAAAAAAAAAAAAATTAAAAAAAAAAAAATGAGATTTAGAAACATGATCTAGGCTCTATATGTGCTCATTGCTACTGGAGTGTCATAGTTCCTCGGTCCTCTAAGTACACATAGTTGGGAAATAATAGTTTGTATACAAACCCATGCTTATGCTTCCATTTATATGCATTTCTTTATCAATTTATCAGTATACATATTTAAAAAACATAAGTTTATACGAATACTTCCAATAACAATCCAATACCACAAGACTGACTCCAGTCCTCCCCTCGTCTTACCCCAACAGTGACAAGCCTGGCCTTAATTATTAACAATATGCTCACTTATTTGCTCAACTGCAATATAAATATAAAGCATTTAGTTACACAACTTCTAAACCATACTCCTGTGACAAAAAGATTTATTAACTAAAGTATGGTACTTGTGTCTAATTCTTTCACCTTTAGCCTTACAGCATCCAATCAAAATACCATTTTCCAAAGTTACCTAGGTTAGTTCTTCCTTCCCCAGCCCCTTCAGTATTTTCAGTTGTAATACAACTGGGTTTATTTACTGTTTGTTTTCTATTTGGAATCCTTCCCCCAACCTCTTACTTGATTGTAAGTATATATTTATTTTGAGAGGTATGTTAAACGTTATCCAAGGTTTTCTTTTCAATCAATTCAGAGATATAGACTTCTTATCTGAGAACCTTCCATGTTCCAGGGACAATCTGGGTATTTTTATTATACACGACTATAAAAACATATCACTTTAATGATCAACACCTAGGTGCTGAAACTATGCCAAAATAAAAAACTGATTTACTTTATCCACTAAAATGTGGTGCCCTTTTTCTCATAGCCTGTTCTTGTTTGCCAACTTTATGGATCTGTAGATTCTCATGGCCTAATTGTTTCTGTTGCCGAAAAATGTATTTGAAATAATGAGGCAACTATTGCAGTTTCTCGCAAAACACTAATGCAATACTCCTGTTGGGGTTTTTTTTAATTAGCTATCACTACTGATAATTCACCCTATAAAATGAGAATATTGGCACTATCTGCATGAATACAAAGACCCACTAAGCACTCTTGAGGACTCTGAGTGACCTAGATTTGGGCCTTTAGAAGACAGGATATCCTCCCCCCCCCCCAATATTTACAAGAACTTTCTGAAAGATGTCCAAGAGGTCATTGGTCCCACCTGACACCAGCCTGTCCTTACATGGTTCACAAATAAGTTGGAAAAAATGGATAGTGGATAATACAATTTCTGGAGTCAAAATTGCTGTGTGTCCTTAGGTGAATTTCTTCCTGCAGTTTCCTCATTTGTAATGAGGGATAAACTACATGTACAATTATATATGTGTGTGCATGTGTATAATTTATATATATAAATATATACCTTTTATGTATTATATAATATATATATTATTTATCCCTCTTTACAAATGAGGAAATGGAACTGTGAAATCATATGTGCCAAATGCTTTGAAGATTTCATCATGTATAAAGCCCTCAGAACATGTCAGCTATTAGGGGGCACCTGGGTGGCTCAGTCAGTTGAGTATCCAACTCTGATTCAGTCCAACTTCGGCTCAGGTCATGATTTAGCAGTCCATGGGTTTGAGCCCAATGTTGGGCTCTGTGCTGGCAGCTCAGAGCCTGGAACCTGCTTCAGATTCTGTCTCCCTCGCTTTCTGCCCCTCCCCCACTCACACTCTGTCTCCTTTCTCTCTTTCAAAAATATACAAACATTAAAAAAAAAAGAAAATGTCAACTATTAGAACTATCATCATTTCATCACTACTCAAAAGATAAACAACAATAGTACATGTTGATAGTGTTTCAGTCTTGACAAAAAAAAAGTCATCATCTGAAATGGACAAGAGGCAGAGAAAGAGAACTAACATTTTTTAGGCCTTGTAACTATCTAATCCTAACAATAATTTGGTAAGATCAATGTTAATAATTTCACTTGTAAAACAAAGATAAGTGAATCAAAGTCACACAACTACTGAGTGACAAGACTGGGCACAGATCCAGATTTCACCATTACAAAGGAAACTGGGGAGTGAGTTAGCTCTTTTAGATATGGACACTTGAGCATCAGAAAAGTGTCCTAAATAATTGCCAAGTGGACCCATAACAGATCCATAGCAGGATCACTCCAGAGTCAAGAATATGTAAAATAGGGCAAAGGAGACTTGGAACAGGATCTGGATCCTGGGTAGGAACATTCACTGATAAGATCCTCTTAGTTCTTTTATCTCTACAGAAAGGGATTCTATGTTTTATTCAACCCCAGCTAATATTCTTATTATTGTGATTTTAAATTCTAGTTCAGACATCTTGCTTATATCTGTGTTGATTGAGTCCCTGGCTGTCATTTCTACCTGTTCTTTCTTTTGGGGTGGATTCCTTCATTTTGTCATTTTGGAAGAATAAAAATAATTAATAAAATAGAAAATTAAAATTAAAAAATTAAAACAACACAAAAAGATCAAATAAAGGAAGCTAAATACTAGGTGTGTTTTGTCTGGCTGTTGGAAGAAGCTTGATAGAATTGAGAAAAAAAGGGAAAGAAAGGAAAAGGAAAAAGAAAAAAGTAAGAAAATATTTAAAAATTTAAAAAGATGTACACAATAAAATGGAATAAAATGAAAAAAATAAAATAGAATAAAAAATTTTACAAAAAATTTTTTTTAAAAAACACAAAATAAAAATAAAATTTTCTTTCTATATCCAAGAATAAGAAAAAGAAAAGAAACAAATAGACCAGTGAGCAGAATAAAATCCAAATGAAATTACATCCAGTTTCCCCTAGAAGTCTAACTATGAAGCACTTTATAGTCCATACACTAAGCAGAAGGAGAGACTTGTGGTGTCCTCTAAGGCCTGAGCTTGGTTGGCACAGTTGGGCGGGGCTTGGTGTAATGGCTCCATTCTCCACTAGGTGGCGATGATTAACTCACTGGGGTGGATCAGTGTGGCACGTGCGAGGAGAGGTGAAAATGGTGTCACCCAGCTTCCCAGTAGCTGGTATCAGAACTCTGTGCTCTCACCAACCCACAATCAAGCACCCCTCCTTTGTCTCCAGCTTCCATCCATTCCCTGTTTCTACACTGTCCACCTCCAAGTCAGCCAGTCAGGCAGCACCCCCCTTCTAAATTATATTTCATATGGGGCTGTGTTTCCAAACCCCTCACTGCTGAGAGCCCTGTGGCTTGGACCCACTCTGACCCTCTGGGGGAGGGTCTCACGAAGCAATGGCTAGGAGCCAGCTTGTCCCAGGCAAAGTTCATGGGATCACAGGCAGCAGAGGTTTAGAGATTACAGCAAAACACAACATATGGCTGGTGCCAGCTTTCACCAGCACCTGGAATTTTTGTTCCAATACCAGTAATTGTGTTCTCTGGGGTCGGCTGGGACCTATGTCCATGAGAAGGCCCTATGGCCTCTACCAAATGTCCTCCCATCAGGGAACTGCCTCTCCCCATGTGGCCAGCAGACCCCTCACACCTTGCTGCCTGCTCCTGGGGATTCGCTCTACCAACCAGAGCTCTGCCAAGTATCGAGCTGTGGAGTTTCTGACTCTGCTCTTCCCTGTTTATAGAGTCCTAGTGGTATTGAAACCCTCTCCTTTCTCCTTCCTCCTTTTCCTGTTCAGTCACTTGTGGGTGTTCCCACTCTTTCTCTCCAGCTACTTTCAGGGGGAGTGCTTTTCCTGGACTCTGCCCCCTTACTCTGTCCTCTCTCCACAAAAACACCTCCCTATCCACCACCACAGCTTCTCTCTCCCCCAGTTCACCTCTCTGTGCCATGTACCTGCTGAGTTCTGTGGTTCAAGGTATGCAGATTGTTGTGTTAATCCTCAGATCAATTTTCTAGGTGGCCAAAATGGTTTGGTGCTGATCTAGCTGCATTTCAAGGATGAGAGAAGCTGAGAACTTCCATACTGTTCCACCATCTTGGTCCCTCTCTCCAAGGTCCTCTTAGGAAAAACCTCTGGGTTTTTCAGGTCAGGATTTATCCCAAATACTCTGTGTCATTATTACCATACACACTCTTGGGCTAAGTTACCATTCTCCTAGCTCTAAGATACAATAGAAGAATTTCTAAGAGTTTATACCTGGCATCTCAAATTGACAGCCTTTCAAGGCCTGCAAACCCATTTTGTCTGGGAGACATTGCCAAATCAAATCTGAATTCTTTACAATGCTGTGTGCAAGCTCCCTATCCCCCAGGCTCCCAATTCCTCCCTATTACTTTAGATCAGTCCTCTTCATCCCTACCTTACGCATACCTTATGTGCCCAAACCCTAAGTGAGAGTTTTGAAATTGATCAAGTGCCACTCTAGATTGATTAAGTCAGAATATCTGGAAGGAGGCCAGGACAGAGATGATCTAAAGCTCCCATTCTCACCCAGGGCTGCTAATGAACAACCAATGTTACAAATCACTGGTCTAAGCCCTATTCTCAATATGTCCATCAATCTTTTTTTCTGTCTTGTGTTTCTCTCATTCCTTTATAGTGGTTGAATAGTGTCCCCCCAAAATTCATGTTCACTTGGAACCTCTGAACATGATCTCATCTTTTCAGATTAAATTAGCCAAGGATCTCATGATAAAATCATCCTGAATTTAGGCTGGACCTTAAATCCTATGACTGCTGTCCTTTTAGGAAGAAGAGAAGACACAGGGAAACACATAGGGAAGAAGGTGATGTTATAATGGAGTTAGAGACTGAAACGATACACCTATATCATTTGCAAAGGAATGGCAAGATTTCTAGGAGCCACCAGTAACTAGGAAGAGGCATGGAGCCTACAGCCTTAAGGGGGGAGCATGGCTCTACAGACATCTTGATTTCAGACTTCTAGCTCCAGAACTGTGAGAGAATAAATTTCAGTGTTTTAACACACCCAGGTTATGGCAGCCCTGGGAAACTAATACACTCTCCTATTAACTCACCTAATGTCTGTTGAGAATTACTCAACTATCATAAATGTCTATGGATATCCTTGTGCCTCCAGAAATAAACTGAAACTATCCCAACAATTAGAGGCCCCAAAAGGACTATAGAATGGAAGTAACAGCTCACAAAAGACACAAATAGATAGGAGACTCTAGAACCCTCCAGGGACCTATGGAATCAGTTAGCAAAAAGAAATCTAGGCTTCCTAAATGCATTTTTGCATCACGTCATTTACCCTCTGCTAGTGGCAGTGGAGGAAATGTCTATTCTCTTTAGTGCCCAAAATGCTAAAAGAATAGACTCACTGTTAAGCCATAAAGTCTTATTGCCTTCTCTCCAATTGTCTCCCCTCTTTCCCATGGTCTCTGCGTATTTCCCATGTTTCATAGTTGTTCTGCCTTTCTTTTATTCCTGCTCCCTCTTCTTTTCAGCCAGATGGGGAGGCAGCTCAACATCTGAAAAGATAGTCTTTCTTCCCCCTCAGGCAACAGCCACTTCCTCAAAACAAACCCGTAAATGGCAGCATCAGGTTGATACATCTTTAAGCCAAGTAGGTCCACAACAGGAGTCATGGTTGAGTCACCAGCAGTGATGTAAGGACCCAGGATACACTAGCCATGGCTTGGCTTTTCCAACCCTCAGTACTGCCTGAGAATCTTTATGAAAATCAGGCAATGACAAGTAAGATTTACGATAAACACTTCTCAGCACCATCGGCCCCTGAGATACTCATTTGTGATTCATTGAATCCTTTCCCCACTGTGATCAAAAGGCCCTCAGTATTTTCCCTCCTTAAAAACCCAGTTTACTGATGGGAAAACTATATCCCAAAAGTCTTCTACAACTTCAAAGCCATATGTAGAGTTCCCAAGGGATAAATCTGCTGTTGTCTTCTTTTAAAAATACAGTTACATGTTGATTAGCCTTCTCTCTGAATATTCCACCGAAACATAATTCCTGCAGGAAGTTGGTGATCTGAGTTAACCTAACTTGGGTTGGAGATGGGGTAGGGATCATCCAAAGGATTCTGGCATTGGGGTATATTTCACATGGCTCTCCTCTTTATTAGTAGGGTTTGTCAGGAATGAAAAACATTAATAAGGAAGGAAAACTAATGTGGGAAAGAATTATTTTAACAGCCCTGCCATCTGAAATGCTTCCTACTGTTAATACTTCACAGACCAAACAACTCTATCCATGTGGTCCCCAAGGTTCCCTGCACATCCCAATGACTGGAGGGATGTCCAGGGATACCTGGGTGGCTCAGTTGGTTAAGCATCCCAACTCTTTCAACCCATGTCATGATCTCATGGTTCATGAGATCAAGCCCCACACCAGGCTCTGAGCTGACAGCTCAGAGAGCCTGCTTGGATTCTCTCTCTCCCTTCCTCTCCCTGCATGTACTCCCCCTGCTCTCTCTCAAAATAAATAAATAAACATTTTAAAAACTCCCAATGTCCAGGGAACTTTTAAAAATCCTAATGCCCAGCTCATCTCCCAGAAAAATTGGATGGTAATGTCTGTGCATCAGAGCCAGTCAACCATTGTTGTTAAAGACTTCCAGGTGACTTCAATACGCAGCAAAATTTGGCATACTGAATGGTTACCAAAATGACCGGACATTTAGGTCTTTACCATAGCTCTAAGACTGTGCAAAATGGAAATAAGATTATCTCTCCCTCCCTATCAAATAAATAGATTTTCAATGACAAGGGGTTTTGAGATTCTTAGAGAAAAACATTATGTAAATACAGGCTATTATTATTGCAGGTTGGCAGGTGTCTGGGACATATATTTCATTCTCTTTAATCATCCAAATGAGGCCACATGTCCCAGGCATGTGCAGTCAGCCCATCATTATGCCTGATGCGTACTGAGCATACAAACACAGGTGTTGTGAGTGGTGGTAGGAGTAATCATGGAGTTCCCATATACCACTGGGACAACCTTCAGCTGCACATTTTATTGGAGGCAAACCCCCACTAAGGTCTAGGATCTGTTGCTATTCACTTCTGGATCAGCATTGTGTATTGCACAGTAAGTGGTCTTTTCCTTACTGACTGCTGGGTGTAAAGAGGAACAGACCTTACTCTTTTATCACAGGCACATCTAGCTAGCCTCATCATGCAAAATGAGAGTTTAATATTAGTCCAGTCATTTGAGTCTAACTCAACATAAAACATACCCCAATCTAACAGCAAAGTCTAGAACTGCTGATATACCACACAGTAACCTCCCGAGTCTTGTTTTTTCTTTAGCAGTAACTACAGCAATAAAAGGTTGGAGGAGAGTATAAATATTTAAGGGCCAAAATAAATCTTTAAATGCTGAACAACCGACTTACGCAATGGGTAAACTGGAGACTGGTCCCGAGATGGCAGCTTGTCAAATAATGATAGAAAAAGCAAAACCTTGGCCATTCCTTCTCTATCAGGGTAGCATTAGTGTATGTCAGCTTTGTAATAGCTTAACTGGCTAGAGCCAGCAGATGGTGTTTTTATGGCCCTATATAAACAGCATTAAGTCATTTTAACTCTTTCCCCATAACTCAGGTTTCCACATGAGGCTGCAGTTGTCCACCTCTCTCATCCTCTGAGATGCTCATGAGGAACAGAACTTGCATTTATTAAGCACCCATTAAGCACTAGACACTTCTCACAGGGATTTATTAACCCTAATTTACAGAGAACAACTAC